>NC_138051.1:7486154-8979450 GCF_964194185.1 Rhinolophus hipposideros | reverse complement strand
GCACGATAGGTCTTGAAATTCAAGGAAGGCTGAAAAGAAATGGGTGGCTAATCTGAGAATGAAAAGATAATCCTGATGGAGGGACAAAATAGGGTTGCACCTCAAGTAAAGAGAGCAATCCACATAAAGACACAGTCAGAGCAAGAGTGCATTCTTGAAGAACTGAAACCTCTGTATGGCTGGTTTTAAAGTGTGTAGATGAAGGAATGGTGATTTATCAACATAAGTAGCAGACTGTTTAAACAGAGCTCTGTAGCCACATTGAGGAGTTTGGATCTGAAGAGCAATGAATTTTTAAGTCTATACATGACATGGTCAGATTTTCATTTTTAAAAGTCATTCTGAGAGCAATTGTGGATAATGAGTTAAACAAGTTAAGAGTGGAGATCAGGGCACTTTTTAAGAGACTGTGGCAATAATTCCAGTTAGAAATGAGGGTAATATACACTAAAGAAAAATGTAAAAAAAGAAAAAAAAGGTAGCAGCGAGAATGGCTAATAGTGATAAATATAACAGATCTTTAGTTGGTAGAATTAAAGAACTTGGCATTTTATTGGCTTGTGAATGGGGATGTTCATATGGGGTGGGAAGAATTGGTTATGAGCAAAATGTATAAATATTTCCTTGTCTGACTTACACTTCCAGGTGGATAGTGCTGTTAATCACTGAACTAAATAACATAAGATGAAATATATGTTTTGGAAAATAACATATTCAGATTTCAACATCTTGCATTTAAGATGCTTATAGCACCTCAACATGAATCACAGAATAGAGGTTTGGACAGAGGTAAAGATTTAGGACTCATTAGCACATGGTGGTAATTACTGATGGGCATTTGCCTGTTAGTTCATTGAAAGTATATGAAGTAGAAAAGAACAGTGTGAAGAATGTCATTATAAACAACATCAGCATGTAAAGAGTGGACAGAGTACAGAGCCCCCAAAAATGACTGAGAAGAAATGGTCTGATCATAGGTATATAATGGGGAATGTGCATTGTTATGGAATCCAAAATATAAGGAAATGCTCGACAGCACCGAATCCTAGGAAGAGGTCAAGTAAAATGAGAATTGAGAGAGATCCCTCCAAAGAAGGCAAGAATGGACTTTCAGGTGGAGAAGTCACACGGATGGGGGATGAGTAGTGACTCAGAGGTAAGGAAATAAATGATGGAGTATATACACAGAAGCCTGGCTGTGAAGGGAGGGAAAAGTACAGTTGCAGTAGCTGTAGAAATATTTGGAACTGAGTGAAGGCACTTGAATGATGTGTGTGTGTGTGTGTGTGTGTGTGTGTGTGTGTGTGTGTGTAAGATGGTAATATCCTTAACATGTTTAACTGATGATTTGGAAAGTAAATAGAATGACAGGTCAGAAAATTACTTGAGACAAAGCCCTGGACAAGGTAAGAAAGGATAAAATCTAAAGCATAGTGGAGGAATATAATTTAGAAAATAATAGAACACCGCCTCAATTATAACAGGGGTGGGGGAGGATAAAAGAATGCAGCATCAGAAATCTTTGTAGGTACGTTGGCAAGAATGTAAGATGGGAATGCAGACTGGTGCAGCCGTTATGGAAGGCAGTGTGGAGGTTCCTCAAAAAATTATGAATAGAATTACCATATGACCCAGCAATCCCTCTCCTGAGTATCTACCCCCAAAATTTGAAAACATTTATACATAAAGACATGTGTGCTCCAATGTTCATTGCAGCTTTGTTTACGGTGGCCAAGACATGGAAACAACCAAAATGCCCTTCGATAGATCAATGGATAAAGAAGTTCTGGTGTATATACACAATGGAATACTATTTGGTTGTAAGGAAAGATGATATAGGAGCATTTGTGACAACATGAATGGATCTTGCGAGTATAATGCTAAGCAAAATAAGTCACAGAAAAAGCAGAGAACCCTATGATTTCACTGATATGTGGTATACAAACCAAAAACAACAAAAGAACAAGACAAACAAATGAGAAACAAAAACTCATAGACACAGACAATAGTTTAGTGGTTCCCAGAGGGTAAAGGGGGTGGGGGAGGGAGATGAGGGTAAGGGGGATCAAATATATGGTGATGGAAGGAGAACTGACTCTGGGTGGTGAACACACAATGGGATTTATAGATGATGTAATGTAGAATTGTACACCTGAAATCTATGTAATTTCACTAACAATTGTCACCCCAATAAATAAATAAATAAAAATAAAAGTAAAATAAAAAGAATGAAAGATAATTTAAATTTATGGCTTTTATTTTCTGTAAGTAACAGCCAAAGTTATCTGCTGAATTTATTGGTGGAAGAGGGAGCTAGTTTGCAAGTAGAGAAAAGTTAAGGAAGTCTGAAAGAGTTTCCAAGAAGAAAGACAGAATGAATAACAGAAATATAGAAGAATTCTCATGTATTGAGAATCTAATTGAAATTGAAGGGTGGAAAAAATAAACTCACAATGAAATTAATCTTTGTTGTTTATTTGACCTCCTCTGATATCGTACAGAATACCTGGTGTACGAGTGAAGAACGTAAGCACGTGGATGCACATAGGGTTTAGATATTGACAAGCAGCTGAGATATGTTTAAATGTTTCCAAAGGGAAGTGGAGTTGAAAGCATTCCCAAGAGCCTACTTGAAGTGACGGATCAAGAAATCTAAACGTGATAGGAAGAGAAGTGGTAACAGGAGAGGACGCTGAAGTATATTGGCAGCGGATTGACTTAAAAATGACTTCGAAAGCCTCCTTTTCACTTATCAATTGTTTGACCTGGGCTGAGTGACGACTTCTTTAAATTCTCTGATTTGAAAAATAAGGCTAGCAAGTCTTATCTAACATGGTTTTTATAAGATTAAATGAGACGATATATGCAATTTATGGAAACAGTGCCCCTAAGGTTTTGCAACACAGGGACTGGGTAAGAGTTATATGCTTGTCAGATAATAAATACTCAATAAATTATAATCGTCATTATTGCTAGTGACAAACTTTGTAGTTAAGTGAAAGTTTAATAGAAACCATATAATATGTATCTTCAAATGCTAACTAGTCAAGCGAAAATAAGCTTCTTCCCTCCTTACAAAAACATATGTAATCATTCAAAGTAATTATGCTATCTCTTCAAAATAATACACTTTTCTTGCTTGTCTCAAACATTATTTTAAAAGAATGTTATGACTTTGTCGTTGGATTTTTAAACATTTTTTTTTAAATAACATAAATTGCAAAACAATATACTGACTTTAGTCAGTTGGGGGTGGTGAGGGCATAAGAATGGTGAAACTCTAAAATTGCAATGTCTTAACTCTGAGAAAAATGGGAAGAAAAGCACGAAAGCCAAATTCGCGTCATTCTCTATGCCAGAGAGGATGAAGCAAGGGAAGAATTTCAACTTGAACATGTTCTTACAGACTGAATTGTAATCCCAACAATTACAAATGCATTCTCATCTTGGGGAAGAAGAGAGCTGGCATTTTTTTGTTGCATTTGTGAAAATGCTTCTACGAAAAGCAAAGCCAATTAGTCGGAACAACAGAGACTGGGGTAAGGCCGGAATGCTGTAAATGCTGGAGCATAGCCCTTTTAGAAATACGTGTGAAGAAGAAGGATATTGGATTTTTCTTAGAACATAAGCAGAGTTCTCTCAACAACTATCTTCTATGAGTTGCAAAGGGACACTTTCCAGACCTAGGGAATAACGCTTTTGTCGCGATGGTCAGATATATCCGAATATTTCCATCCGCTGACTGCAGATGGTTTCCAGAAAGGAAGTTTAGGAAAGCATATGTTCACTTTCTATATTTTTGTGTTTTTCAAGAATGAATAATAATAGGAAATAATTTTTATACATAAAAATAATATCATTATATACAAAACAGCTCATATTGTTATTAAATGAATAAAATAGTCAAAATATCAACTTTTTGTCTTTTTGTGGATTTCTGACACATTTTGGAAAAAAAAAAAAACACCTTGAAATCAATTAACGCAGCAAAAGAATTATGATAAAGAAGTAACCAAGTTTGATCAGTGCAATAATAACCAGTCCCGGTTTTGTCGTGCTGAAGGCTTATACAATTGAAGAGCTCTCTTTGTGAAAACACACAAATATAAATATCATATCTGGTACATGACATTTAAAGGGCCTAACACAAGTGAAGAGATCTGTAGTGTCAAGCTCATTAGCGGCAAAGTAAGCCCCTCTCTGCCACCCTATCTGCTCCTTGTGAAGAACACATACATGATCTATCTGAAAGCATTTTGGTAAGAGAAATTTGTTTATGCAAAGGTATGAGTTAAACTCAGGAAAATGCATGAGTTTGGCCTTGGACATGTTAGTCACCTAGAAAGAAGTAATTTTTAACGAACAACATTAAATAGCCCCATGCTTAGGTAAGATTCATGCAAATCTGTGCAAGTAACCCATGTGCTATAATTTGAGGAGATCTATGACTGCCACCATCTCTAGAACTTTCCCACGTCCTGGAGTGACAGTGTATGAAATCTTAGTGGTAAAGGCTCTGTCCTAATCAGACGTCCTCACTCTGCTGGCGTGATGGACTCACTGGTGTGCAGCGCTCCCTGGGAAATGTCCTCAGCAAATTATAAGCCTGACTCTCTTGTTCATGGTTATAGATTGAACTATCTGCTTACAAGAAATACAGAGGATAGAGGAACATGCTATATTTTGCACAGATGTAATAACAAAATCTAGCACGGAAGAATTAAAGGATAAATGACCCAGATTCTCCAACAAATAAATTTTTTCAAGAAGAGAGAGAAGGGACTTTTATGGATCATAAATGACTTCAGTGGAATATCAACCACATACAGCACATGGACTTTGTATGCATTCTGATTCTAACAAAGCTATTGGGGGGAAAAAAAAAGAGACAACCAGGACGTTTGATCACTAACTTTGATGATATTAAGAAATTATTAAATTTTAGGTGCCTGATGGTAATTTGGCAAAAAAAGATGTATTGTTTTCTAAAGATAAATTCTGAAGTATTTAGAGATGAAAAACAACCAATAAGTAGCAATGTCAACGCTTTGTGTTTTTCCCTGAGCTAGAAATAAACTATTGACCTTTCCATGCCCATTCTCTCCCCTTCTCATGCTGTGTTGTATCCCTAGAAGGCTGACAGATAAGCTCATGTAGCAACCTGGCCCTTCCTTGGTCTCTGCCCTCCATTTGGACTCAGGCATTGAAGGTGCTGACAGGAGGTAAGAGGGCATGAGAAGAGACAGCCAGGAATGGATCCTCTGGCTTCCTCTCTACCAGGGCAAGGCTTGGCTGTATTTCTCTAAACCCTAAACCTAAACCCAGAACTCCTGTTTGGCACTCACAGAATTATAGGAACCACTTTTTTCCTTTGTCCATTCAGGGCTACCGGTGGTGGCAGCTCACCTTCACTCTCCTATATTATGAGTCCTTTCATTACAGGATTTTTTAATTACTCTATTTGAGTGCTCCATTTGTGCCTTGCTGGGACTCTTATTAATACATTCTCCTTCTATGTATCTACGGGATAACTGAGTTATTAGCTCTGACCTGAGAAATCGAAACTGTCAGAACACTCAAGAGCCCTGAAAGATGGGGCAGGTACTAGAGGATGAACTTGTCTGTGAACCTATATTGAATAAGGGTGGCCTTATCCATTCTGATTTAGGGAACTCATTAGGTCACATCTGCAAGTATGTAAAATATGTTGACCTTTTAACTAGATCTTATTAAAGGTTAACCGTTTTCTGGCAGAAAGCCTATTCTTGCAATTTTGGAGACCCAAAAGTAGAATTTAATGAAAAATTCTATTAAACAGATGTGGCTAGGGTACAAAATTCATTAAGATTTAGTTATCAAAGATGCCAAGTTTTAGGGTTCTTAGGTATCCCTCTTCCAAGAGCTATTCCTGTTTCTGGTCATCCCCTACTCAGAGGAAGATCTTGGAAGTCAGGTACTTCACTTCCTGCTTTTACAAAACTCTACCGTCCAGTTATAGTTATTTCACTTCTAATTACAAATTCAGTATGTTTAAAGATCTGAGATTAATCATTACCTACTTGGGAATATTATAGGAACCTAGATCAGAAAACGACTCAGGCTTAAATTAGTCTCATCTCTGTTCTAGAAGGGTGATTTCTATCTCATTCATGTGAATCACTGTCAATTAATCTCAAAGTTGCTATCCTTTTTCCTTGCTTTTTATTTTATTTTTTAAAAATTTGCCACAGAGATGCTAGACTAAAAACAAAATGATGTATTTTAAAGGAGAGAGCAGGTTCTTCTTCATGATATCTGTTACCTGTTGACTAAAAAATATACAATTATGGTGAGAGTTCCCACAGCCACTTTGCATCATAAATGGCTTTGAGAATGGAAGAATTGATGCTTGGTCTCCGATATTATGGAGAACTATGCTAACCCTCCATTAATGCTGTCTTCCTCAACATGAGGGGCTTCTATCTCGAGACTACTTTTATTTGGTTTTGCCACTGTTGTTTAATCGCAACTTAACCTATTAAAAAATTCCACCTTAAGATTCATCTTACAATAATGGGATTCCCATTACAATGCACTATGGTTTGCTAGCTGCTTTGATACCATGTTAGATATTTCAGTTTTTCAAAGACAGGACCTGCCCTTATTTAAGCTACTTTATAAGAAGTGGGACTTGGACCTTAATACGGGACGTCATCATACTCGTAGAGCTGATGACGTGTCTGTTTGGATCTCTGCACATGTTCTTGAATTCAGACTCTCTATTTCTGCTATCATAGCTCTCAGGAAATCTTTTTGTTAACTTTATTGTTCTCCTAAGACAGAATTGGTCTTTTTTTTTTTTTTTTTAAACAATCATTTTTCACAGCTCCTTTAACTCATGATTTGCAACCCCATTTGTATGGTAAGTCCACCCAAGGTCATTAATACATTTGCTGGTACTGAGAAAAGTAAGATTTCTATCTGCTGGCCTTTCCTTTCTGGTAGGTGTAATATTAAAATAAAAAAACACAGGGCATTTTCAAGGAATTAGAATTGTCCAGTAAGGCTGAAGCATAGGCAGGGATTTGGAAAAAAACAGGTAAAAAGATTTTAGAACTAAGTGGGAACCAGAACATTGATGGAATATTTAAATTACACTGTTACATATTTAAACATAGATGTCATATATTGAATTTTAAATATAAACAATGCAGCATATTTTCAAAATGCATTGGTTGTTTGCATAAGACGCACTGCTTATAATATTTATAAATAAATATTAGTTATTTATATAGAACCGTCATTCAGAAAATGTTTGAAAGAATATCTGAATTCTGTAATCCCACTGGAAGAATGTGTCTTTCAGGCAGAGACACATAACCCTATCATTTTAATGAATTTCCATTTCAGTAGTTCCCAAGTACCTAACTGGTTTCAGTTGCTGGGCCCAGGGAACAAAAAGATAATTCAATAGGTTTCAATAGAAGCTGAGGGACTTCTCAGACTACAACAGGAAAAAGAAAGTCAGAGAAAGAACTGTGGTTTCCTGTGCATGTGGATTTCTATTATATGATCAGGTATTCTTGAATTCCATAATCTGCACCAAGCTGACAGGTACCAAATAATAGTCTATCATTATAACTGTATTTTTATTCTTTGTCCCTTAGCAAACTGTAAACTTCTCAATGGCAAGAATTCAATATGTTTAAGATTATAACCTTGTTTGATCAATGCTCAAAAACATTCGTTAAATGAAATACAAAGGTCTGAAAATCATCTTCCCAGACTCTTAGACAGTCTTCAAACTGATGAGTTTCTTGTATATCTATCACCCCTATGTTATTTGCTGAAAATATCTGCATCGATTATGCCATTTCATCTCAGGCTTCATATTGCTACCTAACAAAATAAGTTGAGCATCCTTTGAACTATTATGAATTGTCAACAAACTTAGACAGGGAATCACTTCGTAGCTGATTTCACAGAAACTAAAAGAAGTACCCAAATACTTGAAGCTACAAATGATGGGAATAATTAGTAAAGCCTCATCACATCTGTACTAAGCATCTCATTCTACGACTTACTGATGTTATATACCCTTGAAATGAAAATGTAATTCCATTAGACTTATAATTCAATGGATAACATTTTAGGAAAGAAATTTGTTTCCTATCTTCTCTGAGTCTTGGTTTCTTCTTATGTGAAGATAAGGGTTAATTGAGATAATATTTATAAAATTCCCAGCACATGACACATGGTGGTTTCAAAAAATACACGTTATATGTTCTAATATTTATTGTAACTCGGCCTACCTATCCCACTGGATTATTGTGAGAAATAGATGGGATAATATATGTAAAAGCTCTTTGTCAGTTATAAATTATTAAACATTAATGAGCATTTTACTAACTATATTATTCCCTTTATTTTAATATCACCCATTTTGCCATCAAACTTTAATACTTTGTGGTGAATATTTCAAGGCCTCTTTACGTAAATGCTTTATTTTATAATGCTCAATACATTAGTAAGTATTATATAAACCAATGTTATGAGCTGGCTTGTTTCCCAAAAAAAATCCATATGTTGAACTCCTATCCCAAGTACTTTAGAATGTAATTTTATTTGGAGATAAGGTCTTTTAAGAGGTTATTAAGTTAAAATGAGGCTATTATGGTGGGTCACCATTCAATCTTGGAAATTAGGACACACAAAGAGATACCAGGGACTCTTGTGCACAGAGAGAGGCAGTATATTCTTTTGAATATAAAGAGGCAGTAAGAGGACAGTCATCTGCAAGCCAAGGAAAGAGGCCTCAGAAGAAACCACCCTTGTCTGCACATGAATCTTGGACTTTCAGCCCCCAAAACCGTAGGAAAATAAATTTATATTGTTTAAGAACCCCAGATTCTGGTATTTTGTTATGGCAGCCCTAGCAAACTAATATACTATGTCCGGTCATTTAAAATTCTTAACATTGCCTCTGATTTCTGGTAAAAAAAGATGGGTTAAATTGATTCAAAAACAACTAATTTTGTTGTGTCTCCTTCCCTCTAATTCATCACATTCATATTTAAAACATGACTGTCATCCAATGACTTCTAATGAGCTTCAGAATATGGATTTCTTCACTCAAAAATAATAGATTGGACTAGTTGAGTGTCTTAGACTGTTTACCCAAGCCTCCATTTCTGAATCCTTTGACTTTGAACCACAGAATGAAGAGTTTGACTGAATCATGGATCTGCATATCTGGTCAACCTTGAGAAGATTTTCACCAAAATACGGGAGAATTTTACAAAGTAAGGATACTGAATGTGTTTTCCCAAAAGCTAGTTACACAATTTGAAGTACTCTCCTTTATTCTGAGATACTACCCTTCCCTTTATTAAAAAAAGAAAAAAAAAAGAAAAAGAAAAAAAAAAAGTCGATAAGACATGTCCTTTCTTTGAAAGGAGATGGTAGTGTTTTTGTTTGAATATCATACTTAGGAAATTAAAAATCTGCAACCTCAGATCAAGCAGAACATACATATTTGCATATACCACTATACCACTAAATTCAACAGTTCTTAAATTTGAACCAGAAGCCCGGCTTGCCCTTTTCTCCCAAGTGGCTATAGATTTAATGCATTCTTACTCAAACACATTTGCATCATTAATTGACTCGCATAAAAGGAGTAGGGACATCTCCATGGGTTTTTAAATACCCTTAATTTATTTTCCCTTTCCTTCAAGCAGAACTCATTTCCATATATGTATTATGGTGAAGTTATGAAAACTGAGACTTTTACAATAATGAAAATCAAATAATTTTGAAGATGTTGAATGTGTACTATACAGTAACACATTAATTCATTCTATTTTCAATTAATCTAATTATTGATTGTATAGTATTTATAATGATATTGTATTTATATCGATTGCATAGTCTTTACAATGCCTGGATCAGCTATACTAAGCACACCATAAGAAATAAAATCTTGATATTGATATGCTTAATATAATCTAGCTATTGGTTGCAGTTTACTTTTGTTTCTTGCGCTGCCTTACAAAAATTTTCCCTTCATTATAATTATTTTTCTAAAAAGCTTTCACTGAATGTATAAATTTATAAAACTATTAAATAAAACTAACAGTTACCAACTGCTAGCTCTTGCCAATAATTTCAAAGGAATATGTCATCATATTTAACAAAAATACTTTTCAGATTTTGCTATATCCTATCAATCTGACACTGTGCTTGGTATTATGAAATACAAGATAGAAGCTCTCTCAATGGTTTTGTAATATGTATTATTGTATTTTACTAATTCTGAATTACTTCAAAATATGTATATCAAAGATAAAAGTACTAATGGATTGAACACTGTCAATAAAATCTCTTTCAGTAGGAGCACTAGGACTAAAATTCCTAGATAATGTTTTATTTTGAATTGAATACAAGGTGTGATCACAAAATATGGTGAATGTTTAAATTAAAAAAAAAACAATATTACAATAAAAGACACATTGCCATTCATCCCCTCAAAATCCCTCCCCCTTTTAGAACACACATCATCCTTGCCACTTTCTAAAGCATTTCTGAAAGTCCTCTTTTGTGAGTATCTTTAGTTGTACTGTCTTAGCTGCCTTGATGTCCTGAATTGATTCAAAACTTTTATCTTTCATGGTCATTTTGACTTTGGGGAAGAGACAGAAGTCCCTTGGTGCCATATCCAGTGAATTAGGTAGATGAGGACACACTATAATGTTTTTATTTGACAGAAATTGCTGTATACCAGAAGCAATGTGTGACACGGAGCCTTTCCATTGTGATCGGAATACGGTGAGTGCTGCTGCTCAGTGCCATCCAATGCAAAGGCAGTGATCTTCAAAAGGGGAAGTGGCACGTGAACCTAAATAACATGTATGACAAGTTTCAACTTGTTTGGTGCAGTCAGTTGGTGTGAGCTGCGGTTGAGAGAAGGTTTGTTTACAGTGTGCCATAAATCATCCTCCACCCTGACAACACTTGTGTCACACATCACTTCTGGTACATGGCAATTTCTTTAAAATAAAAGCATTGCAGTCTATCCTCATCCACCCTATTCACCAGATCTGGCACCTTGTGACTTCTGGCTCTTCCCCAAAGTCAAAATGAGTCAGAACATTGAGGAAGCCATGACAGCGCAACTAAGGACAGTCATGAATGAAGACTCTTAGAACTGCTTCAGGAAGTGGCAAGAAAACTAGGGTAAGTGTGTTAGAAGCAAGCGGGAGTATTTTGAGGGGATTAATGGCAATGTGTCTTTTACTGTAATAACTTTTTTTAATTTAAACATTTACCATATTGTTTGATCACACCTCATATATGCATTCCTGATACTAAAACAATTAGTAAAGCTTTTGAAAGTAGTCAATAATTTGGTCATAGTTGCACAATTGTACGTGCTCAAAGAATAGCCTCTTTTTACTCCCTTAGGAAAAGTTTTGTAGAGCTAAAGATATGATAATATTTTTGTTTATCATCTCGGTAATACACCAAGCTATGTGAGAATGTCATCTTCCACTTGTATATACCTTGTTTTCATATATTTGATATATTCTTTCATATCTTCAAGAGATATCTGAAGTTCATCAAAATTCCTTGAATATCTGGGTTGTATCAAATGTGTATGCTCACCAAATATTGACTACAAATCCAAATTTCAAATGGCGTCTTCTCACTAAATTATAACAGAAAGTCACAGAGCATGGTAAATGAATCGTAAATATTTACATTATTATATAAACAAAGAAGAAATATAAAGCAGGACCAGGAAAAGGAGCAGGAGGGGGAGGAAGGAAGGAAGGAAGGAAGGAAGGAAGGAAGGAAGGAAGGAAGGAAGGAAGGAAGGAAGGAAGGAAAGAAGAAAGGAAGGAAAAATGGGAGGTGGGAGAGAGATCTGAAGCCAAAATAGATAAGCAACAAGGAATATTTCTGGATACCAACTAATCCAATTTAGTACGTGAGTATATATTTTAATACTTAATGCATGTCTAATATGTATGTTTTATTTGTTTTGTACCTCTTTCATATATGGACTGTATACCTAAAAGTGTTCATATATTTCAAGGAAGGAGCTGTCTTAATAAAAATGGATTTCTTGAAAATTCTGAGTTAAAAGAAAAAATGAAAAATCACCTATAGCAAATGACGTAAGTATAGATGAAGTTCAAATAGAATCTGAGCGTTCCCCAGGGCTTGACTTTGTCATCTTTATTTCTATTAACTATTTATGGTGATTTTCGATAACCATTTTGATGATTTTCTCTGAGTTTTATCAATTCTATTTCAACAATACATATGTACCATCTCTAATGAGCAGGTATATATGTAATTCTTCAATACCAAATCCAGTAATCTCCTAATCCTGTTTTTTATGAGGTGATAGAATAGAGTTCTCCTGTTGAGTGGCAACCAAATGAGGTCTTTCCTTAAAGCAAATGTGATTGATGCTAATCTGGGTTGCATAAATCTTCACTGAGGGAAGTGGCCTTGCAAAGAAATGTCCTCCTGGTATTCTAAGTTGGATCTTACAGTTCATTTTCTTATGCAAACTGTGAGAAAAATTGCCAAGTAGACTCAGAAAGGTATTATTAGCAGTTTATAGGTAAAATAAGATTCCATGGTCTCATCTAAAATTGAATCGCTAAGTATAACACTGCTTTCATGACATAATGTGCACAAATTCTAAGAAACAACTAAGAAAATTTGAACAAAACCCATCCATAGACACAATAAAATTTCTTTGGGGAAATCTGTAGTTTGTTTTCTACACCATTCAATGGGTCTCTACTAAACAGATGTTCAAGCACATTATCATAGAAATCAAATAAAATTCAATTCCATAACCTCCATCCATTTCTCAAGAGTATATTATTTCTGAAAGACTTAAGATGGAGTTTTTTTTGTTTTGTTTTGTTTTGTTTTTTCCTCCCAGACTAGAAGGAAGACATGCCTTTCTAAGAACAGCTGGAAAATGTGCATCTTGGTACCCCACCCCTGCTTTTCCTGTCTGTTCAGGTTTACCCAGGGAAGCTGCAGCTAGCAGTATGCAGGCTGCTGAGGCGGAGATCATTTTGCCCATAATAAATGAGTGACACTCTTCACCCCATGGGACCAGAAGAGCTGATTGCGTAGAATGGGCAGAATCACCACAACTATGCCCCTCACAGTGCAACCCCTCCCATTCCTAAACTGCTTGCTGCCATGACCAGTACAGACAAAAACTTGAGAAAGGCCAAGAAAGCTCAGAGACACTGCTTAGCACGTCAACCCAAATAATAATTTCCTCATTTGTATTCTCCTTTCTCTCCCACATTAAGCAATACAAGGCAGTTGTTGTAGACAGTTGTTGTAGACAGAGTAGACATATCTCTACTCTGTTTCCCAGTAGAGATATGGCTAGAATATGTAGAGCAAAGACCAGGAAGGAAGAACATTAAACATAGTCTTAATCTTCTCTTTCTTGCATAACATATTGCTTCATCAGACCATTGTAAAAACTCTTTCCCTCCTCCACTTGTTTACAAATATTTATAGTTATAATATGCCACCACATCCTAATTTGATGCCAAGCCAAAGCATTTCATTCTTTTATTCCTTCCTTATAAATCAATACTTCCAACCCTTTCATCATTTTTGTGGCTTTTCTCAGAAGCTCTTTTCATTTATCTAAATCTTTTTTAGAGCTGAGGTGCCAAGAACTCAATCATAATCTCAATAACCATGCATGAAGGGGAAAAGAAAAGAGGAGAAAAAAAAAAAGAAAAAGAAAAACAGCTCCAAACCACTCTTATAAGTAAGTCATAGTTCTAGCAACTGCATTTCTTGAATAGCTTGTATTCTTCCTACGACACAAGGAGTATTCAAGGGTTCTCTCACATAACCCAAACACTGGATTGAAGAGGCCTAAACACTAATCCCTCTTATGTGTCTTTTCTGCGGAAAGGGTAGAGACTTTTTAAATTTGAATGCCCCAAGGATATCTGTCTGATTTTTCACTCTGCAAAAAATTCAAAAAAAAAAAAAGTGGGTCTGTTCTACAGTTTCCGTAGTATAGTTCCTTCTAATCCTACTTGGATTATCAGGATGAACTCATTCCCCTGGCCACTCTTAGTGAAGGCTAAAATAACAGCCAAATAGGGATTCTTTCCTAACTTTTCTCTTCATCCTTCATCTGGTTACTTTTACCAGGAAGTTATATTGTAGTAAGTGTTCTATTTGTCAGTCAAAAAATGGTCAGTATAACATGTTCATCTGTTACAAATAATGTGTGATATATTTTTAAAGGAAATATTACTTAAATTTTGCCATCTGGTTCGTATATCATTAATCAGTACAGATTGAGTTCTTTAGTTTTATTGTTATTATTACTTTTCCTTTGTTCAAGTAAACATATTATTTCATCAGAAATTTAAAAAGTGTATTATATAAACTTCAACCCATGTAACAGTACGTGTATCTAAGCAGATTTGAACTCTTTAAAGAGTATGTGTGATAGTTTTACCAAAATTTAGATGTAATGCAATCATTTCAGTTTGACCTCGTTCCACTAGTTTTGCTTCTAACAGAAGAAAAAAAGAATCAAGTTTGTGTGTAACAGTAAGAACTGATGAATAGAAACCGAATCCACATAGTTAGACCTGTTACAAATAAACGTGTTCCATAGTCTAGTCATCTGTCATCAAATGAAAAACTGAGAGTTGTGAATTAGAACTCAGTTGGAGTTTATTAGCTAATTACTGTTAACATGCACAGAGGAATACAAATATAAGGAAGCTATCTTAATTGTTCTTTACTTGATAGTAAGTAGTTAAAATACAGTGGGATTAATTCATTCATTAACTCTTATTGGTAATTTTACAGAAACTTGTGTTTTGTGTCTTTGCAATAATACCTATCCATCTTGGTTTCAGAGTATGATAAAGCCCTAGAGTTTTTAAAATCATTTAACTCTTTCCTAGATATGTATATCTCAAAAAATGTCTGTCTTCAAGCCAGTAATACTGTATTCAGTATTACTCAATTTGCAACCCAACTAATCTGAATCATAAATCACTTGCTTTTGACTCCCATTTAAGGACATAGAGGTCAGTTACTGTGGCAATTATTTATATCTTACTTTTTTGACTAGAAGCAGTTACCAACCAATATAAACTTCTAAAATAACTTCAATTTTATCAACATTCAGAGAGGGTACAAAAATGGTTTAAGTTTCTATTTTGGAAAAATAGACTTGGTTATGTTTAAGAAACAAAACCAAACCAAAACCTTCATGAAATCCACCATTTTCCAATAAGGAATAGAAGACAGATCTTAGGTTGGTACAAAAGTAATTGTGGTTTTTGCAATTATTTTTTACCTTTTAAACTGCAATTACTTTTGCAGCAACTTAATACTAGATATGTGTTGATGTAATATGATTTCTGATCTCATAATTCCAATTGAGTACTGATAAGGTTGATTGCACTTGATGCTTCTCTTTGGTTGTACCATAAAATAAGAAGTCAATTCAGAATTCATATAACCAAGATGCTCATAAAGGACTAATGTGTAGCAAATTCTTCTTTTCACTAGCCTTTAAATAAAAGTTATAATTAGTTTCTGTCTTCACATAGAATTAATCAGATTTTAGTATTGTTAAAAATATTTTTTTTCAGGTAATCAAATGTCAGGTTTTTTGTTGTAATACCTTGCTAAAGTAAAACTACAGAATGCTAGGCCATTAACTACCAGACTATTATGGGGATTATTCTAAAACTTATGCTACTCTTTTTCTTCTACAGTTTGTTAATACCAAAATAAATCTAATCTAAATAAAAGCAACAATTACATGCATACCCACCTTGATTTCCTAATCCCCTTCTGACATTCCGTTTTCTCTGCTTTAGTTAAGTCCCTTCTTAAGTCCCTTCTTAATGTTCCTTTTGACCTTTCTCCAAACTTGACTTCAAGAAACTCTAAATAAGATTGTCAATTACTAAGGCAATGTTCTTATTACCAAGGAAAGTAAAAATACATCTTTGCAAACACAGAGTTTTTGAAATAGAAAATTTGTAATTTTCCTCCTATACTGCCCAAGTAAACTATCCTATGTTAGCCACACTCCTTTAAAAAAGGAAGATATGCCACATTACTCTAGAAATGAAATTAATAAATGATGCTATAGACATAGGAAACTCTACTTTTAAAAAATGCATGCACAAATTAAATATTTCCACTATTTTGATTAGACAGTGATACAAAGGAAAATGGAATTGAATAATTATATAATTTAACACAGGTGGATGTTTGTAAGTGCATATTTGAAAAACACAGAAAGAGGTAAAAATCTCTAATTAGATCTGTGCTATCAATGTTACACATGTGGAAAGAAACATGAAATACTGCAGGTAGGTGGCAATTTTATATCACTTTCTATTTAGGATTTAAGATATGTAACTACAGGTATTTTATCTCATTTTCATAAATATTTTCTATAATGAAACCAACCATCTATTTTAAAGGACTTTTTTTTTAAAGAACACTATTTTAAAGAACATCTATTTTAAAGAATATTTTATATTTATTTAGATTTTACATTGTTCTTAATATTTAAAAAAATTGAACTCAAATTTAAATGAATTAAAGTTTCACTAGAAAGTACATAATCAAAGAGGTCATAAACACATTTTCTTGCCTTCTAACTTGAATAAATTTAGGCTAAATTTATACCTCAAAACATTGGCAAGTGACTCCCACCATTTTTATGGCATATGTGAATGCAAATATATGAATTTCATGTAGCATTTGTTACTTCTTTTCTAGATTATAAACATAGTATGCACCAAATGTAGAACATTTTTGATACTACAAAAAATTATAAAAATAAAAATCAATTCACAATACTATTCAGAGATAATCACTACTACACAATTCAGTATTTTCTATCAAGATAATAGATAGATAGATAGATAGATAGATAGATAGATAGATAGATAGATAGATAGATAGGTAGGGAGATGATAGATAGATAGATAGATAGATAGATAGATAGATAGATAGATAGATAGATAGATAAATGATACATAGAAAGAAAACATGCTGGGCGTATAGTTTTTGCATCACAGTTTTTTGTTTTGTTTTATTTTTCTCAGAGAACATTATATCATGAAATATTTCTAATGACAATAAAACTTCCCCAATAAATTTATTTTAACAACTGCATATATACTTATGCTGTTGATTATTTAATTATTCTGCTAATTTTGTACATATTTCATACCATTATGAACAAGAAACAGTGCTGTGATGAAGATCATCGTACATAATTTTTTATTTATTTTTATTTATTTTATTCTGAAAATAAAATTTATTTTATTCTGAAAATTAAATAGATTCTGGAGATTACAGTACATGGTTAAAGGGTAAGAATGTTTTTTTTTAAAATTGATACTATTTCTGAATTGTTTTCTAAAAATGTGGCAATCACTCCTATCACTTCCTCTCATAATAATGTTTGAGAGCTCAGGATTTTTAATCCCTGGACTCCCTCCCTTACACCAAAAAAAAAAAAAAAAAGAAAAAAAAGTGTCATAGAATGGATAAAAAATAGTACTCACTAGAGTTTAATATTGTCTTTCATCTACTTGCAAATAAGATAGGGTATTTTATTCATAAACATAGTAGTCACTTGTAATTTTAGAAATTTTAATGATTTCTGTCTAGCTTTTAGATGAATCATTTCAATAGTTTGGATATTTTTCATCATATGTACAAACATTATACAAGAATGTTATCTCATTTATACAAGTATAGGAAATATTTCAACCAATTAGTCACTTAGTTTTTAATTGGTTTACAATATTTCTGTATACAGGCTTTTAGATAGTTTGATATTCATATAAGTAAATAATTTTCTTTGTGATGTTTATTGTTTTAATGCTTAAAAGATTACTTCTCATTACATTTTTGGTCATGTTTTTTTAAAAAATAACTCTTTAATCATTCTGACACTTATTCTGAAATATGAGGTACTATAAGAGGGTTATTCTTTTTGTTGTTGTTGTTT
Source organism: Rhinolophus hipposideros (assembly GCF_964194185.1). NCBI lineage: Eukaryota > Metazoa > Chordata > Mammalia > Chiroptera > Rhinolophidae > Rhinolophus > Rhinolophus hipposideros. The sequence continues at coordinate 8,961,395 of NC_138051.1, read as the reverse complement.
CCCAAACAGTAACCTTATTTCCCCAACACCATTCAATGAATAATGAATTAATTCATCCAATAACACACTCAACAGTTATTTATTGAGATACCATGAGCTTAGAATTGTTGGAGGTAATAGGATCCAGTAGTGGAATAAAGACTTTGCTCTTATGGAATTTTTATTACTGGGTAAGAAAACATAACAAATAATTATACAATATCATGGCATGTGTTGACAAATGCTTTGAAGGGAAAAAAAAAAAAACAAAGTGAAAGGAGAGTGGAGGCTGAACATGTGTGAACGAAAGGCTGATATTTAAGATACATAAAACGCCTCCCTTATGAAAAATGATCGGTATTTGTATGAATATTTTGTATATTTATTTATTGTTAGTAAGACTTTTGCGTTTGGACATTTAAAAATAAATTTATGCAAAGTTACAATATTCTGTATTAAATATTTTCCTCAAACTTATTTAAACAATGTATTAATACAATTCACCTAAGTAGTTCTGTTTACATTGTGTATTATTCAAACTGATTAAAGTCATTGAAATACTCACTATGTTGCTAAATTCATAAAAGTCCATCAACAATTTTGCAAAGTGTTAGTCTCAAATATCCTACCCCAATTTCTTCCAAGTATAACATCTACTCATTTCTGCTTTTCTCCTTTTGTTCTGGCAATCTCTGCTGTGTAAATCACCACTGATGTGGATAATAACACATATGATGAACTTTCTCTAAGTTTCCAAGATTTTTCTAACCTCAAATGATACATCTTTTTCTGCATTTCTGTTTTACTAAGTTGATTTTATATTACCCAAACATTTAAAGAATTTTGTCTCAAATATATGGTGATGGCAGGAGAACTGACTCTGGGTAGTGAACACACAATGTGATTTATAGATGATGTATTACAGAATTGCATACCTGAAATCTACGTAACTTTACTAACAATTGTTACCCCAATTAACTTTAATTAAAAAAAAAAAGAATTTTCTCTCTTGTTTTTCTAGTTACTTACTATCTTCCTGAGTGTACATTTTATATCTCCAACCTTACAACAAATTCATCATGAGTTGGGGATATATCCTATATCTAGTAGACAGCACAAAAGTAATTTAACAATATTTCTTGACATGAAAAAGTTCTTAAAAGACACGAGAATAAAAAACGAAGTGAAAAAGTAATCATAGAAGATAATAATAATTTTCCAATTTGAAATAAAATTGGAAAATAAGAGGTACTTTTATTTTTATCTCAAAAAAAATTGTAAGCCAAAAGTCCGTGGTCAGACGGGATTTTTTAATAGGAAGTTTAGTTCAAGAGATTTTATTATTAGGGTAACAATTATGACCTTTTAAAAATTATGTGTATGCCATTATCAAATACTAATCTTTCTAATTCAATGACAAAATTACTAAATTTTAGTATAAATTTATAAAATCTAAAGTTACTTCATAAAGTCTCAAATATATACTGAAGCTACATTGGCAATATCAATCTCCCTTAGTCATCTGAATTAATGTACTGACTCTCTCCAGCAATCAATTATATTCAAGACAAGATTTAATATATTTTTTCATAAAATATTAACAATATAGTAATTAATCATTTTAACCCCAGGCACATTTTTATATTCTGAATAGAACTAAGAGAAGCACAGAACCAGATAAATAGCTCTAGGGTATAACACAAAAACTAGTTCCCTTGATAGTAATATTGCTGCAATTCCCTCATCCCCAAAATATACTAATCAAGAGGTCTCATATGAACTTAAAATTTTCCATCACCTTAATGTTTTCCAACTATAAGAATAATGGATTCTCACTTATACTAAAAGGTTATCAGAAAATAATATACAGAGGGTGCCAAAAAATATGTACACATTTTAAGAAAGGAAAAAAACTGTATTAAAATTGTAATACTCAATATATACTGATAACAAAAGATGAATACAAGTCATGTGTATACATTTTCTTGGCACGCCCAGTACACAAAATAATTTCAAGATCTCTAACTTGGTATTTTATATTATAGAATCATATGAATCAGTATTTCTGCTATTACAGCATCATTTAAATCAGTAGATAAACATATCTATTAATATCATTCATTTTGCATCTGATAACATTTTAAGTAGCCTGTGTTTTCTTTAATTAAACATTTATTATATATACTGCTATTTTTCATTATCCATTTTGAAACATAATATAGAGACATAAAACATATGATTTCATTTTACAAAATATTCTGAGATTTTATAAAGCATTCAGTATTTAGAAAAGGCACTATAAAGAAAATGATGGATATTATACCGGTATTAACTGTAGTTAATTCCTGACAGCTTTAAAAGCATTATGTCTTTTGCTTAAATTAGTTGAAATGCATTTAAAAAAATGTATGAAAACATTTTAATCACTAGTGGGAAGAAGAAATCTTCCTGAGCAAACTATGATGCTGTGTTTTCCCGAAAATAAGACCTAGCCAGACCATCAGCTCTAATGCGTATTTCGGAGCAAAAATTAATATAAGACCTGGTATTATATCATATCATATCATATCATATCATATCATATCATATCATATCTTATCATATCATATATTATATTATACCTATCTTATATTAAGATAAGACCGGGTCTTATATTAATTTTTGCTCCAAAAGACACATTAGAGCTGATGGTCTGGCTAGGTCTTATTTTAGGGAAACATGGTGATTGAAATGAAAAATGAATAGATATATTTAAGTCCATTAAGGAGATTTCTATGGCAAAAAAAAACATACAACAAAAACAAAGTAAAAAAACAAATGATAAAATATTTGCAACACAAATAATAAGCAAATGTTAATGTTCCTAAAATATAAAAAGCTCCAATGAGTTGTAAGAAGAAAGCACACTAACTAATAGTTAAAAAGGTAAAGGAAAAAAATGACCAATTCATAGAAAATTTAAATTGCTAATCAACATACAAAAAGATATCCCCTGTCATTTGTAGTCAGAGAAATGAAATTTAAATTCACAATGAAATAAATGTAAAATTGGCAATAAAAATATTGACTATATTCAGTGTTGGTGGAGAGGCTATGAAACAGCTGTTCTCATGAACTATTTGTTGGTTGAGAGTATGAATTGCTACATACATTTTGAAAATCAATTTAACAACACATTAAAATTAAGGATTATTATTAACTCAGCCACCCCGCTTTAGGGAATCTAGCCTATAGAAATTAATATATTACTTATAAAAACATATGTCCAAGGATGATTTTTGTAGCTTTATTTATAGTTGCAACAAATTAAGAGGTAAAAATAACTAAATTTGAATATCCAACTAGAGGCAAATGTTTATATAAATTTTGTTATACCAGTTTTATAGAACATTTTATCATTATGAAGAACTGGTTAGAGCTACATCTTTTGGCTAGAGGAATGCTTATGTTATGTTTTTAAATGAGAAAAAAAATTGCATTGCAGTGTAATGTAAACACCAGTATTATTCCATTCAAAATGTCACCCAACAAACCCTCATATGTGTGTGTATGTAATTTTGTACTTGTGTAAATTTGTATAATGTTTTATATGTTTGTAAGCATGCAAGAACAATATGGGATATGGAATTACATACATTAGGATATTAGCTTTGGTTAGCTGGAGGATCTGATGAAAAAAACAGGTAGAGGAAGATTATATATTATTTTTCTTTATATATATCAACACTAATTCATTTAGTTAATTTGGGAGAAAAAAATGGTGAGACTTTTTAAAATAAAGACTGATAGAGATAAAGATAGAGATAAAGTATATAAAGTATATAATTCTCAGCATATCAGTTAAAAATATCTATGATTCTAAGTATATACCCAAGAGGAATAAAAGTATACATTTATTAAAAAAATGTAAATAATAATTCATAGCATCATTATTTATTACTGTCAAAAGGTAGAAACAATTAACCATCAATCAAATTGATGAATGGTAAAATAAAAGTGGTATATCAATACAATGGAATATTATTTAGTAATAAAAATGAATGAAATATCGATACATGCTACAACAGAGATGAACCTTGAATCATTATGTTAAGTGAAAAAAGCCAGTCACAAAACCACATAGTATCATCCTACTTATATAAACTCTCCAGAAAAGGCAAACTGTAAATTTATAAATTATAAATTATAGAGACAGGAAGTAGATTAGTGGTTGGCTGTGGTTGAGTGAGCTGGCAAGAGGAGAATGGTGTTTGCTAATAGGTAGAGGATTTCTTTTGATGGGGACAAAAGTGTTCTAAGATTAAACTGTGGTTGTTGTACAACCTTATGAATATAGTAAAAAACATTCAAATGTACACTTTCAATGGGTGCATTGTATGGTATACAAATAAAAGCTCAATAAAGCTGAAAAAAAACTATTACCATTTTTTCAGAATATGTAAAATGTCACCTAACAAATTAATTTTTAAAAGTCATTCTCTTTAAACAAAATACCTTACAATCTGACATTAAACAATAATAAAGTATTCCATATAAGAAATTTCCCGTTGGTTTAAAATTTCAGCTTAAAATGTCAATGCTTTCTCTTCAACCTTAGGTATGTTGGTTAGAAAAATTTCTAAACCCTGTCATAAGTCTACTTGACTTTTGCAGTGTCTAATAAAGGCATGTCACACTTTTCTTGAAAGTTGTAGTCGATAATATGCACACCATCTTTAATATTATTTTATAATATAGTTTAAATATAATATCAATGTAAATAAGTTTTATAAGAGAAGTTCCCCTAAGATTTCTCACTAATTTTCTTTGATAGTAAAGCTCATTAAATATACATCTAAATAAGAGTAAAAGAATAAATCTAATTTGAGAGGAAACCTGAGTTCCCATGAAAAATGTACCGACCTTAAATGCTTACATATCATGAGTTCAATTTTAACTACTCAGCCGTCTTTTTCCTCAATTTTTGGTTCTCTCTGTTCTGTATAAGTAAGATTGTCAGATAATAGGGCAAATGTAATATAATACCCCAATTTTCAATCCGAGCAGGGCTGCCGATATAATCTGATGTTGAAATTACTAAAATTTTCATATCTATTTATATTCCATGGGTGATTAAAATTACTGCATGAATATCTATTTTCAGACTACGGTTTTCTAAACATGGTTTTTGGCAACGAATTCAGCCACTAAACATCAAAATGGTTTCAAAATCTGTGACAGATCAATTTAGGATGTTATACAAGAGCAAGAAAAAGTTGCAGGTGCTGGAAAACAACACAGACTGAATTTGCTTCTGTTTTATGCATATTTTTTTCCTCATACTGGTAAAAGTTATCATTTAGTATGAAAAATAAGTGATCCTGTCTGGTACAGTCTTGTATTTGTAATAGTATGTATTCCAAAGTTTATACCTATACCTATGTATTATTATATGTCAGACAGACTAAATATTAAACTTATGATTTTTCTAAGTGTGCCCCTCCCAGGCACAGTTATCTTCAACTCTTTTCTTTTAACCTGACCTCACCCCATAACTAATCATTTATCCGTATTTCAAAGGTGTTGTTTTTTTTTTTTTTTTTTCAGTGTGTTATAATGGAAAGGGCTTGAATATTGACTCTAAGAGTTTATCTTGAGTTCTGGCTGAATTGTTTACTGAGCATTTACTTGGTCGCTTGCTTAACTATTCAAATCTATTTCTTCACTTCCAAAATGGAGAAGATAGTACCTACTTTGTAGTTCCGCAAGGGTGTTAGTCATCATTAATTAAAAAAAAAAAGACCAATATAAATCCTCTTACAAAAAAAGCAGTCACTCAATAATAGTTAATTCTCTTTCTCTTCACTTCTTAGCCCAGTTTCCATCTTAATCACAGCCCTTATCATTTCACTTTATCTTGTACTCTGTGGCACATGCTACCAGTCTTATCTTTCTAAAATACACTTCATGTCTTCATTGCTCAAAAATCTTCAGTGAGATTAACTTGCCAAATAAACTTGAAATGTTTTAGTTTGACTTTTAAGATCTATCTTAATCTGGCTTCATTTTCCTTCTATTTTAGTAAAGCTGATGCGTACTTAAAATAACTTGTTCTCCCTAAATCTGCTATTTTTCTAATGTTAGTCCTCTTTAAAAAATAAAAAAAATAAATATTATCTTTTAATTTGTTTTTCTCTGATTCCACGATTTTACATATGTATACACACACACACACACACACACACACACACATATATATGTATATATAAATATATATGTTATATAAATATATATGTATTATAATTTTATTTTCCATTAATATAATAAAGTTTTACATGTCCCAATCCTCACAATGATCCAGATTTCAATTTTTCCTATTGTAACTAAAAGTCATACCTTCCTTTCTGTAACCTCTAAAATGATAGTTTTTAGTTTATGGGGTTTTGATTTTGTTTTTTTAATTAAGTGATCTGAAGTATTTTCTATGATTTCTCTTCATTTTTTGAATATCTTATGTGTGCTGTACACCAAAAAAATACAACACACCTGCAAAAAGTACCTTGAACTCAGTGAATAGCCTATGACCATTTGAAAAACTTGATTTGCTTTTCTTTAGTCAGTTTTCTCTCAGTTCAATCAGCCAATGGAGTTCTATCTACATTTATAAGACTGTTTAAGGTAATGCATGTTTCTGAATCAGCAAGAAAATAAAATTCCATTGTTTTCACATTATAAAACAGAAAAATTTTGTCAAATATCTTCAAAACAATGAAAAAACAATTTGCAGTGTTTTATTTAAACAAAAAAAAATATTTTATTCCAATGTCTCAATCTTATATCATGTTCATCAATTTAATTTTACTTTAATAGAATTTTAATTTAGGATTTTTGATCATTTGTTTTTAAAAAGCTATGTATACAGTGCAGTGCCAAGAGTGATTTAAAGAAAAAAAAAGTGCAACTGATGCTGGAGTTCACGTCTTATAAATGAGCCAAACATTTGACACATATGCATTCCACACTTGTTTTCCTGGTATATGTCATTATCATCTAAATTTACATATCCATAATGCCTAGTGTACATAAAGGTCAATATATGTAACAAAAACAAAAAATAAAAATTATATCTGTGTAAACCAACTATTATTCATCAAACTCAGACCTAGTTTTGCTCTCTTAATATATATATTTGATATATAACAAATATATATATATACATATACATATATATACACATATATATGTGTGTGTGTATATATATATATATCTATATATATATATCTATATATATATTTGTTCTCTTTAAACACACACATACACACAAATTTCTCACAAGAATAAATTTATTTTGTGGAATAATTTTCATTTAATGCTAACTTTGAAAGTCCTATCTGCTTTGTCTTTAAACTCTTTTCTCTTTAATAAGGGACATTCAAATTTTGGAAATACTTTCTGATTTCTATAGGACTCATTGTTTTTGTGCAATTGCTCTTGTAGTATTTTTCTATGCCATACATACAATACCATTCCAACAAAATCATGTAATTAGTTCCAGAGCAAGAGTTTATCGAGCAGTCACTTTGCACAGAGATCTACTTAGACACTGCAGGAGAATGCAGAAATAAATGTAAATGCATAGGCTTGAGGTGCTTTCAAATTGATTTGGAGAGGGCAAAACAAACAAACAAACAAACAGGAACTTTAATCAATTTAATCAATTTAATCATGTTACAGAGTAGAGTGACATTAAAAATTGACAAGAAATCTCTCCTTGACCAAACTTTAGTCAGGCTCCTCTGAACTGTCTTTTCAACTAGGCCCTGATTTTTGAGCTTCCATCTTCATCTCTGCATTTTCCAATTTTAGCAAGAATCCTGTTATGGCAGTTCAACCAGAGTTCCTCATGCTTGATACCTAATTATCCTCAATATCTGACCAAGTTCCTCATTCTCTACTGCCCCCAGGTGAGGTTGGATCACCGTGTCATGTTTAGAGCAAGAATCCTGGTTAGACTTTTGGATGAGAAAACCAGTGGAGGGATACAGAGAACAGCTGGAGTCCCAGGCACTCTTCCTTAAGGGCCTGTGTACTGATAGACTCACTCACTCTCAGTTCCAGCACTGGGACAGCAATTCAAAAGGCACCATGGACATACAGAGAGTAAGTGAGTTATCTGGATGTAGAATGAGAGCTGGAGGGGCAACTTTCTCCCAGACAGAAGTGATAGAAAGAAACATCGTTCCTTTCTTGAGCCCTCCCCTCTCCCAGTATTCAGACCAAGGTGGGTACCATATCTGAGTCTCCTTCAACCTAACACTGTTTCTTTGCCGAGCCCTGGCAATTCGAAAACTCTACCCCATCCAACTTGCAGAACCACCAAGCTGCTTCCTGTGGCTTTTCCATACAAACCTTTTGTCTTGGCTCATGCTGCAGAGTTTCATAAAATCTTTCAAAGATTCATAAAACCCAGACAAGAAACACCTGGCCTCAGTATGCCTCATTCCTCTTGCTAAGCAGCCCCAAGAATGGTGCGAGAGACAACCAGCCTCAGTTTACAACTTAGCCTATGCCAGATACATCAAAGCCCAGCAGAAGTGGCAGCCATCTGAAGATCACTGGGTATCTCATACCAATTGGCCTCAAGCAGGGCATAGGCAGTGGCTAAACTCAACCTGCAACAGAACCCCTCCCAAGAGGTCCCAGAACCAAGACAGCTGGTAGCCATATTCAGACCACAAGATAGCACAACTCTACCACTTCCACAAAAGACACACTCAAAGGGCAGAGTCAGCAGGTAACAGAACCCTGCTAATGAATCTCGTTCCTTATAGTCAGCTCCTGCATGAAAGCTCCACGTAGGTGGTGATGGCTAGTCCTCACAACAAATAAACTGGAGGGTCAATTCCTCCCATTAGTATACAAACAGCAGCAAAGTTTCAGCTACAACAGAAGGGCACACACAACCCACACAAGGGATACACCTGGAGGACCCAGCCCAAGTGATTAGGGAGACTGTGCCATAGGGCCACAGGACACCTACTAAATAAGACCATGCTACTAAGACTGGGAGGAATAACATTCCCACCTAACACATAGAAACAAACACAGGTAGGTAGTAAAAATGGATCCCAAATAAACACGTCCCAAATAAAAAACAGAACAAAGCTCTAGAAAAAGAACTAAACAAAATGGAGACAACAATCTACCAGATGGAGAGTTCAAAATGCTAGCTTTAAGGATACTCAGTGATCTCAGGGAGAACTTCAATAAAGAGATAGGAAACAGAAATAGACATAAAAAACATAAATAAAAGAACCAATCAGAAATGACGAATAAAGTAACGGAAATGAAGAATACATTAGAGGGAATCAACAGTAGATTAGATGAAGCAGAGGATCGAATCAGCGATTTAGAAGATATGATAGCAGAAAACACCCAATCAGAACAGCAAAAAGAATCCAATAAAATGAGGATAGTTTAAAGGGTCTCTGAGACAACATCAAGTGTACCAACATTTGCCTGACAGTGGTACTGGAGGAGAGGAGAGAAAGCAAGGAATTGAAAACCTATTTGAAGAAATAATGATGGAAAACTTCACCAACCTGGAGAAGGAAATAGATGTACAAGGCCAGGAAGTACAGTGTCCCCAACAAGAGGAACCCAGAGACGTCCACACAAAGACACATCATAATTAAAATGCCAAGGGTTAAACACAAAAGATAATCTTAAAAGCAGAAAGAGAAAAGCAGTTGGTTACCTACAAGGAACATCCCATGAGAGTGTCAGCTGATTTCTGAACAGAAACTTTGCAGGCCCAGAAGAATTGGCAGGAAATATTCAAAGTGATGAAAAGCAAGGACCTAAAACCAATACTACTTATTCTAGCAAAGCTATCATTTAAAATCAAAGGAAAGCTAAAGAGCTTCCCAAACAAGAAAAAGCTGAAGGAGTTCATTACCACCAAGCTAGTATTATAAGAAATGTTAGAAGGTCTTCTTGAAGAATAAAAATAAGAATAAGAATAGAATAAGAATAGGAACAGGAAGAGGAAGAGGAAGGAGAAGGAGGAGAAGGATAAAAAATATGAGTAATAAAATAGCAATGACTGTATATGTATCAACAATTACTTTCAATGTAAATGGATTAAATGTTTCAATGAAAAGGCATAGGGTGGCTGAATAGATAAGAAAACAAAACCCTTACATATACTATGTACGAGAAACACTTAAGGAAAGGCACACAGCAACTAAAAGTAAAGTAATGGAAAATCTATGTTATGAAACTGGAAACAAACAAACAAACAAAAAACTGGGGTCGTAATACTTACGTCAGACAAAATAGATTTTAAAACAAAGGCTATAAAAAGAGACAAAGAAGGACCCAGTAATCCCACTTCTGGGTATTAACCGAAGAAAACTGAAGCACATCTTCAAAGGGACATGTACATCCATCCAAAAGTCCATTGCAGCATTATTTACAATAGTCAAGATATCGAAGCAACCTGCATGTCCATCAGTGGATGAATGGATAAAGAAGAAGTGGGGTGTGTGTGTGTGTGTGTGTGTGTGTGTATACACACACACACACACACACACACACACATATATATATAATGGAATATTACTTGGCCATTAAAAAGAATGAAAAATTGCTATGGGCAACACCATAGATGGACCTAGAGAGTATTGTGCTGAGTATTGTAAGTCAGGCAGAGAAAGACAAATGTCATATGATTTCACTTATATGTGGAATCTAGGTAACAGGATAAATGAACAAACAAAATAGAAATACGTTCATAAATACGGAGGGCATTTTGATGATTGTTGAGTTGGCGAGGGTTGGGGAGATTTGTGAAGGGAGAAGGGGATTAAAAGGTACAAATTAGTTGTTACAAAATAGTCATGGGATGTATAGTATAGTATACAGAATATAGTCAATAATATTATAATAACAATGTATAGCACCAGATGATTAATGGATTTTTCGGGGTAATTACTTCATCAGTTATATAAATGTTGAATCTCTATTTTGTATACCTGAAACTAATATAATATTACATGTCAAATGTAATTATTTTTTTAATAAATAAAGAAGAAATTCTTCAAAATAATATTAAAAAATACTGTTAGGAGCTTCGCCAAAATCCCCCCTTTCCTCTGATGTTTCCTCTTGATAATTTTCTATTCACTGACCCCCACCTCACTGCTTGGCTATAAGTCCCTACTTTTATTTGTTGTGTTTGGAGATAAACCCCATATCTGTCCTCTACTACAAAACCCCACATAATAGGCCCCTTTCTTTAAGTGTACTTAGAAGATGAAATAAAGAACTGAATAGATTAAAGAAAATATTAATATCTTTGGATTGAAAGAGGCAAATTTTAATGTAGTGAGCCTTGTTAGTAATGAATTAAAACATGACATAAAAGTTGTGGTTTTCTGTATAGGGAAGAGAAAACTGGCTATTCAGAGGGAGATGGTCTATGAAAAGGCAGAGAGGAGTCATATGGAAACCGAAATTTAGGACATAACACATTGATTTAGTTGAAACAGAGGGTTCAGAAGACCAAAAGTGATAAAGTTTTAAACAAGACACTGGATTAATTGGTGGTACATACTGAATGCTTGTCTAACAAGTTCCATGTATTAACGTACCACTGCATGCAGTGTGATTATTTAAGGTAACGATTAATAATATGCTACGTGGAAAGTGATCGACATACATCACGTCCTTCTTCTGAACACAGATTCATAATAATCCTTATGCACAAGTCACTCTGATTGCTGATTGTGATCGAGTCTGAGACCAAAAGTCGCTAATCTCTGGCCTCTCCAGTACTTAACGGCAGCCTGGCATACAGTCTTACGAATGGCATTTCATAGGTAGGTAAATACGACCTAATGGTCTTCTGTATCGGTTAATAACTAGTTATTCCCATCAAATAGTCTCAGATATTTGAATACGATAAACATATCCAGAGGCTTACAAAGTACCGTAAAATAGAAGCTGATAATCCTACAGTCAAAACAAACATCCAGGAGGCTATAAAGAAAGTCAGAGGGGAAAAAAATGGCGGCGTGAGGTGAGCCTCTGTAACGCTCCCCTGGAATTTACAACGAATCGGACAACAATAACTCCACAAAGGACTCCTTGCACAGCAGACAGGCAAGACGAAGAGGCCGACTACTGAATTCACCTCCAGGTGGGTGAATCGCGCCAGCGGGGGAGGAGGGAGAGGAGAAGTGCGGAGACGGAGCCGCGCGGGCGCAGGACACAGACCTAGCTCAGTGCTCGGAGCCCTCTGCTCCCGGAACTACCGCCGCTGCGGGAGAGGGAAGGACTCGGACTGCTAGGGCTCCGCTTACGGCCCACAGGGCTGAGGGGGCAGCATACAAAACCGCTGAACCCAACGCTCGCTCACGGCAGACCTCGGAGCAAAGACTGAGGGAAGAGGGCTGAAATCGGTGGTTTAAGCCCTCACTGCCGAGCGCAGAACGGAAGCCTTAGGCACGGAGACTAGCCGCCCCCTCCCTACCCTCCCAGAGCTCGCCCCGCCCCCACCTGCCAGGTGCTAGAAGCGATAAAGTAGCAGTGTCGGATCAAAGGACAGAATATTTGCTGCTCTGAGAACTGTGGACCGCAGACACAGATTCGCAGCTCAACTAGTTCCGGCAAAGGGGAGGGAGCTGTGGAAGCAGGACTGGCTGTGGTGGTGGTCGCCGCCATTGCTCTGGGCCACCTCTCACAACTCACCCCGCCCCTGGCCCCACCTATCTGGACGGATCCCTGCAGGAGTAAACAGAACTGCTGAAACAAACGGGCTCTGAATCTGGTGCAGAAAGAGCTTTGGAACTCCAAAAGCTCTTCGCATACCTATCAACCTGTTGCAGAAGACACTCCTGTAGATGTCTAGGAAGAGAAATAGTAAATCAGTGATTGCCATGAATAACCAAGGCAACAAGATAGCTCAGAAAGAAAGTGAAAAGTCTCCAGAAAAGGAACTTAGAGATATGGACCTTTGTGATTTAAATGACAGACAATTCAAGATCGCAATTCTGAAAAAACTGAACGAGATGCAAGAAAACACAGAAAGGCAGTTTAATGAACTCAGAAACACAATCAAAGAACACCATGAGCATTTTACAAAAGAGATTGAAATCTTGAAAAAGAACCAAATAGAATTTCTGGAGATTAAGAACTCAATAGAAGAAATTAACAATAAAATATCCAGCTTAGGTAGTAGAGTTGACCAGATGGAGGAAAGAATCAGTGACATCGAAGACAGGAACCTGGAATTTACACAGAGGGAAGAAGAAAGAGACTTGAGACTTAAAAGAAATGAAAGAACTCTACAAGAACTTTCTGACTCCATCAGAAAGAGCAATATAAGAATAATGGGCATACCAGAAGGAGAAGAAAGAGGGAAGGGAACAGAGAATATATTCAAACAAATCGTCGATGAGAACTTCCCAAACTTGTGGACAGAACTGGATCCTCGAATCCAAGAAGCAAATAGAACACCTAATTACCTCAATCCCAACAGGCCTTCACCAAGGCACATTGTATTGAAGCTGTCTAAAATCAATGATAAAGAAAGAATCCTCAAGGCAGCCAGGGAAAAGAAGACGGTAACTTACAAAGGAAAGCCCATTAGATTATCATCAGATTTTTCAGCAGAAACTCTCCAAGCTAGGAGGGAATGGAACCAAATATTCAAACTATTGAAAGAGAGAAATCATGAGCCAAGAATAATATATCCAGCAAAGATCTCCTTTAGATATGAAGGAGGAATAAAGACCTTTCCAGACATCCAGAAGCTGAGGGAATTTTCTAATACACGACCTGCACTACAAGAAATACTAAAGGAGGCTATTAGACCACCATCAACAGGGACAACTTGTGGCAACCAAAACATAAAAAGGGGGAGCGTAAAGGCCTGAACTGGAATATGGGAATAGAGAAAGTAAGCGGACTGAAGAAACTGGAATACTCTAAATATCAAACTTTTTTTTACATAAACTCAAGGGTAACCACTCAAAAAACATCCAAATCTGAAATATATACTGTAATAAAAGAAGAAACAGAGGGAAACATCATAGAATACTACCACACAGAAATAACAGACAACAACAAAAAGGCAAAGAAACAATGGAGACACAGCCTTACCAGAAAACTAAAGACAGAATGACAGGAAATCCTCACATATCAATAATCACCCTAAATGTAAATGGACTGAACTCACCAATAAAGAGACACAGAGTAGCAGATTGGATCAAAAAACTAAACCCAACCATATGCTGCCTACAAGAGACACATCTCAGCTACAAGGACAAGCATAGACTCAAAGTGAAAGGGTGGAAATTGACACTTCAAGCAAATGGTACCCAGAAAAAATCAGGTGTAGCCATAATGATTTCCGATGAAACAGACTTCAGGGTGAAAAAGATAACAAGAGACAAAGATGGACATTTCATAATGGTAAAGGGGACTATACAACAAGAAGACATAACAGTCATCAATATTTATGCCCCCAATCAGGGAGCACCGAAATATACCAAGCAACTACTAACAGAACTAAAGGGAGAAATTGACCAAAACACAATTATACTAGGGGACTTAAATACATCATTGACAGCTATGGACAGATCATCCAAACAGAAGATAAATAACGAAATCGCAGCCCTAAATGACACATTAGATGAATTGGACATAATTGACATATATAGAGCACTTCATCCTAAAACATCAGACTATACATTCTTTTCTAGTGTACATGGAACATTCTCAAGGATAGACCATATATTGGGACACAAAATCAGCCTCAGCAAATTTAAGAAGATTGAAATCATACCAAGCATATTCTCTGATCACAAAGCTTTGAAATTGGATATCAACTGCAAAAAGAAAGCAGGAAAAAACACAAATACATGGAGATTAAACAACATACTTTTAAAGAACGACTGGGTCAAAGAAGAAATTAGAGGAGAGCTCAAAAGATACATAGAAACAAATGACAATGAAAATACATCCTACCAAAATTTTTGGGATGCCGCGAAAGCAGTTTTAAGAGGGAAATTTATATCATTACAGGCCTATCTCAAGAAACAAGAAAAATCCCAAATAAATAACCTCATGTTACACCTTAAAAAACTAGAAAAAGAAGAACAAGCGAAACCCAAGGTCAGCAGAAGAAAGGAAATAACAAAAATCAGAGCAGAACTAAATGAAATAGAGAACAAAAAGACAATAGAAAAAATTAATGTGACAAAAAGCTGGTTCTTTGAAAAGATTAACAAAATCGACAAACCCTTGGCTAGACTCACTAAGATAAAAAGAGAGAAGACACTAATTAACAAAATCAGAAATGAAAAAGGGGAAGTTATCACGGACACCACAGAAATACAAAGGATTATCCAAGAATACTATGAAGGACTATATGCCACCAAATTTAATAACTTAGAAGAAATGGACAAGTTCTTAGAAACATATAGCCTTCCAAGGCTGAACCAAGAAGAAGTGGAAAATCTAAACAGGCCGATCACCAGTAACGAAATTGAATCAGTCATCAAAAACCTTCCCAAAATCAAAACTCCTGGACCAGATGGCTTCACCAGTGAATTCTACCAAACCTTCAAAGAGGATCTAATACCAATCCTGCTCAAACTCTTCCAAAAAATTGAAGAAGAGTCAGTACTCCCTAACTCATTTTATGAGGCCAACATTACCCTGATACCAAAACCTGGTAAGGACAACACAAAAAAAGAAAACTACAGACCTATATCTCTGATGAATACAGATGCTAAAATCCTAAACAAAATTCTAGCAAATCGAATACAACAATGCATTAAAAAGATTATTCATCACGACCAAGTGGGGTTCATCCCCGGGGCACAAGGATGGTTCAACATTCGCAAATCCATCAATGTGATACATCACATAAACAAAATAAAGGACAAAAACCATATGATTCTATCAATTGATGCAGAAAAAGCATTTGATAAGATACAACATCCATTTATGATTAAAACACTTACTAAAATTGGTATAGAAGGAAAATACCTCAACATAATAAAGGCCATATACGACAAGCCCTCAGCTAACCTCATAATTAATGGTGAAAAGCTGAAGCCCTTTGCTCTACGTTCAGGAACACGACAAGGTTGGCCCCTATCACCTCTGCTTTTCAACATAGTGTTGGAAGTCCTCGCCAGAGCTATCAGGCAAGAGAAAGAAATAAAAGGCATCCAAATTGGGAATGAAGAAGTTAAATTGTCACTGTTTGCAGATGACATGATGCTATACATAGAAAACCCTAAAGACTCCACCAAAAAGCTATTAGAAACAATCAATGAATATAGTAAAGTTGCTGGCTACAAAATCAACGTACAAAAGTCCATTGCTTTCCTATATACCAACAATGAAATCTCAGAAAAAGAGATAGAAAAAACAATTCCTTTTGCAATTGCAGCAAAAAGAATAAAATACCTAGGAATAAACTTAACCAAGGATGTGAAGGATTTATATGCTGAAAACTATAAGACATTTTTGAAAGAAATTGAAGAAGACACAAAGAAATGGAAAGACATTCCGTGCTCATGGATTGGAAGAATCAACATCGTTAAAATGGCCATATTACCGAAAGCCATATACAGATTTAATGCAATCCCCATTAAAATCCCAATGGCATTTTTTAAAGAAATAGAACAAAAAATCATCAGATTTGTTTGGAACCACAAAAGACCCCGAATAGCCAAAGCAATATTAAAAAAAAAGAACAATACTGGAGGTATCACACTCCCTGATTTTTCCTTGTACTACAGGGCTACAATAATCAAAACAGCTTGGTATTGGCGGAAAAACAGACTCATAGACCAATGGAATAGAATTGAGAACCCAGAAATAAAACCACATAAATATGGACAGATAATTTTTGACAAAGAAGCTAAAAACATACAATGGAGAAAAGACAGCCTCTTCAATAAATGGTGCTGGCAGAATTGGATAGCCACGTGCAAAAGAATGAAACTGGACTGCTATCTGTCACCATGTACCAAAATTAATTCAAAATGGATCAAAGACTTAAGCATAAGACCTGACACAATAAACTGCATTGAAGAAAACATAGGTACTAAACTTATGGACCTTGGGTTCAAAGAGCATTTTATGAATTTGACTCCAAAGGCAATGGAAGTAAAAACTAAAATAAACAAATGGGATTATATGAAACTGAAAAGCTTCTGCACAGCAAAAGAAACTATTGACAAAATAATGAGGCAACCAACTGAATGGGAGAAGATTTTCGCAAACAGTTCCTCTGATAAGGGGCTAATATCCAAAATATACAAGGAACTCATGAAACTCAACAACAAAAAAACAAACAACCCAATTGAAAAATGGACAGAGGACCTGAAGAGACATTTCTCCAAAGAGGATATACAAATGGCAAATAGACATATGAAAAAATGCTCAACATCGCTAATCATCAGAGAAATGCAAATGAAAACCACAATGAGATATCACCTCACCCCAGTCAGAATGGCTTTCATCAACAAAACAAATAGTAACAAGTGTTGGAGAGGCTGTGGAGAAAAAGGAACTCTCATACACTGTTGGTGGGAATGCAGACTGGTGCAGCCGCTATGGAAGGCAGTGTGGAGGTTCCTCAAGAAATTACGAATAGAATTACCATATGACCCAGCAATCGCTCTTCTGGGTATCTACCCCAAAAATATAAAAGCATTTCTCTACAGAGACACGTGTACTCCAATGTTCATTGCAGCTTTGTTTACGGTGGCCAAGACATGGAAACAACCAAAATGTCCTTCGATAGATGAATGGATAAAGAAGTTGTGGTACATATACACAATGGAATACTATTCGGCGTTAAGGAAAGATGATATAGGAGCATTTGTGACAACATGGATGGATCTCGAGAGAATAATGCTAAGTGAAATAAGTCAGACAGAAAAAGCAGAGAACCCTATGATTTCACTGATATGTGGTATATAAACCAAAAAGAACAAGACAAACAAATGAGAAACAAAAACTCATAGACACAGACAATAATTTATTGGTTACCAGAGGGTAAGGGGGTGGGGGGTGGGTGATGAGGGTAAAGGGGATCAAATATATGGTGATGGAAGGAGAACTGACTCTGGGTGGTGAACACACAATGGGATTTATAGACGATGTAATACAGAATTGTACACCTGAAATCTATGTAAATTTACTAACAATTGTCACCCCAATAAAATTAATAAAAAAAAAAAAAAAAAAAAAAAAAAAAAGAAAGTCAGAGTTCCATAGTTGGGAGTACTGATGGGGGAGGCAGAGGGACTGAGTCCAGAGGATGGAACATGAGGCGATCTGCTGCTGAGCCATGAGAGGGCGCTGGTGTTCAGACAGCTCTGAGGTTCTGAGGAAGCCAGGCTCTACCAAGGCTGAGAAAGTTCCCTAGGATTTCTTAATTAGTGCAATGCAAGTTCATAATGATTTTAAACCTCATTGTAATCTTAAAACCTGGAAAAACTGAATATACAAACTCTATTTTATTTTTTCCCCCAAATTAACCATCTAGGATCATTTGTCACAGAACTGTTACACTGTATCACTCTTACTTTCATTCCCAGTTCCTTCTGCTTTCTCCTTAGTTATATATTGAGTGCATTTGGAACTACTACTCAGGTTTACCATTACTTGCATCCCCTCCTCTCCAACGTAGAATATTTCCTATTTTTATGTTCTGTAGTATGGCCAAGGGGGCAAATTTACCACATACTGCCATCAAATCACTGCTCGTGATTGCAGGGGTGGGTGCCACAGAACTTCCACACAGCTCCCAGTGGCTCCATCCCACTTGATATACCCACTTAGAAACTCTCCAGTGAAAAAGAAAATATTGCAAAACAAATTGAAAGTCACTGAACAAATGGGGGTGTGAAGCCCAGCGGGATGGACCAGCTGAACAGAACACTGCAGAGCTAATCAGGAAACTACACAACCTGGAAACACAAAGATAGCAGAGCCGGTAACAGTGGAGGAACTGTGGGATGAATACTTCTGATGACTTCAGCTACTTCAAACCGGTCTTCCCAGGGTTTCCTACAAGGGAGCAAACACGGTTCTTGATGTGACCAGATATGATTTAAATTCCCAGCTGTATTATTAGCTGCTTGTATAATCTTGGGCAAAGTAACAGAACAGTCTGTAGAGCTCTAGGGGAGCTAATACTGACCCACTTCACATATATAATGTGCATGTTATAATAGGTATACACCGATTAGAAGTATAAAAGTATTACTTCTTATTTCTAAGAGTTATTTTTTATTCATACTTTTACTAAATTGCATGTTAAAGCCTGAAGATTTTAACTTTATACAGCTAGATATGAATATCTACAGTGTCCCTAGTAATTTCTGGACCCAAACAAAATTGGAAATTGTCACATTTACCAAGATTAGAAACTGACATTCACTCCCTTAGACACAATAAAATACTTTTAGTAAAAACTGAACAGGGATTTGTGAATAAATAATGAGTGTGATTTATTACAAGTGATGTTAGCCAGCATACATTTTGCATACAAAAATATTAAACAGATTAAAAATTCAAACACAATCAAAAATATCTTCAAAAATGGCCCCTATGCCATTTTTTCCAAAGATGAAATAATAATATTGGTATTTAAAAGATGCATATTATTAATTAAATAGCTAATTGTTCCTGCCAGTATTTTAGGTAGTTCCACAGAAAAGCACCAATGAGAATCAACGACTCCTCCTCCTACTTTCCCTCCTCACTCACCATTAGCACTGTCCTCACTGTCTTTCTCTAAATGCTCTGAGTCAAGGAGTCATACATTTGCTGGATGTTAAAGAAGGAAGGAAGGGATACCTTCTGTGTGACCACACTGAACAAATTATCCCTGAGATGTTCTAAAGAAAGTCAGTGATGATAGCAACTGAGGCAGCTGCTTACTCATCTTTTTAATGTCGAAATCCCAGGGTTGTAACATGCAAGACAGAAGAAAATATAATAAATACAGATTATCATTCAGAACAGTACATGTACAATGAAATAAGTGTACCCATATCATACCCATCAGAGTCATTTTTTTAGTTTAAAAAAATATGGATTTCCTTTATAATTTTTTCAATGATTCTGATTTCACAGGAACTGATTATGGAGGAGTCTATCAAAGGAAAAAATGCAACCATTGATTAATAATATGTAGTTAAGAAAGAGATAATCATCGCCACTAGTTTCACAATAAAATGGCCACCATTTCTCAAAGCTGTGAGCGTCGTAATCATTTTAGAAAAAATAGCAACACAAGGGACAATTACAAGGTGAAAAGGTCCTCAGGAAATGACAACATAAAATGTGAGCCTTGCTGAAAGGTACTGATTAGCTACAAAAGTAGAGTGAAAATACATCAAGAGAAAAACAGAAAAATGGAGAGAGAAAAAGTACCAACACTATCAATACCTGCTGAGATTATTAGCCTCTGACAATTTGCCAAATAAAAAAAATAAAAAAGCCACTTCCACAATGATGCCATCTGTATCATTCAGGGATTAAGGAGTGGTTGTAAGCATGAACCCACAAAAAAGACTGCCTGACTTCAAACCCAGCCCTATCATTTACTAGTTGTGTGATGTTAGAAAGTGCCTTACTCTAATCTGCAAAATGGGGGCATTTATACCTATTCCACTGGGGTTTTATGAGGATTAAACAAAATATAGTACATATGGAATATGGTAAGCATTCAACAATGTTATCTTTTAATATATGTACAACAAACTCAAAATAACAACATAAATATGACCCGAGTATACATCCCCATGAGTGCTATTCTTCAAAGTCATCTCCAGAGGACAAAACTCTGTCATTTCTGAGAGTATTGTTAGAATCCCTTTTTAGGAGCTGGTTACCATATAACCTCAGGAAACATTAAAGAAAAATCATTTCAAGATTTGGTAGGCCAAAGTGATTCTGCAGTCGGTGTACTTTCTTCAATTTATGAGCAGATACTTTGAGACCAAGACAGAGTGAGGTGAGTACTGTTTTTTCCCACCCCACACTGCCATTAGAGGGACAGGAAGGAGGTTGGAAGTGGAAGCTAAGGATGTTTTGACTCTATTGTGCATTTGAATGTTTGTGGCCAGGACACCAGACCAGCTCACTATTTGTTCCCATGTCTCATCGTTGTCTAGCAGGCAACAAAACTCCTTTCTATTGCTCTGTCTTTTGATGGAGAAAAATATTAGAAGTTGCTCTAAATCATACCATTTAATAAATCAATAAAGGTGTTCAATTGTTTTAGAAACTTTTGCAGCAGAAAACATTTCTTTGTCCAAAGGCCATCATGTGCTCATAATTTTCATAAACGCATTTGTACTTTAAACATTGTTGTGCCAGGGGACATACATGCTATGCATTATAGGGTATACTCAGGCCCTCTGTAGAATGGATAGGACAACTCTGACAGGCATAGATCTCACTCGCTATCTTTCTGGACTGAAGGTGTGTGTATATATAAGCAGGCTCCTTGTCTATTTCCAAACCAGTCTGTATTTAGGGCTGGCTCAGACACAGTAGGACTTCCAACATCAGGGAAAATGAAAATATGTGGATGTGAAAAGCCTTCTGGTCAGTAAGTCACACTTTTGACCACTCAACAAATCCATTCTATTTGTTTTTCCTATCCTCAATGTCTAGTTATGGAGAAACCACCAACTAGAGAATAAGTCATAGCAAATCCTACGTTCATATTTTCCTTTCTTTCTCATGCTGAGGACCTATCCCTAGATGCCTTGAGGAGTCTGTTGTTGTTTGGGTTTTGTTACCTTTGTTACCATTCTTCCCTTAGGCATTCCCATAATGCTACTTGAAAGTATACTGGATATGGAGACATGGGCCATAAGAAGTAGTGGTACAAATGATTCCTTAGTTAGAATTTCTACCCTAAATCTAGCCTGAAATGAAATACCAGGCACCATTTTCCATGCTCAGAGTAGTAAAGTAGATCAAATCCTCATATAATTTCTTAGTGGCACTAACTCAATTCTTTCACACCCTGTTCCAAATCCTCCTAAAAATGTATAGGTTTGTGATTTGACTCCTGACTTTGAAGTTGTATCAGAACATGTAAAAGAAAAATGGAGGCTATACAAACCCACAGACAAGTTAGTATTACAAAGGGGAGGGGAACCCAGTATATTAACAGCTTATTAGTAAAATCCAGGAAAATACATGAAAATGAACTATGAAAGGTGGAGGTAGGTAGATCCAACTTTCAAATATTTGTCTCCTCTAACTTAAAAAAAAATCCTGTTGCTCCCCTATAATTGCTGCCTTCATTTTTCACATCTGTTCAGTATTTTAACCCCCTGAAACCTGGTTTCTGAACAAATCACTCTCCTGGTTCTACTCTCTCAAAGATCACTAATTGCCACATGCAATGGCCTTTTCTCAAATGTCACTCGTCTTCATCTTTTTTGCTTCCTTTGACCCATATTCTCCCTATTCTCTCCTTCCTTGAATTGCTATTCTCCCCCCTGCCCATTTTTTTTTTTGCATGTGGCATTATAAATCCTGATCTTTTATTGACTTTTTAATAAATATTCTTATTTGGTTATAAGATTTGTGTCCTCTTTTCCCTATAACTATTTGCGTTACTGAAGGCCAGTCCTAGATCTTTTATTCCTCATGATCTGTATGCCCTCGCTCATATCGCAAATTTTATTTCTCTTTATGATCTCAACACTCTTCTTATACTGCTGACTCCCAAACCTACTGAATGCTCAGTCTTCATCAACTGACAGGAAGTGTTTTGCTTTTTACCCCTTCACTTTTCCTTCTGCAGCCAAGAAAACCACAAGCCAATGATTTATTCATGCCAAAAAGAGTGTCTCTTGTGCTGACAGATATCACCTACAAGGCTGCCTAATCCTGACCTGGATTCTCTTACTATGGACAAAACTTCTCGTATGGGTTTCAGATCTTGGTAGCTTGATGTCCGTTATTTTCACACTCCGACTGACCGACTGACTGTTTCATTTAGTTTAATTCTATCTTTCAAACCTTTTTTGCCTGCTTAGAACCCTGACTTAGGTCCCGTTTTGTTTTGATACTCAGGAGAGCCCTATTTCCAGACCCCTGGTCTTTAGACTCGGGCTCAACATAATCCAGTATCTTCTTTATTGGACAGGACATGGGAGAGCAGTGGTAAGAGGGCCTCAAGAGAAAGGAAATAAAGTGAAAGATTGGTACCACAGTGTTCCTTAGTGACCTTTGTTACTTGCATCTCCAACTTGGAATATTGTGAAATTCAGCAACTATTTAAAAAGATATTCTTCTCTAAATGGAACTTACCCTTTACAGAAAGGCACACGGAATTGACGAAGCTATTTCCCCCCTTACACATGAAAACTCCTTCCCACTGTGTGCATTCCCACACCTTCCATCCCCACCTTACTCCTTTGCTAGGAGATCCTTTAGTGGCATCCATCTCACCTTTTGACCTTGCTCGGCCATATCAGACTCTTTTTCTAAGGATACTGAAATCAAGAGTCTGAGATGCTAAACAGCATTTGCTAGGTTCTTAAACTGAGGATACAAACACTCCACAGTTTGGGTGTGAGTTGTAATTGTCCTGTATGTGCAGAAAAGTAAACAAAGTTGACCCCAGGAAAACGGAGAGTGATACAGGTATACACAGAAAATTCCAAGTGGAGGAATCAGTAGCCTCAGAGAGAAAAAAGAGCAAGACAGAACAAGGCCACTTTGATTCCTATCTCTTGATGTGTAAATGTAACTCATGGTCTTACTATAACGTAGTCTGCCTCCTCTCAGTACAGGGCTTCTTTCTGTCATAGCTGGGTGAGTGGATTTCTGGTACGTAGTGGCAGCCAGGGCCCCCAACTCTGACTTATCATTCAAACAAAAAGTCATATTTTTACCTTGTGTGTGTGTGTGAAGTCTTCTTAAATTATTCCTTATTGATTTCCAAGTCTCAAAAACCCCATTGCAAAGAGACCTTGAGTCACAAATCTGTACTAATGATATAGAGTTATACATTCTCTACGTCTGTCTGTTGGTCATATTTCTCCCCCAAGATCGGAAGCTCTTGTGACTGGCCTCAAGTCTTCATTTTTTTCTTTATTTCACAATATATACAGCACGGTGCTAGCAAACAGTTGATGTTTCACAATAGCTTTAATTACCACTGTATTCATTTTGATCCATAAAATGGAAATGGAAATGTTATATAAATTTTGCTTGTAAACATATTGGCTTGTTGTGTAAACATATTGGCTTGTTGACCTCTAAAATAGAGGAGGTATTGTGCAAATAAATTTTAACATCCCCAAACTAATATATAATGACTAGAAAAATATTCAATAATACCTTGTGTATGAGTATGTTTCTTAGGGTAACCTTACCAATTTCTGTGACTTCAAATGGCATGTGGAAATACTTTTTTCAACCAGTAGAGAGTCTATTTTTTTGTCAGACTGTAGTGGGTTTAAAAAAAACAAAACAAAACAAAACAAAACAGAACAAAATAACTGCTGTCTAGGAATGTGTTCAGACAATGAAATAAATGAAAAATAAAATGTTGCATAAATAACTGCAAAGTATTTAACTTCCCTTTAGGGAAAAAAAAAACACAGAAAAACAAAAAACAATCTTTGGAGAGTAAAGCAGCCTTACTCACCCCTGCAGTTGTAGAAATGAGCAGGCAAAGCTCTGCCCTACTTTACAGTCCTTGGGACTCAGGATGAAAAAAGGGTGGGGTGAGGAAGGAATTTCCCAGAGAGCTGTGAATAAAAATTGTAGCCACAATTTTTCGGAATACAATGCACATTACAGGCTAAGTGATTACCTGCTAAGTGATTGCAGAGACAGAAAACAATCTCACCCTTTTATATAACCGTTCCTGCATGTTCTCAAGATCAACCATAACTACCTTAAGAAAGAGGACTTGACAACACCCTGTGTCACACATAGGTCCTCTTAAATTCACTTGGTCTTTGGGGTGACTGTTCTTGTTAGCTCGTTGGCTTTATCCAAAGGAAAAATTAATGCATCTTTATGACAGAGAGTAATTTTGATGCTAGGCACCTACCAAAGTTAGGCTCCCATCCACTCATAGAAACCAGAAGACAGGGTGCCATTTCTTTGATTATATTCCAAAGTGTTCATTCCCCAAGCACTTCAATGCCTAAGGGTAGCAATTCCAACAGAATTCTCTCCTATACAAACAACGATTTAAGAATTAAGTGAAAGGACTTTAGAAAGATTAGAAGAGGCCATTTAACTGCTTAGAAATAAACTTTTTAGCTCTTCCAGAGGAAACAATGTAGACTGCTCCTTCAATATGGAGCTCATACAGTGGAGAAGTCTCACATAGTGGAGGACTGGCTTTTGGGAGCTGGAAATAGGACTTTCTCTAGACCCTCTCCATTGCCCCTCCCTTTTTTTAAATCCTTAAACTCAGCATTGAGGTAATTGATCAACTAACTACTCTCAACTTAAAACTGTCCAAAAGAAAGAAAGAAAGAAAGGAAGGAAGGAAGGAAGGAAGGAAGGAAGGAAGGAAGGAAGGAAGGAAGGAAGGAAGGAAGGAAGGAAGGAGAAAGAAAAAAAAAGAAAGAAAGAAAGAAAGAAACAGAGAGAGAGGGAGGGAGGGAGGGAGGGAGGGAGGGAGGGAGGGAGAGAGGGAGGAAGGAAGGAAGGAAGGAAGGAAGGAAGGAAGGAAGGAAGGAAGGAAGGAAGGAAGGAAGGAAGAATAAACTGTCCCTAAGAGCAAAAACAAGTGAAAAATAAGAGGCTTAATTCTCCCTGTTGAAAATGGGAGAATCTCCCTTCACTTGTATTTTAAGTCTTTCTGTCTCTTTGAAATGCATGTAATGCTTTTTAAAAGCTAGATAAGCCTCTTGCCAGTTTTACAATCCAGCAATGTATTTCTTAAGGGCTGGGGAATGAACGCTTTGGAATATAATCAAGGAAATGGCACCCTGTCTTCTGGTTTCTATGAGTGGATGGGAGCCTAACTTTGGTAGGTGCCTAGCATCAAAATTACCCTCTGTCATAAAGATACATTAATTTTTCCTTTGGATAAAGCCAACGAGCTAGCGTCACCCCAAAGACCAAGGGAATTTAAGAGGACCTGTGTGTGACACAGGGTGTTGTCAAGTCCTCTTTCTTAAGGTAGTTATTGTTGATCTTGAGAACATGCAGGAACCATTATATAAAAGGGTGAGATTGTTTTCTGTCTCTGCAATCACTTAGCAGGTAATCACTTAGCCTGTAATGTGCATTGTATTCCAGTTTAATGCTTATTCAGTGATAAAACTGTTTTCTTTCCCTTCTACTTGTGTGATGTTAAAGTACTTAAACAAGGAAGAACTTAGATTGAGGTGGCTGCAGTGCCTTGATAGCAACCAAAACCTAGACCAGAGTAAATGCACAGGAATCCAAGGAAATGAAACCTAAAAACGACCAATCACAAACACGCAACTGGGCTTTCCCCAATAAAATAACCACTTAAACTATAGTCACTCCAATAATTTGCGTGCTTTGCTTTCCTATCTTCTCTCTAAAAGACTGTTCCCTGACTCCTTTTGGGAGCATTCCTAATCACTTTGAATTTAGCACTGCCTGATTCGAATGGATATATGCGCAAGTAAACTCTGGAAAAATGTAATGTGCTTCAGTTTATCTTCTAACAGTCTGAGTTTTTCTGGGTTAAGAAAATATTTTATTTCTAATTATGTGTCCCCAACATCAGCTCTTGGCTTCTGGGACACCGATTTCTCCTAGATTTTCTCCTAGATTTCTGCCAGTTTCTTTTTTTAAAATTTAAATTTAGTGGGGAGACAATGGTAATTTTACTAACCACTGTAATTCTGAGTTTTTGAGGTGGTGAAGGCCAGATCCATGGTAATGGCAGTCTTTGGGACTCTATGGATGCCGTCTACTTGCACTTCTCTGGTTATATGTCAACCTCACCTGATTTGGAACATCTGTTGAAATTGCACTTGTTCTCGTCACAGGTATGCATGTAAATATAACACACTAATCGAGACAAGTCATTTCTTTGATCCTGGTTTTGTCAATTATGAAACGTCACGTTTGACCTTAATTATCTCTACATGTCATCTCCACAGCAAAGGATACAATTCTAAAAATGTTTTCCTAATTTGCAATGACAATATCAGCAAATACTGGAAATCCCCAGGTGTGTAAAAATTAGTGTCAGACATTCTGTTTTCTTCTTTGTGAGCTGCTAGGACTATAAACTCCCTTCTACCTGGGTATCTCACATGCCTGATAGAAGCAGCTGAGGGGCATTAGATAAAAGTTTATAGTTATTTATTTATTTATTCTTTTACCCCAAGCAACATTTCTGGATACATTTTCAGCATAAACATAAATAAATAAAATTTATTTATTTTCTTATTTTCCATTAATATTACTTTTTCCCCCTTTCTTATTTTCACATGCATCACTCAAAGGCTGGAAGGATTGTATTTGTTTGTTTGTTTGTTTGTTTGTTTGTTTGTTTGTTTTTGGAAGATTTCACAAGACTGCCTGTGCCATGTTTGTGAGCCAAATATTTGCACATCAGCTGCAAGAGAGTGACCTTAAACTAATTTCCTCTAAATTTTGAGAATATCACTCTTTTAATCTTGAGATCTGATGAAGGCAGCAGATAGAGAGTTTGTCTAAATGAATGAGTGAATGAATGAATGACTGAATTAATGAGTAAATAAGTAAAAAATATAGATAAATAGATTAAAAAGTAAATACTACGTATATTATTAGTTTAGGGTGACACTGAGGAAAGGAAAAAGACATAGTTAAATATTAAAAGAAAAGACAAAGAAAAAGTGAAGCTTAAAAATTATTAACTTTTATCATTCTATGAAGAGAGTTATCTGCCATTAATGTGATGGGATCTTAAGCCATAGTCCTTTATAATGCATACTTAATTTTTGCTGATATCTCATACTGACCCACATCAGAATGTTTATTATAACAGAGATTCATGCAGTACTAGCCAAATTTCAGCAAAAGCTTTGTTCATTCAACAAATATCTTTGAGTGGAAGATACAGTGATGAACAAAATAAATACAGATCCTGCCTCAAAAAGCCAGTGGACATTCAAGACAAACAGTTCCAAGAGTCCAGACTGAGCTGTACACAACACATTATGCTTCTTGGCCATAAGAAGTCCAGAGCCAAGATCTGTGAGGCTCCTGGGAACAGGGAGAGAAGCCATGCATGGTGTTGTAGCTCTATATTGTAGTCTATATTTCCACTCAAATTTGCTCTCCAGAGGTACACATATTTCCTGACAAACAAAAAATATTTAAGAAAAAACATCTGATGAGTGAGATTTCTGAAAAAGCACATAAGTCTGTTCCTAACTAAATGAAATAAAGATCACATTTATAGAAATGAAAAGGCTCAGGAGCATGGAATAATGTGAGTTTGGAGGTCTCATTACTATTATTTCTTCATCAGTCAAGGAAATTCTGGAGGGGAGTATCAAATCAGCCTAGTGTTTTCTATAAAGTTTTTATAGCTGAAAGAGAAGCAAGTCTTCCAAGGTCTTAAAAACTAAAGCATCTGTTAGATCAACTTTAAATTGCTAGCTAAATAGACCAGATAATAAAAAGAATTGCAACAAGAGATACAAATAGATAGCTGTGTCAAAAATATTTGTTCTGGAAGATTGATAGGGTTGAAAAAAAAAGCTATTTTAGAGTTGCTTTAATTGCAGAATCTAAAGTATTCATTCCTTCTACATCCTTGAGAATCTGTGTATGTGTTGCTACAACGTAACTTATTTCTAAATACTGCTATAACTTCCAGATCAGATTTATTTTTTTCAGAATTTTCTTTGTTTTGTTATTTTATTTTTTTAATTGTGATTCTTTGTGTTTGTTTTTTAATTATTAGTTTCAGGTGTACAAAACAATGCAATAGTTAGACATTTATACCCCTCACAAAGTGATAACCCCCACTCCCTCAGTCTACTACTCCTCTAACATTGTATATAGCTGTTACATTTTCACTGTCTATTCCTTATGCTGTACTTCACATCCTGTGACATATATATATATATATATATATATATATATATATATATATATATATATATTCATTATTATACTTGACATTCATTATTATTCAGCTTCAGCTTCAGGTGTACAGTGCAGTGGTCAGGGACCTACACTGTCCATGAAGTGGTCTCCCTAATAAGACAAGTGTCCATCGGATACCCTACAAAATCTTTACAGCACGGATAATCTTCTAGAAGCATACAACCTTCCAAGGCTAACTCAAGAAGAAATGGAAAATCTGAATAGACTAACTACTACCAGGGAAATTGAATCAGTAATCAACAAGCTCCCAACAAATAAAAGCCCTGGACCAGATGGATTTACAGGTGAATTTTACAAAACATTCAAAAAAGAATTATCACCTATTCTCAAACTATTCCAAAAAATCCAGAAGGAGGGAAGGTTCCCAAGCTCTTTTTATGAGACAACTATCACTCTGCTCCCAAAATCACACAAAGTCATTACAAAAAAAAAAAAAAAACACCAAAAACTAAAACACACTACAAGTCGATATCCCTAATGAACATAGATGCAAAAATCCTCAACAAAATATTAGCAAACAGAATTCAGCAATATATTAAAAAGATTGTACACCACGATCAAGTAGGAGTCATTCCCAGTATGCAAGGTTGGTTCAATATCCGCAAATCAATTAAAATGATACACCACATTAACAAAATGAAAAATAAAAATCATATGATCATATCAATAGATGCAGAAAAACCATTTGACAAAATCCAGCAGCCATTTATGGTAAAAATTCTTTGACTTTTTAAAGTAAAATATAATCACATATTTGATGCCTAATATATTTACCATTTAAAAATTAAAACATTATAGGTAATAGTTATTTCTTTTAGATTGCGAATGTGTGGGGGGGCAGACAGAAAAAGGTAGATTCATTGAAGCAAATTTCCTGTGAAGCCCCTCATTTGTACAGTCCCATTCTAAGGCCTTATCTCTAGTTTTTGACTTACATTATACAGTAGTCTCTCCTTATCTAAAGTTTTGCTTTCCATGTTTCAGTTATGCATGGTCAATTGCAGTCTGAAAGTATTAAAAGCTAAATTCCAAGTATTTTGAGAGAAAGAGACCACACTCACATAACTTTTATCACAGTATATTGTTATAATTATTCTATTTTATTATTATTGTTATCAATCTCTTAATGTACTTATTTTATAAATTCAACTTTATCATAGGTATGTATGCATAAAAAAAGAGTATATATAGTGTTTGGTTCTATTCACAGTTTCAGGCATCTGCTGGGGGTCTTGGGACATATATCCTGAAGATAAGGGGGGACAACTGTATTCTATTTCTGTTGGGGCATTTCCCCCTCTCCCTCAAAATTATACAAGCTTCAGAAGTCAATAAAATGTGAATGTGCTACTGTTAATTAATTAACATTTTACCTCTAGATGATCTTCAACTACTTGTCCATCTTCAGTAGTGAGATTATCCTGTGATTTATGCCTGAACAGGAAGTGAGAAAATGTGCTTACAACCAGACTAATTATACTGGTTTACTATGGACTGAAGGTTTTCTAGGAAAATGAGACATTCAAAGCTAGCACCAGGCCAGTTGGTCACTAGAACTTCAATTTGGACAGTGTTTTAAGAAAAAGTAGGAGGAAAAATAAATCTGTTTAATCATGTCCTCCAAAGACGAAATTGCTTGTTTACCTGCCTTTCTCTGACCTTCTCTTTTCCCTCCATGGAAATGAAAGTACAAACTCATAACTTCTTCCATCATAAAGATAATTAATGTCACAGAAAGAAAACTTTATATGTAAATATATATATATATATATATATATATATATACATATATATGTGTGTGTATATATATATATATATATATATATATACATATATATATATATATATTTGTTAGCATCTGACATTATTTTTCTAATTGTTTTCACATCTGTTCATTCATTTGAGCTTTTAATAATCCATCATGGTAGGAATCAATATATTTTCTTTTCTTTTTAAGGCAACTAAGCTCCTGCAGTTTTGAATGACCAACTGAAGGACAGCAGTTTGTTACAGACTGAACCGGAATCAAATTCATGAATTAGAACACAACAGATCAGAAAGAAGCATGTGAAACATCTTCAAAAATGTCCCAAACTGTAAATATTTACCGATTAGAAACTGTCTTTGATGTTAATATCAACTGTACTAACAATTTAACCAAATCAGAAAGCACATCATATAGAAATGATTATTGGAGTACAAACTATAAAAAAGTCTTTATCCCAGACCAATCTGAGAAGATACACCTAGCATAGAATGCAAAGAATACATAATGTTTCCGTTTATATACTCTAGTACGTATGCTTTCCTATTTATAGTTAGTGGTTTCCTTTAAAATCATTACAGTTTAATCTGAGAATTTAATAGCTACATAATTATTAAAATGTTTGGATTTATTCCCATAATTACAATGCAAGTGGCCAACTAAAACAAAAATATATTATGATTATGAATTATGCTTAAAATTACAATTGATAAAAAGATTTTAAATAAAATATTATTGACTACAAATTTAATACTATGTATTAATAAATTAAAAACTATTTATGATATGCCTAGATATTAATATATTTCAACATAAATCTCAGACTTAAAGAAGTAAAAATCCTAACAAAATAAGCGTGGTGCAGAATTTTTAAGAATGTTTTAAATGATTTATGTTAGTTTTGAAAATAAGTTCCCAAAGTATAGTTATATCCCAAAGTGTACTTGTATATCTATGTTTCCATAGTGTTCTGTACCAAATCAAAAAATAATGCATCACATGACAATATTTATGTCTATAATGCATTTACATTTGTGATTTTATGGTAAGTACCATAAATAACATTAAATGTGCTGGAAAGCAATAATTTTTAGTCTCTTAGCCTAAGTAAATAACAACTTATTAGAGAATCATGTTATTCCATATAAACGTGATTCTTGGGAACAACAATGAAAACCATCAAACAATTTAAAAATGTACATTATGATCTCAGCACAATAAACATAACCAAATTATGAACTATGTACATATTAATAATTCACTTATTATATATTATGGGGTGAGCAATGCACATTTAGAAGATTTTTTTATTGATAAAGTATA
Organism: Rhinolophus hipposideros; assembly: GCF_964194185.1. Lineage (NCBI taxonomy): Eukaryota > Metazoa > Chordata > Mammalia > Chiroptera > Rhinolophidae > Rhinolophus > Rhinolophus hipposideros. The sequence goes on along the minus strand of NC_138051.1, from coordinate 8,929,168 downwards.
AGAATTGAGAATGAATTCAAATACATTGAATTAGGCAGACCTGGGTCCTAGTCCAATTGTACTAACTATTGCTTGTGAGAACTTAGGTAAGTGTTTTAACCTTCTTCGGTCTCATTTTACTAATTTATATTATGTGGAAAAAATGTATTATTAGAAGGTATGTTATGGCAATTATAAAAACTATGTATATAAATATTTTTTCTAGCACATAAGTACTTTATAAATGATAGCTATTATTAAACTATAATTATTATTCCCATTTACAGCTGAGAAAATTGAAGATCAGAGAGTATAAGGGATTTTCTTAAGAGTACACAGTTCTTAAGTAGTAGAGGTATGTCTTCAATTCTGGTTCTCAGATGTTATATTACATGCAATTTACAGGAAATCACATTGTTCCAAAAATTCCCTGTGTACAACACAAACTTTATCTTTTCCATTGTTTCCCCTGGTTACATAATTCCACATCACTTTTTCTTGATTTTGAAACTGTGTATGGTACATAGTTTGTAAGATACAATTTAATTATTTCCAGCTTTGTAGGTAGTTGCTTCTGCAATAAAACTGCAAATTTCCTGAGGGAGAAATAACCGATATCTATACACAACCTTACTTATGTACTCAACAAGCAACTTTATTATATTTCATTACAGGAAAAAGTTCTCTCTTTCAACGAGGTGATAGGGTCAACATGAATTAATTCGATGGGACCTCTGCCTGTCCAGGAATTCTTCCCTCTCCAGACAAGAAAGAATACCAGGTAACGTTAGAAATCTTGTTCTTGAAAATAATTCCAGAGGTCATGAACAACACATAAGGAAAATTTGCAGAAAAACGTATTACAGTCAAATATGCAGAAGATAAAGGTCACAGATAAGATAAAGAAAGAAGGAAGTATCTATCTTAAAGAATGGCATAAAGAAGAACCACAGAAGAAGAAGGAGGAAGGTGGGGGGGAATGGGACTGACTGTTATTGTACACACCACCAGGGAATAAGAAGATAAAGGACCAACAGAGAATGTAAAATGAGAGAAGCAGGTAAGGCAACTGGAATTGGGAATTATTGTCTATTTGCACAGTAAGAACTGGGAGAATGAGAACAGTAAACAGTCCAGTATCTTCTTCTCTATTCTCCATTATCTAGAAGAAGATTTATTTCCATCTGTTTTGAAACCCTAGAAAACTTTTTCTATAATTGAATCAGATTCTAAAATACTAAATACCATAGCAGACTATGGTGTGCCAGCTCTAGGGAAAATACCTTTCTCTCCCACAAGGCAAACATAACACATTATTAGGTACTAGAGCAGATTTATGAAGCATGTAACATAAGCAACAAAAGAACAAGACAAACAAATGAAGAAACAAAAACTCATAGCCACAGACAATAGTTTAGTGGTTACCAGAGGGTGAGGGGGGAAAGGGGTGGTCGATAAGGGTAAAAGGGATCAAATATATGGTGATGGAAGGAGAACTGACTCTGGGTGGTGAACACACAACGTGATATATCAATGATGTATTACAGAATTGTACACTTGAAACCTATGTAATTTTACTAACCATTGTCACCCCGATAAATTTTAAATTAAAAAAAAAAAGAAATGTCCAGCAAAGACTGCATGTTCAATAAATGTTTCTTTACTTCCACAAATAATTTATAAAAGTTCAAGAAACAAATGATGTCTGATTTAAAAGAAAAACAATGCTATATAACAATATATCGTAATTATCAAATGTGGGATGCAAAAATAGCAAGCTTTAGTATTTCAGAAGAAAGGAAAATCACCATGAGTCAGTTGGTGTAGTCAAAGAGGGCATGCGTCAGGAGGTGAGTCTGGTCGTTATCCAGGTCCCTTAGTGTGGTACCGAGAATATATAATTAAGCAATGACAACTGAAAGGCTGCCCATGGACCAAGAATAGCATGCGTCACCAATTTACTTTCTTTTTTTTTTTCTTTTCTAACAGTGTTCTGCCAGTTTGTACGCATAATGTTCTGGTAAAAATAAGCTTGTTGACAGAACAATCATATATAGAAAAAAATTCAAAGTCTAGGCCTTTTTAAAATACCTATTTATCAAAAAATATCTACTTAAACACTCATATTCCTACAGCATGTTTTTTTTCTGTTTCCTTCACAATTTAATGTTAAAATCCTTATTTTCCAGCATATACTCGTGTTAACAAGCTACCGGATATACCATTTAATCTGAATTCTCTCCCAAACTCACCCAACTTTACAGTCATTAATTCTCTTCTTTTCATGACCATCATTTTGTAAAAATTATTTTCTGCAACTTATCTTTTTCCAGTTGCTATTTCTGCAGAACAGAATATTAAATTGCCTTCTCTATCCCTCTGACTGAAAATCTAACAGAAAAAATTTGTTTGGCCAATAATAAAATATATTTTGTGTTTTATGCTGGTGATACCAACAATGAACCAAACAAAATTGGAAAGAACACAACACATCCGTTTTAAAATCCTTGGTGGCAAGGCAAATATTTTTCTCTCTGTGTTCCCAGTACTGTTTTAGTTGCTTTCCTTGCCTAATTAATAGTAGTAGAACTTCAATAAAAACATGTCAAATAAATGAATAAACTCAAAATACAATAGCAAAATAATTGCTCATTTTTCATTTTACCTATTTTGTTAACCATTAATTCTTTCATACATTTATTCCAACAAGTTGGAATAAAAAAGATGGAATGGAACTCTAGCTTTGGAAGGAATACAAGTCCATTAAAGAAGATGACAGGAATATGCATAATTAAAGCAGACACTGAAAGCGTAGGGTGCTGTAAAATAAGACTCAGAGTTCTATAAAATGCATGGAAATTACAGGGAGGGGGAGAGCAAACCAAGTTTTGTTGAGCTCACCAGAAACAGGCAATAATACAGCCTAATTATGCCAAACTAGCATGATTGACCTTAGCGTTAAACACTCACAAAATGATGGAATGTTTACCAATAAGTTCCTATATAATTTGCTTTGTTTACATGTCAACATTAACTGATTAAATGGAATCATACTCTGAGTTCAGGTCATGATCATATTTGGTACCAGGCTACCTGGCAGCAAATGACTGTCCAGGCCATGACCCACAGTTGTTGTGTGTCCCTCTCTCTGCCCTCAACCAGATCAATTTATTAGATGTCTGAGGTCCATCTTCTCAGGCCAGGTGCCCCACACAATCTCCTGAGAGCTTTTTTCTGGAAACCCATGACAGTCAATATCAGGTGTGGCTGGGCCACTCACTGCCTATCTCCCACTGATTTAGGTAACAAATTATGATGTCTGCTGAGAGGAGAGGTTCCTATATTAGGAAGTGGACTTAATGTATTGGATCTCCAAGTGACGCGTTAGAGACAGCAAATAAACACTATTTAAATGCCTCCTCACAAGTGAAGCTCTGGCTTTAGGACATGGCCCTAAACGTATGCAAATAAGCGGCCATTAAATTCCATTTTGGAGTCAAAAGTTATCACAGGCATGTGTTGGTTTATTGACCTATCTTATCTACCTTAAGTTCGCGTAGGTAAGACTTTTTCATGGTTTGTTTCTCAGTCAGCAAATCAAATTTTGTTTCTGTGCCCATGATGTTCGTAGATCTACCACAGGTAGCGTCAGTGCATCTTTAAAGCGCATTAAAGGCAGAGTTCCAGACATAAAGGGGCTTCCAGTACATTCGGAAGGATCGGAGAAAATTAAACCACAAACTAAGTGACATTATTGCCACAAACCGGATTTAGGTTTCCGCAAACCCAAAAACAAATGTTTGGTTTAAACTAGGACCAAAAAAAAAAAAAAAAAAAAAAAAAAAAGATAAAAAAAAATCTACAAACAAACAAAAGCAAAGAAAGCAAAGGTCCTTTTTATTTGCTACAAGTAGAAGTGTAAACTTGTCCGTGGGTGCTACATTTCCGTCTCACCAAGGAGTACATTATCCCTCCAATGCAATTGTATAAATGACCCAGAAGTTCTAGCCTACGAAGTATGTTTACTCTGCAATGTTTTTGGAACAACATGGGAAAAAGAGTAGCATTGGAGAATGTGAAAAAAAAGGAAGGAGAACGAACAGAAGAAGAAAAAATCTGAATGTTTTCTTTTAACAATAGTATTTTGCATTTGTATAGCATTATGCACTTTACAAAATATCATGTACTTGTTTCATTTTACAAATGAAGGAGATTGGAACACCAATAACTTTATTTGTCCATCAGGAATGATAGCTAATTTTAAAAGTCATTAAAAGTCTTAATGCTAATTTAAAAGTCTTAAGCTAATTTAAAAGTCTTAAGCTAAGACTTAAGCTAATAAAAAATAATAATAAAAATAATAAAAATTAAAAAAATAATAAAAATAAAAAAAATAATAAAAAAAGTCTTAAGCTAATTTAAAAGTCTTCTGTTCCTTTCACAAAGAATTTCTAAGCCTGTGGGTGAATAGTCTTCACCTTTTCCTCTCTTTAGGTGTTTGGCACCATCATTGAATACCCTTCTGTCTATAACTTTTCCCTCTTGACTTGCCTTTTCATCCTCAACAAAATCATTCTCAAGCTTTTTCTCATGTGAAAAAACCACAGCAGTTCTCTTAACATTGCCTCTCTCTAGCTACCCTGCTGTGCTCCCATTTTTCCTTTGGAACTTTGGGAGAGTTATCTCCGCCAAGTTAGTTTCATCCTTCCCAATTATATCGGAGAAATCTTGCAAAGTCCCAAACATTCCCTAACTGCTAATTCAACTGGGCAGTTTCATTTCTTAGCCAAGTTGATGTTTCTGCTTCATTTAGCACCGTCTTCCTACTCCTTAAAACTCTTTTTAATTATCCATTCTGGAATCTGGAAAAGCACTCTCCACCTTTCGCCTCAGGATGTTTCTCATCAATCTCTTGCACAAACTTCCTTTTAGTTGATCACATTTTTAGTTGATCACATTTATGGTCAATGTTGCAGTCTTTCTGGATTTTTCCCCTCTCCCTTTCCTCATTGTAACCAACTAATTACCAGAGACTATCCATTCAATCAGCTAATCACTTGAACTTCCAATCTGTTCTCTCCATTTTGCCATGGCCTTAACTCAGCTCCACACCCTCGAGCATTTGGGTTACTCTGTAGTTTGCTAAACCCTTTTCCTGCTTTTTCTCAACCCTCTCTACCACCAGGAACACCACCACCACCAGCAGACATCACCACCACTCATTCATTCCATAAAAAGTTCCAAATAAAAGTATTGCTTCTCAACTTCATTTGGCAATCAACATGCAGTTCTTCAAAATAACAAACTCATTTTCTAAGGTATCATTCTTGTCTCCTTTTTGAGTTTCATCCATTGTTAATCTTCAACATGGATTCTGAGCTCCAGCCCAGACAAAAGTCGTGCTCCTCTGGAAGGTCATGGCATTCTCTCATGCCTTCAATCCTGTGGAGACATTTCTTCTACCTAGAAATGTCCTCGCTGTTGCTCATCAAAGCCTTTCCAACACTTCCTAAACTGAATTTGAATTCGGGTCCCTTAGCTTCCTATTTTTATGTGATTGTTGCTCTTTTTAACTTCCCCACAAATTGTGATGAAATAAATTAAGACATAAATCTTTTAAGGATTTTAAGCAGACTTTCTTATCTTACCCCAAAAAAGAATTGTAGGATATCTGTTTGTGTAATAAAGCTCATACCTAAGACAGCAATAATGGAAAAACTGTGTCACCGTTTCTGTACACATTAAAAATAATTCCCAAGTTTTGGAATCTGAAGCAATGAATGTTTATAGCAATCATTAATTAATCAGTGCTTCCTAAGCAATATCTCAAAAAACATTTTCTTTTATATATTTCTCCTTTGATGTATACATGTATTATGTTTACGACAAAATGATTAATAACCAGTGTGTCTTCAGGCAGCTTTATCTAGAGTACAAAGTAATTAATTAAACTGCTTTTTAAATCAAGGAACTATAATGTGTTCTTCATCTTACAGTTCTGAACTGAATTCCTAAATAAATTTTCAGTCATATTCTCATCTTGTGTTTTCCACTTGACTCTCTCCTGATGAATGTAAACTATGATGCATTACTGCCAGAGTGTAATATTCTGCCCTATCTATAAATTCCACAAAGCTTTAAGTCATGAAAAAGATGGTTACATGCTGTTCTTTAAAAATGTTTGAGAATTAATCATTTATTTCCCTTTCCCAACTTGTCTTTTCTGCTTTGCATGTTTTTCATAGATAAGGGAGTAGTAATGTTAAACAATATCACTGTCCTCACCGGTGGAAGAAAATGAAACTATCAATCCCCAAACAAAGCTACACATTTGACTTTGAAGGTGCAATCGTTTGTCCAATTTCAGTTTTTTCCAAACACCTTTCTTGAACTATGAAATGCAAAATCATTTTGGCAGTTACAGATTCTATTTTTAAAATCTGTGCCTTTTGTCAGATAATTTTGCATAATTTTCTAAGCCCCCGAACCATGAAGACAATAAGAGGGAAGTTTAAAGTGCTTGAATCGCTAGAGTATAAAGGACACATGAAGCTATCACATAAACTCAATCAACAGATTTCCCTCCACAAAGAATCTTTCTAGAAAATTATCTATGTTCATGCATGGCTCAACATTATTAACAGCTCCAGTATAGTCAGTATGAAATAAAAGAGAAACGATTAAGAACTTCAAACCTGGGTATAAGCTTTCAGTAATTTTTAATACAACTAACATTTTCCTATAAAGTATAAATTTCCAAGCCTGGGTAATGGTCCATAAAAGTCACTCACAACCTCTCTCCCAAGGGACAATCGAACACGGTTTGACATTTTGATGTTTTTCTTTAGTATTTACATATGATGTACAAATACATACACTATAAACATATACTATGCTATATATAAACTTTTGCTTTTATCTTTTTTTCTAACATTATGTTGTGAACATTTTCTCAAGTGACTTAAAATTACTGTATTATTTGTAATACGCCATACAATTACTTATCATGACATTATATAAGTTGTTTCCAATTTCTTGTAACATTGCAATGAGTAGGTCTGCATATTAATTTTGGTGCATGTTACAGTTCCATTAGGCATGATTTCTCCATTGTGAATTACAGCCTAAAACTTAGGAGCTATTTAAAGGTTCATGATGGGTTCATTTCCCACTCCCACTTCCTTTTTTTTTTTTTCTTTTTTTGCTTTCTATAATGCTCCAAGTTACACTCCTACTTCTTGTGTATGTATGCCCTTTTCATTGAACTCTAAACAACATTCAGTCTAATCATTTATAAACTGTTCACTACTTTTGGTGCTTAAACTGGATTATTTTCCTTTCAATCATTTGATTAATAATGCAGTTAATCATTTATATTTTATTATAAACCTAACTTTCTATTTTGTATATTCATATATGTAGCTTTTATTTTCCAACTGGAATTTTAGTGAGTTCTTTTTACAGATTTCCATGATCTCTCTAAATGTCACAAAAAAGCAACAGTTTTTACCCTTGAATATATGGTTTCTAGTTGGTCTTTTAGTTTTTTAGTGGATTTTACTATACTCTATATAGAGAAAGTTATGGAAATGAATTTATATAATCAGATTTTAACTCAGGACATACATTCAAAGTAAAGTTAGATTTTCTATATGCTAATTAAAATATCCTTTTCATTATTAATCTGATTCACCATTCATCAACTGTACAATAATTTAGTATTACAGTGAAAATGAGAGTTAGTGTTCATTCATAAATGAATTCATTAATATTTATTGAACAACTACTAGCTGACAGGCATCCTTCCAGGCACTTTGAATACAGCAGTAAACAAACTAGATAAAGATTCTCGCCTGCGTGAGCTTTTGCTTAATTCTAGTATATGAAGAGATAGACAACAAACAATATGAGTAGGGGGCAGATAATGGCTCTTCAAAGACATCCATACCCTAATCCCCAGAACCTGTGAATATGTTTCCTTACATGGCAAAGGAAAAAGGACTTTGAAGGTATAATTAAGGTTGCAGACCTTAAAATAGGGAGTTTACCTTTGATTTGTATGGAGAATCTATCTAATCACGTGAACTCTTAAGAGAGAACTGTTTTTGGCTAGAAGTAGAAGAGAGATGAGGCAGAAGGGGAAGTCGGAAATATTCCACACCTTGGAAGGATTTGATGAGCAATTTCTGGCACTGAGATGTAGGAAACTGGAGAAAGAGATCTAGGAACTAAGAGTGTCTCCCAGTTGATAGCCAGCAACGTCAATGAGAACTCAGTTCCACCAGCACATGGAACTGGATTCTGCCAAAGCATTGAAAGAGCTAGGAAGTCTCTTCTTCCCAGAGCCTCCTGAGAAAAGCCCTGGTGACAAAAACTTTAATGACAGCCTTGTGAAATCCACAACATACAAATCAGGATGCCAGCCTGGACTTCCAACCTACAAAATGGTAGAATAATACATTTGTATTGTTTGAAGCCACCGCTACTACATCTCTGGTAATTTGTCCTGACAGAAATAGGAAACTAATACAAAACATATAATAATTAAGAAGTATATTAGATAATAGATTAGAAGGCATTAAATGCTCTGGGTAAAAATAAGGGTTCAGAGGGTTCAGGAATGCTTTTGTGAGGAGACTTGGCATAGGGAACATTAAACCGATGACCATGTTTGGTCTCATTAAAAAGGTTAAGAAAAGGAGGTAAGGAAGTTGGCCAAGTAGACATGTAATAGAAATCTTTCCAGGTAGAGGAACCTGCCAGAGGAAAGACTCTGAGTCAGACCTGGGGTCTCTGAGGAACAGCAGGTGCCTTGTGTGGCTGGAGTGAAGTGAGTTAAGGCTGGACAGGGTAGGTGGAGATGGGGTCAGAATCACATCATGTGGTATCATGTGGTAGCTCAGCCCTTAGAGATTTCACTCATCTTTTATTCTGAGTGAAATAGGAAACAACTGAAAGGTTTTGACTGGATGAGTGTTATGATCTGATTTAAATATTTCTAGACCAACCTGGCTTCTATATTGGGAATAAGCAGTTAGGGCAGCAGGAATAGGAGCCAAGAGATTACTCACAGGTTACTTCACGAACCTACGCAAAAGATAATAATGGCTTAAACTAAGGTAGTAAAAATGGAGATGATGAGATGAAATCCCATCCTAGAAATACATTTTTTTTTTAAACTTACACATAACATTTAAGGGATACTTTTTCCAGGAAACCTCCATGGCACCGCTAGACAGTTGTATATAATATCATAACACATCACACTATTATTATATCACTTAACATACTGGTCTCAAATAACGTTTATTCTTTCTCTTCTAGACTTGAAGTTGGATCCTTAGAAAGGCAACTGCGTATCTTTAGGTGAACCTAATAAAAACCTCTGTGCTGCCGCCCCTACTTCTACTCTGTACTGTAGGTACAGTACAGTCTTCTAAGAAGTGTTCTCTGTTATGACACACCAGAGGGCCTCCAGGCCACTTCTCCCAGAAGCTCTCTCAGAAGCTCATTTCAAACAACTCAGATGACACCTAGATGTGAAAATCAGGTTTGTATTATATTGATTTGTTTATCAGTGGACAGAAAACCTCAGAAATATTATAATCATCAATAGAAAGACATTCCACATAGAATATTGCTTCTTGGATTTTAATTCATTGTTTTCTCTCCTTTGATTGGAGCATTCTATTAAAAATAGAAAAAGGCTTAGAACAAACCAACAAAAAAAGTGGGCAGTGGCACAATGTATAGATATCACTGAGAAGTAAGGTGCAAAAACCTACCAAATCCTGTGAAGTATGTGTAACAACTGATTTCCTCTCTATAATAAGCAACATAGTCATTATATGCTGTGAGTGTCATTCTGTTTACCAAAAATCTTATTTTTTCTGACCATATTCCAACAATAACAAAAGCCAATTAATATTTATTGTCTTCAAACAGGAAGCTTGTCAGGATATGAGCAAGGAACAATTTGCATTCTAATCACTGGTTAGAAAACACACCTATAAATTAATCTCTGACACTAACACTTTTAACAATTTAGTACCTAGAGAAGCATAATTAATCTGGAGTCAACCTCTGTTTGTAACAGGTCATTTAAGAGGAAGGTGAAAAAAATATATATATATGTATATATATAACCAAATAAATGTATACACATTTTAAGAAAGGAAAACTGTATTAAAATTGCAATAGTTAGTATATACCCATAACAAAAGATGAATACAAGTCACATTTGACATCTGAAATTACAAGAGGTGTTCAAAGTGGTTACCATCAGCATCCAGACACTTCTGATTCTGGCGAAGTACTGCTTGAGCATAGATAACATCTCTTAAAACATGTATACATATTTTTGGCACCCTCAGTGTATATGTGTATATATATGGAAAATGGTGGGAAATTTATCTCTACTTAACTTGTCTTTGAAAATTTTATGAGCATGAATATTAAAGGTTATTCAAGGAAACTGAGAGATAATTTATGTCCTTTCCTTTCATTTTTGATGTACTAATTGGATACTGGAATTTACCAGTTTTCCTTTTTATATATTTGTGGTTCATTTCCTCACTCTTCTGAAAGTTTATCTTTGTAATGAACGTATAAGAAGTTATTTCAGACAACAAATGATATATGAACTATAATCATTTACACCAGATATTTGATACACACATATATTTTTGAACACGTGAGTAAATGGATAAAGAGAGGCAGCTAAATTATTCCATTTCAAGGATCAAGAACTTTCAAAAGCATATTATTCTAGAAATAATTGTAGAAGGTCCACATTCCTAACTTTTCTATCTATATAAATCAACTTATTATCTTCTTATTATCTTTACCAGAAGTTTTCTCAAAAGTAAAATTTGATAGTTATTTTATGTTTGATAAAAACTGGTCTAATGATAAATTTACTTATTTTTTTCATTGAACCAACAGTGATTTACAATGGCTACCATTCACCGACCACTGTGCCAGTCATTATAAATAAAAGATGTTTATTTAAGACACAGGCCTTGCCTATTAGGATAGGATCTCACAAACTTTTCTAACTTAGCTTTAGACTCTATTGAATAGGCTTTCAACTCTGGGTGAAATTCATGTCTTTTGGAGCTTGAAAGTTCACTACATTTTACTTGGCAGACCATTGGCTAACTCAGTGTAGGGCTCCTTTGTGTGTGTGTGTGTAGCGGAGAATCAATCAGTTTCCGGTAGAGAGAGATATAACATGGTTTATGAGAGAGGAAAGGTGAAATCTCTCCCAGGAGCAGGGATAATCAGAAAAGGGACATTTGTCAGCTGCAAGGATAAAAGTAAGACAATATGAATGATCTCCATATAATAAGAATACTGTATAAGTCTCTTTCTTCCCCCCACCCCCACATGGGGGAGGAGTTAGTGGTTAAACAAAAACTGTCACAAAATACTCTCAAGCTTTGAAAGAAGCCCTTGGGGAAAAAAGGAAACTAAGGCATGTGTAAAAGTGGCTTGTGTAGTTGGGTTGAAACATTCTAGAATGTTCTGGAACTCTGAACAAAATCATCATGGACAGAATTAAGGCTGTTTACTTCTAAGTTCAGTAGGGAGATGGTGGCCAAAATTTGCACGCCCTAAAAATGATTAACTACAAGTTTATCCAAACTTTGGATTTCCATCATTTAAATTTCATTATTTCTCTGGGACCACAAGAGTTGGTCTTGGGAAATAAATGACACCTATAAACTAAAGAACCAACTCATATAAGACCAGAAGATAGGAAAATAAAGCATATGGAAATGAAAAATGTTAACTAGCAGTGGGCTCACGAAGGAGCATATAAGAAAAATGTGAATAGATATCTATGTGGAAAGCAAGAAGATTACAGTCCTCTCTATTGGTCTGTCAATTCATGCATTTTCCTTACAAATGCATATTCTAGAATGGATCATAAGGCACAGGTTGTTATCTTTGAACTAGAGCTCTAACCATGTTAGGGCATTTGATACAATCCCAAAGACCTGAAGGTTGCCTATGGAGTATTATGTGCAGGGCACTCTGCATGTATTAACTCCTCTCACATTAACACAAAATAGATACTCTTGTTAGGGGCATTACCACTGTATGGATTGGGAAACTGAAACTCAAAGCTAAAGAAAGAACCTTACCTAAAGCCCCACAGCTAGTAACCCAATTCAGACTAGTTCCCATTTTGTTTGGTAATATTTTCTGGAGGGTAGAAGGAAAATGCAACCATCAAAGCACTCACAACTGTCTTAGTGTGTCTGATATAGAGTGTCTGTCAATTTTTATGAGAAGACAAATGATGAATACTGTGAAACAGGGAAAAGCCTGAGACAGGACGCTCTACAGACAATTATTTAGAAGAAAAACAAAATAGAAATGGAAATATTTCAAGTTGTAAAAATACTTTGAAAAGCTGTAAATGCTGATAACATATAAATTATGAAGGAAAATACATTATTTTGACAGTAGATTTGCTGAGGGAAAGACAGGCTAAACGTCAGATTCCTGAAATGCCCTGGAAAAGGGCCCATGGTTTTCAGATGCTACTAATGTACACAAATAAACCAAACACATTTTGCACATACAATTTCGAAGTGAGATTTGGGGGAAAGGCTTTTTGAGCTAAGCAGTTTTGCGTTCATCCTTAATCACAAATCAAATCTTTTAATCCACACATTCTTTGAAATATGAATATATTACAAATAAGGGAAACTGATATCTGTCAGAGATTAATTAATTTGCTTTTGAAAAATATCAAGATCTCATCAAAATTTCATTTGATAGTCTTCAGAACCGTTTTTGTGTTAGTCCAGAAAATTGTAGTGTCAAAACCTTTTTATGCCAGGTGAATAATATCATTCCGCCGGGTTGATAAAGCATTTGAACTATTTCTCATGTTTTAAGCTGATATTAAACCTGGCCTATCAATATTAACCATCTATAAGTTTTCACTCTATTGCCAAATATTTGACTGGAAATAAACATTAGAAGGCAAGGAAAGCACATTGTTAAATTCCTGACGCACAGGCTGAAACTTGAGTTTGACTAATTCTGAAATTGTGAGCATGTCCTTTAACAAAACTAAGTTCAGAAAATTTTCATTAAGCCCCTACTGTGTGTTATGTATTGTTTTAGGTGTTCCAGTTTCTAAGGATAGAAAATAACTCATTTCTACTTTTAAGAGGCAATGTAGTGGGAACAATAGAAAGTTCATGAAAAGGGAGAATGAAAAATAACTAAAATAACTATCTATGTACTCAATGAATCTATGAGAGAAAGACTACCAAACGTCTACAAAATAACTGGAGGGAGTCAAACAAGGAAAACACAAACATAAGGTAACCTATTGGCCAGCCTGCTTGACGGTCTATTCATTACGAACAACAGTCAATAAAAAATAAATAAAAATTGAGAAAGCAGAGGATCTTAACAATTTATTGAGATTGTATTCAAACTAAAATGACCTGTTCTATATGAAAAGATACAGAAGTTGCGAAAGAACATTAAGTAAACAAGAGAAGAGAATGGGGAATAAGCAAATCCGTTGTGGCAAAAGCAGGTTTAGGCGTGTATTAGAATGTGGGGGACAGAGGGAAGTTAAGCTTCAGTTTTCTTGTCCTTGGAATTAACAATGCACAGTGACAGTGATTCTTAAGTTCTAAGGAGAGAAGAGGAATAGATGCAGCTCGCTAGGCTGTCTCTTCAGAAGATGGCATTTATAAAATGATATGGACACTAAAAAAATAATGATACAATTTTTTTTAAAAAGTGATAAAGAGCATTTCTTAAAGGCCAAAAAAGTGAAAATGATAAAGTGCTCTACAGGGAGTAAGAGAAGAGTGAAATCTTAGTGGAATAAGGCAGGTCAGCAGACTTTGCTGCTAAATAGAGTTGATAATCCTAGGACACTATTCAGCTGCTTATCCTGAGTCAAATATCTGCAAACCCATAAGCTCCACGGACATGGTATTCAAAACCACTGACTAGAAACAAACAGCATCTTGTTATAACCCAAGGTCCCTCCCATAAGAGTTATGTGTCCTGGGCCATGTAACTTAACCTTTCTAAGATTAAGTATCCTTAACACAGTATGAGAATAAGAAAATGCACACTTCATAGGTTTAGTTTTTTTCAAGTAAATTATATAATTCATAAAAAATGTCCCTCGTATATACCAACGTGTGTAATCAATTTTAGTTATTAGTGGCAAGAATATTCTTTGCTAAATTACAGGTCAGTGCTCAGAGAAAAGTCCTTGATATACATACACAAACACAAGAAAATGGAAATAGATTCAGATTAAGCACTTGGTGATTCATTAATTGAATCAAAAAGTAAAACATAGCATTGTAGAGCTAGAGTTCTACAAAAATGCTAATGCACACTGTACTTGTGGATATAAAACCTGCCGAGTGTGGGGTTTTCAAAATTACTTTCTTTGATTCATATTTCAGTGTACATCACTACTATGTTGAACATTTGACCATTATTAAGATTTCTGAAGTTCTCTCCTGATTTAAATGCACACCACGTAACCAAGAACTCAACAAAAATTTAGACGCAACAAAATACATATTGAAAAGGAGATAAAAGCAAGTTGAAAGAATAATTATTAAGATTAATGCAATTGTGACTTTTACTAACATTGTGAGAATTCAGATTTAATTGTATGGCAAATAAAAACACATAAAAATTTGTTTTTGTTCAATCTTTCGTTAAAATGTAGATGTTTGTATATATTTACATATAAATTTGGTTATTTTCATTAGGATGATGATTAGTTCACCCATTCCCTTTAAAACTAGTGAACTAATGTCACTATTCTCACACGATAAAACCTATTTTAGAAAAATCTTGTTTGCATAGACCCAAGTGTATCCAAGAGCAGAGCAATCTCCACATCCAATAACACTTTTAGAGTATATATGATTTTTGTTATTAACATATAAAGAAAAATGCTGGATTAATCAACAGAGCTGTTTTCTGAGTGACAAACTCAATGATCTATGCTGGCTTCATAGTCACAGACAGCAAACACCCTCATACATTCCACAATTTAACCAATTTAGTCATTCTACCTTGTTTAAAATGTTTTGTATACATATTACATACAATTTAGATACCTATATATGTATATATGTTCATACTCAACATAGAGTAAATTAAAATATTTTATTCTTCAGGATTTATTTGCAACTTTTATTCTAATTCAGTAAGATTCTTCTTTCATAGAAGATGTGCCAATCCTGCTAACCCCATAAGAATTATTGCATAAATCTTAACATTGTACAAGGCATTGAATTTCCTTCATAAATTGCAAAGTCCCAAAAGTACTATATGTACAGACGAAATAAGCAGTTACCACCATGGTTGGATTTGAGGGAAAATGAGAGGATTTCCAGGTTGAAAGTCTCATTTAATCAAAATATCTTTATGGCCAGCTTATCTATCTAAAATTTCATCAGTAGAAATTTATCCTCCTGTAATTACACAATCCAGCTTTTATCTGACTCAGTTATCCATCTGCCCATGTTGGAATTGGTTTTTATGTTGATACTCGTATATTATGAAAAACTTTGGGACTGCCAATGGGATGTCAAGAAGGGGAAGAGGATTCCAGGCAGAAGTGGTACTAAATGCAGATGGATAGGGACATAAATACACTACCTCTATGGTATCAGTATTCGAAAAAGAGGGCTTTCTCTTGGTCCTATCAAGGATTTAGATATTAAAATGCCAAGTAACAAGTCAAAGGCCATGCATAACCCAAAGAAAGTAAGATAGTCAAGGTCCTTAAACATGTTTCCAATAATCATAAGAAAATGATTTCTTATGATTTCTTTAAAGTAGCCTTCTTCTAAATAGCACACCTGCGCACGGCAGAACAAATGTGATTAATTGGATTTAGTACTCATATTCTTGTACTCACCAGTTATGGACTTCCCTTACACATTCCTCACATAGGTTTGCTACTCATTTACGTATATTTAGTATAATTATAGCATCAAGTTAATTTGTTTAATTAGATTTTTTTAAATCATGTAAGAAAATATACCCTACCTCTCAATATACACAAGAAAGGTCAAGTCTATTACTCAACAAAATATACTGAATATTCAAATTTATATTTTAAATTGATAGATATAAAATTGGTTTGATAATTCAAAAAGGGATAAGAAATATTTTTCCATGAGGGCCATTTCTTTGGGGCAGCGGGGGCCTTTCTACTGGGTTAGGTATACTCACCAGAGGCCAAGATCTCTTCAAAGGAATATGTGTACCATTTAAACACGAAAAAAGGATAATCCAAAAATTATACAAAGGTAGTAAGACATAAATCTTCTGATGTGAATAAAAGCTAGTAATAAGGAATGATCCACAGATGAAAAGGATGGTGGACTCCGGCAAATTACGTAAGTGTGGGATATGAATGAAAGGAAGAAGAACAAAACAGGTGATCAGATAATCCAAAAGTTGTCTCTCTCTCTCTCTCTCTCTCTCTCTCTCTCTCTCTCCATATATATATATATATATATATATATATATATATATATATATATGTATATATATATATGTATATATACACATATGTATATATATATGCATACACACTAGCATACAATATATATGGTAACAATATGCACAGCCAATTAAAAATTATTTTCAGAATAATTATTTTAAATTAAAAGACACATAAACAATTTAAGTTTGATAATGGACAAGATATCAATTCACACAAATCTTTTCAGAAATAATCTGTTAAAGTAATATACCCATGTAACAAGATAAAGATGAATGATAAAGACTTCAAATGTAAAAGAAAAAAAACAGACTAGGTCGAAAATAGCTCCTAGTAGTCTGTTAGTTTAAGCATGAGAGGATATATTATGATTCCAAGAAATTTTACCTTTGGGAAAAATTATATAATAAATTAGTATGAAGGGTGCTTTAAGTCTTTTAATTAACCTTAAGGATAGTAGAAGTAAGAAAAAAGGATTACAGATGATGGGAAGGGAGGGCATGGGAGGAGATAGAGAGAAGTCATCTAATTATAACTTGGCGTTTTCTTCTTGGTGCAATAAAATGGAGACACTAAAATTTAAAGCAGATAAAAAGGTGAACCTTTGGCCAGATGTGCTCAACTGTATGTAAGAGTCTTAACATCATAATAAGAATCCTTTTATCATTGTAATTGTCTTCCATGAACCCATAGGTATTACTGGCTTTGAGAGTTGAAAAAGCCATTACTTTTACTATGAGGCACTAATTGTATAAAGACTTACATTTTTCCTAGATGTGGAAACAATGTCTATATATCCCTGGGGTGCCAAAAATATATACACAAGTGGACACTTCGGTCAACGTTGCTCAAGCAGTAGTTCTCCATAACCAGAAGTGTCTGGACGCTGATGGTAACTACCTTGAGCACCTCTTGTAATTGCAGACATCAAACATGACTTGTTTTCGTCTTTTGTTATCAGCATATATTGAGTATTACCATTTTAATACAGTTTTCCTTTTTTAAAATGTGTATACATTTTTTGGCACCATATATATTTAGAAGAAGAAACATGTATAGTACATACTTTCTGGAGACCATTTTGATTACTACTGTTTTACATTAACTTTTGAGGTTGGACAATTAAGTTCGCAAACTCACCCTAGAAAAAGTGCTATATACCTCATTGCTGAATATCACTACAGTCACCTTTGAAGTCCTCCCTTTGGGAAGCTATGCACCGATGTCAGCACGTCATCCACCCTTCAGAGTAATTTTAGAACTCTTTTTCTAGAATGGCCATCAGAGCTGTCATCATATTACCCTTGATGTCCTAAATGTCATCAAACTGTCTTCGTTTCAATATTTCCTTTATCTTTGGGTGAAGAAAGAAATCATTGGGGGTCAGATCACGTGAGTAGGGAGGGTGTTCCAATACAGTGATTTGTTTACTGACTGAAAACTCCCTCGCAGACAGAGCTGTGCGAGATGGTTCATTGTTCTGATGCAAGAACCATGAATTGGCAAAAAGTTCAGGTTGTTTAACTTATTCACACAGCTTTTTCAGCACTTCCAAATAGCAAATTTAGTTAACTGTTTGCCTGATTGGTACAAATTCATAATGAATAATCTTTCTGATATCAAAAAAAGGTTGCAACAAGTTCGCAAACTTAATTGTCAGACCTTGTATGTGCAAGGAAAACATCAATTAAGAGAATAAAACCTAACTGAGAAATATAGTGAAGCTGACTGCAGAGCTTAGAACAAGATAAGAAAACCTTCTCTGTTCTTCCCAGAGAGAACTAACATTGTATCACAATGTTACATTATGCCTGAACATTCAGTAACAACATCTTATGCAACTAAACACCTATCTTCTGTGTCACTTTGATGTAATAAATCTGGAGAACTTTATTCTTGGGGTCTGCATTCCTGTCCATCTGTAATATTTACCTTTTCAAATTCTGTTATTCAAAGAGTACTAAGGGATTAAAAGCTGTTTCTTCTGAGGCATTTTAAATTAGGTTAGTTAAAGAGTCAGAAAATAAAACAAAACTGTGAACAGCAGGGAAGAATTCTACTTTCTGTGGTTGGCTTAAACAAAACGAACAACTTTGAACACTATGATTCATATTGAGAAAAAGCAACAGGAGCACTAACTTTATGCATTAACTTTTATCCCTTAATATGTGACCAAGCTGAAAAATAAGAAAACAAAAGCACATTCTATGTTTCTTTATTTAAGACAGAAAGAGTATAATCATATCATATTGATGTTTACAGAAGATACCTATCTTATATAATGGTGCATAAGTTTACTTGTAAGTATCCCTGATATACATCATTGAACTACTACTGGGTATCAAATAAATATTAATTGATATTTGTGAGAAAAAATATCAAATTTTAAGAGAAATCTGTCTCTGATGATGGGTAAAACAGCATACATATTATAACAGGCAAATCTTAATAGAATTCAACAACTTTTCCAGTGCAAAAAAACAGATTATATTTCCTAAATGTCCTTAATTATTTTTCAAATATTTGAGTGTACATTTTGTTTTGTTTTGTTTTGTGTTTGCTTTGCTGTTAAATTTAACAATCTGTTAAATTGTCTGCTGTGTTCACTTTTAAATTCATTTTTCCAAGTTTAAGAAATCATGTACTCGGCAATTTTGGAGGTGTGATGATGGCAATAAAGTATTTTACACATTTCACATTTTTCTTAATGCTATAGTGTCGCTACACAGAATATTCATTTCTTTATAGAAACTAGACATTGCCCTCCATGTGCTATGGCACAGATATTCACCCTCTCTTCTGTTTACTAAATTGCAAACCTGCATTTTCTGATTTTTATCTCCAAACTCATAAATTTTCTGAGTTTGAATCCTCAGTAAAGCATTCTCAGCACTTTTTAATAGCAATAAATTAAATATTTGAGTTTATTCATGAGCATAATCTCTATAGGTGAAAGGAAAATATGAGTGCTGATGCTGACCTACCAGTTACTTTTCTTCCTAGTGAAATCTGGGTTTTCTTTTCATTTTGATTAGCAAGGCAAATGTAGCAGAACTTTCTGGTATCCCAGCCACCTCCACTTCTCTCCTCTAGATTCCAATTAACAAAAGTAAAATGAGTTAACAAAACATGTCTCCCAAGGAATCAGAGAACTACCAGGATATTTCTGAAGTTCATTTTAAGGGCTTTGAAAAGCAAGATTCAAGTGGAAAAGTAGCTTCAATAAAGACATTTACATTGAGTATAGTTTTGTTTCCCTCATTCAAATGTTAGAACTGAAGTTTTTCCTTTTTATTAACTTTCTAAATGATAACTTCTATGATGAATATTTTTGCCATTCCTCTCTGTCTCTACTCCTTTCATATTGCTAGATATCCATTCAGCTGGTTACAACACAAAGTTAACACACACCTACACTTGATAGAGTTATGCATGAAAAATAAATCTGAGTTTGTTTTTTTTCAAGTGCTACCAACATGGAAGCTACAATTCATGTCTCTTTTTAATGTATGTCAGGTCATTTAAAATGACTGAGTTAGGTTTCCAGTCAAGATGGCACAGTAGTTAACACTGTTCTTCCTTCCTCTCATGACCACATCAAAATTACAACTAAACTACAAAGCAACCATCATTGAGAATCACCTGAGGTCTTGCTGAACTGAAGACCTACAACTAAGGGCATATAGAGAAAGCCACCTTGAGTCCGGTAGGATGGGGAAGAGATGTGGACTGGCCTGGTCGCACATCTGCATGTAACCATGTAAAATTGGAAGGGATATTTCAGCTGTGGAGGATTCCCCAGAGAAGTGAGGGGTCCCAGCCTCACACCAGGTTCCCCAGACCAGAGTTTTAGTGCTGGGGAGAGAAGTCTCCATAATTTCTGGTTGTGCAAACCAGTGGGAATTGTGGCTGAGTGAGACTAGGGAAGCTGCACTCCCAGGTAGCTCCCCTTAAAGGGATGACATACAGACTTACTCAGTCACTCTGAGCTTCAATGCTGGGGGAGCAGCTTGAAAGATGCCAAGTATGTTTGGGGTGAAACTGAGAAACGCTATATCTGAGTGTCCATCCAACTGGCTAATAGCATTCATTTGCCCTGCCCAGGTGATTCTGAGACTCCACTCCACCAAACATTCAGGCACACCCAACAGATTCCAGAGGCCTTTTTATACAAACCACCTGCCTTGGCTCATGCAGCAGATCTTCCTAAAGTCTCTGAAAGATTCACAAAACCCAAACAAGTGGCATCTGCCTTCAACATGTCCTGTATCTCTTGGTGAGCAGCCCTAAGCCCAGTACTAACAACAGCCAACCTTGGCCTCTTGAGGCATCTCCAACCGTGGTGTGGCTGGTACCCATCTGCAGATTACATTACAGCTCATGCCACATGATGCGGGAAGGGCACAGGCTGTGGCTGAACTTGGCATTCAGTGGGTCTGCTCCCAGGTGGCTCTTGGGCTGGCATGCCCAGTGACCAACTTTGAACCAAGCTGGAGAATCACCTGGGCACCTTCAAGGATGACACACCCAAAGGACAGAGTGAGCAGGCACCAAAGCCCTGCTAAAGTGAATCCTGCTCTTTAAGATCAGCCTTTTCACAAAGAGCTCCTCCACTGTCGTCACAGCCAGTCCTCACAACCAATCAGCCTTAGGGCCAATCTCTCCCACTAATGTGCAAGCAGCAACAAAGGCTCAACTACAATGGGAGGACACATGTAATCCACAAAAGGGACTCACCTGGAGCACTGGTCCCTGATGACCAGGGAGACTGAGCTACAGAGCTCCACAGGACACCTACTAAATAAGGCCATGCTACTAAGACCAGGAGACATGAAACAAAGCAGCCCTACCTAATATATAGAAACAAATACAGGGAGGCAATCAAAACAGGGAGACAAAGAAACATGTCCCAAATAAAAGAACAGAACAAAGCTCCAGAAAAATGATTAAACAAAATGGAGACAAGCAATCTGCCAGACTCATGTTATAAGGATGCTCAAGGATCTCAGGGAGAACTTCAATAAAGAATAGAAAAAAATGGAGATAGAAAACATAAAACAGAACAAGTTAGAAATAAACCTACAATGACTGAAATGAAGACATTAGAGGGAATCAACAGATTAGATGAAACATAGGATCTAATCAGTGATTTAGACGACAAAGCAGCAGAAATCACCCAGTCAGATCAATAAAACAAACAAAAAGAATCCAAAAAAATGAAGACAATTTAAGGGGCCTCTAGGACAACACCAAGCATAGCAACATTCTCATCATAGGTGTACCAGAAGGAGAAGAGAGACAACAAGAGATTGAAAACCTTTTTAAAGAAATAATGACTGAAAACTTCTTTAACCTGGCCAAAAAAAAATGTATATTCAAGCCCAGGAAGTACAGTGTCCCAAAAAAGATGAATTCAAAGAGGCCCACACAAAGACACATTATAATTAAAACGTCAAAATTTAAAGACAAAAAGAGAATCTTAAATGCAGCAAAAGAAAAGCAGTTAGATACCTACAATGGAGCTCCCATAAGACTCAGCTGATTTCTCAACAGAAACTGCAGGTCGGAAGGAATTAGCACAAAATATTTGAAGTGGTAAAAAGCAAGGACCCACAACCAAGATTACTCTATCCAGCAAAGTTATCATTTAGAATCAAAGAACAGATAAAGAGGTTCCCAGGAAAGAAAAGGCTAAAGGAGTTCATCACCACCAAACCCATATTCAAGGAATATTAGAAGGACTTCTTCAAGATGAAAATAAATAAATAAAAAGTATGAATAATAAAATGGCAATAACTACCATATCTATCAACAATTACTTTCAATGTAAATCAATTAAATATTCCAATCAAGACAGGGTTGCTGAATGGATAAGAAAACAAAACCCGTATAAATGCTGCCTACAAAAGAGTCACTTCACATCAAAAGACACACAGACTGAAAGTAATGGAATAGAAAAAGTTATTTCAAGAAAAAAGAAAACAAAACAAAAAAACAAAAAAAACAAAAACAAATAATCTGGGGTAGCAATACATATTAGATAAAATAGACTCTAAAACAAAGACTATAACAAGAAACAAAGAAGGACTAGTAATCCCATTTCTGGGTAGTTATCCAAAGAAACCCAAAACACTACTTCGAGGGGCCATGTTCATCTATACGTTCATTGCAGAATTTACAATAGCCAAGATTGAAGGCAACTTTGGTGTCCCTAAATAGATGAATGAATAAAGAGGTGGTACATACATACAATGGAATATTACTCAGCCATAAATAATAATAATAATAATAATAATAATAACAATAATAATAATAAAATCTTTCCATCTATAACAACATGGATGGATATAGAGGGTATTGTGCTGAGGGTAGTAAGTCAGACAGTGAAAGACAGCTATCATATTTCACTTATATTTCACAGATTTCACTTATATCTTGTACACCTGAAACTAATAAATTAAAAAAAAAGTGGAATCTAAAAAACAAAATAAACAAACAAATGAAACAGAAACAAATCCATAGATACAGAGGACATTTTCATAGATGCTAGATGGAAGGGGGGTGGGTGTGATATAAGCTACCTTCTTTGACCTCACAGAAATAGTGTAAAATTAGTAGAGACCATTTGATCAAAGAGTACACCAAATGATAACTTTCCAATGAAAAAGTCAATCAATAAGTTATGAATTCAAAAAAGAGTTTCACAAAACTATCAATAACCCCAGTTCTATAAAATGCAGTGTTTCTAGTATGTTTTTGAAACAAATTAAAGGGTACCATTCATTGTCCCTGTAGCATAAAACATCTTCAACTGGCAAATTATTGGACAGTGTTCAACATTTTCAAGACATTCTGTATCTGAGTACTTCTGCGACAGTTGAACTTTGGTCAAAATTAAAAATATCACAGAAAAAGGCAATAATTTGGCAGGAATAACAAAGCTCATCCATTCGATAATTGATAGGTTGTTCTTAAATGATTATTTCCTAAAATAGATGATCTTAATAGTAATTTCATTATCAGAGGTCTCACTATTTTGTCAGCAAAGTGACTTCTTAATGTCATGATTCCTCTTCAGATATCAAAGGCCTTTCTTTATCTTTTAGTAGATATTTTGCTTCATGTTGTCTTTATTTAGCATCAATTTGAAAAATAATAATTATGGGTGTGTACACTAATTTTAGATATGTCCACTATGATTCTCAGACACATGCAAAGCTTCAGCAGTCCCCGATGATTGTTTTATTGGCCATTTCTCAGGCTATGACTGTGAAGCTTCAACACATTCCTGAATTAGCACAGGCATTTGTTTTCTGCACAACTAGATGAGATACTTAAATAGCAGAGAATGCTGTGCCTGCTTTGAATAACGAAAAGATTATTTCATTTTCCTCAGTGTGCTTACTATTCAAGTCTACAGCTTTATTCCTTTTTCATGGACTAACAATGTAAATGGCAGCATCAGCCCCATAACATTTCAATTCCCTGGTGTCCTGAATTCAGAATTTCTGACTTCCCCTAGTGAATAACTTTCCAAATGTCTCTTCAGTTCTGAGTTAGGTTTTATAAAGCTGTAGGGAATATCTCCATTAAGACATCAGGCTACTTACTTCAAAACTGGTGATAGTCATGTTGATTATTTTACAAGGTGTATTTTTCAAAGTGATTCTAAATTATTTTAGTGCTCTTGTCTTCTCTATTTTCCTGTGTATTTAGTTTGGGGAGTCACAGAGCAGTCTTTCTGAAAAAAATCAATCAGGTAGAATATCACTTGCTTTCTTAATCAGTACTTCCTCTTTCCAGGAAACATTCCTGACCAGGAAACCAAGTGACACAGAGGTGCCTCTCTTTCCCAGGAGAGCAACTCTGCTGGTTCAAAGATTTCTATGTCTAATATTATCAAAATGTTTTTAATGAAAACTGTTTTTTATGGTGCTTATGACCTCTTAGTAAATAACCAAATTAATATTTCTCCTCAAACACTTTTGCTCTACAAGTCCCTATGCTCTGTGTACACCCTGCTCTCTGTTTTATGAAAAGGCGACTATACCCACAATTACTGGCTTCGTACATGTCTTCTTCTTGTGCCATGAGGGCAGCTCCCTGAGAACATGGATAATAGGCCATTCCTCTTCATCTATATATCCCAATTTCTGACCCAGCTGCTGGTACATGGTAGGTCCTCAATAATTATAGAAGAAATGAGTGAATAAAATTATATTAATCCCTGGGTCCTGTGGGCAAAAAAGGGGCCACGTACTTAACCTGACAAGCTCAGGGGAGGCCAGCATGGCAGGACTAACAAACTCAGAAACAGAAGTTAATGATATAGATTGGTCTGAACATAAAAATCCCTAACTAAAAGCAGGTCATGATGGGTAGTCACATCCTTGGCCTGTAGCTTCCTTGACAAAGGTCAATCTTAAGTGAGCCTATCTATTGTCTTTTTGCATCTAAGATAACAAACCTTTGAAATGTCAAAGTAATCCCTTTTTCTGGACCCCTCAGGGCACAACCCACCACACCAGAGCATAAGCTTACAGAACCTCTCACTGTTATCATGTTCCCCTAATATAATTTCTATGCCTTGTAAAATGTCAATTAGTAACTATCCTGCACTCATCAATGAAAAAGAAATACTTTATTTTGCCATGTATAACACACACATTTTGCCTAAATTTGTGAGGGAAAATTAATGATGTGCATTATACATGGGTAGTACTAATTCCATATCTATATAAATGTTTTTAATTCTTTTATTTATGCTTATCAGTTAAAAGTGTAACTCTAGAAATCAATAGCAATATCCATATGCAAAATAATACTCTGGAACACAATAATTGGTTTTATTGAACTTACAACAAACTTGAAATGATAAAGAGTTCTTGGCTTTCCATGATGAGTAAATGTCATAAATTTGTTACCAGTACATGAAATTTCTTGGACCTTGTATCTGTTTTTGTGCTTTGTAGTTATTTGTTACATAAAATTTCTTGTACCATAATATGTTAAAAAATAAATGCTAAAATTCCTTTATAATACAAAAAGATAAGTACCTAAATGTAAACAAATAAAAATTTGAATTAAAAAGATTAAAGTGAAAAAATTATTTTCCCTGAAAGTTTGGACCAAAAACATTGGTACACAATATATACGGCAAAATCCCAGAGATTTATCTGCTTTCTCCCACCTCCTAAATCTACCACCAATGGATTTCATTTAAACCTATTTAAGTCTTCCTTTGACTCTAACGTATAAAATAAGCTGCAAAACTACCATTCTCTGGAGCATTTTCTTAATCCGTTGAAATTTTGCTTCTCAGCAATTCTCGTCAGTTTGGCTCAAATGAACTCATTAAATTTCTCTATGTGTTTGGACGTTTCTTATGTGGACAGTCCTGACCTGCAAACAACCTCTACAATAATCATTAATCATTAAAATTCTTATTTGCATTTACTTAGCTCATACAACTAAATAAAATAAGGGTTATAATTTTAAGCTAGAGCTTCTAAAATGTCTTCCTTCAGAAATCCATTATCTAGATTATGATTTTTTTAAAACAACATTGCATTTATTAATGATATCGAGACTAAGAGAGTAATTTTCAAAGCATTCACATTTAAAATTTTCTTTCTCTTCATGTTCCTTATTTGAGACAGCATTCTTTTTTCATAAGGACACAGAGAGTACCAGATAGTTCATAAGGCTTTTTGTTCACATAAATGAACACAGAAATATATTGGTAGACTGAGATCCTATCATTGTTTTATCATGTATTTTCAGTTAAATACACCATGGAGAAATACCCTCTGCTTCTGATGGATATAAAGTAAGAGCCAGATAGTACATATAAAATAACATGAATATACAGATTCTTATTCCAAAGAACGATAAATCTAATTTGGCAGATACACAATGTTGTCAGAGAATGGGTTTTTGGTGAACGTCACAGGAAAGAATTTGAGGACTCACCAAATAAGCCAAACAAGCAAAGCCAAACAATCAGTGGACTTATTGGGGGGAAAAAAAAAAAAAAGGAGAATAGTATACTCTCAAAATGGCAGGCCCAGAAGAAGAGCAACTTTCTGGAAGAGCAAAGAGGCTCAGGATACAATGAGGGCATGAAATACTCAAGTTTTAGTGGTGGTGACATAAGTGTCCCCAGGTGGGTCCTCACTAACCACTCCCTCCTGTTGGAAGGTTGGATTCCCTTATCCTTACTTGGCTCTTATAGGAACTGTCATGGCGACACAGGGGCTGGAGATTTTTCCCTGCCTGCAATGCCAATAGTATTATAATACGATACAATTAGCTAAAATTCACCTGGCAGGGCAAGATGGGATCACGTCACCAAAATCTAGTTCTGACCGGTCTGGTAGCTGTATCTTTTCTTAAGAATGATCTCATGTCCTCCTTCTTTTGTCTCTCCTCACATCCTCTTTCTTCTCCCCTCTCTTCTCTCCCTGTGGCCCTATTCTTTCTGCCTATGGTAACAATATGAGACACCATGAGGCATTTTAACTGTTGGACAAAATTTGAGCAGAGCTTTGATCTCACGTATATATGTGAGATTTCCTCAATCAACAGAAACCAATGTTAATTCAAGAATATCTATTTAACTCTGAAGAATAAATAGACTTTTATCTTGTGTCATAGATTTTATTTTTTTTTTACCACAAAGGTAAAAATTCCCATATAGAACCCAATTGTCCCGTAAAATCTTGTTTAAAAAGTCAGAGGTAGACACATGCACAAAAACCCATAGAATGACCAAATTATTTAGAGTATTTGACCAAATGGACATTCTCTTTTAATAGTCAATCATTCATGTTAATCTTCATTGTATAAAAAAGTTGATATAATAATGTACTACCTACATTCATAGCTCCCTAACTTTGTTCTTTGAAGTAGTAATTCCTCAGGAGGTTATCAAGGGTATTTTGAAATAGAAGAGTTGAGTCAAATTTGTAGAAACCTGTATCAGGTAAATTTAAAGAGGTTTCTTCACTGCAAGACTATTCACAGCCTTTAGATTACAGATGTGTGTCATACACTGCCATTAAAAATATGTAATGTAGACAAATACCAATTTTTAGTAAGTAATTCTCTGCTTATTTTTAATTTTCTTAATTTATTTTTCACCATGCAGTTCAAAACCTTGCATAGTAAAACATAACTTATTTTTGTAATAATATGGTATTATTACTCCAGAAATCCTCATTCGTGCAGAGAAAAAATAGCACTCCAGGCAACATTGAAACATGATCAAATTTCTTTAATAGATAATTAGTAGTAAAACCAGGACTTGAACTTACCTCTATTGTTATGCTTTTTCCATTATACCACAACAAAAACATCATATTTAATGTGTTCTTTCTATGTACTAGGCAATAAGATATACATACACACACAAACAATATTCGTATTATATGGGTACCATAACTCTGCTTACTCAGGATCTTTACTGAGAAGATAAATATAAATGCTTTTTAACAAATTTTTATCACCAAATTTAGAATATTTTATATGACACATCCCCCGACCTTAAACTTGATAATTAAAACTTAGATTGTATACTTTCCACTCAATTTTTCTATGGACCTAAAATTGCTCTACAAAAAAGATAGTCCATTAAAAACAACAACTTACACTGTGAATCAGTTACCCAATGCTAAGTGAGTTGCAATTGCCTACTTTGGTATTTGTAATCTCTCATTAACTGCTTAATAATTACCTATTTCTACTAGCTATTCTTAGCATGCATGTATAATGTATATGTATACATAGCCATGCGTAGCAGAAAGTTTTGGTCAATGACAACTTATATGACGGTGGTCTCATAAATTCATAATAAAGCTGAAAAATTACTATTGCCTTGTGACATTTTAATATCATAATGTTGCAGTGCAACACATTGTTTGTAGTGATGCTAGTGTGAACAAACCTATTGCACTGCCAGTTGTATAAAAGTATAGCACACACCATTACAGTAGTAGGCTATCCATTCAGTTTGTGTATGTGCACTCTGTGATGTCTGCACAAAGACAAAGTCACCTAACGACACATTTTTCAGAACATATCTCTGTTTCTTAAGGAGCACATATATATATATCTTATCTTATCTTATATTAATTATATATATAATTATATATATTATTAATATATAATTATATATATTAATTATATTAATATATATATTAATCATCATTGTATAAAAAAGTTGATATAATAATGTACATATATTATATGAGCACATTTATATATATATATATATATATATATATATATATATATATATATTATGAGATTGGACAATTAAGTTCACAAACTCATCCTAGAAAAGGTGCTACATACCTCATTGCTGAATATCACTACAGTCACCTTTGAAGTACTCCCCTTGGGAAGCTACGCACTGATGCCAGTGTCTAGTCCACCCTTCAAAGCAGTTTTGGAAATTTTTTTTCTGCAATGGCCATCAGAGCTGTTGTTGTATTAGCTTTGATGTCCAGAATATCATTAAAATGTCTTCCTTTCAATATTTCCTTTATCTTCTGGTAAAGAAAGAAGTCATCGGGGGCCAGATCAGGTGATTAGGGAGAGTGTTTCAATACAGTTATTTGTTTAATGGCTAAAAACTCCCTCACAGACAGTGCTGTGTGAGCTGGTGCATTGCCGTGATACAAGAGCCACAAATTGTTGGTGAAAAGTTCATGTCATCTAACTTTTTCATGCAGCCTTTTCAGCCCTTCCAAATAGTAAACTTGGTTAAGTGTTTGTCCAGTTGGTACAAATTCATAATGAATAATCCCTCTGATATCAAAAAAATTAGTAACATCGTTGCAACAAGTTTCCCAACTTAATTTCTGACCTGGGGTTTGTGTGTGTGTGTGTGTGTGTGTGTGTGTGTGTGTGTGTGTGTGTGTGTGTGTGTAGTGACAAAAAAAGAGGTATACAAGTTTTAAGAGAGGAAAACTGTATTAAAATTGTAATACTCAATATATACCGAAAACAAAAGATGAATACAAATCACGTTTGACTTCTACAATTAGAAGACGTGCTCAAAATGTTTAGCATCATTATAATTTTAATAGTTTTTTCTTTCTTAATGTGTATATATTTATTCATACCATCTGTGCATATATATATATGTAATATGTATATATATTATACAGACAGACTATTCCAAATCACAACAGAAAACATAAAAAAACAATAATAGCAGCAAATATTTGAGGAGTTCCTACCCTCAACAATTATAAGCCCTTCACATGTATACTCATTCAATTACCAAACGATACTATGAGACAGACGACACTGTACAGCTCATGAAAATGAAACAGAATTAACTTGTCTAAGGTCGAACAGCTAGAATAGTAGGGTTTTAACTTAGTTAATCACACACATGATCACTTTGTGTACTCCCATCACTTGAATGGATGGGATGCTATTATTTGAATAAATAAGACTTTGAACTTCAATGAGGAATATAACTAACTCACAGTGCTTATTTGAAATTGTGCTTGTATGTTTAAACACACATGACTTTTAAGTTGCTCTATGATGGGCAGATTGGAGCAGGAATTTTAATTGTGATACCATCAAATAATGATACCCCCCTTTTTTTTTATTCCCCATGGAGAAAAGTTTTTCTTTAGATACTTACAATTTCTAACCCCAATCACTAAACTTAATTAAATATGCACTTTCTTCCTTCTAGCATAAGGGATACAGATCATGGCAGAGAGATACCATGTAAGATGAAGACAAATCTGGTCATAGAAAGGTACTTGCCTCAGGACAAGGATGGAAACTTGACACCTTGTCTTCACCATCTCTATAAGTGGCACTGCCATCTACTCATTTGTTCAGGAATACAAAAAGTATTAGAAATTGTCTTCAATTCCTTTCATAGTTTATGATTGCTGATCAATTAAGCAGCATGTTTTAATGGCTTTACTTCCACATATATTCTGAATCATTCTATATCTATGAACTACCTACCAAACTACTGCAACGGTCTCCTAATTGCTCTCACTGTACACTGTACAATGGTCTTTTACAAATATATCACAGATAATGCCATTGCCTTGTTTCAAACTATTCTCACTGTTTTTAGAATTAAATCTAAACTCTTTAGTAGAGCCAACAAGGCACTACAGGATCTGAACTCCACCCACCTCTCTGGCTTCAGCTCCATTCTCCCACTTCTTCACTACATTGTAGATACACTGTCCATCTCGCTTTCCCATCTTAGGGAGTTTGCCCCTGCTTTTCCCTCTAGAATGCTCTTTCTTGCTATTATCTTTCAGGACCCCTTTTCAATCAACCTTCAGGCCCAGACTATCTAGTGCTATGGTACCCCCATCTTTTGTTTCCCCTTTGGTTAGTCATTCTATCACAGTGTTTCATTTTCTTCCTAGGAGTCATCACTATCTAAAATTACTAGTTAATATTCCATCTTTCCCATTAGGTATAAATACAGTTTCTCTTGTTCACCAATTTATCCTCAGTACCAAGAATTGTGCCTGGGACATCAAAGAACCTGATAAAATGCCTTAACAATGAATGAATAAATACACCATGTTGTGAGTAATAAAGAAAACTAGCATTAAGCATTTTGCATGGAAAATCAAGTCTGCATAAACTAATTTATAGCTTATTCTGAACATTTGACAATGCACAATACTAAGATGCAGATGATAATGCATGCTTTATGACGAGTAAGATGATCCCAGAACAGAATGCAGAACGCTATAAGATAAAAACACCATAGAAAAGAATTCTGTTAAACATGACTAAAATAAAGGAGAAATCCAGAAGATGTAACATTATTGCCTCACATACATAGTTGCAAAGAATGATTATAATTTCTTTAGTGAGAGAGAAGTATAACCGAATGTGAAAACCACTCACACTCACACACACACACAAACACACACAGCCAAAAAATGTATACACATTTTAAGAAGGAAACTTCTGTATTAAAATTGTAATACTCAATACATACCAATGACAAAAGATGAATACAAGTCATGCGTATACATTTTTTGGCACCCCTGGTGTCTGTGTGCATGTTGTGTGTGTGTATTATATATATAATATACATATGTGTATATATATATATATATATATATATATATATATATATATATATATGTATAAAGACAGAAACAGAGAGAATAATAATAACAGGGAAAAGCTCCACTTAGAGAAAGTTGTCCCAGCAGGATCCATTATTTGGGTTTGACTGATGATAATTAGATATCAGAATACTAAATGTGCATGTATGAGATTTGGACTCAGATTCTTAAAATCCATATTCTTTAGAAGGTGACTTTTTTATTTTGGAACAGCAGCACATTCCAAATATTAAGAATCAAATATAAATTTGATTCTGAAAATTAAACTTTATATAGGCTAACCAGGATGTCCTTATTTGTGGTGAGACAGAATGCAAACTCATCATAACTTTTGTACTTCCTTAATGTACAGAGAAAATACCTCATTGAAACCTTGAAACAATCCATAACAACAATTTCAGTGAAACATAATTGAACTTTAAAATAGCACATTAATCTTTTCAATTCTGAAAATGACTGGATAATACTGATATGGTACTCTCCAGATAAATTATTCTTACTCATAAGTAATATAGACAACAAAATGAGGAAAAAAATGTTCCTTAAATTTTTCTCCTCAGTTTGCAATTATGCATTGAGTTTGAAGTGGCACACAAAAGAGAGCGATATATTTTCACTGCAGCGCGTCCCTGGAAAAGTTTATCTGTGAATTGATCATCAAATTAAAATAACGATTCGAAAACAGGAAAGAAAAATATGGCAAGATCAATAACTGTGCTTTAGTGAAATCAAGGAACAATTTATCTTTCTCTGGAGTTTAGCACCAATTTATTTCTTTCTAAGGTGCAGCTAATCCATAGATCTAGACTAACTGCGTGATAAATTTTAATCTTGGCATGTTCCAACGATAGATCTCTTAATAATACGAAGCACATCTCTCACACAATCTGCACTGAATCAAATGTTTAGCAGGACGGTATGAAACTTCCCCTAACTCACTGCGCATTGGCACTTTCTGAGAGAGAAAGAGTTGTTAGACAGTTGAAACAAATTCACCACTTGAGGAAGCATCTGGAATCACATTAAGTCCCAGAAAAGAGAAAACCAGTCCTGCTTGCTTTTCTGACACCATCTCTTGGCTACCACCACCTTACCTAGTGACAATTACTCTTGAAGTTAACTCTTGCTTCCACTGTGAATGTTGCAAAAAGAGAAGAGGACTTCAGGGAGTGAAGACACTGTGTGTTTGTATTTATATTTGGATGAGTAGTAACAAAATGACGTGGAGGCCTGATTCAAAGATTTTTTTTTCCTAATTACCTGATCAAATTGGTGAGTGCTGGGATTTAGAATAGTATGAAAACATAGTATACGCTTGCCTAACATCGGAAAATTATAGTAATGCTTTACCTCCCTTTACAAAGTAATACCCCTCAAGTTTCTCTTGCTATTCTATAGCCAAACATCTCATTTCCTTAAATCCTTCTCTGTATTTTCTTTTTGTCTTCAGAGAACACATTTAAGCCATTTTTAAAACTCCCAAAAAAAAAAAAAGAATGGCATTTTAGGCCTTTTTATTATATTGTCATTGTCAATGGTGGCAGCATGGCAGCTTATAGAAACTTCTCGTCTGTTAAGGCTGAGAAAATTTGTTTAAATACTATCAATTCTACTTTTCAACTGTTCCCTAAGTCTAAAATTATGTTGAATATATATATATATATATATATATATATATATATATATATATATATATATGTATATATATGTATATATATATGTATATATATGTATTTGTGTATATATACACATATATATGTTTTGTATATGTATATATATGCATACACACATATATGCATACAAATGTATATATAAGTGTGTGTTTGTGTGTGTGTGTGTGTGTGTGTGCGTATGCTCAGAATAGTATATAAAATTGCACTAAAATTAACTTTTTTTCCTTAATCTCTCCGGAGAAAGAGGGTTTTGAAGTTACACTTTAACGAAAAATATTTTAACAACCTTCAACATCCGTGTACCGAAAACAATTTTACTTCGTGTTCCTAGAAGTTTCTAACTTCTATGCTCTCTCTCTCTCTCTTTCTCTCTCTCTCTCTCTCTCTCTCTCTCTCTCTCTCTCTCTCTCTCTCTCTCTCTCTCTCTTCTCTCTCTCTGTAATGGTTCCCTTATTCCTAGATATCTTATTGACATAATATTGATTAGTTATGAATGGTTTCCATTAGAAAGTGTTCTCAGTATTTGACAATGAAAGATACTATTAGTGTGCACATTTAGGAGAGTTTTCCTAAATTTATTTCCTACTGATATTGAGAGTTTATTTATCTGGTTTCATTTTACTGCTTAAATGGATGTGTGCACTATTGTTTAAAATCAGTTTTGCCAAGTAGAACTAAAAATTGATATCCCCAAATTTGAAGTTTGCAATGTGAATATCAATGTTAGTGCAACCTCTCCCAAAAAGACATTAACATTGAACCATATTTGTCAAGGACAAGGATTTTGCAAATTTACAGAAATACACAAGGGATTAAGAGACTTATAAGCTAAGCTAAATATAAATTGCCTGATAACTTGAAATGAGAATTTCTGTTTGAAGATCTACCTTGGGAGCTCCTGCAATTCCCATCGCACTCAGGCTACTTCTTTGCTAGATCCTTCTAACTACCTTTAGCCTTATGCCCCACCAATCTCGCCACATTCTAGGTTGTCTTCTCCTACAACTAACCAACATAAGATGCCTTTTTACCATCTGATTCCTTTAAAGTTACAAAAACTAAAAGTACAAGATTATTGGATGTTGATTGCTTTGAAATACTGTTAGTTGGATAAAGGGAGGACAGGTGGAGGATGTGAGCTTTCATATTAGTCTAAGAAATCACGAAATTATGGAAATGAATTTATGAAAATGGAAACACAGAAAGATCAGTTATCCAAGTCACATAGATATGCACTGCTCCTGAGTAAGAATCTCTAGCTCCATACTTCTTCAACTATACAGTATTGTAAAGTCTGTGTAACATGTAGAATTTCACCATTTGCTTGAGTAATAATCAGAATCCCCACTATCATAATTACACATGCTTAGGAGTAATGTACTTCTACTGTATATCATTAGATTACTGATAGTAATCATAAAGTCCTGAAATACAGGGGAAGATGTGGGGTATTAGAAAGAGCACTGAAGCGAAGACACTTTGATTAAAATGCCCACCTATGTCCTTTACCTCCTCAGTGACCTTTGGAAAAGTGGATATCTCTCTGGACTTCATTGTATTCTTTCTTGAAAATTAAATAAGGATTTCTTACACTGAAAACTATCCGATATTTTTAAAAGACATTGAAGACGACACAAAGAAATGGAAAGACATTCTATGTTCACGGATTTTTCAAAAGAATCAACATAGTTAAAATGGCCACATTACCCAAAGCAATATATAG
Organism: Rhinolophus hipposideros; assembly: GCF_964194185.1. Lineage (NCBI taxonomy): Eukaryota > Metazoa > Chordata > Mammalia > Chiroptera > Rhinolophidae > Rhinolophus > Rhinolophus hipposideros. The sequence goes on along the minus strand of NC_138051.1, from coordinate 8,894,125 downwards.
ATTTAATGTAATTCCCATCAAAATCGCAGTGGCATTTTTTAAATAAATAGAGCAAAAAATCATCAGATTTGTATGGAATTGCCAAAGACCCCAAATAGCCAAAACACTCCTAAAAAAAAAAAAGAATAATGCGGGAGGTATCGCACCCCCTGACTTCAGCTTGTACTACAGAGCAACTACAATCAAAACAGCATGGTATGGCAGAAAAAACAGACATACAGACCAATGGAATACAACTGAAAACCCAGAAATAAACCCACATAAACAGACAATTTTCAACAAAGGAGCCACAAACACACAATGGAGACAAAAAATGTCTCTTCAATAAATGGTGCTGGGAAAACTGAAAAGCCATGTGCAAAAAAAAAGGAAACTAGACTGCTGTCTGTCACTATGTACAAAATTAACTCAAAATGGATCCAGGATCTAAACACAACACCTGAAACAACTGCATAGAAGAAAGCATAGGTACTAAACTTCTGGACCTTAGGTTCAGAGAGGATTTTAGAGATTTGACTTCAAAGGCAAGGGAAGTAAAAGCTAAAATAAATGAATGGAACAATATCAAACTAAAAAGCTTCTGCACAGCAAAAGAAACCATCAAAAAAACAAAGAGGCAACCAACCGAATAGGAGAAGATATTTGCAAACAACACCTCTGATAAGGAGCTAGTATCCAAAATATATAAGGAACTCATACAACTCAACAACAAAAAGACAATCCAATAAAAAATGGGCAGAGGACACAAACAGAAACTTCTCCCAACAAGACATACAACATATATATGAAAAAAATACTCAACTTCACTAGCTATTAGGGAAATGCAAACAAAACCACAATGAGATATCACTTCACACCTGTTAGAATGGCTGTAATCAACCAGGCAAATAAGTGACAGAGAGTCTGTGGAGAAAAAGGAACCTTCATACAATGTTGGTGGGAACATAAATTGGTACAGCCATTATGGAAAACAATATAGAGGGTCCTCAAAAAATTAAAAACAGAATTATCCTATACTTAGCATTCCCTCTACTGGGTATCTACCCCAAAATATCTGAAAACATTTATCCTTAAAGATGTATGTACTCTGATGTTCACTGCAGCATTATTTACAGTGACCAAGACATGGAAACAACCAAAGTATCCTTCGATAGATGATTGAATAAAGAAGATGTGGTACAAACACAATGGAATACTACTCTGCCATAAAAAAGATGAAATGCTACCATTTGCAACAGCATGAATGGATCTTGAGATTATGATGCTAAGCGAAACAAGTCAGACAGAAAAAGTCGAGAACCATATGACTTTATTCATATGTGGGATATAAAACTGAAGGCTACAAAGGAAGAAGACAAGCAAATAATGAAACAAAAAACATATAGACAAAGACAACAGTTTAGTGGTTACAGAGGATATGGGGAAGGGGCCTTTGTAGAAGAGGGTAAAGGGGATCCAATGTATGGTGAGGAAAGAAGAACTGACTCTAGGTGGTGAACAGGTAATACAATATATAGATAATGTATTATAGAATTGTACACTTGAAACCTGATGTAGTTTTGTTGACCATTGTCACCCTAATAAATTTTAATGAATTAAATAATTAATTAATTAAGGATTAAATTGTTTACAGAAGATAAATTATGTGTTAGTTCTCAAAACACTACATGTGTGCACACATATACACACATATCTTTTGGCTTTAACAATCTTAGTCATTGGAAAAATTCAGTAGGAAACAATATATTGAGTTCTATCACATGATGCTTTAAACACTACATTAAATAAAAATGTAAAGCATCCTAACACATGAGGAATCCTTAAATTTCGGTTTCCATCTAATCACCATATTAAAGTTGAACAGCACAGAGAAAAAGACAATATATATATATATATATATATATATATATATATATGTACATATATATATATACACACACATATATAGGTGTATATATACCTATATAGATATATATACCTAATCATAATACATATATATATATATTCCTATATATATTCCTATATATATTCCTATATGTATATATTCCTAATCATAAAAATATCCTTGCCATAGATAAAAGAGAGAAGTACCTTTTTAGTTATGAATAGTATGGAGAAGAAAAGTCAGTCACTTGGTATTAATTACAGGTAAAAATCCATCCGTCTGTCTGTCTGTCTGTCTCTCTGTCTGTCTATCATCTATCTATCATTTATCTATCTATCTATCTATCTATCATCTATCTATCTATCTATCTATCTATCTATTATCTATCATCTATCTAATTTGTCTATAATATGCACACAGGTTAAGTATTTGAAGAATAACATCTGGGTGTGGGCTATATAAATTTTGGAATGGTTGCTCTAGATCCCAGTACTTCATGACCCAGTGAAGAAGGGAATACAATGCTTTAGTTAAAACCAATCCTACAATATAAAATTGTACTTTATGTGGGCAATACAGTCAATAATATACTTAACTCTAGTGGGAGTGACATGAGGAAAAGCAGCAGCACATTCCTAGAAATATCCCTTAATTTTTAGTTAAGCCAAGATTTTTTTTTGTGTTTTGCAAGATGTTTCTTCGATGCATTTCTGCAATGCAATTATTTTTGGCGGCTGTATATTTTTTCCCAGATTTTCCATCATTTCCTGAAGGGGGAATTATGCACATTTTCACCTCACTAGACCCACACTTTAGTGAGAGTTTGGGCTCTGAAGTGTGGACCAGAGCAGCATATCTTAGCATAACTTGGAAATCAGCTTTCCTGAGCTTCAAGCTGTTTTCACTCACAAAACCGTTCACTCATAGCTTAACAACCTGGCTTAGCATTTTCTATGCCCTATAACGTGCAGCTACTGTTGCCTTTATATTAGTGTTCACATTGCTTTGTAAAACTTCCCAGAGTAACCATGAATGGCCATTTTCGTTCATTGTAACAACTGGCAAATAGTAAAGGCCTACTGAAAAATACTTGCCTTGCCAAGAATTCCTTGTACTGAGGAGCTCATGGCTTTACGTCCTTGCCACAAATGTGGTGATGGAGGACCACATTCCCTCATGACAAGATTATTTTAAAAAGCCTCCCTGGACTTTGTGCTTTGGATTCACCCCTCTCATATTCATTCCTTACGAAGGTGGAAGAACATGGCTGGTCAAACAGTATTTGCATCATTCTGTTTTTTTCTAGAAAATCTACAATGCTCCCACTTCACCTATCTAAAAGCTTCAGCCTTTTTCTAGGGATTGTATCCCTCTTCTATCTCTCTCCTTAAAGCAGGTCACTTCTCCTAGAGAGCCTGTCCTTGTCAGAAAAGGCCTTCCTAAGCTGGAGTCTGCATTCTGTGCACCGAGGACTTCAATAGTGAAGTTCACAGCTTAGAGTTTGCTTCAGACTGGGCCATCAAACAGCAAATTAAAAAAAAAAATAAATAAATAAAATAAAATAAAATAAAATAAAATAAAATAAAATAAAATAAAATAAAATAAAATAAAATAAACAAACAAACAGCAAATTCAGCCGTGAGTACATCTCTAATACATCAAGCCTTCTCTTTTCTCTACTCCAGAGGTTGTTCTTTTCAGAGAGATAAATGAGAACCAACAAGAGATTTAGGTTTTTAAAATGGTTGAAGATTTTAGTCCTGGATGAATCCTTCGGTCAGTCTGGTAGAATGGGGATTAGAAATCGATTTAATGTTAAGTTATATAAATAAATAAATAAATAAATAAATAAACAAACAAACAAACAAATAAATACAAATATATACATATATGTATATACATATATATATACATATATATTTCATGTTTGTGTATAAGCTGAATTACATATGAACTGGGGCAGAGTACACCACCCCAAAATATGCCTCTTTGGGATACGGATTATTTTAAACTGGTTATTTTAAGAAATAAAAGATTCAGAAAGAACCTTTGACCTTCCTCTTAGCTACCTAATAGAATTTAGACCAAGGACCTGCTCCAGGAAGAAAGCTATCATCATAGGTAACAGTAGTTTTAATATTGTGAATTAATTGTGATAGACAAGGAGGAACCTAGCAAGGCCCTTTTGATCAAAGACCTCTTTGTGTCCCCTGGTTAAAGACAGCCCAACAAACATTCATTTACCAAACATTTGCTTTCCCATCTCCATGTGAATTGCCTTCCTGCCCTTTGAAGTCCCAAACTTCCCACCCCACTCCTTTTCTCTTTAGCTCAAGATGGCACATTAGCTTCAACTGCAGGATTCACACTCTTATCAAACCCCCATATGTACATATGTAATTAAATTTGTTTATTTTCTTCTGTTACTTTTGTCTCATATCAATTTAATTAGACCAACCAGAAAAATTAAGAGGGAAAAGAGGGGGAAATTTCCCTCCCCCCACTCAAATATGTAACATGTAGCCCATTTCTAATAGTCCAGACAAGCAGAGCAGCAGTTGGAAAATTATATTTACATATAATATCCATAACACTATTTATAGTATACTATACATTACTATACATAATATATAGTATATATAATACTATATAGTCTAATCATATAAATGTATGTATAAGTCTATGTGTAAGTTTACATACAAGTATAATATCTATAAAGAGGGCCCCCCGAGTGGAGTTCATAGGTAGAGTGGAAAGGAAAAAGGAAGGAAAATGGATACATTCACCTGCTACCGAACACCATACTTTCTGGTCAACCCAACATATTTTCCTCTAAAATGCCAGGTTTCCAATAAATGAATGGTTTGAGGACACGTTCTTTGGTTTCCAAAACCAAAGAACGTGTCCTCAAACCATTCATTTATTGAGGCTACCTCAACCTCATTTATTCATTTATTGATCCACACTCCCTGCATCTGTGCCTGTTGGAAGAACAGCAGGATATGCCCTGCATATTGCATACCCCTTGCGTGTTCACCATGGTTACACACACAGACCCCGCCATGGCATTTCCTGTTCTGTAATGTTGATTACAGAGGTCAATGATGGTTGATTTGTGTGTATTTACCACCACATGGAAAACTGCCTAGCGAGTGGGCACTTTAGTTAATCATGTTTTATCTTTAGTGCCTAGAATTGTGCCTTTTTCTAATTACTGTAACCTCAGCTCTATGATAAAGAACGTCCATTCCAAAGCAGTTAAACAGGGATAGGACCCTATTGAGAGTGGAGAACTGTATGGACTACCACCAGTATTGAAATCCTAAAGCAAGATATGTAACCCTGTGGTGCTCAACTGAGTAAAGAGGATTAAATATGATCATGCAACTAACCATAGTGTTTTCCAGAACATATGGTAAATCTCAGTAAACATTTGTTATTATTTGTACTCTACATCATATCTCAAATATGTTTCCATTTATCAAACCATTTTCAAATGCTTCCATTTTTTAAATTTCAATATGTATTATACATATTTTATGTTGCTAATCCAGAGAGACTACAAGTTGCTAGACGGCAATGACTATGCCTCCGTTTCTTTAGTGACTAGAGTATTTCCTCATGTCTTGTGCTCAGATCCACCCACAGTTTGTATACAGAATGGGTTCACCAAATGCCAGGTGGAGTATGGGACAAATGGAGGCAACAAATGACAGAAAGTTACTATGTGAAACAAATCAGCCTTCAAATGTTATCAGGGAACTGGGTCCATTCTCATCATTTAAGAATATGATCAGAATTTCTTTTGCAGCTGATCTTTTAAATTAAACAAACAAGCACAGCTGGAAAAACACATGCAAATTTTGGCATTTCAGTCCTGCAATATGCAAGCATATCCACAGTAGGAGTAATTTGCTGAAGAAGCCTCATTAATGAGCCCTGGAACTGGTTTATTCTGAGCAGTCATTCTATACTCTAACAAAGGCAACATTTGCCTGAGTACAACCTAAGGTCACATGTCATGTACAATGTCTTTGTCTATAAAATACCAATCTTTTTAGTCAAGAACCATCTCTCATTATAGTTTGTCGGATACACATGGGGCCAGCATCTCATTTTGAAGTACCTCTAGACTGAATTGTTTCATTCTTTTCTACATTAGGATGGGATTCAGAAACACCAGTGGATGGGTCGCATACAGCCTATCCATTTACTAATTGTGCTCTGTTATTAGCTGTTTGGGCATTGATTCCTACTACTTTTGCAAACTTAAAGCTTAAAAATAGAATAATCTAACGGGAAAACATATTAGCTCATCTCCAAGATAAAAGGAAAGTAACATTTTGCAGATGGGATGGGAGGATCGCCAAGAGCCCACCAAGAGCAAATATCTCTCCCTGGAAGGAATGGTTGCACATATGTCCATCAGGATTCAGATTCACCCCACAACACTGAAAGAAATATCAATGGATATATCCATTAGGGGAACACTACTTTATAGTCCAACAAAATATATGTTTATGAAGGATTTCAAATATTCCTAATCAGGCTCAAAATGGCTTCCTCTCTTCCTCTATGTGTCAGACAGTATGGCTCCTTCTCTCCTCTAGCTCCATGATACCGTTTTCAAGAAACAGGAGCCAAAAATATGCTGCAGCTCTATCCCTGCAGCTGTGACTTCCAAGCTGGAAGGAGGAAATGTCAGTGATGCAAAAAGCAAAAGAAGAACCAGACCAATTGGTACTGCTAGTGCCTGATTCATTAGCATGGGCCACGGTTTTTTTTCCAGTGCAGAAAAAAGCTGGCACAAATGCTTGGTGATGTGCTCCAAGCTCTATCAGGGAGAGGAATTGATCATTTGGATAAGCAAAAAAGAAAAAGAAAAAAAAAAGTCCTTCTCTGCTTCACTGTGTCTCTTATGTGTGGTGCTACTGTACTGCTTTAGGAACAAACATAGTGTGTCTATTTTTAGGGCAAATGTGCCTACTCTATCTTCGCCAACTAAATCCTTCTTCATGACTAATTTGCAAGTTGAATTATCTCGGTAAATAGGCTGACTCACTAGCAAATAATCTGCAGAATTTAACTATGCATTAGGCATCAGTAGTGACTTAGGTCCTTTTGTCTTGCTCAGGATGCTGAAATGAGCACAGTAGTGCTCTGGTTAATAAAAAAAGGAAGAAAAGTTATCCCAAAGGCAAGAATAGTCTTTCCTTAGAAGAGTTCAGTATGATGGAGATAAATATAGCTGTCTATATTGGGAGACAGAGCAGTGACTTAAGTCAAATAAGGAAATGAACCACAGTTCAGATAGATACGTGCATAGTTAGTGTGTGTATATGTCAGATCTGTTTCATGTGTGTGTATCCTCTACATATTTACACAATAATTTATACATCCGTAATCACTTATCACAAAATGTGTCTAACAATCAGTACCCAGCACACAGCAGTTGTTCAAGAAACATTTGCGAGATGGATGAATTGAAATGCTAGGTTAACATACTTGTATCGTCAAATGACCCTCCCCCCTGTGCTGCCTGCACCCACCCCACTTATGTCGGTGATGATTCAGGAGTAGAAACATATATACTTCTTACGTACAGAAAAATATTTTCTTTTTTTTTTTCAAGTGGTTTAAAAAGGACACCAAGCAATTTGTAACTATAGGGATAATAACTAATATTTTACAAAGACGTATCATGCCACATAGTTTTTTAAGTATGGGGGGAATTAAATTGTATCTACTTGAATACCTAAAAGTGGGCCAGGACAGCAGCACATGTGTGAGGGATGGGGGAGAGGGGGGCTTGAAGAATTTTGTCAGTGACAATATCCAAAATCACTGGGGCATGGTGATAATAAAAAGCAGACTGACTTTCAGCCAATTTTATTTGGGGGTGTGTGTAAATTCTTGACAGACAACGTGTCTCTTTGTTGCTTGCACTTGGAGTTCACCATTTGCACCAGCTGCCTTGGGCCAGGATTTTCAGCAGAAACCTATGGCAAGAGTAGAGGCGGGGTGTTGCAGAAAATGCCACTACTCCACCCTGACCCCCTACACCACCCCCATTCCATCACCATCCTGTGCCCTGGCCCCAGTGTGCTCACTACCAAAAGCAAGCACCTGCATCTCCCTGGAGGAGGGCTGCCCTCAAGCTGCTGGTCTTGACTTTGCCTGCATACAGGAAAGGGAGAGGTGCACCATGGGGCAGACCTTTGAGAGGACATATACATATTTAGATTGGTGCAAAAGTAATTGTGTTTTTTTCCAACTATTTTTAACCTTTTAAACTGCAGTTACTTTTGCACCAATCTAATACCATGCCCTGATAGGACAATTCTTCAGTGTAAAGCTCACTCTCTCCAGAGCCCTTTGAGATACGGAGTCCAAGGTAATTTCCATAGGACTTTGATCTCACATTCTTATTTGTTGTCCTTCCCTTCCCTCTGCCATTTACTCTCTCCTAGGAATACTGTCTGAGAAAACACTTTCTCATAAAAACTATGTCACAGGGTGTACTCTTGGGGAGAATGAGTGCCACCTTAGACACAAGTGATTATTAAACCTAGAACCAGCAGGATTAAAATCACTGGGCAATTTGATGCCCTCTCCCTTCTAGAGGAGAGTTAAAAAACAAACAAAAACAAAACAAAACAACAACAACAACAAAGACACAACTGTTCTAGTTTGTATATTGGTAATTCCAAATTAATAAAAGAAAAGCTCACATAAACCCCATGTTCTTACTCAACATGATTCTACCCTTTCTGTAGTTTTCCAGAGATTCTCTGGGTAAAGAAGTGTCAAAAACATCAAAACCAAGAAGACCTCCCTCTCACTCTAAGGGGCCTCTGCCTCTATAGTTATGTATTGATGAGGAAAATATGTGATTGTTTTCTCTGGAGTCCAAGGGATTGTGACATAGATAATTTTCACTTCTGCTGTCTCACTCAACCCCTTATCCCTTCCAAAAGCAGAATTAAAATCAACATCACAACTAATAATTGAATATATGGCAAGCTCTGATTCCATTTGGGGACTGCACATTCACATTCTAAAACCTTCTCTACTTTCAATATTACAGTATAATAGGACAGACAGATCTGTGCACAGTGACTACAAAGCTAGGAAGGAAACACAAGCCTCAAAGAGACCCATGAAAAAAAGGTGTATGGTAGCTGAAAGGTGACTGGGTGGACTCTGAACTGGGTAGTCAGGCAAAGCAGCATGGACAAGATGACAGCCCTTTATAAGATCCTTTAATGTGAGAGATTTGGTCAAGTGAAGCCAAACAGGAGGTCTTTCAGGTTGAAAACAATGTGACAGGTTGTGATGTGCAGAGACGAGGACAGTTGGTCAGGAAAGGCCAACTGGAGAGCAAAGATACAATGGGCATGAGGGTAGCGTGAGTTTGACATGCTTAAGCAACACTGGAGAAGGGGCAGGAAGCATAGTAAACTTTCAGGAATCCACTGAAGACACAATGGCTGAATTTCACTGTGATTGAAATTTCACTGACCTTAGTTAGGCTGTGAGAAATGAAAATTTGCAAAGTGTAACTTCAGCACAGCTGTCATTTTTACCTTAGTGTGAATGATTTCTGAAATAATTTGAATCACAGCTGGCTTTGATGGAAGGAAGGTAAGATGAGGTTACTGCTTCCTTATGCGAGGTTGAGGAAGTAAACAAAGAGTAAGGAGAATCTAAAACACAATACGCTCACTCAAAATTTGAAAGTTTTATCCAGGTATGTACAATAGTTGCAAACTGTCACTGAAAACAAACAAAACATGAATAAAACACTTTTCCTCACAATGAAAGAAAGAAGAGTAGTAAACATCAGCAATGTATATGAACAAATTTTTTCAGATTGAAAAACTCTTGGATAAGCAAAAATAAAAGTCTCTCTTTTAACAAAACAATCAATTTATCAGGTATATATTATGGCAATTTTAAACAACTGAAATTTGATGAGAAATTGTAAGTAGAAACAATACCACAGTTTAGTAGCTAATGCAAAAATGAGGAAACTACAGCTACATGAACCTTATAAAATCATGGAATAATGTAAATTTCTTAAAAATCCAAACAAGTGACTGAAGCAAGGCATTTTTTTCTGGCTATATTAAAGGACCTGTTAGAAAAATTAAGGGACAATCTGATGTCAGTGACCAAAGTAAGTAAATAAATATTTTGACAGCAAACGTATGAAACATCTGTGATTACTATAGTGGCATTGTCAAACCAGACAGATTCCTTTTCCTCATGAAATGTACAGTGAATGATCGGTACATCTGACAACTAGCACAACAGCAAAATAAATCATTGGTGCATAAACTAGGTAAGTGAACATAGGTTATTATACCAATACGTAGGATAGTGTTTACAGAATATAGAGCAGTATCTGAAGTTTAAATGAAACTTATTAATTAAACACAATACCATGACTACAAAGCTGAGAATGATTAGAAAAGAAATGCCACAATATATCCTGGGATAGCATCACAGTGTCGAATGCACACATTCTGTGCAAGAGAACAAACATTTTCCTATTTTATTTCACAAAATAGATAAACCAGTCAAATATATTGATTCAAATTTCTATTTAGGAAAAATAAAACAGTATAGTGCAGGAAAGATAAACAGGACTGCGGTGTAGATATTGCTGAGATTCAAACACACACTATTCATCATATGATTTATCATAAATTGGCGTCAATTTGCAACAATCATATTGATCATAAAGGTAATGGATGACATAATTTGAGTTCTTATTATATGACAAGGCATCTGCTTAGGGATTCATAAGGGTTTATTCATTTATTTCTTTATTCACTGAAATTATGCTTATTGAATGTCTTTTTATTGCCAAGCACTGTCCCAGATTCAGGAGACATAACGGTGAACAAACAGCAAAATGTCCTGTTCTACTGGAGCTTACTTTCTGGTAATGGAGAGACAGCAATAAATACATATGGAGGAAGAATGTAATCTAATTCTGGTAAAAGTGCACTAACAGTAAAATCAAGCAGGATTAAGAGGAGAATGAGTCAATATTTAGCTACGCTGGCCAAGATAGGCCTCTCTGATGATTTGACGAGAGACCTAAATGAGAGAGTAAGGGGGGAGGCTGTCTGCAGGCTCAGCATTCCTGGCAGAGGGAACGGGAAGGGGACAGCAGGAATAAAGGGCACACTTGATTGACTTGGTCACAGAACCCCCTTGGCATCCTGTACACAGGGGTGGTGAGAGCAAGAAGTGGCCTGTAAGGTGAGTAGCAAAGGGAAGAGCTGAGAATTAGTGTATTTATCCTCACACTGATTCCACATAGTAGGTGTTACACAGCCATTATGACAATGGAAGAAATGTCGAGTCAGTGAATACGAATAAGGACTGCTTATTTTCAAGCTGGAAGAAAGCACAATTGTTGCATGAAATTGTGAATAATATAATTTTTTCAAGTGATTGTCATTGGAGTCTATAATAAAGATTAATGGAATAGAGAATCGAAGGACTTGTTTTTCCAATAACCTTAATAATTCAAATTTAAAATTCTTAGTTAGCTAGGGTACTACTGAATTAATATTTGTATAGGCAGGTGCTCTCAACTTCCTTTACTCCCTAACTCATCAGAGGGATTTCAGAGAAACACATATTTGTCAGTAACCATGGCTTATCACAAAAAGATGCCAAAATGGCAGCCACCCCAGAAAAAACCACCTCAGGAGAGTCTTCACCACCTTTCTCAGCTACTACATCCACAATCACTGAAATAAGGTTTACTATCTGTAGATTCAAAGACTTTCTAAAACAGCAAACTTTGTATCCTTAAACTCAAACTCTCCGACCTAGGGAAGAAGAACTCTGAGGAAGGGCATCAATGATTCTTGAAGAGTATCCCTAGGGGTCCACTGGGACAGAGGGAGACGCTGTAGTGGTTTTGTGGAAGGAATAAAGTGATCATATAACTCTGAACTGGGGCAAAGATTGTGTTTTAGCCTCTTTCTGATCATTCTTCTAACTTCCATCAGATGTACCTTGTGCTGAAGTGGAGCTGAGAATGTGTCTACCTGGATTTCCCTGCCGTTAGAAGGCCAGAGAGAGAGCAACGTATGGTTCCAGGAAAAGGCAACACTGTTAAAACCTCCTTCTAATCCTAACCTAAGCTAAAGGAACTTTTTAGTTCCTTTATATGATCAATAACATATGTGATAACCAGTCTACCAGGAAGGAGAAAGGATACAAATAATGGGTCAAAAACTTAGAGTAATAAGACAATTTTAGCTACAGATATCTCTGTGCATTTATCCTTTGTTAACTACACAGAGGTGACTGGATAGATTAGGTACCTAGTTGTTCAATGTAATGAAATCTTGGTCCCAGCCAAGAGATTGTTTTTATCCTCCCACATATAATTGAAAATTCAGTAACATATATTATAATTAAATGTTTGCCATTTTCACACTGGAACAAAACTAAACAAATGGAAACAACAGAGATAATAAAAGAGAAAACCTTGGCAAGACTCAACCCTGTTCAGAGAATAATGAGAACAGTCAGGGGATATACATTGCATAAGTTTGAAAGAACACAGAGATACAATTTCCTTGGGTTTGAAGAATATTTAAAGAATGCCAATATGGAGAAGTACTAGATTTGTTCATTCTGGTGCACCTTTAGCGACCAAGTGCTTCAAGAAGACATGTTTTTAGCTGTTAAAAAGAAAACTTTTCAATACTCTTCTTTAAAAATGAGAAAAACAGTCTTGAGTGGTCATAATTATACTATCATGTGCGGTGTTCATGCCTAAAAAGTTTCTCAGTGTTTCTCCCTCTGCACACATAGATGAACGATGTCTGTATAGATTAGTAAGCCTGCAAATTATGTACAATTTTCACCATTTAATTTGTGCTCTTCTTCCAAAAAAAAAGGAATTGTTGCTACAAAGCACCAGCCCAGCCAAGGGTGCATTGTGAAGCCCCATGTAGATAGGGCCACATAACTAACTTTTTCTAATGGAATGTTTACCAAAGTGACCCATGTCAGTTATAGTATGAAATGTCTAAGAAATGAGTATATCTTCACCATGCTCTCATTTCTTGTCCTCCAGCTAAAAGGCAAAGATCCAACGTTGTACAGGTTGGTGGAGACATAAGATTAAAGGAATATAAGTCCATGAATTACAGTGTGCAAGGCCACCAACTTTACAAGCACATTATAGTAACTGTTACATTAATGAGAAATATAGTTCTATTATATTACATTACTAACATTTTGGGGTCAATTTCTTATAATGGTCTACCTTGAGTATTAAAAATTATGACAATTTCCCTTTCTCTCATAAAGGTTAAAGTATTTCACACAGTCATGTTTTGTATTAATATTATTATAATTTATTGGGTGCTCTATTACTATATACATTTATGGTGATGGAAGAAATGTCAGAAGAGTAATTTTAAGTAAAAGCTACCTATTTTTTCCCAAGTATTATCAACTCCTGACCAGGCTTGAGTTTAGCTTTTAGTTATGCCAGTATTCTCATATGTCCTAAATTGCCTTGTCTTTGCTCTCTCATTTTCAAATATAAAAATTTCCCTTACAATTTATTTTTAAAAGGAATTGAATAAGACACAAAGAAATGGAAAGATATTCTGTGTTCATGGATTGGAAGAATTAACATAGTTAAAATGGCCATATTACCCAGAGCAATATGCAGATTTAATGTAATCTTCATCAAAATCTCAATGGTATTTTTTAAAGAAACAGAACAAAAACTCATCAGATTTGTATGGAACCACAAAAGACCCAGAACAGCCAACACACGTCCAAGGAAAAAGAATAATGCTGGAGGTATTACACTCCCTGACTTCATCTTGTACTACAGAGCAACAATAATCAAAATAGTATTGTATTGGCAGAAAAACAGACACACAGACCAATGGAATACAATTGCAAATCCAGAAGTAAACCCACATAAATATGGACAGTTTTTGACAAAGGACCCAAAAACATACAATGAAGAAAAGAAAGTCTCTTCAATAAATGGTGCTAAGAGAATTGGAAAGCCACGTGCAAAAGAATGAAACTAGACTGTTACCTGTCACCATGTACCAAAATTAACTCAAAGTGGATCAAAGACCAAAACATAAGACCTGAAACAATAAACAACATAGAAGAAAACATAGGTACTAAAATTATGGACCTTGGGTTCAAAGAGGATTTTATGAATTTGACTTCAAAGGCAAGGGAAGTAAATGCTAAAATAAATGAATGAGACTATATCAAACTAAAAAGCTTCTGCACAGCAAAATAAACCATCGACAAAATAAGGAGGCAACGAACCGAATGGGAGAGTTTTGCAAAAGTAGAACCTCGAATAAGGGGCTAATATCCAAAGTATATAAGGAACTGATACAACTCAAAAACAAACAAAAAAATCCAATTAAAAAATGGGCATGAATAGACATTTCTCAAAGAGGACACACAGATGGCCAATAGACATATGAAAAGATGCTTAATATCCCTAATCATCAGAGAAATGCAAATCAAAACCACAATGACATATCACCTCACCCCAGTCAGAATGGCTATCATCAACAAGACAAATAATAATAAGTCTTGGACGGGCTGTGGAGAAAAAGGAACCTTCATTCACTGTTGGTGGGAATGCAGATTGATGCAGCCACTATGGAAGGCAGAGTGGAGGTTCCTCAAAATACTAAGAATAGAATTACCATAGAACCTAGCACTCCCTCTCCTGAGCATATACACACAAAAAAATCTGAAAACATTTATCCGTAAGGGTATATGTGCTCCAATGTTCATTGCAGCTTTATTTACAGTGGTCAAGACATGGAAAAAAACAAAGTGTTCTTTGATAGATGATTGGATAAAAAACTTGTGGTATTAGGGTGGCCGATTAGTTCAGTTAGTTAGATTGTGGTGCTCCTAGCAACAAGGTTGCCGGTTCGATCCCCACATGGGCCACTGTGAGCTGCGACCTCCCCTAGACTGAAACAACTACTTGACTTGAAGCTGATGGGTCCTGGAAAAACACACTTAAATAAATAAAAGTTTTTAAAAATACTGCTTAAAAAAAAAAGTTGTGGCATATATACACAGTGGAATACTATTCTGCCATAAGAAAAGATGAAATTGTGCCATTTGCAAATCCATAGATGGATCTTGAGATTATTATGACAAGCAAAATAAGTCAAACAGAAAAAGCCGAGAACCATATGACATGTGGGATATAAAACTGAAAGCAACAAAGGAACAAGACAAACAAAGAAACAAAAACTCATAGACACAGACAATAGTTCAGTGGTTACCAGAGAGTAAGGTGGGGGAGAAGGGGAATAGAAGAGGGTAAAAGGGATCAAATATATCATGATACAAGGATAACTGACTCTGGGTGGTGAACACACAGTGTAATATATACATGATGTATTACAGATTTGTACACCTGAAACCTATGTAATTTTTCTAACCATTGTCACCCCAATACATTTTAATGGAAAAAATATTTTTCCTTACAAAGGGATGCTATGGAGTTTCAAAGCACATTAAGGTCTTTTGTCTTTGACAAATTCAAGGCCTGAATTGTAGAATCTTGAAAAATAATAAATTTGTGTCATTGTAAGGTGCAAAATTTGGGGGTGGTTTGTTTACTCAGCAAAATACAGCTGAAACAAGTTTCATAGTCGTTGCCCTCATAGTAAATACTGAGTAAATCTTGAATTTTCTAGTTATTTTTTTCCTCATTTCTCACTGTGCTTACAACTCTCTTTCCTCCTATTGACTTCGATCTTATTCTAACCCCCATCTATGGGCCTAATTGAAAAACACAAGGTTTTGGTAGGGGATTCGAGGGGCAGGGTGAAAAACATGAAGGTATTAAGAAGTACAAATTGGTAGTTACAAATAGTTATGGGGATATAAAATAAAGCGTAGGGAATATAGTCAAGAATGTGGTGATAACTATGCATGTATCCAGGTGGGTACTAGACTAGTTAGGGGGATTTCTTCTTAAAGTATATGCATGTCTAGCCTCTATGCTGTACACCTGAAATTAATGTGAATAATATTGGATGTCAACTCTAACTGAAATCTTTTTTAAAGTGAGGGAAAAGGTGAAGGCTAATGTTCAAATTTCCAGGTATTAAACAAGTAAGTCATGGGGACGTAATGTACAGCATGAGGAATATAGTCAATAATATTGTGATAGCGTGGTACGGTGTCAGATGGTTGCTGGACTTATCATGGTGACCACTTCTTTAGGTACACCATGTTTAATAACTATGGTGTACACCTGAAACTAATATAATATTGTATGTTAGCTCTATTTTAATAAAAACCTTAAAAAGAAAAATGCACAATGTTTGAAATTCCATACAATGTGAAGTAGCCAAAAGAGTAAAGGTTTTCAAAATATTAGTTAACTAAATTTTAAAACAGTCATTCTGATGTTTTAGTCACAGAATTATAGTACGTTTGAAATACTTTGGGAGCCACTAAATAATGGGCTAATGCCTAGCCAATTATGAAAGGAGTCAAAGAGTTGAAAATAGTAGGAAATATCTGACAAGATCTGACTCTAGGTGAGAGTTGACAACCATCAGCTGCAGTGAGTTGCATGAACAAGTGTTACTAGCTGATGGCAGAGCAAAGGCTCTCTGCTTCTGCAAGTCTTTTAATCCCATGGACAATTCAAGCCAATTCAAAACATTGATGAACATTTAAAAAGATGAGGTAACAGATGCCTAATGTCATGCTAAGATTATAGCATACAGTACATGAAAATATTTGATTTGTCATATTACAGGCTATGTACTCCTTCTGCTACTAGAATTGTGAAATTGGTCCCAATGGGGAGGTTTAGCTTAATAAATGAGGTTGCTTTGTTCCTCTGATTGCTGATCTATGTGATTGATTGAAGTTTCTATTTCATCCAGAGAGGTAGGAGAGTGTCCTAGGCAGCAGACTCTGTGCTTTTTTGATGTCTGACAGAGCAAAAGAAATGCATGCGACAGACTTTCTTTTGGTCTCTTAACTGCATCAACATTTATTTATGATGAAAGGTTAGTTGGCTGAAAAAAAGCAGTATTGTTTACCATAAATCATTAAGTTTTACATTCTGGTCTGTGGTATATTTATAACCTCAATTTTTTTTACTTAAATATATAAAATGTACTTAAATTATATAAAAATATTTATATATTTTTATTATATACTTGAATTATATAAAAATATTTATATATTTACTTAAAATATATAAAATATAGGACCAAAACTATCTGAAAAGTAACTCTACAATACTTAATGTCTTTAAGAGATCATGACAAAATATTATTCATTCTCCCATTGTTAGTTTTTAAGTCTATATATAATTTTCACACTCAGTAAGAATGAGCTTTTATATGTGTACCTGATTTTCTGAGCTCTGTAATCATTTCTCAATCTCCATAGATGTGTCTACATAAAACGATTCCAACTGAGAGGTTAGCTAGTGGGCAACTAGTGTGGTGGCTGGTGTTAGAGGACCTACAAGAGTGTTGAGTGACTGTCTGAAGTAATGAATGATATAAAAGGATATCTTTCAAGATCTCCTCAGATCTGGAATTCACTCTTCTGAGTAAGACAATTTTGAAACAAAGATAATTTCAAGAAAAGATAATATGTGAAGAATCAGGAGACATTAACACCTGAAAATGGGGAATGTTGGGAAAATAGTACTAACAAATGATTACTAATAATGACAGTGGAGAAGTGGTAACAAGGTAAGGGGGCAGGACAGTGGTAGAAGAGGGAAAAGAGGGTCAAATATATGGTGATGGAAGGAGATTTGACTTTGGGTGTTAAACACACAATGTAATATATAGATGATGTATTACAGAATTGTACACTTGAAACCTATGTAATTTTACTAACCATTGTGACCCCAATAAAATTAACAAATAAAAAAGAAAAAGCACACATACATAATTTATTTCAGCTTTGTTCAATAATCTAAAAAGATGAGAAAAAATAACACTATGTAAAACTTTTTTAAAAAATATGAACATTAGATTATATGCAGCATGGACTTTATTTTAATTAAAGTTTATTAGGGTGACAATGTTAGTAAAGTTACATAGGTTTCAGGTGTACAATCCTGTAATACATCATTTATATCTCACATTGTGGGTTCACCACCCAGAGTCAGTTCTCCTTCCATCACCATATATTTGATCCCATTTACCCTCACCCACCATCCTCCTCCCCCCTTACCCTCTGGTAACCACCAAAGTGTTGGCTGTGTCTATGAGTTTTTGTTTGTTTGTTTGTTTGTATTATTCCATGGACGTTATTTAAAAACAAGAATGATAAAGCAAGTTCTACCACTTATATTATATAAAATCGTAAACCAAAAATGAATATTATGATGTTTATGAATACATATTCTCTAGCTTTTGAGAATGCATAGAAATAGAATCATGTTAAAGAAGAGTACATTATACAGCTGAATCTCAAAAGGTGTTAGGAAACATTAAATAATATAAAATGACTTAATGAAGAACTGATGTTCAAAGGTGGGATGTGAAATAAGCCACAGAAACATAATATTGCTTTTTTAAATAATATTTTTGGATGAAAGCGAATCACAAGTCAAATAATAGAATATGAATGAGAAGGAGCTGTGAAAAATAAAATGTTAAATTGCTTGAATGAATTTGTATCAAATGACATAAATGAAAGGAAGATGAGGAGGGAAGTAGACTTTTATAAGGCTTTAGAGTATATGACATTTTAGATTAAGCAATCATAGAAAAGCTTTCAAGAACAGATTATGACAAGCATACAAAAATAGACAATTGAGTCAGTGTTAGCAAGAAAATTGTGTAGATTTTTAGAGTTAGATAGATGTGAAACCATAGGGGGAAGAATGAATCAGAAGACAAATGGCAAGTTAGAATGTCCTTATGTGCGAGATAAACAAATGCAAATGGTTAAATGGAATAACCTCTTTTAAGAAAGAAATATGAAAATCCCAAGGGCATTCTTTCACTAATGTTTTACAGAAGAGCAATAGGTATCTGGTGATTTTCAGTTTGTGACTGTGTTCTGGTTAGAAACAGTAGTAGACTTTACTAAGTATACTTAAGAAAAATAATTAAAAACTGTCATGTTACATATAGACTCTGGATAAACTTACATCAGCGTACACATGTTCTAGATTAGTATAATGAGATATTTAAAACCGAAGCTGACATCCTGCAACAACAGGCTGAATCTAATGGTTGGAGGGATGAATGAAGGACTATTCTGATAAAGCACATGTGAATTAACAAAGGGGTGTACAGTCAAGAGCAATGGATGACTTAGTGGAGTTAGATAAATTGTACTAACTGTACATGTTTTAACATAATTCGGGAATGCCAAAAAAATGTATACAAGCAGACACTTGGATCAACGTTGCTCAAGCAGTAGTTCACCATAATCAGAAGTGTCTGGACAATGATAGTAACCACTTTGGCCCCTCTTGTAATTGCAGAAGTCAAACGTGATTTGTATTCATCTTTTGTTATTGGTATATATTGCGTATTATAATTTTAATAGAGTTTTCCTTTCTTAAACTGTATATACATTTTTGGCACCCTCTGTATATTACTGATTTGGAATGAAAAGATTTACTATTTCTTATAAGTACGTGGTTTCCCAGAGGAGGAAATATTAATCATATATTAGCAATCAGCATGCATTTTAGAAGGCATGCTTTCTGCAAATATTTGATAGATGCAATGAGAACTACATTAATGCAAACTTGTTAACCTCCATAAATTAAAATACAGTTGAGAACTAATATATAAAGACAAACAATGCTAACTCAAAGTGCCATGTGATAAGTGGTTTTGAAATGGTGTAAACAATAATTTAGAAAAAAAAATGAAGAGGGAGGAGATAACATATATTCTCCAAAGAAGACTGAGATAGCTAGCTTCTAACAGTACTCCCCTATATTTCTTATTTGATTTTCTACACTATTAATTCTACTATTCATTGCCTCATATTTGGAGTTAGCTATGCTATTTTTTTCTGCTACTAAAAAGTTAGTTTCTTTTTTTTTTTTTTTTTTTTTTTTTTTTTTTTTTTTTTTTTTTTTACCTGAGCATGAATTAGTCTACACGTTTTAAATATAATTTTGATCTTTTATTACGGCTTCCTCGTCTCAGGTCATATGGTCATTTTTATTGTTTTATTTTGCTTTTAATTTAATTTTTATTGTTTTTCTAAATGACAATAGTAGATATTTTCTGAAGTCACCCCCTATTTCTATAGTAAATTATTTTTACAAGTGCATGCTTCTTTCACATGGTTAAAAAGATATGACCAATTTTGGGGCAGTTACCTTTTTCAATTTTGTGTTTTCCATAAGACCTTCCACTCAGCACTTTCATTATCCTGCTCTGATATCCTGGGTTAATGACATATTCAGAAAAGTCTACTAACAGGAAAGGATGTGTGAATTAATCTTTGCACTCCCATTGTCCTTTGGGACTAAAAGAATATTCCACTTTTTGTCAGGGTTGATATGAAGAGTTTACAGTTCAATTTCCAGTAATGGCCAGAAATATATGTAGTATGGTTTTATAAGGTGAAAGTATATTTTCTTCTGCCTTCCAATGGTTCTTTATCTAAGAGGAGAAGTATTTATGTCCTAGTGAATTTGAGGCAGCCTATATTCTTTGACCAGAAAAACTCTAAATCACCATGGCTCAGCCTATTCTTGTTCTGCAGAATATTATGTGCTGGAAATATACCTCCAGAAGGCAATGTGAGGCCATCAGTCTCCCTTCTGTTATTCTCCCGGATATCACTGAATTGTTGACTTACTGATGAAGGGTATAAGGGAAACGACTCTAACTTTTCCAAGAAGAATTACCTACAGAAAGCTGACAGATGTTGGGACTTAGTGGTGCAAGAGAGTGGTCTGGTTTTCTCCATAGTACAGGCCATTAATCTCCAAGAATAAATGTGGCTTGGCTGTGACATTTTAAAGGGTTATAATTTCCCCTAGATTGTGTAAGAATCATGATATAGATGTATCTATCTATCTATCTATCTATCTATCTATCTATCTATCTATCTATCCATCCACCCATCTACCTACCTACCTATTTTTTTCCTTTCCTTTCCTTTCCTTTCCTTTCCTTTCCTTTCCTTTCCTTTCCTTTCCTTTCCTTTCCTTTCCTTTCCTTTCCTTTCCTTTCCCTTTCCATCGTGTGTGTGTGTGTGTGTGTGTGTGTGTGTGTGTGTGTTTGTGTGTGTTTCAATAGGAGAAAGTCAGTAGAAAGGGTATATCAAACCCATAATGTGAATAAACGTATTGAAAGAAAAATTCCAAGAAATCTATATTTATGTTATTTCATAATTTGTAAGTCTCAAACAATATTGCTCTTTTCAAAATGTTTATGATAATACTAATATTAACTAATTTAGTTGTTATAGTAGCCAAGTTCTGTTAAAGATGTTAAAGCAGAATTATTTTGAGTAGTGGAAAAAGAAGAGTATGTTCATAATTTACAAACCAAATAATTCATTATTGTATGACCTAGGGTGAATTTTTCAACATAGCAGTGGCTGTGTACATTAACTTTAATCTCTTATTTTGAACTTAAAAATTGCAAAGTAAAATATTTTCATTTGATCTGATTCTGATCTTTTGTGAAAAAAATACGTAATGCCATTATCACCCAAAGTCAATATTAAAATTGACTTCTAAGAGATTTAATACTCTTGTTTAGGTATGCCTAATGCAGAAAATAATTTGAAAGCATATCATTCACATTTTGGGTGTCATAACCTTTGATTATTTAAGTGATCAGAAATTCATATGCAATATAAAATTTTGGTGCTCTGCCTGCAAATATGCACAGGGAAAGAAAGGGAGTAATTGGAAGCTTGGCAGTGATTTTTAAATACTTTGGAAATGAAAGAGGAATAAAGGGAATATACTAAAACAAAAAGGAGAGATAATGTGAAACAACAAGCACTGCATTACAAAGTTTATAATTTGCTGTATTTTTGTCTCCTAATTTTTAGAAACAAATACATTATTTATTTAATTTTTTTTTACATTTTTTATTAGTTTCAGGTACACAAAACAATATAATAGTTAGACATTTATCATTTATATCCCTCACACAGTGACAACCCTCCTCCCCCATCTACTACCCCTTTGACATCACATACAGCCATTACATTTCTACTGTCTCTATTCCTAATGTTGTACTCTGCTTCTTGTATATATATATATAAAATTGTGTGACATTCATTATTGTTCAGCTTCAGCTTCAGGTGTACAGTGCAGTGGTCAGGCATCTACACCATCCCTGAGGTGGTTTCCCTAATGAGATAAGTGTCCATCAGATACCCTACAAAATCTTTACAACATTATTCATTACATTCCCCAAATTGACATTAGTTATTTATTGAGATGAGATACAAAGAGAGGAAAGAGGAGAGCATTACTATAAAGGAGATAAGAACTATAAATTCATGCAAAATTCATAATGAAAGATGAAAATGTTGTGTATAGGTAATGGACAATATTAAATAATGTTTTATACAGCAATAATATTCTGGTAATCTAGTACTCACCACGCAGCTCATCCAAGGGTATGCCCTCTTTAAGAGATGAGATATTATTACATAATAGCATACCAGGGCACACTGGAAACAGACGCAGGTCCTATGTAGAGACTGGGACAAAGGTAACAGGAGTGTTCCAGATCCATATCTGCTCACTTTCAAATGTCTCTTAAGCTAACTAGAGAGGTCCACAGTCCCATCAACAGAAATGTTGGCAGCCCAAGAAAGTGATTTTCATTCCACTTATTTAAGAGTATATATTCATTGTATGCATACTTGTCTAAAATTAATTATAAACATTTAAATAAGAAAGGTATACAAGGGTATTGTTTTCACACAGCTTCATGTTCTACAAAGGAACTGCCTCTAATTTAATTTTTACGAAAGGAAAATCGTCGAATCTTGCTTTCAAAACCTGAGGGGCTAAATTTCAGTCATGCAAATGTAACACTGCTTATCAGTTACAACTTTGTATTTTAAGAAGCATCCCTGCACAAATGTCTAAGCTACACTGATTACCAGCTAAGAGGAGGAGACTAACTATGGAATCTATTCAGAATAACCCCAGTTTCCTAATTATTTCACATATAAGTCAAAATTAAGTATAGCCATAGTTCCATGCAGCTCAAGTTAAAAATATATACAGGTAACCCCCATGCCACATGGCACTTCTATAACATTTTCGCACTAACATGGTGTGAGAATTAGAGAACTCTCTGAACAACACAGAGCATCATAAGAGCTTTTAAGAGCAAAAGATATCTCATTTGAAATTTTTCATTAGAGCGTGGATGTCATATCAGATTTGACTACAGAATTTTAAAATTTATTAGAATTTTGAATCCATTTTGTTCATGGAGTATTAAGTTCAGAGGATGAAGAGATCTTGTCAAAAAGAAAGCACCCTTGGTTAATGGTGCTTAGTAGTGATGACGAAGAATACATTATTTAATACATATTAATACGTTATACTTTTGGTGAAAATTGCTTTAATAAATATATTTTTCTTAATTATAAAATATAATAGTATGGTTTTTTTTTTAATTTTTGGAACCAAACCCCCTTTTTTGTACTAGTTCTTTGTTTTGTATAACACAGATTTACATAACATGGCATTTTTAGGAGCCTAACAACCATGTTATATGGGGGTACCTGTATACACTGTGAGATAGAAGCACAAAAACAACAGGGTCCAGAAAGAACATTTGGTCAAACATTTTACTCAAAAACATAAGAAAAGGAATTGTGAAAATCTTAGAACACAAGGAAATCTGATGTGGAAATAACAACGGAGAGCATGTCTTAGTTTTACAAACAGAACAGCACTGTAAAAAATAAAAGCAATTTAAATTTCCTGTGGTACATTTATTTCTCAGGAAAGTGGCTTCCCACTGTGAGCATTTGGTCCTTCACAGACCCTGTGATCGTGGCTCAGATATATGCAAGCCCCACAAATACCTGTAATGATTGCAGACCACAGACCAAACCACAAGGCATCAAAAAAGAAAAAGAAAAAAAAAAAAAGACCAAAGGTAGCTAGTTAATGAAAAATATTTGAACAACATATGATCCCAGTTTTCTTATTTTCATGTGTAGTGAACGATATTACTGAAGTTCAAAGCTATTCACTTTTCCTGGAAACTCAATTTCAAGTTGTTTCAAAGAGGAACACTTTGAAAGGACTGAAACATCAACAACAAAAAAAGAAATTCACAGGTGAATAATGTGCTTTCAGTAACAGTCCCTAAATTCAAATCTATGGGATCTCCACCTGTTTGATTGAGGAAAGTAAATTGTTCTATTAGAAATATCTTATACATGATAAAAACAATTCAGCAGCTAACAACACTTGTAAATCTTTGTCATTAAATAAAGCTCAATAAACTCTAATTGCTTTGACACCTTTAAATCCAACTCACAACAGCTGTTCCTGATAGAACCAGTGATTGTGGTAGGTGATGTCCACAAAGATTCGTAACTAGGAATGAAGGGACCAGACCAGACAGATAACTGCTTCATATAGATGTTTTCCAGACTTCCTGGATGTTAAGAATTGCCTTAGGGAATTTTTTAAAAATGTAAGATTCTGCCAGAATAGAAGTTCTGGTTAAAAATAAAAATTCCTGTTAAAATTACACCTTCCACCTACAAGGCACTGACTCAGCATCTTCCCAAGAAGGGACAGAAGGCTGTAGGAGGCTCAGAGCCCCAGGTGATTTTTACCTACGGGTACTTTTTGGAAATGCTTACCTGATACCAATAATGGAACTTTTACAAAATGGAAATAATTGACTAAAGTAAGTTACAATTTTGCCTAAAAAAATTTAATACTAAATTATTTGAACATAGAAGAAACTGGACTTTACTAGCGAAATTAAAGAATTTATAGGTAGTTCTGGTTTGCTACAAAAAATTCTAGAGAAGTTAATGATAGTTTTAGAAAATAAATCGTGTGTGTGTGTAAGAAATTAAACTTTCAGACATGATGGAAAAGAACAGGATATTCAGTAATCTTCCAGTTCCTGAAAAGTTAAGTGCAGAACTGAGAAAAACAATCATGTCATAGACAATTTTCAGGAAATTTGAATCTTAAACTCAATTTTTATTAAAATTATATTCATCTTTCCTCATCTCATTTCACTGAAGAAAACATTATTTTGAGGATTATTTGAGTACAAATTCCCAAAAGAAATCACACAAATGCTTGCCCCAACATGTTGTATAATGGTAGATATGATATGGATTATAAGTCTTAGCTCTTGTTTTTAGGATGTTTATAATTGACATGAAGAAAAGACACAAACATCCCACAACTAAAATAACAGTACAATCAATAATATGAGTCCAAATAATTTTATGTGATCCAATATATAAATATGATATATCATCCACATGAAGCACCTAATGAAAAATAAAATAAATAGGGTTTCATGTATGTGAGCCTAATTAATTAGTTAAGTCTCCACATAGGAAGTAGTGATTGAGAGAACTTTGAAAAATGGGGAAAGTCATATACACAAAGAGATGAATAGGAGTTACTCTGGAAGTAAAAGTTCTTAACTTTCAAGCATACTTCTGTGGACAGGAAAAAAAAAAAAAAAAAAATATATATATATATATATATATATATATATTTCTTAAGTAATAGCTATACTTTTTAAAACTATTGCAACCTATGTAACTTTGCTAACCATTGTCACCCCAATAAATTTTAATGAAAAAAATAACAACTAAAACTATATAAAACCAGTTATATGCCAGGTATTGTGCTAAGTACTTTTCACCTAATTTAATCCTCACATTACTGTTTTTGACTCCTGTTCATAATGAAAACTCTAGGGTTCTTCTGATTACTCTTTATTTAGCAACATTTCTTTAGTCTATAATGGGTATAACTTAAAGTATAATAGTGTATCTGATAGTTCAATTTAATGGCTAAATGCTTATTGAGAAAACTGCTTAGGACAGATCACCGATGTGCATAACCTAACAATGTTATAACAACATGCACAAGTTCTCCCTGGAACAATTAATGCAAGATAAGCTGGGTAGTTTTAAAATTCATTTCCAATTTTCTATGTACACATACACACACACACACATCGTCTGTGGCATTGCTGTTGTCAGCAGACGAGATCCGAGAGAAAACTACCCACAGGCTAGGAAAGATCAATCCAGTTCTCTCTCTTGCAAGTAGTTTAATTAACGGATACAGTAATTCTTGTTAGGTAACTCAGACTGGGATTTACATAGCCATTCAAGACGATATGGAAGCAGGGATTGAAGAATGGAGAGAGGTGAAACAGATAAGCAGGTGTGTGTGTGTGTGTGTGTGTGTGTGTGTGTGTGTGTGTGTCAGAGAGAGAGAGAGAGAGAGAGAGAGACAGAGAGACAGAGAGAGAGACAGAGAGAGAGACAGAGAGACAGAGCCTGTGTTATCCTTGAGAGGCAGAGGAGTGTGCTTTTCTGATATTCCAATTTCAGTTACAATCTCTTTGTGACAAGGAGGTGCCTCATGTACAGGACTTGGATGTCCATGAAATAACTTGCTTTCACCTTTCAACTTATGTTAGAATGAGTAGGTTCCTATTCTTTGAATAGCAGGAATATCTTTCAAGAGGACTGTTATTTCAAAATGAAGTCCAAAATCTTCCTCTGAAATACATACGAGTATGTGTATACATACACATATGCAAGATATAGTAGATATAATATATTAGTAATATATTGACAATATTGTGATTAATAACATTATAATATAAAATTGTATATGTATACAAACATATATGCATTCCTTCGTTCTATAGATAACTCCAGATTCATTTCCTTTGCAGAGAAGGAGGAGGGACAATTGAATCACTCCTATAAGGAACAAGGCCAAGTGTTTAGGACACACGACCGACTCAGAGTGTGAACTGGACCAATTACAACTAAAAAAGGACCGTGAAGGTGCCACTAAGGAAGTGACTCTATTCTTTAAAATGACACAAAGATCATAAACTACTACTTTCACAAGAAAAAGCCACAAAGATTTATGATAAATGCCTGCAAAAATGGTAAAGAGAAGCCAAAATAAGGCTGGCAGTTAGGGTGAAAAAAGCAAAGCTTCTTAGTATGTGAGAAAGGAGTGTCCTTTACCCTCTCAAAGACTAAGCATTAGTATATATCACTGGCTGACAGTAGCTCTGTGATCAAAATGATGACATACAAAGCACATGTATCGCAGGAATGCAAAAGTAACACAATACAGTTTTGAGCAATAGGAAATCCGGGAGTGAAGAAACGTGAATCGTGCAGCATGAGATGCAATAAAGGTTCTGAAGAAGGGCTCTGGGGAAGGAGATCGTCAACTTCCGTTCTCCTCCCTCCATTAATATGCCCTGCAGTGACATGAAGGAGGGCATCATTTAAGGTTTTGGTAGCTTGACATCATTTTTCCTGTTCGGAAGGAGCTAAAGAGGCAGCATAATGCAGTGGATAAATGGATAGTCTCTTAGCGCCACACTGCTTGGGTGTGACTCCCCACTCTCCCACCTACCAGCTTGACCTTGGGCAAGGCATTGAGTGAGCCTCCTCAGTTTTCTTGTTAGTAAAATGAGGTTCTGATGATTAAGTGTTTGCACGCACACACGCATGTATTTAGAACAGCGCCTAACACATTAAGTGCCATATATATTGTGTACTACTATTTAGTATTTTAACCTGGTTAAATTGTCTTATACATAACCCACAGAAGATAAACTGGAACTTCATACTTAAAACATGATTAAAGTGAAAACTCTATTAAAACAGTATCTCTCACATATGATATGTTTCTATAAGGATGAAGCACAGTGGGAAATCCTGGTGAACAAGCCAAGGAGACTGGACCAGATCCTAGAATAATGAGTAGCCGTGGAGGATAGTAGCTCACAGCAGTGGCACATGCAAAATTGTTTTTTGCATAAATAAGCATTTTGCTAAATTAGATTTCTTAGACTTGTTCATACAGTAATTTTTCCTCCTCATTTTGTTTAGTTGATTTTAAAATTGTTTCACTAGTTTAACTAGAGTATAAATGTTACATTTTTTAAATATCCAGACAATGTACAACTTTCTCACTATAAGTGATTTAACACAGACTGTTTTAAAATGGTAATGTGACAACATCCAGAATCTGTTACTAAAAAAACAGAAAGCAAAACAAACAAACAAAAAACCTTGCCATTAATGCTATTAGTCACAGGAAATAGAAGAATGCTCAAGAATACAGCTCCTTTCCCTCAAGTTCTGTTCTGAGAGCCACTTGGCTTTTACTGGGCAAGATTTAAAACAAACAAACAAACATCACTTGTTTCTTGCATTGTCAATCAATAATATTTGGGCATGCTAAAACAATGTTAAAAGTGATTTAGAATCAGCTCCCCAGCAGCACCTCAGGTAGAGAAGGACAATTACCTTCCTTCACCCATTGCTCTTTCCAACCTTGAAATGAGACTTATTGCAGACAAATCAACTATTGCTGGTAAATCACAGCGTACGAAGCCATCTCCTGAATATTTCCATTATAAGCTTTAGGGAAAAATGCTGTCTTCTTAACTGAATATAAAAATCAATATCATTTCCATGTTTTCATTTCTTGATGCCAATTTGACCACTAGAAAGCTACTCTTGGGAGAATTTTTCCTTCTTAATTGTGGCAGACCTAGTGGGTGATCCTTTATCAGAAGTCCCATTAAACTGGAGAAACCAATCTCATGGAAAACTTCACAAAATCTGCTAGTTGACAACTGTGATGGAGCTGAACCTTCACAGTGATCCTGGCTGTGGGGTCTGGCTCTTTTAAATCCTTTAATACATGGGGGAGACAAGCTAGTAGGAGGGAAGATCCACTTGATCTACCTTTTCAGTCATTAGCCTTCAGGTTGCCTTCCTAATATAACAAGAAGGTGATCATTTCTTCCTAAATCTAACTCAAAAGAATGTTAAACAAGCCTGCTGAGATAGTATTTTTTGAGTATTTATATGTTATCATATAGGTCATTGTATATGATTTTCATATTTCCCTGGGGTATTGTATGTATAACAATCAAATAGAATAGAATCATATTTATTTTCAGAGCCTCCCTATGGATGTAAAACCTGAAAAAAACACAATTTTTTTTTTCAAATTTTCAGTCCTTGGTGTGTAGCAGATTTGACATTTCAAAGGCAATTTTAAGTGGTCATTATTTGCATAGTAAATTCTCAAGATTCTCTATACGCTCAGAAACTTTGCAATGAGCTGATGTCATTTGAAAAGCAATGCACCTGGCTTTTATATCTGAAAGAGGTGCCAAGTTTAACTAAAATATACTTTAAAAAATTTTCCCCATTGGTTTAAGATAGATTTTAATGCTATTTTAACTCTTTAGTTAAAGGAAAAACTAACCTTGAGAAATTCAATCTGTGAGATCAGGGGAGTCTCTGCTGGGCATGGCCAAGGAATCCAGTCTGCCTTTGTTTCAGCTGATTTATTAAGTATCATTTATAATTGTGTTAATTTTGGCCTCAGCTGCCAACCTTCATCATAATCAGAGTTGCTATCCACATAACTCTTTCCTTGAAGAGACTTCAGAAAGAAATACTACTTATTCCAGTCAGGCATAATTAAGAGTTTTCTAGTGTACAGGGACAAATAATTGGTGTCAAGCTTTTCAACTTAGATATAAGATGAAGGGCAAAAAAATCAAACATAAGTGTCCATCTGCTTTGAAGCTGCCATAATTATATTCAGTTTGCAATTCCCATAAAGAACAAATCTACTCATCTCCTCTGTCTTCTTTTTTTTTTGAGACATCTTTTGAAGATTACAGAATGGAAAGACCTTAGGAAATTGAACGAGGTCTCATGAGGTTAGTTTGAGGCCATCCCAAGACTCCTTTTGTCACTGTCAACCACCTTGACATGCTTGGATTTGGGGGCTTTTGCAATACTTTCCCGGTGGCCTTCACCTCTCAGCTATTTCTCTCTCCGGTATTAACCTGACAGTAATGCAAAACCAATGTTGCTTTCTCTTCCTATAGATTCTGGATGTTGTCACATTACCATTTTAAAACAGTCTGTGTTAAACCACTTATAGTGAGAAAGTTGTACATTGTCTGGATATTTAAAAAATGTAACATTTATACTCTAGTTAAACTAGTGAAACAATTTTAAAATCAACTAAACAAAATGAGGAGGAAAAATTACTGTATGAACAAGTCTAAGAAATCTAATTTAGCAAAATGCTATTTATGCAAAAAACAATTATATCATGGCAGCATTTTCCCCCTTTTCAGAATTAATCTTCTCTGGCAAAATGCTTTCGACTTTTCATTTAGAAACACATAATGTTGTTTAAATTGATTTATTCAAATCAAATAAAATAACTAATAATAATGTTGCTCAATTAATTTTCACATAATTACAAATTTTAAAATTGCCTCAGTCTTTTTAGTGGCATATTTACTCTTTGGGAATAAACTCAGTAATAAACTGCATGAATGCAGAAAACATAAAAGGCTTGGCAAGTACAATAATTCTTATTATTACATAAGAGTTCCAATTTTGTATTAGAATAATAACTTACTAAATTGGAAGATGATAGCTCAAAAATCATTTACATCTTTCTCCAAATAACTTTTAGCCTGTCATAAGACCAAGCTTCCATAAATAAATTATTTTCAGTGAGTTGAATAAATATTTTTTATTCAAAGTAATATAGTAAACTACATTGAGGAACAGGAAATAAATTTAAAAAATAACTTGATTAATTTTTCCTTTAAATTGTGAAAGTAACATATCAAAACTAATAATAATCAAGAAAGGAAGACAAAAAAGCATACAATTCCCTTGTCCCAGCACAATAAACTTATTATCGCTTATTCAGTTTCAAGCTATGCCTATACATATATTTTGATGTAAAATACGTAGTCATAATAATAATAATATATATACAATTTAGAGTTTTGCATTTTTTTCACTTAATATTTATCTCACATGTTTTTTCATGTTCTAATATCATTATTAATGACTGTATGTTATCTATCAAAT
The DNA here is from genome assembly GCF_964194185.1 of Rhinolophus hipposideros. Taxonomy (NCBI): domain Eukaryota; kingdom Metazoa; phylum Chordata; class Mammalia; order Chiroptera; family Rhinolophidae; genus Rhinolophus; species Rhinolophus hipposideros. The sequence continues at coordinate 8,863,053 of NC_138051.1, read as the reverse complement.
ACTAGTCTATTTGCTTATTTTTTCTTTTGTTTTCCTGGTCCAAAGAAATATATCAGTAAAAATATTCCTAAGGGTAATGTCTGCGAATTTACTTTCCACATTTTCTTCTAGGAATTTTATGGTTTACATTTAAGTCTTTACTCCATTTTGAGTTTATTGTTGTATATGGCAGTCCAGATTCATTCTTTTGCATGTATCTGTTTTCCCAACACCATTTATTGAATAGACTGTCTTTACCTCAATGTAAATTCTTGCTTCCTTGTCATACATTAAATGACCACATAAGCATGGGTCACTTCATAAGTTATATGGATGCCTAGCCACAGCGCTATACCATGTTTCCCCCAAAATAGGACCTAGCCAGACCATCAGCTCTAATGGATCTTTTGGAGCAAAAATTAATATAAGACCTGGTCTTATATGAGACCAAATCTTATAGTAAAATAAGATCAGTTCTTACATTAATTTTTGCTCCAAAAGATGCATTAGAGACTGATTGTCCGATTAGGTCTTATTTTTGGGGAAACAAGGTACATAATATATATAATATATATGTATATACATATGATATACAATATATGATATGTATATATGACATATGACATATATATGTCACATATACATATCATATATAGATAGTCATAGGCTATAAACTACAGCATAGGGAATATAATCAATAGCATTGTAATAGCTATCTACGGTGTCAGATGGGTAGTAGACTTGTTGGGGTTGTCATTTTGTAAGGGGTGTAAATGTCTAATCATTATGTTGTTCTGTACACCTGAAACTCAAAAATATTATTCTTAACTTTTTAGAAACAGTATCTACGATTTTTTAAAAGTGAAATGATAATTTGTAACAGTATTGATGCAATTGCAGCTCCAAGATAATTCATAACTATAAATCACAATACGATATTATTCACAATTTTGTGGCTGTCAGTTGCTCAGATTTTCATCCTTATTTCTTGGTGCATATAACATGCCCACTTAATTTTAAGGATAATAAAATTCCAGAGCTTAAATGGTGTCTTATGCCTTCTAGGAAATAAAAGCTAGAGCTAAATTTTAGAACATAGAATGCTTAATTCTAATCATTGTGTATGTCTCATTTCTGTCATACTGTTATGAAGTGCTCACTTTGTGAGATGTAGTGTGCTCTTTATTGGATGACAAAATATTTTGTAAGACAGAACTCTTCTCAATACATATAAGTAATTTTTTCTAAGAAAGTAAGGGGGTAGACCCTTCGTTCTGCAGCCGTGATGAGGTAGGCTAGGTTCAGGTTAAGGATGAGATGGATAGAGTGGATTTAGTACATTAGCAGACCATGGCCTAGAAATGGTGTCAGCAAAGGGTTTGGGGAACTTGATCATCATGGAGGAGTATAAAGAAAGGAGATGAGGATGTTTGGGCCAAGAAGCTGGGGAGAGAGAGGGTGCCTTATTTTACCAGCTGGGCACCGTGCAAAACCCAAGTCTCCATTTCCTCACCTGGAAATGAATGTAATAAGACCTACTTCATTGAATGGTTATGAGAGTCAACGAATTTATACATGAAGAGTCCTTACTGAAGTCTTTGGCACATTTAAAAAAAAAAACACTCAAAAATGTTCATTGCTATTGTTGTTGACACTATTCTCCAACCACTTTAAGAGCCAAGTCTAGGGTTGTAATCTGAACCTCAGAAGCCAGGAGGTTCATTGAAGGAAATAAGAGGAGAACCATATACATGCCCCAGGGAAGAAAAGGCCAGTCATACTAGAGGATGAGTGGCCCATGGAAGCAAGGTGTGATTACAAAGCAGTTGCAAATAGGGAGAGTCATTGATTGCAGCAAAGCCAGGTCACAAGGGCCAAAGGCCCAATTAGGTCTGCTAGTCGATAGGGCGCTCTGCACTTCCAATTCTGCTCACTTTGAGTTAAGGCACCAGAAGTCTCTCTCCAAGTCATGGAGTAGGACAGGTCTAATAGTACACCATGTATGTATCAACTTTCTCTTGTTTCATAAACAATAATTAAAAAAAAAAATCGTTGGATTTACAATTGCCTTACTGGTACCTAAAGAAAATACACACACACACACACTCTAACAGTTTTTGAGAGCAATATATTTCCTATTTTAACAAAACTTTTTAAAACCAAAGACAAGTCAAAAAGCAAAGTACCGATAGACTTGACTACATTAATATTAACCTCTTTTAAATGTTAAAAAATATCATGAAGAAAATTAAAAGTCAAAGGACAAACTGGGGGAGGACTGCAATACAAAGGGTCAAAGGTTTAATATCATAATATCAAAAAGACTTTCAAAGCAAATTTTTAAAATTAATAACTCCAATAGAAAACAGACAAGTTTCAAGAACAGAATCATTATTTTTTTTAATTTGAGTGGCTAAAATGCATAGACAAAAAATCTACAACCTGAGCAATAGTCAAAGATTCATGAATATAAAAACTTGCAACTTATGAAAAGTATAAAGACATGCACATGTATAGAAAATTTAGTATTGGACATGGGGAAAGGGTCAGTCATACTTGCTAGGAGAATAAAATGTTAATTATTCTGAAGCACATTTTGACAAAACATAACAATTCTCTTATGTTTTGAGAATTATCTATAAAACTTAATGTAGAAAAATATCTATAAAACTTAATGTAGAATAATTTAGTAAGTAAGGATGTTCTCAAAGATTTAAGTACAAAGGTAATTTACTTAGAATGTTTTGCACTAGAAAAATTTAAACATCTTATAAATGCTTGCTAATAAGGGATTAATTAATATTAAAGGGATTAAATAATATTAATTTAAGGGATTAATTAAAAAATAGCATGCATTCATTGAATTTGATCTTATAAGCACTCATTGACATGTAAAGATATAAGATATTCTCAAGTGAACAAAAAAATAAGAAAACTCAACACAATAGGACTTGTTTTTATGGGTAAATTCTATATAAATGCATGCCTAGAAAAAAATCTAAAAGACATAATATAGCATAAAATTATATATTTTTAAGTTAAACTTTTTCCCCTTAATTCATGTTTAGTACATTCTCAAAACAAATGTGATTGTGTATATATATATATATATATATATATATATATATATATATACACACACACATACATATACATATACATATATGTGTGTGTATATATATATATATATACATATATACATGTATATATATATATATATTTGTAATGGAGAAAATATAATTGGAGGTATAATAGCACGAACTTAGGACCCAGTCAAATCAGGTATTCGGAGCCAGTTCTACCAGTAAGAATTTTCTTAATCTCTTTAATTCTCAGTATTTTAAAATCTAATAATAGCATCCACATTATTGAGTCATAGATACTAAATGAGATAATGCAGGTAAAGTGTTTGAAATAATGATTGGCACATGGTGGGTATTCAATAAATATCTGATTGTTCACTTTGTAGACATTTGATTTATACGAGCTTTAAACTTCTGGATGTTAGGGAACATGTTTTTAAACTTAATATTCCTAGAACCTAAAATAGTATCAAATACAAAGTAATTGATTTTGAAATGGAAGGAAGAATGAATGCATAACATGGAAAGTATGTTCATGCTACATTTAATGTTTTAACCAGAGTCCATCCCAGATCCTATTGATTTTGCAAATCCTTACCCAAGTTTCCATTTATGACTCTAACTCTGACTTTGTGGTCTACCCTTTTCTCTTTATCTTACCATCTCTCAACTTTGATTTCTACCTTGGACTTTTTTTCTATGTCAAATTATACGTGACATTTGACTAATGTCCCTCCATCACACCAAGTTTTGCTCTTCTGTACTAATCCTCCGTCTCAGGTATGAGAACAATATCCATTCATTCATAAGAGAGAGAAATCCTAATAGATTGTATATGTTAGAAGGATCTTGCCTAGCACTAATCACGAAAAAACCCCATGACATTCAGTGGATATTCACGTACCACCAAGTCACCCGGCACAACCTCTTTCTTTACAGAGGAAGAAACATTGCCCCTGAAGGTTAAGCATCTGTCCTTTCCTTGGTTAAACAGTTAATTAGTAAAAAAGCTGAGCTCAGTTCTTCTTATTCCCAGGCCACTGCTCTTCCCACAATACCTTCCTGTTTTCAAGGTACTTAAAAATAGACTCTATGATGCTGAAACATATTGTTTATGTTTTTTTTTTTAATGGTCAAGATTTCTGGTATTTTAGCTCATGATACCTAAGGCAAAATTCCACCCTACATATTTTTCCTGAAGAAAATAAAACTTGGTTCGGCTTTAGAAAGTTGCAGTTGACTGGGTAGAATTTTGTCTTCTATATGCTAAATTGACCAAACTTCTGTGCTGAAATTCTTGTGGGAAGCATAGCTTTCAAAACACAGATAAATTGTATGTATTCTGCATGAACACATTGATGGCCAAAACAAAGATAATTAAGCAACATCAAATATTGTAGTCAATGACTACTGAAATCCAATCATATTTACAAATGTTATTTTATATATGTGTTCATGTCCAAAAGCAGTACATCTGCAGCAACAATGAACTCAAATGACCCTTCTCTGATAGAGAACATATTGAAAGCAATCTCTTGCAAGTTAGAAATTCAGTAGAGAATATTTCACCAGTGGGTGACAGATCATGTTAAAAATTAGGTTGGTGCAAAAGTAATTGCGGTTTTTGCAATTATTTTTAACCTTTTAAACCACAATTACTTTTGCAGCAACCTAATAGATAAGGAAGACATGGCTTTGAAGTGCTGGAAATCTTTTGACATCTTGAAGCCTTTGAAATGGCAGCTAACTTCTAGGGATCTTCACCTTTGCCTCTTTCTAAGCAAGTCAGATTGGTCAGTAGTTTCCTGTACTCTGCTCCATCAAAAGGAAAAATCTACAATGCTCACTTTAAAACAATTATATCTGAGAGTAAACGTAACAGCCTCTTTATGGTAACAATCTATACACGTGATAATTGTTTCCTCAATTAAACTGAATTTGTGAGGTGCACTGCATGTAGTCATAATAACTGTCTATCTCAACTACAAGCGAAATAGATGAATACTGGATCTTGGTATAAACTTAGAAATAGCTTGCAATCAATAACATCTTTTCTATCGATATATAGAGTGGAATGAGGATGATTGAAATGATAATCTGCAATGCTAAACACGATTCTTTAATTTTCAAATGATGCTTAAATTATTTCAAAAGTTAGGCCTTAGAGTAATTAGAGAACACACTGACAACAATTTTATAGTCTATAAACCCAAAACTGCAAACTGCGATCTATTGAATAATCTCCTGCTTCCTCTTGGCATCTAATTTTAATTACAGGCGTATTTCCTAGAAGCAATAATTTTCCTATACACAGGACATAACAATTTAATGAATTAAACATTACCTTTGGTGAAATGTTTTTCTAAATAGCCACTGCAAACATTCACTATCTCACAAGTAAAGGAAAAAAAATCACACAGTATAAGAAACAGTTATTCCAGAGAGTCATTATTTGTAACGTGTCCTATATTCCATACCTCAGTGATGGACTCACTCCCCCAGGTCACCACAAAAAAAAACAAAAAACAAACAAACAAAAAAATGAGTCATCCTTACACTACCAGTTTATTGCCTCCAGTTTCTACAGTATCTCTTAAATCATATCACGTCTGCTCCATTTCTCCTGCCCTTGCCAATGTTCTGGTTCACATTTTATCTTCCAAAGGCTACGCAATAACACCCTTTCCATTTGCTGTCCCTCCAGGGTCCTCCCTTTCAAATTGCTTATGATAAACTAGGCATAAAAAATTGTAAACAATGTGGTTCCTTTATAGAAAAAAGGGTTTAAATGTTGTATGTATTTAGAAATTATTTCATACCTAATGTATTTCCCTCCTTAATATTTATTTAAAAACTTCTAATGGACAGCTCTTTACAAATTAGCCAAACTTTAGGACAAGTGTAATTAATTCATAAACACACACACACACAATCAAACATTTTCAGAGAAAAGAACTTAACTTGTTAGGGTTTACAGTTGAGTTAAAAACTGCATGAACTCAGCTAAAATAATTTCTAGTGGCATTTAACTGACGTATTGGGTGACTATTTTAATATATCAAATAAAGTATTCCCAGAACATCTTTTAAGCCTAAGCAGCAATAATTCTAATAAAGTAATACTTATAATGTATCTATAATAAAATGATTTTGCCAATAGCAGTAATATTTAATCCCTAATTTATTTTATCACTTTGTAAAAATAATTTTAAGAATTAACTTGTCAAGCAGCAAGTACTAATAGTCCAATATATTTTATTAAAATATATTTGGATTGTTTACTGTGACATTTACATTATGAAAAAGAAAAATGCTGTTTTCTCACCTTTTTTTTCAAAAGTGATGAAGGTGCAGTTCATTTTTAACCATCATTCACAGAACAGGAAGTAACAGATAAACTTAGTCCACCGAAACTGGTCCCCGCACACCCACTGTGGCTTCTGAAACCTAGTAAATATTGAAGATGAACTAGGAAAGGGATAGGAACTAGGAAATAGGAATCATTAAGAATTAGAATTTATTCATTTATTCAACAAATATTGATAAAGTCTTACTATATGTAAGGGGAGCTCATGCAATTTTTGACATTAATATTGTAATATTTTTCAGTTGAGAAATATTCAATTATTAAGAAATAATTTAAGTTCAGAAATAGTCAATTATGGATCTTTTATCCCTAGTTGTAATTTAATCATGTTGATAATTTTATTAAATTTTTCTGTTGATCTTTGCATGTAAAAAAAAAAAAAAAGAATTAGAATTTATAAATCTCCTGTAGTAATTAGGACAATGTGTTATTGTAAAAATTCTCAAACTATAGAATGATTATATGGTTCATTTTTACACTGATAGGGAGAAGCATTCTAGAGAATTGTCCTGATAGTAATTATTATCTTGCTATTGCAATGGTAATCTCATATTGTAGGAGAGTAGAAATGGATAAGGGAGGGGAGGGAACCCTGAGATAGTAGAAGTCTTTATATAAAGAACATCCTAACACTTGAGAACCACTAATATCCTTAAAAGGTTTTGCATTGCCATTACAAATGCAAGTTAACATTTTCATTGCAACGTTTGTTCGTCTGTAGTTGAATGATATTTCCATGCCGCTGATCATGGCATTTGAGTTTACTTGACGAGCACTGTGTCCCAGAAAGGAAGTTTAGGAAAGCAGATGTACATTTTTCTATATTTTTGTGTTTTTCAAGGAAGAATAACAATAAGAAATTTGTACATTTTAAAGTAATCATTTATTTTAATAAAATGTAGCACCTTAACTGTATGTACTTAAACATATAAACACTGTAATTATTTTCTGTGGATTTTGGAGAACAAACTTGAAATCAATTCACACAGTGAAAAGATTAAGGAGGTCCAATTCCTTGCCTGAGTTAATGTGATGCTAAGATCCTAGCCTTATTCCTCCTACTCTTTTTACTCCTTTTGCCACATATAAAGTGATAAGCGTAGGAGGGAATCTGACTTGGAAAAGAAAGAGTACTATTTCCAGGATGCAGAAAACAGTTTCAACTTAGAAACTTAAAAAAAACAACATTTAACTGAGCAGACGATCAGAATTTTGACTGACAATGTTTACATGATGTACCGGTTTACAGGAAATGAAATTTGCTAATGGCACGGCTGCCCATAATGCAAAATAAGATTTATAGATGTATGGTATTTTGTCCAATATTGATAGTCAAAGGAACACATTCTAACAGATATTGATATCCTGAACCTCTGGTATAATGTTTCCTCTGTTGAGTTGATACAGAGTGTGTTATACTCTACTTTAAAAATACTCAGTCTTTTCCTACAAAGTAATTAAACTATCCCAAAGTCATATCATCACCTATTAGAGACCAAATGGCTCAAGTCCATTTTATTATCAGATAAATCAAAGCACATGAGAGAAATGATGTTTTGCTTAGTTTCTCCATCCTGGGCAGATGCCTTCAAAGAGACAGAAACATTTATGGTTCAGAAACGATTTATATTTGACTTGGAAGTTTCGAGGTAAACACATCACATCAGGCTTATTTCTCCACTGGTGAAAATGAAAACAAAAACAAGATACAGAGCTTTCACTAGAAGTACCATAGATTATTTCTGAAAAAGAAACAATGTCCAATGTGTACTCTATATGAGGGATAATATAAATTATTAGAAACAGTTAAAAATTATAAAGATATTACCCCACACTTTCATAATGATAAAGATACACAGGGAGTATAATATAGAAGTAGGCTGTATATGACATAACTTTAGTAACGTACTGTAATTAATTAACAAACTCTGTAGGTTGAACCTAGATTGTCTACCTGTCATTCATCATGGGTTTATAATAGCGAGTGTAGTTCCACAGTTAGTTCTTAAAGGCATTAAAACTTCTAAGTGAAAAGCAAAAAAATAAAAAAAAAAAAAGAACCTTTAGCTTTGGAAGCCCTGATTCCCTGGTACATAAGAAAATTACATGGTCTCAGGAATGACAGAGGTTTAGGGAGAGGGGGTAAGAGGGAAGTTTCCCTAAGATAAAAAGGCTAGGCTATGAAGACCTACACAAAGCTTCTGCTATAGGGCAGTTTAGAAAACAGACTTTTGCATGACACAGGACACCAATCAATTTCTTACCAACAGTCATCATTTTCACATTGGGAGTGGTATGATATATTGGAAGGAACACTGGACTGGAAATTATTGCCGGGTCTAAATAAAATTATGACAGAGAACATATTACCGATATATTTCACGGGGCCTCAGCTTCCTCACTTGGCACAGAGAGCATTGGACCAAAGTCCATTCCAACTTGGAAAAATCTAGATAACTCTGTGTTAAATGCAAAGTAAGGCTCATTTGTTATATAAACTTTAACTTGAATCTAAGTTTCTAGATGGTGAAACAAGAGAAACATACAATATCATATCTTTCTCTTCATTCTCCTTTCACTTACTCATTCATTTGTTCAGTATTATTGACCACTTCTTAATGATCGTTCTAACTTCTGTGTTGACAAAGTATAGGACACAAGGTGGGATCGGGGAGCCCTATGAAAAGGCTTGTACCAGGATGTTAGTACCAGAGGTCTGAGAAAGTGGTCATATTCTAAGTGTATTCTGAAGGGGCAGCCAGGAAGATTTACTGAAGGATTAAATGTGGGGGGGAGGGAGGGAAGGAGGAAAGGAGAAAGGAAGGAAAAAAGAAGACATTAATGTGATTTCCCTTTCTACAATTCCCAACCCTTGCCCCTCTAAAGATATGTGTTTTTCTTTTTCAAGTTTACAATATAGCAACAATTTTTGGTTTGTTCCTTTCTTAATTTTTTTGTAATACTGAACTGACACTTCAAGGCATACTTTCAAGTTTTAAAGGATAAAAACATAACATTTTAAAAAGTATTTCCCATATATATATATATATATATATATATATATATATATATATATATATATATACAGTTTAGATCACGACAATCATAACTATGAGAGAGCATTTTCAGGGCTTTTATTGACCCCCATCTTTACCTTTCCACAATTCTAAAACATTTCACAAGTCTTTTTTTAAGCTTGCTAAATTGTATTACTGCTACTCCGTGTTACATTTACACTCAATGATCACATGCTCTACACGTTCCGTGTGGTTCTCCCTCCTTCCATTATACCGACTGTCCTATCTCTGTCAACCTTTCAATCAGAAGTATTGATGAACAAGAGCCTGACTCACGCAGATGCACACGATCACCTTTTTTCGTTTCTTTTCACTCTTCATGCCCCGTCGTTGGTCCAAAGCTGACCTTCAATTTTGAGAGGCTTCAATTTTAAGAATTATTCTAATTATCCGAGACCCCACATTGTAAACATTTGCAACAGAGAGCTGCTCTGAATCTTGTCTCACAGAGCATGGTGGCCCACCATGTCTATCCAGAGAAGTACAGATGGTGACAGACAAAGCTGAAAGCTCGTGAGTACATCACAGAAGTCAAAATAACAGTGGCTTTCCATCTGTTAACATATTCATATTTACCTCATTTTCCCACAAGTACTCCTCTTTACTTTCCACTCACACTGGAGAATCTCAACAGGCAGTGCGTGGTTGGCATCTATTTTCATCTTGTAGTAGTTCTTGAGTCTCCATTTTCTAAACAGCATGATATTATAAAGACAAGTGCCAAGGACATATTCTAGCCCCCAAGAAGCATTTGAGTATTCCCAGTCCTCAGCAATTTTTAGTTTGACTGCTCAGTCTTGGAGACAAGTGCACGTCTGTTGGTGTCAATACCCGTGAGATACAAATTTTCTCTAACCAGCAGCTTTATCATGTTTGTTTGCATAGTTTTAAAAATAAAATTTCTCTAAATATTTTACTAAAATAAATTCAAGGATAAATGAGTGGAAGAAACCTCAAATTGAAGAGTAAGTATACAGCTACATAGATTTATCACTCTACAATAGTTTATGAATTAGCTATTGTTTTTAACAAAGTTTCAGTTTTATCATATCAAGCAATATCCTAATTATGATACAAAAATTATGGGTCAGGAATTAAAAATAAATATATATGGATATATTTCCAAATAATTTACATTCAAAAACACAATTAGATGTGGAATGATGTATATTAGATTTCCATTTTCATACAATTTAGGGGGATAATTGATATGGTTGCAAAATAAAGTACAATATTCTATCCATCCAGCAGAGCAGCTTTCAATGGCAACTAGTTAGTGAAAAGGAATCATTCATAACTTAATGTTTTAGGAGCAGAGAACAGATTCTACAAAAACTTGTAGAGATATTTATTCACTTGAAGGAGGGTTTGATAACAAAATTTCCTTCAAATTGCCAATGGATGTAATATCATCTGTTAATTTTGTTCTCCTACTTTGTGCTAAATTCATGGAGATTTCTGTAGTCTAAACAGCTCTTCAGATCTGACATGGGGATACCAAATTAACACTGAAAGTGATTTTTTTCCCCCTTTATCACTTATATGTGTAAATGTGTTTGACAAGGTTTATCCATTCATCAATTCACTACATTCGAACCACAAAACTCTCTGTGTTTACAGTATGCCAAGAAATAGAACTGCTCACTTTAAACGATTGCTAATTTCATTTCAATGATCTCTTTCTAAGGCAAACCTTGAGAGAACAAAATATCACAGTCTCCATTCAAAACAAAGGACATAAGTGCCTTATGTAACACTGCTTTATTCAAATCCTCCTGACAGATGTCCAGGTATAGCAACATTTCTATGGATGATCCCAAGAGACATACAGCATGTGGCATTCAACAAGACACAAGGCTAGACCATCTAGGTCTGAATTTTAGGAGATTTAGTATTTTTCCATAACAAGAAATATGGGTAATACGTTATCAAAACTTACACCCTGGGGAGGTTACAAAATATTTCTGAGTCTTAGTTTCCTCATCCATGAAAAATAAAATTATACAACAGAATCAACAGACTTGAATGGGTTGAATGAACTAAGGTAAGAAAAAAGAGTGGCACAGGGAAGATGCACAGTAAATGAACATTTTTATTATCATGCAATTAAATATTCATGATTTTTAATATTCACATATAACTAGCACCTTGGCTCTATTTTTATGTCATTTAAACACTTTCACAGACTATAAGAATAGAGAATATCAAATAATTATTTGAGGCTGATATTGCTTAATGTTACTTTTTAAATTTGTTTGCTTATTTCTAAACTAGGAAGCAGCACCATAAGTGGAAAATGCATAACCCATCACTTGTTGTTTCATAAATCTGGATTGATTGATAATTAACCTTTCTTCCTAGGTTTTCTAAGAATAATTTCACTTAGTTTTGGCAATACCTTAGAAATGTCCATTTTAAAAAGTCTAATTTGACTGCTTTTTGGAAATGAATTACATTTTAAATTACCATTTATTTTCATATATCATACAAGAATTTTCTTATCCTTGGAGTGTTGCTACAAAAAGGAAATACGATTATTGGTGAGTTAAGAAAGTCTTTTTGAACACAGGCTCTCTCTATTACCATGTAGGAATTATTGAATGCTCTAGAGACCAGGGCTCTCTGGGCTGTCTCCATGCTCCAGGCTGTTCATTCTCTTCCCTGGTGAGACCCTGGCATGTTCTAAGTATAAACATAGATTTAACTCAGTCCAATAGGTCACCTATGAACTGTTTTGTCACTCATATATATGAATTGACATGTGAGATTTCAAACCAAGGCAGACTGCACTTAGGCCAGAGAAGGAATCCAGCTCGTTAAATTTCAAAACTAAAGTAAGTAAAATCTTTTTACAAAGCCAAATTTTGCAAAGTGACATGAGCTGAGTACCGTGTTTCCCCGAAAGTAAGACGTAGCCGGACAATCAGCTCTAACGTGTCTTTTAGAGCAAAAATTAATATAAGACCTGGTCTTATTTTAATATAATGTAAGACCAGGTCTTATATAATATGATATAAGACCAGGTCTTATGTTAATTTTTGCTCCAAAAGACGCGTTAAAGCTGATTGTCTGGCTAGGTCTTATTTTCGGGGAAACACGGTTGTTCCTTTGCCCAATGAAGCGTTTGACCTGTGCTTTTTGATCATCAATCAAATTCAAGGAAATCACTATGCTCTTAAAATCCTGCCTCCTCTGCTTCTACTAGTTTATATGTGTGCTTTGTGATGGGCTTAAAGGCTTCATAACAATGCACCTGAAAATTCATGCTACTCCTTTGATAAAGTTAAAAACAATTTAGGTAAATAGACTTCTAAGGCATATGTAATAATGAATCAAAACTATATGAAAAAGAACAAGAGAAAAATGAACATAAAGAAGGAATGGGATGACGGAGAACCACATAATTAAAAGTATGGGATGGTCAAGGTCCCAGTTTTCATTTCAAGTACAGATAGTAAGTGCTTATTAGAGATTTATAAGCAAACAGGAAAGTCACTAAACAATAAATAAGTAAATGCAGGCTATGCATGGAACAATATTGAAAGTATGTTATGAACCAAAGATGATAATTAATCCACTTCTGCACAACACAGGTTGGCTAGGAAAAAATAAAGAAAATAATGTACCATGAGAAACACATATCATAATCAGCTAAAATAGACAAATTACTACAGTGTTTCCTCTTAGCTAATAAAGAGGTGTACTTCATGTAAAGAATAGGACAAGATTATGATCTGATAAATGACCAAACAATATAATTAGGAAATAGGGTTCTTCTGCAACGTTCTGAGAACTCTCTCAGTTATACCCACCAGTTCTGGTATTTATTCTGATGTAGCTATAGCTAAAATTACATCTAGAGATGTGGACATTTGAAGTACTTTGTTATGCTGTGATTTCGAGGACTGATCAGATTTAACAATCTAAATGGTTAAAGAGAAACTAGCACTTCTGGGATGCTAAAAAAAAGTTAGGACTATAACCTTAACAAAAAGTAGTAGTTAGAAAACTATATCATGTTTTAAATGTATTACCTCCAAATTATAAATGGAGTTCATTAAATTGTTTTATATTCATGAGAATTTTTTCTTAATGTATGGATTCACCTATTTACTAAACTGAACAAGCCTTTTAATTTTTGCCCAAAGAACTGACAGCTAATTAGATTAGTTGACAAGAATACACATTTCCTAAATGCTACTTTTTTAGTTACTATTTTCACTCTCTGGTCCCCATCTTTTTGGAGGTCACAATGGTCTGTGAAATGCCTAAACCATCAGAAGAACAAAGGCAAACCACTTGGATAATCCCAACAGTATTGTCCATATATAACGTTTTCATAGTATAATTTTTAGTTTTTCAAGTTTTTTTAATGCTATTTATCAAATAAAAATTTCGTAAGCATTCAATCAGCCATCATCCCCATCTCATAAAGGGAAAACTGAGGCAGTAAATGAAATGCTGTCAAATTCATCAGTATGTTCAGTTAGACAGCTGGGTAGTGCTGGTTCTGTCCACATCTTGTCAGGTTTCCATATGTCTTCAGCTCTAGTTTTCTCCATGGGATAGGCTTTATTCATTCTTACCTAGCTCAAGCTAATCATCAGCATTCCTTTACTTAGTGAGTTACTTTCTGAAAACCATGCAACTTTCAAGCTAAGAAATTGCTCAGTGGTCTTCACAGTCTGATACACTATGGAGGAAGGTTGTTTTCTATAGGGATTCTTACAAAGAATGATTATGTGCACCTACTTTTAATTTGGAAAATGAAAATGAAGCACTGATGGGTGCTTTAATGAGAGAGAAAATCCATTCCCCAAATGAATGCCTACAACAATGAGACTAGTGCACCTTTTTGCTCACGAAGTGTGTGGAAATTGCATCTCTTGGGGTTAACTAATATGAAATGTTTTTGAATTTCACTTTTCTGCATCTGTTATTGTTATTTATACAAAATCATTTTCCTAGTAATTTTTCTCCAAAATCACTTTTTATAGAAAAGTTGAACTGTACTGACTATTCTAACAATAGCATGCAAATACAGAGGAATCATCTCCAGTAATTTGAAAACATTTTATTTAAAGCAAATACTATCAGGAAAGCTCAAGAAATGAGTAAGCTATGTAAAGCAGTATCATTCTGAATAAATTTCAAGGAAAAACGCTGCTGTCCAATAACTGGTGATTGACAACATCATAGAATACCTCTTTGAGGACCAAAGGAAGGTTTATTTTGAAACCAAATCAGATGGTATAGTCTGTCTCTTCTACAAAGATCACATTAACTCAATAGTTGCCAAAATGCACTTTCATAATGTTATATGTATTTGTGGTAATAGAAAAGAGGTGCTAGAAAGCTATATAGAACGGACATTGGAAATGTTAAATTGCAGAATATTTAGTGAAAGGAAATAGGGAACAAGAATTTACAATGGAGGAAACTTTGAAAACCCAAAAATATGAGTTATGTGGTAATGAAGAATATTAGATTACATGTGATAAGCAAATATCACCTTGTCACCAGGGACTCTGGAGAATCCCCTCCAAGGGTCTTATGAGTCATTGCTACTCATAAAATGTTTCCCCTTCTTATAGAAATCAGATGGTTAGGCCTAGAGCAGGTGCCACTTCCAGAGATAAGCTACATGTACGCAATATGGGAGAAGAAACTTTCACAGGATCTGTGACAAGATTCCTGGAAAAACGTCCTCCTTTTTTAGAATCTATTCCTTGCCTGTTTCTTATTGGTCTGTTAAAGAACTGGGAGAATTGGCCCTTGATATTCTGATAGCAGGTACATGTGGTGATAAATGGTGAAGAGAAGCAGAACAGGCTACCCCAAAATATGCCACTTTGGCGTGTGGATTATTTTGAGCAGAAGGCAATCGAGGCCCAGCAGACTCATGAAAAACTTTTACTTCTTTAACTACCGAAAAGAATCAGGATAGGAGGCTTGTACCAGAAAGAGAGCTATTACCAGAAATTGTTTTTTATATGAAAGACCTATCTGCATGGCAAGACAAACTTCTAATAACCAAACATCTGCTCTTCTTATCTTCCTGTGAATTACACCCCCTGCCCCTCTTTTGCAGCCTCAAGCCCCTATCCCATTCCTTAGCTCAGGGTGGCATAGAAGTCTCAACTGTCCAACTTGCCCTCGAGTCTCACATCTTTGGGGCTTCCATACATACAATCTTTAATTTGTTTTTCTCCTAGTAATCTGTCCTATGTCAATTTAATTATTAGACCAGCTAAAGAACCTAAAAGGAAAACAGGAAATCTTTTTCTTCCCTACAATAGTTAGATAAACAAATCTAAGTACTTTCTAAAGACAAATTAATTTTTTAGGAAATAATTGTAACCGGATGTTAAGTGGATTTGTTTTTCTGTTATCCTAAAATTATGACTAAGTCCCATAGCTGAAAATGAAATTAATGTACCAGCCTAAATTCTAAAGAGATGTGCAAGAACTCCAGTGTCAGGACCAACTGCCTTGCTGCAGAGCTCACTGCCTACAACTAGCAAACACCAATGCAGGGCGGGTGGGGAGGGGGGTCATGCGCCTCAGAATTTCTTTGAAGGTCTTCTGAGAAACTCAGAAGTCACAGTCAGAATGATTCCCTTTTCTCTGGGAAGAGGGAGGGTGGGGAGATTCCCACTACATGAAGCCAAGTGAGAAAGGACACCAATATATCAATCATGAAGATTAAAGGTGTTGACAGGAAGGAGAGACTAGTTGTTCACCACCCAGAATCTCTCTCTTAAGCAAGATTTTCGCTGATTAGCCTCAATAAGCAGACCTCAGGATGACCAACATGGAGATCAAAATGGGGCCCTAAGAAGGTGTCGTTGTTTTGTGTTTGTTTTTTCAGTTGAACTGGTGACCTAGATATATAGCCATGGTTAAGAAACAATCTATTTTCTCCCCAGGAATACTACCAGGTTGATAAATGTCCATTGCAATAAATGCTAAGTCTGGGCAAGTATCATCTTATGTTTATAGTTGCTATATAACAAGTCTGATTTTAAGAGAAAGATCTTAAAGCTATTATTAATTTTCAAAGTACACAGTGCGCTCTAAAAAATTATCTAATAAAATGTTACCACCTTTAGCAACAGGATAATGATAGTATTTTCATATATTCCTAGTAATATCCATTTTTCATTGAATACATAAATTGTTATTTTATCTATGGCAATGACAATTTTTACAAGCTAAGCTAGACTAGCAAGAATGTTTGTTTACAGGGTCTCCAGCAATCTGTGACCATTCAAGAACATTTGTCTCCGAACAAGGCACCAAAATATAAAATTTCTCATTCCTTCCAATACTTCCTCACGCCAAGAACCCTCAAATGAATCTGAGTTATTGCACATTTGTTTCTGACTTTCATTTAATCTTTCCTTTTCTGGTATTAATATATTAATAATATTGATTTTCTTGTAATGAACCCAAGATGTCAATCAAGTTTGTTATGGTTTCTGGTCTCAAAGCGAGCACAATAGAGATGAACAGAAAGTGAAGGTAATTTATTTATTCATCCATCTATTTTAATGTTTTACTAAGTCTCTGTCTCTGCAATATTGTGATTTATAAGAAATATATATTTGGTCATTGATGACCAACTTATGACAAATATATTTCATAGATATACGCACATACATACACACACATATATATGTAGGCATAAGAATATATAAAATATTATTTTATCTATGGCAATTACAATTTTTACAAGCTAAGCTAGACTAGCAAGCATATTTGTTTACAGAGTATATATATATATATTTGCTTTTCATCCACAGCTCCTGGCTCCCAGCTCCCAGAACTCTTGGAATTTTCTGAACAATAAAGAGCAATGGGAGCATTTTTTGTTAGAATATTTCCTAAAATCCTTTCAGAGCCATAAAGATGGTTTTATGCTAATAAGGTAACTTTAGGAAAACACCTAGGATGGGGGCTGGTTTCAAGGAAAACCAACCATGAATAGAAGGCTGGAAACTTCAGTCCACTCTCAGATTTCTGGGTAAGAGAGAAGGGCTGGAGGTTGAATCAATCACCAATGGTCAATGATTTAACCATTCATGCCTATGTAATAAAGCCCCCATAAAAACCTAAAAGAAAGAGGTTCACAGAACTTCCTGGTTGGTGAACACGTGGATATTTGCGGGGAACTGCATGCTTGGAGAGGGCATGGGAGCTCTCCATACATTGCCCTATTCATGTCTTCCATCTGGATGTTCCTGAGTTATATCCTTTTATTATAAAATCAATAACCTAGTAAGTAAAATATTCCGCTGAGTTGTGTGAGCCACTCTAGCAAATTAATCTAACCCAAAGAGGGGGTCCTGGGAACATCTAATTTATAGCCAGTTGGTCAGAAATACAGATAACAACCTGGATTTGTGACTGGTGTCTAACATAATCAAATAGGGGGTCCTGAGACCCTCCAATCGATAGCCAATAGGTCAGAAGCCCAGGTAACACCTGGGTTTGCAATTGGCAACTGAAGTAGGTAGGGGCCGGTTTTGGAGGACTGACCCTTTTAACTGTGGGATTTGATGCTATCTCTGGTTAGAGTGTCAGAATTGAGTTACATTGTAGGACACACAGCTACTGTCAGAAAATTGCTTGCTTGGTGGCATAGGAACCTCCACCCCCTTCCACATGTTGGAACAGGGTACCAGAACCCCCTTAATCTTATTTAAACACAATGTTCAAGCTTGGTCCTTCAGACAATATAAGCATTAGACAGAGATCATGCTTTCAATAAGCTTACACTATGAGTGACATAACATATATATGTCTAAAATTATGATGCATGACAGAAAATGGAAAAATGACAAAAGAGATTCATAAAAAATGTTTGGTAATTTAATGGAAGGAAAAATCATTTATGAATAGTTGGGTTCATTCATTCATTTCAATAAAAGTTAGCTTATAAATGATTTTTCATCACTGTAGGTAAGTTAAAATATGGTCAACTTCAGATTGCATTACCTGAGTTTATTTTTAATAAGCATTAAATATAACTCTTTCTATAAGTAACATAATTAAAACCACAAGGGAAATTAAAAAAAAAAATTCTGGAACCCCATTCAAGACCCTACTGAATTATATGAGTAATAACAAAATTATTGTTTTTATGACACAAGACATGAAATATATATATATATATATGCTGTTATATATATATATATATATATATATATATATATATGCTGTTATATATATGTGTATATATATATGTATATATATATATAGTATATAATCTTTTAGTTAATAACTTAAGGTGAGTCAGCTATATCTTAAAAGAATCAAAACAAAAACTTTAATACTACTTCCTTTACATAAAACCAGAAAAACTGTTTCACTTTCTCATAGACTCCAAAACTGAAGACATTCAAGAACATTTTAATAGATTTTTATACTTTTGAACCAAATTTTGAAAACACTATACCTCTTCTAATAATAGTTTTCTATCTGATCAAGATAATATAGTGATAGATTTCATAAATGAGGCTTACTAACATTTGTTAATTCTACATTTTAAACTACCTATAAAATATTTAATATAATCACCTCAATATTTTCAGATAGGACTTCTAATAGAAAGCCAAATACTTATGACATACCCAATCATTTCTCTATCTCAGATAGTTTTTAATACATATGTGCAATATCATTACTTTAAAATGTGTCTAGAATGCTGATATATTACATTCATCTAAATAGATTTTAAGTATCTGTTTAATATTATATTTAAAAAAGAAACTCACAAATAATTTTAAAATTCCACCTTGGAACATTTTCCTATCCTGATAATTAATGATAACTCTTAAATTATTGGTTCTTTTTGCCATTACCAATATGTATGACATATCCAATGGAACTTACGATATAAAAATTTTAAATATGATCTGCAAGGCTCTGGGAAAAAAGGCATCAAGCAGCCATATGTGTGACATATGCAATTATAGCCATATGTGTTACATATGTAAAACACATGTAACGTGTAGCATACGTAATTGAGAGCTCACGTCTTTTTCACCATAGTAGATACAAGACAAATGGCATTTCATAAAGGGAATATAAGAAAACTTCCTTTCAAGAAGTCACCAACAAAGCATCTGTTTAAAACACACTCTTAAAAAGTTAAGAAAAAATAACAGCATTATTGAATTATTATTAAATGCACTAGAACTAATATTGCCACAGTGGCAAAGCATGTGAAATAAAGGTGCCCAATGCTTAGCAAAATAAAAATATTAAGATACAAACATGTCAAGACTTTCATTGTTATCGGGAGTCTTGTAGTTATGGGAAGGATTTCAGCATAGCAGTTTTCAATATATAAATATCTTGTGTGTCATTACGTATTTTGGTCCGAACAACTCAAAAAACAAAAAAAAGAGTTTCCTTATTCATTGTTACGACATCACCATTCACAGTTTATGAAACCACAGTTTATGAATCATGTAACAGGAAAGTAGTCATACAGGATTTTAATACTTAGCAATTTGGCACTTTTGCTATTTTTTAAGTTTTATTATTATTATTATTATTATTATTATTATTATTATTATTATTGTATCATGTGCTAATATGTTCACATTTCTCCAGGATAGCTAATCCTAGTCCATTTTTAAAGCCAAAGGTGCATGTTCATTAATTAGGCATATTTCTTCCTAACCATTCCAGCTGGAGGGGATCCATATAAGAGAAAAAAGTTACTTAAAATGTGCTTGGCTGTCTTCCTACTAATTGGTCTTTGCTAGATTGAGATCTCTTAACTGGAGATAATCAAGGGGAGCTCTGTCCTTAATATCTACATCTCTCATATCTATTTATATTCTTGGAAAATCACTAGGAATTATTTTATATTTCTGGTCCAATATGCAAATATAGTTTTTATGTTCTCCTGTTTATACAGTTATAATCATTTGATCAGATTAATACTCTTCTACCTATAGTCACAATACACGAGTACATAAACTCTATTCTTCCTTATTCTAGAAATTGTTTTACAAGTTGTAAGCAGGTAATTAATTTATTTTAATGAGCATTGCTAGAAAATCTGAACAGTGCTGCTGCACAACTACTGCCTACCACTGCCGGCCTCTGTGCCTATACAGCTTCCAGCAAAAGACATGAGCATAGATTGGCTAATTCCAAAGGTAATGAGAGGAATAAAGACACAACAGCAGCAGAACCCACACTTATGTCGTGATGAGGTTTTGTGCTTACTAAATCAGAACAGCCAGGATCTGTCTTCTGAGCAAAGACAGTTCATAAGCACTGCAATCCCATGCCTGAGAATTTACAAATGGATTTGCTTTTTCAATCAGATCTAATTTAATCTACTAAAACTACACATTCTCCGGTTTTGTGTCCTGGCATTTGTAATGTCCCCAGGTACCCACAGGGACATATATGCTTATATTTAACTTGAAGATGAAAGAAAATGTGAAATTTATTGATAGACATTGTTGAAAAATATACCAACACTTAAAGTATTTAAAGTTTTGTTTGTTTGTTTGTTTTAATGTGCAAGTCTACTTCCACTGAAAAAGCATTTGCAAGTGTTCACAAAACAACATGAGAAAATACACATGAAAACCTGTATAATAACACATAAATCTGAGGCTCATGCCATTTTCAATTTAGGACAAAAACTATGTTGCATAAATTTCCTCTTATCTTTCTAGTGAGTTAACTCCTTGGTTATCCTAAAAGTTTTTTCAAAAGTTAAATTAAGTGTACAATTCTGTTATTCTCAAAAATTATCTATATATCACATTGTGTGTTCACCACCCAGAGTCAGTTCTCCTTCCATTACCATACAGTTGACACCCTTTACCCTCATCTACCATCCCCCACCCCTCTTATCCTCTGGTAAACACTAAACTGTTGTCTGTGTCTATGACTTTTTGTTTCTTTATTTGTTTGTCTTTTTCTTTTGTTGCTTTCAGTTTTATATCCTACATTGGAAACCTACGTAATTTTACTAACCACTGTTATCCCAATACATTTTAATTTAAAAAAAAAAAAGTTAATTCCAAGACTGAACGACCACTTAAAGGTCCAAATCAGTAAAAGTAAGTCCTTACCTATGTAGATCATTTTGGACGTTGCAATTTTAAGTAGGAGTGTCTTCTGTCTATTGAGACAATAAAATGAAGACTGTAAGAGAAAATAAATCAAAACTGGTAGCTGAGTAGATATACTGATTTAGATCTTTGAACTAGAAAGTCTGAAATAATATATTTCCTTTATTTACCAACTTTCAGTATAATTAAGTTGGTTCTAACTAACTTGAATTATAGTGAGTTGGTTCTAATATATTTTGTTAATATATGGATGTTGTGTATATACTGATTTTAAAATATTTGACGTATTTTGATCAATTGTAGTCATGATTCCTTTTGATGAAAATTATTGTTTCTTGGACTAGTTACATCCCTTTCTGCTTGGTTCTGGCAACTTCCATGCTTGCCAGCACATGCCCCAGGCTCATCTTTTGTACATCCTCTCCTAGTCCAGAAATCAGCTATTTCTCCAGAAAGTTCTAGTTCCTTTAAAGGAATTAGTATTTGGTATTTCATTCTTTATTACAGATTCCAGCTGAAAGTGTAAGTAATAGAATTAGAAAATTGCTGTTTCGTAACCCTTATAAAATAATAAATCTAGGTAATGATTATGGGTAAATTTTACTAGATTAAATATTGATGGGGAATAATGCAGAAATAAGGGTGAAATTTAACATCACTCATTAAAAGTGGGCTTCCTGACATAATGCACAATCAAAAAATCTGAACTTGAATATGATGGATACTGTGGATGTAGCTGCCAGGTAACAGCAGAATAAGTGACATGACACCATGAGAAATGACTCAGTCAAATCCAAAATGTGGAACATTCTACAGGACAAATGAATCACTTGATAAATCAATGGCATTTACAAAAAAAAGAAGATGGATACGGTCCATTACAGAATAAAAAAAGATATCACAAATAAGAGTAATGTGTGGACATTGTTTGGCTTCTGATTAGAACAAATCAACTCTACAAAGATATTTTAGAATTAAACAGAGAAACCTGAATAGGCACTGGTTATTAAACAGTATTAAGAATTTTGTTAGTGCAATGATGGTGTTAAATGGATTACTGCTTTTTATGGTTGAATTGCATGTCCAAAATGATAAATTGAAGTCATAATCCACAATACTTCATAATATGATCTTCTCTGGAGAGTCTTTACAGAGTTAATCAAGTGGAAATGAGGTCATTGGGTGATCCCTAATCCAATAAGACTGATGCCATAAAGGGGCAAATTTGGCAGAGACTGACACACATAGTGAGAATATGATGTGAAAAGAAGAAGGCCATTTACAAACCAGGAGAGAGGCATGGGACATTTCCTTCCCTAATGTCTTCAAAAGGAGCCTGGCCCTACTGAAACCTGGATCTCAGACTTCCAGTCTCTGGAATACTCTTTATGGCAGCTCCAGGAAACTAATAAAACATTTAAATTTCTTTATTAGTTGAAATACATTATGAAATATTTACACACGAGATGGCATGATGTGTGAGATTTTCATTAAAATTTCCCGAAAAAATATATGTTGAAAGAAAAATGAAATAAGATGAAAAACTTCTTAATTATTAAAAGTGAGTTATGGGAACGTTGGGTTAATTATACTATACTGCTTTATTTGGTGCAATTTTTAAAGTTCTTAACAAAGATTTTGAAATGAAAAAAATCATGAAATTGATGTTTGGGATTAAACATGATATACAGCTGAAATTAAGGCTGTCTTCCAAAATTTCATTTGGACTCATGTATCTATCATCAAAGAGCAAAACAAAAGAACCTAGCAGGAAAAATGACAGAAAAATAATGACAATTTACATCCAAATCCATGCTATTTATAATATTGATAAGCTTACTCTAATAACTCACTTTCTGAAAGATTGTACAAATACCATGTAAAAAAATTAATATTTTATGAATCCATTATAAAATATTAAATATTTTACTAAATGTAAAAGGCACTTTTTTATGTAAATGTTATTTTATTAAGAACATTCCCGGGTGCTTCAGGGAAAGAAAAAAAAATCATAAGGTCCTTTTAAAATATAAATTCAAACTCATCCTCCAAAGTACCACACTCATCTACTTGACATTTCTCCACCTTGTGGCATGGGCTACACTGAGAAGTAGTAGACTAGTCCTTCTTTCTTTACAAATGAAACATAAAGCTGTTTTATAATTTACTGATAATCAACACAGTAGATAGGTGGGTTCCATATCCAAAATTAGTTTCAGGAAAAACCAACATGTCAAGGAAAAAAATAAGCCTTAGATACCTTTTTTTTTTTTTTTTTTTTAAGCCCCTTTTAGGTAGCTTAGTGAAGAGAGTCCTATGTAAGGAACATGATTAGCAAAATTAATTGAGTTATCACTTCTCACTGCAGTGTCCTTTACTATCTCAACCCTATCCTAAATTCTTAGCCCTTTATTTTGTCTTGCTCTGGCTGCCCATATCAATACATGTTCTCTGGGACATTCCTGGGTATTACTGACATTTAATGCTCTATTTACACTTCTTTGTCACTTCTTTGTGACTCTCTTTTAGAATGTGGTCAGCCTGTATTCAGTCTATGAATAATTACTTCTAGGTTTTGTTTCCAAATAACGGTTCTCATCCTCTTCTAGAGCCTAGCACTAAAAAGAGATGCATAAAATATATAACCCTAAAATCTTCTTAATAACTTAATATACACGGCAAATTTATGATGTTCTGTCATACAACCAAGTGACACAATATTCAGTGATCATTCTATGATAAAACGATTATATCTGAGGTTAAAAGTTAAAGGAGGCGAATTCTTTCAAGACTTTGGTGTTTTAACTGGCTAGTGATTCTTTTTTTTTTTTCCTTCACAATTTCAGTCTGAAAAGTCCTTTTTATAATTAAGTGGTCCCAAAAATCATTCTTTGGACATGGAAAAATTTTTTTTGAAGTACCGAATTATGGATTAGGAAACTGCTACGGTTCACTGGTTCTGATAACATTTAAAACAGAAGGTGGGGAAATGTGTTATATATATTTCTAATGTACATCTTCTCCATCCTCTATCATATCATATATCACATATATACATATATATGACATATAGTATTTCCCTGAAAATAAGACCTAGCTGGACAATCAGCTCTAATGCGTCTTTTGGAGCAAAATTTAATGTAAGACCCGGTCTTATTTTACTGTACTATAAGACTGGGCCTTATATAATATAAGACCAGTCTTATATTAGTTTTTGCTCCAAAAGACGCATTAGAGCTGATTTTCCGGCTAGGTCTTATTTTCAGGGAAACACGGCATATATTGTATCATAGTATAATGTAGTGGAATTCAAGAATGGCATTTGTCTTGTTTATGCTATATCTGAAGACCTAGAGTAATGCCTGTTGCATCTTTAAGCACTCAATAAGTGTTTGTTAGATGAATAAATTAATATGTAAGTAAATTATATAGGTTATTATAATCCATTCTAGTAAAAAATGTGCTAGGAATATTTATGCCTTTATTTTCAAAGTGTAGGATAAGCCTGAACTTATTTTCAATTAAACTCTAAATTTCAACCTACATTATAGTCTTTTGGGACAGTACAAAATTAATGGAGGAACATAATTTGAATTCAAATCCAGAGTCATTTATTTATGGACTAATTCCTAAGCACTAACAAGGCCCTCATTTATTCTGTATTTCCATTATGTGTCTTGTTTACTGATTTTTCATTCTGTTGAACCCATTATTTAGAAAAATAATGATCACTTTACCCATGTAATCATTGAATGGATACTGAACAGATACGATACACATACCACACTCTTCTCAGGGGAGTGGTAGAAAATTATTAATAGGACAAAGGTTCTGCTCTGACCAAATAGTTTGTAGGAGAGATAAGACATGTACGTAAATAACTGAAAAATGTAGAAGGTTATAATGACGACTGAGTATAGGCAAAGAACTATGTGTGTTCAGTAGATTACTATTGGCTGGAATGATCAGCATATTCTCTGTGAAACAGCATTTCAACATGAAGTGTTTGAGCAAATGGAGTTTGGGTGTCAGAAGACCTGCAAATAGACTGACCAGGATGAGTAAAATACATAGAACTGGGGCTGATGCATAAGGTATAGCTAGAAAAGAAATGTGGAAAAAATAGACTGATGAAGGACACAGCTAACTGTCCTCTTAAAATCTATTTTTCCCTTGGCCACACATGTAGGAACTATATTTCCCAATCTGGCTTGAAGCTAGATGTGACCGTATGACCAACTTCTTGTCATGGCATAAGAATGCAAAATGCTATGTACAAATCTCTTTTTGATTCTTTAAAAGAAATTCATGCTGATTGACTTTCTTTGTTTCTCTCACTTTTCCTTTCTCGTGGGCTGGAAGTTTCTGGCATTTGAAAGGTTTCAAGAATGCATGTAAGAAAAATGCTTTAAAATATGGAGACAAGAGGAGGATGGAACCAAAGTCCCTGGATGATTTCCGAGAGCAGAGCAAACCTAGATTTGGCCTTGGATCTCTGGCTGAATTGAGACTTTGTTTGTTTGTTTGTTTTTACACTCTTTAGTAAGTGGAGGGAGAAGAGATAAAAAAGTTGTAATTTTTTTTTTGGGGGGTGTACACTTACCATGTGCCATCACTGTGCTCTTCCAAGTTATTTCATTATAATTTAATGAGAAAATTTTGTTGTTGGTTGTGCATGTAATTGATTGATGTAAGGATAGATGACAAGATCAAATCAGTTAATATAAATGAAAATGTAAAATAGAGAACAGAAAGGGAAATTGTAAAGAATGCAGAATTATGGTTATAATAGAACACGACCTAGCTGCAATATTAACCCAGGAGAAAATGGAGACCAGACTACTTTCAAATTAGGTAACACAGAATAAGAAAAGTATTCAGAAGAGGGAATTATGAAAACAGTTTATGAACAGAATATTCAATAGTGAGTTAAAATTTTAGAAGAGGAACTAACAAGAAAGCAGAAATGAAACTTCAGTTTAGAACCCATTTGCAGAAAAATAAGTTGAGACAATTAAGTGAAAATAATACCAATTGTAAAGAGTACAAAACAGGCCAGATCTGAAAAGGGAAAAGGATAAGATTTCACATAGCCATGTTTGATCCTAATTTAAAAAAAGCTAATATCCCTCTCATTTCAAGTTCCTTTAAAGCAGCTACAACCTGTTAGCTATAGATTGACACACTAGAAGAAAGGTTTTGAATAGTGATTTCAACTTTTCCCTAGTGATAGATAAAAGTAACACATTATTCTCTTAGTTTTTCGTTATACCTAAAGGTTCTCTTCCAGATAATACTCACCTGAGTCTTATCTTCATTGTCAGAACTGCCTAAATAATTCATAGAAAAATTTTGTTGCTGCTGAGATTACGTCAATAACTGAGGAAAATTAAATTTGGCTTAAGATCTCTAAATGTGTTGCCTAGGTTGCTCTTAACTCCATTCCAACACAGAATCTGAGAACTGAAGCAGTATTGAAACGATGATTGTAAGTCTAACGTAGTCCAACTCATCCTCGTGCCTGAATCCCTCTACAACTCTCTTGACAAGTCTTGCTTCTATCTAAATATCACCTGGTACTTCCTGACATCAGTGAGAATCCTATATTTGAATGTCTCTATTTAGAAGTCTTCCTGATACCATAGTGTAATCATTTCAGTTCTCTATAGAAAGCTCCCAATATAACGATAATTCTTTTTCAACATGACTACAAATATTCAAAGACAGTTATGTCTCCTATAAGTCTTCTTGTCAGACTAAATATTTCCATCCTTAAGTCATCTCTCATATAGTGTTTTGCCCTACTTTTGCCATACCAGTCATTTATTATGAAGCATGCATCTGTATGTCCATATTCTGCAAACATCTAACAGGAATTCAAAGCTAAGAGAAAGTTCAATCAGTGCAGAATAGTCAGGAACTGTCATCTTATCTATTATGATCAACCACTATTTTAAAACCAGTTCAATATTTTGCTTTCCTCAAAATTTACTATGAGCCCTTCCTTTGGAACAAGAAATAATAACAACACAAGAAAACAGTCATTTAAAATTATCAGGCCTTAAAAAAATATGCTGTTGTCAGTTGGTACGTGTGCAGTTGAATTTTTATCTAAGTAAATACTTTATATTAATTCTTATTTAATTTCAGCTTGATTGAGTCATTCTATTATTCCAACCTATTAAGATAATAAGTGCAACCAAACTTTGTATCCAGATTATTCATCACTGCATTATCTGTGGATTTTATCATTATGCTATCAATCTCCCTTTAAAATAATAAAGAAGAAGTTTTTAAAAAGACAAACTGAAAATTAAACCCAACAGAATTAAATCTCCCCCTAGATGATGCTCATTCATTAATAAGACTTCTTGTATAGTCAGTCAACCAACTTATAAGATGAACTTATGTATTTTATCTAGACGTTATTTCTCCATTAGTCAAAATTATTTCAAAAGTCATTTTCTTATATCATGTGCTTAATTAGAAATATATGATATATATCATAATTGGGGAAAATACAGCTTTCAAGTCTATTTAAAACAAAATACAAAGAAACTAAAACAATAACAACAGTGTAAGAAATTAATGTATTGTTGCATGACTTATTCTTAGTGCATATACACTGCTGCAGGTGTTGAATCTCTTTTTAAGTACTATTAATAATCCAATTAATAAGTAAAATATAATAACAACTCTTATACCAATGAGAATATCTAACATGAGATAAGTACCATCGTTGACTATAATTTTTTGAATATAAATATAAATTTGTGTGCATCTTCAGTGGTTTAGTAACTCCCCTAAAAATTATTGAGTAATGTAAATTAGTACCAGCCAAGTATACTCTTTTTCACCAGTACGTTTCCTGATTTTTTTAAATATGCATGAGAAATAGAATGTAAAAAAAAAGAATTACATTGTTCTCTTTATTTCTGTTCATTTTTGGTATAAAAACAGTCTCTAAGCATGAGTGAGGTAAGGAAGGTTATTTTATTGTTGTTTCATTGTTTGTTTTTTGGTGGTAATTTTTATATGGATTTGAGATCTGGTGGATAGTTTAGATATTGTGATCATACAACATAGTTGGAAATAAGATAAACATACATACATACAAATAATAGTATTGGGCAAAAAGGGACACAACTTCCTACAAGACTACAGGGAAAGAGTCAAGAGTCAAGATGGTTGTCAGACTTAAGACAGGCTTCTATAAGAAAACTTGAGTTATTAAGGGCAAGACCAAAAAAAAAAAAAAATGAGAAAGACAACAGTTGCTATTTGTACAAAACAGAGAGAAAATGTCTAGATGAATGTATAGAACATATAAAATGTATTATGTATGTTGGATTGAGCTTTGCAAAACAAATTGTTTCCTAGTAGGGACAGGACTATGGCTCCACATGTGTGAGACTGATAAGAGGGAAGTGAAAGTAGACATGTTTATGTGCAAAGCATATACATGAAAGTAAACATGTTTATGTTTATGTGTAAAACTGAGCATAACAAAATTGAGTGGTAAACAACTCCTGGCAAACAACTTCTGGTTATCACCTAAGAAGTAAACAAGTCCAAGGAAAAGAAGATAAAGGCAGAACTCCAGAGTAATGCCATGAGTGGTCTGACTAGGAGCTCAGGCGAAGACGCTCTGCGAGGCTCTGAGCGAGACACTCCAAAACTATCCTCCGGGTCGTTCATCTGTAGTATCTGACAGAGTCCTCTGCGAGGTGCAAGCCATGATATTGGGACTCTCCGAAGTTCTTCCTTGCAAGACCAGCTTGCCTCAGACCTATCGTGGGCTCAGTCATCTCTCCCTGACCAGGGACCTTCTCCACCTCAATTGACTCTGGGACGACTTGGTTCATTATTAAATTTTATTCTATTCTGTATAACCTTCTGGGCTTACCAGAGCATTGGGTCCTGGAGGGACATTGGTTCCCAAATAAAGCTGTGTTACTTACTCTATCTGAACTTGTGTATCAGAATTTTGTTCCCCGCTTGCATCACGAGAACCAAGAATGGACGTAGGGCCCTCCGAAGGGGTTATTGTCCCCTTGACTTTCAGGAAGAGACTGAAACGTGGCGACTGCCCTTACAGGCACTCAGGACAATGAGAGACCCTTTAGCCTACAGTGAATAACAAGGTAGACTGCCATACAGAAAAAGACACAACGCTAGAGGAGGATCTGCTGGGATGGGTAGGGTTGGGTGTGGCTATATACAGTAAAACCCGTAGGATATTCAGTTATATACCAGTTTGGGGATCATAAACAGTCTCGATGCATGAGAGTAGATCATTCAAGAAAAGTAGTGTTTTACCAAATGAATGGGAGAAGATTTTTGCAAACAGTTCCTCCAATAAGGGTCTAATATCCAAAATATACAAGGAACTCATGAAACTCAACAACAAAAAAACAAACAACCCAATTGAAAAATGGACAGAGGACCTAAAGAGACATTTCTCCAAAGAGGACTTACAAATGGCAAATAGACATATGAAAAAATGCTCAACATCACTAATCATCAGAGAAATGCAAATAAAAACCACAATGAGATATCACCTCACCCCAGTCAGAATGGCTATCATCAACAAGACAAATAGCAACAAGGGTTGGAGAGGCTGTGGAGAAAAAGGAACCCTCATACACTGTTGGTGGGAATGCAGACTGGTGCAGCCGTTATGGAAGGCAGTGTGAAGGTTCCTCAAGAAATTACAAATAGAATTACCATATGACCCAGCAATCCCTATCCTGGGTATCTACCCAAAGAATTTGAAATCATTTATACATAAAGACACGTGTGCTCCAATGTTCATTGCAGCTTTGTTTACGATGGCCAAGACATGGAAACAACCAAAATGTCCTTTGATAGATGAATGGATAAAGAAGTCGTGGTATATATACACAATGGAATACTATTTGCCAGTAAGGAAAGATGATATAGGAACATTTGTGACAACATGGATGGATCTTGAGAGTATAATGCTAAGCGAAATAAGTCAGACAGAAAAAGCAGAGAACCCTATGATTTCACTGACATGTGGTATATAAACCAAAAATAACAAAAGAACAAGACAAACAAATGAAAAAGAAAAACTCACAGACACAGACAATAGTTTAGTGGTTACCAGAGGGTAAGGGGGTGGGGGGGTGAGAGATGAGGGTAAAGGGGATCAAATATATGGTAATGGCAGGAGAACTGACTCTGGGTGGTGAACACACAATGGGATTTATAGATGATGTAATACAGAATTGTACACCTGAAATTATGTAATTTCATTAACAATTGTCACCCCAATAAATAAATTAAAAAAAAAAAAAGAAAAGTAGTGTTTTGCCCAGAAGAGGGAAGTTTAGGGAGTCCCTGTATTTCAAGTGTTGGGAGGCTATGACATAAGGGAGCAACATATACAATAAAAAAGAAAAAAAAAAGGCAGATTCTCCTTGCTTAACTTGTTGTTCTAAACAAGATTCCTCAAACTCCTTTTGGTTAGCAATTTTACAAACCTCACCTTATTTTGGTCTTTAGCCTTTCTGATATTAGCTTGAGAGTTTTGTGCGATTTTATTTATTTTAATTTTCTAACTCAATGTCTCTTTTACAAATCTGACATAATCAGCACAGCTTCAAATAGTCATGTTTTCTTTAGGTATTCCTCCCTGCCCCCTCTTTTTTCTTTTGGAACCAAAGTGTGATGTCAGCTAAGTAATGTAAGGACAAATGGGAAGCCCTCCAATCACTTTTCACTGTTACTGGAATAAAATCCAAACTCCTTGTGGTTGTCCCTAAGTTCTTCCTTACCTGAGCTGCCCCTACCTGTCTGAACTCATCACATTTTCCTTTCCATCCAATGCACCTTCCTTCTGTCCCTGGCATGTGCCAACACATTCCTGCCAGAGAGACATTGCACTTGTCATCTACTCAGTCTGGAAAATGAGTGCTTTGCTCCCATGGTTTGGATCTCAGCTCAAATGTTATTTTCTTAGTACATACTTCCCTAACTGTCTTAGCTAAAGCAGACGTCCCCCTACAAGTTATAACTCACTATTCTATATTGCTCAGTCTTAATTTCTATATGGTAGATATTGCTATCTATAGTTTTCTTATTTTTATTGGTCTGATATATGTCCACCAATCTACCCACACATGTTAACTCCGTGAAAACAAGGACCAAGTTTCATTCATTAGGGTATCTTCAAAATCTTGACCAAGCAGGAAGAAGGCCTTCACAGATCTTATTAAAATGAATTAATGAGTGAATGAAGAAAACTTTTACTGTGGCCCAAAGGAAACCTCATTACTGGTGAAAAATATTGAATTTTGAAAGACTGTACTATAACGTGAGTATTAAATACGTAAACAGAAAACAGAAGTTTTCTGTAAGACAATAAGAAATTTCTGTAAGAAAACTTACAGAAATTATCTGTTAAATATTTTTTAAATATATTTTATGTGCAAACAGTTAACATGTAAGAGGGTTTTGGTTTCTTTGTTTTTTTTTCCTGCTCTTTTTGATTGTTTCAAAACTAATGGACCTAAACATGACATATTTTCCTGAGGATAAATCTATTTTCCACCAATTTATTATTTGGAATTGTTGGATATTGCACACATGGAAGAGAGGAAAAATAGGAAATAAACAAAGACCACAGCACACAAAACACACTTTTAAACTAGAAATATCAGTGTAACTGATGAAGCAGCCAGTTGAAGCAGGAAGCGTATTGTATTGCATATGCAGGAAGAACGTGAAGGCAGTAAAAAAGGAATGATGACCAAGTCTGCTGCTAAACAAGTATGGGTATGCATATATAAATAGGTCTACTTCTCAAAGAAAGTTGTTTTTCTGTTTGTGTGTTTTTATGATGAACACTTGCAGTCCTACATACCCCAAATTGTTCTAGCCATCTCGAATACATAAGCACAATGACTCACAAATAAGAAAACTTTCGCTCAGAAAAGTGAAGTCTTTGCCAAGGGTTGTCGAGTTGGTATGTGCTACTGTTTCATGGAACATCATGAGAGCTACAGAAAATTACCCAGTGAACGAACACAGGATTAACAACTGATATAATATTTGGTTTTCTTTCTAGGTTCAGGTAATATACTTGGACACATAAAAATATTAAAGTATAAACTATTTTGTTTATATCTGACTTTGACCTCCAACAATTAATTAAAATTAAATATGTGTCAGATGGAAAAAAAATAAGGTGAACCTGTAAATTTAGCCCCTGTAATTTTTTCTTCTGGCGTTTTCTGCATTAGAAAACTTACTACATTTTTGCTATATATAGTAATTCACTGGATATAAACATTTAATATGATCTCAAGCCAACTATAGTTCAAAATTGCTCATAGAGACTCAAAGAGATTCCCAAATTAGAGGACTATAAAATCATAAATCAAGTTCTCCATTTTACTTACTGAAATGGTATCAACCTTTCAAGTGCCAAAGATTTGTATGACTTATGAAGAGATGCCTTGTTCTATAGACATCATAAATCTGCTGTAGTCTATGCCAAGGTCCACACTTAACAGTACTTCAACTGTGAAATGCTAATTTAAATCCACAGTTCAATGATTTTCTTACGAGATGACAGCATAATGTTAAAATTATTGGTATCAGTCTCCCATCTAGCAGATTCCCTGTAGAGTCACTCAAAACCGATGGCTATCTCTCACTGTGAGGGTGTCAGCCATCTTGGAGTTGGACGAAAAAATGGGAAGAAAATATGATCCATGTTGTCATACTCATTTAACGTGTCTTCTTTTCTAAATCTCACCACAATTCAGAGCTGAACTTTGAAACTGTGCTATGTTTCTACATAATGTCTCTTTTAAAAAAAAAATTTGACTAAAATTTGAGGAAAATTTTAATAATATTGTATATTTCCAAAGTTAACTACTATAAAATTTCATGTACATTTTGGTAACAATTGTGTTATCTTGTCCTATTGTGTCTAATCATTCACTGTTTATAGTACACACATTTCTTTCAAACAAATTTAATACACCACAAGGAATATTACAAAAACAGCATTACTTAGATAACTGTGCTGCTGAAATAAAGCTTGTGATGAGAGAATATGGTAGCTAATTCAAAACAGGAAATTGAACAAATTAAAGAATTCAATGAAAAGAATTCACTCAAATTCTTCAAATATCTACTGAAAACTTTCTATATGCCCCATAGAGCAGTGGACAAAACAGTAACAGTAGAGTTTATGTTCTAATGAAAATCACAATGAAGGAAAAATTTTAAAACAATGACTATAATAAGCTCATGGGATAATTTACTATTTTTGTGATAGGGCTCCTGATACAAAAATGTTGGTCAGAGAATAAGGGGTAGGGGATTGGTAGATGAGAGCAAGGGGGATCAAATACATGGTGATGGAAGGAGAACTGACTCTGAGTGGTGAAAACATACAATGCTATATATAGATGATGTAATACAGAATTGTACAACTGAAATCTATGTAATTTTACTAACAATTGTCACCCCAATAAACTTTAATTTTAAAAAATGTTGGATCATTAAACCCTTTCCTACAGTGTTTTTAGTGATTCTGTTTCTATATACATGGAGAAATATAGTGATCATTCTGGGCTTAAAAATATAAATGGGTAAATGAGTATTTCATAAGTAATGCAGAGCAGAACCAATTACAACATAAACATTTCTTAGCATGTAAATTATGACACATATTGTCCCTAAGGCCAGTAACCATACATAAGTGATAGCTGCAGAGAGTTTGAAATTCAAAGATCTAAAAAGCACATTAAGTTAGCATTCCCTATGTCCTGAGTTACAAATTGATTGACCTGTTTCTAGTGTTGTAAAAACTAATATTAAATGCTTTTTCCAAATAAAGACAATCAGTAACTCATAAATCAATTCAACATGTATTTGTTATGCACCTTCCCTTTTTTTTTAAACACCCTTAGATGATATTGGGACATAGTGAAATAATGTGCAATTTCTGAAATGTAGTAAATGCTCAACAAGTCTTGTTGATTTCTAAAACCATACTGCTAGCCTAAAACACCATGTAGAATGTAGTGACACTGAAGTGAAGAGTTCAACTCAGAAGCTAACAACAAAGCAACCAACACCACATTTAAGTTTTCATTTTAGCTGCAACACCTTAAAAGATTTTACTAAGTTTTCGTTTTGTTTGTTCAGTTTCTCAGGAAAGTGGAGGTATACTTTTACAATTACTAGCCGTGGGTTAAGAGATTTTTTTCACCTGACACATTTTTCCATTTAAAAAAACATGCCTCCTTGTTCAAAAACTAAAGAAGAGATGGGTAATATCCCCACATTCCTGAGAAATGTGATATGTACAAACCGCCCTTCATTTGTGAGCTAATAGTGGCCTTAGGAAACAAGCACAATTAGATTAAAAAGCTCTCCCCAGCTAAAATGAACTTTAGGAATTATGTCTGCTTTCCAGGATGACTGGAAAAGGAGGACTCCTTGGTACCTGTAATATTTTACAAATGAGAACATTTTAAACAGATGCTTCCATAAGATCACTGACCTATTAACACCAGTCCTGGATCTTAAACAATATCTTTAATTCTATCATCAGTATAATTCCATTATACTCCATGCCTTGCAGGACATTTTACACAAGCAGTACTTAACTGATACTTGTATAAGGTAAATTCTCCCTTATAATTGAATGACCACCTATGACCAGCAGTCCCAACTAAGGGATCTTTCTCTCCCACCCCTAATTTCATCTCTCCTCTCCATTTCTTTCTCTGCTACTCTCAGACACCCCTTCTCAGTCAAAACTCCTGATTATAGGGATCACAACAGTGTTAAAAATTCTCCCCAAGTTCTTTCTTTTTGCTCACCTCTCTAGTTATTCTCAGGCCAATAAGAGACAAATGGCCCTATTCCATCTCCAGTGATATAATTCTCTAGATGTTCTCTGAAATATATATAACCTATAGAAACTAATAAGTAGTAGACTTACATCTGCATACCCAAGAAAGGAAAACAAAAAATGGCTCCTTCCAGAACAAAGAATCTTTCCTGAAAAGGAAATCCTATTTTTACGCTTAAGACCACTAAAAGCAAATAACTATCAGTTTTAGACACAGAAGGTTTATCTTTATTTCTGGTTATTGTGTATTTGTTTGTGAGTTGATCAGTCACATGTGACCACAAGAGGAGAGGCTTGGGAAAGAGCAAACTGTGTTACGTCCACAGGACGTACTGACAGGAGGAATGGCTCACCATGCATGGAAAAACATCAGGGTGATCAGAGTGAGAAAACAGGAGGGGAAGTACTTCAGCCACAGCCTTCATTGGAGTTTCTGCAGGAAACTCAGGGCAAAGTGAACAGTTTCGGATTGGCTAGTTTGAATACTTTTCGTGGGCTTGAGGCTATAAGAGTGATCTCTAGTTGATTGGTACCCAGCCCTGGGAGGATTCAGGCAGAGTAATATCATCTGGAAGGCTATCTAGAGGACATAGGGTCCAGGATTTGTTAGTTTGAATATCAAAGCATGCTCCTGTCCAGGCCCTTTGCTGTCTTTTAAGAATTGGCTAGCCCAGGGAGAGGCCATCCTTCTTCAGCCAGAAAGCTGTTTAAAGATGATAAAAATGTCATAATATTCAGGAAATAATAATAATAATAAAAATACACACACAATACACTAGTTGTCAAGTCTTCAGGAATAAGAAGATCCGGTTTTAGCGCATCCTATTACATGAAATAAATTGTAAAAGTGATATAAATGGAATTTATGTGACTGCTTTTTAATATTTTCATTTTGCTGGACAGGCCCTGAAATACAGCCTGAATCAATACTCAACACCTGGCAGTCCTAATGATGACAAATAGATTCTGAAGAAACACAAATGAAAAACATGTCGCTCTATTAATGTGCTTATCTGGCGCAGAACTTCTCACAGCTCAGTTTCTCAGAGACACACTCTGTGTTTCCCTAGAACTTTACCTGAATGGCATTCCCAATGGCCACAACAAGGGTAGCCCTAGTGTGTTCCCTGAGCTCTGTCCAAGCTGACGTGTGAGATAGTCATTGTTTTATGTTGTCTGTTTCTCCCTCATGAGGTGATGGTAGTTCCCTCATGAAGTGATGGTTAGTTTGTCTGTTAGCTTTTTGTTCCCTCACATGACGTCCTGTTGTTTCTCCCTCGTGTGAGGTGATGGTTAGCTTTTTGTTTCCTTATATGGAGTGCTGTTATTTTTCCCTCATGTAAGGTGATGATTAGGGTTGGCTTTTTGTTCCCTCACATGAGGCGCTGTTGTTTTGCCTCCCTCATGCGAGGTGATGGTTAGCTTTGGGTTAAGAAAATTCTTCTTCATCTCATCCCTGACAGGAGAGATATGAGATGATGTTGCTTTCTGTCTGTTTCACCCATATTAGCAGATGGGGTGAAGAAGTCACTAAGTTATATCAGAGTGAGGTGAAAGGCACATTGCCAGGCTTTGGAAAGCCTTGGGCCAATGGTCCCAGACGAGAACAGTAGGTATTGTTTGCCTGAATGAACTGGCCCTTCAGCCTGATAAACAATATTTTTATCACAGTAACTGCCGAACCCTCTGGGAACTGACCATTCCCTTGACGGGGGGGGGGGGGGGGGGGGGAGAGGTAGGAACAAGAAACTTGGCTCAAAAATGCAAAAATGCATCTAAAGAGATCTATAAGACAGACCTCAGTTGGCAGTGTAGTCTTCATTCGTCATCATTCTGGCATTGGCACTGGGACCTGTATGTGCCTTGCAAGTCAAGAGACACTGTGACTCCAGCCATGATCTGGTGAGGTCTGGCTGGTTCCCGACCTCTCCGGTGTTGTTTCCCCATGGTTTGGTGAGATTCTTTGGCATAACATTGATATTAATGTGCATAGTTTAGTCTTAACTGCCTTTGTTGGAAACTTGTATGTAGTTTGCAGGATCTCCAGTTGCAGGCCTGGTGAGATCTGATGAGTTCCTGACCTCTCCAGTGGTGTTTCCCCAC
This sequence comes from Rhinolophus hipposideros, assembly GCF_964194185.1. NCBI lineage: Eukaryota > Metazoa > Chordata > Mammalia > Chiroptera > Rhinolophidae > Rhinolophus > Rhinolophus hipposideros. Next base: position 8,825,435 of record NC_138051.1, on the reverse strand, counting down.
GGTCTGATGAGCGTTTGGCATCTATTGTAATAGCTGCTATCCTATAGAATTTATTAATGCTTTTGGATGTTCCCTATTAACTTTCTTTGTATATTTAGCCAAGTTATTTTTGATCAATAGTAAATATATATATATATATATATATATATATATATATATATATATATTAAAACATTTTAAACTTGTGTGTGTACTCCTTTGTTTCCCCCACTCGTCATTACAGGGGGCATTATTATTTACAGTTTCTAAGCAAAAAAACTGAACCTCAGATAGGCACTGAATAATATTGTATTTACCCAATGACTGCCTAAAAGAGTTCAAATACATCACTTTCCTTTTTAATATGGGTCTTTATTAGTACTGGCTTTTGGAGTACAAAGCAACAGCTGCATGTTCTGTGGTACATCTTGTATTCTCAATTTGAGAGTGATTGTATTTGAAGTTTTGCTGAAAGAGAGGTATCAAACCCCTAAGTGTTACATCTTCTATCCTTGAATGCAATGTTAATTTCCTGGGCAGTTTTTAACCACGTTTGGAAAATTCACTTTAGCTTGGAAACTTAATGGAATGTGGATTACGTGGCCTTAATTAATTTATACTTTGAATAAGGAAACCTTTCAGGTGAATGCTAGAAGAATATTATTTTTTGTTTTATTTTACCCATCATTTTGACTGCTACTCCCTCATGTTTCCAAGTAGCAAAGAAAAAAAAAAATCAAACTAAAGAAAATACAATTCATGTAACCTCTATGGAAAATGCTTGCAATTGTATACATGTCAGCCATACATACACACCCTGTGACTTCTTTGGTGCAACTGTACAATTGCTTTAATGACAAATTGCCAAAAATAAAAAAGTCTCCAGCTGTGACATGCATAATAACATTTAGTGAAACATGTAGACTTACTGCCCACCAAAAAAGACTGTCCTTCCAAATATAGCTCTAGTGTTCCATTCTCAAATTTTTCATGAAAGAATAGAATTCTGAAATTCAGGTCAGGAGTTCAGAATGCTGGACTAGAATTCTCTATTAAAGGTCACTAAGAATGTGGAAATAGTTAAAAAAAAAAAAAGAATTTTTCATTTTACCTTGACAAAAATATTACTTTTTTATTAATGAAGTCTTTATAAAAATGAAAGTAATAAATGATTATGGTAGATTTTCTAAGAAAGGATGGAGTCAATTTATGTCTCTGATAGGTAGAAATGTTTCCAAGATGGTTATCCAAAAAGGACTCACCAAGATCACATAATACTGAGCTGTATTGCAGATGTAGTTTGTTATGAAAAAGTCCTTAAAATATTTATCATCGATGGTGTAGGGGATAATGATATCTGCCCCTTGTCCGGAATACTTTCTTAAACTGTTTCATGGAATATATATAGTTTGTTCCCAAGTGGATGTTTAGTAGATTATTTTATGTGTAATAGCTGGATTGTTTTACAAAGTAAAATGTGTTGATAATCCTTACTGATGAGCTTCCCAATTAGATGCAAAAATAATTTTATACTAGGCTAGGTACAATTATAAGATAATTATTTATTTGGGTCCATTCATTCTAAAAATGTAATATCTCTGAGAGAAAATAAATATTAACCTAATCAATAATTTCTATTATCCATATCATTTAAAACTTTGTTAAACATAACATTTAAAACATTTGTTTTACTGAATTTTTGGCATTAATGTATCTATGATTTCAATAAATGTTATTTTCTAGTCTTGTTATCTGAAAACCTGCTGGAAACCTACTCTCCAGCAGTGACAAAAAGAGATCATGACTTATGTCTTTAATTGGAAAATGCCACAAGTTTCCATAGCCACTGACCGAAGAACTTCCATATATTGGGCATTATCAATATAGTTGTTTGATGGGAGTACATATCATTCACTAAAGTATAAGATCTAGGAGTGCAGAAATGGCTGTCTCTCTGTTCACCACTATATTCTACATGCTAAGTATCACGCTTTCCCTATCATAAGCAATGATTAAAATGTATTGAATGAAAGCACAGGAAGGAGGGCAGAGATGAAATTCAGCAGTGCTGAGTCCAGGTACAGGAAAAGGAGTAGTGGCCAACTTGGACACAGACATAAGAAAAGGCCTGACTTAGCAGCAGTTTTTGTGAGAAGGTATGGTGGTTTTATTTCGCCTTAAGTTTAGTGTGCACCTGCTCTGCAATGTGGATACAAAAAAAAGGGGGGGGGAGGAAGAAGAGGAGAGAGGAGGGGAGGGGAAACAAAAGCAGGGGAGGGGAGAGAAAAGAAAAGAAAAGAAAAAAGGTTAGGAATAATCATATTCTATATTATGACACTGAAGGACAGTATCTTGTTTTGTTAGTTTCATGTTCTCTCACCTGTATTTTCAATTCCTGCCCTCCGATTTTCAATTTTCAATTCCTGTTCCTTGCCTTTAGTCTCTAAACAGTCTCAAATTTCTCCACAGTTAAAACTGAAGAGCTGCTTTGGCTTTTACCCACTGGTGTTTTTCTTTCCTTTCTCTATGTCCAAATTATTAAGGAGAGTAATTGATCATTGACGTCTGTATTTCTCGTCTCATTTCCTCTTACCTCTCTGCAATCTGGCTTTGCCACCACTACTGTGCTCCAAATATTTCCATTTAGCCCACCTATGCTTGTATTTTTAGGATCAAATGCAGAGGGTATTTGTAAGAAATCTTTGCTACACTTAAGTCTTTTGTTCACATCTTCCTCCTTGAAACTCTGTTCTCTTGTTCATGGGGAGGCCTCACAATTTCTACTTTTCTAACTAGCAAAACCTCACTTCTTCCCAGATTTACACTTTGGCTTTCTCCAAGGTTTTCCCTTCAATTTTCAGGCCACTGTTTTTCTCATGCACACACCTACACAGATAATCCTTTTCAATGTTGGTATTTTTAATGCATCCTATATGCTGATGGCTGCCTTTTTCTTTCTTTCCTACCCCCTACCCTTCTGTTCTCTCTTCTTTCCATCCCTCCTTCTTGGTTCCTTCCATGAATTCATCTGTAAACATCTTGATGGGTAGACAATGAAGCAGTGGCTATCTCTTGGTGGGAATCAAGAGGTAGTTTCTAGTTTCTTTTTCACAGTTATAGTCATTTTCTGATTTATTACAATGAATCAAAAGTATATATATTTTAATCAAAAGTATATTTTTTGATTATATATTTTTGATTAAAATATATGTTTATATATTAATCAAAAGTATATATATTTTTGATTAAATATATATTTTTGATTTATATATATATAATCAAAATAAATGTATTTTGATTAAATATGTACTTAATCAATATATATACATATATATTTCTAACTATTAACAAACAAAACAGTGAATCTGTTCTAGAATAAATACTTTCTTGACTTATCTGTTGTCACCTCACACACTTAACCTTACTTTCTGTGTTAGGCGAAGTGAAAGGTGGGGACCATATCTTAATCATATTTGTAGATTGTTTACTAAGTGCTTAAGATTTAGTATATATTCAGTAACCATTTTTGAACTATGAAAGCTTCACTACACTCTACACAATTAAAATCATATATTAAAATCTTGAAGACATGGGTAAAAATACAAAACAGATAGGTCTGGGGCCAACATCCCGATGAAAAGAAACATCACGCTGATCCCTAGAATTATTGTACTTTTCCCTCAGGGAACCTGTCAGTTTTCAGCAAAGGGAAGAGAAAATGAGGAAAAAAATATCAGTCAGAGGTTTGAAATAGACCTGTTGGGCTGGAGAGGGAGAACTTATCATTTAGGACTACCAGGTAGATCAGGATGTGAGGGTGAGGAAGAAATCTTCGAGAACTGAACCAGAAACGATATATGTGATTCCTTTGAAATCATCTGCCAATCATTAAGTTACACATGTACAGGGTGAAACTCCTAGAAATCAAGTATAAAGCTGTTCCACTCATACACTGTTGGTAGGAATGCAGACTGGTGAAGCCGTTATGGAAGGCAGTGTGGAGGTCCCTCAAAAAATTACGATAGAATTACCATACGACCCAGCAATCCCTCTCCCGGGTATCTACCCAAAAAATCCGAAAACATTTACACATAAAGACACGTGTACTCCAATGTTCATTGCAGCTTTGTTTACGGTGGCCAAGACATGGAAACAACCAAAATGTCCTTCATAGATGAATGGATAAAGAAGTCGTGGTATATATACACCGTGGAATACTATTCGGCGGTAAGAAAAGATGATATAGGAACATTTGTGACAACATGGATGGACCTTGAGAGTATAATGCTAAGTGAAATAAGTCAGACAGAAAAAGCAGAGAACCCTATGATTTCACTGACATGTGGTATATAAACCAAAAACAACAAAAGAACAAGACAAACAAATGAGAAAGAAAAACTCATAGACATAGACAATAGTTTAGTGGTTACCAGAGGGTAAGGGGGTGGGGGGTGAGAGATGAGGGTAAGGGGTATGAAATATATAGTGATGGAAGGAGAACTCACTCTGGGTGGTGAACACACAAAGGGATTTATAGATGATGTAATGCAGAATTGTTCACCTGAAATCTATGTAAATTTACTAACAATTGTCACCCCAATAAATTTAATAAAAAAAAGAAAGTATGAAGCTGTTCCCAGGAGAATAAATTGCTTAGCAAAGATATCAGCAGTCCTGTCGTTAAAGGGGGAGAGAAATTCGAGTTTAGGGCCCATGAAAGTGGAATGACCCTTGTAAATTTCACAGGGTTTCAGTCTTGATCCCAGAAGTACTATGACCTAGGAATTAGGACAAACTTAAAAGAAAGACAAGCCCTAAAAACACTCCAAACCCACTCTTAACTGAATATGCCAATACTTTACCTGCCTTCCAGAATAAAATGTAATTTGGTTTGGAAAGATGAACCAGAGTCTTTTCAATATTTTATTTATGATATCTAGTAGTCATTTAAAATTACCTGGCCTGCACAAAAACAATTCAGGTGACTAAAAATTAAAATTGAATTCTGTAAACAGACACCCAAGGGATGACATAGATATTGGAGTTTTCAGATAGGAACCTCTACATAACTGTGATTAATATTGCCAAGGAAATAGAGGGAAAAATGGAGAATTTTTCAGAGAAATTGAATCTGTAAAAAGCAGTGATTGAAAATTAATGATTCAATGGATAGGTTTATAACAGATTGGACATGTCAGAAGAGAAGATTAGTGAAATGGAAGATAAATCACTAGAAATATCAAGAGTAAAGCTTAAGAAAGGAAAAGCCTGAAAAAAAGATGTGTCTATCTATCTATCTATCTATCTATCTATCTATCTATCTATCTATCTATATATATATATATATATATATATATATATATATCATGTGTGCCTAACAGTTATTTAGAGTTCTGGAAAGTGAGGAGCAAGAGAATAGGACAGAATCAATAATTGAAAAAAAAAAAAAAAAGCAATTAAGCCACAGATCCAAAAATCTCCAGACAGGTAATTACAATGGAGAAAACCACACCAGGGTGCATTGTCATAAAAATGCTGCAAACAAAAGAAGAGAAAATCTTAAGAAGCTGTGAAACTTTTAATTTGTATTTTTGAGTCCCACATTTATAGAAGGTAATTGGCAAGAAGGTATAGAAGCGTATCCAGTTGTAAGTATCCAGAGATCATAAAAGTCATAAAGACCAGAAATAATAAAAGGTGAGAGAAGTGGGAATGTCAAACCAAAAAGGAGTGAGACAAATATGGTAGTCTTAAAAAATTTCAAGTGTTGTCAGGATGAAATGGCAATTTACTTGTTCTTGTTAGCCAGGAGACAGAGCTAGGATGCAAATTGAAAAGAAGCAATTCGTAACTCAGGCTAGGAAAGTTGAATAAATGAACCTGAATGAAAATGAACCAGTGAACTCCCAATCATTGAGATTTTATAAACTGAGATTTAGATGACCAAGCTTCAGATAGGTAGAAGGTATTGTTAAATTGAATGTGAGTTTAATGAGCTCTCCTGTAAGGCTCCTTGTAACTCCAAGGTTAAATAATTTTATAATGTGCATTCCAGCGAATGATTGTTGTCTTTTCATGACCACAACTGATTTAAGAAGCTGTTCATTTGATCATTAACTCAGCAAATGTTATTGAGTACCCAGTTCACAGGCAGGGGTGCTACCAGGTGACATAGGACACCATCTCTAACATCATCTCTATTGTGCACATGAGAAAAGCCTATTCTGGAGAGTTTATAATTTATTCAAGTCACTATAATGTAACTTAGTACAAGGAAAGACAGGACATATATTATCACAATGGAGCCGAATAGTGTAAAGGAATAATTCATTTCCACCAAATGGGTATTTTCTTCCATTTTACAGAGGAGTTACACACTGTTTGTCAAATTAAACACAACTGCTATAAATATAACCCTTTCCAGGACAACCAGATGATTTTAGCATGCGGTTTCTTCCATACTCCAGCAAGGGTGTTCAGAGCCTCAATGTTGTTAGCTTAAACAATCTTGTGTTTCTTCAACTATTCCTAGTTTCTGTATTGGCTTTTCAGGTAATGATTCTAATTCTCTGTCCTGAAGTGATCAAATGAGTCTTTATATAATGACGGAATAAAAGTTTTATTAATGGTAATTTTTAAATGCATTTTCTGTGCCATTAAATCAAATTCCTCTGCAATTATTTTCTACCCCAAACATTTTCTCCTACTAACTCTAATGGGATTGAGAATCTTTGATCCCATCGTTTTAATAACCTCGGTTGAGGCGTTGACTTTCACTCTAGTCTGAAATGATAATGACATATCTCCAAAAACATACTTTTCATACCAAATTCTAGTTTTAAAAACTATCTTCCTAGTAGAAAAGTTGTTTTACATTTTAAAAGCACCTTTTTCACTGGAGGGAACAAAAGAAAGAAATACTATGTATCTCAGGTCTTTTTGTATGTCCTTGATTTGCCCCCAAGCATTACTGAAAAATATTGTCAGTTCCACTGCTTGGAGATTGTTTTCTGGGGAAAATAAATATTTCAGCTGTGACTTGTGTTCCCATTTGATACACCTTTCAACTTGTACGCTGCTGAAGAAAGAAATAGGGATATTTTGTTCCAGTGACAAACTAAGGCAAAGCAGCTTCTGATATGATGATGGATGGCAAAATAAAAATGGAGATGCCCCTTTGTTGGGATCCTATGCTGAAGGCTTAAGAAATCCATGCATAGTCCAGCTATGACCCATGCACAGGGTGGCTCACAAGGCAGGAATCACCGTGGGGCTGCTCCCCTGACTGGGCGCCTGGAGAGCAGAGCGGAGCTCCTTGCACTCGTTGTATCCCTGAATGGACTGCTTACGGATGTAACCTTCAGCATCTTACAGATGTAACCTTCAGCATCTCCCTGAATGGACCACTTACTGATGTAACCTCCCTCTCTTCCACATTCCAGTCTTTGTCTCTCTTTTTCTTTTGCTTCAAACAAGGGATTATGCTAAAAATGTACTGATCTAAGGGCCTTCTCTAAATTGCTTTAATTTAAAAATAAATAAATAAATAAAAATATTAGCCAAGAATTTAGGGTCAGTATCAATTAAATTATATTCAACGCCTACTTTTTTTTGTATTAAACCACACTACTGTATATTCCAAACTATCTTGTTGGTTTTGATTAATGGAGGTTTTAAGTTAATAAAATATTGTACTGTGGAGTGCTTTGTCCTTTCAAAACTAAATGAGCAAGATAAATGGACTTGATTGTTTTCTCATTATTTATTTAGTTTTTGTCCTCCTTGGCCTTTGTTTAATTGGCATGCCCGATAGGGAGGACAGGCCTTTCCTATTTCAGAACATGTTGTTAGTGTTTGATAACTATATGAATGGACACAACTCCACTGATGAGCCAATGAAATCAAGCTTTTCAAAGAGCAACTCTAATTTGTTGATTTGGAGCTCCAAAATGTGCATTATTTTGTGATTGAATAACATTCCTGAATGTTTAATGCATGACTCCATTTACCTTGATTAGCTCAGCAATTCACTACACATTATTACCAAAGATGTTAATCAATTTTAAATCAAAATAGATTGAATTGCCACTGAAATTGTGAAGAGGGCCTGAAAGTGTCAGTCTCTTTGGGAAATCGAAATTCTGGCATCTTAATGAGTACATCCTCCTTATAGAAGTACTGTTTAAGAATAATTGATTTTGAAAATATTATAAGCGTGGGATAAATGTATGAATATAACAGTTACTTTTAAGTTAATTTAACACTAGAATTATTGTATCAATTTCATTCCATTTGGAGAAATACCGATGATATTATTGTAGATCTTATCCCTTCTATTTGATACAACTTGAAATTTATAAATACCGTCTCACTAGTTATTTGTTACCTCATTCACTTGTTCTGGACTGTTCAAATTTTACAGTTTTAAATATCCTCCCTTATCAAATGGCATTGACATGCCTCAAAATTGCAAGTGTAAAATTATTTAAAACGGAAAGAGAAGACAATTTCTTTAAAGAAGATACTGAAATGAATATAGCATTTCCAGTTATATTTAATTAAGTGTATATCTATCTACCTAAAAAACATTAACATATTTTGCATAGTCAAATATGGGACTACGATACTACATTGTTTTTATTAAACTATTTAACACATTAAGGCACGTATACTGAGAGAGAAGCTCATTGGTTTGCTTATAGAAATAAAGTGAGATACAAAGGCTTTGGCTATGGATTTATATTAGTGCATGTGTTTATTTTAGTTCAGTGGCGTATTTAAAAGAAGAGGAGAGTGGAAAGGGAACATGTGTGTGTGTTCCCACTAAGGATTCATTCACATGAGAAGATTAAGAAGTGGAAGGAGAAGTCTGTTAATCCAATAAGGGAATATAAACATGTCTAGGGAGATAAAGTACCAATTTTTTAAAACATAAAGGTATTCTGAAGAGTGGTTATAGCATTTGGGAGGTTGTAAGATCCCCCTTCGAACGTGAGCTCCCCTCATTGCTGTTTTTTGTTGCTTTAGTACAGTTATTAAAGTCTTAGTCTCATTTTTTTCATCTACAAAATGAGAGTAATTATAGCTGCTGTAGAGTCTTTATGTTTTGTTTTGTGGTTTTCCTATTTTAAGGCAGAGTATAGTGGCAAGATGAGGATTTAACATAATATCTGTAAAGAACTTAGCACAGGGCCTGGTAGATGTTGTGATGCCTGCCCTTAATGCATCAGCGATGAGTCAGGAAACTTGGCAAAGTACACTGAGCGAGGCCGAAAAGAGGTCATGTGAGAGCATCCAAGAAATAATTCTCCAACCCAGTTTCTATTGCCTTATTCAATAGTTGAATATTAAGAACTAGTCATTGAACCAATGATTAAGATGCCCGGGAAGGAAGAAGCAAGTATTTTCATGGAAAGGTTGAAACTAGATTCGAGGGAGGTGGGAAATCAATTTTAGTTTTCCTGTATGTTTGTGCCTGCAAAGTGGAAGTTATTTTTGTTATTATTACACCCATGACAGGGTATAACATCCTTGAATTCCAATTGGTGACAAAGTATCAATGCTCTTCAATAAGCATTAGAATAGAAATAAAATTCTGATGTTGAAATTCATCCTGTATTAAAATTGTTTGGCAAATTATTTTTCTTTAATTCTGGATGACACCACTCCTATACTTTAGGAGTGGTCAATATTAGTTTTAATTTCGATTCATCTTTAACTTGAGAGAAATTTATTTGAGCTTTTTATGTAATGAATCCAATAGTTTGGAATCACATTTCAAGGAATGGTCGCTGATTCCTTCAGTGTTGTGAAGTGTACATTCATTTCGAACGTGTCAAGTGCTTAATTTAAAACACTTATTGATTCGTGATTTTTCTTGGCTGGGAGCTCATTTATTTTAATGGAGTTGTTAATACAATGTCAACTTTCTCCTGTTCTGTGTTCTGTGTCTATTTTCTAACTACTCTTACTTATGATCTGTCATAGAAAAAAAAAGACTAATATAATTTCTCAGGTCTTTCCAACTACTTACACTTTAATATCCATCTTATAGATTTTTACTTTCCAAAGTTCACATGGGTTTATAATATGCAGCTTTACTTATCGTTGACATCAGCCTCTTCTGGGAAGTTAATCCCATGAGTTGCTTCTAGTGTGCTAATAGCAGTCAGTGTGCTTTTGGCCACTCATTTTCAGTGTATTAAGGCTTTAGGCAATGCTTTTTTGTCGATACCCTTGAGTGCATTGTGTTTCACTGGTTTCTGAAAAGGCATACGCATTGAGTCCGAAACATATGGTGATTTAAAAAGAAAGAAAGGAAAACATCATTAAAGGGAGAATAGTCCAGAGTGAATGTAAGTCCTTAGGAAGCTCTTAGTTACTACTGAGAGTAAGGGAAATAGGGTGATTTTGTGTTGTGTGCCTCGCAGGGAGCGTGGCTTAGAAGTCTATATTTCATAGGACCTGAGATTCTGAATTAGCCCACCTACCCGGCCAAGTGCAGAGCCATGGAGAAAGCCTTGGCCAAATCAGAAATGAATATTAAAAAAAAACATATATGAGTTAGTTCCATTATAGTTCTCCTTGTTCTGAAGCAGTGAGATTCACCTGATTTATCAGTAACTGGCTTTATGGAGAGAGAGGGGGAAGAATGACCTTCCACCTTGGAGCACTGATTTACCTGAAATAAATATAAGAGATTGGAGGCAAATTGTACTCTTGTTTCTCCTTTAACTCCAAAAAAAAAAGAGGAAAAAAAATAGTTCTTATTGAGTTGGAAATCATTCATTATCTCACAAACTGTAGCTGATTAGATAACTGAATGTAAGAATGTCAATATATGGTAGAAAATCATGAACTGTTTTCAGCTGACAGAATGACTCAAGAAGATTGAGACAAAGGGACTTGGAAAGTAATCAGGAAGAGTAATGAGGGATAGAATACCTCTACTGCTCTTCTGACAAAAAAAGTCAAATGAAACTTAGGAGAACTTAACCTTTCCTCTTTCTATACTTTCACGCCTCATTTTTCAAAGAAAGCAACCATTTCATTTAAACATTATATGTAAATTCAAATATCTTTCCCTTAAAATGCAGTTGCAATTTAATTACCCAGATGAGAGTATTTTTAAGTCACATGTTTACTCACATTAAGTTGCAATTTAAAAGAATTGAATGAGAAAACACACACACACACACACACACACACACACAACACAGGTGGCCTGAGGCATGCCAATTTTTCATCCTATGAAAACCTGTGAAGACTGAATTAAAAAGGAAAAAAATTAAATCAATCCCTTAATTAGAATGCAGCCATGTATGAAATACAAAATAATTTAACAACTAAAAATAAAACTGAATAAAATATTTTTAATTGATAGGGTCTTAAAGCTACTAGAGTAATTCTTATTTATTTTGTTTTTCAACACTCTACATAAAATAAAAAGGAATATTCCATAAAAAATACTCACCAGTACTTGCTAAAATATGAAGCAAAATAGTATTAAAACATTTGAGTTTAATAGGTTGTTTTCCAATAAAAAAAGGAATGTGGCCGCCAAAACAGGCCACGGTTAGAAAGCAGAAACAGCAAAATGATGGGTAGTACATGTCTGGTCCTGTGTGTCTCCCGAATGTGTTTCATGGCTTCCACTGTCACCAGACCTTATGTAAAGCAGACTTGGCTGTAGATGATTTAGGGGACTTAAGTAGCTATTTGTCAAATTTCTTTAAGTGTTTTTCGAGTTAGTCCTCTGTTTTGAAAAAAGCTTCTCTATAAAGACATCTAATGTTAAAGAATATCAAATAGAAAAACAAAGCATAAAGGTAGGTTTTAAATAATGCTTTCTTGGCAAGTACACTGTTGCAAATTATGTATGGATTCCTATCCATTTAGTGTGTGATGTATAGATCAATAATAGAAAGCCTAAAGAGTGTTTTGTACTAACCAGTTAGTGTCATGTAACAGGTATTTTACAAATTTTTATACATATAAAATGTATATCTAAGTGTATATGTGCATATATATATATATATATGTATATATACACACACATATATATATATTTGCACTTTTAGCATATATTTCCTCCAGAAATTATTAATTATATGTGTGTGGATATATTAAAAATTGTATTATTGTTTTCTTATTGTTCAAAATCTTTTCTACATGTGTATCAATAAAGTCTGATGACCTTACCACCACCTGCCCATCTCCCACTACCATAAATTTAGTACATTTTCATGGGTGCAATATTCTGCTTCTCGAATTCTGGAGAACCATTAGTCAGCTGCTGGGGAAGAATGATTCCTTTGCCCACTTTGATGGTATGCATATGTATGCTCACTGATATAGCACACCGATATCTCCCCATTCTTTATAGGTCCCGCCACCTGCAATATAATATCTCTTTAGTTCAATTACATAATTCCCCCATCCCTCTCTCTCTCACACACACACACACACACACACGCACGCACGCACGCACGCACGCACGCACACAGATTTCTTCTCCTCATCATGGGAATTCATCACCTTAATTTGTTTGCACTGTTGGATTTAAAATAACAGGGGTGCCAAAAAAATGTATACATATGACTTGTATTCATCTTTTGTTATCGGTATATATTATTACAATTTCAATACAGCTTCTCCTTTCTTAAAATGTGTATACATTTTTTTTTGGCACTCTCTGTGCAATAATAACCGAAAAGAAAGAAAAAGAAAAAAGTGAGGAAATTTAAGATACTTTTCAGTTTTCTGGCTGAGAAGTAACAATTTAGTAAATGAAGATCAATGAACTCATATAATTAGGTTATTAGGCATTTAAAATTGTCATGCATCCAAGTATGCTATTTTTTATGATGTTTGATAGGATGTCACTCAATAGGCTTATGTACAAATGTCTGTGGTAACTGAAAGTCAGAGGTGTCTATGCACTGCCGAGTTCATTGAGCTGATTGCATGGCAAAATCTAAATTAGAGTTCATTGCCCTTATCTTTCTGGCATTGCCTAATTTTATATGAGTCATCTAACAGAATGTTTTGCATATAATATAAACTTAACATAGATGTGATTTTTTTGATTCTCTGTGATTTGCATATTGCATTTTAAAAATGAAGAGCTAAGAAAAGTTAATATTTTTGAAAGTTATAACCTACTTTCTAAATATTTTGCTCTAAATATCCTGTTTCCTTTTCCCTTTTTGTACTCTCAGGATGAGTATACAGATAGCACACTAATGTGTCTGCATTAACTTTTGCTATAGGATATATGTTGACATAATGTCCCTTCAGAGCTCTGACGTGTTTTAAGCTTGACTATCTTGATTTTAGTTACTGAAAGACTTCTACTTGCAGGCAGAGTTAAACTATAAGAGTCAAGTGTAAGTATTTTAGGAAGGCATGATGTTTTTCTGCACGTACTTGTGGAAATAAAATCAATCTTATGGCATAGAAAACAAATTACGGGGTTGCCAGATAGGAGGGGGGGTGGAAGGGCTGGGTGAAAAACATGAAAGGATTAAGAAGTACAAATTGGCAATTACAAAATAGTGACAGGGATGTAAAATACAGCATAGGGAATATAGTCAGTAATATGGTAATAACTATGGTATCGGGTGGGTACTAGACTAGTCAGGGGGATCATTTTGTAAACTATATAAATGTCTAGTCACTATGTTGTACACTTGAAACTAACATAAGATTGAATGTGAACTGTAATTGAAATGTTAAAGAAATAAATCAATCTGTCTTTGATCTGATTGACATTTTCATTCTGAAAGGAATATAAATGAGATCAGTGATCATATGTGAAAACATTTGTCGATATTTGTAAACTATTTGTTAATATCACAATTACTCTGCGTCTCAATCTGCAATTCCTTCTGATTCAACTTATGATTGTTGCTCTAATGAACATAATTGCACTAGGCAATTTTTCTGTTAATAAACTATCCATTATTTTTATTCTTATGTGTAAGAATGTATTTTCTTTTATTTTTTTAACCATATATTTGATCCCATTTACCCTCATTTAGCACCCCCCTACCCCCTTACCCTCTAGTAACCACTATACTATTGTCCGTATCTATGAGCTTTTGTTTCTTTTTTTATTTGTTTCATTCCTCTGTTTGCTCTTGAATTAGGTATCTTTCAGTGGCATATGATAGAAAACCTTTCCCAAATTGGCTTAAAAGGAAACAAAACTAATTTGACTTATGTGTCTACAACATAAGAAATTTGACTGACTTGAGGCACAGTTTGACGTAAATATTCATGGTTTCTGTCCAGACTTTGGCTTTGTTTCTCTGCAGTTCTCTGGCTTGCACACCCTGTGCGTAGGCATAACTCCCAGGTCAGCTTTTCACCTGTTGCCACAGACAGTTCAGTCCTCATAACTTTACATCCTGAATTCCAGAGGAAGAGAAGGCATCTATTCTGGTAGCTCCCCTAAAAAAGAAAGGGAAGCTGCTCTCCTGGAAACCCCAGAAAGTGCCTCCTTTATGGTACATTAGCTTGATCAGGGCCGTATACTCATCTATGAACTGAAGTCTCAGCTCAGAGTGTGGAATTTGTGATCTGGATTAAGCCAGTGGCCTCCTGAAACTGAGGCTCAAAAGGCTGGGGATTTTGAAAATTAAAGGGATTTGTCAAAGGTAAATCTGGGCGTTCTTGGTGGGGGAAGTAGGGATTAGATATTGAGTAGACAACCAACAAATGTTTACTCTAGGTCTATGCATGACATTTTACAGCACTTCTTGTAAAAAATGATCACCGATTTCTTTTTCGTTTTCTATGCACTAATGGTTTTACTTGGTAAAGTGTAATGCAGAGGGAGAATGTGATTTTGTGATAAATATTATTATGAAGACTCGGTGACTACTGGAAACATAAGCATCACCTATAGGACAGGCCTCATTTCCAGAAAACTGCGTAAATGCAGTTAGTGTCTACGAAAATATACTGCGTCTTTTGAATTGGAGTTAATGATTGAGCTACTATGCATATTTTCCATAACTCTAGGAATGAATGGTCTCTATCTGCATTTCAGAGATTTCCCTTTGATTTAAGTTTCTAACTGAAATTCATGCAGTTTTCAACTTAGTAACCGGTTGTGATTCCAAAATTTATTTGATGGTTCAGAACTTGGAACAAACGTGGATATTGATTCTGTACTAATTTCAGGTGATAAGACTGAGATACAGGAAACGTAGTGAATTTGTTCAAGGTCACACAGATAATAAGTCGCGGGAATAGCATTTATACCTGTATGGGCTGTGTTTTAAATCTCTGCAGACACGGCTCTTCAAACTTGGTGCATTTTTCCCTTAAAACACATGTGGCATTCGATGATTGATGTTTCCAGACTAGCCCACGGTTGTTGCTTATTTACCTCTTTATCTGTAGAAGCACAATATTCTAAGATTTGAGACTAACTCCCTAAAATTGGAGATCCCTGTCTCTGTGATAAGTCCTTGTTGATGTTTGACACCCAACCACTGAATATTCATTTTGTTATCAGTGTATGTGGGACCTAGCCACTGAATATTCATTCCGTCTAATATTATCAGTACATGGAGATTCCAGAGGAATCAGGGAGCAATTCCCCATTGACCTCTATGCAAATGAAGCCAGCAGACAATTCATCTCCCTTCTCTCTGTGTGCAGAGGTGTCTGTGTGATGCAGGCTTAGCCCATCAGATTATATCTTGATGTGTGCAGGGTATTCACAGGTTATCCACCATCATGGTAACCCAACTGAGAGGCTAACAGCACTGCTGAAAATGATTTTGATGATACCAGGGGCAACATCGTATATATCCGTTCTTACAGCATCACCTTTCTGTATAATAAACTACCTAGTCCCTCATTTAGGCCTAATTCTTTAGTCTTGTATGCAAGTCTGTGAACCATCCTAAACCCTAAGTCTCTTTTCTTCTTAAGCTAGTCACTATTACTTTCTAACTGACTGGCAGAACCACTTTTTCTGCTCCCTGTTCTCTCTTCAACTAAACTGTCTATTCAATAAACTTTATAATAAAATAAAAAAATAAGCACCTAACTTTGGAAAATTCAGTCAAATGCAAACAGTTTAACTGGAATGGAAATGATGTCATGGTTTTCATTAGCAGGCAGGGGAAAGGGCTGTTCTTCTGAAAGGCTTTGTGAGGGAATCAGCAGTCATTGGGAGAAGTTTGCAGTTATCCCTGAGACTATAAGACAGTGTTTAGTCAGCCCTGTCTTGGAAAGGATAGGAAAGAAGTAGCTCTGACTTGGGGAGGAGTGGATTTTCCTAAAATAGTAACAGGCTACATAACAGAGGCAAAAAAAAAAAAAAAAAAAGACAACAAAATATTAGGTTGGTGCAGAAGTTATTGCGGTTTTCCAGCTGTTTTCAACCTTTTAAACTACAATTACTTTTGCATCAACCTAATAAACATGACCTAGACACATAGTAAACTTTTTCATCTTTAACTTTTAGTACATTAGTTCTAAAGTATATATATATATATATATATATATATATATATATATATATATATATATATATATATACACACACATATAAAAGCTACTGCATTCATCAAAATTTTAGAGACAAAAATAATGCATAACAACACGCCCCCAAATTAATGGTTTAAAACAATAATCATTTATTCTTACTCCCCGTCTAAAGGTTGGCTGGGGGTCTGGATGGTCTGCACTGGTCTCAGCTGGGCTGGTCTTTTAAAGTGGCTCCACATGTCTATGCTCCTTTGAGTAACAGTCTAACAGGGCTCTCTCCTCAAGGCAATGGCAGAAGCACAAGAAGGCAAGCCAAACCATACTTGCAAGCTACTGCCATGTCCACATCTGTTAACATCCCATTTATCTAAGCAAGTAACATGTCTAAACCCAAATCAAGAAATGGATTTTTCTCTCTAGTCAAAAGAACTAAAAAAAAGACACAAGACAAAGGACATGGACATAGGGCAGGGTGAAGAATTAGGGCCATAATTTAATCTACCACAAAGACAGCCAACCAAAGAAAAATTATCAAGTGAAATATGTGCAAATTCATTATTCAAAAACAAACAAAGAAAACAAAACAAACAAAAAAAAAAAAACGGTGAATCTTGCTATAGACTGAAAGTTTGTGTCCCCCAGATTTCCTATGTTAAAACTAATTGCTAATGTGATACTGTTTGGAGGTGAGGCCCTTGGAAGTGATTAGGTCCTGAGGGTGGAGGCCCCATGAATGGGATTAGTGCTCTTTTAAAAGACCTCAGAAAGCAACCTTGCTCCTTTTGCCAAGTGAGGACACAGCAAAAGCTGGCTGTCTATGAATCAGGAGGTGGGCCCTCACCAGAGACCAAACTTGCCGGTGTCTTGATTTGGACTTTTCAGCCTCCATAACGGTGAGAAATAAATTTCTATTGTTTATAATGCACCCAATCTATGGTATTTTGTTACCATAGCAGCCCAAATGGACTAAAACATGTATGTGTCCCCTCCAACTGGTGGTGCTCTCTTATTTATAGAGCACATCTGTAACATTGGACGTTTTGTGTATAAATGTGAAACAAACATTAGCCCGCACAAAATAGGAGGAATTGTCTTACATTATGTGTTTTGTGACGTATGAAGTATGAAGATTCTTGTGAGTCTTAATTGCTAGAGCAGATGGGAGTTTCCAAGTGTTCTATTACTCAGAGAAAGAGTTTACAAGTATCCAATTTACTAGTTAATCATCCTAGTCAATAATCATACCAGTTGAAATAGTAGAAATACCAGAATTCTTCCATACCATTGTGAGATATAACTGAGTTTATAATGAAGTGAATATTTTCCAGCAAGACAATCCAGAACTACTAACTTCCCTGTAAGAAATAAAAGGCTTTTCTTTCAATCACCAATATTGACAGCTTAGCATGAATATTCCAGACAGCTTGGTCTACAAGATACCTCCGTGGACTAATTTCCCTAAATATCTGATCTTGCCCAAACATTTGTTACATAACAAAATAACTACACACCTTCTCTCTGTCTATTCAAAAGTTAAATATGGGACGAACTCTAAGCCTGTAATTATAGTTTCCAGACCACTCCATGAAAGAATGGCAGACTTAGTTGGTTAATCCACAAAGAAAAAAGACTTTGAAAAGAGGTCAAGTGACTGTGGAAGATATTAAAGACTGTAGCTAGAAACGGAAGTCCCTTCAAATGTGTAACGGAGGCAGATTGCACTAGCTGTTGACAGGGAATTGCTACCATGCGATTCCAGAATTCATCTGAAGAGGAAGCCTGGGACCTGCTATTATCCACCGGCTTGTCCTCTCTGTAAAAAAACGTAAAAATAGGCAAAAGCTTATTACAGTACTAAAACGTGTCCCATCACTGTTTAAATCCATCAGAGACAGATGGCTAATTTGACTAAACCAACCTTTGTTTACAACGGAACAGATCCATTGGTCCTGTGCCAAAGAATTGTAGTTTAAACTTCCCCCTACTTCAGCTACTACATTGATTCCAGGGTTCGCTGAGTCTCAAATGAGCAAGATTAAGATTTCAACATATTCTTCAATGATTAAAACAACTCCTAATGAATATGAGGACCCAGACTTCCCAAAGATAGCAAAATGAATAATAACCACATGTAGCACAGGTGGGCAGTTTTATATCCTAATGTATTATTTACATGCGAGAGGAAAATATCATTAAATGGAAAGCACTGTTACCAGTACTGAAGTTTTAAGACAATACAGATTCCGATAAATAGGTCTTCTGTGTTTTCCTATTTGCAATTTAAATTACATTAGGCTGTTTAAAGTCTTAATTATTTTTAAAAGGCAGGGACTAAGTAAAGGTATGAAATTTTGAATCTGCGTTAGCACATTTTTAACCATGTGCAAATGTATGCCCTAGATGTGTATGGCTTATTAATGAAACAAAATTATTGGGAGCTTTTCCTGCACTAATGTTTTTGTAAAATTTGACTGACTGATTGGCATGATATTTCAAATTTGTGAATTATTTTATTTTTTCTCCAGTTAGAATCTGGCCGTTAAGTTATTCCATGAGTGCTGAGTGGCAGCTAAGAAGTTGTCTTTATTATTCAACTACCAACTAATTCAATATTTTTTTTCTAAAAAGTAAGTGATAGGACAAAGAGTCTATGTCTTGTGACATGACAAATTGATCTCAGAATTTACCTTTCTTATTGAGGTTTAGTGTTATAAAGATTAAAATAAAGTGTATCTACACTGGGGTACTTAATGGAAGGGTTTCTCACAGTCAAAACATTTCAAACTCTCCATGACAGACATATGGGGGAGCCAAAAAAATGTACACATTTTAAGAGATGTTATCTATATATTACTTTTCAAAGTTGAACTGAATTACGGTAGCAATGTGGAGTATAACATTTGCCCAAAAGATGGCGTTAATCAAATGAATGGTAGTGTCATTCATTGTATTACAATTTTAATACAGTTTTTTCCTTTCTTAAAATGTGTCTACATTTTTTTGGCACCCTCTGTACTTGACCTATTACATTTCTACTCTGTCACCTTCAGCATAGGTCTTACCACATCATGTGATTGTGTGCATGTGTGTGTGTCTGTGTGTGTGTGTGTGTTTTCCTCTCTCCCCTAGAACTCTGTTATTTGAAAGGTTAAAAATTCCCTGTCTACCCTATGATTATCATAGCAATTACCCAGCATTTATCTGGTATACTTAATTGGTGCTCAATAAAAATACACATTGAATAAATGGATCACTGTAAGTTTCAGAGTAAGTGACACAGTGGCTTTGCAGGTAAAAATTGGTCAATAAATATGCATGGCCCTGAATTAAACCATATCTTTCTATTCTTTATTAACTCCACCTTTGCCAGTCAAAAGTGCTTTGCATTTATGTCAGTTGCCTTTCTTACTCCACCTGTCATGCTATTCTCACTCTTGAGTTCTCTGAAAACTGCAACTCAAGTAATGCTTTGGCCGAGTTCTTGAGAATACTGAAAAAAGTAACATGGGTCTGTGAGTTTCAAAATTATTTTTTGGCTCTTACCACCTGTATCACTCAGGGTCCAATTAGGAACCTGAAACCACACCATGATTTGAACAGGCAATGTTTAATACCAAGAATTAAATTAGCAAATAGCCAAGAATTACAAAATATCAGTTAACTATAAATGTGCAGCAATAACTCTAGAGCTGAGGCAGAGTATTCAAGGAAGGTACAACTTGGGCAGGTGAGGAAACCTCTCCAAGTCTAAAACTCAGATCTCATTGGAGAGGTCCACTGAGTTGTGCAGACCAGGGCTGTTCTAGCGTTGCTAGGCAAACAGTAAATATCCTTCGGGGTGGAAGGCAGGTCAAGGCTGGCAGGCAGGCACACAGATGGAGTCAGGGCATTGGAGTCTGTTCACCAGAAGAGCAGCAGGACACATGCTGTCTATTGTATCTCACCAGGGGAACCAAAGCAAGGTGGGGCATTAGACTGCATGCTCTGGGTGTGCGTTTGAAGCAAGGTACCATTGCAAACTCCCACACACTCACTATCATTCTTGCAACAGAAGAAGCAAAGCAGATTCACACTGGAATCTGAAAAGACATACAGGAGCCATTCCTCTGGCAATGTTGCATTAGTGCCCTCTACTGACAAAGCTTAATTTTCAGCTGACTGCAAAGGAAAAATGCTTACAGGGGCTAACTTCACTGTAGCAGAGCAGGTAATGAAGGGTGGATTTGGAGCCTAGAGGCAAAGAATCAATAACTGGAGCATCACTCAACAATCCAAAGAGGAATTTATCCTCTACAAGGACCCCATGTTAGCATCCAATCAATCTGATTCATTTACCTTTTGGTCCTACCTGCACCCTTTCTTCCAACCAATTTATTACAATGGAGTTTTATCCAGGTAGTTTCAAGTGCACATGTTTTCCCTAATGTTTCAGAGAATTGTGGGATATTTAGATAAGGTAAATCACATCCAACTTCATGGTGTAGCTCAGATCAGGTTTGGAATAAAATCACTTCCTTTAGGGCGTAATATTTAGTCACAGTCCATACTCAGAGTGAAAGTTGAGGTGCTAACAATCTATACGACATTTCTGATCCAAACCCCTGTTACCTTTCCCTCTGGTTCACTCCATATGTCTCATTCCCCACCCCCGCATCTTTAAAGTTCCTTTAACATACATCAAATATATTCAGGGCATCTGCCCTTGATTTTCCCTTCTGCTTGGTTACATTCTTCCCTCAAAGAGCCAAAGGAATTTTTCATGCATTTTTCTCAGGTTCTTTTGTAAATGTCATGTTCTCAATAAGACTCTTTCTAATGACCCTATTTAAAATAGCAATCCAGTTATATTTCCTTCTCCCTTTGTTGCTTTATACTTCTCCTTAGCATTTATTACCAACGCGCTATGTATTTTAGGTGATTATATTGATTATTCCCTGCCATCCATATTAGAGCATAATCTCCACAAAGGAACGTTCCTGGTTTCTTCACTGCGCCATATGTTAGGTCTGAGAGCCGTACCTGGCACGTGCTTAATGATCAACAAATATATGTGGAGTGACTTTAATTCTACCGTCTAAGATCCAATTATTTCTCATTCTCTAGAAGTTGAAAAACTCAAAAGCCTACGTATGCCAAGCAGGTAATATAAATGACTGAAGCCAGCTGAGTGAGTCCCCTGGTAAAGTGAAGAATGCATGTCCTGTCTGAAGGGAGTAGCTATTCATCATCCCTATTGAAGATTGAGGCCACAAAGGAGTAAGAACCAAGACTTGCCATTTTCAGATTTTTCAAAAAAGGCAGAAAATAAAGACTTTGGGGTATAATCTCCTAGTTTGCAAATGTAAATACTAATTCAATCTAAGAACAGCAAGGAAACCACTTTGCAAAACAAACAAAATATGGCTAGAGGCAGAATGAGGCTACAGCCTCCAGGAGGCCACATGTAAATTCCACATTTAATTTCTAAATTTGGGCTTCCTGCACTTATGCTCATACTCTTAATGTTTCAAACACCCAGACTTATCAAATAAACTTGGCGCCCACAAAGACATCACTGTTTCTTGTCCCTGTCCTTTTTATACCCTTTATTCTTGCAGTCATTTTTGCCAATATCATTATTTATAGTCAACTTTCAGAAGGAACATCTGCACTAATTTTTTTTTTTTAAATGGATTACAGCTCTACCTCTTGATTGTTAAGAGAACTTGGATACAGTTCTATACCTCCAACGTCTAATTTCTTATCGTGTTTGAATTCCCTTGGAAACCACACCGTTTTGTTCTCAAGTCTTGCCATCACTTCCTATCCTAGAGTTGTACCCCAGGTTCCCGATTGTTCTCCTGATGAGCCAGAATCCATCTCTGCTTAACAGGGAGAATTACACAAGGCTTGTCTTCCTAAAAAAGGCAAACATCCATCACTATAACCTCATTTTACCACATAATATTCTGGTTTACTGAGCTATTTTCTCATTTTATTATCATCATTATTACTTTCCTCAGCCTAATGAGAGAGAGAACAGTAAGAGTAGAACTAAGAAACAATTATTTTGTTACAAGGTATCCCTTGTTGGAGGCACAAGAATGAATTTGATAGACTTAAAGCACCACTTGTCTTCTGTGGTACTGTCACCACATGGTAATAAATCATTGAGAGGAAAGAGTATTTTATAGAGCCAAAATATTTATTTCCAACCAAGTAATTGCTTTTCCTTAAGAGTTTATGAAAGGTACAGTTTCCTCTTAATCTCTTTTTGTTTTGCCTTTAACAGACCTTTAAAAACTTATATTTACTTCTGAAAAGATGTGTAGGTAGCAAACTTTTCCATGGGTTTTGTAAAACAACCTCTGGGAAGGGCATTTGATTAGTCTGGTAGCACACGAGAGAAGTCAGAGGTTGATTAAAATTGGTCTAGTTGATGTTCTTTGATCTTTTCTTTAACCTTGGTGATATTTCATGTTCTTACCGTTAAATTCAGAGTCATCACTTACTTTAGCCTTTTGACAACAGTATAAAGAGGACATCATTTAAAAATCATTCCTAGGTGAAGTCATAATATTATTTAGGTTTCAAAACAGTGAATTTGTGTTGAGATTAAACTAAAAATAATTTTTGAGTCAAAATTTCTAAAATGTTATAAAAATGCTAAATTATTTTTCTTATATGTGGCATTATCAACTAATTTCTGGATATTCATAACCAGTTAATGCAAAGATATGGCATGCTTTGTGTTGTATTAGAAAACAGATGAATGAAATTATTTTGTTTCTCAGATTATAAAAAGTAATGCATGCACACTTATTAAAAGCATGACAAGTAGAAATACATAAAAAGATGCAGTAAAGAATCAATAATTTCAATTATGAAACTATGAGAAATCACCTTCGACACAAAGCTCATTATGTCACAGGTAATTGTAATTAACTCTTAATGCCTTAAAATGGTCAGGTGGAGAGAAGCACTAACCCTGATACAAAGAGAAAGTTGGTTAAAGCATAAACACTCTGATTTAAGAGAGTTAAGGAAAGAGAGAGAGTAAAGGTTTGACCAAAGAAGTGAATGGAATAACTTCTGAGCAGGTGACACCATCAATTTTCCAGTTTTTCCCCATGGCTAATAAGTTAATGACCCTTATTCTTGCCACTTCAAATGAATTTACTCAGATAATTTAAAAATATCTTGAGTTCACTCATGCATTCTGCTAGAGTTATAGTCATAAATCACCTGGTCTAGTCACCAGACTCTATAGAACTCTATAAATCATCAAGGCAGATGTGTTTAAAAGATGCTATGTAATATAATAAGCGCGAAAATATAATTTGGCAAAGTGAATCCTCCACGGCACTAGTCCAGTAAGATTTTCTAAGAAAAAAAGCGGGAAGGGC
This sequence comes from Rhinolophus hipposideros, assembly GCF_964194185.1. Lineage (NCBI taxonomy): Eukaryota > Metazoa > Chordata > Mammalia > Chiroptera > Rhinolophidae > Rhinolophus > Rhinolophus hipposideros. The sequence goes on along the minus strand of NC_138051.1, from coordinate 8,801,562 downwards.
AGTTTACTAACCCTTTCTGCAAGTCTCAATGTACAATAAAGGTTCTGAGAAATCTGGTGGTAAACAAACCTGATTAACTTTGTTTAATCCAGAGTCTTTTCATTATATTTACGATGAAACATTAAGCCAAACTTCTTCACTGCTCTTCAAGAATATCTTGAAGGTGTGAGATCAATTCACATGAAGTTCTACTACTAAATATATTCAAAAGAACTAAAAATAATGTCCACACATTTCAAATATAAAGATTATAGAAAGTATGGCATGGACTAAATGCTGGTATTAATATCACTAGTGAGAAAACCAGTTTTAAGACTAAGGGTTTAGGGCAGCCAGATGGCTCAGTTGGTTAGAGCACGGTGCTCTTAAAAACAAGGTTGCCGGTTTGATCCCCACATGGGCCACTGTGAACTGCGCCCTCCACAACTAGATTGAAACAACTACTTGACTTGGAGCTGATGGGTCCTAGAAAAATACACCTAGAAGAAGAAAAAAAAAAAAAAAACCTACGGGTTTAAGCATCTTTGATTTTTACAAAACCATTATCAAGTTAGAGTGGCCTTTTTTAACTTGCTTTCCGGGTGTAAAATACATGATCTGCATATTTCAAATACGTAGTCAGGGGCTGACAACTGTAATAAAAAGTGCTTCCGAAATGGTACATGTTTTTCTAATTGCCCAAAAGATCAATGTGAAATAGCTACTGCCACTTCGAACCCAATTCTGAATCAATGGGGACACTGTATATGTCAATCACGTCTCCTGTTAGCTAAAATGCCTCCTTGTACATCTAGTGCTAAGTGATTTGTTACTGTGTATTTGTTTTGTTGTTCATGCTGTTGATTTGTTTGATTACAGAGGGATGGTCACTGATAGGTACAGAGGTGCAGACAGAATCCTAAGTCAGCAGGCTAATAACCTCTGAAGTTTTAGGATTTTTAACTCCCACCAGAGGTAAAGATACTAATTAACAAAACCAATCAAGCCAGTTTTCCCACCAAACCTGAACACAAAGATTATCTAATGGGACAAACATGTAGACACCATGACAGTGACATCACAAGGTCAGGATGGAAGAACTGATCCGGAGAACTACTTTAGATCAGGCAGGAATTATTTGTAAAGGTAAACTTACCTTTTCTAAATGTAATGTAACTTACCAGCGGAATGGTACTAAGACAGATGGGTATAAAATAATGATCTATATGATCTGACAACTGCAATTGATTTTAACTTTTTTTTTTTCAGAAAAGAATCATTTTTATTATTAAACTACTCATCACCAAGTTCAATATTTAAATGACAAATCCTGGCCCTGTGCTGGTATTGTAAAAATATGTCCAAGTCTGTAACAAATGAGTTTCATATCCATGAATTAATTTTAAGTCATCTGTTGGCTGTGTTTAATAATATTTGTGCAAATAAAAGTAAAGTAAATAAAAAGGCTGATGCCACTAAAAGCTGACAGCTAAGTTCTAAACGTATTGAAGTGTCCATATTTAATAGTTGGAAAGCAGTTTAAACTGCGCACCATAAAATCCATCAACACACACTTTTATTTAAAGAGGAAATCTCCATTTTGTGGTAAGATAGACTCAATATTTGGTTTGAAAACATCTCATGTTTTTATAGATTAGAAAAGATTAGAGAGAGGGGCAGGGATCGTGTGCTGGATACATTTCATTTTTCAAAAAGGAATATGTTCATGATTTGGTATACATTGTGAACAAGAATGAAAGCCATAGATTAAAGGTGCATACACAGCAAAAGCCAAGGAAAACTACACAGGGTGCTTCTTATGATGTATTATTTACACAGGTGACTTTCTTCCAACAAGGCTTTCTTCCTTCCAGTGTATTTGAAATCTGTGGTGTCAATCAATGACATTTAACAATTCTGTCATGCTCAAAGGAGAAAAGAAAATCTGCTTGGATCTTTACATTGAATATTTAAAATGATAATAAGAAAAAACAGAAGCAGCCTCAGGTACAGCAGGTTACTACAAATGAAAACAAAAAAAGAGGATGGGGGAGCGAATTTAAAAGTCATGTCCATCAAGTAAATTTTGAATGATTTTTAAAAATGTGAGTTTACTGATGGTTTCTGGGATTAGTTAACCTCATAAAGTAACATTCATAAATGTACTTTATGAACAGGCTCTGTTTCAAGTGTTCAGTTACAAAGGTCTGACAATTAAGTTCGTAAACTTGTTATAATGATGTTGCTAACATTTTTTGGTATCACAGGGATTATTCATTATGAATTTGTACCACCTGGACACACAGTTAACCAAGTTTACTATTTGGAAGTGCTGAAAATGCTGCATGAAAAAGTTAAATGACCTGAACTTTTCGCCAACAATTCATGGCTCTTGCATCACAACAATGCACCAGCTCACAGGGCACAATCTGTGAGGGACTTTTTAGCCAGTAAACAAATCACTGTATTGGAACACCCTCCTTACTCACCTGATCTAGCCCCCAATGACTTCTTTCATTACCCAAAGATTAAAGAAAATATTGAAAGGAAGACATTTTGATGACATTCAGGACATCAAGCGTAATACAATGACAGCTCTGATGGCCATTCCAGAAAAAGAGTTCCAAAATTGCTTGAAGGGTGGACTAGGCAATGGCATCAGTGCATAACTTCCCAAGGGGAGGACTTCAAGGGTGACTATAGTGATATTCAGTAATGAGGTATGTCACACTTTTTCTAGGATGAGTTCACAAACTTAATTGTCAGACCTCTGATACATGAAGTGCTGTGTTAGGTAGACACTTTGGGTGAATATTTAGATGTTTAAAACACAACCCCTGCTTTTTAATTGACTGGTATGATGGTAAAATGGAGAAGATACTGGGATTAGGAGAACAACAAAACTATTACTCCAAATGGTATATTAGCATCCTGACATAAACACAGCAGAATTTTATAACTATTCAAAAGAAGAGAGATTACAGATAATGGGAGGAAAAAAACTTTACATGGAAGATCCTGTTAATATTAACTTGGAAAACACAGTTTTCCAATACAAAATGGTAAGGAGCTTAACAGTGAGGACACAAGAAATGGAAACTAACGGCACAGTCTGAGAGCAGCATGTAACTGGGTGCACTGGGAAGAGTCATGGCGGAAAGCACTGAAAGGTGCCAGGTGTTCACCATGGGGAGGCTTGGAAGATGTGATTATTCATCAATCAATGATGTTCATGGGTTTCATGTAATATTTCCTTCTGAATATATGATCCCGATATATACCCTAAATGTGTGTATAAAAGTTTGTGTATATGTGTGTGTGTATACACACACACACACAAATACACACACATATATACACACACACATATACACACACATATATATGCACACATACATATATATACCCTCATATTTATTTGAGATTGTGTCTGGGTGTTTGTAAGTTTAGATACACATATGCACATATCAGTTTATTCACAGAATCTACTTACAGTCACAATATTATTGAAGCAGTCTTCAATATTCACTGAATACTGAAGAAGAGAACTATCATATTTCTAAGGGAAAACAAATTCAAGGCCCTGTTTTAGACCATAAAGAATTGATTGCACACACATGAAAAACTTTTCCTCTGCCTCCAATTCCACCTGAAGGACACCAGAAATGGAAAAAGAAGCCACAAAGTGAAACCCCTTGGTTTTTGACAAGGCATCTGGACATCCCAGAAGATGGTAAGAGGAGGGCTCCAGGACTGGGGCTATACCTGGGTTTTCATATGACTTTAAAAGCTCAAGAATGTCCCTTGGTCCCTCCAGATCCATGGTTTCTATTTTTCAGTGGACCTCTATAAAGTCAGGGTGTTCAATCTTTCTAATTTTTTAAATATTTCAATTACAGTTGACATATAACATATTAGTTTCAGGTATGCAACATAGTGATTAGACATTTATATAACTTATGAAGTGCCCATCCCAATAAGCCTAGCACCTACCCTTCTGACCCCACACATAATTATTACATTATTATGTTCCTTATGCTGTACTTTACATCTTGTTCATTTTAAGGCCTGAGCCTAGGACAGTACCTAATTCATTACAGGCACACTGTGAATTAAATAAATTCATGTGCAAATTCTCAGTTTTATTTCAAACTTATGTTAAACAAAATTTTTGATCATTAATGACTCACAAAGGGGCTGAATAAGTTATTTTCACAGACTGTCCCAAAGTTATATCTTCCTGAAGCATATACTTAGGGGTTTAAGCTTGTATGAGGGTTTCTCATGCACAAATTATGAAGAGGAAATCTAGTATCTAAAACAGCTCTGATTTAAACCTAACTTTTTCTTTATTGAGAAGATAGGGAAAGCTAAATAATACCTAAATTCTTATAGTGTGCCTTCGTATGTTAGAGTATGAATTAAGACAGCTATATTTTAGAGAAAAAAATTGGGTTCAGTATATTCTAGGCATTTCCTGACAGAAGAGGGGCAGGCTATAATAAAGGCAGTCGGTAACATGGACAGAACTGCAGTTAACAAGTAACGGCTGCATTAATTACAGACTGTTTGAGCCCCTTATATAATGATAGTTGCCATTCAATATTATTCAGCTTCAACTTCAGGTATACAGCGCAGTGGCCAGGCAGCTACACCATCCATGAAGTTGTCTCCCTAATAAGCCAAGTGCCCATCTGACCCCCTACAAAATCTTTACAATATATTCCCAGGTGCTCTGATGAGTTCCCACCCAGGATCTGGCCTGAAGAGAAGACGAAAGAGAGTAGAAGTTGGAAAAGATGACAGTAGGAGATACATTGGCTGTAGTTGAGAGAGAAAAGATATTTTCATAGCTAGTTGACATTCCCAGGTTTATCCAGATAAAAACATGAAAGTCAGCCACTGCTTTATAAAATTCATTCAAAATTCAAAATAGGCTAAACCAACGTTCTGGATTAAGAAGTCTCTAATTTAAGATGTGGCTCTGTGCTTGCTCCTGGTGTTACTTAAATTCTGTAAGCATCCACTGAATATCTATAAACAAATATAAAGTATATCTCTGCTTTACATGTGGTTATTATTAAAATGATTAATATAAAATACTTTGTATCGATCAAAGAGAGAATGCACTAAACACTGCATGTTACATATTGTCGCTACTGCCCATTGACATGAATATATAATCATTCTGTGGTTTAAAATGAGAAAACACATTAACTTTATCCTTTTTAAATGAAGAATCGTGTCTGGGAATAAAAGTGTAGTGTATATATTCTGATATCTTATAAATGACAGACTCTTAATAAAAATATATTTTTGTCTATTCAGTAAAAATGATAATGAGAAAACAGTTCAAATAATTAGACAGCTCAGTAATCTGTCTTCTATTATTGGTTACAACCACATCCCTAGTTCAAGTTCATACAGCAAATGTGACTAGGGCAAACACATGGGTTGAAAACAAACAAGCAAACAAAAACTAAACCTCCATTCACTTACTTTATTTATGGTACACGTATGGGTGATAGCAACAGCTCTAAAGTCTAAAAGAATGGTTATTCATTTTAGAAAAAAAAATGTAATCCCATTTTGAATTTATAGAATAAAAACTGTTAATAGTATATATATATATATATATATATATATATATATATATATATATATATAGTCTAAGTCTAAATTTCATATTCATAATATCGGTAGTAATATAAGAACTTATCTTATTAATATGAACCATAATATTTAATTGCTAAGTGATAAATTGAATTGGTAAATAAACTTATTTAACAATTAATTTCTAAATAAATTAAGGACACACATTTAGTCTTTAAAATAGGATATGAATATAATGTCAACAATATGCCTGATTTCCTTGAATAACAATGTTTCAGTTCCAAAGGAGCAAAGCAATTTTTAAACAAGTTTTGAACATGATTGTTTTATACTTTAAAATTGTGTTCTTTGCAGAAGCAAAATGTAAAGATACTGCTATAAACAGTGGTGTCCTCTAAAATCAAGTATCGCTACAGCCATGCTAATAATGACATTGATTTTCATGTGCAGAATGAGGAACCATTATTTTTATATTTGAGTCCCACTTTCTTATATTATTTCTAAAATATTTTTGAACTTGCTCATCTGAGTAATTTAAGCATTAAATACCTGTCTGTTCTGCACAACAAAGGAAACCAACAACAAAACAAAAGGACAACCTACTGAATGGGCAGAATATATTTAAAAATGACATATCTGATAAGAGGTTAACGTCCAAAATATGTAAGAAGCTCACACAACTCAATAACAAAAAGTAAAAAATTGGGTCAAAAGATGGGCAGAGGACATGAAAATACATTTCTCCAAAGAAGACATACACATGACCAACAGACATATCAAAAGATGCTCTGTGTCACTAATCACAGGGAAATGCTAATCAAAACCACAATGAGATACCACCTCCCACAAGTCAGGATAGTTATTATCAAAAAGTTAACAAATAACATGCGTTGGTGAGAACATGGAGTAAAGCAAAGCCTTGTGCACTACTGGTTGGACTGCAAGTTAGTGCAGCCACTATGGAAAAAAGTAGGAGATTCCTCAAAAAAACAAAAACAGATCTACCATAGATCCAGCAATTCCACTTCTGAGTAATTGGCTGAAGAAAATGAAAACACTAAATAGAAAAGATACATGCACCTTATGTTCACTGCAGCATTATTTTCAACAGCCAAGATATGGAAGCAATTTAGGTGTTCACTGTAGATAAACGTATAAAGACGATGTGAGATATACATATACATATACAATGGAATACTTATTATGCAAAAATAAAAAAGAATTAAATCTTGCCATTTGTGACAACATGAATGGACCTAGAGAGTATTATGCTACGTGAAATATGTCAGACAGAAAACAACAAATGCTGTATGGTCTCACTTACATGTGGAATCTAAAAAATCACAACAAACAAAACAAAACAAAACAAAAACAGACTGATGAAACAGAGACCATGGTTACCAGAAGGGCAGGGGATGGGCGATGGTTAAAAAAGGTGAAGGAGAATAGAGTTGATAATACTATGAAAGTTTACATGGTGACATGATTACTAAAACTTGTGGGGTGATCACATCATAAGGTATAAAAATGTTGAATCACTACATTGTACAACCTGAATCTAATATAATAATATTGTATACCAACTATATTTAAATAAAATAAATAAATGCATGCATATTATACTGGACAGGAAAAAAGATGGAATCACGTGAATGCTTGTCAACAATTGTAATGCCATAAATTCTAGGCCTACTTTTTCTAAAAGAATAAAAAGCATACATAACCACATTTTAAACTTTTTTTTAATACATTTCCTTTATGCATGTTGGTATGTTAGGGATGTTGATCAGGTGAGAGGAAAGGAGATTGAGAAAAACATTTCACCTTAATGAAAGAAAAGAAAAAAAAACATATATCAATGTCCCATAGTAACTACGAATGAATGCACTGGAGTAGGTTGTCTGGATTTAAATCTCAGTTAAGCCACTCACTAGCCGTATGTTTTTAAATGCTCCTACTCTCCGGTCTATGTCTCATTTGATAATGAGGTAACTGTAATTTTCTGAGTTAGCAAGAAAATAAAAGCACTTAGAATACTGTCTGTCATGCATATATTAACTCTCAGTGCTTCTAATGCTGTTATTTCAAACTTTTATTATCTTCCTTGATTTGGGGGAAACAATTTTTTGATAATTATTCATTATCTTTAAACATGGGCACAACAAAAACTATGCCATAATTGGAAATCTCCCTATATACACCAAAGATATTAGTTGAGACGTATTATTTATACATTTGCTGTGATACTCCAGAAACATTTAATGAACTTATCATATTGAATGTTTGTTAATTTCTACAGTAGATGCCAATCATCCCTTTAAAAATAAAATTTTATTTGCATATTGATATATTTGTCCACATTTTCTCCATCCTAAGGAGGTAGGCGCTGCAAGATCTGAAACCTTTCATTTATGACTTCTATATTTCCTTTTTAAAATTGAGATTTTGGGGGGAGGGAGATGAGGGTAAGGGGGATCAAATATATGGTGATGGAAGGAGAACTGACTCTGGGTGATGAACACACAATGGGATTTATAGATGATGTAATACAGAATTGAACACCTGAAATCTATCGCTAACAATTGTCACCCCAATAAATTTAAAAAGAAAAAGAAAAGAAATCCTTATTCAAGCCAGGAGTAAATGAAAAAAAAAAAAGTGAGATTTTTCTTAAATAAGTCTTTTTTTAACCAACTTACTTGATTTTGATGTAACATATTAAATTCCCATTTTTAATATATAGGTAGGTCGACAGACATACAGTCAGAGCTTCTACTCTGCAAGATCTAACCATAGCAATGTATTTCCACACTGTATGGATGTATTTTCAGTTTAAGCAAATTATCTTGATTCCCTTAGGTATTCTCTGTAGTCTTATGATACACTGAAATTATGGCTAAGAACTTCTCAACAATATTTTGTTGGATTTTAAGGAATTTAAAGTTTCTAGACACCAAGGAACAGGACCTATAAAAGTCAAATTCTCTAAGGTAATAAATATTGATACATTTTTGCCTAGTATAAACCAAAAAAAAAAAAAAAAAAAGGCTTGGTATGAGTTATAGAACCAACAATCAAGTTGTTGAAGCAAATGAATCAAGTTAACATACTCACATATTTTCAACATTTTACAATTGTTAACCATTCAACAGAGGCTGAAAAACTAGTATGAACTGACAAATGCGAAAACCATGACCACTTTGCCAGGCAGAGGCACCTCTCATGACAAAGGATCATGGCAGAAAATATTCAATTCTTACATTTTCTAAACACAGCATCAGCATAAACCTAACTCACAGATCTGGCTCAGATTATAACGGCATGTAAACTTTCAGGGAGGAAAAGCACTGATGCACATAAATTGGATAATTAGTGTTAATTTGATAATATCAGCAATCAATCATAATTAGAAGCAATGCACTGTATTAAAAGTTACAATTTTATTTCACATGAAATAAAACTATGAAATTAGAGCCCCTCATTTTTATTTTCTATTTCTTTCTTAGTTTCCTTTTTGCAAAAGGTCTAATGATGACATTTACAAATAAAAGCTCAAAAGATACAATTTATGTAACATAAAACTCACCCTTTCATAATACTTTTAATTTTTATAAGGTTGATAGAGATATCTCTTTTTTCATTCCTTGATTTATTAATTGGAATCTCTTCTTTTTTTATTCTTGGTCAGTCTCGTTAAGCATTTGCCAATTTTGTTGATCTTTTCAAAGAAATAACTCTTGGTTTTGCTGATGTTCTCTATTGTTTTTCTATTTTATATTTCATTTATTTCCATTCTAATCTTTATTTTTTTTCTACCATTCTGCTTGCTTAGGGTTTGGTCTGTTCTTCTTTTCCTGCTTTCTTAAGGTAAAGAAGAACTGATTTCAGATTTTGAAAGAATATACCTATAAGTTTCCCTACAAATACTGCACTAGCAGCATCCAATACATTTTGGCATGTGTACCTTATTTCATATGTCTCATAGTACTTTATAATTTCCTTTGTGATTTATTTTTGATTTATTTTAATTGTATTTAGTTTTTTTTCCCCCAGACAAAATAGACTTTATTTATTTATTTATGTATGTATGTATGTATGTATGTATGTATGTATGTATGTATTTATTTATTTTTTGAATTCCATTTTATTTATTAGTGGTACAAAACTCATAAGCATCACTGTTTTTGAAAAGCCTGATTTAATACTTTGTTCTTTTTTTTTTCCTTCAAAGCACTTTTTATTTATTTTTTTTTCTTTACATCCCTCACAATTGTATTTAGTTTTGATCAATTTATATTTAATATAATTATCAGTAAGACCAACTTACGTGTGTTTTTTTGCTATTTATTTTGATATATGTTACATTTTTTCTTTCTCAATTCTTCCATTATTTCCTTCTTTTGTGTTATATATTATGTAGTCCACCATTTTAATTTCCTTAATGTTCTTTAATTACGTTTTTTGAATAATGTTCTCAGTAGTTACCTTGCAGTTTGCAATTCACATCTTAACTTAAAACCATAAAGTTAGAATTAATATCAATTCAATTTCACAGCATGCAAAAGCTTTGCTTATACGGCTCTGTTTGCTTTGTGCTATTATTATAACACAAATTACACCATTACATATTATAAACCCATCAATACATGTTTGAATTTATTGCTTTATGTATTTGTGTTTTAAATCAGATAGAAGAAAAAAAGAGCTACAAACAAAAAAATATATTTACACTATCTTTTATATGCATATATGTACTTACCTTTATTCTGGATTCTTTATTTTTTTATGTGGATTTGGGTTACTGTCTAGTGTCATTTCATGTCAGCCTAGAGGACTCTATTTTATATTTCTTATAGGGGATGTCTACTATTGACAAATGCTCTCAAGTTGTTAATCTGGGAATTTCTTAATTGCTCCATATTTTCCGAGAATGTTTGTCTGCATGTAGAGTTCTTGACAATATTTTCTTTCAGCACTTTGAATATGTAATTCCACTCTCTTCTGGCCTCCATTATTTCTGTTAAGTCAGCTGTTAATTTATTAAGAATCCCTTATATACGATATGAGGTGCTTTTGTTTGGGGTATGGCTTTTATCAGTTTAACTATGATGTGTCTTTCTTTGAGTCTCTCCTACTTGGAGTTGGTGTGTAGACTAATGTTTTTCATCCAATTTGGGACCATCATTTCTTCAAATATTCTTTTTGCCCTTTTCTCCTGTTAGACACCATCAAGTATTCCAAGACATACATAATGGGATTCCTCCCCAAGATATACATAGTAAGAGTCCTCCAAGGAGAACTCCCACTATGCATATCTTGGAACACGTGATGGTGTCTAACAGGTTTCTGAGGCTCTGTTCATTTTTATTTCTTCATTATATTCCTCAGACTGAATAATCAAAATTCACCTATCATTGAGATTGCACATTATTTCTTCTGCCAGCTCAAATCTGCTGTTGGGCCTCTTAGGGGATTTTTCATTTTAATTATTATACTTCAACTTCAGAATTTCTAGTTGGTTATTTTTTCAAAGTTGTATCTCTTTATTGATATTCCCTATTTAGTGACACACCATTCTCATACCTTTCTTCAGTTTGTTAGACATGATTTCCTTTAGTTTGGTGAATGTATATATAATTGCTCATTTAAAGTCTTTCTCTAGTGAGCTCATCATCTGAGCTTCCGCAGGGACAGTTTCTGTGTGTAAACCTGCATATGGGCCATACTTTCCTGTTCCCTTCCCTATGTCATATTTTTAAAAATTGAAACTGTACAATTTATGAAATCAGATCCTCTATCCTCACAGTTTGTTGTTGCCACTATTTGTTTAATGAATCTCCTGGACTAATTCTGCAAAGTCTGTATTCTTTACTGTGTAGCCATTGAAGTTTCTATTTAGTCAGCATAGTGAGCAGCCAATGATTGGTCAGAGACTTCCTTTAAGTGCATTGAACCAATATGCTTGTAAACCTTTAAAGCGGAGCTCTCTGTGTATGTTGGAGACATGCCTTCAAAACTCTAGCATTTTAAAACTCTTAGCCTTCGCTTTCTGTTGTGCAAAAACCTAAAGGTCAACTAGGGGCAAGAAATTACAGCATTTCGAATCACTTCCTGTGTATGCACATAACCCCACAAATGGTTATACCTTCTAGATCCCCAGGAATATGGCAGAGATTTTCATATCCACTATGGATTTCTCTCTTTCTTTTTAATTAAGATTTTGGTCTGTCTCTTGTTTTGTACAAATGGTATCACCATGTCAATTGTTAACAACTGTAGCTGAATTTTTTTCAACAAATTACTTGATGAGAGGGCTTTCCTCATTGCACGAGCTCTGAGTCAGGTCAACTAAAGACAGGACCTATGAATGAGCTTTGCCTGGGATCAGCCAGGAAGGTCAAACAATGACAATTCAATAAGTATGAAGCTTTTTTTAAAGACTATTTTTTAGAAGAGTGTTAGGCTCCCAACAAAATTGAGAGGAAGGTACGGAGATTTCTCATATACCCCTTGCCCCACACATGCATTCCCTCCCTATTATTAACATCCCTCATGAAAGTGGTATATTGTTACAATTGATGATCCTACATTGACCCATCATAATCACCTCAAATCCATAGTTTACCTTAAGACTTGTACATTCTTGGTCTTGTACATTCTATAAGTTTGCACAAATATATAATGTCATGTGTCCATCATTACAATTTTATACAGAATATTTTCACTTCCCTAAAATCCTCTGTGCTCTACCTCTATTCATCTTTCCCTTATAGCCCCTGGCAACAACTGCTCCTTTTACCAGCTCCATGTTTTTTTTTTCCTTTTTCTGAATGTCATATAGTTAGAATCACACAGAATGCAGCCTTTTCAGATTGGCTTCTTTCACTTAGTCATATGTATTTAAGGTTCTTCCATATCTTTTCATGGCCAGAGAGTTCATTTCTTTTTAGTGCTGAGTAATATCCCATTGTCTGGATGTACCATAGTTTCCTTATCCATCCACCTACATTTTGGTTCCTTCCAAATTTTAGTAATTATGAATAAAGCTGCCATAAACATCCATGTGCAGGCTTTTGTGTGGATGTAAGTTTTCAGCTCCTCTGGGTAAATACCAAGGAACACTATTACTAGATCATAACCAAGAAGCTGATGGTTTTCATAACTAGTATAGAGCTAGAGAGAGGGAGAAGAACACAGAGAAGAGAAAGAAAAACTTCCACAAAGCTCTCTGTTCTTATGGAGATTCAATTTTTCTTGAATAAATACTCCTTGGATTGTTGAAACTCTTTGATTAATTTCCAGAGTTCTGAAAAGTGTTATGTTGACAGTTTTTGCCAATATTCTCATTCTCTCTCTCTCTCTCTCTCTCTCTCTCTCTCTCTCTCTCTCTCTCTCTCTCTCTCTCTCTCTCTAATGGAATAGCAGATTTGTTGGAAGTCCTTATTTGCCATTCCAGAAGTGCTTCTCTCTTAATGACATTTTAATATCTAGCATCAATGGCTTTTTTGAGTCCTCGTTATTCTTGACTATCAGACATTTCCTTTGGGTCTTACATCTTTATACTTAAAGTATCAGTGATTCCACCTACTCCTTGGCTTTGGCTACTGTTATGGATTGAATTATGCCCCCCACCACCACCACCAAATTCATGTGTTGAAGCCCTAACTCCTAGGATGGCTGTCTTTGGAGAGAGGGCTTATAAGGATGTAATTAAGGTTAAATGAGAACATATGAGTACAGCTCTGATCCAAGGGGATGTAAGTGTCCTCATAAGAAAGGACATCCGAGAGCTCTTTCTTACCACATATAAGCATTAAGGAAAGGTCCAGTGAGCACACAGTGAGAAGGCAGCCATCTACAGAGCTGGGGGAAAAGTTCTCCCCAGAAATAAGACCATTCTGGCACTCTGATCTCAGAATTGCACACTCCAGACCGTAAGAAAATAAGCCACCCACTCTGTGGTATTTTGTTATGGCAGTGCAGCCTGATGAATATAAGGACAATCTCCCACATCCATTTCCTGACTCCTGAATTCACTTGTAAGTAATCAGCACATACTGTTAACTCCTTGCTGGCTCTCACTTCCTCAAGGTCCATCTGGCCTCACAATCTCAACAGGTTCCAACTAGAACTCATAATTTTAACTCAGCAACTATTCCTGACTTTCCTAATTTGACTAATGAGTCCCACACCCAGTTACCTAGACTCATACTCTAGCAGACATGATTGGATAAAATGCTTGTCAAAGCTATTTAGAGACCATTGCTAAACAAGGAATGAAAGGCTACATAGCATCTTATAATCAGAAAACCATTACAGGCCTGCCATGTTGGTAGCTATGGCTTTGTGTTGGGCAAGCCATTTCAATATGTTAATATCCCCACTACTTTATTCAGACTCAAGCATACAAAAAGACCATCAAGCATACAAAAGCCATGTTCTACAAATAGAAAACTGCTTTCACAGCCATTGATATTGCACAGAATGTCACTCGACATTATAGCTGTGTTTATAGCATCTCCAAAGAACTCACAAGTAAAACTGACAATTTGGTGAAGAAAAAGCAAAATCACAGCAATTCTTAGACGTCACATAAAGTCAATCCATGATTCAGTCACTGATTTTTTTTTTTTTCCGTTTTTAACTCATTGTTCTGAAAACAAATAATGTGACCAAATTCCTGCCTCTCCATGGTCTTCATGAGATTGTGCTTTTGTAAATACACATTGGCCCGGCATTTAGTAGCAAAGCGGAACTCCTGGAATCACATGAGCATTGCTGGAAGGGACAATGTTTTTTCTCTGTTAGAAGTTATATCCAATTTTGCCTAATGTGATCTTGTTTTTGATAACCAGATAACATATGAAGAAAACACTCCCTCAGTGAATTTCAATCTCACAGATTGGCCCAAGGTGCACACTGAGGAAGTGGTAGAGTCTCTCAGAATCTTTACCTTTTCCAAGCCAAGTCTTGGTCAACCAGCTGAACAGGTCCTTATGGAGCATCAAGCAGGCAAACTAACCCAGTCCTTTTAAAGCACAGATAGAGTCTCATTCGTTTTTGCCCTTGGAGTATTTTTGCAATCATGCTGACATGAGAAACATGCATGTTTAGTATTAATTTATAAAAATACATAGAATTTTAAGTAAAGATACAAATCTAAACAAGTTTATAAAGAAATGAGGCACAATATGACATCTCTCAAACTACACTAAAATTATATTATGAATAATTATTTAATATAATTCTGAGGTGAGGATTTGGTTTTGATACAAAAAGATCTCAAAACATACACAGCTTTACATTCTGCCTTCAGACTGCTTAGGTCGGTCCTTTTGCCTTTTATCACAGACCAGCCTTTAACTTAGTAGATGGAGGTCTGATTGCCAGCTCAGAAATCACTCAGCCTGTTCCTCGTTGGAGCATAAACGTTTTTGCTTTCTTTGCTTTTCTGTTTCTATCAGAACAGCAGGCAGCTGCAGCTCAGGCTAAATGCTATGATGTTCTCTACTGGTCACACCACCGAAGTACAGACGTCCTGCTCCTCTGAGTCTCCATGACACACCGTGAGGGCATTTTATTTAAACAGAGAGTGTCCTTGCCAGAGTATTGTAATCATTCTAACCCTTCCCCCAATCTAATCTCTTACTAATCCCTAATGAAGAGATTTCTGCATATCAGATGTTTTCTATATTTAACAAACTAGCATCTCCCAAGAATTGAGACACTAAACAAAAAGCAACAGAAGTAGACTCAAAGCCAAGTTTTCCAAGATCGAAATATTCCATGCTTATAGCGACTCCTTGGCATATTGGAAAACAAAACAAACCAGCTCCAAAGAAGTTGTAAGCATATTTCTAAAAGTTTTTACTTTTTTATGGAATGCTGACCCATCCATTTCCATTGGTACTTTTCCAATGTAGCCTATATTATTATACGAAAGCATACTTCTTTTTAAAAAGATTTATGGTCATTTGGATTTTACTTTCAAATTAAACTGAAAATAATATTTCAAGACTTCAGCTCTCCTAGGTTTCTAACCTCCTCCCTGGCCATTACTTCTGAGTGTCTTTTGCTTCAGTCTCATTTCAGTGACCCTATATACTGTAGTTTTTCCAGAATCAGCCCTTGAACTTCTTTGCCACTGGATAAGCACTTACTCTACTAGAGATCTTATCTGAATCCATAGTTAGACACCACCTCTGACTGATTACTCCCAAATGTATTTCTCCAGCCTGGCCTCTCCCTTGAATAACAGACCTAATTATCCAACTATGTACTCAGCTACTTCACCTGGATACGAAAAGGAATATCCAAATCAATATTCCTAAAACTGGGTTCATGATACATCCCTCAAAAAAAATATTTTTAAAAGCACTCTTCCATAGTCTTAACCATCTCAGTAAATTGCTCTTCAGACCAAATATATTGGGGTAATCCCTGATTCCTCTCTTTCTCTCATACCACAATACCCAATGTTTCACCAACCCTGTATGCCATATTCAGAACCTGATCACATGTCATAATTTCCACCCCATCCCCACAGGTCCAAGCTGACATCATCCTGCCCCTTTAAAAATAATAATTATAATAATAATAATAATAATAATAATAATAATAATAATAAGAAGAAGAAGAAGAAGAAGAAGAAGAAGAAGAAGAAAACAAAGTTAGATCTTGTCACTCTTTTTGTCAAAACACACCAGTGGCTTCATTTTTCACTCAGAATAACAGTCAAATTATTTGCAATGGCTTAGAAAAAAACTACAGAATCTCTTATTACTCTCAACCTTGCCTTTTTCACTATGCATTTGTCTCTTTTCTCTACCTCAAACACGCTAACCAAGCTTTTTGCACTTACTTTCCTTCCTCGGGGATTTCTCTTCCCTCAGATATCTCCTGGAGGCTCCCTCGCTCAATTCACCTCTTTGCTCAAACACTGCCCTCTCAATGAGACCTTCCCTTATCACCTTACTTTAAAATGCAGTGCTAACCTCTTCCCTAGTTCTCTTTGTGCCACTCATTGCTTTATTTTGTTTATACACTTATCATCTGACATACTTATTTATGTGGGTTTTCTTTTCTTATCATTACCTAACTCTTTCCATTAGAGCATGAATTCTCTGATGGTTACACGTTTTTTCTATTTTGTTCACTGCTCCCTTGTAACATGAAAAGTGGTTGACACACCTTAAAAATATATATATTTTTTTAACTTTGGTGATGAAGCACACTGATGTCTGGAAGTCTACTAGTATATTATAGTCAGTGGGAACCCCTGCTTGGCATTAATTTTATTATTTTTATAATTATAATGCAATAATTAATAGTTAATTATAATCCATTGAATATACACAAATTAATTTCTTTTGGTAATCCCATATCACTGGAATTTCAATTATGTGAAGGACCAGTTTAAGTGTAGTATTGTCCACATAATTTTGCTAATTGTCCCATTCGACCAGCACTGATCTATGCTCACCCAGAATTATTTGCCAAAGACTTTCTAGAATTGTAATTTACCTCCTCATGGCACATGAGGATATATGTTTCCTTACACTTTATTGCACCTATAAAAGTTCCCAAGGTTGTCTACATATTAAGTGTTCAATTAATATTTGTTAATAGTGAAGATAATATGCAAATATCCTATACTTTCCTAATAGCAAAGTCCCAGATGACAGAAAGTCAAGTATTCTGTTCATTTTCAGGTGGGGATATGGCAGTTCTAAGTAGTTTAGTTCGGGTCTTGCTGTTTTAACCCTTCCTCCTATTTTTCTTTTCTTTTGCACTGTTATCATTTAAGAAATCCATTTACTTTCGATGAGTGTTCAGTTGCTGAAATCACTGTCCATTATGGAAGCACATTTGATTCCCTGGGTGCCTGTCCTGGTTTCAGCGTGGGCGTTCCATTACAGGCGTTATTGATTCGGGCTGAGTTCTTTTCTCTGAGCTGCTCTCTACACGTGCCATCTGACTGATGATGAGTATATTACACACCTACTAGTTTCTATTTTATTTCACAGGAAAACAGAGATAGAGATGGAAATTTGGCTGCTAGGAAAAAAATAACTTTGAAGACTATTTTTTGAAATTATGTTTGTTTGGTTTCTTTCTTTTCTTTTTGTTTTTTGACTATGTTTGTGTACAAGGACAGAAACATAAGCTCAACAGAAGGGAAAAAGAACTGGAAAAATCATTGTTGTCTTCGTGGATGACCTCAGCAACATTAGAACTAAACTATCCGAGATGGATAAGGATGTACACATCCGGGTACACTGAACGACTGAGAAGCTAATAATGATTCTTTGGGGAAGTTTCCAGAGACCAGGCTAATCTTATGACGAGCATTTTTAAATAAATCTTTGTTTCCCTAACTGTATTCATGATAAAGATTTTTTCCTTAATGTTGGGTGTTTTAATAGTGAGTTCATCCAATCTTCTAATTTTAAAGCTAAAGAAATTAGTTTTCCAATTCTCCTGAGTTATTGGTTGAAACTGGAGGCTTTTCTCTCCTAAACCACTACCCCAGGACACTTTGGTTATATGCAAATACAGAATCTTGGAAGTTTACCTATGGAAATGAACCTAGCAATCACTTATTTCAGTTCCTTTCCTTTACTGATGTGGAAACTGAAGCCAAAAACTGATGTGTAAACTTTGCTATGGCATTATTTATTTTAACTCTCTTTTCCTTGTTGTCATATTTCTCTTGTCTAATTTTCCCCAGTAGAATTAAAGAATAAGGCCAAGTCTACACAAATAAATAAGTTCAACTCAGCCACAAGCAACATTCTGAATGTTGAATTATGTCCTATAAATGTAATAGGAAGGAAATTACTGCAACAGGACCAAGCGTTTGTCCAAGTACAGAGTGGTAACAAGAGGTAAGCTTCATACTGTGACTTGCTGGTTAAAAAAAGGGATTATCAATGCTTTCTTTGGCTTACATTAGCAAATTTAAGGCAAGTATTAGGTTGGTGCAAAAGTAATTGTTTTTTTTGCAATTACTTTTAACCTTTTAAACTGCAATTTCTTTTGCACCAACCTAATACCTTTGTAATAGTTATAACCAGGGTTATACAACTAGCTAGAACTAGTACCAGAATTAGAACCTAGAAACCTTGATTCTCCATGGCTTTTCATTCACCGTCCCTGAAACATTCTCAGTCACTGATGTCTCATGCTCATGAAAACTGGGGGTGTGGGGTTTTGGGGAGTTTCTGGGTTGTGTGTAAGAGAGACTGATGTAACCAGGCATGAAATGTAGCTAAAACTATATATACCTAAGTCTGAAAAAGACATAGCATCTTTATCCTAACCAATATGCGTGCTAGGAACATATGACCCTATTATCTGCAGAAGGAAGACTTGGAAGTAAGAGTGTAGGTAATAATCCAACAGAAGACTGTTTTATTAAGTGAAATAAGTCATATTGAGAAAGACAAATACCATATGATCTCACTTATATGTGGAACCTAAAGAACTGAATATATGAGTAAATTGATCAGAAATAGTCTCAGAGATACAGAGGAAAAACGGAGGTTTGCTAGTTGGGAAGGGAGTGGGGATGGGGGAGAAAGTAAAGGGATTAGATAGCATAAATTAGTAGCGTAGCCACAAGATTGCCAGGAGGATACGAAAGATAGTTTGGGGAACATAATCAATAGTGTTGTAAAGATTTTGTAGGGTATCTGTTGGACACTTGTCTCATTAGGGAGACCACCTCAGGGATGATATAGATGCCTGATCACGGCACTGTACACCTGAAGCTGAAGCTGAACAATAGTGAATGTCAAGTATAATTGTATATATATATATATATATATATATATATATATATATATATATACACACACACACACACACACACACACACATATGTATACTATATATATATATATCTGTGTATATATATATATATATATATATATATATATATATATATATGGTCACAGGATGTGGAGTACAACATAGGGAATAGAGTTGATGGAATTGAAACAGCTATATAAGATGTCAGAAGGGTAGTAGATTGTGGGAGGGGGATTATCACTTTGTGAGGGGTATAAATATCTAACTATTACAGTGTTTTGTACACCTAAAACTAATAATAAAAAAGAATGCTTTAAGAATTTTTTAAATTATTATTTCTTCATTGTAAGAGACTTTTTTTTCCTAGAAAATAGAGCAATGGTGAGCCAGTGAAAATCAGTCACTGTCTCTTCTCAACCTCCCACAATGAAATAACTCAGTTGGCAAAAACTTTGCCAGATGTCTTTTTAAACTGATTCTTCTAACTCCAATGACTTCTGTCCATCCCATATCTTATATTCATATTCATTTTTCCACAAACACAACTCTATCCTTTACCATCCTTCCCATATGAGCCCCATTGGTAAATCCCAGAACCTTCCGCTTGCCCACCCATCACTGAGAGCAAGTGGTAACTCTCCAGACAGGTTGCAAAGGTTGGAGGTTTGAGCTGGAAGTTTTCCTCTGCTTTGCATCTGGACACTTCTGAACTTAGAGCCTCTCTTGGGCTCAGGTTCTTGCAATTACTCTTGTGGGTGACTTCCCTCCGGATACCTGCTTTCTGATTCCCGGTTCTGCTTTCCCTTTGGCTGCATTCTGGTAGATGGTCTTACTAATGTTTCCCAGTATTGGTCCTTGGTTTTTGCCCTATTTCTGGCTTTGAAGTTGGTTCTGTCATTGCAAGTGACACATAACACAGGATATAGGACCCTGTTGCCCATTAAATCAAACACAAACTCCATTCACTGATATTTAAGACTCTACAATCTGACCTAACCTAACTAGCAGAACCCATAACTCATTCCCTCTCCACTTCTCACCAGACAGCTGCACCAGTCATTCCAAATCCTGCCCAATGTTTTCCCACCTCTGAATCTTCCCTCATGCAATTTCCTGAGTTTGGATAGCCCTTATCAGAATTCCATCTCCACTGTTAGAATTCTTAACATTTTCCAAGGCTGAATTTTAAAAAGCCACTTTTCCAGAGTACAGCCATAAGTAAACTCTTATTTTCCAAAATTCCATCACCTCGAGGAGAACTGCAGTGAAACTGGACTACCTAGGTTTGAATCCCCACTTCTCCACTGTAACTCCAGCTGGAACCCATGGTCAAGTTATTTAAGTTTTTACAGCCTCTGATCCTAATTTCCAAAGTACAGATAATAACAGTCCCAACTTCATAGAGCTTTGGCAACAATGTCTTAATGAAAATGGAAAGTGCCTGGCAGGTAATCCATACCCAGTAAATACTTGCTATTGTTAATATTGTATCTCTAAGACACTTTTACAACAAAGAATAAAGCACCTTATGGGTATATAACACCTTTCCTTCTCTATAAATGTCCCTTTTCTGGGACATTTATATCTTTATGTGGTGTTTCATAGTTTGTAAAAATTTCCACATTTAAAAAAAAGTTTAATTTTTTTTTAATCTTTATAATAGCTCTGTGATCTGAGAATTATCCCCATTATACCAATTAGGAAAATTGAGACTCTGAGAGATCAAGTGGCTAATGAAAGACACATATGCCTAATAAATGCCACATGCTCTAAGCACCTCAACAAGCTCTGCACAATGGCACAGCTTCCTTGGGAAGGGAAGACCATATCTTCTGAATCTTTCTATTCCCAGGCACATCACTCATTTTGTTCAAATTAGGTACATGTGGGGACAGTGTCCCAGAGAGCAGTTTCCAGGCTCTCGGCCTCCTGTGAAAGTTGCTGGCTCGGGTAGTGGATGGCCGTCAGCTGTGGCTGGTTGGCTGTCAGCTATAACCAGTTAGCCAATCAACCACTGATATAACTGCTCTGGCTGTGTTGGTTGGTCAGTAGGTTGGTTGGCAGGCAGAGAAGTGGACAGCAGGTTGCAGGTCATGTGGATCCAGCCTCCAGTGAGACTATAGTACCTCCAATGAGACTACAGTGGTATGGCTCCCCTACCTGTGGCTCCGTGGGTGTTCCTTTTAGGCCTAGCCATATTCTGCATTCTTATGTGGGGAGTGGGACCAGAGACCCTGCAGGCTGCCTTACATGACAAATGGCGCAGCAAGCAGGGTCTCCCGCATGACAGTACATAATATACATTTCCATGATTATTATTCAGTGGTAAAGTAGGAACAAAAAAGACATTATGATGGAAGTAATCACAAAAACTTGAGGATGGACACTTTTTAGGATTTAATTGTTTATAAACATCCCAATATACTTTGAGACATTTCAGACACTGGTTTGTCACTTTATCTCTGGAAAACAATCACGGGAAGTGCATACTTTGTAAAATAATGTCAATAGTCTTAGTTTAGTGTCTCTCACTTGAAGTCTTAGATCTATAAAACTTCTTGATAGGCTCACAAATCAATTGTGAGAAAAGACCCTTCCACACAGTCCTTTCAGAACCTCAGAAGGATGACATTTACAGTACCTGGGAATGCCGGGGAGGAGGAGAGAAGGTGAGAGGGCAGATATAATGCTAGAAAACTTGAGTCATTGTGCAGAATTTCCAATCAGAGACAATTACAGTAGTACCTTGGTTTTCAAACGTCTCCATTGATGAACATTTCGGTATACGAATGTCGTAAATTTTATGGATCTATGGTATCATTAGATAGTAAAATTCAAAACTGCTAAATTTGCAGTTTTGGGGGTTGATTTTTAAAGGTCCGGAATGGATAAAACCATTTTGGATTACTTTCTATGGGGAAATCGTGCCTCGGTTTTCAAATGTTTCTGAACTCGAACTGTAGGGTTTACATTCGAAAACTGAGGTACCACTGAATTCACAAATGTTAGATTGTGTCAAACGAAGTCGATTTATTAATGTATTCATTTATTCAACAAACAATTTACTAGTACCTATTCTGTGCAATGTTCTGTGATGGTGAGCAAAAGATCTGTTAGGAAGCAGCATGCTTAGCCCTTGGTCTGTAAGTGGTTGTGTGTCTGTGTGTGTGTGTGACAGAGATTAATTTGTGGGTGACTTTTGATTGGGCCGCACTTTGTTAGTTTGCACATGCAGAACTCACATCTCCACACATTGTCATATCAAAGAGTCACATACAGATCTGTAAGCCAAGTACATTGATTTTTCGATTATCCACATTTTTAATTAAAACTCTTTCACTGATCTCATAGAATTAAGAGATCAGTCTAAATGATCTAATTTCTTTTAAAAAGATGAGTCATCATGAATCGTTTTAAAAAAATAGATCCTCTGGGATAGTTGACAATGAAAATGAAGGCAGCTGGGGAGCAGTTCAGAAAGAAGGTAGGACTGATACTAGATGAGTCCATGATTCCCGCACCCCTAGAAAACAAAACTTATAGTCAGGTGAAGACTGAGTATTGCCACCTATGCCTGTGGATAGAAGTGTAATGCTTTCTAAAACTAGCATCATCTGTCAAAGAACTCCCAATCCTGGTTTAAGAAGATCTGTGGTTGGGGTAGCCAGGGGTAAGAAAACATAAGTCACCTTGATTTCCTCAAATTTTAGGTCTAGACTGTATAATGCCTTTTGATTTAGACCAAGCATCTGAAGAAAGTTATATTTTCAATAGAAAAGTAATATTCACTGAAAATTATTGATTCACCATGCATTTTCCTAGGGGAGGACATTATTTGTACCTAAATAAAATGAAGAACTGTCAAGATTCCAAAACTAGTGAGTAAACATTTCTGGATTTCAAAATAAATTATGAGAATTGACAAAAGAAAACAGGTCCTCAAGTTGTGAATTTTATAATTAGCCTCTGTCTTCAGGGAGAACATATATCCACACACCTTCTTTGTCCATTGTGATGAGTTTTCTGCCTCTATTACAGTATGCCAGTCAATGATAATATGCTTGCACTTTCATAAGGACATAAATTTGAGTCCTTCCTTTTGGCCAAACAGGAAATGTACATTGTATAATAACAGTTATAATAAAACCCATGATTGAATTTATGCTGAAAAATTATTATTTTTAATAGAACTTATCAAAGGACCCTA
This sequence comes from Rhinolophus hipposideros, assembly GCF_964194185.1. Taxonomy (NCBI): domain Eukaryota; kingdom Metazoa; phylum Chordata; class Mammalia; order Chiroptera; family Rhinolophidae; genus Rhinolophus; species Rhinolophus hipposideros. The sequence goes on along the minus strand of NC_138051.1, from coordinate 8,777,951 downwards.
GTTAAAGAATTTCCTGCTTACAGATAGTATCCTTTTTAAGAGAGTAAAATAGGCAGCTATAATCTAAATTTTACTTGATTTTCTTAAAAAGAAAATGTATATGAATATATACATAGGTATGGTTTTGCAAAAGAGCTTTGCATTAAATTGTTCAAGTTTTTATGCAAATGTCTCAAATAATAAGCACTTTCAAAGATCAGTAAGATAATAAAGGGTTAACATGAAATATTAGTTTGAAATGTTTAAAAAGACAATTTAGACATCATCTCATATAAGTATTTGCAATGTATTCCTATCATAGAACCTGCCCCAAACAAGTATCTGAAACAGGATGAGACGGAGATGGTAGACTTTACCATTCAGTTATGACTTGCTAAAATGAGGTTCACACATCGACCAAAGGACAAAAACACTTATCATACAATGCCATGGAGATGCCAAATGGTGAAATATACTAGCGACCACTCAACATTTGCCGTCCCAAGCAGCAGTAATCTTCATGTAGAAGCAAAATCTCATCTTTTTGAGCTCACTTTCTGAGCTCATCCCAACCCTTACAGGGAGTGTCTTTTTGGACAAAAGACTGGTGAGTAAGGAGAAATGAAGGATCTTGCTTTAGGAGATCCAGTGGTCAAAGCATTAGGATTAGCGGGATAGTTGTGTGTCACCCACCCCTTTGATGTGGCTGCTACAATCTTCATTCACTTGACCCAGGGAATGCCTAGGCTTCTGATTCTACTTCTCTAACATCCTGGGTCAGGAGGCCTGATCCACAGTAGCTTACTATAATAACACTATGCCTGTTTTATTGTTGTGTGTGTGTGTTATTTAGAACACACACACACACACACACACACACACAGACATCCTGTCTCTTTTGTTGGTAAAGTATATTTATCTTGTTTTACTCCCAGGCCTGGCTGGAATTCTGCTATAAATTGTCAGATTCTCTACAACTTCCTGTCCCTCTGCTTGCAGGCATGCTCCGAACGAGGAGCCACTATTTCCGGGCTTTCATGGATACTGCCCTACTAGCTCTCCCAATAAGGGTCCACCCCACTATTTCCCTCATTCACCCCTAAGTCTCACACTATCCCATGTTCCTTGTTTTCTTCACTGGTCAGTACTGCTGGGGTCCTAATGAAATAGCTTATGTTCCAGCCTCCCTGAGTTATAACGCAAGGAAGGTCATTAAAGTTAAAAGTTTTAAAATCACATGTGGATTTTATGGACCTCATGCTGTCTCTATAAAGTAAAGTCATCAACCAACTGCTGTTTCGGGAATTTTACTCCTGTACTGAGTGTTAAGGCTGTTTAGCTCTCTTTATTCCTGTCTACTACCAGCAGTCACCAGCAGTCATTTAAAACAAAAACAAAAAACCAAAATTGAAATAAAATATAAAACTGAACAAACCATTTCAATTCAACAATATGAAATTACTTGGGAATTCTTTGTTGTGGCAACCACATCTAAATACTGAATATGATTGTATGGAATATGGATTAATAACCAATTTTTAACAAAAAGAAGTCACCACTGAAAGAAAAAAAAAAACATTCTCTTCACAGTAAAGAAAAACTTTAAAGAAAAATGTGTCTTTGGAGAAGATAGCATAGATAATCCAGACCACTGAAATTCTATTCATATGGTCTTTTATTTCAGGTTCCTTATTAGGGAAAACTATTAAACTTACTTTCTCTGAGAAGACTAAAGATGAAGTTTTAGATAATTGCTGTTAAGAAATCTTTGTAGACGGGTAAAATTATCTTTCCATCAATGGGTACAGTACATAATAAGAGAAGCCTGGAACATTTGAAATTGTTGCCAACGTTAAAATAATTTTTTAAAATGTAGAATTTTCATGTGATCCATGTTAGATGGCATTTATTTTGCTGGTTATATAATATACACTTTCATTGTTTAAGGTACCATTGATGCTCATGAACTAAGCCACTATTTTGAGTTTATTGCTTTATTTTTGGTACATAAGTTTCTTCTCTCATATATAACTAGAGTGTAAAACTATTGTTATTCTTGATATAAACATGGATAATTACTGAAATAAATCATAGCTAGGCCTGAGGTTTTCAACTGGTTGTTTCTTTCCTCAAGGAAAAAAAGAAAAAAGACAACCTAACCTTGTGTTCCTTTTATTACTGATGCCTTTATTTGCTTTTTAAAATAATCTCTCATAATCAAAGATCCTATAGAAAAACTAGGATTAATATCAGAGTAACATTGATATTAGATTTGTTTTAAATGCATATCTGTTGTAGTGTTTACAGCCAAAATCTAGTAATTGTTCTCCTCTTTCCAACCCACAATTTTGTTCAGATATCTTTCCCATCACTTCTCCCAGGGGAAAGATCTTGCTTGCCCTGAACTATCCATGTATGGCATTAGCATGGCAACTGCTGTAAGCAGGTCCAGTCCAATAAAAGACAGGAATTACATTTCATTGGGGGGAAATTGGTCTATCTGTCTATCAAGGAATATGAACCAAAAAAACACATAATCCTAGGTCACGCTGTCAGCCATCTTGCGGCCATGATGGAAAACAGCCTGAGGAAAAAAGCTAATACACCAAAGATTTCAGAGCAAAGAGGTAGAAAGGAGCCAGTGATATGGTTCAGTCAACAATCAATTTTTGAGCAATGACAAATTCTGAAGATAAGAAATTTCCTTATTGCTTATGCCATTTTTGTCAGAATTTCCATTACTTAACAGTTCACAGCATCCTAACTGATTCAATATACTTTAAAAATAATCCACTTGAGAATTTAAACTTAACTACATTTCAGATATTAATCTCTCTCTTGTGGTCTGCTAGTCCACTGAAGTACAAGTAATAACTTCTAATGTCTTAATTTCATAAAGATCACTTTTAAGAAAGATTAACTTTAACTATGGGAAAACTAAAGGTACTCTTACAGATTTATGGTGATATTCAGAAAGCAAAAACTTTAATGAAGTGTTGAATAAAATGTTTAGGTAAAACAAATCACATTATTGATAAAGATGGGGAAATGTTTTTAAAATGGAATGAAGTTGATTCTGTACACTCATGAAATTTAATAAAAAAGGAAAAATAACATACATACAGGGGGGTGCTAAAAAATGTATACAATTGGACACTTTGGTCAACGTTGCTCAGGCAGTAGTTCGCTGTAATCAGAAGTGTCTGGACACTGATGGTAACGACTTTAAGCAGCTCTTGTAATTGCAGAAGTCAAACATGACTTGTATTCATCTTTTGTTATCGGTTTATATTGAGTATTACAATTTTAATAGTTTTTTCCTTTCTTAAAATGTGTATACATTTTTAACTTTCTCTCTCTCTCTCTCTCTCTCTCTCTCTCTCTCTCTATATATATATATATATATATATATATATATATATATATATATATATGTTATTAGAAAGGGTCCTGTTCTTAAGTTGCTTTAAAGTAGTAACCTTAAAAATTTTGTCTTCATCCTCAAATTTGCACCAGAATTAATTGAAAAATTAAAATTAAAAAGAGGAACGTTTTTTATGTTAAGGAAACAACAGATACTAGCACACACAGTCTTCTGAATAATAATATATCTTTTATGGAGTTGTTGGAAGATTAAATTATACATCACACAGTGAAGGACAAAATGTATTTTTCTGCATTTCTATTTCAAACTTCCAACCAAAGGCATATCTTCTCTTAAAAATTTACAGCATGCAACAACACACACACACATCTGCATAGTACTTTCCTATGCACACATACACACTTTTCTCATGTGTCAAATTTTCAAAGTAAATGGAGCAATAACAGTGATCCAGTTTTTGGCTTCCGCATTTACTATCATTATTCCTTCTGCATAGCACATCTTCCACCTTCATTCCACTTTAGAAAGAAGTTTCAAATAGAATCTTCAGCTAGCCAATCCCATCCCTTGCTCTTCCAAATTCTTCACTGCCTCTGATATTTATGATTTATTCCTTTGCTAATTTTCTTCTCTACAAAATACACAGTATATGTATGGACATAGTCCATGAACAATAATTCTATATGTCACCTCTATAAGTCACTCATTACTTTACAAAAATCACTTACGTATTTCTACCACCCCATACAAACTTCAAGCTATATAAATCCTAAGCCATATTTTGGGCATTGAAATACTCATAATTTCTAGCCATATAATATCTTGAATAAGAAGATATTATATTAGATATTATATTAGATATTAGATATGAGATATATTAGATATTAAATATATTATATATTAAATATATTAGATATTATATTAGAAGATATGTGTGATTATGTTATCAATTATAACAATCATTTGAATATGACTGAAGCTTTGGTTGGACAATTTTTAAAAAGTCTCACCTGATTAAAACTGTAAACTCAATTATTAAAGATTATAAACTGGTAGTACTCCCTAGTTAATACTCAGCATTTTACTGAGTTGGCTAAGAAAGGATGAAATAATAAATCCTTCAGGTAGAAATTCCACCAACACCTATAGGAGGAAGCATGTCATCTCTTTAAGTCTCCTGGTAGGAACCTTTCACTTCCTCCATACTCAAGATAGCCAGCCTAACTGCTGGGAAGATGACTAACTGGGGTTGGAAATATACACTGCAGAAGCAGGAAAGGACTTTTTGTTTGTTGTCTCCAGTGGAAATTAACCAGCCCATATAAATGAAATTTCTGGCCTCAGCAGCAATGCTCAACAGTGTAAACCAAACCAGACCAGAAGACTCATTTAAAATTCATATAAGAAACGAATTTACTGCACTTTGACTGGCATTTTGATTTAAAAAAAAAATGCTCTTTATCTTCTGATTATTTTCATAGTTTTCCTTCAATGGAAAGCCATAATTAAAGGCAGAAGTTATGCTAAGAATCAAATAATTTAGTTTATTTACCATGGTTTTGTGTTCCCTTGAACAGAGCTCTTGAAACAATGTCCAATGACCAATTCCTTTGCAAACGATTATTTCTCTAATTTAACACATAATTCTGTAACTGAATACATCCTTTAAAGAATTTGCTTCTCTGCCTATTTTATATCTCCAGAAACATTAATAAATTCTATCAAATTATCAATGAAAATATGAATTACTATGAGACTTGATTATGACAACAACGCTTAAGAACTGAGCATTATTATTTTGGGCAGTGTTTTCCAAGCAGTTGAGCATGAACAGTTGGGTAAGAGAATCCTGAATAATGGACATAGACTATTTCTAACCCTGGAAAAGTAGCATGTTCTTAATCACACTATAATCCTTGGAAAATACAGGCAGATATGCTATCATCCTTCTCATTGCCAGAGCCCTGAGGACTTGCCCTATCAACAGACAGCACGTTTTCTCACAAACCCAGTGTTCGGTTTTTACACCTCTTCATTTAACCATTAGAATTCAGTAGAAAAATCTTACTCATGCTCACTTTCCTTATCTGTGAAATGGGGGGAAAGTAATAATTACCTAATGTGCTCGGGTGTTGTGTGGTTTAACTAATTAGAGGCTGTAAACCCTGATAAGGCACTAAGTGGTATTAAATATCGATATAGCATGCATTTACTGCCCAACTTGTGCTCCAGCTGCTTAAACACAGCTGCTCTTAATAAGCAGCAGAAAATCAGCTAAAGTATGTGATAAGCCGACTGGAGGAAATGACACAGAGGCGTGTTTTACAACTCATGAATTTGTTAACATTGTTTTAAAAATTATGAAGTGTTTCCTTCTGGGATGCTCTTGTCTTTAAAAATCCTGGAGAGGTATAACTGTAGACTAGGGTAAAGCTTTGAAATTAATAGGAAGAAAATACTTTGAATTTTCTTGGACTGAACCAAAAGTGCTTTTGAACCCAAACTGACAGTTTGCCTTTTTCCACTGTTCTCCGTTTTTTTCTGCGGATAGTAAAACGCAGATTATGTATACTGGTACAAGCAAAATCACTAGTTTATCAGTGGCAAGTGCTTAGGGAGAAGAAGATGGGTCCTGTGCACTGTGGTTTGTGAGCAAGCTGGAGTCAGACCAAGAGACAGAGTGGGTAAATCCCCTGCAAACACCAGGAGGCGTGGGGACTGTTGCTCCTAGGGAAGAGCAACATCTGTGGCCCTCCACAGACCATGAGCCTAAACTACGATGCTCCCTTACTCTATATTCTCACTTCCGGTGCCGGGCTCAGACCTCCAGGCCTAAATCCTACATGTAAGTCAGCTTTGTAAATGCCTCTTTGCTCCCTAAGGTTCTGACCTTGGCTAGGCAATAGGACTTTCATCTGTTTTGACCCGACCTCTCAGCCTACTTCATCCAGCCCCAAACCCAACTCTATTTCTGACTCCAGTTCAATGACCTGATTACAATTATTTTTTAAATTAAACAATTGCTTTTGATTTTCTTAATCATGAATTGCAATCCAACTCTAGTAATCTAGCCATAGAGACTCAACTGTAGTACCTAAATTCTTCCCTTAAAAATAAGTCATGTTCTTTGCCTGCACGTCCAGTACTACTGCCATTACTACTCTGACTAACATAAATAATGGCTAACATTTGTCGAGTGCTTACTAGGAATCAAACACTTTTAAGTAGTTTGTATATACTAAATATTTAATCCAAAGACCAATTCTCTAAGGTAGTTGCTATTGCTATGTCCTTTTACAGATGAGGAAACTGAGGCACTGAAGAGTAAGTAATCTGCCCACAGTGATGCAGCCAGAAAGTCACACAAGTCTGACTGCATGGTCTATATTTCTCACCACTCATTCCAGCTATGATGTGCTTTAGGCTACCCTCCTTCCTAGCACTGCAGCTGGGACTGGGGGAATGCCATGTCACTGACAGGAGAGTGAGTATATGGTGTCTCTGTGCGTAAGGCTGAGTCTTCCATTGTTGGAACACCATAGCTATTTACTTCAATAAGAGCAGTGTCTGACTTGATCATTCCAAGTTAATTTCTTGAGTAAGTACATTAAGATAATTACCAATCATCACGTCCATTGTGCAAAATGCAACCGATGTATTAACTTTGCAGAAGACACCACGGAGGTATATAAGAAGATGGAGGGAACATTATGTTAGGTAACTGGAAAAAATAGTAAAAATCAAAATTGTCACAATAAAGAGCAATACCCTTTTAAGTCCTGATACAATTTTTATCATCATCATAAACAGCTTGCAAATAAAACAGGAAAAATAAAAGAAAGAAAAGAACAACAATGTGGTCCTAATATCTAAATATCCAAAGAAATAAGAGCTCAACATTAATTCCACGAAAAGCACAAGCATTATTTTTGGCAAATAATGAAAATCATTGGTCTGCATTCAACACTAGATACACTCCCAGAGAAAATGCACCAGGGCCACTTGCAAGCACTGATCAACCAGCCGGCCATGGAGACTATTAGGACAGACTTTACAGTATTTCCAGGCAAAACTTACTTCTGTCATGCCAACTTCATAGGTCATGATCACAATAAACCTGTGGATGTTCTGCCATCTGTTACCAGTCAAAGACAAGAAGTGATGTTTAGGGAAAATACGTGCAAGTCATTCTTTCCTCAGTACTTTACATTTTATGAGAGATCAAAATCAGCTACTATAAGCAGGTATCTTTGAATTACAATGGTTTTGTCCCTCACAGATTCAACTTTATTGAAGGATATTTTAATATTGTGTCTATAGCAGTTTTTTTTTGAACGTTGTATAAAATATATATATAACATTTAAAACTGAATATTATGTAAAAACATAACTTAGGACTCTTTCTATTCTATAAATTCACACCCACCACATAAAAATCCACACGATGCATTCTGAAATTTAGTGCTAAAGAAAAGAAATCTCTATTTCCTCTGAAGAATTGGTATATAAACCTGGTGATATAGGATGACTACAAAACAAAAGCTGCCAATGAGAAGCAAGTGGGAGAACAAAGCCGTGCATACATGTACTAGTTGCATATTGGTGTGGGGGGAACAAAATGTTAGTACTGATTATAATAACAACAGTATTAATAGCATACTATGGGGAAAATACTCATTTAACTGACAAATAACCTCCTACAGCCCACTCCAAAAAATGCAAACTACATTTTCTAGCTCTAGTCTCTCCATCAGTGTTTCCTCTTTCATCCTTTTGGCTTTGTAGTCTTAAAAAAGAGCACTCTTATCACAAAGAATCTGCCCCCAACAAGCTCCATCTATGGGAAGTGGATGTTGGGAAGCATTATTAAATTCCATAGGGAAAGGGAGATAGGATTTTATAAGGTCAGGAAGAAAGCCCAACACACTAACTTAACTGGAGGATATTTCCGAATCTTCAGTTGTTTCAAAACATAAATGTTTTTCCTTGCCTTATAAATGAAATTCCACAAATGCGTTCTCAACCCCCTCTGCAAGGTCAGTTTTATTGTAAACTTGTGATTGGTTTCCTTGGAGCGCAGGCTATAAAAATACTAACACAAACCCGTGACCTGCTATACCTTTGCCAAATAAAAATAGAAGGGAAAATAAAGCCCTGAAACATTTGTCATAGTAACCTAGTTATAGCTCTATTTTCATTCCCACTTATTTGAACTTTATCACAGAGCAACAAATGCTGATAGAGCTGTTACATCCAGCCAAACAGCTTCAAGCAATAACAAGGTAGCTCATTGTAAAGACATCACACTAGCGTGTGTGTGCGTGTGTGTGTGAGTGTGTCTAAGTTTAGTAAGGCCTAATAGACAATTTTACAGGATACAAAACTGGAGATCAAAACCTGGGCATCAAAGCTCATTCCTCTTCACCCAGTGGCCTGTTGTTCAACGTTGGACTCGTCAAATAATTACACATTTTCTAGGTTTGTCATTAATAAAAGATGGCAGCCAACTTAACGGATAATTGTGTGTGTCCCCAAACTTAGGGAATAGCGTATTCAGTAAGCAATGCTTTTCTGTTTCTCTACTTTTCCACAGGATGGAGTAGTGAACACTATGTGTCCAGCACATGGAAAAGAATTGGAATTTTGGCTCAGAAACTCACCATCACTATGAACTTGAACATATAGTGTTTTTGAGCCCACATTTTATCATCTATCAAAAAGATGGTAATACATATTTTACAAATTTTAGTCAAAATTGCTGTAACAATAAATGTAGAATTTTTATCTACATTAATGACATATTTCAGTTAGTCCAGAAATCTCATTTTTTTCCAAATACTTCCCCTTAGTTCTCATTGCATGTGGTTTATTCTTACAGATGATTTGAATTCATTAATGTTAGAAAATTTTTGTGTGTTTTTACCATAGGTCATATACGAGCTGGGAAATGATCCCTGCCTTCAGAAAGTTTACAACCTAATTAGGAAAGGAAAAACAGGCCAGAATATATAATCAACCTTCAAACAAAATTTTTTGGGTTCTCAAATGTAGAACAAATATCTTGGCCTTCTTTTGAAAGTCCACTTTCCTGCTTAGCCAGAGTGTTCTCAAAGAAAGATTGTAGTTACTCATGTGATTGTTCATATTTCTTGGAAGGAGGAAGTTAAATGAGACAGGAGACAGAAGTAGAGAATACAAACAACGTGTTTAAGCAAAATTACTTTATAATGTCACAAAAACGTGGTGAATTTCTATCTTATTTTGTGGAAATTATTAAAATCTGGGTTCAACTCCCCACCAAGCAAAAATAGTAAGACATGAACAAGGCAGGGCAAAATTAAGCTTAGCTAAATTTGATAATTTGCTTTCTTTTTTATAATTGAAGAAAAGCATGGTTAATAATTTTCTTTTTCATCATTTATCATTATTATGTATCCGTTAATATCCTTTTCAGTCATACATGTTTTCATTCAGAGTAATAAATATTTTTTCTAAATTCCCATGGTCTTCATAATTATCATTGTTATAGGGTGCATGACATGCCATCCTGTTGATACATCATAATTTATTACAGCATTTTTATATATTACACATTTAGCTTGTTTCCCTTTTGTGCTACAATGAATTTATTTTTGCTTGGTTTGAAATATTTTCATAAGACAGATTTCTGGGAGTACAATATTACATCAAAGTACATGAAAATGTAACCTCATCATACCAGAAAAAATAATCATCACCATTTACCATCTGTATCCAATTATTAAAATGTAAATATTTTAATATAATCTTGTTTTATGAAACACTTTCAGCAGTATACAGAGATAGCAAAAAACTTTATTAATAATTATAATAAGAATTTCATCATGTTAACCTCTTTTTAAGTGCATTGTGGGATACAACATTATAAAACATAAAGTTTTATCAAAATGGGATGGATCAGGTTTATGCAGTAAAGTATTATTGAATGGAGTCCTTTTGGTTGAATGGCTAATGAGGTGAGACTGCTATATTGATTTTTGTCCTTAAAAATGTATTATTCACCCACTTATTCTTGATTTGGGGAAAATTCATCTAAAATATAACCTGAAGACTCATGATCTGAGAGTTCATTGACGTAATAAATTTCAGCAACATCATTAAAATCTAGAGCACTGCTGTCTCATCGTTCATCTTTCTGATTCATTTAATAATTGTGAAACACCTTCCCTTTTAATTTTATTTTTTTAAGTCTTTTTTAAATAGTTGGGAATAAAAGATGAAAAATACAATCAGGATGATATCGCAAAACGTTTCAAGATATGGGAAAATAATATCAGTAAGTAAAAGGGCTCAATGGAACCATATGATAATTACGTAATTGGGTGAGTTTTATTCTAATTTAAAAAATAAGTATTCTCTGTCTTTTGGAAGACCTTTAAGAACAATGAAAGTCATAATATATCTGTCTTTATAAAGATTAGAATTACTCTCAGAAGACACTAAAATCCAAAATTGGACCCAATGAATCCTGATGGTATACAGAAGGTAGATAGTTCTTTCTATATGTCCATTGTCTAGTTAAAACAGTGTTTTTTTAAAGAGACAGAAATCATTAAAAACTATTAGGCACCTAATACTATATATAAGATATTATGCTACAATTTTATTTACATGGTAGATCCAAGAAGGAGGAATTATAATTCCCATATTATAGATGAGGAAGCATCTCTGAGATTGCTCTTCTCTGATAAATTCACATCACAATTAAATGGTAGTTAATTTAAACCCAGCTGTATTTCATTTTTATTTTTCATTTTATTTTTACTCTATTTTCTTTTATTTATTTTATTTTATATTTATGTATATTATTTCTTTTATTTTACTTTCCAAAGCTCAAGCGTTCACATGTGAGTTAGTTTTCACAAACTGTAATCATATAAATAGGATTCCACTCAACCCACTGTTATAAACCATATCATATCAAGAAATGATATAAGATTGTGGAAAAGGAATGTAGAGAGGAAATATTCACCTGCCAGTGATGTCTGAAAAGAGCAGAATATATGGGGTTTCTACATATTTGAAAGTTCAAAGAAAAAAATGGCAGCATATCCCTTGGAAGTAATTTTTTTCTTTTCCTTGAAAACAATATGGATTTATATTTTCCGGAGCTTTTAAGTCTGAACAAGGCACTGGTTTCTTACCCCACAGTTTGCAATTATGAGAAATAACGCTTCTGCTACATCCCATGCTGCCTGCTGCCTTTTAGCCAACTTGGTGACAATGGATCTCTCCACAGGTCACACATCAAAGGGGCACAACAGTGGTTGCCTGGCTTCACAGACCTCGCTAACTCATGTTGTTTCACAAAAATAAAAATGATTGCTAATAAATTTAAAGCCATGATGGCTCAATCACTGGGTAAAGCAAGATTTTAATCATCTGAAATCAGGAAGCACTTACAAGTTGCCACAATACCTCACATTTCTTCAGCAATTTGCTTTTAAAAGCCTTTGTCCCTGAATTCAGCTTTCAAACTAATGAAAGCCCTAACCACGTTTCTTCACGAACACAGAAAAAAGAAAATTATCTCTCCAACCTAACCTATGTTACTTTCTTCACTGAGGCCTACCTACCTCCTGACTGGAGGAGGACATTTTCAGGGAAGCAGTTCTCAACAGCATTTGCGGTTGGCAGTCGGATGTAGAGGTAGCATTTCCACACTACTTCTGCCTCCTAATTTCACCCCAGTCTCAAGTTTTCCATAACCCAGCCCCTGGTTGAGAACCACTATTTTGATTTAAGGATGAGAGAATTAAAAATTGTTTTATGGTAATATGTTCAAATAGAGTCTTTTAAAAAAGACTCAGAAACTCGATGGAATCCACTTAGCTGAGTAATGAGGGAAGAACACAGACGGTCCCACCTTATGGGATACACACAGGGCATACTCCCACTCCCAATTCTCACTCTGTAGGGGGACAACACTGTCTTGCCTCGTTGCTTTGGGGATTGGTCATATGTCATGTGTTGACCGTTAGAATCTGGGCAGAAGTGGCAGTTTGCCTATTCATAATACAGGCTATATTTCATATAAAATTCTTCTGTTCTTTTGTTTCTTCATGGGAAGAGTATGCCCCAGCAGCCCATGGTCCCAAAATGAAAACATACGGAGCGACCTGAACCTAAGAGGGAAAACAAATGTTTGCTATTATAAGTCTCAGATTTTGAAGTTGCTAGTTAGAGCCCATTATTATATAAACCTAACACATACTGTATTACAAGAAGTATTTTTCATATGCATTTCCTTCATCTGCCTAGAGCTGTATTCATTACCAAAGCAAAACAAAGGCAGGTAAGCATGCAAGCTCTGAAACAAGATGGGCCTTCACTGAGTAAGCCATTTTCTGCAAACTTAGTTCTTCAACATAAAACTGACATAACAATAGTACCAATCTCATCCTCTTACCGTGAAGACTAAATAAGGGAATAGACAAAATACTTAGTAGAGTGCTTGTATACAGTAAGCATTCACTAAATGTTAGCTATGGTATTATTATTTTTTCATTATTTATGTCTCAATTATTGACACAGTATCTATCATGCCACAGTCTGCCATTAAAAGCCTAGGCAGGAAATGAGAAGTGGAAGTAGTAGGAAGAGGGAACCCTTCTTACTAGGGTGCATAGGGGCACCCTTCCAAGGCCAGTCTTCCAGGTTTGTGTAGTGAAAATCATCCTCAACACTCCATTCAAGATTTTCCATTAAAAAATGCAACAGCAAAAGTAGAATCCTAATAAAGTTTTAAAACTGTAATGTTGAGAATAAATGATTTTTATATGTGACCAAATATAACATCTTTAACGCTAAAATTATTTTAAATCCTTTTGATGGAAATGTTTCAAAATGGTATGCTATACCTCCCTTCCTCTGTATGTGGGTTATGAGGTTTTATCTGCTTTCCATGACTCTACATTTGGTTTTTTATTGATTAGCAATTATAATACTTTGCATTTTTAATATAAGTTTGAGCTACCAGTGCTGATTATAGGATAAACACTGTAACTTGCATTCCTAACTATAATCTATACAACATCTTCCCTTTGTTTAGTTTAAATAAAAGTAGAACGCAGCATGTGTAGTTGCTAGGCTGGTGCTACATGACCACTGTTCTAGCCAAATAAAATAGTAATCAAATGATGAGCCAGTCTTCTTTGAAGTTCTTTCATAGTCTTAATAAAATATTTTGCTTATCAGTACCCTTTGATATTATAGCATTATTCAAAACATTTTCTCTTAATTCAGAATTAGTCACCACTTCAATCTCTTTGTCAAGTTCAACTGGGTCTCTGACTTTTCATAAATTTCTAACTACTGCAAGTGAGCAAATACGCCTCTTATTGTGCCTTGTCACAGCACTCTCTTTGATAGGTAAATATCACCATCTGGTGCAAAGTTAAGATATTTATTCTAAAGATAATCAATCCAAATTATGGTTTTTATTCATAACTCATTAATTCAATAAACCTTTACTGAGAACCCACAATGCATTGCTTTGGGCCCTGGAGAGAGAAAGGTAAGCAAGACTGACAAAGTCTCCAGTTTCACAGAGCCTGAAGGAAACAGATTATGTGCAAGTAAATAAACGAATAAATGTAGTGAGAGACTTAAGACAGACTGATGTGAGAGAGAGCAGTTAGATTAGATTGGGTGACCAGGGAAAGCATCTCTCTTGGGAGGTAAGATTTACACTGTGCTCTGAATGACAAGCAGAAGCTATCCAGTGGGAGCAGAGAGCTTTGCAACTCTGGGTGTTAACATGACTTAGAGCCTTTGATTCATCCTCACAATTCTCCTTAAAACTATGTATTTGATTCCGAATTTATTTTCAGCTACTTTAGGGTACCAGGCTTTGGGTTGTTAAATAATCAAATTGTAAAAAATATTTTGAATGCATACATTGAGTTCTCTCTACCTCAAAACACCAATGAAAATTTGAGGTTCTAGCAACAAAATCATCGCCCTTAACTGTCAGGGGATGGAGAAAATGGCTAATTTTAAGTATACCTGTTTATTAACCATTACTTGTTTCCTATATAAATCCTTGTATTTGAATCTTGGATTAAAATAATATAAAACTGTATCTGTTTTCAAGTTAAAACATGATTCTCCAGAAATATGGGATTACTTTCTAAGACAAATTCTTTCTTAGCCACCACTAGAAGTTGGTGGCAGTTGAAATGATTACCTGTGTATAAATAGCATTTTCTCTGAAGAGCTTAGTCTTCCATTCAGACTTTTACTTCTAATTGCTTTAATCCCACATAATCCTCAACACATTTTAGTGATGTAGGAGGAAGACAGTCTTATCCTTACTATGCTAATGAGTAAACTGAGGCACTTGGCAATTAAGGTACTTATTCTTGATTATCCTTTAGTCTGTATTTTCATGGATTCAAAGTATCTGGATAAAAAGTAACCATCTTAGCTATTAGCTTCCTGATGTCAAGAGCTTAGATATTTGAGAAACATATACATGTTTATTTAAATAATAAAAGTCATTCATCTTTTATAAAACTTTTCATTTTTTTAATCCAGCAATTCCTTGAATCTGTTCATCTCACAACAAATTTGTTTACTGTGCACCTTGTATCTTGCAGAGACAGTGCTAGGCATAAAAGACACAAATATGAATTGAATGTGGTCTCTTCTAGCAATCACTGTTTTATTAAATATAATGTTACAAGGTAATGTTAATTTTAATAATTAAATATAATGTTACAAGGTAAAACATGACCACAGCTATGAATTACCACTTAATTATCCGTTACAGATTTACTTTTATCTGGGCACATGATGGTTGTTCAATCAATACTTGCTTACTGATAATATTTTGCCATGTAGATAAAATCTGAGTATCAGAACCATATGAACGGTACGGCTTTACATACAAGTACTAAATGGAGGAAACCATTGTTCTGTTGTTGCAGTACAGGCAATTAAATTTCACATTTCAGAAATAAATAACACATTTAAATGTTTTAACATCTCTTACCATCCATCCCATCGTCTCCATTCCCTCTGCTACAACCTTGATTCAGAAATTTAGAGCCTCCTGCCTGGATTATTACAAAGCCTCTAAAATAGCTTCTTCATCTCCCATCTTGCCCAAGTCAAAATCACCTTCCATTTTAAACAATCTACCTTTTAATGTAATCTATGTGAATACAAATCTTTAGGGGTTCCTTCTTTTCCAAGGTATATAGTACAAACTTCTTAGAATCCTACAGAATTAATTAATTAATTAATCATTGCTTGCATCCCAACAAGACCTCACAACTCAGCTGAGCTGACTCTTTACAGTTCCCATAATGTGCATTCTATTTCATGGCTTCATACCTTTGTCACTTGCTCCTTCTCCTTGGAATGCCATCCCCTTCACCCTAAATAGTGCACATTTATTCTTATCAAGACTTCATTCTATAAAACTTTTTTTGAATCCTATTTTCCTACTCTAGCAAAAACCACTTTCTCCTTAACTGCCCTTATAACAGTTAATATAAACTAAAATCATACTGCCCAGACTCTATCATAAGTTTAGAAATGTATATGTATACAGGGCTATCTCTTCCTTGTTGAATATAATCTGTGGAAACTTAGAATATTTTTTTCAAAATGGGTAATTTGGCATTCAATGAAAATATATTGAATAAATAACTACTTGAAAAACAGCATATAGACACTGTAGGGAACAAAATATGTATGAAGTGTGATGGCTGCCTTTTCCCCAACTCCCCAGATGTTGGTCTGCCAGCATCCTCTCTGAAGCATTAGCACCACTCAGCTTCCAGAACAATGAAAAGATATGACGGAATTTATACTCCATGTTTAAAATCCAGATTCCACTCCTAACAACTACCTGAACTTGAGCCAATTACTTACCCGTAAATCTCTGTCTTTCTATCCATAAAATGGAAATGATACATATCTCACAATACATATCTCACAAAGCTGCTGTAAGAATTAAATAAGAATATACACACAGTGCTTAGAACAGAGTCTCTGACACACAGAGTGCTCAGGCGATATAGCTATTTGATAACATGTTCAATTGCAATTGACAGACCCTACCTATGTGAGCCAACTAAAGGTCCCCAAAAAGATTTATTAGCTTCCATAACTAGGAAGTATAGAGTGCCTAACAGGTTGCCACAATTCATTAATTCCTTTTCACTTTCAGAATCAATTTTTCTCTCACTACTCCTCTCTCATCCATCTCACTTTATTATATCCTTATGCACAAGGTCTGACAATTAAGTTTACAAACTTGTTGCAACACTGTTGCTAACCTTTTTTGATATCAAAGGGATTATTCATTATGAATTTGTACCAACTGGACAAACACTTAACCAAGTTTTCTATTTGGAAGTGCTGAAAAGGCTGCATGAAAAAATTAGATGACCTGAACTTTTTGCCAACAGTTCATGGCTCTTGCATCACGACAATGCACCAGCTCACACTGCACTGTCTGTGACGGAGTTTTTAGCCAGTAAACAAATAACTGTATTGGAAACACCCTCCCTACTCTTCTGATCTGGCCCCCAATGACTTCTGTCTTTATTGGAAGATAAAGGAAATATTGAAAGGAAGAAATTTTAATGACATGCAGGACATCAAGGGTAATATGATGACAGCTCTGATGGCCATTCCAGAAAAAGAGTTCCAAAATTGCTTTGAAGGGTGAACTAGACACTGGTGTCAGTGCCTAGCTTCCCAAGGGGAGGACTTCAAAGGTGACCATAGTGATATTCAGCAATGAGGTATGTAGCACTTTTTCTAGGATGTGTTCTTGAACTTGGTTGTCCGACCTCGTATGTTGTTGCAGTTCTTTTCCACCGTATATGATCTTTCTCAGTCCCATAGCTCTAAGCATACATCATTCAACTTTGGCAAAACAAGAGGCAAGAAATATTCTCTTTCTTTGCCTCAGTTTATCAATCTCTGTGAGGCTTCTAATTGATCAGTGCCATAGACTGTGTCCTCCCAATATTCAAATATTGAAACCTAATCTCCAATTTGATGGTGGTTGGAGATAAGGCCTTTGGGACGTAACTAGGTCATGAGAACAGGGCTCTCATCAATGAGATTAGCATCCTTAACAAAACAGACCCCAGGAAGCTCCTTTGCCCTTTCTGCCCTGTGAGGGCAAAGCAAAAAGATGGCCCTATATGAACCAGTAAGCGAGTTTTCATCAGAGACCAAATCTACCAGCACCTTCATCTTGGACTCCCCAGCCTCCAAAACTATAAGAAATAAACTTCTGTTATTTATAAGTCACTTCAATTTATGACATTTTGTTATAGCAGCCTGAGCAGACTAAGGAAGTCAGCTTGGAAACAAGTGCTGTATGTAGATGGGAGGGGCGGTCCCGACACTGCTCCAGCCTAAGTCACATGTTCACTCAAGTTCTAGAGGGTGAGATCTGTTACCAGCATGGGGAAGGAGGAGAGTGGACAGATGAACCCATAGCTACTGCATTATCTCTCTTTACAATATTTCCTTCTTCTATTTATCTTAGCTAATTTAAGCTAGTTTTTTGTTATTGAGTTTAGATTTTTTTTCAATTACAACTCACATATAAGTTTCAAGTGTACAACACCATGATTAGACATTTAGACATCTTAGGAAGTCTCACCCCAATAATCTAGTACCCATCTTACAATATACATAGTTATCACAATATTACTCATTATATTCCCTATGCTATACTTTACAATCCTGATACTGTTTTTATAACTGGTAATTTGTACTTCTTAATCCCTTCACTTTTTTCACCCTTGCCCCCAACTCCCCTCCCATCTGACCATCATAGTTTTTTTTTTTTTTTAATCTGTATCTATGTGTTTCTGTTTTTTGTTTGTTTTGTTTGTTTGTGTTAGATTCCACTAATAAGTAAAATCATATGGTATTTGTTTTTCTCTGCCTAAGTTATTTCACTTAGCATAATACTCTCTAGGTCCATTCATGTTGTTGCAAACGGCAAGATTTTATTCCTTTTTATGGCCAATATTCCATTGTATATATGTACCACATCTTCTTTATCCATTTGTTTATCAATAGACTTTTAAGTTGCTTCCATATCTTGGCTATTGTAAATAATTCTGAAATAAACAAAGGGGCAAAATAAAAAGACAATTTACTGAAAGGGAGAAATTTGTCAATGGTTCATCTGATAAAGGGTTAATATCCAAAATATATAAGGAACTCATACAACTTAACACAATCCCCCCCAAAAATGCAAACAATTTGATTTAAAAAGCGGGCAGAGGCCCTAAATAAACCTTTCTCCAAAGAGGACATACTCATGGCCAATAGACATGTGAAAAGATGCTCAACATCACTAATCATCAGGGAAATGCAAATCAAAACAACAATGAGATACCACCTCACACCTGTCAGAATGGCTATAATCAACAAGTCAATAAATAACAAAAGTTGGTAAGGATGTGGAGAAAAGGGAACCCTCGTGCACTGTTGGCGGGGTTGCAAATTGGTGCAGCCACTATGAAAAACAGTAGGGCGGTTCCTAAAAAAAATTAAAAATAGAACTACCTTATGCCCCGGAAATTCCACTCCTGGGTATTTATCCAAATAAATCCAAAACATAAATTCAATAAATTAAGCTTGTTTTAATTTTTCCCTTTAATTGACTACTCTCTACAGGGTGTCCAGCATTAACCATTCACATGAGACTGTACTTAATACTACTTTTGCCACGACTCTGACCAAAACCACATCTTCATGCTCTGCCCTGGCCACCTGTTGTTAGTCAGTGAGATTTAGTTTATCATTCTCCCTGCTCCCTAATGTCTTAACTTATAGTCCCTGCTTCAATGCTATCTGAAATGCTTTTTCCAGATGCCGACCCAAATACAAGGATTTGAGTATAACTGCGTTTTTGTAAAATAATCCTGGGAAGCATCAGTAATGAATGGAAAAGCAGGGCAAAGAATGGAAGCAAACCAGTATGGTATGCATTAAAGAACAGGTTATTTCTTCAGGGATCATGGACTCAACTCCACTGGGCACTTCTGGGAGCTGGTCTGAGACACTTCTCAGAGTTATTCCTCCCAAGGAATGAGGAATTGGAAATATTTATCCTCCAGTATCCATTTGTTAGTGTCTGAGGGCAGCGCCAGGGGGTATCTATCTTTTAGCATTTCCTGACGTCCCCCCATGAGGTCTGAAAGACAGCTCTTTAAGTCAAAAGTCACAGGTTCACAAGAGGACATCAGTATGACTGATGGTTAGTGTTCCAGGCACCTGGGCTGGGTAGCATACAGAGTCTTCTATCAGTGGCCTCCTGTGTATTTCTGAGAACTAAGGACCTGCTCTGCTCTGTCCGATAACACCTTAACAATGCCCTGTCCCTGATCCCGTCATGTTCAAACTTCCTTGGTAGTCACTGTCAGCACTACATTGTCTATCTCTTTGAGCTCAACACCTTAATTCTGACTATAGGTATAATTCTTGGATTCCTTATTTTCCGAATTCAGCTGAATCTAGGCTATACGCTTCTGTAGTAGTAATGATCTCTAGCAATGAGCAGACCTTTGCTCCTGTCCAAAACGCTCAAGCTTAGAAAATATCCCTGGGTTCACATAACTCATGATGTTTATTTCTACTTTGGATTTACAGGATTAATACGTCAAAAATACTATCATGTTGTATTGGTCCAATAATTATGTTGTGGCTTACTGCTAATGATAACCCTTCTAGCCTGGGTGCCCTGGCTGGTAATGGCACGTGGGATTAGGCAGATGGGTTGGGGTACACATCCTGCAGCAGAGTTGGATTTATATAAATTATGCAGACCAAATTTCTCTGTGACATTTTGGACAGAGCCAAATGTCAAGGACCTTTGGCAGGGACCCAATGTTTCTGTGGACATTGCTTACAGACCAAACATCAAAGACCAAATTGCAAGGACCTTTTGGTGTAGACTAAATGTTTCTGTGGGTATTTTGGACAGAACCAAATATCCTGCAAGGCATCCAACTAGTCCTATTGGCTTAACTATGTGTGTCATTTCTAATCCCTTTGACTGCCTACCCTACCTAATACTGCATCTCACAAAAATATAGTCCTTGTCATCAGGGGGTTCACAGACTATAGGAGAACAGAAGATGAGTAGGCAAATTATGTTTTGTTCCCACCTTGGTATCTCCTCTAGAAAGAAGCCTGCCCTAAAGCCCTGGGTCATGTTGGGGTGACACTACTAGGTTCCGGCAGCACCTTTCACTTTTCCTCTCAGAGCACCTATTGCACTTAATTGTATTTTAGTTTCCATATTTCAACAACAGCTTTATTGAGATGTAATTTACATACCATAAATTTCATCTTTCATTGTGTACCATTTAGTAGTTTTCAGTATACTCATAGAGTTCTGCATCTATCACCACCAACTCTAGAACATTTTCATCATTTCCAAAAGACACTCCACACTTTCAATGACACTCTCCACCCCTGGCACCACTAATCTACTTTCTCTTTCTATGGATTTGTCTATTCTGGCAGTTCTTATAAAGGGAATCATAAAATATGTGGTCGTTTGTACCTGGCTTCTTTCACTTAACATGTTTGCAAGGTTCATCCACATTGTAGCATGTCATTACTTTGTTTCTTTTTATTACTGAATAATATTCCACATTTTATTTATCCATCCACAAGTTGATAGACATTTGGGTTGTTGTCACTTTTGCAGTACTATAAATAATGCCGTTGCAAACGGCAAGTTCTTGTGTGTAAAAATATGCTTCAAATTCCCTTGGGTATAGAGGGAAGAATAAAATTGGTGGATCATAAGTTAATTCTGTGTTTAACATTTTGAGGAACCAACAACTGTTTCCCAAAATAGCTGACTCATTTTACATTTCTACCAACAATGTGTGAGGGTTCCAATTTCTTACATCCTTTCCAACACTTACTATTATCCACCTTTTTTAATATAGCCACCCTAGTGGTTGTGAAGTGTGATCTTACAGTGGTGTGCCTTTGCATTTCCTTAATGACTAATGATATTGAGAGTCCTTTCACATCCTTAATAGACCATTTTTATATCTTCCTTGGAGAGATGTGTATTCAAATTGTTTGTTCATTTTGTAATAGGTCATTTGTCTTTTTGGTGTTGTTGAATGTAAGAGTTCTTCATATTTTCTGGATAAAACTCATCAAATAATACATGATTTGCAAATGTTTTCTGTCTTTCAGAAGTGATCTTTCATTCATTTGATGTTGTCCTTTGAAGCACAAAAGATTGAATTTAATGAAGTGCAACTTACCTATTATGTTTCTACTGTTGCTGTAACAAATTACCACAAAATTAATGCCTTAAACCAACACAAAATCATTATACAAGTATTACAGTTCTAGACATCAGAAGTCCAAAATGGGTCTCCCTAGGCAAAACGCAAGGTGTTGGCAGGACTGCATGACTTCTGGAGGCTCTAGCTGAGGATCTGGTTCCTTGCCTGTTCCAGCTCCTAGAGATGGCATGTGCTTATTGGCTCCTGGTCCTGCATCACTCTCACCTTGGCTTCTGTCTTCAGCTTTGCTCCTCTGACTGACCTTCCTGTGACCTTTTTCCCTTATCAGGACCCTCATGATTACATTGGACCTGCCCAGATAATCCAGTATAATGTCCCTACGTTGAGATCCTTACCTTACTCACACCTGCAAAATCTCTTTTGACATGTAAGGTAAGCACAGTTTTGCGGATTTGAATGTGGACATCTTTGTGGAGCTATTATTCTACCTACCACAATTTATTTATTTATTTTTTTGTCACTTATGCTTTTGGTGTCATTTGTAAGAAATCATTGCTTAACCCAAGATTATGAAGATTTAAGCCTATGTTTTCTTCTAAGAGTTTTACAGTTTAAAATCTTACATTTAAGTCTATAATTTGTTTGGGACTAATTTTTGTATGTGGTATGAGGGAAAGATACAACATCATTCTTTTGCATGTGTATCTCCAGTTGTTTCAGCACCATTATTTCAAGAGATTATTCTTTCATCATAGAATTGTGTGAACCTTTGTCAAAAATCAATTTACTAAAAATATAAGGGTTTATTGTCAGGCTCTCTTCTATTGATTTATGTCAATAGGTCCTACTACATTGTCTTGATTACTGTAGCTTTATATTTGTTTTAATATCAGGTATTTTGAGTCCTCCAACTTTGTTCTTTTTTAAAGACTTTTGGGCTATTCTGGGTCCTTTGAATATTCATATGAGGTGTTGAATCGGTTTGTCAATTTCTACAAAAAGGTGGTATGAGTTTTCATATGAATTACGATGAATCTGCAGATGATTTTGAGGATTATTGTCACATTAACAAGAGCAAATCTTCTAATCCAAGAATATGAGACATTTCCCCATTTACGTAGGTCTTCTTTATTTCAATAATGTTTAAAGTTTTCGTTGTACATGTCTTGCACTTCTTTTGTTAGATTTACTCCTGAGTACTTTACTCTTTTTGATGCTATGCAAATGGCATTGCTTTAATTTCATTCTCAGACTATTTTGTTGCCAGTGTATAGAAATGCAATTGAATTTGTATGTTAATCTTACATCTTGCAACCTTGCTGATTTATTTATCATTTAACAGTTCTAACAGTTTTCATGTATGGATTCCTCAGGGTTTTCTGTAAACAAAATCATGTCATTTGCAAATATAGCTTTACTCCTTCATTTCCAATGAATAGATGACTTTTATTTCTTTTTCTTGCCTAATTGCCCTGGCTAGACCCTACTATTACACTGAACTGGTGAGAGCAGATATCATCTTTTATTTAATAGTATACTAAGTTATCTGTCTTCTTCATCACAATTTAAGGTTGGCAGTAGCCTAGTTCACAATATAGTAAATAGCTGATGTTCATACAAATATTTTGAATGAAAAACAAAATAATAAATAAAACTCAAAAGAAAGATGAAACCAACTGAAGTTTTAGAAGATGTAGTTATCTCACTATGCTGTACACCTGAAACTAATATAATATTAAATGTCAAAAAAAAGTAAATAAAAATTGGGGAGGAGAAAAACAAGATGTCCTTATCATTTGTTAGTAGAAATAATAGAATACGGTCTGGATCTTGAACGAAGAGTTGGATTTTGACAAGGTAAGATACATTCTCAACAGAGAGAAAAGTGTAAGCAAAATCATTTAGGGAGAAAGGCATGGGACATAATTGTGAACAGTAAGTATAACTGATTTTTTTAAAGAACAGATAAAATAGATTCTTCTATAGAATCTTACTATATTTTAGTACCAGTTTTACAAAAGAAAAATTATTTCTCTGCTCAACTATGGCAGAGGAAAACTGCTGATTGCTGACGTGAAAATTCACAGGTCTGACTGCTGGGATTGGACATCTGCCATTCATGCTCTCACTTATTTGTTAAAGTTTGGCACCAATTCAAACAATTTGAAAAGCTCAGTGCCATGTAATAGGCAGCAGCTCAGTTAAGACCCTGCTTGATTATTTGTGTTTGGTTATTCCAAATATTTTCTGATGAAGAGATTTTATTAGTGGCATGTGCATTTCAAATGATATTTAAAATATAATTAATCTAAAAACACTAATGAAATTATAGAAGTGCTACGAGAGTTTTTAGAATGAAACTTACAATTTTTTTAAAAATACACCAATCAGTGTATTTCCCTCCCTCAATAAGTAATTCAGATTCAGTGTGCATTGGGAATAATAGTCCTTGTACACCTAAATTAAGGCTTGCTCCCTTTCAAGGAATTCATGGTTTTTGTCTAGGATAAGCACTGCATGAAGTGGTCACACTTTTAAAAAGCCCATTTGTTGGGACATGGATATGGATATCTTCTCTATTTTACCGTATTATCTCCAATACCTTACAAGGGCTGTTTTTAATGACTTTATTCTGATTTTGATTTCAAATGTTAGAAAGCAAAATGTCTTGAGAGCTCATAAATAGATTTAACTTCTCCATAAAAGGGAAATTTCATCTATAGATTCCTCTTAAGGACCCATGAAGTTATTTCAATTGAAAAGTATAAATTAATAGAAACATTAAATTTCAGGTTAGCCAAAGTAAGTTGCTGTCATTTTTCTGAAATAGGCATTTTAGGTTCAGTATTTCTCAGAGCTCGGAGCAGGGAAGTACTGCCTCTTAAGTGGTCTCTGCATTCTCTGGAGTCAGATACGGTTGTGCTGCTACTGAAACAAGAACTTGGACTTGGTTCTTAACTGTGTAGGCCTTTCGCCACTAGGCCAAGTGCTCGCCATGAAATTCCATGCACTCCTTTATTTATTCAACCAATATTTATTGAGTATCTACTGTGCACCTAGCACTGTGTTAGATGTTAAAAATAGAGTGGAGTGAGGCAGGATCTCTGTGCTCAAGTTGCTTCTGGGGCAATGGATAAGAGAGATTATATGGTATACAACACATATCACCTGTGTCACCGATTTCTTCCATGTCCCTCCCTCCAACCTTTTGGCCCTTATTGGTACTTTTCCCCCTCATCTGAGAACACCACCTCACAATCAAAACATTACCTATGTTCAAGGTCAACCTAAATCCCTAACTTTTTTTACAAATCTCACTCCTACATCTACATGCTTTCTGATAGTAAGGTCCATACCTTAAGTTTCTCCCACACCCCTGAAAGTACCTAACAAAAAACTATGCATACTATAGGGCCCTGACCATTTTAGATATAACCTAGTGCAATAATTGGGAGGCTCAAAGGACGATCCATTAGAGTTTATCAACCACGTTTCTTGCTGATCCCCAGAGCTAAAGAAAAATTTAAAAACTGATATACTCTAAGAAATAAAAAAAAGAAGAGCAACCCACAAGAACTCATCCTACTATGCTTTCAGTTAAATCCAAGTGAATAAGTCCCAGAGGCATTAGTTATACTCTATGACAGAGCTCCCCTCAGCCATGCATCTTAAATATTCATCATGCGGAATGAGTCACCAAGTCAATGCCCACACTAGGCAGAAGCATGTAGGCCTACAGTGATCCCTGTCCCTTAATTCAGTCTTTCTATGATTTGGGAGTTTCCAAAGACCTAATTAAAAAAACTGACAGTCTGCATAAGGTATAATGCCTTTTCTATAGGAACAAATCTGACTTTAAAGGAGCCCTATGCCAAATGAAATAATCCAAATGTAAAAGAGTACATTCTATATGACTCCATTTATATAAAATTCTAGAACAAACACAGAAAAAAATCCAACCTAATCTCTAATGCCCAAAAGTACATCAGTTGTTTCCTGGGGCTACAGCTGGGGGGCGGTGGTGGTTCTGCAAAGGAAAATAAAAAAATTGGGGGACGGGGTAACAGAAGTAAGTATTCTATGTCTGGACTGTAGCAGTGGTAACAGAAGTGTATATATTTCTCAATACTCATTGACTTGTACATTTAAGGTTGCTGCATTTTATTGTATACTAATTACACCTCAAAAATTTGTTTAAAGGTTGAAAAAAAAAGAAAACCAGGGTTATGTCCTCTTGTCATATTGATCCCTTTATTATTATATAGTGCCCATCTTTGTCTTTTAATATGTTCTTCATTTTAAAGTCTATTTTGTCAGATATAAGTGTTGCAACTCCAGCTTTTTTCTCACTTACATTTGCATGAAATGTCTTACTCCAACCTTTCACTTTCAGTCTGTGTGTGTCTTTTGATCTGAGATGAGTCTCTTGTATACAGCATATGCAAGGGTCTTGCTTCCTTATCCACTCAGCCACCCTATGTCTCTTGATTGGAGCATTTAATCCATTTACATTTAAAGTGATTATTGATAGGTATATAGTTATTGCCATTTTTAAATTTGTAGTAAATTGTTTTCATCTTTCTTCTATTTGCAGGAGTCCTTTTAGTATTTCCAGTCAAAATGGCTATCATCAATAAATCAACAAACAACAAATGCTGGTGCAGATGTGGAGAAAAGGGAACGCTAGTGCACTGTTGGTGGGATTGCAGATTAGTGCAGCCACTATGGAAAACAGTATGGAGGTATCTCAGGAATCTGAAAAATGGAACTAACTACCCTATGATCCAGTAATTCCATTCCTAGGCATCTACCCGGAGAAATCCAAAATTCCAATTCAAAAATCTGTATGCACTCCTATGTTTATTGCAGCACTTTACACAATAGCCAAGATATGGAAACAACCGAAATGCCCATCGGTAGATGACTGGATTAAGAAGCTGTGGTACATTTGTACAATGTAGTATTACACAGCCATAAAAAAGAAAGAAATCTTATCGTTTGCAACAACATGGATGGATCTAGAGAACATTATGTTAAGTGAAATAAATCAGAAAGAGAAAGACAAGTACCATATGATCTTACCTATATGCAGAATCTAAAGAAAAGTGTAAGTGAATGAACTAATCAGAAACAGTTTTGGGGACAAAAAGAAAAAAACGAGAGTTGTTAGATGGGCGGGGGGTGGGATAAGGGAAAGGTGAAGGGATTAGGAAGCAGCTGGTGGGATTAGGAACAAGATGGCCTCAGGGTTTTTTGAAAATTAATTTGGGTAATGTATTCAATAATGTCGTAAAGATTTTGTTGGGTATCCAATGGACATGTGTCCTATTTGGGAGACCACCTCAGGGATACTGTGGATGCCTGATCATGGCATTGTACACCAGAAGCTAAACATTAATGAACGCCAACTATAATTTTATATATATAATGTGATGGCTCGGTGCGATGTCGGAGGGATAGTGGATGGGGGGAGGGGGGTTCACAGTGTGAGGGATATAAATGATGAACGTCTAAGTATTACCTTGTCTTGTACATCTGAAACTAATAAATTAAAATAAAATAAAATAAATAAAAAAAAGAAAAAAAAAAAGAAAGAAAGCCAAGCAACCCCAAAGGCCTCCAGTTTTGTGCTAGTAATTCTAGAGTCAAGAAATAGGACTTTAGAATGAAAGATATTCATGCAATGGATTCACTCTAAGAACTGCAACTTCAAAACAGGAGGACTCAGCTGTTCATTATCTTCAGAAAGCATTTCTGACTCATTCTGGAAAGTCCTTTCTGTGGCTGATTTCCTTATCTATGTTTTTCATTGATGTTTCATATGTTTAGGTCCATGGTAAAATTATTAAGCAGGTGAAGTTTTCTTTTGACCACCAACCAGGTCCAGTTTCAACATCACTTTCCCCACTCTGTCTTCCTCCAGGAGACCCATTCTGTCCTCTGGTTGGCTGTAGGGCTACATCTGCTATGAAGGAACAGCCGTGTGTCTATAAATTGTACTTTTCTTTTTTTTCTCTTCTCCTTATCACCGTACCAAAAATCATTACCAATGTCATTAATAGTTAATACTTCCTAAACACATAATATTTCCCAGATATTCTGATACAGGTGAAGAAAGTAGTCCTGTAGAGATCTGGCAACTTTCCTCACTTCCTTAGTAAGTTATGGAGTCTTGATTGAAGTTTAAATCAGTAGCCTATATCCATAAGCAATATGTTCTGGTGCCGAAGCCCATTCCATAAGATCCCTGCTCTGGATTAAGTGATATTTACATCAAATAAAGTATTCTCACTAATGTGTTGGTGACTAATTGTGTTACCACACTGAGGCCACACATTTAAAATCCCATCAAGGTCTCCTTCCTACAAAAGACTGAAGTATTCTGTGAAAGATTGGTATACTTAAGTAATCAAGAGACCCTTTCATTACAAAGCTGAGGTCATGGAAAGTTTCTAGGGAGTCAGTTAAGAAAAATCTAGATTTTTGGAGTAGATACTCAGATGAGGGATTGTTGGGTCATATGGTAATTATATTCTTAATTTTTTGAGGAACCTCTAAAGGAATCATCAAAACAAATTCAATAAGATTATTTCTCAAAGATTTAGAAGATAGTCTGTTTCCACATCAAGAAATGACATCTATGTCATCACTTTCCCAGTTAGTCGTCAGTTCAATTTTTAAACAAAATCAATATTTTAATTAAATAAAATACTTTTTACCTTCCATGATACCCAAATCAATAGAGAAAAATATCCTAGAGTACATTTTCTTGTATTTTTTCCCTAGAAAATTCATCAACACTCTTTGCCAACAATGAATTAAAAGTAATGATGTTGGTAAAATATTCCAACTATAATATGACTAGTCTTCAGGAGGTTTTGGGATTCATTCTGTCCTTTCACCTTGAATTTTATATCTCCGAAACTGAAAATTTTGAAACATAACTTTATAATTTTCTTTTCAAAGAGATATTTTATAAACACAAATGTGACAAATTAATAGTTATTTAAATCAAACTGACCTTTGCTCAACACCCTTCTCCCTAATCATCTATAACAACTTCCAAACACTTTCACATAAGTTTGGCTGGGATCAACAGCTGCTATAACAGCTTCTTTTTAAAAAGTACAGTAGATTAGAGTCAAAGAGAAAGTTAAGTATATGGAAGATTCCTTAAAATATGTGTATATATACATATATATTACATGTTAGATAGATAGATAGATAGATAGATAGATAGATAGATAGATAGATAGATAGACAGACAGATAGATAGTTTGGACTTGCCATCTCCAGATGTAATTGTCCAAGCCCTGGGAACACACAGAGATTGATCAATTAGGAAATCCCGGGTGTGTATAAAGCTTATCAAGTAATGTATCTATAAGATATAGACACTGAGTATGCTTTGGTATATGTGCTGCAAAAGAAAGTTTAGATAAACACATGACAAGGCACTTAACATCATTAATCATTAGGGAAATATAACCAAAACCACAATATACCACTTCACATGTACAAAAAGGATACAATGTTTTTGTAAAAAAAAAAAAATAATAAAATAAGGAAAATAACAAGTGTTGGCAAGGATACTGAGGAACTATAATCCTCATGTATTGCTGGTAGGAACTTAAACGGTGCCATAAATGGTGGTTTCTATACAGGTTAAATATAAAACTACTATATAACTCAGAAATCCCACTCCTAGGTAAAGATCCAAAATAATTGAAAGCAGGAATTTGAGCAGATATTTGTACACCAATGCCACAGCAGTGTTATTAATATTAACCAAAAGGTGGAAACAATCCCAGCATTAAAGTGTCAGTCAACAGATAGATGGATAAACTAAATGTGTACACACACACACACACACACACACACAGTGGAATATTCTTCAGCCACAAAAAGAAATGAAATTTTGGTACATGCTATAGTATGGATAGACTGTAAAACATACTTAGTGAAATAAGCCAGACCAAAAAAAGGGCAAATATTGCACCTAGAATAGACAAATTCATGGAGACAGAAAGTAGAATAGAGGTACCAGAGGCTGGGGAACAGTGAAGCAGTGTTACTGCTTGAAGGGTACAGAATTTATGGGAGATAATACAAGTTTTGAGTACACAGAGTAGTGATGGTTAGACAACACGGTGAATGTACTTCATGCCACTGAATCTGTACACTTACAAATGGTTAAAATAATAAATAGTATATTATGTATACTTTACAACAATGATAATGATTTTAAAAAAGAAACCTGCAATCATCTCTAGACTCTTCTCCACTCAAATGTAGTTCAGGGCATTTTTGCACAGAAACAATTAACTAGGAGAATTAACTGTTGCTAGCTACATGATAAGAAAGGGTTATTTTTATTATCTACACAGAATATAGCTTAGTAGAAGGAATCTGAGTCCAAATCACAAAACGGGTGCTACACAGTGTGCCACTTTCTATTTGTTTCCCATCAGTTGATTTCATCTCCTAAACTAGAAAATACAATCATTTTGAAAAGACATAATGTCTGTCTGTTCCTCCCTGGATGCTTCATGATATCATTATGCACAAGGAGGGTATTCAGTAACTGAGTCAATGATTTTCACTTAAAAGGAATCTGTCAAGTTATTCCATCTGAAACATAACTAGACAGAAAATCTGCTAGCAGGAAAGAATGAAGTCAGTTGGAAACTAAGACAAGTACTGTTTTTTGCTTTTTTTTCAAGTTTATTCTAATGGCAGCAAATCAAATTAAAATAGTTACTGATATATACTTACACACACACGAAAAGCAACACATAAAACTCAAAGCCACTGATATATATCTGAGTATTAGACTGCACTCAGTATTTCTTCGAAGTAGTAGAAAGTGGCATGTGCTTGGAATAAGGAGTCATGAGTTTTTCATTTAAGTCCATCGAAGAGTGTAACCTCATACAAAAGAATAGGCTTTAAATAAGCAATTGATTTTGTTTGCCTCCATCGCCCCATCTGGAAAGTACAATACCTCCTTTATACATTTTGCGAGCTTGTGTTTCAAAATTACATTAATTTATAATTGCAACAAATTTTTACAAACAAGCTTGCTCCCATCCCCTCATTTTGCAGATAAATCAGGCCAAGAGAGAGTTCACTACATTCCCCAAATCACCTAGCTGGTTAAGGATAGAGCTAGGGCTACGCTTCCAGTCTATTGAAAAGTTATTCTGTGTCCTTATAACCTCTCTTGACTGTGTTGCCAAATAAAGAAAAAATCTGTTTGAAATGTATAAAATATACACAAAGTAAAGATTCAGTATAGATTTCGGTGGAGAACCTATTGTATGTTCTGTACATCCTCAGTAATGTCACCGCCATAGAGATAGTGATAAGGACTGATTTAGTTTTGAGCCCGTACCATACAGAATAACGAACAGTAATTGAAATTTACAAGAAAATGAGATATATTTGATTTGTGGCTATATAGGCTACCTGGCTTTGGTGTCTCTTTAATACTGTATATGGTTGCCCCAGGAGGATAGTTTAATATTTTCCCTGACTCTTCTTGAGTTGATGAGGACACAGCTGCTTTGGGATGTAACAGGAATATGTCTACACCTTCCCTAGGGCTCTCAGTAGTCTTGATTCATTAGAGGCTCAGGCTGTTGGGAAAAAAGAAATTTACCAAAACACATGGGTGGGGATGCTTATTATAGTCGATAGCCACAGCCTCCATCATCCTTATCCTTGTACACTACATTAGAAATATGTGTCTGTATGTCAGATTATGACAAAGAGCAGGAAAGATCACACTTAAATTGGTGTAATTCCATCACTGTTGCTAAAAGGCAGCTTTAAATGACGTGCCTTTCTGATAGCTGAATGAAAGCCATGTACAAACATTGAAAAAAATCCTGTGACCCAGTAAGTTTTCCATGACTTGACGGACAATTCCAATAAGAAATTTTAATTCAGTGATACCAAAATAGTACGCTGTTAGTCTGGGCACTTTCTCACAACAGGCAGAGAGATGTACCACAAATTACCTACCATCTATAAGACTGTAAAGCTATATAGAGCAACGGTACAAGTCTCTCTTCACAAGATTTTCAAAGACAGTACAGGATGGCAGTATATTGGACGTCAATTCACAAAGAAATCTTAAACATTCAATTCAACAAGTATGTTTGAGCACCAACTATGTTCTATAGTGATGACCTCCTTTTCCTCTGCAGAATAATCACTAGTCAACACCATCAGCTAGATCTGGGGAGTCAGACAGGTGGCGTAAGGAAGGTGGAGAAGGTCTCCACTCCCTGCAGAGGGGATTCAGGACAGGCTGTTTGGAATGGGCCATGTGTGACAGGCCATGTGTCTGTCACACTGTGCTAGAAATCAACACTGGAGACTTTTTCCAACAGTTTTCTGCACCTGAATACAGATGAAAAAAAAAAAAAAAAAGAAGAAGAAGAAGAAGAATTGATTCAGGGCAGTTGTTTTTCTGGAATATTATAAAAGGTTAGGGAGCAAGAGTTTAAGGCATGGCCCTTAAACCATAAGTGATATTTACATATAAACCTGTTTTCTATTATTAATCTAGAACAAAACAGTTCCATTCATTTACTTTCCATTACTTAACATAGAAATTCAATGGTTTTACAAAAACATATTTCTTTTAAATAAGAAAGACAGCGTTTTGTCATTATTCCATGCATAGTTGAGATGAAACTCAAATTTTGTTCTTCAAAAATGTGGGTAAAAGATTTTTTGTTCCAGTTTCAGTGGCATCTGAGACAAGGCCAAGGGTCATGATCCAGCTCCATCAGTGAATAGTGCTTAGATGTGTTAGCCCAGTGTATATGTAGTTCTCAGAATGAAAGCAAGCTTGTGTGTTTCTGGGCCCATTCTAATAGATAGTCTTTATTAAAACTTGAACTTACTTTAACTGCAAGGAAGTTTCCTGAACCCAGGCAAATACAAAAATTATATTCTCTCCCCTAGCTTTGGAGGTTTGGTTTAGGTTTATTTTCCTGGAGTAACTATTTTAGGTACACCAATGCAGGAAATTCACTCGTTTAGAAAAACTACGAGTGCTACAATCTATGCTCCATTTTTCACCTAAGAAAACTCCTCTTAGTACTATGGAAATGTATGACTATTTTAAATCTAAATAGAAAGGCTTTTTTGTTGTTGCTGTTTTGCTTTTTGTTTGTTTTTAATGAGTGGCACATATTTTGCTTCTATCTTATCCCAGTATCTTAATGCTTTTATGAAACTAATGACCATGTTAAACAACTACCCAGCTAAAAGACAGGCCCAATCACAAAAGGGTCCTATGAGTTCCTGTTATTCTAAACCCAAAAATACAGTCGAGACCAAGAGGTCCGGCACACAGTGAGTGCAGTAAAATCTCTAATTCGTGCCTGCTTTTAGATCAGACAGTGCCAAGAGGGATGAGCAGTATTCGTTTTGATCAGATGAATCACTCATTAAAACAGTAGAATAATTCTTCTTTATTTTCTGAGGGTGTTTACAGAGCTTCAAAGCACTATAAAATACAATTACAATTATTCTCAAAGCAGCAGGGAAAAGAGACCACCTATGCTTCCTCTCTTACCAGGTTGAAATTTGCATGTTTAGTTTCCTACCAGGTCTCTAAGCAAAACTATTTTCAGTAAAGAAGACTTTAAACAGGAATTTCTTTTCCCCTTCAGGGATAAAAGTGACAGAAGGAGCTCTTGGACTTTTTTCTCTTGAGGCCTCCAATGGCAGGGAAAATATCATCAGCTTGTCTGTAGCAGGAAAATTGGATGAAAGATAGAGAGCTTAGAGAAAAAAATCTACTCCAACATCCACACTTCCCTTGCACAGGGTTCAGAGACTGTGGAATATGTCATACTGGACAGAAGTGGTCCCAGAGCACAGGAGGTTAGGTTGAATGCTGCATAACACTTTTGAAATCTGTTCTGATTAAATATATATCACTGGAGTCCGAGTGAGATACTTAGTAAGTCTGAAAGCTTAAAGCTATCAATGAGAAAGAGAAGACATGGACCATCATCATAGGTGAAATAGAGCCTTACACAGAACTTCCATCCAATGACTGCCCACACAAAACCACAGGAGTCCGCTTATCTTTGCAAGTTCACCTGGTCATTTTAGGGACGCAGACTGAGTATGTAATCTACCCCAACAAGAATCAGGACCATGGCTCTCTAAGCAACAACACAATCTGTTTGCCAAGATGCAGAAACAAGCAATATTTTCACTCTTTCCACCTTCAATAATTTAAATAGAGAGATCCTAATTTTTCCTGCCTCACTACTAATTGATTTTGTTTTGACAATCCTTTCCCAGCCATTAATGAAACTATTGGGTTTCATTTCTTTGCTTTATTAAACTAATACATCAGTCTGTACCACTTCTACACACTGATGTATTTGTCCAAAGCATCAGAGTGCAGATGTCACCCCGTATCCATACTTTTGTTTTCCTGTTTCTGATACCTGCAGTCAATCATGGTCCAAAAATATTAAATGGACAATTACAAAAATAAACAATAAGTTTACAATTGCGCACTGTTCTGAGTAGAGCGATGAAATCTTTTCCAATCTGTTCTGTTCTGCCCCGGATGTAAACCATCCCTTTGTCCAGCTCACCCACCCTTTATACTCGTATAATCCCCACCCATTGGTCACTTAGTAGCCCCCTCCAATATCAGATCGACCGTCAAGTTATCTTAGTGCTTATGTTCAAGTCACCTTTATTTTAATTTATAATGGCCCCAAAGTGTAAGAGTTGTGATGCTGGCAATTTAGGTATGCCAGAGAGAAGGTGTAAAGTGCTTTCTTTAGGTGAAAGATGAAAGTTCTCGTCTTAATAAGGAAAGAAAAAAAATCATATACTGAGGTTGCTAAGATCTACGGCAAGAACAAATCTTCTATCCACAAAATTGTGAAGAAGGAAAAAAGAAATCCATGCTAGTTTTGCTGTAGCACCTCAAACTGCAAAAGTTACAGCCACAGTGAGTGATAACTGCTTCATTAAGATGGAAAAGGCAGAATTTGTGGGTGGAAGACATGAATAGAAAACTTGCTCCAAATGAAGGCAACCTGCTCCAAATGAAGGCAACGTGTTACTCCAGAAAGCACTGAGCCTCTATGAAGACTTCAGCAAGGTTGCCTGAAACAAGTGACACCAAACCATTTACTGCAAGTAAGGGATGGTTACATAGAGTCAGGAATAGGTTTGCACTGAAAAATAGAAAAAATGCAGGACAGAGAAAGAGACAGACCACATTCACATAACTTTTGTTATACTATATTGTTATAATTGTTCTATTTTAGTATTAGTTATTGTTATCTCTTACTGTGCCTAATTTATAAATTTTATCATAGTTATGAACATATAGGAAAAACAGTATATGTAAGGTTTAGTACCATCGGCAATTTCAGGCATCTATTGGGGGTTCCTATAACATATCCCTCATGGATGGGGGTGGAACTACTGCACATATTCAAATTATGTACACTAGACAGACATAACATCATCACTGACCAAAGAGCTGCTTCAAAAAGGGACTATTTGATATCACACTGAAAAATGCTCCCGTGCTAGGTTGTTTCTCTCCGAATTAACAAGAAATCTATATTCTTCAATATGCTGATTAGCAAATACTTTGATTTTTTTCAATTACTGAGCTAAAATAGATGTGGATTTATTTCCAGTTCCCCCACTCATCTCATCTCTCACAGTTATTCAGTCCCTCTGTCTTTCATTCTCTCTGCCCCTCTCCCTTTCTCAGTTCTTTTCCCTGCTCCATGCCCATCATCTCCAAATACTTGGAAAACTTTGCTGAACACATATGTAATTGACTGACAGTCCTTGAGTCAAACCAGGATAAAATGTGGAAGGAATACATGTAACTTTCCCTTTGGTATTTCAAATGTCACTTTTCTCTCTTTCTTTCCACCACCTTCTACCCTATTTTTCCTCTCCTCACCACCACTCTCACCCCCTGCTCCTTCCTTAATCTTAATCTCACTTTGGCTCCATCAAATTAAAAATGGCCACACATTCTTTACAGCTCCTTCCATCAAGAAGGGGAGTCTACTTCCTCACCCCTTGAATCTGGGCCAGAGTAGTGATTTTCATGGAAAAAATATACTGTAATTTCCAAGAAGGCCTTATTCTCACCCTCTTAAAACCTGAGATCATGACGCTCTGAAAAAGGCTTGTCTGGCTTCCTTGAGGGTGAAAGTCCATACATGCAGAGAGGTCCAACCACTCCACCTGACCCACTACCTGAAGAATCTGCATGACAGAGTGTAGGCAAGGTCAGCAGCAGAACCCCACACATCCACAGAATCACTAGTACCAATAAATGGTTTTTAAGCCACTAAATTGAGGGTGGTTTGTTATAGAAAAATATACACTCAGATTTCAGTCTCTCATTTTCTTTTACTCTTCCTATTTTTTTTTCTCTACAATTTAAAATGTCTTGTGAGACCAATGCTATTGACATTAATCTAGTAACAAGAGTTTTCTTGGGTTTATTTCTTTGTAGTTGACAAATCATGTTTTTAATGATTAACACAGCATTTAACCATACACCCACTAATTCATTTAACTTTATTAAGACAGAATGAAGGCAACCACTACTTTTCCACTTACAGACTAGAAGTACAATAAGTTAGGTGGCAATACATGTATATTTATGTGTGTGCTCACACACACACACACACACACACACACACACACACACACTTTGGATTACAGCTACAAGGATTTTAGGTACTAAAATATCGAATATCTTAATCATAGGAGGGGTGTATGGATCCACAAGAATGGATGAGTCAGCTGGTAGACAGAAAGGAAATTAGAAACTTCTGTATCCTTTATACTTTTCTATAAGGCATTAGAGATAGAATGACATCATTTTTAAGAATGGGGGGGGAGGGTGGGAAATTGCATCAAATCAGTCCAGCAAATATTCAAGGGAACAAAATGAAGGTAATATTCAATGTTCCATAGTCCTATATATAAGCTGTACAATGGGTACAATGAAAAATGAATCTCAGAATTCCCCACCATAGCTTTAACATGAGTTAGAGGGAAGTATGTGAAATGCCTTCTCCCAATAGAAGATTAACTATTCCCCACGCAAGGCAACGTAGATGTTACAGTAGGTTTTCACCACCTCTACTGCTATTTGATTACATCGTATATATGTATTTCTTAATGTTATGCTCTAAGTAATCTAGAAACTTCCCTATCTTTCCTCATCTCCTTTAACTCTCGTATTTATTGGGCCTTGATTATTCAAAATATGCCAGGTCCACTCACAGGACTGTCTCCTGATCACAAATCTCTCCTTCATATTGCTGTCTTGCAGAGGCTGTCTCCAATCACTGTATCTATGCTAACGTTCATCCCAATTCATGTCTTACATATTAATGCAGTTACGAAATTTTACATAGCACAAATCACTAACTTATTTTATATTTTTGTTACTTTAATTATTTTCCCCAACTAACGTATGCAGTCCATGAAATCAAGGATCTTCCTTTTCTCACTGACTGCTCTGACCATAACACCTAGAATACATAAATTTATTGAATGAATGGACAAATGAATTAGACATACAGAGCTGACTGCCTACCCAGGCTAAAATTAAGGGCATATAGTTTCTTCCTACCACAAACACAATTCAAAACCACTTCACTTTTCTATCAAAACCAATACTCAGAAAAGACAGCCAAATTTTTACATGACCATGAAACTATTTCTAAATGGTATCCAACAAAAGAAACATAATTTTTAAAATGCTTTTATATTTTATAAATAGAAATTAATAGATTTCACATTTTTAGGGTACATAAAGTGTTTTGTTTTTCTTTTCTCATTAATGGTTTTTGCTTCTCCTAGGCTCTCTGCCTCTTACATATCTGCCTTCCTAATTCAGGAAATAAAATTTTCTTTATTAAAGAAACATAATTTAATCCATGTATTCTATATGTCTAAAATGTAGTTTGTAATCACCATGTCAGAGCAGGGGCACCTGCCCTCTCCATTAGTAAAGGTAATTGAGACCTACAGGTGTAGAGCGATGCTGGAATCGAGGCCTCCAGCTCCAACCTTGCATCTAAGGTTAAACACTAACGGTACTGCTTGCCTGTGTCAGCAGACCCACCCAACCCAGTTTGAAAATCACTACTTTTCTCTACAGCACACAGCACACTTATGAAGATGTATGATATGATTGTTTCCCACTGGGAAGAAATGGTTTGTAGGACAGAAAGTGCTGCTGTGAGTCAGGAAGCATGCATCTCACGCAAAACTGAAATGCCTCGCTCCATGAACCACAGATAAATGGCTTTTGTTTTGTTTTTTTTTTTTCAAATAACTCACCAGTTTTCCCTACTGCTTAAACTTTAGAGCTTTGTTAGCATTTAATGAGTAATAATAAAGAATTCCCTGTGTTGGGAAAGGTTATAACACTAGGAAGCTTGAATAAAGAAAAACAATGCATACACTCGTGTAACTAAATTGTCCTAACTTTTAATCAGCACAAGAACAGCACAATTTAAATTCAATATTTTTTTGTGGTTATTGTTTGCTAAAGATTATTTGGATAATCACCAGCAAGAATCAACTTATTTTTAAAGTTAAGATTTCCTATAAGAAATACACGCCGAAGAAAATGAACCTAGTCTTCCCTATTATAATGCATATTTGATAGAAAACAAATTGCTTGACATTTGTCTCCCAATATATGTTGCTTCCGAATTTATGTAGCTTCTCATAGAGACCAGAGTGGGGAAAAGGAGAAAATAAAGCACATATAGATATTTTTTCTTGTTATTTTTATGAGGATAGGTACTGCAGTCCGCCCTTATACGTGGTTTCACATTCCAAGCGTTCAGTTACTTGGGGTCAACCACAGTCTGAAAACATTACATGGAAAATTCCAGAAATTAATAATTTACAAGTTTTAAATTGTGCACTCTCCTGAATAGCATGAGGAAATCTCACGCTGTCCTGCTCCATCCTGCCCAGGATGTGAATCATCCCTTTGCCCAGTGTCTCCATGCTTTATAAACCAGTTAGTCAGTAGCCTTGAGAGAGCAAGGGAGACCACATTCACATAACTTGCTATAGTATATTGCTATAATTGTTCTATTTCTTATTAGTTATGATTATTAATCTCTTACTTTGCCTAATTTATAAGTCAAATGTTATCCTTCGTATTTATGTACAAGAAAAAACATAATATGTAGAAGGTTTGGTACTACCGAAAGTTTCAGGCATTCACTGGGGGGTCGTGGAACTTATCCCCCTCAGACAAATGGGGACTGCTGTATTTCAGCATTGTTTATGGAATAAGGGAACAGTATAACTAGTGATATGTGAACTTTGTCCGATACTTATTTTTTACCTTTCTTGAGTTTTACTGCAGCTAAGAGGGAAAAGCATAAAGTTATTTTAGTTGCTATATCTAAGCAGAACTAGTGCTTAAGCAAAATAAAAATTTACATATAATCTCTTATGCCCTTAATTTTAAGACAAACATTTTTAACCAGGAAACAGTTCAAATTGTTTTATTTGGGGCAGCCAAGGTCAGTGGTGGCAGTTCTGGTCAGTAACATGTATGTAAGTCTAGGATCAAATGGAGAGGTCATTGAGAATAGGGTCCTTGCAAGCGACAGGCTAGTGAGGTCCAGGACCAGTGGACACAGAAAGAAGGGCTTTGCATTCAAACTCAGGGATTTTTACTTCATCATTTAAGCCAGAGGGAATTTGGGATTTGTATTTTAGATAATTGGTTAATAAGCCACCTTAATACAGTATGTTCAAATAAGTAGTCAATAGTTATTCAATTACTTAAAATAGGTTAGTGGTCTGGTGTATATAGGAAATGGCTTAATCTGGCCCCATGGGGAAACTGTTTATAATGTGATAAGATCAACTACTAAGAAGGACTGGATTGCAACAACTGCCATGGTTTTATTTCTGGTACACTTACTGCATTTTCCCCTATGGGGAAAAAGACAAAAATCTAAAACACATGCCAAAAATTAGCATAATTTTCTTTTATAATCCCATGGCGACAATGACACTAGTGACGGTTTGAGAGGTTCAATGTAAGCCCAGTAAAATGAACATTTTAACATCCATCTAGCATAGCTATACCCCAATGGCATGGAAGGTACACAGAATGTGTCACGGCTCAGGGACCCTGCCGCAGGAATACCCGATAGGTACTTCCTCGTGAGTTGGGTATAGTTCATTTACTAAGGCCTTTCCACCTTCCTCTGATCAGAACTGTGATCAATTAACCATCTTATCATATAGCATGATCCTCGCACAGCAGCATAAGTTATACACCAATGTTGGTTTAGATCCAGCAAATCCATCCATTCTCGCAAAAACTATTAACTGGCAGCGTATCATGTTCCAGAGAAAATTATAGGCACTGTAGACAGTGAACAGACCATACAAAAAGATATCTGCTCTCATGGAGCAGATAAGTGAGGGGATAGAGAGAGAAACAAAGAAATAGGATATATGTATATATACATATGCACGTATACATATATATGTATATACATATATGTATATATCAGATGTTGCTAAATAAGACAAGGTATGAGGTAAAGAGAATATTTGTTACACGGTGGGATTGAAGGAGCTTGCACTTCTAGAATGTCAGGAAAAACGTTGACATGCAGACTTGACGAGATGAGTAAGTAAGCAATGGGGTTAGTAAGGACAAACACTCCAACCAGAGAAAAGTGAATACAATGGCTGCTAAGTGGGCGTGTAAATATCCACAAACAAGAATGATGGGAGGGCAGGTAGTCCTTGCAGCTAGAGCAGAGGGGGCGCAGCTGCTAGACACGTTCAGAGAGCAAACGGGGGCCCAGCAGGGAGAACGAGGTCTGCCACTGTAAGGATTTGCAGCTTTTCCTGAGTGAGACGGAAAGCCACTGGAAAGTTTTACACGGAAGAAAGACATCAGACATAACTTTTAGAAGAATCACTATGGTGGCTGTACTGAAAATAGGCTGTGGGCACAAGGGCAGAAGCGGGAGACTCGTTAGCAGTCTCTGTGATCCAGCTGGCGTGATGACGTGACTTGGATGGGGGTAGCAGCAGGAAAAGTGGCTGGATTCTAAATACGTGTTGAAGTGGAGATCTGCTGATAGTTTGGAAACCAATTTGGGGAGAGAAGGGGCAGACGAATTTTCTGTGCTGAGCAACTGGAAGAATGCACTTGCCATGACCAAAAAGGAAAAGAATTTGAGAAAAGAAGGTACAGTGAGGAAAACATCAGGCATTCAGTTCTGATATTAATTTTGAGATGTCCCAAATCTCAGGGGCTTGGAAAGCCAAGTGGTAAACAAAGCACTGTACAGACAAGAGAAATAACAAGATATTGGGGATGTAGTGCATAATAATATTACTGGCCAACAGCCCAACACAGCACAGAAACAACTCTGGTTCTCAGCAACGCTGGAGAGAAGGAGTGACTCGCGTGTGTGGAGCAGTACTTAGGAAGGAGAGAAGCACCTCAGCCTATTACTTCCAAGAGTGGAAGGATTTGTTTAGCAAGACATTCATAGCTTAGAAGAACCACCACCATAAAAATTAGTGGAGGATCCTGAGCATAGCAGTTAGAGGGAAGAAACTCTGGCTATCTTAATTTGGAATTTTTTTTTCCAAGTTTCAATTGATTACTTAATCCAAGAAATATGGTTCCCCTAATCTGTCTCTTAATACTACTTTATCACTGAACTCACCATACTCCATTTTATGTTTTAAATATGTTTATGTACCTGTTTTCTGGGTTTAGTTAATTTCCAGTATCTGGCATGGAGTGTGACACCTTGTAGATACAAGATAAAGACCTACTACATAGAATTCATGTAAGTAAGTTAGGAGGTTACACACCCTTATGGAAAGACCACAGATGTAAAAAACTATTTATGTTACTAATACTTTAAAATGGAAACATTTATGAGCTTTAATAGCAACAACAAAGGTTCTGTAACTTTCTGTAGCTGCCCTAAGTTCGAACTACTGGCATGTGAATTTTAAATTTTAACATTTCAGAGTGAATTATCTTTAAGCTTCTTAAACAGCACTTGTCATCTAATATTTTTTTTTCACTCCCCAACTATTTGCGTATGCTTTTATTTGAGAAGTGTTAAATTTTCTCCAAGTAATTTGCAACTGTTGGTGCTCTTTTAGCACTATCTGTGTTGTTGTTGTTATTTTTTCCAAATAAAGTTCTGAAACAACATCTCTAGCTCAAAAAATGTGTTTGATACAGAAAGTGAAATGTACTTTAAACATATTCTATTCCCACACATAACAAAATACAAAGTAAAATTCACATCTAGTTTAAAATATGGGGCTGTTTCATAACTTGTTAGGCAAGTGTCTTCCTGAAATCTAAGTCTGATCTCACTTAAAAGTGGACCAAATTTGTCTGCAGGATTTTTTCTTCCTGGGCCACTCTGACACCTCCCTCTCAGATCCTCTGGAGACTTCCTGAAACCATGTTTTCTTTCTCTTATTACCTAGTCTTGCACACTGAAGTCAGAAAAGAATTTCAGACAGTCATTCACATCATTTAAAGCTCCTTCCATATGCCAGCTACTATGATGACTGCTATAGTTTTCTCATTTCTTTTATATACCAACTCTGAAGTTAACTATTGTTACCTTACTTTCCTGAAGAGAAAATTGTGGGCCTTAGAATATAAATAACCTGCCTATGGCCACTCAGACAGCCACTGGCAAAGGTCAGTCCCAGCTCTGTCTGACCCTAAAGGCCCTGTTTTTCATTAGATGATAAACTGCCTAAAGCATCTCCTCACCAAACGATTTTTGCATGTTAACCCATCCATTAGCCAAATCTTAAACCAAAGAAATAAAGCCACATGGTGGAATTTCAGACACCAGGTGATGGAAATGTGTATTTTGAGGGAAAAGTTCTGAATTCATACTTTGTACACAACTTTGTACACGTGTGTACACACACCCACACACACACACACACACACACACACACACACACACCAAAAATCAAATCGTGAACTTGCTACAGTATTATTTATTATAATAGAGGGATTCATTTCATACTCTGAGGGCTAATAACACCCAAACATTTGGGGGCTTATATGCCTTCTGCACATATTTACATAGAGCTCTAACTTTCTTTTTTAATAATGCACGTCCCTTATGTCAACATACAGCCTACCAGGTAACAATATAATTGTCTTTACCATAAAAGATCTCAATCTCACATAGTTAACTTCTTCCATCACACTAAAAATAAAATTTCATGTACTTATTAGGATATTTTACCTGTACTGTTATATAAAATGTTTAATTTCTTTCATCAGATAGGAACACATTTAATATGTCTTTGCTATATTTGGAGTTGTGTTAAGTATGGTTTCTATAAATCTATTAAAGGAATTGAGAACAGAATGTGTGCCAGAATCTGTAGGACATCTCTATACGTTATTTAGGAGTTTTGATAAACTTTGACACATACTTATTGTGCTAACCAAGGGAGTAATTACAGATTAATTCTGATATGATATTCTTTCATTAATCCATATTAATTAGAAAGGGTCACTATTAAGTGAATCCACAGAAATGGCTACAGAAAAAAATACAAAAAAAAATGTCAAGCTTCCTGAGTTAGAATCCCCCCCAGAAGAGCAAGGGCCTAAAATGCTGCCTGATCAGATCAAACCTCTACTGATTTATAGTTTTAACTGGATAAAATAAGGATAAAAAAGAAAGGTAGCAATTTTTTAAAACTGTATCTACGAATTCATCTACTAAAATATCAACTAATTCAACCAGAACATTCAGAAGATGTTAAGATCCATGTCTCTGTGGCTTAGTAGTGATATAATTCTTCCATGTTCCTCTTCTATAAAATGGTGCCATCACCTTCAGGTGTGTTTGGACTTTAAAAAACATTGTATCAATTAATTTATATTCTAATTAAGGGTTTAGCGCTACATCTTGTACAGAGTAGGTGTTCCATAAATTTAGCATTATTGTTATTATATTATTATTATTATTATTATTATTATTATTTATTTCACAGTCATAACCTAGATTCCCCAATTGATTGGTTGATTAAAAACTTATTTGCCTGTGGAAAAAATTAAATTTTTAAAAATACCCTATAGCAAGGTTGATCCATCTTCCTGGTACATTGTTAGTTGTTTTTGTTTTGTTTTTTGAGATTCTCATAGATGTATGGCCATTAAAAAGACAAGCACATTTCTTTTGTCTTCATCTCCTCAGGAATAGATGCTAAATTAATATAAAATTATATCATACACAATATAAAAAATAACACTTGATTTACTGGTGCTTTTAATTCCTACCAAAAAGAATCATTTTTAATCATTCTGTAATAATGTATATGTGGGGACAGAGTCCCAGAGAGCAGTTTCCAGGCTCTCGGCCTCACGTGGAAAGGTGCTGGCTCGGTTATTAGATGGTCTTCAGCTGTAATCAGATGGTCATCGGCTGTGGCAGGGTGGCCATCAGCTGTTACTGGTTAGCCATTAGCCACTAATATAACTGCCGTGGCTCCTCTAGGGGGTTAGGTGGTGGGTTGTTTGCTTGGCAGAGAAGCGGATGGCGGATTGCAGTAGCAAGTGCGGTTGGAAAGCGGATTGTGGATTGCGGATTGATCCTATGTCCTATGTCTCACCCAGCTG
Source organism: Rhinolophus hipposideros (assembly GCF_964194185.1). Classification (NCBI taxonomy): domain Eukaryota; kingdom Metazoa; phylum Chordata; class Mammalia; order Chiroptera; family Rhinolophidae; genus Rhinolophus; species Rhinolophus hipposideros. Next base: position 8,733,547 of record NC_138051.1, on the reverse strand, counting down.
CCAGTGAGATGGGGGTGCAGGAAGACCCCTTGTTGAGGTAATGGAGAATGTTTGCTTTTGTGTCTCGACCAGCTGCCATCGAGAATATAGTGGTATGATCCCCCATCTATGGCTCCATTGTTGTTCCTTTTTGGCCTCACCATATCCTGCGTTCTTGTGCAGAGAGCAGGAGCTGAGTCCCTGAGTCCCTGTATATTTATTAAAAATTAATACAGCATTTGAAATTCATGAACATTTAAAGGATAATTCCAGTTATCCATATCAGTGGCTAATTAAACACTGAAGGACTTCCCAAGATAATCCTAAAGTGCATGACGCTAGCCTGAACCAACAGATAGGACATTTCATGTTTAGTAATAGCTTGGTGTAGTCAGAGAGTGAAATGTAGACCACGCACAGCTACGCTAAGCAAAATCATAACAAGGTCTTTCCAATATCTAGGCCAGTCCTCAACGGGGGATATTTACAGGGGTGAGGTGGAATGAGCTCAGTTGGAGAGAAGAAGACAAATGCACTTTGAGAAAGTTACTCCAGTGATTCTAATAGACAATCTCAACCCTCAACCATGTTCCTCCCTGGGCAGGGGAGAACTATTAAATTTCAAAAGAGTCTGGTACTTATCAACCCTGTCCCTCACCTGGGTTCTGAAGTAAGAACTAAGACCAAACCTCACCTTTACAACTGATAAAACTGAAACTGGAAAACATGGCTGGTGTCTGTGAGCAAATGGGCTTCATCCTACTGACACCAGAATTGCATGAACGAACCATGTCCACGCTTGACAGACAGCACTGGAACAATCTGAGCCTCCGCCCTTTAGGAGGGTTTTTGGTGCTACCATGAATGGGGTTGAAAACTCTGAAGAGTCATGTCATCCTTGTTTCTCAGTCCAGTCTTGTCCTCCACTGGAAGGAGTGATAGGGCGTAAGAAGGGGTGATCAGGACCACTGAAACCTCAGCACAAAAAAAAAAAGTACTATAAAGTTAAATGCTATAACTAAAATATAGTTGACTTTGACTTTCGAAGCAGACAGTAGAATAGGAGACGTTACTGTCAGATTTGACAGAAGAATCAAAGTGAATGTCTGTGCATTGTCTGCTTCTCCTTGATGCACTGTTAAAATTCCCAGAATACTTTGTTCCTGGCAGTAAACTCTGAATTGGCCAGTTAGAGGATTTATTTTAAGAATGTCTGCTTATGCATTTATGCTACTCTTCTATAATTTGTGACAAAACAGGTAATGTATTACTTTTCTAGATTTTGGGATAACATGACCAAAAAAAAAAAAAGAAGAAGAAAACCACAAGCCTAAATTGTACAATGCTGTTAAACTCTTGCTTCCTCTTTCCACATTTATGCATACCAGTGTAATGTTGAGGCACTTACTTCTTTAACTTAGTAACCTTTTGCTTCAGGCATGTCTGAGGTTCTAAACACCGGTTTCTATATTTCTCCTGCTAATTACTGGATCGGCTTTCAGGACAAGGCATTGGGCCAAGCAGTGACCTCTGTTACTTTGGAGGTTGTCACACAAATAGAATAACTAAAACCCCACTGATTTTTAAAATATGTACCTAAGTAACCATAATATAAAAACAGTCATCTGTTACAAGAATTGACCATCAATGTAAGTTTCTGTCAATATTTGTATAAGCTTGTATATGGAATGTTCCAAGGACACATTGGTCCTAAAACATCAGAAATATGACCTGATCGCTCATGGAAAGCTGTGTTGTCCCCTAGGTAGCCACCAATTACACGTGACTACTTAAATTAATTAAAATTCAACAAAATTTAAAAGTCACTTCATCAGTTGCACTAGCCTCATTTCAAGCGCCCCAACACCAAATGTGGCCAGCAACTACCCCACTGGGCAGCACAAATATAAAATATATCTATCAGCCAACTTAATTCTATTGGATAGCACTGATTTTAAAGCATCACTGTTAGAATAACTTCCTTCTTAAAAGGTAGACTTGAAGGACTTCAACTTGTATGCTTCCAAATGATCTAACATTTTTATATAGAGTGAAGGGTAGATATAATCTGGTAAGCGAGGTAAATATAAAGCACTCCTAAGATTAAATCAGTCCTCAAATGAGGAAATGGAGAACTTGCATGCTGCTGTCAATAGACACTACAGTATTACAAAAGTTATTTAATCATTTCTGCACAAAATTTACTGGCTCACTATATTTCTTAGACTTCATAAAAATAAAAAATAAAAATCAAGGAAAAAATATATAATTTATTTGTTTACTATTTCCTAAAACACTTTCTTTGTGGATGACTTGTAAACATGTAAATGTTACTGGGTTGCTTGGTGCAAAGTAACTTGTAGTTATTGTTTGTTTCTTAGGCCAAATGTATATATATATATATATATATATATATATATTTGCATACAACATATTATATACACACCATATACTATACATAAACAAAAATGGGGACTGTGACAGCTTGAAGAAGAATAATACAATTGGGGGTGGCAGACAATTTTACATTCATTGTATACAAATGAGTGGATAGTACGAGAGTTATACCAAAACAATGCCAGCATTTGGAAAGAGCCCAAAGAACAGTTAAATGTAAAAAATTTATAATATAGCTGAATCTTGGATTTGAATTTAACTAAGAATATTCATAAGATTTTTGTTTTGGTTTTTTTTTTTTTCAATTTCTTAGCTAAATCCAATCAGTCTTCAATAGGGGTGAAAATAGCAAAACCCTGAGCAATTTTGATAAAACATAGACTATTATTATATCAAGAAGGAAGACAAGGGCAAACACACATAACTACACTAGCTTGAGATGTTCATTCTAATAAAAACGCTCCACTCATAAATATTAGTACAGTAATTCTTAAATATCATGATGCCTATAAAGCAGTGGGACCCATTTTTTGTGTCCTTTTGCAGACAAAATTCAAAAAGCAAGTGGATTCTACCAAAGTTAGTAGGCAGTCCCGGCTCTGTACCTCCATTTGAGCTGCTCCATTCCTTCTGCCAAATGTCCATCTGCGCCCCCATCCAGCCCACTACCTTTCTGTCAAAAGCCTACCCAGGCATCCATGCATGTGTGGATATCTTTCCAGATGTTTCCCATCAATTATCCGCTGCCTGAAAGTGATGCATTCTTTCTCAAGACTCTAAAACTCTCAATTTGTACCTTTCTTGCGGCAATATCTGCTGTGTTAAAGACTCAAAGTCTGTTACTTGTAAGAATGCTAGCTTGCTCACTCATCTTTGCAATCTCTCTGAATTGCAAAGACACTCAAAAATATTCTATTTTATTTACTTTGGGTTTCCTCTTTTTATTTGCTTTGCTACAATTGCTATTCCAGTACTTTTAACCAGCCACCAAATTAAAAAGAGCTCTTAATTCAGAGCACCAAATTAGTTTGAAAATGAAAAAAAAAGAAAAGAAAAGCCAGTCATGATGAGGCAAAATAATACAGCTTTGAATTCAGGCAGGTTTGAGTTGAAATTCCAGTACCACAACTTAGTAGGATTTGGAGCTTTCCAAACTTTCTATTGACGGCACTTCTAAATAGGACGACATCTGTAAAACACACGAGAAGGAACAAAAAATCCTTTCGTGGTGGTCAGATCCATCTGCTGGACCCATCCAGAGTCTCTAATTTGCCAAACCCTCTTTGCAGGACCAAAGAATCAAAATCCTGGTACACAGCTCTACAAGGGAAATCTCTGGGTTATACAGCTTTCGATACACTGAGGTAATAGCGTCTCTGAGCCTCTTTCCTATTGTTAAATATATGTAGCAATACCATCTCTGCTAACCTCCTGAGGTGATTGGAAACAATGTAAATAAAACACCTAGCATTGTGTTAGACAGTAGACACTCATTCATAGTACCTAATAATAATATGCAAAATATAAGTCACATGAAAAAAACTCCACACTTGAGGGACCAGTGAAGAGGTGCCTAGTCATTTCTATGAAGTAGGCTGCTAATAAAGGACTAGCTGATTGATTTTTCCTTTTGAATGAGTAAGCAAAGAGGTTTAAGTGTACAAGCTAATACTAATAATTTCAGAGGTAAATCAGAGGCTTTTCTAAAACCACACATCGAATGAAGGGTGGAAGTAGACAGGAGTCGGGACTGTGTATTCAGTCAGAAAGTGTATGAGGAGGTGGATAAAGAACACAGTGAAACACCATTCTAGCTTTCAGTTGGCAGAGATGGCATCTCAATGACAGAGCGGAAAAGGCTCTCGAGAGACCACGTAGCACAACTCACAGATGAGTAGGTACTTCCCTGTACTCACAGCTCCAGCACAAGGAGCCACGTTGCCCTTTTCAAGCCTGGTACTGACATTTAAAAAGGCTGCCGATTTTGTTTTGTTTTCTTTGACAAATTCAGTCATCTGATTGGATGCTTTTCCCCACACAGTCAATATTTGAACAGGTTTTCAGCACTGTTCCTAAATGTGATTGCAGTTTCACTTATTACTGTTAGCCACAGCTGCTCCGTGCTCCACAGTGGGCGTGATTGACCCACGGATTGATCTGTTGCTGCCCTCATCACAGCCCTGCCACCTACTTGATTCTGCTGGCCCAAACCCATCTTCCACCGTGGCTACGAAAGAGGCCTTGATAAATGGTTCACAGGAAGCCCCAGACTGGACATACAGACACTCCTTGGCTTCCTGCTGATCTTTGAGATCGAGAGTTAAATACTGAAGAATGGAATGAATTTAGATCTAACAGTGCACATGTCAAGAAAACCAAGATACCAAATAGATGTCAATTTTAGCAATAAATGAATCACCAAGAAGCTAACATTATTGAGCTAATAATCATTATTTCTGATTCAAGGGTAAATATTAATAACACTGAATTTCTGAATTAGAACATAGCTAGCAGTCAAGATACTGTGACCTATTCAAGCACATGCAGAACAAAATGATACACAGTTTCTGCCCCGCCCCCGCCACTCTCTCTGAAAGCAGAGCATCCCTATGAAACCTTTCATAAGCAAAACATCAGTTACTATTAATTTATATGGAAAAATTTCTGAGCGTTCCCAGACCCAAAATATAACACCAGCACAATGTCTTTATTATATCCACCACGATCAAAACACTTAATCACATCTAGTTTTATGCTAAGCATAACAGCCTTAAGAGCTCTCTTAGGCTTTTCTGATACCTGAAGACACATCTTGATAACAGACGCACAACACAAATTGAGATACAGCACAGATGGTCCCAGGCAGTCAGGACCATGGTGGCTTCACACAGAGATGCTGAGTGGAGCTACAGGGAAAGAGCTTGGGGGAAATCCCTCTCACCGCTGGGGTGCCCACTGTTTACGTGACATCTTGGGGCAAAACTAATGCTCATCACTAATTTTCCCTTTTTGCCTTTTTTTTTTTAAAAAAAAAAAGCAGAAATCCCCTTTGGATTTCTTTCAGTTAGCCAACACAGGTACTGATGTAGGTCTTCCCTCACAGTAACATGGTGTAATTCAAACTTTTAAAAAGTGGGAGATACTGATATAATGAACTGCATAGTGACGTTGTTAACATAAATACAGGTATCATAAGAAAACCATTTATTTCAGGAAAGCCTTTGGCAAATGCAAACTCAATTATTCTACGAGGTTAAACTCTCTGATTTTTAAAGATAACACATTTAGTTCTTATTTTCCCAACATATAGTAAATCAACACAGTGTATACTTATTTCCCAAAAGAAATAGAAAGCATTATGGATTCTACATGAGTAATGAAAATTTTCTAAAATCTCTTCAATTTGACATCTAAATTCTTCAATCATAAAGATCCCGTTACAGGCCAGTACCTTTTATTTAATCACAGGTATATTTTATAGGCTTACGAATGCTTTTCTTCCTTCAAAAACGATGAGACGGCAGAAGAACCTAATTGTTTCCCTGCCTAACTGTGCTCCAAACTTTGTCTCAACAATGTTGTGTATTCTTATTTCTAAACGATAAGATTAACATATACACTTGACTCTTCAAAGTGTCAAAAAAATCTTTAAGGGATGAGAATTTGGTTGCCATGTTGTGGTTCACAGGCAGTGTACGGCTTTGAGAAAGAATGGAACAGTTAGTTAAAGGCAGCAGCTTTCAGTCTTTCGGAAGAGCATGAACTTCTGTCAGTCCTTGATGGAATGTGCTCACTCTGACTGGGTCAGGTTGGCTGAGGGGAACCATCACTCCAGTCAAGACAACATAAAGCACATGTAGGCAAAATTGCCCCTACTTTGTCACCTGAAGCCCAATCACAACCGTAATCATTGAGCACTCCCAATGCTAACAATTAGGTTCAGTCATTTGCCTTTAAAATACGCTAATGTAAAAAAAAAATATTTAAAGATTCCTTAAACGGAGCCAATCCTTTGAAATTCTGGTCACCCTCCTTCTACTTAACCAATTCAATATTTTTTGTGTATGTCTGAATACATATATTTGGCATTAGTGATCACTCTAACTCCCAAGCCAGTCTCCTACCATTCATAACCTTGCATTAGAACTTTCATTCCCCTTTGTTCAGTCCCTAATCCCTTCAAAGGTCCCTAAATTCCTTATCAGATACATTAAAGATCTAGTTCTTAAGAATTCTTCTTCTCCCTTCTTCCTTCAGTCTTTCTTTTCTCAATTCCCAGACACCCAAAGGAGCTCCTGCCCACACCTTAATTCCTATCTCTTTTCACGAAACTTTCTTGAGGTGTGTCCTTCGCAAACAGCATTTATTTATATGTAGAGCACATCAAAACAAGGGCATTGGGCTTGGCTATGTGTCTTGCCTTAGTCAAGAAAATGTGAGCACAAGAACAGCATGTCCTAAATAGAGGCTGCTCCTTTTGCTTAGATCCCAAAGTAAGGAGGACACAGGGCAGTCGCCAATGAACCAGTCAACATGTATTATGAGAAATGAGCTAGTATTGTTGTGAGCCACTGAAATTCTGAGATCATCTGTTACCACAGCATAACCTAGGGGAAACTAGTACATTAGTTCATAGATTTACAGTGATACTAAATGAGGTCACGTGAAGGGTGATTAGCAGCGTGCTGGTGACACAGGAACTATGCCACACATACCTGTGAGCTATTGTCTAGTTGGCATCATTCCACAGATATCTGTTTCATTTTGTCACATTCTTCAAATAACAGAACTATGTATTTTCTAACTTGTAATTTCTGATATGTCAAGAAGAGTGACAGATACCTAATAAATATGGATTAAATAAAGTCAAAGGAAAAGGTAACAAAAAGGTAACCTGAAGAGAGTCAGAGATAGGGAGAAAAATAAGATTTGGAGGGGAAGGGAGAATGATGACATCACTTTTTATTCAATACATATTTATTGAACACTTAACTATGAGTCAGACACAGTGATAAGCATTAAGGAGAAAACTGTGAATGAGGCAATGCTGTCTTTACTGAAATGGAGAAATTAAAGTAAGCAGCAATCATATGTGTCCGCCCATATAGAAAAGCACAGTGACTTAGAAACACATAGAAAGGGCAAGGACATTTGCTTCAGGTTGTAGCCTCAAGAATAAACGGGAGGTAGGTGTTCAAAGGAGAGAAAATGTGGATATGGAAAGAATGTTTCAGACAGGGCAAAGAGCTGATGATTATTTCCCAGCGAAAACAGTTAAAGATATCTGTTGTCACTGAAAGGGGTGAGGAAGTCAAACCGTTCTTTAGGAAGTTCAATAAGGTCTGCTGCCCCATGTCAGACAAGTGAGAAGGCTGAGGAGACACTGAGACAGTTTCGCAGGCACTGCTGCTGGCTTACAGGAAAGCCCAGTGGCATCGATATTCAGAGTAGAGTGACTTTCTACACTGGCACTCAGACTGGTTATAGTCACAGGGAAGCAGGCAGGAGGCCTGAACCAGAGCAGCTTCTGATGCCAGATGGCTGCACTAAAGCCAACAATTGTGGATACTGGCAAGGATGTGGTTCCTGCTGTGGACTGGGATATCTAAGGAAAATAAAAGGATGGGGGAGGCAGACGCTTCTACTGATGGGGATAAAAAAGCAGGTTTCACGGGACTCGAGGTCTCAGTGATGCTAAAGTATGGATTTTTTTCTCTCTAATTTGGGTTCCATACAATATCTGACGGTGTTGCCAGTGTCATGGGACATACTGAATACTTCTCTCTGTAAACCACCAAACACAGGTGGGACTTAAGTGATCTGAGAGTCTATTATTACTTTATGTGCAAGCACTTCCCTTAATTTCAAATGCCTTCATGTGCATTGAAAACACCTCATGTGACTGCCATTATAATGTTGTCAGTAATGGAAAACCGGTATCTTCATTTTATAATTGGAAAAGATTGAGGTTTGGGCAAATTTTTAAACTTGCCTAAGGTTCCAAGTTGTGTTTTCTGAGGGATTATAATAGAACCCAGCAATCTAGGCAGAAAACTCAGAAGGAGAAGCAAAGCCGTAGTATATATAGAAATTACCCATCATCTCAAACAAGTTCATTGGTGTGATTCTCAAACCAATCTTTAGTTCTTCTGGTCATTCCAGGGAGAAATGTGATCAATCACATTATATCTTCACAAGGTTATTACTCTATGTCAGCCTTAACAGTCACTGATTTTGCTTTATTGTCTACTGTTATGATATAAATATTGTTTTCATTTCATCATTGTACACTTTAGTAAGGTTGAAGGTCCTTGTTCCTTTGGTTTGGGAAACAGCGTTATTTGCCCCTGAGGGGAGAAAAAAAAATCTATGGATTTCATCATATTATTAGGATATAAATAGAACCAAGGGGATGGTTCCAGGACTTGAAAATAAATGAATATTCTTATATCTAATCAGTTGAAAAAGCTCCAGGCTATGAAATAGATGGTAAACAACTTTTCCATATGCTTCTAATTTTAAGTTAAAATTGAGATCACATTGAGTGGGTGGAAGTCACAACCAATTTAGTTCCCTTTATCTCAAATTGGGAAATATACACTTCATATCTTCTTTATATCAAATATGGGCTTCTTAGACTAAACACAGGCTGTACGACATAGAAATGAGTGGGGCTATATGGCAGGCATTACGTGTGTTTTCAACTGCAGGATAAGTTGATTTGGTACAGATTGATTTTCCCCTTTGCCCATATAGATGTTTCTATTAGAATCACAATTAAATGGAACCCTCATTTAGACCTGATTCAACCGCTCCCTATCATGTGAAATCATGTGAAACAAATCACTTAAATTCCCATTTCGGTTTCCTTATCTATGGAGTGAGTGCAATTTACTTGTATTGACCAACTCATAAATCCTAAAAATTAAACGATTTGCCCAAGACTTTGTTTCTAGCAAGTGACAGCTAAAAACTTTAAGCCATGTCCCCTGAAACGTATGGCTCTTTTTTCAACAACAGTATAGGTTACAGTATAATTATGTCTACAGTCAGTTTTTGTTCATCTTTGAATGATTTATTCAGAGAACAAGAGTAGTCTCTATTAAAATTTCATCAAACTTATTATTCAGCAGTGATTGTAGAGACAAAAAACACAAATAATCTTAAATAATGTGTAAGTTTAAAAAAAATCATTTCACTTCAGAGTTCAAAATTCTTTGCTGCACTAAAAGACTTGTATAACAATGTTTTACTTAGTCTTTTACTAAAACATATGTTAGATTGGTCTCCTACTAAAACTTATATTAGATTGTACCTCCTAATTACCTACCAATGCCAATATTCATAATATCCCCTAAGAGAAATGTTACACAAAATTTTGTATTGTATTTTCAGGTCTTAAGAAGGGTAACTGTTGTTTCCAATTAGCAAAACTGCTCAACAATTTTTGGACATTAAATAAAAATGGCAATTTAAAATAGACATATATATATATATATATATATATATGCATATTTAATATTTCTAGGTTGTGTTCCTTCCTCTCCAGTTTCAATACTTTAATATAAGCAAGCCTTCTTCACTTATCATCTGGATTACTGAAACATCTCTTTCCCTATCTCTAACCTTACCACTCTCCAAACTTTGCTGCACATGCTATCAGAGTTATCTTTCTACTATGCTCATTAGACTATCACTTTTCTACCACTTTTCCATCACTAGTGCCTCACAGTTTCCCGAATAAAAGAAAAATCCCTCAACCTTAACTTCTAAGTCTCTACGTCTTAGCCTCTGCCCTTTTTTTAAACCCAGAGTCCTCTGCTATCCTTATGAAGCTAATTATAGAAAACTAGGACCAGAGATAGTTTCAAGTGTTTGTAAATTTTACTCTACCCTGACATCCTTCCCTGCCCCTCGATGGTACAGCTGGGCTCACTCATACGTCTCATACTTAAAGCTTTGCTCAAGTGTTACCTTACCCCTCGGTTTGATTAGATGCCCCCCTATGTGTTTCCACCACATCTTTTGAATAGTTACAGTCTGTCAGTAATTAATCTATGCTTAAATCCATTTTCTTCATGGCAGTGAGGGAATAAAAACAATCCAGACTTGCCCCCTGAGTCCTGGGCCCTACCTGAGGTTGCCCAGCCTGTTTCCAGCCTTACCTATCTGGCGACATTTTTTTCTTTCTGCCCACTGTACCGCATGCTACAGTTTGGGGGTGTAGAAAGAAAACCTGAGCTCTTTCTCAGCTTTAACATATGCTCTCTCCTCTATCTCAAGTGTCCTCGTCCCCACGTGTGCCCAGATCTCATTGATATACTTCCTCAGGCTCATTCCTTTCACCCATTTTTAAGAAAATTCACCTCTCATCCCCTCTCGTGGAGTATTTTGTTTTTCTTTCAGAGCACTTGTCTAAATTTATAATTATGTACTTGCTACATGATTATTTGTTTAATGTCTGTCTCTACGTCCTCAGTGAGTTCCATGAGATCCAAGACTACCTTGGTTTTGTTCATCATTCTAGACTCAGTGGCTGGCACAGGGTGAGGCTCAGAAATATGTGTCGAATGAGTTCAAAGCCTCTTTTACTAAGCATCATTGTTCTTGAGGAATCATGATTTTATCAGACTTTGTAACACAAAACAATTGTACAGTGCAGAACTGCCCATCGTGGGTTCTCACTAAATATTAGATCAATGAATGGGCCAATTTTCAAAGATTAATCGAAAATCCTAATATTAAAACTATGCTGAACAGCATTAACCTTTCTTTGATAATCTAGACATACTGAAGGAACGTATATGTCTTTAGACTTCCATTGTAAGGAGACATATGATGGTGCCGGAATGCACCACCCAGATTCCCCTTTGGGAAGGAAGGCTTATTCCCCCAGCTGGTGGAAGTGTTGCAGGAAGGTGACCCTCCCCTGTGAGCATGCTTTGGAGATTGCCTCAGCGAAAGAGAACCACCGTGTTTCAGGTCATCATTCAGTTGTCTAAACGTGCATCCCTTCACCCCAACTTGGGACAATGCTGAAGGGCCATCCCACTTCCGGAGCTCTCCATGAGGTCCACAGAGAGAGAATCACCACTCAGCTCCTCCCTCTACCCACTGCTGCCTTTTAGCCCCTCACTTCTATAGGTGTTGATCTCAAGCACTTTCCCAAACAAATGTCCTACAGGCTGAACTCCATCTGAGGGTCTGCTGCATAACAGACCAATTTGGGACACTAAAAAACATTAGCATTCTATGTGGGTAAAAATGGTAAAGAACATTTGGCACATCAGTGTTGTGGAAATGTATATGTTATTATGAAAGAATTTTTAAAGCTATTAGAAGGATATCAGATGGTTCTTCCAATAACATTACATTAATAGCAATTCTGATTAACTGTAGCTGAATGGATGTTAACAAACATATTGGTATTCTTCTCCAGGTTACTTTTTAAAAAAGAGTGTTAAGTGTTATGGCCAGTATTTGCCTGAAGAAAATAAATACATTGCTTAATATGGTTTTATGTCAAGGGAGGAAATGGGACCAAATAAATTGTGCCATATTTGTGCCACGCCAGTGATTTCTGTTTAACTTTCCAGAAAATGAGAGGTTATCTTATACAGGCATTGGTTCAGATAGTAAATGTTGCAGGATAAAACTGTAACTTGTTTCAGAGTAAGAAGTGATGCCTTATACAAAAGGAAGTTACAAATGTTCATTATTAGAATGAAAGCATTATCCAGCTGACTTTGGCAGTTGTTTTTCAGCAACCCAGCTGAAATTTAACCCTTATCACTTTCTCCTTTGTACCTCATTATGCATATTTTGTAGTTAAGCAATTAAAATTAGGAACATGCTCTTTTCTAAAGTAATATATGTTCTCTTTCTTCTGCAGCTCATTAGAAAATGTCTACCTGGGAAGAACAGGTTTCCCTTGAGGCATCGGGGCTTCTCCAACTAAAGGCTATCATTAAAGTGCAGAGTCAAACTCAGGAGGTCTGTGGTGAGTCTGCATTTGTAACAAGCACCCAGGTGATGCTCATATTACTGGTCTATGGACTATACTCTGAGTAGCAAAACAAAAAAACACAAGACCACGTGACTAGGACTTATACAATGCAATCTAATATAAGGCGATGTTTCTGATATATTGCTGGGGGAGAGGGGGAAGGAAGGATACATCCCAGTTTTTGAAGGAAAAGAAAATTCACACACACACACACACACACACACACAGAGCATATGTAAAAAGAAAAAAGAGAAAAGAAGAAAAAATTTTTAAAAAGTCACTGTGCCACTGACTTGCACTTTATAAAATGAGTACACCAAAAACCTCATCAACTTTAATGAGCAGTTGTGGGGAGCACCTGAAAACCAATTCTGTAACATAAACCTCAAAACTGTGTATGTTTTTATATGTATGGAATTACATGGGGCAAGAAATAGTTTCAGCAGGTTATTTTCATACCACAGAAATTATTTCAGGATGAAATTTGGACATACTGTATGTTGTGTATGTATGTGTGTAACAGCGAAATGCTCAGACTCTCTGACTCGATCTCGTTCAAGCCTGCTGTGTTCCCAGGGCCTTCAGGTCAACAGTTTCTGCTTAGTTGTGCATGTGGACATGCTAATCACTATAGGAATTCTGCTTGCAACTTGAATTTTACAAAAACTGCCTCTTACTGGTCACTACATCCCCAAAGAGATAAGGAAAAATTGTATAAAATAATGATTGTTTAGCAAAGATTTGCAGGAAACTTGTGACTGGACTCACATCAACTACAGCCAACAGACTGAGAAAAGGAAGCTTCACAACCTTCCTCTGCTGTCTCCCCAATGTCTGCCGTCCCCAATCACCTTGAGCCCCCCGTTTCACCTTTGCCTTGACAGAAAGGAAGTGTGTACTTTTTTATGATGTTTCTTTAGAATACCAGTCTGCCATCTTCTGAGCTTCATGGCTTTCCAAATGTCACTTTCCTCACCCCAACATCTTGTTTGACTTAGTGGCTGTCATGTGTGAGCATTACAAGCTTGTACTTGATTTTCTGTACATGTATCACAAGTAAAATTTATATGTCAAACTTTATGTGATACAATAACAGATAATACAAGTTGATGATTCACAAACTAATGTTGCTTTCTCTAGTAAAAATCTTATAGTTTCTGTTCTTATGGAATTACTGATACAATACACACCTTCTGGAAGGAAATCTGTATTTTCAGATGTCTAAATTTTAAAAACAAAGCCCAACATTAAAAAAAAAAAGCAAGCCACATGCACATGTGCACTCTCAGTTTGAAAAGTAATGATTGAGATTGCACTAAAGGAAATAGAGACATCCAGAACACCTGTTCCCTTCATGCCAATGAGGTCAATAGCTATCTTACTGTACCAAGTCTATGGGAGAGCCAGATATTAGAAACAAAACACTCTTCAGAGATTATTTTCTATTTGGATACAAAGAAGAACAGAACAGAACCAATATTTATTGAGAATTTACCATGTTCTAGGGGTTAAGCTAGTTGCTTTGTCCCTTTGCTCATCTATTTCTCAAGGTAACTTTGCCAGGTAGGTCCCATTATCCCCATTCAACAAATGAAACAGAAATGTTAAGTAACCACTTCCGGTCACAGAGCAAAGACAGCTCCTATTGTCCTTTGTAAAGATGTGTAAAAATCCTTTGAATAGCTCTCAAGGTATACAATATAATCTACAGAGCTTTTAAAAATACTAATTATTGGATCTCACCTCTCACAGATTCTAATTTAAACAGCCTGGTGTTTGGTCTTCATATACAGAGGGTAGAAGTTCTGTAGGTATTCCAATGTGAGATTCTTCTGGAGCATCTGAATACCTCTGTTCTCATACATTTCTATTCAAAGCAGATTTCCTTGTGAAATCCCTTCTCATTTCACAAGGAAAGTCAAGCCATCTAACAGGCCCTTCCTGAACTTGTCACCACTATAACCTACTTAGCTCTATCCATACCCTCTCTACTTTTCCCTTAATTTACACCAAAGGTTATTAATTCTCATTTTCTCTCTTCTCTTTCTTTTCTCCTTCCCTGCTTCCCCATCCCTCTTACCTAGTGCTAACTCTTTCCACCTGAGTAGTTCCAGATACCAGCTTTCCCCCTTCATTCCCACCTCCAACTCCTTTCCTGGAACATTCTTGAATATATCACCATCTCTTTATGCCCTAATTTCAACCTGTCGCTCCCTGTCAACTCACTCTCATTAATATTTTTAAATGCTCACGTTTCTATCTTTTAAACCAAAACCAAAAACCTTTGTCACCACATACTGTTTTAGCCTATTCTATGTATACCTACCGCAGCCAAACTTCTTCACCTAGTTATCCATAATGCATGGCAACATTCTCTCCCATTCAAGTCTGAGTCTGATTTCTACCCCAACGTTCAATTAAATCTTCTGTCACCAAAATCACAAGTGTCACTTTTCATCGGACACCTCACATCTCTTGCCAGCATCTGATCCTTAACCTTTTTATTTTTCGATTGATTTTTTTCCTTCTCTGCAACACTGCACTTATCTGGGTTTTCCTCCTAGAATTTCAAAGTTCCTTCTTAGTCACTTTGCAGGCTTCTTGTCTCACATATTGATGTTCCTCAGGTTCTGTTCAGGACTTTGTATTTATCTTACTTTGTGGGACGTGAATCCCACATGAACACCATTATGGAAAATAAATCACAAATCTTGACGCTGAAGGGAAGCAGAATTTTTGCCACCCCCAAATATGTCTCTTTGGCATAAGGAATATCTTGAGCTTGTTATTTTGAAGAAATTGCAGACACAGGAGAAGCTCTAAAAACCTAGAAGTTACCCTTCTGTAAGAGACATTTATATTTATAGGAGAAATGTCCCTTTGTAAGAGTGTCTCCCTCTCTGTACCAGGAAGACTATAAATCTCGAGAAAGTCTTGTCAATAGAGAAAGCAATGACTTAAGGCTGCACGACAACCTTACCCTTGGTTGCTCTGCTTTTCTTGGTCACCACCCACTGACTCCTCACCCCAACATCTTTTGTCTTTAGTTGAAGATGGTATTTAAGGTGATAATTTCGGTCATTCTGGGGGAGTTATTCAGTTTTCCTGAGTACTTCCCATGTATACAAGAGGCATACATGTTATTAAACTGTCGTTTGCTTTTTTCCTGTTAATCTGTTTGTTTGTTTTTAATTGTAGGGCTGTCTCAGCCAAGAATCTAAAAGAGTAGAAGATAAAAACTTTCCTACCTCACAATGCCATATTTTAGTCTCTCTGAACTGTAGATTTGTATATCCAATTGCACATTAGATATCTCCAAGCTATCTAAACTTAGTATGTCAAAAAATAAACTCATAGTCTTCCTCACACACTTTATCATCCATTGTTCCCTATGGCAGTGCAGGGTGCCATGATTTAGCTCCGTACCAGAAACATAACTGAATCCCTGAAACCTCTCTTCTCCTATAAAAACATTAAACCAATCATTAAGTCCTCTTAATTATCAAATCAATCCTCCTGACATCATCCTCACTGCCACTCCCTAGACTGGCTACCATTATCACCTATCTAGATTACTACTCCTAACTATTCCCTCTATTTCTAATTCTGTTCCCTCTACTCCAGTCTACACATGGCAGTCATGAAAATCATTGTAAAAGGCAAATGAATCATGTCGGTCTCCTTAATGAAAACATCCAATGGCCCCATTATTTCCCTCAGAATAAAGTTCAAACTTACTAATTTAGATTAAAAGGTACTTCATGAACTGATCACTTCTTTCAAGTTATTATTTCACATAATTTTTTTCTTCACATTCAACGAAACATCCATAATAAACTTATTAGTAAGATGGCAGAGTAGATAAACACTGGGCCGTCGTCCTTCCAGGAACACATTAAAATTACAACTAAATCATAGAACAATCAGCCTGGAGAACCATCTGAAGTTTAGCTGAAGTCCTATAACTCCAAGTATAAAGCCAGGTTGAGACGGTAGGAGGGGCAGAGACATGGAGTCCAACCTGCATGTAGTGGTTGCAAATCAGGAGGGATATCTCAGCCACGGAGTTTGCCCCCAGAGGAGTGAGGAACCCCAGCCCCACACACCAGGCTCCCCACCCAGAGTACTGTCTCCTGGAGGAGAAACCCCCACAACATCTGGCTGTGTAAAACAGTGGGTATTCTGACCATTCAGGTGAGATGGAAGGCTGCAGGAAACCCAGACGTCCTCTGAAACTGCCCACGCACAGATTCACCCGCTCCCAGGTACTCACCTTGAGCTCCAGCGGAGGGACGGTGACTCAGGGGGCCTCAGAGACATATGGGGGCTGGGCAGACTGAGGTTTGTGGCTTCAGAGGGAGAAACGGAGGACAGTCAGCATTTTTCTGGCGAGGGGTCCTTCTTCCCTGCAGCTGGCAGGTGGGCGCCATCTTGTCTGTGTTGAGCCCGCCCCCCCCACAGGCCAAATGTGAATGTGATTGACCTGTTGAGCTCCGCTGCTCCACTTGGATGACTCAGCTGAAACCCTGCCGCAGGCACCAAACTCGTGAAATGCCGGAGGCACTTTCTCCGTGAGCAACCTGCCCCAGCCACATTGCACTATCTTAGAAAACTACCCTAGTCCAACAGACTGCAAGTAGGCAGCGACTGGCCTCAGTAAGCTCTGAGACTTTTGCTGAGTTGCTCCAGGCTCAGGGCTGGCAGCAAAACAGAATTTACATTAACCTGATGACAACAACTCTTCCCACTCTAGTGACTCCCTGAGACCCTCACCCAACATCTGCATGAGGCTTTATCTGTGGCTGAACCTTAAGGGAGCTGGCAGGTGGCAGCAAACCTCAGGGTATCCTGACTTTTTGCAGAGTTACCCCAGGCCTAGCACTGGTGGCAGCAGACCTCAGTTCACAGCGTGGCCGCTCACATGTGCCTCCAGGTTTAGTGAAGACAGCAAATAACCATGGACCGCTTTAAACTAGTACCAGGTAACCCCCAGCTGGTCACACACAGTGGGTGACTTGGGCCTGCACCAAAGCCCCTCCCAAGAGGCCCAGAACCAACATATTTGGAGGTTGGCTTCAGAGTACAACAGAGCACAGCCCAATTACCCCTCACAAATGGCACACACTAAGGGTAGTCTCAATAGGCACCACAACCTGCTGGGGCAAATCCCACTCCATGTAGTAAGCAACCCCGCACAGCAGCCCATAAGCAATAAGCCCATTGCAGACATGGTGAGACCCCACACCCAATCAGCCTGAGCATCAATCCCACCCACTGATATGCCAATAGCAATCAAGGCTCACCTCTAACAGGAGGGCACACAAAACCCACAAGGGACACTCCTGGAGCACCTGGCTCAGGTGACAGGGAGACTGTGCCACTGGGCCCCACAGGACACAAACTACATAAGGCCACCCGGCCAAGACTGGGAGACCTAGCAGATCTACCTAATATATAGAAACAGAGGCAGTGAAAATGAGGAAACAAAGAAATGTGTCCCAAATGAAAAAACAGGAGAAAAATCCAGAAAAAGAACTAAATAATATGGAGGCAAGCAACCTACCAGAGACAGAGTTCAAAACAATGGTTATAAGGGTGCTCCAGGAAGTTAGTGAGAATTTCAACAAAGATATGGCAAGCATAGAAAAGGACATACAAACCATAAAAAAGAAGCAGTCAGAGGTGAAAGATATAATAATTGAAATGAAGAATGCACTAGAAGGAACTGCCAGCAGACTAGAGGAAGTAGAGGATCAAATCAGCAATTTTGAAAACAAGGTAGCAGAAAAAAAACCCAATTTGAGCAGCAAAAATAAAAGAGAACCCAAAAAAGAAAAAAAAAATGAGGATAATTTAAGAGACTTCTGGGGTAACATTAAGCAGAACAACATTCACATCATAAAGTTACCAGAAAAGAGAAAGCAAGAGGTTGAGAACCTATTTCAAGAAATAATGACTGAAAACTTTTCTTACCTGGCTAAGGAAATAGACGTACATGTCCAACAAGCACAGAGAGTCACAAACGGATGAACCCAAAAAGGCCCACACCTAGACACATTATAGTTAGAATGGCAAAGGTTAAAGACAAAGAGGAATCCCTAAAAGCAGCAAGAGAAAGGCAACTAGTAACTTATAAGGGAGCTCCCACAAGACTGTCAGCTGATTTCTCATCAGAAACTTTGCAGGCCAGAAGGAATTGGCACAAAATATTCCATGTCATGAAAAGCAAGGACCTACAACCAAGACTACTCTTCCCAGCAAGGCTATCGTTTAAAATTGAAGCACAGATAAAGCGCTTCCCAGACAAGGAAAAGCTAAAGGAGTTCATCACCCCAAAACCAGTATTGCAAAGAATATTAGAGGAACTTCTTTAAGACAGAAAAACAAAATCAAAATTATGAGCAATAAAATGGTAATAGCTACATATCTATCAACAATTATTTTCAGTGTAAATGGATTAAATGCTCCAATAAATGACATAGGAGGGATAAATGGATAAGAAAACAAAAACCTTACATATGCTGCCTATAAGAGACTCACTTCAGATTGAAAGACACACAGAAAGTAAAAGAATGAAAAAAGATATCTCATGAAAACGGAAATGAAAGAAACAAAACAAAACAGAAGGCTGGGGTAGCAATACCTATACCAGATAAAATAGACTTTAAAACAAAGGCTATGAGAAGAGACAAAAAAAGAACCCAGTAATCCCACTTCAGTGTATTTATCTGTAGGAACCCTAAATGCTACTTCAAGGGGACGTATGTATGCATATGTTCACTGCAGCATTATTTACAATGGCCAAGATGTGGATGCAGCCTGGATGCCCATCAATGGATGAATAGCTAAAGAAGAGGTGGTATATATGTGTATACAATGGAATGTTGCTCTGCCATGGAAGGGCATGGGCTCTTGCTATCTATGGCAACATGGATGGATGTGAAGGGTATTGTGCTGAGTAGAGTCTCTGTCAGACAGAAAAAGACGGATGGAGTGTGATTTTGCTTGTATGTGGAATCCAAGAACAAAATTAACAAACAAAACAGAAACAAACTCATAGATACAGAAAACTTTGTGATGGTTGCCAGATGGGAGGGGGTTAGAGGTGTGGGTGAAAAAAGGGGAAGGGATTAAGAAGTATAAATTGGTTGTTACACGGTAGTCATGGGCTATATGGTACAGCATAAGGAATGTAGTCAATAATATGGTAATAACTATATATAGTGCCAGATGGGTACTAGACTAGTCAAGAGGATCACTTCTTAAATTATATAAATGTCTAACCAGTATGCTATACACCTGAAATTAATATAAAATAATATTAGTTGTCAACTGATACACTTAAAAAGGGGGGAAAGGTGAGGGGGGATAAGAGGTCCAGATTTCCAAGTACAAATAAGTCATGGGGATGTAATGTACAGCATGGGGAACATAGTCATTAATATTGTGATAGCGTGGTATGGTGTCAGATGGTTGCTGGACTTATCATGGAGGTCACTTCTTTAGGTAGATAAATGTTGAATAACTGGTGCACCTCTAAATCTAATATAATATTGTATCTTAGCTATGTTTTAATAAAAATCTTAAAAAAACACACAACTTCAAGTTCTTTGAATTTGTCATGCTTTATCTGCCATGTCCAGCTTGACATTGGCTTTTTCCTATGCCGAGAATGCTCTTGTCTTTCCTCCTTTCCCCAAACTCTCTCCCCATCTGGACAACGCTGCACTCATCTTTCAGGTGACAGTGTTACAGCAGGAGCTCATACTTTGGACTCAGCCCATTTGAATCAGGATTCGAACATTTCTTACATGGTGAACCTAAGACAATTAAACCTCTCTAATTCATTTCATATTTAAAATGAGACTAATAGAGATATTCATCTCATAGGACTATGTTAAGATTAAATAAAGTAATGCTTGTCAAGTGGTTGGCACACTGTGTGGCACGTTAATCATCAATAGTATTATTCACAAGCTCCTAGAAGCCTTCACTAACACCAGAAATGTTTTTGGTCAGTATCCTAAGTGCTGTCACCATGCCTTCTTCAGCTCCCATCATTGTTCCCATTATACAGAATGACTAAGTCTTTTATCTTTTTCTGTATCTCCCACTACATGGAAGCTCAGTAAAGGTCAGGAACATGTCCATTTTATTGAATATTGAATTCCTGTCATCTGGCACAGAGATGAGCCTATAAATATCACCAGTTAGTTTAATGAAAGAGGAAGGTCTTCAGAATTAAAAAGAAACCTTTCCAACTGCATGGGCTGTGTACTTTTCAATGCACCATGATGCTTCCCGAAGGAATGATAACCATAATGTGTGAGTGTAAAGTCAACCACTCAGGAATAATCATTAATATTAAATTTAAATTTTATTTTTAATTTGAGATACTAGTTTATGTTGTATAAAGTTTAGTAAATGTAAAGAATAAATAATTCTATAGATAAATCTTTGACAAAACACTACATGGGCACATAAAAAAATCAAAATTTTGGATTGGGGAGTTCGGATATATTCTGAAATATCAGTGTCCTATCAATCATTGTGACAGTGAACTATACTGCACACTTATTTTAGAAACGCTTTGTGACAGTGCAGAAGTCTCCTGATCCTGCTGAAGAGACACTACAAATTTTAGTTTTCAATCCACCTTCACTATGAGGCACATCATTTTACTTACATCTATTTCTTAACCAAATCACCTTCAAAAGGGCATTCTGTAGATTGGGTACAAGATCCCTGAGCTTTTGTAACCTGAGGGTTGATGCCAACGGCATAAACTGGGGAAAAGTCGTTTAGAAGAGAAACTGTGTATTTTAAAATACTGTGGAGGTGAAAGGTTTGAAAAACAGATTGCCCTCCTCTAGGATGAAATACAGAGCAATGTGTACCTAACCAGTCAATGGATCCTGTGAAAAAGAAAATAAGCTGTAGGTCTTTTGGAATGTAATTTGGAAAATGTTTGTATAGTTTGACCCAGTATTCCTCCCTCCGGGAATTCACTTTAAGAAATAGTCTCAAAGAAGAGAAAAGCCAAATGCATCAAGATATATTTTGTAGTACTTCTCAAAATTGAGGGCAAAAACTAGAAACTATATTCAAAATTAGGAAGCAGAATTTAGAATAAAACTTAGAATATTATGACAGATCGTATGTGGCGCTTAAAATGTCTACATCATAAGTATTTTTATGTTCCTACAGAATATCAAATAAAAACAATATTTTATGTACACTGATTTCAATTATATGAAAGTAACATTCATATCAAAAATAGATGAGAACATAGATAAGCAATAATTTATTAGACTTGTGTAATTATAGTCACTTTTTAATAAATTCTGTGAAATATGTATATTTGTTATAGTAACTGTCCTATTTTTAAGTTCCCCAAATGTAAAAATCACTCCTAGAAGTTCACAATGTTATCTACCCTTAAAAAAAAAATTTCTTTTGAACCTGGTCTCCAGGAGAAAAAAAGCGTTTTTTTAGGCTTTATAACCCACATTTTGAACTATATTTTGTTAAATAAAATAACTATCTCTGTATCTCATGTTTAAATCATAGACTTTGGTTAGAAAAGCTGATTTCCATACCAGTTAATTGGACTTTGTGAGTTATTCAGCCACAGTTTATAGGGCATGGAAACTTTTTTTTTTTTTTTTTTTTTTTTTTGTAGCAAATGAAGAATATGTAGGATGGTAAGTAAAAGGCACACTGTTCTTAGATTCTTCCTCTAAATCATTATTATATACAGGTCCTTTAACTGTGTCATTTTGAAAAGAGGTCATTAACATGAAAGAAAACTAAACTTACGGACAAACTCTAAAACCATATCACTTACTAAACCATATGACCGGGCAAGTTACTTAGCATCTCTGTGCTCCCCACTGCTCATCTAGCTTCTCATTATGGGTAGTAATAACACCTATGCAATAGAATGGGTGTGAGCATTAAATGTGCTTAGAGATGGAAAGCCCTTAGGACAGTAATGGGCACATAGTATCATATAAATGTTATTAGTACACTTATCACTCAACTTTAATCACAGCCAGGTTGTATACAATTTTTTTTTCTTATTTAAAGTACTATAAAGTACATAGAAAGAAATAATTTCTATTCTGTTTTCCTAATGGAAAATCCTAGAATAAAGCAGGTCACTTATTTCTCTAAGCATCAAATTCCTTACTAATAAAATGGAATGAATACCTACATTGTAAGTTTTAGGTAGAATTACATGAGACATATAACAGAATTCAATGCAATGCAATCAATTTACTATCTCCTAAATTTTATGTGGCCTGGCAATGTATCTAACACAGATGGTTTACAAAGAATAATTTTTAAAAGCAGGTATGAGTATGCAAAAAGTAGTTTCTCAAGGGGACATGAATTTAATTTATAAAAAATAACCTCAATATGCCAAATGTCATGAATTGTCATTTTCCCTTATTCTGATGCCAGGGTACAAACACCTTCCTACAAGAATATCAAAACTATCAGTTAACTATCAGTTTAAGTTATTAACTATCAGTTTAAGTTATTTTATTTAACTTAAATCTACCTTCACAGAAAACAATTAACACCCAAAATTCAGTGGTGCTTGAAATCAGACGTGTTAATTTTTATAACCTTGCAACTCCAACTTTCAAAAAAGATAATGACCTTAAGTGCTGATTTTCTGTAAAGAAAAATATCCAGGCCTGGCATTACTTTCCAGAAGGTAGGTTTCATCCAGTACAATATGTGAGATATACAAGAATAAATACCATGGAAAGGTATTAATTTTAAAAACATAAAAATAGACAAACCTTATTCAAAACATAACAAAAAATATAGGCACGAGCAAATCTTCATTCAAAAACATTCCTACTTTAAAATTATCAATGAGCAAGTAAGAGGAAGCAGGATAAATGGAAACATTTTTCAAAGAGCTGCTGAGGGAACAAGTCTTGCCAGTAAAGGACAGTAATTTCGGACAACATCAATATCTTATTACTACATCTGATCTTTTCATGGTAAGATAATACTTTCAAGCACTTTGTTCCCCCTACACTCAAAAAACTCCTAAAACAACAATATCCTCCTAATACTGTAACTTGAACTTAAGCAAAAAGGTAGCAGAGAATATTTAATCTTATTACTGAAAGCAACAACTTCTAAGGAAAACTGGAAAGAAAATACATGAAACCATAATGCAGTCTAATCTGACCTCACTGAATATAAGTAAAGACAGCTTTTGTTCATTTTCAGATTTGAATCAATCATGAGAGCAAAATCTACTAAAATTGTAATAAGGCTAAAGATAGCTACATCAATTGAAGATGTCTAGTTCCAGAAACAAGTATGAATAAATAAATGTATACATGTGTAAGCCCAAGTTCAATCCATTTTTAAAAGTTTAAGTACTTACAATATGCTAAGACATTATGATATATGTTGCACATGCATTTTCTCATTTCACTCTACAAAACAACCATATGAAATCTGGGATTATATCCACATTTTATACGTAAGTAAGCAGGGTCTCACAAAACATACCTGTACATATGAATGTGTGTACAGCAGTTCCTCAAATAACATTGTTTTGTTTCACATCCTTTCATTATAACATAGATGAGGAAACAAATTACCGATTCCCAGCAGAATCCACCGTCTGTGAGGAGTTTGCACATTCTTCCCACATCTACATGGTTTTCTCCAGGTATTCCGGTTTCCTCCCACATCCCAAAGATGTGGGCGTTAAGGTGAACTGCTTTGTCTGCGTCATCCCAGATTGAGTGAATGTGTGAATATACACTGTGACAAAAGGGCATCCTGTCAAAGGTGACTTCTCACCTTGAGCCCTGAGCTGCCAGGAGAGGTGCTGGCCACCTGCAACCGTGAACTAGAATAAACAGGTTGAAAAATAACATGCCTTGCTGTTATTAATCTTTCTTAAGTGTATGTATAGCTCGCATTTATTTCAATGTTTAATATGAAAAGTGTTTGGGGTTTTATTTAGAAGTTTGGCAATGTTTCTGTGACCAGCAATATGCCGTAGGAAATAACTCTTTACAATAGGCTAATGGTAGATTATCAGTTAGGCGATGGTAAAACAGGTTTCATTATATGTCTTTTCCTTTACTCTTGGTTTCAAAGAACATACTAATGATGTTAAGTGAGGACTTACTGTACAGCATTGAATGATTTGACCAAAATCATCCTGCTGGTTAGGGGTACAACAGTATTCAAATCCAAGTAGAATGAATCCAGAACTTCTAACTTTATCCACTGTGAGATGCTGGTTTTATCAGTGGTTAAGATGCCTATAGATTGAAATTTGCCATAAAGAATTTTAATTTTATGAATAAACGGTTTAACTACTGTGTTTCCCCGAAAATAAGACCTAGCTGGACAATCAGCTCTAATGCGTCCTTTGGAGCAAAAATTAATATAAGACCCAGTCTTATTTTACTTATTTTACTATAAAACCCTGTCTTATATTAATTTTTGCTCCAAAGGACGCATTAGAGCTGATTGTCCAGCTAGGTCTTATTTTCGGGGAAACAGGGTATGAACAGTAAATTATTTAAAATAGCTAACTGGTATAAATGTGCATAAAAGGAATTCGAGAGAAATATCAAAATATTTTGAGAGAAAATTATCTCTTTTTTTATGGCTTAGTCCCCTCTGGAATAACATAGCCAAATGGTAACTTAAAATAACTAGTATAAAGTATAGTTTTAAATAATATTCTAAGACTAATACCGCTGTAAAGACTTTAAGCATTTTTGAAGATTAAAAAATTCCCAAGAATGACCATACCACTCCTACCTTTAAGAAATCAAAATTCTGTGTATTTTAAATGTGTAGCACTGCACAAAAATGCCCTCATGTCATACATTATATGAAATATAAACCAGTGTGAAGTCACCATTGAAAATGTTATCCAAATTTCGACCAGAAGATAGTTTTAGATATGGCAGAGTGTCAGATTTCTGGTGTGATCCACATAACCCTAAATGCTAGCTGGTCTCATTTCATTGTTCTTCCTGAATGAAGTACCATGCCAATTGTACAGCTCTGTTCCCACACCGCCTTTGGCAAGGCAAACAGCAACATGCTCAGATTAAATGTCTATGCGGTTTCCCAAGGAGATGAAATGACACAACTCTGATTCTTTCACTTCCCGTCTCCTTTGTCATCATCATTCCCAATCAAATCCTGCCAGGCTTTGAACAAATGATTATGGACTTCAAACCTACAAGAGAGTCAAAAAATCTGGTCTAATAATGCCTAACACAAAGAATTTAGAGGACAGAACAGAAATACTCAGGAGTAGAGAAATTAGTGCCAATAAGTCTGTGCACAAAATACGCCTCTGCATATGAATGTGTGTGCAAACATATAATATATAGATATCAATGTAAAATCAATGATTTTACATTTGAAATCATTCACAATACACTTAATTTGAGCAATAGGAATGAGGGATAGAGAGAATTCATAGGAGGATGATAAATTAGAAATCCAGTTGACGTATGAGAGAATGTAGCAATAGACAGTACCTAACGTAATTCTTAGCACCTTAAAAAAAACTTCGTCTCTGTGCTTCCTTGAAGACGGAATGGAGTCCAAGGCAAACATTCATCAAATGAGTGAGGCTCTTTGGTACCTGCAACTCCAGTGCTAGATAAAGGAGTAGGAACTGCAGATCTCCCAAATTATTTCACCCTCAGATTTTACGGGCTTAATTCTGCACAAGCACTCAGGCTAAAATTCACAAGATGGACCTGGTCTCCATTCTTTCTCTCACACCCACAGCCAGTCCAATAATCAATCCTGTGACTCCATACTTTCCAAACAGAAAATAGAATCATGGGGCCCACCCAGTGGCTCAGGTGGTTGGAGCACTGTGCTCCTAATGCCAAGGTCCCTGGTTTGATTCCCACATGGGCCAGTGAGCTGCACCCTCTACAGCTAAGATTGTGAACAATGGCTCTCCCTGGAGCTGGGCTGCTATGAGCGGCCAGAGGATGCCGTGAGCTGCTGTGTGCTGCCACATGCTGCCATGAGCAACTGGCAGCAAGCGTGAGTGACTGGCAGCCAGCGAGAGCGGCCATGAGCTGCTGTGAACGGCAGTCCGTTGACCAGCACCCAACTGCCTCAACCGGGGGAGCGCAAGGCTCCTAATACCAGCATGGGCCAGGGAGCTGTGTCCTACACAACTAGACTAAGAAACAATGGCATAAATCGGAGTGCAGGGGTGGCAAAAGGGGGGTGGAGATAAAATAAAATAAGTGTAGTGTACTGTTCCATTCCCACAAAAAAAAGAAAGAAAATAGAATCATGAATCTTCTCACCATCTCCTGTTCTAGTCCAAACCACACCATGTTTACTTTAACTGCGGCTTTAACTATTAGATGCCTTCTAATGGGCCACTCAGCCAACTTCAATCCTTTCCAGTCTATTCTACACCCAGCAACCAGAGTGAACCGTTTAAAACCTACAGATGATCTCACATCTCTATTTAGATCCTATGGTTCCTAGTGCATTCACTCAGGATGTATTCAAATGCATTTAATGGCCTTTATTATGTATTCAATGCATTTAATGGTCTTCAATGCTTACATAATTGGCACCTGGTTAATTCTCTGGCCTTCTCTTACTTTCTCCAGTTCTGCGAAGCTCCTTGGTTTTCCTCAAACATACTAGGTACTGTTTGACATCAGGGCCTTGGCACTCTGAGTTACCTCAGCTTGGAATGCTATGTCCTAGCTTCTTGACATAATTTAGGATTCTGATGAAATGTCACCGCAGGAAGTTTTCCCTGGTTATTGTATTTTAAATAGGAACTTACTGCTATTGTTCCCTATCTTTTCATCTTAATTTATATTCTTTGTGGCATTGTTACCACCAGATATAACACATACAGTCATACACTCGCTGCATAATGATGTTTCAGTCAACAATGGACTGCATATAAAACAGTGGTCTCATGAGGTTATGAAGCTGAAAAATTCCGAAGTGACATCCTAGCCGCCATGAGAAATTCCTGTCATCTGTGACGTCCTTGCCGTCATGACAGTTGGCTGTAAAACAATAGGCCATGTTACGCAGGCCGCAGACTCATGCACCTTGTGTTTACCTCGTCTCTTGATTGCATCATTTTCTTTTGTACTTGATTTAATCTCACTTTATTTTATAAATTTGGAGTGGTGTACAGTGTGTGTACAGTGGAGTGGTGTACAGTGTGTGTAAAGTCTACAGTATGTCATGTCCTAGGCCTTCACATTCACTCACCTCTCACTCACTGACTCACCCAGAGCAACTTTCAGTCCCGTAAGCTCCATTCATGTTAACTGTCCTACACAGATGTACCACTTTTTATCTTTTTTACCATATTTTCACTGTACTTAGATATGTTTAGATACTTAGATATGTTTACATACACAAATACTGACTATTGTGTTACAATTGCCTACCATATTCAGTATAGTGACACACTGTACAGGATTGTAGCCTAGGAGCAGTAGGCTACACCACATACCCTAGGTGTGTAGTAGTCTGTAACACCTAGGTTTGTGTAAGTGCACTCTGTGATCACACAATGACAAAAGTGTCTAACAACACATTTCTCACAACACAACTCTGGTGTTAACCAGTGTATGACCGAACGGATGGATGGATGGATGGATGGATGGATGGATGGATGGATGGACAGATAGATGTATAAACTTGTCTATTTCACTCGAGTAGAATATAAGTTCCATGAGAACAGCTATTCATGTATTTTGATGATGTCACTCAATTAAAAATTTGATGAACAAACATATTAATGAAGCACTACTGCTGCCATCACCATACATCATCCCCCTCAATATAGTTCACTAAATATGATCTACTTTGGCCTAGACGTGGGTAAATCTTTTCCCTTTCCTTCACTTTTCCCCCTTTGAATGCAACTGAAATAGTAATGTGTTTTTTTAAATTTTTGTCTAAGTAATTAATGAACACTCTTTCCTTTCACAATCACTCATGATGTCCAGTATACTTCAGCTTTTCACCTCAGACCACTGCAAAGTTGAATTCTATTCAACTATATTGTGACTCCTCTCATTGGGATCATATGCACCCTCTTGAATTTTGAATTAAAAAAAATCCTTTTTTATTCTATTGAAAACCTTTATAATAGTTCACATTGCATACTGTTTTCTTTTTCTATGCCTTTCCTGGTTCAACTCCTACCATTCTGACTGCTGCATCTCTCTCTGTCTCAGTCAAGGACCTCTCCACAATCACTAATCCATTAAAATGTTAACGTTCCCTAAGACTCCATGTGACTTCTCAGTAGAAACACTCTACCTTGACAATTTAAGATATCTACACAGCTCTGATTCCCAAATACCTTTTTTTAACATTTTAAAATTGAAATTAATAAGATTTCCTTTTCTTTTTTTTTTATTTATTTATTTTATATTAGTTTCAGGTTCCAAATACTCTTAATTGGCTTTTCCATTCTGAGTTCCAGTCTGAGAAGTGAAATGCACACAAACCAAGCACTTGCAAATTACTTCTGGTCTCTACCACGCATATCCAGTTTTCAGCTTTTACAAGCTCTTTCTTTTAATTACCTTTTCAGTGGGTCCTCCTTCATTTCACATTGACACAAATATTGACATATCCATGTATTTATTATTTATCAGGTTTACTGCAACATCTAAGTGTCCTCCTTTCCCCTAGTTAAACCCGAATAGTCTTCCACATGGCTACCCTTTATGTTGTGGTTATTGCTATGGGTTTTTAAGGTAAAACTATGCCCCATCACTTGCTAAAAATCTGGGGAGGGCTTCCTCTATCCTTCTAGAACGCTAATAGATCAATTTTTAGCATAACATATAAAGCCGCACACCATACATCATAAAAGCCCCACCTCTTCTTTACCCACCTTCCATACATCTTTCCTGCTCTCTCACCCACCCACATCTATCTACTCTCCAGTATTTTTCCCACTTACAATCCTCCAAGGGCTGACTTACTACACATGCTGGTCCCTCTGCCTGAAATACACTCTCCCCCCTCAATACCATTGATGCTTTATGAAGACTTGCTCAAACATCATTTCTTCTAAGAAGGCTTCCTGTCTTGTGCTATCAAGTCCTTTGTGCATTTCTTTCATTGCACGTATTACATAATAGTGTCAAGAGCGCCACCTCTCTGGCTTACAACTACTTATAGAGAGCTTAATATGACTGCACCTAAAAAGCATATATCAGACATTTCTTTAATAAACAAGTTTGCAATTATTTCTTTTTTCTCTGTCTCCCTTATTTGAATAGTTCCTAAATAGCAAGGAAAAATATTCATCTTATTATTCCCCGTGAATGAAACATAGCAGGCATTCATTTATTTTTGTTTTCATTCAACTAAGAAATTGCAAAAATATATGCATGCACCTATACATATGTATGCATCCAATGCAAATTAAATGTCTAATCTTGATATACTTGGAGCCAAGCCAAGTGTTCAGAGTCTAGTCAGGGAAGCAGATCACTATCTGGTCTGGTCTAAAGAATAAACCAGGTTCCTTCGCCAAGTATATGCAAGTGTGATTCCAAAGCACGATCAAACATTTCCGCATTTATATTATCAACTCTGACAATTCTGGAGAGTTGAAATCCCTGATTCAATGAATGCTTCGAGACATGTCTCACCATTTCGACCTACTTGATGCTTAATGCAAATGTGACTATAGAAAGCAGATTAATGAAAGTACTATAATGAAGGGCCAAGTGTGAGAATGAAAGGGAAGGAGAGAGAAACTCCAGTGGAGGAAACTGATGCCAAAAGAAAGCAGTATTTGAATAGAGAGCTGAACAATGATTAAGAGTTCAAAAGTCCAGACCACAGTCAGTAAGAGATCAATAAAAAGATTGCTAAACAGTGGTTGCTAAACTCTAAGGAGTTATCATCATAAGGATTAAACCTCTTGCAAAACAATTTAGGTTGAACACTGTAATAACCCTACAAACTGATATGAATAACTATTAATAGAAAGTTTTATCACTGTCTATAGTGTAAGTATTAATAGAAAGTTGTATCACTTCATTCCCATGTAACAACTTTAGCTAAACTTCTCAAGTATTTTACACAAAATGCCACTTCAGAAGGATAAAAATTCATTTACCAGTCCATTAGTCTATCTGACTTATTTGAAAGAGAGAAGAGGAGGCAAGGGCAGGAAAGAAGAGAGAAGAGAAGTGAGAAAATAATCAGCACAATCTGTAGATGAGAACAAGCTAGAACCCACGGAGTGAAGAGTGGGGGTACGGTGTCATAGTATTTAATTACCTCATTCCAACGGTGACAGGAAAGTAGGAAAAAGTGTGAATTGGGCTAAAATCAAGAGGGACAGGCCCCTCTTCCAAGAAGAACTTGTTCTCACAGATTTGGACTACTTTATTTATGAACAATGAATGGACTCTGGAGACAGAATGCTCAGATTCAAATACTGGGTCTGCCATTTATTAACTCAATGACCTTGGGCAATTTGTTAATTTCTCCTTCCTCAGTCCCTTCACCAGTAAAATGGAGATTATCATGGTACTTACTTCATCGGCTTGTTATGAAAATTAAATAAATCAATATTGTCAAGGCACTTAGACCAGAGCCTGGTACATAATACTCACTATATAACTATGTGTGTTAAATAAACATCTATGCTTTTTAAGAAAATAGCTCAAAAGTATGTCTTTCCAACAGATGAAAATTAGACAAGAACCTACATCCAGCAACCATTCCAAAGAAGGGCTTGAAGAGAGCATTAGCTCCCACTTATTCTTTATCAGATATATCTGAGTCAAAAATCAACATTTTTTTCTCAACTTCACAAACATTACTAGGAAAACACAGCTTCATATACTTCTTTCCAAACATCTGTGTTCCTAAACCCACATCACATAGACGTCCTAGAGCCCTCAAGGCCACAATTCCTAAAAATCTACATTATATCGTAAACATTGTAAATTCTATATTCCAACCTCTGTTAACTAAAATACATTAACTTTGTAATTTAACCTCCAGAAGACTTCCATGTGGGATGAATTATTTGCATATTCATCAGATTATGGCTTAATAACATTTTTTAAAAATACAATAATGACTTACTTTGAGTTCAGCCTCTTCAGACAGATTGATTGGATTCAAAGTCCAGCTGTTATTTACTAGTTATGGAACTCAGACATACCCTTTCTTTACCCCATTTCCTCATATGTAAAATGAGACTAACAACAATATATGCATACATGTATGTATATATTAAAGCACTTAGAATATTGGCCAATACTAAGCACTATGTGAGCTTTTGCTATTACTATTATTATTGTTATTCTGGATGAAGCACAGTAACTATACTCCCTCCCTGCCCTCCTTGGCTGATAAGCAATCATATTCTATTCTTTAAGCGATAGCCAAATATATAATGGATTCTGTGCATGTTCCTTTATTTCAAATTCTGTTCGTGAAGGAAAAGAATAAAAAAGGAAAATATTTTAAAGTACTACATTATACCATTTTAATAAAATGTCTATCAAAAGTTGAAAAGATATTTAATGAGGAGACTGCTTTAGCATCTCTGGTACTTCTCGTCAATCATTATAAAAATGACACGGAAATCACTAACATTCACCATTTTGGGATATGCATATGCAAATCATTGATTTATCTAAGCCCATCAGGTTTGCTGTAGGGAGGCGAATGATGTAAATATGAAATGGCAATTTCTTCCCAATAATTCCACAATACTTATCTCTTAGAGCTAGTTTAATGTGCAAGGGAATACCATCAGAGTTATTGAAATAAAACTTTGCCTAGTTTTATCACCAGCCATTCAAAATATGGGAAAGCAAACAGGACCAACTGTTAACATACCTGATGGAAGCTCTTAATCTCTCCTTAAAAGCTTTGCTGTGTACATAAGAATATCAAGAAGTCACCATTTAACTGGCAGTTTCTTTATACAAGAATCTTTTTTTATTAGAATAACAAAAATGTTTTTACTTTTTTGTTTTACCCGCAAAGATAAACTTGGGGACACCCAGTGCTAAAATGAAAAGGAATGGTTTAGATTCTCCATTCTTCTTTATTTAAATAGGGAAAAAAAAATCTGTGCATGAGGGTAACTGATTAAATGAATTTTTTTTTTAATGCAGTAATCGCTAAAAGCTCATTATCAAGCACTCTCCTTGTTGGGTATAATTTACATAGCGAAAAGGAGGAAATGAGCCATTAAAAGGTCATTTAGTGGATTAGAGTATAGAGCAGGTGAGTTTTCTCATTGCTAATTTTAAATTACTTTATTAGAGCATCTATATATGTGCAATAAAAGTTATGAAGACATGTTTTTATATGAAAACAATCATTTTAGTCTATACTGTAGAATCTGGCTGTAGTAGGCAGAATCATGTGCCCCCAAAGATGTCCACATTCTAATCCCTGAAATTTGTGAATGTGTTACTTTATATTGCAAACACACGTGATTCAAGATCTTGAGATATGAAGAATGTCCTGGATTATCTTCCAGTGGAAGAATACCATGAAATCACAAGTGTTTGTGTAAGAGTTAGGACTGTCAGAGTAGGAGAAAGATTGAAAGGTGCTACTATGCTGGTGGTGAAGATGGTGGAAGGGGCCATGTAGCCAAAAAATGCTGTCAGGCTTTAGAAGCTGGAAAAAGCTAGGTAACAGGTTCTCCCCTAGAACCTCCAGAAAGAAAGCACCTGCAGATATACAGAGGGTGCCAAAAACAAAACAAAACAAACAACAACAACAAAAAAACATATACACATTTTAAGGAAAAAAAACTATTAAAATTGTAACACTCAATATATACCTATAACAAAAGATGAATACAAGTCATGTTTATATATTTTTGGGCACTCCGGTATTGTTAGTCCCTCCAGAACTGTAAGATAACAAATCTGAGCTACTTTAAGCCACTAAGTTTATAGTAATTTGTTAGAGTAGCAGTGGGATACTAATGCACTGTTTTTACAAACATAATATAGCCTCCATCTTCCCACAATTCTTAAAGCTACATTTCATTTAGAACTACATCACTCTAGAAAGGAATTATCTTTTGCCTTTTCTATCTGCAATAGTTTCTAAATGATCATCTTTATTTTTCTCTTAGCAGTGAAAACTCTAAACAGAAAAAAAAAATCCTTTCAAGGACTTTTAATTCAAGGTAGACGTCTCTATTTTAGTATTACAGAATTCTTTCAGTTCTCATAACTCTAGTGCCAGCACTAACAAAAAAGTCTATAACTGATCAAAAGAAGAGCTAATCAAAATGTAACTGTCAGTGTGGCCAGTTAGCTCAGTTGGTTAGAGCACGGTGCTCTTAACAACAAGGTTGCTGTTTTGATCCCCACATGGGCCACTGTGAGCTGAGCCTTCCTTAAAAGGAAAAATAAAAATGTAACCGCCATTGTTTCAAAACAAATTAACATACAACATAAAAGAAGAAAATTTTTCTTAGTCTTATCACCTTGAACACAGAAACTTTCATTTCTAAAATGCACTCAAGGTTAAACATCAAGATATAAATATGTACAATATACCAATAGCTTTTTTCTTTTTTAACTTGCTAAAGATGTATCTAGGATGGATTGTAAAACTAGTTTTCTTAAAACCTACTTCAGGAATCTGAACATTCACTAATTTAAGATTTTTATATATGTAAAACAAGCTTTAAGATACATCGTTGTTGCTTCTTTCCAGATTTTCAGTTTAAATTTTCACTCTGAAGCTGGAAAGAATAGCAAAGTGGTTGACAATGCATGTCTGGGGGTGTCTAGAACAAGCCACCTCAATATGCGCCTCAGGGTATATAGGTTACTTTGAGCTAAAGGCAATTTTAGCTTTAAGTTCAAGGCCTTTAGGCCTTGCCCATAAAACATTATCAAAGATAACTTCTTTAGACCTATCTATCAGGCAGGGCAAACTTCTGTTTGCTAAAGGTCTGCTCTTAATATCATCCTGCAATGATACGTTGAAGCCCCTAAGGTACTTTACCTCATCCCTAGCTCAGGATGTCTTATACACTTCAATTCCCCTTTATATCTCTGACCTCTCCTGGATGTGGGGTCTCTGACTCTCATATATGTGGAGTTCCCGTGCACACAATAGTAAATTTGATTTTCTCCTGTCAATCTGCCTCCTGTTGATTTGATTATTCAGCCAGCCAAGAAGAACCAAAGGGGAAGCAGGAGAATTTGTGCCCTTCCCCACGTTTCAGTCCTTCAGCTTGGGTTTAAATCCTTGACCAGCTGCCGTCTATGAGTAGAGTAACTTGGACATGTTGTTTATCTTCCCTAAGCTTGGTGTCATGGTAGAAGGGGGATAACGATAGGTGCATTCTTTCTCCTGATGCACCTAGGTATGCATAGGTATGCAACTGACCATACCTATGAAGTACTTGCACTACCATGAGTGCAATTTCAATAATTATAAGTTATTATTATGCATCATTGTATGCCTTAAAATCCTTAGCAGAAAGTCTAGCACATGCTCAACAAATATTAGGTAACACAAGCTCTAGACAATTAAGTTCGCGAACTTGTTGCAACAATGTTGCTAACTTTTTTTTGATATCAGAGGGATGCTTCATTATGAATTTGCATCAACTGGGCAAACAGTTAACCAAGTTTACTATTTGGAAGTGCTGAAAAGGCTGCATGAAAAACTTAGAAAACTTGAACTTTTCATCAACGATTCATGGCTCTTGCATCACGACAATGCACCAGCTCACAGCACTGTCTGTGAGGGAGTTTTTGGCCAGTAAACAAATCACTGTATTGGAACACCCTCCCTACTCACCTGCTCTGGCCCCCAATGATTTCTTTCTTTACCTGAAGATAAAGAAAACATAGAAAGGAAGACATTTTGATGATATTCAGGACAACAAGGGTCATACAATGACAGCTCTGAGGGCCATGCCAGAAAAAGAGTTCCAACATTGCTTTGAAGAGTGGACTAGGCGCTGGCATTGGTGCATAGCTTCCCAAAGCGAGTACTTAGAAGGTGACCATAGTGATATTAAGCCATGAGGTATGTAGCACTTTTTCTAGGATGAGTTCGTGAATTTAATTGTCCAACCTGGTTGATTGATTTTAGGGGTGAACTTGCATCACAAAGAAGTTTGATCTAAAATAAGATTGTTCAGGAATCTGAACTTTGAAACTTGCATGTACTAGGTCCTTAAGTCCACATTTTCTGGTGTGCATACAGCAGATGGATAATGGTTGAATTCTTTGCTTCCATCGTACCAAGTTGAACTCAATTATTTAGGAGAACTACTGCACTGTGATTTACTTGAATAACTAAAAGATAGCTTACTAATGAAACACATTGCCCTCTCACAGGAAGTTTCACTGCCTATAGCAAATATTGCTTGGATTAATCTCTAGCTCTCTCATATCACATATGGTGTTCTAATATCTCGCATGAACATTTTATCCATTTACCAAAATGCATGCCACTCATAAGTCAGGAAGATTAAAAATACTCTAAAATTGTAATTCTTCAAGTGTAGAATCTGTACATATACTTTGAAGCCTCACAGATTTCAATCTGTTTCAAAGGTTCTTATTAATTTCAATGCTTTATGTTAAATGATCATCGGTAACATATATGGCCTGTTTCAACTGAATCATTTGTTTCATTGCACCTTTGTAATGTAGTCTTTGGGATGACTTTTCCCCATAATAGTTGTAATAACATCAGATACAAACTAATAAGGTAAAAAAAAAAAAAATCACAATTTTTTAAAAATGTAATTCCACTTCACCATTTGACTTGGGACCTGGATATAATCCTGGGTGAGTAAAACCTATCTGAAACAAATCTTAACCTTCTATTAAAAATTACAGACAACATGATCTCCTTTTGACAAAAGTAATCTTATTATCCATTTTGACAATATATATTAATCTATGCAGTAGAGTGATATTGGCTTGTCTTTTTTTTCCTACCATGAAATAACAAAAAATTCAATATCCAAATGTCCCAAATATATACCTGTCTAAAAGTTCTAGAATATTAAAAATGAAATATAAATATACTCCGTCAGCTATATACATTGTGGCATCTTTGTCATGATTTTACTTGTTTCTCAACTCTGTAATTATGTACAATTAATACAGACACATTTTTAAAGCCTACAAAACAATAATAAATTATGACTACCATTTCAAATTGTATCCTCAAATATCCATTAACATATACACAACTTCAAACAATGTTTCTTGCAAACCCTCCCATTCTCTGTCCATGTCATGATTTGCTATGTTATATTGTTAAGAGATGTGAATACAGATTGTGGATTTGGAAGTATCTGCTTTTAATCTAGGGGTTGGCACTCATTAGCTACATAACTTCTAACAAATTATGCAAATCTTCTGAGATCTAGGTTCTCCTCTGAATTCTGGGGTACTTCAAAAGGAGTATTTTTAGAATGTATGAAATAAAGTTCCTACCACATAGTTCATTTTCAGTAATTGATATTATCATGGACATCTTTGTCTCTTCAGTGAGAGTACATGTTATTCAAGGACAAAGATCAATCTCATAATTCTTTTAATGTTTTCCTTAATGTCTAGAAAGTACCATGCTATGTTCATAACGTCTAATAATTATTTGCTCAATGAAAATTATAACCAAAAATAGAGAGCAATTACATACTAAACCATAAGGCATTGGAATATAAGTGCAAGAAAAGCTCAACTTCAAAGAATGAGATTTGAGTGGGCTGGTATAGTCAGGAGAAAATCAATGGCAGAGAGAGGACAGCAGAACTGGGAAGTAAAAGCATTTCCAGCTAGAACAAGACTGGGCATATAAAATCACACAATGTTCTCAGCGGAATACATTTCAGAATTCTTTTTTCACCTAAATGAAGATTTCATAAACTAGGCTACTTAATCTTCTAATTTCTTCACATGTGGTAAAAACTTCTTATGAAACCATCTTTGGACATATCTTTACAAGATCAACAGAAATGAAAGAAAAACAATGTATTTTTACCTAAAATTATATCAATAACAATTTGGTACCTGAAGCTACCATGTTAACAATGTTTTTTTGTGTTTTTTTTTTTTTGTTTTTTGTTTTTTGCTTTTTTTATCTATGTAGTCTGACCTGATGTCTTATACCTATACTACTTACTTATTTAGAAATATCAATACATTAGAAAATTTCTAAAATTAAGTATACAAAATATCTGTATACATATTGAATGACTTAATCATTATTTCCATAGTCCTAGTGATTCAGAGTAACTGTGAATTTTCACCTAAAGATCTATGGGTAATTTGTCCTTCTAAAGCAGGGGTGTCCAAACTTTTTTCAACGTTTTTAGCAAGGGCCATATGTGGTAAAATACACAAACAGCCGGGCCACTCACTCTAGGTGAAATACGTATTCCCTCACCTGGTTTATTTAAGTAAACTAAATATATTTTTGGAATTTGCTGCGGGCCAATTAAAAATGGATCACGGGCCGCAGTTGGCCTGCAGGCCACAGTTTGGACACCACTGTTCTAAAGGGATAAGGGAGAAAATGGAAACTCAACACTGGAAACTTTCCTACTTTCCTATTCTTCTGAGACTTAATGACTACTTCCAAGACAAAGACTTCATTCTTGGGTCTATCCATGCATTCTCCAGCCCCAGTGAAATAACTGCGTGTAAGGCAAACTACAAAGTGCTCTAGGTATAAATGGTAAACAAGGCAGAGGAGTCCCTGTCCTTCTAGGTCACCCAGTTTAGTGAGGATTCATATCAACCAAATTATTTCACAGATAAGTACAGAATAAGAAGTTGTGATTAGCACTTAGAGATAAAATATAGGAAGCCATGAGAAGCTCAACAATGGACTTAAATTTAAATCAATGGGGTGATCATAAAGGGCTACTCTGTTTTTAATCTGACAGTTAAATTAGGATGAATTAGGAAGAAGGACCAGGAGTGGGGAAGGAGAATGAGATGGTTAATTTTATGTGCAACACTGACTGGGTTATTGGTGCCCAGATATTTGGTCAAACATTATTCTGAGCATTTCTGTGAATACGTTTTTGATGCATTTCATATTTAAATCGATAAACTGAGTAAAGCAGTTAGGGCCCTAACATTAGGGCCCTCCCTAATGTTGGTGGATCTTATCCAATCAATGGAAGGCCTAAATAACACAAAGGGCTGACCCTCTCTCAAATAAGAGGAAACTCCCCCTGCCTGCCTGACTTTGAGCTGGGACTTGGGTTTTCTCCTGCCTTCAGACTTGAGCTGAAACAGTGGCTGTTCCTGGGTCTCAAGTATGCCGGCCTTTGGGTTAGAACTACACCCTTTCCTGTTCTAGGTCTTCTGCTTGCCCACTGCAGGTGTTGGGACTTGTCAGCCTCTATAATCACATGAGCCAATTCCTTATAACAGATCTCTTTGTGTGTGTATGTGTGTGTAGAGATAGAGATAGATAGATGAAGGAGAGAGAGAGAGAGGTAGAGGTAGAGGTAGAGGTAGAGGTAGAGGTAGAGGTAGAGGTAGAGGTAGAGGTAGAGGTAGAGGTAGAGATAGAGATAGAGATATCCTGTTTTATCTGTTTATCTAGAAAACCCTGAGTAATACAGGGAGGAAAATTTCAGAGCAAGGGATAAGCACTGTACAATGACTCTGAAGAAAGATCTTAGAGGTTTTTTATGGGATGAAATAAAAACAACTGTGTCTTCACCCACCCCTTAAATAGAGAAGCCAATTGCAGATGAAGCTACAGAGGTGGGCAGGACCCCTATCTTGAATATGTAAGGATGGCAGTAGAGTT
This sequence comes from Rhinolophus hipposideros, assembly GCF_964194185.1. NCBI lineage: Eukaryota > Metazoa > Chordata > Mammalia > Chiroptera > Rhinolophidae > Rhinolophus > Rhinolophus hipposideros. The sequence continues at coordinate 8,694,309 of NC_138051.1, read as the reverse complement.
TTAAATTTATCTTCAGAAGAATGGGAAATCACTGAATATTTTTCAAAGTAGAGAAGTGAAATAATCTGATTTATGTTTTTAAAAATCACGCAGGCTTGACGTATGGAAGTGCATATGGAGGCACATGGGCTTGTTCACAGAGGAGATGAAGAGACGAAATAGGAAATTACTGCAACTACAGAGACAAAATATAAAACAAGCATGGACCTGGTAGAGTCAGTAGTACATTGGAGACATGCTTTGCAGACCTGATCCACAAAAGAAGGTGATAGAAGGGTCAGAGTGGCATAAAGGAGAGAGCTGCGTCACGTATGACTTTAGATGGATGATACGAACAATTGTATAGACATGGATGACCTTTAATGAGAAGAAGGCTGAGGAGAAGATTTAGACAAAGATCAAGAGTCCAGCTTTTGACATATTTGGATACCTTTGAGCAAGCTAAAACGTGAAAGAGACAGTTACATATATTGGTCTGGAGCTCAGCGCAAGCATCTGATATGAAGTGTAAGTTTGAAAGTCATCAGACAAGATGGTACTTAAACTGCCTAAGGCAAGAGGGTGCAGGGGGAGCAAAAAAGAGGGATGAGGACTGAATTTGAGAATCTCTAATATCTGGTGATTAAGGAGAAGATGAAGAACCAGCAAAAGATACAGAGAAGTGTTATCTAAGAAACAGATTTCTTTGTGAGAAAGTTATTCTTTTCCTTTACAATAAGGTACTTTTGAGACATTACAAATTCTTTTGAAATCAGGAAGGTTATATATAGAACACTATAGCCAATATTCTCATTTATTATTCCTAAGAACAAAAATTCTATGTAAACATAATAAATTATTCACAGAGAAACCTGAAATTTCATTATATATACGAGTATATAACAACCAATAAAAGTATCAGATGACACATAAATGTTCTTAAATTTTATATAAACAAAATTAACTCCAATGGTGGAAAACTCACAGAGTAATTATCCTTTATCTGTAAATATTAATTTATTCAAAAATTGTAATATTTACATGTTCTTAAATAGAGTAGAATTAGACTTTGATCCATGTTAAATTAACAAACTTATAAATTGTTAAAAACATTAAAATTATTTCAAGATTACATAATTATTTCTTGAGGGAAAACAAGTCTTATAAAACATCAGCAAATCACTCTGGTTAATGGTGGTTGGGTAAAAAAATAGTACCTTATAATTCTTTAATAATTTTTAAAATTACAAAGATCTTCCTAACATACACACACACACACACTGCTCCAGTAATTGATCACAGATAGTAGACAAATTATCACCTTTAATTTTTTTCAAAAAAGTGAAAATGAATAAGGACTGTCGTGCGGGGGACCCTGCTCGCTGCGCCATTTGTCGTGCAGGGTCTCAGCTCCCGCTCCCCGCCCAAGAACACAGGACACTGTAAGGCCAAAAAGGAACACCCACGGAGCCATAAGTAGGGGAGTCAAACCAATATATTCTCGCTGGCGGCTGGGCTGGAGACACAGGAAGCAGGATCTACATAATCTGCCTAACAGCAGTCCGCAATTGCCAGCCACCATCTTCTTGCTAGCCCCCATTCCATTCCTGCTAGCGTAGCCACAGCCGTTATATTAGTGGCCAATGGCCTACGGGTTACAGCTGACGGCCAACTAGCCACAGTTGATGGCCATCTGATCACAGTTGATGGCCATTTACTACCCGAGCCAGCACCTTTCTATGTGAGGCCGAGAGCCTGGAAACTGTTTTTTGGGGCTTTGTCCCCACAAGGACTATAACTCAGACTCGGAAATCAGGAACTCAAAGTCCCTAAAGAGCTGGCATGTGTGGCCAAGATTCTTATCATACGACATGGAGTGACTGGAAATCTGAGCAGAAAAGAAGGTAGTACTGTCTGACAAACCATCTCCTCCCCATTTTCAACCACCTAACTTCCAACAACCAATTCACGGAGCCAGGTGGGTATGAATGATATCCTGGCAAACAGAGCCTCAACACCCAGTAAGAATCTTACATGGCAAAAAAAAAAAAAAAAAAAAAACCTTTTGGAGATCGAAATTGCCACAGTTTAGGTCTTTAAGAATAAAAAAAAAAAAAAAATCATGTTCTATAGAACACAGTACAAGAAATACAAACAAGACAGTAACAACAAATTTCCAAGGAGAATAGATATCATTTACTGAGGGAATATGCTGGAGGCAACAGTTCTTTGCTTACATTTGCTGAGATCTATGACTATTGTGGTTTGAGCTTTACATAACTTTATCTGCCTTGCCTAGATGAATGAGAATGATATACCAGAGGAAGAAGGTGTATGCAATGTCTCAGATGTTTCAGAGCTTGGGATAAGGAGTAATTACAGGCAATATAGAAATCGGCAGTTATGACTGGGGACTACCCATGCATTTGAGAAAGACAACGAAGGCTGACATTGATTTATTACAGCGTTTGGAAGAATGGTTCCCTCCCCCCTCCCAGAGATGCCCACATCCTAGTTCCTGCAAACTGTGAATATACTAGGTTGCTTAGCAAAGAGGAATTAAGGTCGTAGATGTAATTAAGGTTGCTAATCAGTTGACCGTAAAATAGAGGGTCCTGTATCATCAGAGTGCATCCGATGTAATCACAGGATCCTGGAAAGTGGAAGAAAGTAGAAATAGAGGAGAGTCAGAGTGAGATGTGACTGTAGAGGAAAGGCACAGAGAAATGCAAGCTTGTTAGTTTTGGAGATGGAAAACGGGGGCCATGAGCCAATACATATGGACAGTGTCTAGGCGGTAAGAACAAGTAAATAGATTCTCCCTTAGAACTTCCAGAAATCAACAGAGCCCTGCTGACCCTTTGATTTGACAGTGAGGCCTGTGTCAAGCTTCTAACTTACAGATCTGAAAAAGAATTATTGCTTTGAATCACCAAATTTGTGGTAATTTATTACAACAGCAATAAAAAAACTTAATGCAATCATCAATTTAAGGTGAAGTGTGAAAGCCACAAAGCCTCCATGTCAATAAATGAAAATAATCTCATCTCCTACAAACACAGGGTAAAATAAATCCAGAGGGTCAGGTCCAGGACTTAATTCGAAGGTTAGGAGTTCTAGACACAGCTGAATTCATCTGAAAAGTCTGCTACAGCTAAGAAAGATGGGAAGATGTGGAGCCCTGGATACTTGGGAAACGAACATCTGGTTTGATGCACTCGGTGTGGATCCTCAGGGTCCCGTGGACTGTGTGTGCCTACGGAAGCGACACAACCTTCCATTCCAGACTAGTGCTTCTTCCTTCCTCCTTGCTTGAAGACAATTCAGACGACAATTCTGTGCAAGAGGACATGAAGTCCACCCAAGATTTGCCACCATGTCTTCTTCGGCAAGCCTAACTGCCTGGGGAGGCGCTGAGCCTGCCAAAGGAAGAGGGGACAGTGGCCCACAGGACCAGGCCAACATGGCCAGCTGGGTCAGTAAGATAACTTCGGGATAGAGTCTGAGGATTCTGGGTCAATAAGGAGCAGAACATAATGTCGGATAACTGAGAGTTCACTGACGTCGGCCTGGCAAGACAGCACTTTTCTTCCATAGAATCTACCTTGAAACCCCCTACTGGTAGCCGATTCAATAACTGGGGTTAAGTCACAACATAACCCAGCCATGGGGGTATTAAAACTGCCAAGAAAGACACTACTGTCTGAAAGAAGTGGATTTAGCCCACAAGTACTAGCAGGAGCTGGCAGAGTATGGAGGGGAATGGATTCCAAGGGTGCTAGATTAAGGTGCGCACGGAAATAAAGCTGAATAAGGGAATGTTTTTTGATATGGATGCAGTATAAAGGATTATTAATACCCTAGTGAGGACTGCAGGAAATAGTGCAACATTGGTGTTAGGACAGCCTTGCACACTTGGCTTGCCTGGGACACACTTACTGGGTGAAACAGAAATGCCAGAAATGTGGCATGTAGTAGCAAAGGGGATCAAAGGACAGGCTATCTTTTATTCCTAGAAAGGCGGACAGGTTTGTGCTATTGTGGTCATTTTCTTTTATTGACCGCTGTATTACCCGGCAAGAGCTGCCCTAACAAAACCCCACAGACTGGGGGTGTTTATTTTCTCACAGTTCTGGAAGCTGGAAGTCCAAGATCAAGGTGCTAACAGGGTTTTTCCTCCAGAGGCCTATCTCCTTGGCCTGTGATGGGGCCACCTTCTTGCTGTGAGCTCACCTTTGTGTGTGTGCCTTCTAGATGCCTCTTCCTCTTCTTATAAGTACACCAGCTCAATTGGATTAGGTTCCCACCCTTACAACCTCATGTAACTTTACCTCCTTAAAAGCCTTACCTCCTAATACAGTTACATCAGGGGTTACGGCTTCAACATAGGACTTTGGAGGACACAATTTAGTCCATAACCACCCCCCTGAAAACCAAATATATGATTGGTCAGATATATGACAATGAGGAATTTTAAATGTTTCCTAAGACCACTGGTTATTTGGGGCGGGGGAAGGCAGGGTGTACATACTGCTTCATTATCTCTGGGCTCTCCAGAAAATAGGGAAAATTAAACCTCTCCCTGGCATATACTTGAAGGTCCATCCCAGCTTCACAGTTTAGAACTCTGTTGCAACTGAATCCCAGTTCAACTCGTCCCTCTGCTCTGTCCAGGCTCCCTCCATCCCTTCCAGGTGTTGTTCCCAAGAGCAGTCTCTCATAAACCACCTGCATGCAAATCTTCCTCTCAGTCTCAGTGTCCTGGGGAAGCCAACCGCTACATGCGGACCCCTCATCCTGCCTGGATCCAGCCTACTAGTTCCCATGACCTGGACCCACCTATCTCCTTGTAATAACAATAAATCTAGGCCAATATTATACCAGGCTTACTCACTTGCTCCTCCCTAAGCAACTTCAAATCTAATCCCCCAGAGCAGAGAACAATCGTATGCAGAAAGTTTGTTTTACTGTGTTTATTTATTTGCTTTATCAGTAACTTCCCATCTGTAGAAATGCTGAGTCTTCCATTAATAATGAGAAAAGCTCTGCAATGTCATACTGTCAGTAGGATGACAGCTCGTATGATGAATGAGAAGCAGTCAATAGTTAAGCCATCAAAAATATTCTTGAGCAATTTTAGAATAATCTTTAAAAATATGGAGATTTCAACTTTTATCGCAAATAAAGATATTTGAATTGTATTTTCAGGTTCATATATTTCATCCTTTATTGTTTATAAGAATCTCTATTCCAGTTTTTTAGACATTCCATTGAATTATTATTAACATTAAACAATATTCAGTGAAACAATACACCATAACATATAAATGTACTTAAATCAAAGGTATATTATTTTATACCTCAATTATTAAGATATGATCCACCTTCATCCAAAATAAGAGTATGCATCTAAGGTATAAAAGACAAAAATTAAAATTGGAAACAGACGTAAAAACAGGGTGTACTATATCCTGGAAGTACTCCAAAATATATTGTCAAGTGTGTGAGGTAATAAAAACATAAAATCTATGATTAAACTGTTTTGAACTTTGATTTGACTCATCTTTTACTCTATTCCTTTAAAAGTCTTGCAGTTTGAGATTCTTAGATTACAAAATACATGATGACCCATTCTATTCGACAATATTATCACAATCTTCAGAGTGAAGAAAGTCATATCCCACTAGTTTCAAGTATTTGGCTCAGGTATGAAGAAGTCACTGTTTAGAGAAAAATTCACAAAATCAATGTTTCTCCATTTTCTTAAAAGTCTGACTTGAAAAATATAACAATACCAACACAGTTGTACTACAAAATTAATGCATTCCCAATTCTGAAATGTGACGTATAAGGAATTTCAGGGCACTGTTCTTGCAGCCAGAAGGAAGTAAGAGTTAAAGCTCCAAAGGCTCAATTGCCTCTGAAAATTTGAGGGGTGGTTATCAGTTAAAGAAAACATCAGCTGCTTAGAAATGCATGGCACTACAGCTGAATATAATACCTTTCCTGTTCTCTCTTGAAATGGTTTCCTATCGAAGCAGTTTCTGTATCAATCTCACAATAGTCAGAATGGTACAGGGTTATACTATATGACACAATAACTGCATTCAAAAATCATAGTAAAAAATGACCTTTATAGTAGCAAATGCTGTAGCTAAGAGTCTAAAACAAATCACTAAATTGCACTAATTTATAAGCTTTGAGGTTTGACGAACTCATTGGCAGCTAAGAGCAGAGCTTGCAATCAACTGTCCTCTTGAGCACAACAAGATTTTCAAGAAAAGAAACCCACTGAAATAGTCTCCTCAATTAACTCTGCAAAAAATGCCCAAGCAATACCCGGAGGAAACTCAAAGCAAAAATCAGGCCAAATATGACATTTAACTATCAATCTTAACCAAGGCCAGTGATTATTAATCAGTCTGGGAGAAAGCCGAGTAGTACACTTAACAGTGGTTATTTTTTATTAGCACATGCCTACTATGTTACATGGAGAAATATAACTACTTCTGTAGAATATCTAGAAGAGCTGTTGCTTCAATTTTACAGGTCACTAATTATGAATAAGCTTAAAATATCCTATCAGTCCAAAAATAAATTATACCAGAAAGAGCCCTTGGTACCTTGGTATGGGCATTTCAATTTCAAAAACCTCAAATTAGAAATCATAGCTTTCCTTTTCAAGAAAGAAAACTGCATGACATAAAGTGCTGACCTTATGTGTATATGCACATTTATGTGTATATGCATATATATACACATTTCTCGGGCAAAGATCTAAAATTTATCATCTAATTTGCATTCCTAATATATACTGTTTGAGATTTCATGAATGGCACAACACAAGCCAGATAACTTGTATATTTTAATCATAGTAAGTATAAACATTTACATATATGAATATAATTAATAAAACATATAACAAACATTTACTTGTACATACATTCACATTTGATTTCAAATTTAGCCACAAGTGACTATGTAGTAGTTATTTAAACTTTCTGAGTTTCAGATTTCTCGTCTATCTCATTCAAATATTAGACTATGACATAATGTATATAAAACTCATAGTACAAGATGTGGCATGAAGAAAGCACTTGATAAATGGAAGTTACTTTATGAAAAACTTATCATATCCTATGTTTGATTATTTTTCAATAATAGGGAAAAAGGCAGAGGATCCAAGTAACTACAGTTTGGTTTGTGGATGTATTTGATTATCCACCGTTGAATAAAGATATTTTGATGCACTCCAAACTCACTTTTAAAAAGAAGAAAACACCACTGTAAGACCTGACCACCAGAGTGGGAGGGATGGTCTTCAGAGCATACCTGCAATGCTGGGCTTCAAGTGTACACAGCACCGTCATGCAGCTAAAATAAACTGCACCTGTATTGCTGTTATACAGCTAAGAAACATCTCTCTCCTGTCAACTGAAAATAAATAAAAGGAAAGAGAAGTAACATGAGTTTGTAAAGGTAATGTGAACTGGTGAACAATACGAACATGAAAGTATCATAAAAGATTTTAAAAACAAAATAAATGTTAGGTGAGAGATTGCAAGCCCTACTGTCAACACTAAATCAGAGTCAGCTTTTCAAGAGAAGTGGGAAAGGCATCCAATTCCTTAAGCTTAACCTAAAGTTCAACGACTACCCAGGAAACCCACTCCATGAACCCACTCCACACACTAACACACACATACTTAAGTAGACAGTTAATATATATGAATATATACTCTATATACAAATAAGCAGTTGAGATATATATATATATATATATATATATATATATATATATATATATATATATATATAGTTTCCCTGAAAGTAAGACCTACCTGGACAAGATTTAATGCGTCTTTTGGAGCAAAAATTAATATGAGACCCAGTATTATATTATATTATATTATATTATATTATATTATATTATATTATATTATATTATATTATATTTATTATATTATATTATACCGGGTCTTATATTAATTTTTGCTCCAAAAGACACATTAGAGCTGATTGTCCATCTAGATCTTATTTTCAAGGAAACATGGTATATGTGTGTATATATACGTATATACGTATATACATATATATATACATACACACACACATATATATATATATATATATATATATATATACACATTCTGAAACTAGATAAGTGGTTAAGCATAAAGGTTTTTACATAAGTAAACTTAGAGAATTAAGGTTTAACAAGCAAGTTTTCAATGATGACCACAAAAAAAGAACAAAAATGTTTTTTGAGATATTACCCAAAATCATATAATAGAGTTCAACAGTAAAATCACAGTGAGCAGGAAGAAGGCCCCTTTCAACCTCAGCCGCAGCAGTCGGAGGGATGTTCAATGGTGAGGCACAGGAAATCATCAGAGAATAAGTAGCCTCTGAGTAAAAAGGCAGATTATTTCAGGCTGCAGCCTACTGCGAGTTATTCTTGTCTTAAGTAAATGAATGGGAAATTTCTAAATCCCAGTCTTCACAGTGATGATGTCATTATGTCTCTTACATTATCGCAGGGAAGGGTCATAATGGAAGAGAGTTGTGCCTCCTTAGGCAATCATACTTCGATGAATCTATACACGACAAAGGACAAAATAGCCAAAGACTGAACTTTGATTAATTGTGAATTAAGACAACTTCAAAATCAATCTAGCAGCTGTGATCAAGGAGAAGGTACATGTGGTCCAGTTTGAAAACATGAACCAAATGAAAAATATAAGTGAATGAAAGGAGGGGAGAATCACAATAATGGTATAGAATAAACCATGGAAAACAAGACACAAGTTCTGAATCAGCATATTTTTTTTTTAAATCAGAATTTTGATAACTACTTCACCAATTCTGAGATATAGAGGTAAGACTGATAACTCCAAAACTACACGCCAGTTAAATCTGTGCATATCAGTCTACTCTGTGTATATGCTTAAGATGGCTTGTTTGGCAAAGTCAATATTGTTCATTCCACATAATGAGAAAAATTATTCTCAACTAATAATTTTGTTGTCTGTTTAAAGTCCTGAAAAAGATGACCTTCTGGTTTGGTTACAGAGATGCCTGACCAATGTTGCCAACCAATGTCTAGCTCACATATTCTGACACTCAGAAGACTAACCTAATTAATTTCTCCCATCTAGTTTGTTATATGAATAGGAATAATTGACATGAACTACGTTTCAACCTCAAAAAAATAGAAAGCAAGTGTTTGCTAAGGATAACTCAAATGCTTCATATAGAAAAATGCTTTCTTGTGTAGGTAGTTACAATTTAATGTTGAATAAAGTCCCAGTCTTTTCAGTTAATTCTGATTTAAAGATTTTGTTTAAATGCTTAGGTGAGTAGGTAAGAAATTTGAATCACTTTGGTCACAGTAATTTTAATCAATTTTTAATGAAAATTAGATCTTATAAAATAAATTTGTGATAGCCCCATTTAATGATTTACTCTCATTTTGTTTTTATTTTTAAATTATCAATTATAAGTATTCTTATACACATACATACACACACACGCATACACACACACACACACACACACACACAGAGGGTGCCAAAAAAATGTATACACATTGTAAGAAAGGAAAACAAATATATTAAAATTACACTGAAGGTAACCACTTGGAGCACCTCTTGTTAATGCAGAAGTCAAACATGACTTGTGTTCATCTTTTGTTATCGGTATATATTGAGCATTATGATTTTAATACAGTTTTTTCCTTTCTTAAAATGTGTATACATTTTTGACACCTTCTGTATACACATATTTCTATTTGGATAGATTATTTTTATATACTGCTATGTTTCAATCAGCCTCAAAATGGTAGAGTATTGAGACTATTCTTGCTTCTTGATACAAAAATAAGATTTATGCATATATTTGAATATACACATATTAGGTCACACTAATATTCTTTGGCGCTTTTAAATGAGGGGGACTGCAGCTCTGTACCACCATTCTCACCATTAAGAAGCAGAAGGAAAACCTCCAGGGTTGGGTGGATTGAGAGAAGGAGTCTAGCCTGAGGAATAATTAACAGCTACATGTCATGTGCATACAAGATGCAGTATCAAATAGCATTTTCATGCACATATGAATATTACATATATTGTTTAAAAATACACCACTGGAGTTATTTTCTGCTAGACTGACACACTGGAATATTTTTTCAAAAATATTCCTAGCCCCGTACGCTGTTCTAAGACCACATGGCAATCCTATTATGAAGTCCAATTGCTAGAGCATCTGCAACGCTAAAAAATGCCTTTAAAAAAAATGTTAGAACATCTTTTAAGAAGACAGAGGAAACTCTCCATGCACTCTACCTTCACTACAGGTATAAAAATAAAGGCATACTTTTTCACTCTTGATAATTCCATTTCCTCTATGTAACAGCCCACTTCCCTAAGAGTTTATTAGATGTGGATACTGAGGGATAGAAAGATTAAGATTTTTGCTTGTGGTAATACAGTAAAGCAGCAGGTAAACAAGAAGAAAGCCCAAGTTTTCCCAACAGTTTTCCACCACATCTTGCTGCCCTTGCACAAGAATAAAAACCAATAATGAAAGCACATACCTCTCTTTTCATAAGGGCAATGCATTCATTTCAGTGATTGTACATTTGTAAAGAACAACATGACACTTTAAGGCATTCTGGACCCATAGTCCACAGCCTCTAAGTAGTAGGCATTCTAAAAAAAGCTTTGAAAGTCTTTGACTTTAATTCCAAAAGCAGCTGCTATGTACATAGGTTCAGAGCTTCCCAAGTTTGCCTAGAACTAGGGAGGGTTCAAGTATCGCACAGGAACTTGAGAGACAACTGTTTTATATTCTGATGAGCAGGTCAGTTGGCTTTAAATTGAACACAAAACGAACCCAGAATTTTGGTGGTCATAAATATCTGAGCAAGTTCCAGAATATTTATTTCGGAGACTTACAGACTTTGCTGGGGCGGGGGGGGGGGAAGAAGGGGGGAGGGTGCATAGGTTAAATGACAGATACATCTTTCTAGTTGGGGTGAGTTTTGCATAAATTGCTTAGACTTTGATGAACACATATCCCAAGTTATTTTTTCTTTCTGCACCACCATTTCTACAGCTGGGATCCATTCGGTAGCAATTCCCTTTCCTCCTCCTTCATTTTTTTGATGCCAACCTCTTTCAAGGCTCAACCCATAATGTACCAGTTTTTTCAAGTTTCCTCCAACCATGACACTCTCTATACTTGCTCTCTTTTGTCTAGGCACATTTGTATACATGTCAGAGCCTTATTTTGTTTGTTTTTCCATTAGGCTTTATATTCTCAGTTAACTTATAAAACTCTGAGTTCACAGCCCTTACCACATAGCAATATGTGTTATCCATAGCAGTTATATATTACTTTGTAGACTGAAGTTAGCAGAACTTACCCTAATTCTGCCCAGAATCTGTGTAGTATTCCCATTGGTTAAGTTTTTTGATAAGCACCTTCCTCAGACTTTTCTGTCCTCCTCAAAACACTCCTGTCTGAGGCAAGGCATGGACCCACTTCACAGTTCCACTCAGAAAACAGAGATAATGCCCCGATCCTTAATCTGCGCCTATCTCTCCTTATGTACCGGAGCCATGCAATTAATTAACAGGAAGGATAATCTGGTCTACCGGGACCACAGTCTCCATTTAAGAGTTCCTATACTCCCTCATCTTTCCCTTTCAGGAGACCAAAAAAATCTCCCTGAATATGTCCTTCAGTCAAACAACACTTTTTTTTTCTTCCTCTGTTTGATGCACATGAGCAAAGTTCTAATTACTTCAGAAAAAAAAATATTTTGCAGTTTTGCCATTACTTAAAGGGCAGATGTATTTCTCTTAAAGCCTTTTCAGGCTAGCATATGATTTCTAACTCCCCTCCCTCTCTGAGATCTCTCCAGCCTTTTGCACAGTCCTTCTGGACTCTGGGAGGCCCGGCTAGGAATCAACCCTTCGTCTTTCAGACAGACATGTTTCCCTTTCCACAGAATCACTCAATTATTTTCATCCCTCCCACTCTCATTATAACAAAATAAGAAAAGAAATATGCTGCTTGCAGATATGGTAACATATGGTACTTGACCCCATCTGTCAACCACAGAACAGTCCTTAGAATGGTTTTGACTGGGGACAACAAGAAACTGATGTCTCCTATTTTTCATGCAAAGTTGTAGAGGTAGCACACTAAAACCAAAAAGAATAAGTTACATCATAAAGTCTAATAGCTTTGCTCCTATCAAAATACGCCGCTAATAATTTATAGTACATGTGTAATAGCCAACAAAAAAAAATGTTCCTCATATTTAAAATCTTCTTCTGTGATTGTAAACTCCTGGGAAATGTATGATTTGGACTATAAAATGGAAATCACCTTTCTTACCAAATTCAATCAATGACATCAACAGGAAATGAAATAGAACATTTTTAAAACCAAGATTAGAAATGTCATAGTATCTTGGGAAAGTAGTAAGAAAACAATCCAAAAAGGCTTAACTGTGATCAATGCAAGGTGGTATAGTTAAGAAAGAAAATGAAATTATATTGGTATAAAAATGGAAAGTACCTAAGCACATGCCTCAATAATGGAGTACGAAGGATTTTAATAAGTAGACAAACATATATATATATATATATATATATATATATATATATATATATATCTCCATATATATCTCCATATATATCTCTCTATATATATCTCCAATGAATGTGCCTGGGCTCTGGGAAAAAAAAGCTGTGAAATTTCCTTCTGGAAAGAAATCTCACAAACAACATAGGACCACCATCTGACTGACATAATGTAAAAACTATTGTGTCTTAAATTAATAGGATGATTTAATGTCATTTTAAAGTCTCTTCTCGCAAGTTTATGATTTTACAAAAGTTTATTAATTGGATTTGAAAATAAAAATAGGATACAGTCTTCTATGAATGCAATCATTTATTCAGTCTGCTCTAAGTAATATATTTACATTGACAGTCACTGAAGCAAAGAAATGAAATTTCATTTTGTGGGACTCTTCAGTTAATGGCAATTCCAACGAAGCTAAAAGTGTTCACTTATTCATACTTGAATTGCATTCACTATAATACTTCAGTTGTCCTTCCAAAATAGCCCAAAAGGAGAGTAAGACCTACCCCAGTTCCAGTCAGAGCTGATGGCACATTCCTTTTGTTTGCAGCTGCTGAAGGTCACCAGCTGTAGAGCTCAGTTCCAGGACTAGGCAGGTACATCTATTTGTCTTTGTGGGTAGTAGGCCCTCAGCCCAATTCCTTCAACACCTTCCCCAAGCATGAGGACCAGGCCAGAGAGCATGAGATGAATCACCTCGTAGTTGAAAAGCAACCCGAGACCAACACAGCTCCTAACACTGTCTTAATAAGACATACAATGAACCCATAACACTCATGCTATTAGTTACATCCCATTAGCCCTACCCCAAGCACATTAAAATAGTAAGTTTTACTTTTTCAGAAAATGTTGCTTGTACCCTGCTTCTCAAAAAGGCTTAAGGTGATCCGCCTTGTAAAACACAAACTAAAATCATTTTACAATATCAATAAAAAAGCGTCAGAACCAGAGGCACTTAAATTAATACAAGAAACCAAGATCAAGAAAAATGCCTTCCTTGGATTTCTTTTGTGACATTTATTCACCAGAAGTGCTTCATCTCTAAATTTTTACCTCTGAATCCTAATTATCTGAAGGTTGGCATTCTGACTTATTCTCTAGAAAATGATTTCTTAGATTCGATGTACAACCTGCTCAATCTAAAATACATAACAACCCATTTAGGGGCTTCCCCAAGGACATAAGCAAGTAACACTGCATAAAATAATCTGCCCATTTGGCCCGTGAATTCTCCATAACATGACTAGCAAAGACAACCTTGAACAGAGAAAAATACTCCCAAGATACAAAGAACGGCCCACTTTTCCTTGTGATGTTGACTGTAGGGTAGATGTTGAGGAAAATTTACCTTCATTGGTTGATGTGAGCTTCTGTTAATTAGTTTTTATCTTCCTACACGTGCTGTGACCAGGGGTTGAGTAAACCCCCCCTTTGATCTCATTCTCCCACGCAGGGGAGATATGAGATGATGTTGCTTTCTGGGTCTCATTCTCCCGAGCAGGGGAGACATGAGATGAGGTTTTCTGTTTGGTCTCATTCTCTCGAGTAGAGGAGATATGAGATGATGTTTGCTGTTCTGTCTGTGCAATGAGGTGATGGTTAGCTTAGGGTTAAAAAAATTCTTGATCAGGGGTTGAGAGAATTCACTCTTTGTTCTGTCTGTTTCGCCCACATCAGCAGATGAAGTGAAGAAGGAGCTAAGTTATATCAGGACGAAGTGACAGGCACATTGCCAGACTTTGGAAGACCTTGGGCTGATGGTCCCAGGCAAGAATAGTAGATACTGCTTAACCGAATGAATTGTCCCTTGGGCATGATGGGCAACATTCATATCAGTAATTGTCGGATCCTCCCGGAACTGGCCATTCCCGGAGTGGGAGGCAGGAACAAGAAACTTGGCTCTAAGGTTGAGCCAAGAAAATACATCTGAGAAAATATATAAGACAGACCTCAGTTGACAGTGTAATTATTATTTCGTCATTTGGTCATTTGTCACTGGTGATTTTTCATCATTCCAACATTTTGAAGACTTCCAGCAAAATGCAGCTTACAACACCAGGGGATGTCCTGACTTTCAGCCGCGAACCTGGAGAGGTCCGAACCAGGCCTCTGGTTCAGAACCAGCTTGCAGCTTACAACATCGGAAGACATCTTCACTTCTAACAACAACAACAATGACAAAAGCAGCAACATTTTTCAGATTGTTAACATCTTGAAAACTTGTAAGCAGGTTGCAGCTTATAGTGTCAGAAGATGCCTCGACTTCTAACAACAACAAAGACAACAGCAACATTCTTGGGAACTAGCACGCAGCTGTGTGGGAGATGCCTGAGTTTCTCTCAGCTACAGACGTGGCAAGGTTTTGATTTATGACTTTTCCAGTGTTGTTCTCCCCCGGATTGGCGAGCTTTTGGAATCTACTGTAATACTTACTATCCTATAGATCTTATTACTGCTTTTGGATACTCCTTACTGATGTTATTTGTGTATTTAGCCAAGTGATTTTTGATCAATAGTAAACATATATTGGGATCTCTTAAACTTATATGTATGTGTACTCCTTTGACATGACATTGTTATCAATGTATATAGTTTAATCTTAACTACCTTTACTTCTGACATTAACATATTCTATTAATTGCCTTTGTCTTTTGCTATTACATATTGCTAAATAAATTGATTAGATATTGCTAAATAAATTGATTAGCCCCATTCTAGTGTGTTCCTTCTCCTTCCCTCCCCCCCGTCATTATTGTGGCCAAGATGGTGATGATAAAAGAGTCTGTGTGTGTGTGTGTGTGTGTGTGTGTGTGTGTGCGCGCGCGCGCGCACACACAGGGACAGTTGGGTGAGGGGTAGGAAGAGAGAAGGTCAGAGCTGACTGTATGTGATAGAACTTTAAATTGATTTTTTTCATCAACATTTATTACACTCATCTCTTCCTCTCCTTCCACAGGCTGACACCCTAAATAGGTGTTCAGTCAAAAGCAGTTATCTGATCACAGGTTCACTCCAAACTCGAACTGGGCAAAAATTGCAGCTCAGGGCACTTGGGATGTGAGTATGGGAACATCCTAGGACAGGATGTAATGGTCAACTGACCTTCCACAGCATCCTTATACTGCTGGGTCAATCTGTCCATCCAGATTTAATTCAAGTCATGGACAGTCTGAAATAGCTTCCAGATGCTTCCTGTCCATCTTATCACCTGGTTCTCAATTCCTCTAAGTCTTTTCTATCCAGCTACTTCCTGGGGTGTCATTTTTAATTGTACGAGATTAATTGATATTATTTGAACTAAGTGAATATAGCTTGCTAATTTGTCATACACATGTGTTTGATAAACTTATTCTATTTACTGCTTCTAGCATATCCTGCAAGCTATTTAGGGACAGTACATTAACTATTTCAGGACACGAAGTCATTGGTTGATTTGGCTCCCATTAAAAATTCTTCAGACATAAACTTTTATTTTGATTTTCATTTGTAGTGGAGATTTGTTCTGTGCTAATGCAGTTACAATCTTTTATTAGTCTTCTTGGAAATTAAGGATATGATAGGCCAGATAAAAAAATACACTGTGTATAGGTGAAGTAGTTTTTCCTTTTTTGGCAAGACAACTTGCCAAAAAGAGAAGTTTACAGGAGAAGTTTATAGGAAATACAAGTCTCAGTATTATGCCATTATCAACAAATCTCTAGAAAACAGTTACACAGCTCAAACAATTTACTTCCAAAGAATGCCTTTCAGAGAAAACTCCCCAAACTAGGAAAATGCTTTGGATACCTCAGCTCTAGGTATTTCCGTACGTATACACACATCTGAGGTTTACCTTGCAACTCGATGCTGTGTTTAATCAGTTACCATGAACCAAATGCAGTGAGAGTGCAACAAAATTAATAATGCCCAAGATGGATACCAGTTGATTGTTCATTTAATAACTTTTGATTTTCATTGATGTTAACTGAGTAAAAATAAAAGTAAAACAAAATTTTAAAATTACGAGAATGTTTTGAGGAAAAAAATTGAATACAAATAACTTTTTAAAATTCAAGAAAGGAAAATCTGTAACTTCAGAAAAATGGATTTATAACACCATATAAACATAGATATCTCCAAATGGGTGTTATCCATCAAAATAGTTAATATAGTTGTCTTAGGAAGTCCACATACGTTAGCTTTTGATGTTGCTCTCTTATGGAGAAATTTTTTTTGCAGTCTTTCTTTCAGAAGTATTTTCCAATAATTTATATTACTGCAATGCCATCTCTGATACATAATATGTAAGGAATATACAGGAAAAATGTCATTTGTAAAAAATGTTTTTTTAATGACAGAATTATTGGTGGAGAGTAGACAGGCAGATATAAATTAAAGGATAATCTCCCTCACTCAGCTGCCCCACACACATATACAAATCTCAGTCATTATGCAGTTAGTTTGCTAAGCAATATTCCCAGATAAATGTCAGTGATTTTCTAGGTCTATAGCTGAAACTTTCACACTTTAGTACTTCACGTGCATGCCAAGCTGACTGAGCACAATGGGAAGATTACAGTAACTCAAGACAACATAACCCATACATTAAAATATTCTCAATTACTAAAAATATATTTTTGAATTTCATGCTCAGTTTTCCAGCCAAAAAGTGGAAGAGTGAAGGGACTGACTAGCTATTTCAAAAAAGAAACGTTACAATGATACATTTCCAATCATGTAAATAATATTAGGCTACAATGAAGTGACTTGCCTGAGTTACCTATAACACAGGTTTTATATCCTCTTGAACGTAGCTACTAGAAAACAGTATTAAGTAATAATACTATTTTTAGTGTATAGTGTAAATGGTTTTACATCTGGAAATACAGGCAAATAAAGGGATACAAGGATAGAAGTTTTTACTCTAGCAAAGTTCCCATCAAGGTCTTTGAAGTCTGTTTACAATTGCCGTGTTTTTTTTGTGTTTTGTTTTGTTTTGCTTTTTTTAATATATCACTTCCATTTCTCTTCAGATAAAATGTTTAAAACACACTTTATAACCTTACACTATCTCTTATGTCTATGTCCTTTACAACTGATCGATGTTTTATAACTAAATAAAAATAAACTGTTCTCTTCTCCATAAATGCTTCCACAAATAAAAATAAAACTCCTTTAGGTTAAGAAAGGTCAAGATTTACAAAGTCAAAGCAAGGAAATTTGAAGTCTATATTCGTGATTCTCACACTTGAGCATTCAGCAGAATCATGACCTGAGGTAATGAACACAGATTGCTGGGACCCACACTCTGAATTTCTGATTTAGAAAGTCTGGGACGTCGATCATTTGCATTTCTAATAAGTTTCCAGGTGAAACTGATGTTAAAGGTGAGGGTTCCCCAGTTTGAGAACCTAACATCTGGGATATGCAAGACAGATTTGAAAAGTCATATATAAATATATTTTTCCACCCACTTAATAGTTTTGACATTTATAACAACCAAAGATGCTGATTTGCACACAAAGCTGATTCTATTCTCAGCTAAGTGACTAATAACCATATCAATATTAAAATAAAACAAACAAACCAAAAAAAAAAAAAACAAAAAACACCACCACCTTCATCACAATAAAGTTCAGGAGCAGAACTGCCTCCTCCTTCATTATTAAGCAACATGGGCACAGGATTATTCTAATGCAATTGTTTTCTACTTGTCTCCACTCCTAGATCTTACCCTTTTCCACTCCCCAATTTGACACTTGCCAGGAGTCATAATCTGAATTACAAAAAGTAACAGGAAAATGGAACCAAGTCTTTCTAATCCAGACAGTTCCAGCCATCCCCACCACCACCAATCTTTCTCACTTCTCATTATCCTCACCCCCACACATATACATACACACAATTAAAAAATAATAAAATAAACTACTTTTGATGGAATGATCTGAACAAATGAGAGAGAAAGACTTGGGCAAGGGCTAAAAGGAATTCAGACTCTCCCATGCTAAGGAACAGCTCCTCGAGAAGGCTCTAACTCCAGCATTCCTCCATCTCTGAAAGCCTGGCCACTCTCAGCTGCTGGGGATACCAGAGTCTGGCAGAAGTCAAAGAGCACTAAATAAATCACTGCTCTCCTCAAGGCCCCAGTGCCTGCCAATTGCCAAGAGGTAGGACCTGCTTCGAGTCTCAGCATCTCGCTCATACACACACACCACAACCACCACCACCATTTAGCAAGCTCTGTTCCACCTGGGAACTAGGGAGCAGGAGAGGGGAAATAAAGATGCTCAAAGGTGGTATAAAGTGAAGGTTTCTCAGCCAGAGCCAAGGAGGCAACTAGGAAGATACAAGAAGGGGAGTGGCAGAAGGGCCTGCTGGCACGAGGCCAGAGCCCCTACTTGGGGGTGGGGGGGCGCCCTCCTGGCCACCCTGCAGCACTGCTTGGCCCTGGACAGAACCCAGGGGAGAGATTAAAGACTGGGTCGCATCTCCTGCGTTCTTTCTCAAACACCCACCCACTGTGCACTCGGTGATCTCAGAGTTTGAGGATTCAAGGTCCCCTTGTACCCGCGCCCACTCCGCAGTCCGCAGTCAGGTCTAGGGTCTGCAGGGAAAGGTCCAGCATTTCCACACTCATGCCATTTGCCCCGGGGGTTGCCACTGACTAAGCACTGCAGTGCTAGGGTCCAAACTCCCGAGTGAGACAGTAGGCAGTGGGCTGGATTTACAGCGCACATTCTCAGGATATTGGCCCTAGGGGAGCTGTGGGTGAGTTCTGTCCCCTGAAGGGCTGTTCTAATCTCCCACCATACCTCGAGATCACAAAAGTTATTTTTCCTTTATGGCACCGCCTTCTCGTCCCGGGAGCAGATGCACTTCGGCCAGACCCGGGTGTGTGTGCGTGACTATATATTTTCCGTCCCGAAAGCCAAGGGTGCCAACTGCTGACAAGCAAGGGAACCTGGATTTGCTCCTGAGGACTTAAAAACCTCCGAATTAACAAGCTCGCCCTTCTCCCGGTCCTAACCTGTCCAGATCTGGGTTTTCCAGAGAACTGGGACTGTGTTCCAGTTGCAGTGAGCTGGTGTCCTGCCCCGGAGCCGAGACGCGCGGACGTGGCCATCCGTTCATTCATGCATTTGCTCATCCATTCACACAAACATGTTTCTTAATTGTGTCTGGCACCGAGAATCTTGCCTGCTATTTTCCCCTCCCCAAGTCAGTGCTCATGGCAACGGCCGGTGCAGAATGCAACTCAACTGTCACCCCACTTCCTGAGCCGGAAAATCAAGTCATTTAGGCATTCACACAGAAAAAGGGACAGGTGGGGGGGGGCGGGGGCGGAGAGGGATGGGGAGAGCAGTGGGGTCACATTCGAAGCCTCCCTTCGGGGGAAACCGCAGCACCGACACCGCGGCACGCGGGTAGCCAAATTATTAAATCAAAGACTGGTAGAGCTTGGGTCCCCAGGAGGGAGGGATAAATCAAGTGCAAAGCCACTCGTTCGCAGGAGTGCAACGCAGTCGGCTCGACCCAACTCCGAGCCCGAGCCGAGGTGCTGGGGGAGCGGCTCGCAGCCCAATCCGCAACGCGCTCGCTGTCTTCTTACAGCTCCCACTAACGTGATGGAGTGTGAATCAAATGCCAAGCCGGGAGGGGCCCCGGGACTGCGCGAGTCGTGCCTTCACGCTCACCAGCCTATCTCGCCTAAGAATCACAAGGTCACGATAGCGTCGCGATTCCACTTACCGTACACTCCTTGGCCAGAGATCCCCTCCAGGAGGACTGTTAGCAGCCACACGAGACCGTACACTAAATCCATCTTCACGTGAACACGAACATATCCAGCCCAGGGGGGACGCAGCGGGACCTTCTGGAGGCCGGTGGCCGAGCGAGTGCGCTCCCCTCGCTCGCGGGCCGCGCCGAGGTGCCCGGGACCCGCTCGCCCAAGGAAGCGCCGTCCGTCCGTCCTTCCCCGGCCGCGGCAGTGAGCGGAGCGCAGGAGCCCCACACACCCCACACTCATGCACGCACGCACACACACACACACACAGACACACTCCCGCAACACAATACCCTGACACACACACGCACGCCTCACTCACGCCGGGCGCCTGGGAAAATCGCAGACGCCGGGGAGGAGCGGGGGGGCGTGATGGGAAAGGGAGCCGAGAGGCGAAGTCTTCTCCGGGGCAGCGGGCTCCAGTCTCCGCAGCGGCCGCGGCGACGCGCCGGGCGGGCGGCGGGCGCGGGCAAGGGGCCGGGGGTGCCGAGCGGAGCGAGCCTGGCGCGGGCAGCCTCTGGAGCAGGAAGTGGCCTGCGACTCGGGGCGCAGAGCAGGAGCTTCGTCGCCGGTGTTCGCTGTTACAAAGTAACTCGCGAAGGTCCCCGGAGGAGCGTCAAGCGGCGGCAGCGGCCCGCCCGCCCGCAGTCCGGAGCCCCCAGCCCTGCTGCCTTGCCTTCCCCCATTCCATCAGTTGCCATTGCAACGCCAATCCTGTTACACGATACAGGCTCGCATCGCCGAGCGGGGAGAGGAGGAAGAGGAGGAGGAAGGAGGAGGAGTGGGACTAGGGGGACCGGGGTGGGAGGAAGGAAAGGGAGGCGCAGGAGGAGGGAGGCGAGGGGCCGACAGGGCGCAGAGTGTGCGTCGCCAGCTCTCCCGGGCGACAGCCTCGGGCTCCGCCGCCACCTCCACCACCACCGTCCTCCCAAATAGGCTGCAGCGCCCCGCCAGCGAAGCGGGCCCTCGGGCCGGCCGCACCAATTCCGGGAGCCCCAGGCAGCGTCCAGGCACCGCCACTTGCGAGAGAGGGAAGCAGCGAGCGGATCCGCACACGCGTCTACGCGAGCTCACCCGCCCCGCGCGCGTCCTCTCGGCTTCCGCGCCGCCCCCGCCGGGCGGAGGGTGGGGGCCGTCGGGACCCGCGGGAGTTCAGAGGAGGGAGCCGCAGAAGGGGTTCCCCGCCCGGGCTAACGTGGTGCTGGCATCCGGAGCTGGACGCGGCGTCGGCCGCCCGAGGACGACCCCCCCCCGGCTGGCTGCGCGGCCGCCGCTCGGCCCCAGCTGCGGCGGGGTCCCCGGGCCGGGCGGCGGGGCGCCGGGGCTGGACGCCGGCCCGGATCCCGGGGGTGCGCGGGGGTGCGCGCCGCGGAGGCCCACCGGGGCGGAGCAGGACGGCGACGCCGAGCGCTGGCGGCCCGGCTGCCGGCGGCCAGGAGGAAGGCTGTGTGTGGTCACGTTGTGCGCTACGTGCAGGGAGCGCGAGCTGCTCGCCGCAGCCGGCGACGTCAAAGCCGGGTGCGCGGCTCGGGCGCCTTCCTCCGCGCCGCGCTCCTCCTTCGCTCGGCAGCCCCGGAGCTCGTCAGCGTGGACAGCGCCGGAGGCTCCGCGAGGCCAGCCGCATCCGGCCCCCAGCCGTCCCCGCCCAGGCCCGCCCCCGTCCTCCCGCGAGCTCCGCGGCGGCAGACGCCCGTTACCGTTTCTGATGCCACCGCGTGCGTTCGCTCGCGGAAGGGCCAGCCACCACCTTAGACCGGGGGCAATCACAGGACCCAACCATCCCCTCCCGCCGCCCAAGGTCTTCCAGGATCCGTTCCGCTCGGCTGGAGGGCAGCACAGGCCACAGCACTTGGAAGCGGCTTCGTTTCGTTCGCATTTCTGTCCTTTTTAAATGGAAATGTGGTCATCACGGCAATGAAGGCTCCAGGGCAGACACGCTAGGAGTTCAGAGCTTAGTTTAATATGCACTGTCTCCTGCTAAAGTTAACAGCTTTGAAAATCTTTTCTCTTTGGGGGAAAAAGAGAGTCTGGTTGAGGCAGAGCTAGCTCTGAGGTTTGAGGACCTTAAGAAATGCATCGTTATAAAAAGGATTAGAAAATGCAAGGCAGCTTTCATTTGCATTGGAACTAGTGGAGACTGACTTGACCAAAAATGAATAGGAGAAACTGGAAATACAGTATTGGTCTGATCTGTTTTTGTAACCACAATAATTAGTGCTTCCTGCACGCAATCCACTTCGTTGAATATACTGTTCTTCACTGATTCAAACAGCATCGGAATGGGAAGTGTTTAAAATAGCTAAAAAAAAAAAAAAACGTGTATTTATACACGTGTTACTAAAGTAATTGCTATTGGAAAATCTGGAGCATAGTATTCATTTATCTGCTCCCATAATAGACTGATAAAACACCGCAGGTCCCTCGCCTCCTGCTACTTGTGCTGGGGGGAGGGGACTCCAAGCATTAGAAAATGAATAGATTCCGTTGTTTATACTAAGGTCCTTTTCCTCACTTAAGTTAGTTACGCATTTTTATTTTGTAGGGTGTGATCTAGTGCTGACCCTCTGGGGTGCAAGATGAAAGGAACCAAGAAGGTTGAGAGGGTCCCAAAGGATGCCTCACATCATATTAAGAACCCACCCCTTCTTCATGAAATGCCATTTTCACGTAGATAGAATTAAGTATCAGGCTAGAAGCGACTCCCAACGCGTGGCACTTCGGAAGAGGAATGAATGAAGCTCACTCAGTGGTCACCTGTGGTCGCTGGGTGTAGGGGAATTGTCTTCTGTTTGTGGAGATCCGTCTTATAAAAGTAGATCATTCCTGCATACTGCAGCACAGCAGCTGCGTGGTCAGTACACTGCAACTCCTCTGAGATCGCAGCTCAGAAGCTGTCTTGTCCACCATGCATTTATGCCCAGATTTTAGCTGCTCATGTTCGGAAATAGTACTTCACCTCCATATTCACTCTGTCCTTTTTAAATTCTTATTTATGCAATCCATGTTGTTGAATGATTTTGGGACTCTAAATTGAGGTATTTTACTATCCCAAAGAGTCAACATATCACTTTGACAAAAGAACCCAGACAAATGGTGATTACTTTTCTTCACCTTCAAAATTAGGAGATAAGCTTCAGAAACTCAGGGACTTTCTTTTACAAGTAGTGCACATCTCTGCCTAGGAAAGGACCATATCCCCATGGAGCCCTCAGCAGTTACTGAGTGAACTAATTGGAGCTTGTAGAGAACTTAGAGAACCTGGCCACTTTACAATTTATTTCAATTAGGGAAACAGCCATGTGTGCGTATCTAATATGTCTAGGCCTTATCTAGCTATTGGACATTCAAAGATATCATATATGATAGAATCCCTTCCTTTAGAAAACACACAGTCTAATAGGGTATGTTGGTCAATGCAGGTACCACTACATCAGTTGACACTACAAGTCCTATATGCATAAAATCCCAGGACACATGACAGCAAATTTTACATGCAATCATTAATTGGGTGATATGACAGTAAGAATAAAAATTGCACAGATTTAATATGCTTTTTTTTCTTTCTATGAAAAAATACTGAGTAGATTACTTATAGAAACAATTGGCCAATTCAATCACCAAGGTTTGGTTTTGTTTTTCCTGGAATTCAACATTTTTAGGCTGCTCTGACCAAACAGGCATGATATATAAAGCACACCTGGGCATTAGCTATTGAAAGCCTCCAGGTGGTGAACCTGAGCTGAGGCTTAAGGACAGACAGGCAGAGAGATGGTTTATCAGAGAGAAGGGGAGGAGCTCTAGAAAGCAGGTCTAAAGGCTGTAATGAAATCACACCCAGGGCACTCTGTGTGGCCCAATTAGAGCAGTTTCCCACAGGAGCGTGTCAATAACTTTAAGGATCCTCAGCTTCTTGAATTTTGCATACTGAGTACAGACATTGCATGGAACCCGAATCCCTCGTCGTATTACTGCCAGGCCCCACTCAGGAGTATTCTTCTGTCTCTAGTGGGAGCAGCAATGGACATGTTATCATTTGTGATAAAAGGATGCTGAAAATTTAGGGGCTCTCCTCTGACAGCCTTAATTACCATAATAACCTGTTATAGTTATATTGACTATAGTTTCATTTCAAATTTCTATCTTCATCCTCTAATATGAGCATGATGTTCCAACCTAGGTAGCTTGAGAAAGGCAATGTCATGGAGGAAGTCACGGCTTGGCAGGAGATCCACCCACAGTAGTAGGGCAGAAATGAGAAAAATAAGTAACTCTGAAGATACAGCTGAGTAGGCAAAATCAGAATATCAGTGGCAAATCTGTCCTTTCTTTCCAATTTAGCCTCTTCCCACAAAGCAAAGACCAGGTCTTGTATAATATTTATGGTCGCTCCCTGTTTCCCTGCTGGCCCTATAAATCACACTGACTCCCATACACACTATTTTGTTGCCAGTTTATAAAAACAAACAAGAATATAAAAAGTATCAGTGGCATATAGGAAACCTCTCAGGAATTGTACATCCTGATCTGTTGCTTCATAATTCCTTTGCTTGCCTTGTTGTTCTTGGTTACAGGTTCCCGGCTCACATCACAGTTTCCTAGGACTATAACCCAACCTGTATCATTCCTCGGTTGGCTGCATATCTCGATCCCTGGCCTAGCCCTTTTATCTTGAGGCTTAGTCTATTTTCAAAATCTGTTAAGGCAAGCTCCATTGGTTGATGGCCCAGACTTGTACCTCAGACTCCAAACTACCACCTCCACAACCTCTACTCAATGGACTTTAAAACTTTCCAAGATCACAATAAAGTTTGATTAAAGCCCAAAATGGAACCATTCCTACAGGTCACACACTCTTCTGTCCTGGTAAATGGTGTCTAGCCAAATGCCTGTCCACCTAGTTTTATTTTCTCCTACCGTCCGTAGTAATAGCTTCCTGCATGCATGCTTAGAAATCTAAGCAGTTTTACATAGAATGTGGGTGATAATGAGAAACAGCATAGCATTGGGGATCCCAGGTGCTGGTCATTTCCAGGAGGCAGGCCGTTGTTCATAATCACAGAACCCAGTCGCTGGTTTTAAGTATGAGACAAGGGTTTTGTTTTGGGAAACAGGATTGTCCCTCAGTCGGGCTTTAGGGAGAACTAAAAGAGCAATGAGAAAGGTAACTGCTAATATTAGAAATAAAGAAGCATACTGAATCCCCATTATATGGACTGAGAGAAGGCAAGAGGAGATATGGCTTGAGGAAGCAACAAAATACCCAGAGAATAATCCCTGGAGGTAGCAAAGCCAGGGTCCAAATCAAAACGGAGGGTTCGGAGGAGAGGGTGAATGCATGAAGCCTGTTTTGAGAGGATGCCAAGGTAAATTGTTACCAGATGATGGGGCTAAGGTCTCAGATATACTGTGGCTGTTAGTGAGGGATATGGGACAAACCGAGGAAAGTAGAGGCAGAGACAGAAAACATGAGGCAAGCGCTTTGTTATTCCTCTATCTTCAGCTTAAAAATTGCACATTTCTAGAGTTTTTACTCACAGTAAAGAGCATCCCTTTCTCAGGCTTTTTTTTTTTCCCCCAAGACAGGCCGACTTGTCTCTAGTTCTAGACTTCCAGGATTTTGTGAAACATTCAGGTTTTTGATAGAGTTTGTATCTGGAACCCGTAATAAATTTTAAGAGCCTATCCACACATACCATTGATTTGGTAATTTTACTAACCCTGCCATGGACTTATTCTGGCATGTCGCCCTCTGCTTATAATTCTGACACTATCTCAGGAACAAATCCAATGCTCATTTGTTCTAGATTACAAGATGTTCAGTGCAGGGCAGTGTAACATAGGAGGTAAACATCTGATCTTTGACAGCAGACTGCCTTGGGCTTGCACCCCTAACATCAATGGCTTGGATATTTCCCTTATCCCATAAAGTGAAAAACCAAGAGGTTATGAAGAGTTTTATATAAAGTAATACATGTAAGATACATAGCTCAGCACCTGGCATATAGTACTCAAGTAATATACTATCATTATTATTCAGTATTTTTCTTGATATTTGCTGGTTGTTGGAGAGCATTAGTAGAGGGGGCTAATAACTTGAATGATTTCTATTTTGAGGTTAGCTGACAGCTTAGAACGTTTAGTTTTATAAGAATGATGAAGTGTTTATCTCTGAACGCATTACTTCACTTGCTTTCATTCAAAGTGACTCTGTCCCATTTCTGTCCAGTCACATTAAATTCTGTTTATCTGTAGTGTGTTGGCATTTCAGTACATAGGAATAGCCTTAATATCTTCTGAAAACTTGGAAATTTGAGAGTACAATTCTGCCTCAAGATTATTTTTGGAAGTGCTACATTCCTGGATATATTCTTGGGGAAGGCCCTAGCTTAAATATTAACACAGAGAAGGTTCTTCTTATCACTATGCGGGGTTTACTATCTTTTAAAAACGGATGAGTATGAAGTGATGCTCACACGTCTAGGTCACCAACAGACCAGATTAAAGATTAACAGGAAAGTTGGATTAGAAATCTTGTGGGGGAAGTATAAAAGAACCCTTTGTTCCTGACAAAGAAGTGATTTCAGTAAACCACAGATAAGATGTAAAGGACTAGAAGAGAGCTGAACAAAAATGTTCCTCATGATTCTATATTTGAAGCAATTTATAGATGTGCACGTAATAGGAAATAAAGAAAAGGAAATTTGGGTCGTAATCCGGTGGTTGGTTCAAAATTTATCATCACAACACTAATTTATAATATAATAAATATAATTAAAATATAACATAATGTAATATATCATACAATATAGTATAAATGCAGCTTTTAACATTCTCTGTAATTAAACTGCTAACAATCTACTCGTATCAGCTGGTGGTTGGAAAAACTCCAGGAAGCAGTCTCGTCTTGGTTTCAAACTTAGTCTCTTAATGTAATTGCCAAGTGTTTCTGGGTTTCTCTCACGCGTTCTTCTCCTTCTCCTCACCCCATGAGTGGCTGGTTCATGTTTTGTCCTGACAATAGTGACAGGTGTCTTCTTTTTCTATCCAGCATGATCTTCGGGTGTCTATCACATACCCTGCGGCAGACATTGCTCGTATCTTCTCCCCCTGGCTTCAAGTCCTAACGATGCAGATCCCACCTCATTCCAACCTCAGCCTTCTCTGAGACTTTTAGCCAATGAAACACTTTTCCATTCTTCTCTGGAGCCACCAGGAAAGTCTGTAACTCCTACACACCACTCACATTGGAAAATCAAACGGCACTATTTTTCATTATTCCTTTATCTGAATATACCATGTTGATATTTCTACTCCTTTGTAGAATCCCTGGTCTGCACTCAATGAGGCATTTTCATCCGAGAGTTAAGGCACGTTACCAAAAACAAGCTTTCTGTGCCATGGAATTCTTACAGTTTAAGGAGGTTGTCATTCCCTCTGCAGCCACAAGACAGGACAGGGACCTGCGTATTCTGAACTTCCAAGCTGCTGTCTCTTTTTCCTTCTCCTCTCTCTGTAGGTTCCATCTCTCTCCCCCACCATAAGCCATCTACCAGGCCAGAGGGGTGTTCACCTTCTTTCTAAAGGGGAATAGGAACCTCATTTCAATTTTGCATTATCCTGCTCTCTGGATCAAGCTTTTACAGCCCAGGTCTGGGAATTACCCTCCAAATCTTTTTTTTTTTTTTTTCCCTTAAATGCCGGACACTTCTTTTTTACCTTGGCTTATGCCTTTTTCCTGAGGGGATGCTAAACTTCAATAAATATAGAACCCTAGATGTCGTGTGGGAGACCCTGCTCGCTGCGCCATTTGTCATGCGGGGCGTCCGGCAGGGCCTCCAGTCCCGCTCCCCACATAAGAACGCAGGACCTGGTGAGGCCAAAAAGGAACACCCACGGAGCCATAAGTAGGGAAGTCATATCACTATATTCTCACCGGCGGCATCTGCCTCTCTGCAATCTGCTCTTGCTAGCCCCCATTTTTTTGGCTAGCGTAGCCACAGCAGTTATATTAGTGGCCAATGGCTTACGGGTTACAGCTGATGGCCAACTAGCCACAGCTGATGGCCATCTGATCACAGTTGATGGCCATTTACACCTGAACCAGCACCTTTCTATGTGAGGCCAAGAGCCTGGAAACTGCTTTTTGGGGCTTTGTCCCCACACTAGAGCAGGAAGAATTACAGGGAATCAGAAACAAATTGAATATAGGATCATATTTTAAATATTAGTTATAGCTACACAGCCCATTTCTCTATAAATAAGTTAGTAAGGGTGTAGGACCAGACCCTGCCTATTTGGGATAACCCAGGAAGACAGGAAAAAAAAATTGTATGGAAGCTGGAGGGTAGATCCAAATGAGTAGAGGGTTTGTGGGTCGGGGTGGGGGTAAGGAGAATTCCTGGGGAAATCAATGAGAAGGGCCTTGAAGGAAGGAGAAAAAAATCCTGTAGGCAGGAAATTCTTTATTAGAAGGATGGAGAGGCAAGGATTCCAGCATGCCACCAAACGAGGAAAGAAAGACCAGCCAAAAAACATATTGTGGCTGAGTTTTCTGATTTGGCTTAACAAGCAAGATTACAACAAGACAGGTGAGGGAGGAGGAGAGAAGCACAGGGAGCTGTACTGGGTTGGGTAGTGTTTCTCCTCATTCATGTCCTTCTCAGAATCTCAGAACTTGACCTCATTTGGAAATAGGGTCATAACAGATGTTATTAGTTAAGATGAGGTCATACTGGAGTCAGATGGGCCCTGAATCCAATATGACTCATGTCCTTAGAAGAAAAAGAGAAGGCACAGAAACAGACACACATAGGGGGAAACACCATGCGACAGGCAGAGACTGGAGAACTGTGTCTACAAGTTAAGGGATGCCAGGGATAACTGCCAATACCAAGGGCTAAGAGAAAGGAAAGCAGCACATTCTCTCCTAATGAATTCAAAGAGAGCCCAGCCCTGCTGACCCTTTCATGTGGGATTCCTAGCCTCCAGAAGTGTAGGAGAATAAATTCCGCTTGTCATAAGCCACCCAGTTTGTGGTGCTTTGTTACAGCAGCCCTGAGAGACTAACGGAAGAGCTCACACTTGTCCCTTGGGCAAGAGTCA
The DNA here is from genome assembly GCF_964194185.1 of Rhinolophus hipposideros. Classification (NCBI taxonomy): domain Eukaryota; kingdom Metazoa; phylum Chordata; class Mammalia; order Chiroptera; family Rhinolophidae; genus Rhinolophus; species Rhinolophus hipposideros. The sequence continues at coordinate 8,664,809 of NC_138051.1, read as the reverse complement.
ACACAAAGACCATTTGGCTGTGATCTGGAACCCCTCTCTCAGACACTTCCTTTAGGAAGCTTTCTTCTAAATCATTATGGAACCACACTTTTCAGCTTGAACAAATTAAATAACCTCAGTAGTACATAACATTCCACATCTGTAAAATATACTGCTTACTCAGGAGAATATGAGAGTTAAATGGAATAATGCTTGCTAAAACATAGGTGAGCAAGCCCTTCTTGGGTTCCCCAGGGAAACCAGGTTTAAGAACTACTATTCCCAAGTTCACTTTGATGCAGGTAGAAATGTGAAGCTTGGGATATCCAAAAGGAGAAGCGAAGAATTTTCTGTCCTCAGCATTCTCCTGCGTGTATCTGATGAATACCTTGTATTCAGCAAAAGCCTGGAAAAAGGAAACCTCTCACTTTTTCTCTTTCCTCTCTTTTTTTTACTCTCCTGTAACCAGAAGAGGGGACTCTGCCTCTTCTTCTTGTCTATCCCCATTAAGTAAAACTCACTGAGAGCAGCCATTTTGAAATTTCCTTTTCTTGCCATTTTTTAAATTACAGCCTATGACAATATAGTTTATATCATGACACAGTGCACACACACACACACACACTCACACATACATCCAAAGCACTTTTTTTCTCATACAGCAATTATCCTTACACATGTAAAATATGTTGATGTGTTCTTTTCTATTCCATTCCATTCTCTTTCATATTATTTTATTTTCAAAAAATATTGGTCTGACCATAGCAAATTTATTCCATAACTCCTTAACGGGTCATCATCAAATGCAAACGCCTGTTTTTTGACATGCAGAAGTGTTGCTAATAATAAATAAATAAATAAATAAATAAATAAGCAAATAAGCAAATTATTCTCTATCTAAAAAGCCTGAAAAGTGCATGTACCTTAACTCTCTTGACCTGAGACAATAAATCTCTTGATTAGACGTTGGAGAACGGATAACTATTAAAGATACATTCTGAATGACATACTTCTTTACCTGTTTTGTATCCCCTCCTTTTTTTCATTCAATATAGTGGGACATCTTTCCATGGTATTGATTATCTTCAGTAACATTTTAATGATTGAATAGTACCTCAATGTAATCATTTAACCAAGCTCCCTTTGGGGGGCATTTGCTTTGTTTCAAAAGCTTATATTCTAATGAGAGGAGACAGATAATGAACAACAAACAAGTAAGCAAACAACCAATAAAGATAATTTCAGATTACAATAAGTATTTTAAAAACGTGATGTGATAAAATATGAAAGGGTTAATGATTGATTAGATAATATCATCAGGAAAGTGATTCTGAGATAGACCAGAAGGATAAAAGGCCTACCATATAAAGAGATGAGGAGAGATCTATGGACAAAGGGAAAAATAAGGGTGCTTGGAATTTAATGCATTGAAGAAACAGGAGGAAGGAAGGCTTTCTGAGAAGTAGTTAGGGACCAACTCATGAAGAACTCTGTTTTATTGTTAGTGCAAGTGGAAGCTCCTAGAAAACTCAGGGAGATAGAGATTGAGAGCTACAGCAAGCTAAAGCTAGGAAAAAAGAGAGACTATCCTAAGTGAGAAATGAGCCTATAGTCAGCAGAAATAATGGGTTTGGCTATCGAAGAATCTATTTGGGCACTGACCAAATGAAAGTTAGAGTACATTTCAGAGTTATGAAAACAATTTACATACACCAAGGAACATGGATTGTTTCTGAATTTATTTAGGTTTTTTTTTTAAGTTTGTAAAAATACTTTGTAATTTTGTTTGTATACATGTAGTTTTGTTTGTATTTGGGGAAACAAGCATACCATGTTTCCCCGAACATAAGACCTAGCCGGACCATCAGCTCTAATGGTTTTTTTGGAGCAAAAATTAATATAAGACCCGGTTTTATATTATATTATGCTATATAAGAACGGGTATTATATTATATTATATTATATTATATAAGACCCAGTATTATACAATATTATATTATGTTATGTTATGTTATGTTATGTTATGTTATGTTATGTTATATTATATTATATTATATTATATTATATTATATTATATTATATTATATTATATTATATTATATTATATTATAAAGACCTGGTCTTATATTACATTAAATTAAGACCAGGTCTTACATTAATTTTTGCTCCAAAAGACACCTTAGAGCTGATCGTCTGGTTAGGTCTTATTTTTGGGAAAACACAGTATATCTTGTACATTTTTATAATTATACCTTATTACTATGAATGAGACATTTTTAAAATTGTATTTTCTAATTGATTATTGTTGGTATGTAGGAAAGTTATTTAACTTTATTATACTCATTTGACAACCAGATGAAATTAAATACTAAGTCTGTTTTTCTCTTTCTATGATTGTCTTAAGTTTATCAGTAAATGAGAGGTCGCATAATCTGCTAATAATGATAAATTTCATTGCTTCTTTACATTACTATGAGTCTCCACTTCTCCCCTTTTGTGATACTTCATTGGCAGGAATTTCCATTTTAAAACTGAAACATGTTAGTGATGACATTTAAGATTTTAATTGGAATGCTTCTAGCAGTTCACAGTTCAGAAAGCTATGGAATGTTGGTTTCAAATGGATATACAATTCCCAGTTTAATAAAAAGTTGTTTGTGCTGTTCCTTGTTGTTGATGTTGTTTTTCTTGATTATTTTCCCTCCTGACCCAACATGCATGCTAATGAATTTAACAAAATGTCTTTTTGCCTTAATTATAATAAATTTACGATAATTTTAAACCTAGATTTATTGTAACAAGGTATTAGGGTTCTCCAGAGCAACAGAACCAGTAAGATATATACGGATATACATAAGGAGAGATTTGTAACAGAAATTGGTTCATGTGATTATGGAAGTCAGGAAGTCCCAAGATCTGCTAACAACCAGCTGGAGACACAGAAATGATGGTGGTCCCCTTCAGTCCAAGTCTGAAGACCTGAGAACCAGGGGACCTGATGGTCTAAGTCCCAGTGATGGTATAAATCCTACGGCTCCAGCACTAGGAACTCTAGGGTCCAAGGGCAGGAGAAGATGGATGTCCCAGCTCAAAGAAAGAAAGTTTACCTTTCCTCTGCCTTTTTGTTCCTTTCAGGCTCTCGGTGGATTGAAGGATGCTCACTTGCTTTGGGGAGGGCAATGTACTTACTCAGTCTACTGATTTGAATGCTAATCTCTTCCAGAAACATCTTCACAGACACATCCAGAAAAAAAATATTTGAGTGGTTATCTGGGTAAATACCAGGAATTTACCTGAATAGCTTAGCCGAGTCAAACTGACCTATAAAATTAACCATCCCAGATGACAATGACAACTACCATGAAAACTTATAATGGACTACTTATAATGGACTTAGCATGTTGCTAAGTATCGTGTCATTTAATCATCACAGTAAATCTAGAAGAAAGATAGCATTTCCATCTGGAAAAGCCGAGGTCAAATTTATAGAGGTTAAATTATTGGTATATACGGACCTCTAAATACCAACCTACCCTGTGCCAAACCAAGTTGATGAATTCTGATGTATTTAATCAATTTTAATTTCTATTAATATTAGTACGGATAGCTTACGTTTGTTGAGGAATTATATAACAAAATATGTAAGCCGTTTAAATTTAATACTTTGACCTTCAAAATTGCCATATGAAGTAGAACATATCATTATTCACTTGATAGATGAGGAAACTGAAGCACAGAGAACTTATGTTGAATTATTTGTGTGTTTTTGAAAAACACACTTATAATAATGTGTTAAGGCTTTAATAAAGTACTCAATTTAATAGTAATTTTATTTAGAATTTTCTTGTATTTATATTCTTATTTAAAACTAGTCTGTGCCATAATCAAAGATTAACTGGGAAGCTTGTAATTTTTATGTATGAGCTCCAGAATATCATAGACAATATTGCAAAAAGGTTCAAAAGAACACACCTGCTAGTCATTTGGACCTGCATGTTTTGAAGGACATTAGTTAATCTATTAGTTAATCTGTTAGTGTATTAAATCTATGGTATTGTAGTAAATGATGTATTTCTTAACCTTGCACGGTTGCATTCTTAATGTTGCATTAGTGGTCTATTAGCTACATGTCATTTAAATGGGAGTTACCACATTTAGTTTTCTAGACTTATTTCAGTTTAAGTTATTCTCTCTACTCCTATTCTGAAGGCAACCCAGAATGAATGGCTTCATTCTTCATGTTGTTAGTTGGTAGTCAGGATTGATTTTCCTCGGTTTATATTCTTTAGGCTATTTTGAATTCTGTTAAACTGTCTTTATTGCTTACAAGAAACCTGAAAAGAGAATGATGGAATCACAAATAAAAATCTTTTATAATACAAATTTCACTCTAGAGCAACAGAAATGAAACTGAGATGAATTCAACACATGTCATCAACTTTGAAAGTGGGAGAATTCTTGCTTCAAAATCTTGGAGAAAATACTCAGAGTCATAAGGGCATAAAAATCCCTGTACCCAATACATTGGGCATTCCTATTCCTTTTATCGTCAACTTCATAGGAAAGAAAAGGAATCAAAACCACAATGTATGAATGAAAAGGTATTACATGGGTAGTAATAACTCATTTCAAACATTTGTTAAATCCTATAGAGGAAAGTGTGACATTTGTATAAGGTTCTGGCATTATTCTCTTGGTCTACCCTGGAGGTCCTTTGAAATTTTAATGAAGAATTCATCAAATAAATGAATGACTTCCTACCTTAAGCACCTCAGCCTGAAACACAGGGGGTTTGGGGAAGAAGTAAGTCAAAGATATGGAGCAGTTAATGCCCATAATCACATGAACAAATTCCTGTAATAAATATCTTCTTATGCATAAGTATATCCTTATTGTTAGTTCAAACAATAAGGACATTTGTTAGTAGATAAACACTTTAGCTTCCTTGTCCCTTGGTGGGAAAATTCTCTCAGCAAAGAGTTTGCAAGTCTGAGCACCAATTGATATAGTTACAAATGTCAGAATCTCCTTTTTAAAGACTGAATAATGTTCCATTGTACATACGTGTGCCATTTTTTTTTTTTATCCATTCACGTATTGATGGACACTTAAGTTGTTTCCATAACTTGGTTATTGTGAATAAAGCTGTGATGTCATACAATTTCAGTAAATATCAATAATTACTATGTTTGTTTTACATATCCTATCTTATGTATTTTTAAAAATCTTCATGGAATTGTAATGTACATACAGAAAAGTGCACATATTGTAAGCGTATAGCAAAATGAATTTTCTCAAACTGAACACACTTGTGTAAACAGCACCAAGATAAAATAATAGAATATTAGCAACACCCTCAAATCTCCCCATCGCACTTCTCTTTCAGTCACTACTCATACTAACAAAGATAAACACTATTCTAACTTGTATGGGTCTTTTAAGCAAAAAACATACATCTTATCATTTAACCCATCCATCTACCCTGCTTTATTACATATTATTTATTCTAATCTATAGATAAAACCATTCCCTAACCTCACCATACTTTGCATATAAACACGTATAAAATTTTTCCAAAAATTTTGTTGAAAAATTATTTCCTCAAGTAAAAATGAACTAAAACCTGGATTTAGTGAATTGAACTTAGATGTATAATAAAAAAAATAAATGGCACAGTTTAACTATAAGGGTTTGGACTAAGTGGAAAAATAGTATCCTCTGTTCAAAGATCATATAAGAAACATACTACCCTTCTAACCTTTAAATGGATTATTTTGTTAAGAAACTATGCAATTCCACTAATAATCTCCTTATATTGAAGCATTACCTTTTAACTTTAACCCAGGTTTACAAGTAATTGTTTTATTTAGATTTAAGTAACAGGTCTATGTTCAAAGTTTTATTTTTGCCTTAGATGTATTTTATAATAATAATTTTATTTTTATTAGAATACATCTTTTGATTTAAAAAATTAGTTTTGAATTTATAAAGTACTCAAACTAATTAATTATAACGTGATATAATGCAATGTATTTCTGGAATAGTCTTTGCCTATAATACAGAGCAATTCCATATTCATTAGATACTTCCTTATATGACAGACAAATGTCTGAAGAAACAATTACTGCAGTGTCTGACTCAGTGTATTATCTATTCAGCTAAAATGTAGCCTTCTTCTTGTTAACACAGAAATAAAGAGCTGATAGTGAACTTCATCAAGCTACTTATTTGCATTTCAGAATAATGCCTGGCTTTTATGTTCATTTTCCATCTTGAATTAATAATTCTTTAAAAAATAAATTGTAAATAGGAAATTGATACAACATATCTGGTTAATCATCACTTTGTGATAAATTCTAGGCCTGTAATAAAATGTCCCTGTTTTTCCTCCTTAAATGATATGGACCAAATACATATTCTGACAATACAAATAATAACATAATCACATTTAGTTAACAAAAATTCAACTAAACAAATATTGATTTCTTACCAACTGTTAAAAAATTAAAAGTACAAAATAAAATAACATATAAGAATCTTTAAGTTGTTACAAATTATTGAAAATAATGTCTATTATTTTGACCTTATTTTTCAAGCTACCTAAAGGCTTCATTCTCAGAAATACTGACTTGCAGCATGCAGAATTGAAAATTCTCTTGTCTACCTTGTGTACTCTGCAGATAGCATATACTTGTCACTTATTTTTCTAATTTATCAATCATTTAAAATATGCACATCCCTTTACCATATTTGCTTACTCAAAGATCTTCAATCTATCCATCTAAACCAATTTTTGAAGAAAACACTTAAAAGCATAAATTTTCAGGGTTGTTTCATAAAATGGGGATATAGTAAAAGTGTCTAGCATTAATCTTCCAGCTCTCAAATAATAATTCAAGCATATGAGTTACAGATCAATGAAAAAACAAAACTAATTTTTAAGTGTATTTGGTTTTTACTCAAATATCGTTGCTGGAATGGCCAGTTTGAGCCTTTTAAGAAATATCAGTGTTGTGAAGCTTTGTTCCTGGTAATAGCAGTCTAGGTAATTTTGACCAACACTTTTAGTAAGAACACAATCAAGAAGTTCAAATATGAATTTCTGTATATCTATACTTTTAACTACATCTATTTATTTGTTTTTCAATCTTTCTGTCTATGTAGACAGTGCAGTGAGAATTTCTGGGCCAAGATCTGAGAGAAGATTGAAACCCAATGTAGCAAGCCCAGCATTGATAGCCACTTTTCCCTCAAGAAGAATTAGCGTATTCCCGAAGAAGTGGCTGCTCATCTGAAAAGCAAAGCACAATTTTCGACATATTCAAGGATTTAGAGGGGTAGCATTTGTAATATAGAGCCCACCAAAAATAGAGTCTGATAAAGTACCAAGTTTGAGTTGGAAGCCCAAAGGAATGCAAACTGGGAAAGGATGGAATTAAAATAGACCAGCCTTCGCTGGCGCTAAGTTATAGCTTTGAATCCACTCCAGCACATATTGGATTAAAGTGAACTAGATTTGCTAATGCACAGGCTGCATGCCAGAAGCAACTGTAAATCCTCTCCAGAGAAAGGTAATATTATCTTAGGTCTCAAATAAATCCTACAATTATTATAAACAATACTGATCACTCAATCCAAAATAACCAAAGATATGAAAAAATAATTCAAAGTGATTGTTATGGGCTGAACTGTGTCCCCCACAAATTTATATGCTGAAGTCCTAATTCCTAGTATCTCAGAATGTGTGTTTGGAGCTAGGACCTGTAAAGAGATAATTAACATGAAATGAAGTCATATGGATTGGTCTTAATTCACTATGACTGACATCCTCACGAGAGTAGGAGATTAGGACACTCACACATAGAGAGGGAAGGTCATATGAAAACACCAGAGGAAAATGGCCATTTGCAAGCCAAGGAGAGAAGCTTTGGAAGAAACCAGTCCTGCCAACACCTTCGTCTTGGAGTTCTAGCCTCCATGATGTGAAATGATAAATTTCTGTACTTTGAGGCCCATAGTCTGTGATACTTTGTTAAGGCAGAACTAGTACACTAATTCAGTGACCAAAGTCCAAGAGAAACAACATAAAATACAAATATCTACAGGGAATCCAGAAAATAATGATATCAACAATTGACCTATAAAACACACACACACACACACACACACACACACACACACACACAACAACAACAACAACAAAAACAAGCTTGTGCTTAATATATTCAAGTTAATAAAAGATGTAACTGACAGAATTGAAGTGTGAGTATTTAAAGGAATGAAAAATACAGACAGAGCTTATGAGACAAAAGAGCCTTAAAAAAAAGTCTATGCAAATAGAATTGGATCACAAGGAGGAAAAATGAAAAAACATTGACATTTTAAAGCTGATAATTTTGAAAACTGATGATGATGATATATAAAGCCTCAGATTAAGAACCAAATGAACAAAATGTACCTACACATAACAAAGAAAATATGCTAAAAATAACAACAACAACAATGGCAAAGAGAAATGACAAGCATCTAGGGGGAAAAAGATGAATTAACTACAAAGAAGTCACAATAGGATTGAAACCTGATTCCTCAAACAGAAATACAAAATTGAAGCCATATGAAAATGGAATATCTTCAAGGCATTAAAAGGACTTAAACATTCCATGTCCAGAGAAAATATTCTTCAAAAATAAAAGGAAGAGGTCTTGACAATAAGAAAAAATGCTCACTCTTACAATAACAAAAAATGCAAAAGAAAACTGCACTAAAATGCCAATTTTCATTGATTGCAGTGGCAAACACTGAAGTTTGAAAATGCTATGTTAGCAAGACTTGGGAAATAGGCACTCACACACAGCACAAAAATCACTGAAAAACTATAGAGAGAAAGTAGGTAATTTGGAAAAATTACACATGCACTTTCCCCTTTTATCCAGCAATTCTTCTTCTAGGAATCTATCTCAAATACATACATATATATATATATATATATATATATATATATATATATATATATACACATAAGCACAACAAAATCTATTGCAGTACTATTTGTAATAGTGGAAGAATAGAATACAACCCAAATATCCACTAATAGGGATTGATTAAACTATGGTATAATATATTTAGCTGACTAGATTTCCAAGCTAAGATGTGGCCTGCTTTATTCTTGCTGCTTACAGTAAAATTTTAGAGGAGAGAGATAAATTGAGGGAAGAATTGTTAAACAAAAGAGAACAACAACTGATGGTGTGGGAAATTCTTAGTCCCCCCAGATTGCAAAAGATGCTAAAATTAAGAAATTTCATGACCTGGGAAGTGTTCTAGATAAAATTCTGAGAGTGTGATCCTAAAATTCTCCCCTAGACTCTCAGAAGATCAAAAGATCAGAGTACTTAGTCACACAAAATGACTCTGAGAAATTAAGAGTACTACTCAAAGATCCCTTCAATTAAACTAGGTGGTCAGCTGTATCAGCAGAAGCAAAAATTGAGAAGGGATTATTTAGGTAAGATCTCTGGGTGGGAGGTGTGGGGGTAATCCTTTCAAAATACATACATATATTAAATCATCACATTGTACACTTTACATATCTTACATTTTTCTCAATCATACCTCAATAAAGCTGGGAAAAAAATCTCTTGATGGAGTGAATTCCTGTGACATACACAGGAGACAGGAAGTTTTTAAAATATTTATACCAACAGAAACACCGGTCTAGTCATGAGAGAAACATTAGCAAACTGTAGTAGAGAAACATCCTACAAAACACCGAACTAGTACACCTGAAAACTTCCAAAGTCATCAAAGACAAGGAAAGTCTGTGAAATTGTTACAGCCAAGATAAGTCTAAGTAAGCATGACAATGAAATGTAACTTTGTATCTTGAATCTTAGAATAGAAAAAGAACATTAGGTGAAAACTCAGAAAATCTGAATAAAATATTGACTTAAGTTAATAATAATGTAGCAACTTTGTTTATTACTTGTAACAAATGTATGGTAGTAATGTAAGATGTTAATAATAAAAGAAAGTAGGTGTTGGGTATATGGGAACTCTATGTAGATTCTTCTTAATTTTACTGTGAATGTAAAACTGTTTTAAAATATAGAGTTTACTTAACAATATATAAGGATGTCTAAAAAAGAAAAAACACTGTCTTCATTAAGTTGCAATCATTTTGTTTATAGCAAAAAACTATCTTCACCAATTTTTTTCACTGTTTTTATTGAGGCAAAATTCACATCCCATTAAATTCACGATATTAAACTGTACAATTTAGTGGTTTTTAGTATGTTTACCATGTTGTGAACCATCATCACTAGTTCTAAATTTTTTTTCATTACCCCACGAAGATATCCCATACACGTTAAATAGTCACTGCCCAGTTCCTTCTTCTCTGCAACTCCGGTAAATTACTAATTCTTTTTTGTCTCTACAAATTTTCCTATTCCGAACATTTCATAGAAATTGCATCATCCAATATGTGGCCTTTGTGTCTCACTTTCAGTTAGCACAGTGTTTTCAAGGTTCATTCCTGTTATAGCAGGTATTAATACCTCATTCCTTCATACTCTTTGTGGATGGTTCTGGATAATAGACACATGTTCCCTGAAAGTAAACACTTCAGATTTACAGTCCCCACAAAGATGACCATAGAAGACAGAAGTGAAGTGTAACCTCCCACTAGACAGAATTTCAAACAACATATTTGAAAACTGTCTACTTTAGATAGGCTGAGAGAACCAGAAATATGGATTATGCTGACTGATGAAATAATAGTTCTTAATGTTTGGTTGGATGCATAGGGACATGGAAGAATCGTGAAGGGAAGATTGGTGAGACGGAACTCTTGGGAAGAGGTGTGTGATCGGACCTCTCTAAATGAGCAGTCTGTGAAGATATTTTTTCCTTGTGAATTCCTATCCAAAGACATACACTTGGAGGAGACTCAAAATAATAAGTAGACAAATGACTCACTCTATGGATGTCAGTACCCTCCTCCCCAGCCACCCCAGTGCTTACTCAATGGGCCCATGAACAGAGGCCATGGCAGTCGAGATAAAATATGGATTGCAACAATAAGGACCGTCTTTTACCAAAGTGGACATTGACAATGTTACTGCTGAAGGCCCCATCTGCCAGTAACAGGCCAACATTGAGTTTTCTATATGGCACCAATCCTCCTGGGGAGCCTGCCATTTGGAAGCAGGTTGATTACATTGGACCTTTGCCATGAGGAAGCAAGTAGAGATACAACATCACTGGAATAGAAATATATGCTGATATGGATTGGTCTTCAATGTCCTTGATGCTTCTCCTAGCACCACCATCTGTGGACTCACAGAGTACTTTAATCTCTCCCCTGAGATCTTACACAGCATTGATTCTGATCAAGAAACTGGTTTCTCAGCATAAGCAGCAATGGTCTTGTGGAGTTAATTGGTCATACTACTTAATCTCTCACCCAGAAGCAGTTGGACTAACACAAAGATGCAATGGGTTACTGAAGTCTCACTTCTGGTGACAGTTGTGAGACATCATCCTGAAATGATGTGCTCTCACAAGATAGAGTATATACTTTGAATTGGAGACGATATTATGTCTTGTGTCTCCCCCGTAACCGGAATACACGGGTCCAAGAATCAAGGGTAGGAAGGGGCTCCTGTCACTAGTTTACCTAATAACCCAGTCACAGACTGTTTGCTTCCCATCCTAAAAATCTTGAGGACTTCTGGTCCAGCGACCTTAGTTCCCAAGGACATAATGTTTTCACACAATAATGCTTCCATTCACTTTGAAGAGGAGGCCGTTTCCTGTGCATTTTGAGGTTTCTCTTACCACTGAGAGCAGTGATTGAATTGAACTTAATTATTCCGGGGACATTGGTTTGTTGCCACACAATAGGGCAAAGAGGATCATGTCTGGAATTCAGGGGATTCACTAAGTTTCCTTTAAGAACTTCCATGATCACTGGAAAATGACAACAACAACAACAAAAAGTCCATGAAGGACTCACACCCTTCAGAACTGATGGTTTGATTTATCCTGTTAGGTAAAGTACCACGACAACCTGAGTTTGGAAAGGAAATTTAAAATATGAACTACTATCGGGAGAAGGAAATCATAGATAGCTTTTCATGACCAATTACAGAAATAATTATACATAGAGAGGGTGCCAAAAAATGTATACACATTTTAAGAAAGGAAAAAATCTATGCTAAAATTGAAATAATATATACTGATAGCGAAAGATAAATACAAGTCATATGTATACATTTTGGGCATCATGTGTATATATGTATATATATATATATATATATATATATAATTTATACATAATTTTTACATGTAAATTATATGTATATATAAATTATATATATGTACATATATAAATTACATGTATATATAAAATTATATGTATACATATAAAAATACATATGAGATGTTATCTATTAAACATTTCTTAAAATGTGTATACATATACTACTGCTCAAGCAGTAGTTCACCATAATCAGAAGTGTCCGGATGCTGATGGTAACCACTTTGAGCACCTCTTGTAATTGCAGAAGTCACATGTGATTTGTGTTCATCTTTTGTTATCGGTGTATATTGAGACATGCAGGGTCTCCTGCATGTCTAGCAATATGTGAGGTGAGACTGTAGTAATGTGAAGGCTTTACTCTGATGGAACATTCTGGATGGCTCACTCACGTAGATGGTAGTTGATACTGTGAGCTCACCTAGAATTCGCAATTGTAGTGGCTGACCTCCCTATGGCTCTTGTTTTTTTCCTCAGCATGGATCGTGGGTTCTTCGAGGTATCATCCTAAGCAAAATTCCCAGAGGGAAGAAAACAACAGATACCAAGGCAGTTAAGAGCTATGCCTAAAATGATGTTACTTCTGCCATATTTTACTTGTGCCCTGCCAATTAATTATTCCCAGATGCTCTCGTTTTCCTGGAGTTCCACTGTCACTTTATCAGTTAGTTTCCCTATGTACAACCATTACAATCTGATTTTGGAAACTCGAACGAACAAACAAAAATAACTTTATTGATAGGATATCAAGTAGCTTACAGAAATACTGGGAAAGGGGTGGCCTACACTCCTAAAATATATAAGAAAGAAGAGAAGCTATACCCATAGCATGAATTCTTTCCTAACATTAGTACAACTTTCACTGGTTAAAAAAGCCATTCTGCAATTCATGTTGCCAACAAGAGAATCTTTGAACACCTTAGACCTGCTGCCTCTGCTGTAAAGAATTCTCTATTAAGGCCCATGTCCTTGTGTTATTAGTTTAAAACTCATACACTGAGGAGCTTCACAAGCTTGGCCAAATCTAGATCATAGTTCTGAATTCAAGCTGTCAGAAGAAATGTGTAAATTAGATGTATTCAATGTCCATAAAATTACAGGAGGAATTTAATTCCAATCCAGACTCAGAAAGTGGAGAATTATCCAAACATAGGAAGAAGGCTTGGATATTAGGCTTCCCAAATATTGAAATGCCTGCTATACACACAATATATTTATTTTGGAAAAGTTTTACAGAAATATTGAACGAATTCTATTCAAATCTCTAAGGAATGGGCTTATTAGTCAAATAACAAAGTGTGAAAAGCTCTTTTAGCCACACTTATTAACACGTGTGTACCTTAATCACTACATAATATGATTCCAGTATACGTGTTTTGATTACCAAAGAGGGTAATTAGTAAACAATTGAGTAATATAATTCTGAATTATTTAGGGTGATCTACTATAATACATTTTGTTTTCAGGAATATCAATGTGAATCAATGTAAATTTGTGTGGACAATGTAAAATTCTGGCTGTACTCCTCTTACTTTTCATATATATAACTATTTACTGCTGTTACCAATATGAAATACATTAGTGTTGGAAACAATCAGAGTGATAAAATAGAAAAAGGGAAAGTAACATACAATAGTGATAACAGATTCTGTTATTTACTTATTACAATGAGAGTTTCCTATGAAGCATGCTTTCTTAACATTCCATTCTTCTCTACTTAAGATTATGGTATTAATAATAAAAGGCTTTGGAGGAAATAGCTACTTCTTGAAACCTGAAGAAAAGGTTGACTTTCTGGGGCATGGTTAAAGTCTCTAATTGAAATATACCCACTGTGCACGAATTTAGAAAGGTGGCTGGAGGGAGAGAAAGTTATCTGTACTGACCAAGAGAGGATAGGTTCATACACATAAATCTGTCTACAAATAACAACTGATACTATTTAATGACTAGAGAAACAGCATTACCAATATATGAAACATAATAATAATGAGTTATTAGGGATTCAGATAAAAATTGGCAATCATATATTTTTTGAACTGTAACAGATTTTATACTATTCATGTAATTTCCATCTATTCATCTACTTATGTATTATTTAACTCATTTAATAACCATTTATTGAGCACTTCCTATTTGACAGGCTGTGAAGAAAACACTGATGAAGAAAATGTCACTTTTCTCACATATATTATAGTTAAACAAGGAAGAAAACCAAACAAATTAAATAATGACCACAGAAATAAAACCACACACGAAAGTAACTAAGGGTTACATGAAGCATACTATGTAGATGTAACACTACGATTTTTTTTTTTTTGATGCTGGTTACAGAGATTTGATCATTTTGTGAAAATTTGCTGACCTAGACATTCACGATTGGTATGCTTGTTAATAAAAACTTGAAAACAAATAATGTTAATAATAATTAAACATTTTTGGCTTTTGAAAGGATGAGTACTCAGCTTTTTAGAAATTTCTACTAATTTGAATAATTTCCTAAATATCTAGATAAACAGTTTTTTTAAAAACTGTTTTTGAGTTTATATAAGTTGCCAAAGGGTAGCTTCTCCTTTAAGCCCTGTTCTTGATCACTAGTTCATAGGAACAGTTGCGGCAGGTCTTTTTGTCTAAGAACACTGCACAATAAATAAGTTCATTAAGATATGTTAAAAAGAAAAGAAAAGAAAAATATACCAGAATGTAGCAACGGCTCTGCTGATGGAAGGATGTACTTGTTAAGGAACATATTAACTAGATTTGGAGGACAATATTTTAGCTAATAAAAGGAACATCTTCAGTGTACAGTGGTTATGTATTAAAACATAACATTGGGTTAAACTATGATTAAGCATGGGTGTTAGGTTTCTTGGTAGCAAGCTAAAAAAACCTGATCCTTAGTAACCCAAGGAGAAAGTCGTTTATTGGAAGATTATTGGACTGTTCAGCAAAACTGAAAAGAAAAAAAAAAAGGAATGTTGGCCAATGGTCACTGGCTTTAACTCAATGCCAATAGGAATCCCCAATTTGGAGTGCAGTAAAGGGAACTTTACTCAGTGCAAACAGCTCAATTGTGACATAGCACAACTGTGAAATAGCAAGGCTTTGAGGGGTCTCTTTGGCTAGACAGCTCTACTCTGCTGTGGTAAGATGTCTTCCGTGATTCAACTCCAGCAGGGGAAGCACCGTTCTTCAGTAGAAAGGTAAATTTCACTCTCTAAGCCAGAGGGGAGCTGGCTTATATCGAGAGATGTCCCCACTCCTGGTCCCTGATTGGTCCATTCTCATGCAAATGAGGATTACAAATCCTTGCAATTTGATTGGTTCAAAAGGCACTATCTTAATTGGTCAGAATTGAGCTGCTCTGATTGGTGGGTGAAGATGCTAATGAAGATATAGCTATACAGCTCTGATTGGATGGGAAAAGTCTCAGTCCTATTGTTTGAAATACAATTCCAGGAACTCCTTTACAAGAGTTGGCTCAGAAAGCAGGAATACAGTGCAAGCAGGCAGTTCAATGTAGGTGTCTCTCTGAAGCCTGGGTTGCATGAGAGGCCCTTATTTAGAAATAGCTGGCAGGCTCTGTTTTTTAAAAATTTGAGCCCAGTTAGCCATTAGGAGCACTTCTTAGGTATCTTCTTTCTCAAGGCCCACAGAAGTGAAGTTCAGAAATTAGGTCAAGACCAAAGGAGAATACCACTTGAGAATTTATCGTTACCATTCCTGAGACTATGGTTTATGATCTCAAGATTTAAACTACCAGGAGGAAACATCTGATTGGTCACAGACTCTGCTTCCCATCAACACTCACCCAAAATAGAAAGGGTATCCAGATGTTGCTTAACTTAAAACACACAAAAAAATCATCAAACACACAGTACAGAAAAAAATAAATAAATAAAAATAACTTTCCAGATTTATTTTCAACACCTGTGGTCTATGCACTCCAGGACTCTAGCTAAATAAAAGATACCACCTGGCATCTATTAAAGTGATTGTCTTAATAAATTATATGAAACAGAGAGCATGATGGCAAATAGAAATTTCCTTAAAACAGCTCTGTCACCATCAGTAGATTGGATTTTGTGGTTAGTTCTTTTTGGTTTTGGTCATACATTACATATATTTCTCTTAAATGAAGTCTAAGGAAATTAGAAGTTATGGAAACTAGATAATTGTGTATTCTTGGTCCAGCTATAATAAAAGTTACTAAAATAAGAACTTAAAATATTTTCTTCTTCATATAATTTGATTTTATATGGTTTATTACAATTTTAAAATCTAATGGCTAGCCCAAAGAACCTTTTTAGAGTCAAATGTTTTTTAGATGTAAATTGTAACTTCAAGGTGTTAAACACTGAAAAAATTACTACTACAGAGCACAGAGGATTTTTAAGGCAGTGAAACTACTCTGTATGATACTATAATTGGAGATACATGTCATTATGAATTGTGTTGCACACAGAATATACAACACTGAGAATGAACCCTCATGCAAACCATGGACTTTGTGTGATTATGATGTGTCAGTGTAGGTTCATCATTTATAAGAAACGTACCACTCTGGTGAGCTATGGTGATAGTGGGGGAGGCTGTGCATGTGTGGGCGTGGGGGATATACAGGAATTTTTGTACTTTCTGCTCACTATTGCTGTAAACCTAAAAACTGAAGTCTATTAAAAAAAAGTATGGCCATGGTTTGAAGTTGTGATTTTAAGTATTTTCCATTAGGAAATTATAATGCTAGTGGGCAAAATATAAAGGAATGTGCTGGTTTCCAAAGATGACAATCATTAGTTCTTTCCCTCCCCTCTATATGCATGTTGCACCTCATACCAAAAGGTTGAATCTACTTCCATTCTCTTTGAATCTAAGCTGATCTTTGACTTCATTCAGAAATCAAATGAAATGGAAGAGACACTATGCTAGTTCTATGCCTAGAGTTGAGAAATATTGGCTGCTTCAATTTCTGCAATCTTGGAAGTCAACCGCCATGTGAGAAGCCTGACACCACTATACTGTAACAAAGTCTAAATAGCCACATGAAGAGTTCAGGTGGAGAAAGAAAGACGACTGGTCAACCACAAACTGTATCATTCTTTCTAGTTGAGTTACCAGGCTGGGGAATGAAGAAGCCATCTTGTATGACCCAGCCCCAGAATGTATCACATAGAACAGACTAGCTGCACAGCTGAGCGTATCTTAGATTGCAGAATCATGAGAAATAATAGATTTTGCTTTTAGAAAAATGAACTAAGTTTTGGAATTGTTTCACACAGGTAAACCTCACATCTTGGGTTGTTTCTGTAGTAATAGATAACTGGAATAGAAATTAATAGAAATGGGATACCACAATCACAAATACCTAAAATATGTGGTATTGGTTTTGGGAGCAGGCTGAGGCCTGAAAGGCAGCAGATGAGACTGTGTGTGGAGACTAGAAGGGAACTGAATAGCTGAAGCACAGGGAACCTGTTCTATGTAGTGCTGAAACAACTGGTAAGAGTGTCACTTTCAGTGACATAGAAAATGAAGTTGTGAACTTGGACACGTATATTTCCAGGGAGAATTTGGCAACTAAATTTGGCTACTTTAAGCTGCCTATGATAACACATTGCAAGAGAAAGATGAAATAAAGAAGAAATACTTCAGTATTGAAGGAGACTAAACAAAAAATTTCTGGGTTACATTACCAGCTCCTTCAAACAGCAAAACATTTTCAATGTAATATATGACCTCAGGGCAAAGACCAAACCCAGGATACTGTTAGTAAAATATGGACTCAGGATCACTTCCAAATTGAGAGCTATGACTTCAGAAAAAATTAATGCAGTGCCTAGAATTAGAGCTTCTTATCTAGACAAAACTTATCTAGACAAAGCCATCTTCAGATCATGAATCTTACAAGCATAGTCCCACAGAACCTTGTCTCACAAAATGAAGTATAAGGAGTCCTGTATCAAAAAGATTTGTAAGTGTGGTTTTGATCTAATGAAATAAAACCCAATAAGATTCATAGAAAACCCACATGTTTTCAAGAGAATTTTAATCACAAAATTACCACAAGTGTGGACTAAAACGAGATAGAGGGAAAAAAAAGGAAAAGGGGTCTTTGAGCATGAAAACCTCTGTGGTAGGAAGCAGACTGAAAAAGCTACCCAGTTGAAGACACAGCCATTTGTTATGGGAAAAGAAGTAATAAGTCAGAGAGTAGGGCCAAGAGCCTGGAGGAAGAGCTTAAGAGCCATGTGAAACCATTTCCAGAGAGCACATGCATATCCTAGCCAAGGAACACATCTTGTACCTTGCCTGTGGAGCAGGGAAAACTTGGGAAATAGTCTCTTCTGCATTTTGGAATTGTTATGGACTAATGACTGATGTAAGTCATCTGTTTCCCCTTCTGGAATGGGAGTTACCTTATCCACCATATGGCACCTCATGTTCCTTTACATGGCAAAAGGGACTTTGCAGATGTGATTGAGTTAAGAATCTTGAGATGAGAAGATTATTCTGGATTATCCATACGAATTCAATGTAATCACAAGGGTCCTCCTAAGAAGAAAAAGCAAGAAGGTCAGAGCCAGAGGCAAGGAAATGTGACAACAGAAGCAGCTGGAAAAAACAAGGAAATAAATTCTCATCTACAGCCTCCAGAAGGAATGCAGGCCTGCCAACACCTTGATTTTAGCCCAGTGAAACTGATTTTGGACTTCTAATCTCCAGAATGGTGTTTGTGATAATTTGTTACAGCAGAAATTGGAAATTAATAAACCATCTTACTCATGTGCATTGGGTATTTGGAGGAAAGATAACTTGTCTTATTTCACAGGTCTCTGATCCTGAGAAATTACACACTCTAGATCGGGCATAGGTAATGAGATTCTGAATTTCATGTCTGAACCTGATACCACGGCAGGCCGAAGCTTTGGAGGTCTTAGAATGTACTCTACATGTACGTACAAAGAATGTATTTTGCATGTGGGAGGATCATTAATAGTGTGGCCACAAGGTGAACTGGAGTAGATATCCTCTGAAAAGTGCCATCAACTCCATCCCTCCCTGTATGGACATACTGCTCTTCATATCAGGAGGGAGAGTTTATCGCCCTTCTCCTTGAATCTGGTCTGGCTTCGTAGCTTTCTTTGACCAATAGTATTCAGCAAAGGTGAGGCTATCAGTTTTAGATCTAGGCTTTATGAGGATTGATAGCTTCTACTTTCTTCTCTTGGAAGTAAGCCATCATGTTAAACACTCTGTGTGAAGACCATCATCCTGTGAAGACGTTAGGCACAATTAGAGATAAAGAGAAGCCCTGTCAATTTCCAGTTTCACCCATCCTCAATGATAAACTCATCATGGATGAAGACTACATGGACTGAAACCTAACTAACTAACTAACTAACTAACTATCTTTTGAAACAAAAAAACCCCTAGATACACCCAGCCTTAGCTGCAGAATAATGAGAAATAATATATACATTGCTATTAGTTTGTGATTGGTTTGTTGTGTAGCAATACATAACTGAAAGAGTTAATATGTTCACAGTGAAAAAAATTTAATTTCAGGATTTGTTTGTCTGCACTGTAAACATTAATAAATTTAAAAGTATAATTTTACATTGTCCAAACAGGGTAAGTTTTAATAAAATGTGATTTGGTTAAAGTAAAACTTTTAGCAAAAAGTCCCACAGTATGCCTACCTCAATAGAGACTGATTAGATTGTGCTTGCCATGTTTTTATTGTTTACTTAGGATTTTTTCTGCTTTCAACTATATTTTTTCATTTTCTCTGCCTAAGATTGTACATTATGATTTTACCACTTAACATCATAAAGCATCATTATATAATAAATAGCACATTAAGAAAGAAATTAAACTCTTGAAGATAGAATCAGTCATGCAAAAAGATTTTCCTAGACCCAATAATTTTCACTATTAATATTCAGGTAGGGTTTGGTTTGTCTAAATCTCTAGATATAAAAATCGATCAATGGATGAATGGGTGGATAGATAGAAGGATGGATGGATAACTAGTTAGCTAGCTAAATAGACAACTAATTAGAGGGAAGCAGATAGATAAGGCCTTGTTAACTTGGAAATCTCTTGCACAAAAAGGTAAAAGAGCATATTGATAATAATGAAACCTAAATAAGCACATATTACCTAATAAGTCTGAAATAAGTCCATATTACCAATACCTGTAGATCGTGAATTACAAATGCTACAAAGTGAACTGTATCAGTCTTCAAGTCCCTTTTTATTTACCCTTAACTAGTATGGCCAAGGAAACAGTTCTTGGTCAGTCTGTATCTGTATAAATTATTTATCGTTGGGTAACAACTTCCTCCAAATTTAGCAGATTAAAATATTTATCATCTCATATAGTTTCTGAAGTTCTGAAGTTCTGTACTATCCTGCAGCAATTTAGCCGAGTGAGCCCAGCTCAGTCTCTCAGTAGTCAGACTGTCGCCTACATCTGCAGTCATCTCAAAGCTTGACTAGGGCTCATGGATCAACTTTCAAGTTCACTTGAATGGTTATTGGCATGCCTCAGTTCCCTCCAACTACCATCTAGTATTGCCATTATTAACACAAAGGATATTACATTTGAATAAATAATAGGAAGAATATAATCACAGAATAAAGGTAAGTCCATCCTGATAAAGAGTTATGAAATTTAAAGAGGTATCAAAAGATATATCCTAAACATTTAAAATGTCTATGCAGACTGGTTAAGACGTGATATTTTATTTTATATTACAGCAAATTACTGGCCTTCAGGGTTATTACAGGACATTGTGGATATCTTTTGTGAAACGTTTGAGAGGAAAGATGAAAGGCTACCATTTTTGAAAGTGGTAAATTAGGCAGATTCTCATGGAAGTCTGTGTTAACTGCTTACATTAAAAAAAAATAATAACTGTTTAGTCTGTGCGTGTTAGTACACTTCAGATCTGTGATGCATTTCTAAGCTTAAGTGTCTGTGTACATGTCAAGTTCAGCTTGATTACCTTGTGATATAAACCTCTCAGAAGAAAACGTGTGTCTTTTTGACTTCTGAATGTTTTCTCTTGTTCTTTTTATTGCCCTTAAAAGAAATTTCAATGATGATACAGATGACTGGAGGCCACAGTGATGAGTAATTCTGGGATGATAGCTTGAAAATTTCAGAAAGTGTTTCAGCGATAATAAGTACCAGGGAGAGTATGAGCAACCGCATTACATACAGTTCACAGGCAACCACGTCTCCAAATTTTGAACAGTTTGCACTGATAATTTTTACAGAAATGTAGAGTGAATTCTATATTATTGATGATGAAATAGTACACGCATATCATAAATGAATTTCTTTAGAAAAACTATTCTTGCAATTATGGTTAGAGGCATTCTTTATTTTTTTTATTTTTTGGCATACTATTGATCTGAAAATGGGAAATGAAAATTTATGTTATGGGCAAAATACTCATAATTAGAACTGCATGGAAAATTTTCACATCATCTGTGAAATTATTTTTGATGGCATTTTTCATTTGTTGCCCAGGGCCTTTTTGTTAATTTAGTCAAAAATAACCACACAAAAATAGTTTTTGTGTATGAACAACTCTCCATATTCTCTATTCTAAAATTATAATCTATTTTCCCCCAGGAAATAATACAGTAAGCTTGCATGTGAATGGAGAAATCAATGAGTATAAAAAGTTATCCCAATTAATTCACATTTGATTGTTCATGATTTTTGTACAGAGAAGCAAACTTGGGTCATTCAGGGAAACTTTCAGCTCTCCAGAAGAGAAAGCTCAATTAAATGTGGCTTAAACAATAAGGACAATTAATTCAAGAATTACAACTTGCTCTACTATCTGTAGCTCCAGAGTTGTTGAATTTGACATCTCTGAGAGGCTTTTGGCTTTATTGCCATTGTAGCAAGAACATTCATGCTGCTCAATTTCAAATCAGTGACGAAGGCAGGCAAGAAGGAAAGAGCAGAGGCTTCCTTCAATTAACTATCTCTGTATCAGTGCAAAGGTTCTCTTCAAGGTTGACAGCAAGGGCAGTTCCTCTGGGAGTGTCACCCCATGGTCCACACCAATGAAATGAAAGGGCCGATAGATTAATTACCTTCTCTAGTATATGTCCAAAGTCAACTTGTCTACTTGGCAGTTATGTCTTATTTATAAAACAGGACACAAGAGACAACATTTGACTTTTTGTTTGTTTAGATTCCCAGTAAGGAGACAATTTAGATATAGTTTAACCCTAAATATTTTGAATAATCTCATTAACATACTTCTATGGTTGGCTTCTCTGGATTCAACCTGAATATTATTAGCAATTGATATCACAGTAACTATGCTGGGCCAAATGTCTGGAATCATAAAAACCAAAATCTCATGTAAGTATATGACACTGGGAAAATAGATTTCCTTCATTTGTAAAATGCAGATAATGGTAGTATCGACCTCGTAACCTGTGTGTGCTCACGTGCGCGTGTGTGTGTGTGTATGTGTGTGGGTGTTGAGGGGACTATATGAGATCATGCACATAAAACTTTAGACATTTTATCTCACAGAGTAAATCTTCAATAAAGATAAATTACAAGAAGTTTGCTAATGATTGATGAAGAAGAAGATTCAGTCTGTGAACGGGGGGGGGGGGAGGAGAAGCTAAATATGTGCCAAATGAACCACAGATCCATAATCATATGTTAATGTAAGGTAATTGAACATTTAGCACCGTGTTTCCCCCAAAATAAGACCTAGCCAGACAATCATCTCTAATACATCTATTGGAGCAAAAGATGTTTGGAAACAGGGTATTAAGTTTAATTTATATCTTTCTTTTTTACTGTCATTTATTGACTATTTACTGTTCTCTAGCCATTATGCTAAATTTCTTTTAATCTTCAATTATTATTTGTTTTACAGAGGAAGAAAGAGGTTCCAAAAGGTGAAATGACCTGTCCAAATTACAGCCAGGGTGTGGGCAGGTGGAGATTCAGGCACAGACCAGCTTTTCTTCTGGCCTCTGCTTTTAACCACTACAGGAGTTTGCTTCTCTTTTACAATGGTGTCATGAAGATTTTTTACACAACCCATCTACATAATTAAGTTCTGAACTGTAAATGTCCTTGGGTTTAGATACTTTAGAGTTTTGCTTTCATTTTCCCCTTCCTCTGGCACTTTTCATGCTTCACACTTTCTCTCACGATTACACACACAATATACTTGTAAAGAGTTTTTACAAGAACTGCTGCAAACTGTTAACTAGTTTCTTTGTACAAACATGACAATTGATATGCTTTCTTGACATTTTTCCCCATTAAAATTTATTATATTTACTGAATGTCTTCCCTGTTAATAAAATAGTTTAGATTTCTTGTAAGATTTGTATGCATATTGACTAAACAGATAGTAATTAAATGTTACAAATCAGTTCAAATTTTCCTCTCATCCTGTAATGGAATTTTGGGTGATAGTAGAAAATTTTCATAATTTGTATTATGAGCTGAATTGTATTCGCCTAATTCATATGTTGCAGCGCTAACCCTTAGCATCACAGAATGTGACTGTATTTGGAGATAGGGTCTTTAAAGAGGTGATTAAGTTAAAATGTGGCAGTTAAGTGGACCCTAATCCTATGTGGTGTAAGAAGAGCAAATGTGGATACACAAAGGAACACCAGTGACCTGTGCACAGAGAAAAGACCATGTGAGGACACAACCAGAAGGCAGCCATCTGCAAGCCAAGGAGAGAAGCTTTGGGAGAAATCACACCTACTAATACACCTTGATCTTGGACTTCTAGTCTCCAGAACTCCAGAACTGAGAAAAACTAAATTTCTGTTGCTTTAGGATCCCCCAGTCTGTGGTATTTTGCGATGGCAATCCGAGTAAAGTAATAAAGTTTATTTATTTATTTATTTGTTTATTTAACAAATATTTACTATAAATGTCCACTCTATTCCAGAGATGTTCCTAGAACTTAAAGACGTGATGTGGCATAAAGCAGAGCATCCTGGCAACTATGAAATGTATTTGGAGGGTTAGGACTATGGAGGAAAAGAAGACAGTAGAAGGAAAGCTTGAGAGATTGTTTTTCTTATGGATGCTGTTAGAGAGAAATTTCACAATCATGATTATGATAACATACCATGGGAATAATTTCCAGGTGAATTTTTCAGAAAGATAAATATTTTCTTTCATAAGAGATAATGAAATTGTATATGTAACAACTTAGAACAGGGGTGTCCAAACTGCGGCCCACAGGCCAACTGCGGCCCATGATCCATTCTTAATTGGCCCGCAGCAAATTCCAAAAATATATTTAGTTTACTTAAATAAACCAGGTGAGGTAATACGTACTTCACCTCGAGTGAGTGGCCCGGCTGTTTGTGTATTTAACCGCATATGGCCCTTGGTGAAAAACGTTGAAAAAAGTTTGGACACTCCTGATTTAGAGCTTGTTAAGTTGGTATCACTTATTTGTAGTCATCTGTACGATGTAGCAACTAAGTTCTTTATACTAGGTAGTGGCATGTTAAGCATGGCTTATGGAAGTAGGTAATGCCTTGCTCTCCCTTACCCTCCCGACACCTACCTTATGTATACCTTCTAATTTACATGGAAGTTGAAATGCCTCATAGATAAGTGGCACATCTAGACTTACAAGGTGCATAGATTTAAATAGGAGAATGGTTTTCAGAAAGAATTCTACCTTGTAATGTGTGAAGTGTGGCACAATGAGGTGCTTTAACAACAGGGCCAGAGGCTGCTTGTACTGTCCAGTAACTTGACCTAGAATTTCTGGAAGCAGGTACATGTTTTGGGGGTGAAGTGCTGTGTGAGATCCTGAGTCATGTCCCTAAAGTCTATATTAATTTGACGTTCTGTTGTACTGAAGCAGAATAAAGATAAAGGAGACATTTCACTGTCCTCTTCAGACAAGGGAGATAACACCATTGTCTTGGGTGGTTCAGTAGCAGCCTGAAAATTATCCTGAGGAAAAAGAAAAAAAGAAAAAACACAAAACAAAACATAAAAAGAGAAAAATTAAAAAGGAAGTTAGCTTCATTTCTATTTCTAGTTGTATGCCTTACTTTTTTGTCTTGTATAACTTCAGAAGCTCTAATTTCTCTTAATTTTAATGAAAGAGTCTTAAATTTTTTTCTATTAAGTATGATGTTAATAATTTGCTTAAATGTTATTTGCTATTACATTTTAAAAGTAATTTTCCACTTTAAGTTGGTCAAGAGTTTTCTTAGGAATGATGATAAATTTAATCAAACTTATTTTGAGAATTTAAAAATTATATTCTTCTACTTTCACTATAGATATGATGAATGATATTAATATATTTGTCTTACTTCAATAATAAACTCTAATTAGTAATGTTATCTTAATATTTTAAGTTATTGTTGATTTATATTGCTAGTATTTAATTTATAACTGCATATTAATGGTTTTGAATTCCTAATCATGATTTTGATATTGTTTAAGGAGACTATTTAACACTTTCTAAGTAAAATAATTTTTAAATTAATTTTCACATATAATTTGTTTCGGTATTGTAGTTATAGATTTTTACATGAACAAATTTTCTACATTTGAAATTTTGTAAAAGCATGGCAGATTCTTGAAAGAAATCTAGACTCTTTTGATTATAATATTTGAGAAATCTATACCTTCCTAATAATTAATATTTTTTGATATTTTATAATTGTGTTGATCAGTAATCAATATAGCCTAAAACATATTGTGGGATGTTACAGGGTATCTATTGCTATGAGTTTGTTAATATATGCATGTATTTTTTTATTAGTTTCAGATGTACAATACAATATAACAGTTAGATATTTACACCCCTCACAAACTAATAACCCTCCTCCCCCAATCTACTGCCCCTCTAACATCATATATAACTGTTACAATTCCATTGACTTTATTCCCTATGCTGTACTCCACATCCTGTGACTATATATGTATATGTATATACATATATACATATGTACATATATATGTGTGTGTATATATATATATGTATATATATATATTATAGTTGACATTCAATGTTATTCAGCTTCAGCTTTAGGTGTCTGTATTTCTAACTATTCTTGAAATTTACACTTGAAACTATGTTGTTTGGTACCTAACATTTTATTAATTTTACTATTCATCAATTAAAATTACTGTTTGCCTCATACGATGTTTTTGCCTTCAATTTTACTTTGGAATACATTAGGGAATATCATAGGAAGTAGTTAAAATAATGTTATGAAATAAAAAGGCATGGGCTAGGGCAAAGATTAGAATTGGATATCAAGTACATAAGATATTAGATGAATCCTTGGCAGTGAGTGGGAATATTCAGGGCAAGAATATAAAGGGACAAAGGAACCAGGAACATAATTTTACAAACATCAATATTTAAAGTACTGAAAGTAGGGCTAGCAAAGGAGACCAACACGGAGTAAGTAGCAAAAAAGAACCAGGAAGGAGTTTGGCAAAGAAGTAGAGGCAAGAGAGACTATCTCCAGAGGTAGAGTTGTCAACAGCATCAAAACATTTACTGCGTGTGAGGAAGTTGATATCCACTTCCTGTCCATTTATTCAAACATACACACTAAAATATAAGATTGAGGACTGGAATGTTTTTAAATGTTTTCTTCACTGCAGTATCTTCAGATCCTAAAACACAAGATATGTTGAATGAATTAAAAATCTAATTTTGTTGATCATTAAAACAATTGGTGCAATAATATATGTTTTCAAGACGAGTAAACTCTGATATTCAAATATTTTCCTATGTCCCATTATACTATAGTGTAACTTATAGGGTTAAAAAATACCACAAAGTAGAGCACCACAAAGTTTAAAATACTTTTGTTATAAAATAGTTTGCTTGGAACTATTGAATAAAAATATCAAATATCCATGTCATATTTTTTCTTAACCCACCTTAACTATTTTCATGTTAATAGCTGATCAGAATAAAATGGCCTGTTTTTATAAAATGGATTTTATAAAGAAATGCTAGATGAATAATTATTATGTTGAACTGTGTTTTGTGGATGATTGAAAAATAACATGGAAAATAAAACTTTTTTAGGTGCAGTTAAAAAATAGACTACTAAAAGCTAATTTTACCGAAGTCCATTAAAATAGTTAATTTCAGTATAGGAATTACTTAAATAAAGTAAGATAAACAGTTATCAAAGCTGTAATTTTTAAATGGGATAAACATTAATTTCATAATAAGAGCAAGTGAATTACTAACAATATCAATTGATGCAAGTAATAAGACGAATGTAAATGCATATGAATTCAACAATAAAAATTGTCTCTCTTTATGGTATTTACTATTTTAAAGTTGTATTTAAAGTAATTGAAACACTTCATGAAATAATGCCAATGATTGTTAAAAATAAACTTTCCAGAGCTTGTATAATTAAAAAAATAACTGTTTTCCAAAGTATCAGTCACTTTGAGAGATTATTCACTTCTTCAAAGTCTGCTATTTCTGCATTTAAAGTCTTTTTGGAAAAGGAAACAGGAATAAAATATATGTATTTATACATAAATACATTTATGAAATGATATTGATATAACTATTTTAGATGTTTTCCTTAAAATTAAAATTACATTCAAAATCTGTGACATACTTTTTAAAACCAGAGTCAAAGTTAATAAAGATTTATTCTGTATTTTTAAAATAACAAGTAGTTTCTACATACTAAGCTTGATTGACATTTTGATCTTGTGAAATGAATTATGCATAAAGATCATTAACGTGGAAGAAATAAACTCCATTGGCTTCACTTGTGATTTGAAAGCATACATCTTTTGGGGCATCAGATACCTTCAATTTTTCTCCTTAGTTTTTGGCATATATTTTTGCATGTTCCCAGACACCTATATATTTTCATCCTGACAACTATTTTCCTTAGAAATATTCTGCTTTACCTCCCTTAGAAGAAAAGAATGAATGTTTATCACTCAAAATGCAAAGTATGATGTTCTGTATTAATATTCAACATGTTGATGATGTTTTCAGAACTTGTTTATTTATCTAAATTCAAATGATTAACCATTGTTCTCATAGCTTATTATCTCAGTCAAGAATTGAGATCTGGGGGCGGCTGAACAGCTCAGTTGGTTAGAGCACAAGCGCTGAACACCAGGGTTGCTGGTTTGATTCCCACATGGGATGCGGGGCTGCACCCACTGCAACTAAAGATTGAAAATGGTGACTGGACTTGGAGCTGAGCTGCGCCCTCCACAACTAGATTGAAGGACAATGACTTGGAGCTGATGGGCCCTGGAGAAACACACTGTTCCCCAATATGCCCCAATTAAAAAAAATCAAAAAAAGAATTGAGATCTGATGTTACTGATATTTTCATCAGTACTAGAGTTAACTTGAAGGTTGTTTTGTATACTGTATTAACCATCTTCTCTATAATTTTTAATCCTTTTGTGCTGATAAAAACTTATATTCTTGACGCTGTTTTGTAGACATCTTGTTAACAAGTCAATTGTCTCACAGGAAGATTTTGTTACAGTTATACCAAGTGTAAAAAAATCACCTTATGTGATAAAAAGCATTTACTTCTCATCATAACTATTAGAATAAGAATGAATGGTTCAACTTGAATGTTGTGCCGTAATATGAATCATGCATTTGTACCACTGTCCAGTGATTGTGCCTCAAATTCTACATATGTCAAAAGTTCAGCATCCTCACTTTTTACTAATATGATAAATGCACTGATTCTGTGCTGTGAATAGATATGAATATTTAACTACTAATGTTAGTAGATTTTATGTGGATTGACCTTTTGCTTGTGCCAACATCAACAATCACAGTACCAGTAGATGAAGGCACAACAAATTAAATACATGAGTATTTTTATCAACTTTTGAACATGTTACCTTTATTACCTATGTTACCTTTGTGTATGACATAAAGAAATAGAAACTGATGCTCATAGAAGCTTTGGATTGGCTGAAATAACAGTGTCAAAGACATCTAATGAATCATTCATTGTCAATCACAAGAGAGGTTACCACCATGAGCTTTGTAGTTACATCTATCTTGTTCAATATTTTTAATAAATAATGGGTGAATAATTTGTCATGTTTGTTACACTAGTTACAGATTTAGCAAAAGAAAATCGAGTGGATTTGGGTCAAAAGGAAAAACAACTTGACTGGATGAGACAACTGGATTATAATGTCAGAGTACATAAAAAAAAAAGTCTTAGAAACTTGGCAGAAATCTCAAAATTAGTCAATAGTGGTATATGGTTGCTAAAAATATACACATTTTTTGAGAATAAGGGAAGACACAGTCTTACTACACTTTGTCCCAGAATACCCAGAATAGCCTACTTATTTAACGTGACAACATTAAGATAAATAAAACAAATAAAAGAATACCAATGGATTTAGAGACCTTCGAAAATGTATATGAAGTGTTACCTTAAGACTGAGAAATTTTACCTTTGAAAAATAGTCTGGGGGAAATTGACTTTTGTTTTCAAATGTTTGAGAACGTTCCTTGGTGGGACATATAGATTTGTTACATCTGGCCATAAATTGTTGAACCATCAGAAATGCAGATTTTCTTTTTTCACTATATAAAAGAGCTTTCTAGTACTGGCAGCTATTCAAATAAGGAAAGGACTATCTTGAAAAGTCATAAGGTTTAGGCTACTATGAAAATATATTCATAGCCTGTGATTTTCAAGCTCAGAGGATGTTCCAGGGTAAGGAGGCAAATTGGTAGAACAAGGGAATTTCACCTCTAACTCTATAAAAACAATTCCTCATTAATATATTTTATCTGCCCAGCTTTTGTAAGATTAAAAAACACACTATTTTATCTTTTTATTGTAAAGTATTTTAAAATTTTACAACGAGTGAATTACATAACCATCTGACAGCAGTTCTGTAAAGAAAATTTAAATGCTTGAAGGAGTGTTTGAACTAGGTTGCCCTTAAAGCCTATCAGACACTATTTTAATAATAACTATTATGAAATTATAACATTATCTACAAATAAACTGTTCGAGAAGTTTACAGACTCTCTCTCTCTCTCTCTTTTTTTTTTTTAACAGAAGAAAATGTCCAAAGTTTATTACAGATATACATGCTGGGGGATGTCATAAGATAAGAGACCAGCTACAGACTCTCTCTTTAACCCTTAACACAGCCCTAAAAGAAAGCATTATTATTGTCACATATGAGAGAACTGAGGACCAGAAAAGTTTAGCAGATTGTGTAAGGGCTGATGACATGTGGAAAGAGCTGGATTTACTTTTACCATTACACAAATGTTATGAAATCAGAGTTGGTATTATCTTAGAGATCATATCCTACACCATTCAAGTTCTGATATTTTAAGACACACACCACATCACCATTCAGTGATTAGCTAACCTGTATTTTAATATCTTCAAACTCACTAGCTTGTTCTTGAGTTACCGCATTCTGTTTAAAATTAACTTCTTATGTGAGGTGAAATTTGCTTTTCTATTGGACCCAGTTCAAGACCTATTTGCTTTTATCATGGTCATTTGTGATGGTTTTTCCTTTGATGATGTTTATATTTAAAATGGGTAAATACAACATGAGACAAAGCATAACAATATAGTAAGGGTTTCTGCAATGGGATTATAACTTCAAAAGAGCTTTCTTTGCATAATAAATTGTAATTTAAAACAATATGGCTAACATAAACACTCATTAGCATTTGTTCTGCTCTGGCAAACATCTTCGTAAGATAAGAGACTATAATGACAAGCAGAATCACTGTTCAACAAACAAACAAACATTTTTTCAGAAGTGAGCCTCAATTGGCAACTGAGTAAAAGGTATAGGGTAGACATGGTTAAAAAGTGATCTACACAGAACTCTCACCACCTCCAGGGCAGCTAATTAGCCAAAGGGATATGAATACCATGCGGGAGTGTAGAACATGTCTCTGGGGGAAGAGACTCATAAGCTTCAAGTGGAATCTCAACTGTTAGTTTAATGTTGGCTTAATCAATCAGTAGTCAACAAGCATGTTCCTAAAATGGGCAGAGAAAAGCATAGCAGAACCTGACAACAGACAGTCTTGTGTCAAATAAGAGATTTTGCAGCAGGCACTGGAGCATAAATTTATGGAAATTGTGCTTTCAAGGCAGTACTTACTTCTTGGTTTCAAGGCAAGATCTCACTCGACGGATACCAGTCAGGAACAAAGCAAATGCGGGCAAATAAGAGGTATCTGGTCACTGGATTGCAATTTATCTCAGCATACTGGTCAATTACTTAAAACCAGGTAGATAATTACAAAGCAATTGTAGAGTGAGCAAACTGAAAGACTGAATTAGAAAAAAAGAAATATACATATATACATATACATATATGTATATATATATATATATATATCAAAGTCATTTATATATCTTATTAATCTTAACAGACATTTTCATTTTCTTCATTACTTGATGGTGGTAAGTTGGTATTATTCAGGAGAAAACTTTTAGTTTTAGTTAGAAATGTATCTCTGTGTGTCTGTGGTCTAAAATGGCAATTAATCAAGCTACCTATGTGTAAAAATATTCACAAAACACAACATTTATAAGTGATGAGTTGCCTTGAGCACAGATGTAATGCCATCTGAAATACAGTAATAACCACTAAGCTATCCTTCATGTCCAAATGTGCCTCGCATTTCATACTATTATTTGGGCATCAGATCACCCAAGACATGCTTCCCATTTTAGCTGTAGCATATCACTGAAGACAATAAGAAGTTAATACAAGTTTAAAATAACATTTTAGGTAAAATTATAGTATTTATTTCCTCAAAAGAAGATATGCGTTCTTAGCAAACACAACCGTGATTGCTACAGCTGAGATACAGTACACATATAGGACTCCAAAAGATCAAAATGAGAGCTGCTGTTTCATCACTGTCATTACATGAGGCTGTTATAGGCAATAAAGAGGAACTAAATGTGATTCTCTTCATTTCTTTTTTAGTATTTCTAGTCTCTAATTTTATGAGTGTCTATGTCTAGCAAACTATAGAGTCTTCCAGAAAAACACTACATTTTAATGGAAATAAAAAGAAAGCAAAGTTATAAACTATTTTGTACGTTATACGTCACACACACACACACACACACACACACACACACACAGAAATACCTTGTAATTCATCATTCATTATCTAGCAATCAAAATTTTAAATGTTTTTGGTCCTAAGATTTCAGGTCCAGATCCTCAAAGGAAATGTTTCCTTTGAGGAAACATTAAAATTATATATATATATATATATATATATATATATATATATATATATATATTATATATATTTATATATATTTATATATTTATATATTTATATATAAATATATTTACATATTTATATATTATGTATACTCTATATTTATATATGTATATTATATATAGTTATATATAATTATATATAATTTTCTTTAAAATAATTATAACTTTATCATTTCACTTTTATATCTAAGGAAAAAAGACTGGTATACCTTCAAACCTCTGTCCCATTTTAAAAAAACACACTGAGTAACAATAACTGGAAAGAACTCCAAAGAGTGTTGGAGAGCTCAGATAAAGTTTTAATGGGAGTCATGAAAAGGATGGGAAAGCTATCATCATCTGCTAATACATTCTGCAATGATTCCTTAAAAGCAAGAAAGTTTTCTGTTCTTAAATCACATCACCACGTCATTCCTGATACGTCATTTTAGCTACCCTCTGTGGTTGAGCTTATTCGATTATGATTGTATCATATTTGCTTTCATTTTACAGAAGTATGACAGCTGTGGAAGAAACAACACTGAGAATTCCGACCAAGGACCAGTAATGCAACAGGAAGAAGAGAGAAATTAGTATTTCAACCCCATTTTGTTCTGACTCTCATATTTTGGAAATAATTTCTTGCAACTTAGAAGCTGTTTGCTGCAGGGCAGAATTAATTCACTTTTGAAATTATATTTAGATATTAGCTCTCTCTCTGCATTTGGGAGGATGATACACAATTTTGGCATTGGCTCTTTGCTGAACTTAAATTTTCCAAGGAGGCAAAAAACACATAATCAGCTTTTCCATTCTCTATGATTGATTTCTGGAATAAGATATGTGAGGAAACCTGAGTGAATACTATGCCCACCAAGCTGGGACGGACATTTGCTTCAAAGAAGTTAGTGACTTTGCAACCGTCTCTCTGGAGATGTGCCTTGTGTGCAATGGTGCAGAGGAAAAACAGGGAAAATGAAAAGGAAACGATGAATGCAGTTTGTGTTTCGGATTCCATGCCAATTTCATAATGTGTATTAATGATACATGTTGACAGTAAAGCTATTTAATGATCATTAAACAGAATTGCTATCCCCCATTAACAGCAGACTATGTTATAACACTTTGGCTAATTCCTCATTAAATTCAACATAGATTAAAGAACAAATTTTATGTGTATAGCTAAAAAAGAAAGATCCCTTCATTTTATTTTTCTAAGAAAAAAACATCCTTAGGGAAAATTGGCAAAACCTTCAGGTTACAATCAGCAAACAAAAAAGAAAGCGCCTTTTTTATTGATGTTCAAAAATTCAAAAATATTGTTCAAAGATAGTGAAAGAAAATGAAGATTGTTCCACTGTGGTGTCTTTCTGGAAAATGCTTATTCGACGTAAGATTCAAATTTGCAACTTATGAATGTATGACTTCAAAGTCATTAAAGATGCTCCTAGAAAATGAAATTCAGAAATTGTCTGTAGTGTAGGAGATAGGGAGGAGACGACAACGTTTCCAGTGTCAGCTTCTCCCCACTGCCCTCCTCTCCACAGTGCCCAGGCATGATTTGGACATGCTCTAATAGGTAGGATTAGGTGACTTTGGTTCTGCTGAGCAACAGATGATGGCACTCCTCTTCTCATTTGTCTCTATGCATCTGTGAAGGTCAAAAAACTCCTGAACTAGGAAACTGAGCCTCCATTGTGTGTCAGTAGAGGTTCAAATATAGTAAATGAGATTTGACATTTAGAGATTTATTGACATGTTCTTAATTGCAGGGAAACTCAATAGAGGCCCCTAAGAAGAAAATTATTGTAAATGAAGACATCTGCATTTTTAGTTAAACTTAGCACTAAGGTCAAATTATTTGAAAGAAATTTGACTCTGGATAGAGTTTATAGAATAATTGTTTACAATCTTTGCTTCTGCCTTGTGAGATTTTGGGTGGTTTTAACATTATTCCTTATTTTCATGTATTTAATATTCTTCCTAATATTTTTCAGTATTATTTGAATTTCTATATGACTGCTTCCATAAATGAGAAAAAGTATGGGAAGAATCATTATAGTTGAAATAATTATACGAAATATAAAGACAAGGAAAAATTAAAGTCAATGAGTAAATTTAATGGCATGAAATATATTGAATACATGCTACCTAAAAAGTTTAGTTAGCATGGATCAATCATATTATACATCCTCCTTTTCATTTAATGGGAAATAATTTTGGTGGTTATCAAATAACTAAACATATGTAGAGATTGTTGTCTTATGATTCAATCAGCTCAGAGTTTGTGTAAAAGAAAAAATAATATTCCATTTCTATAATGTATCTATGTAAGGTTGGAACATAATATCAGGTGGATATGTGAATCTATAATTAATGATGTACTCATAACTTTGAATTCCCTAACTCAAAATAATCTTGTGATGCCAAACAGGAAATAAGAAAACGCTAGTTTGTAAATTACTCATGGAGTTGAATATGTCTATGCAGTTTTGTGAGTAACACAGTTTAGATAAATGGATTATGAGGAACTGCTGAGAATCACCCCATTTTCCCCCTCACCTTTTACTAGGAAAGGATAGTACCAAAAGTCTTACTGTTTTAAAATGCTATTCTGTTCTTCCAAATCTTCTAAAATCCATTTCTTTCAGCTCTTCCACATTTCCCTGTCTTGCTTTCCCAGGGTTTCCTGAGCTTAATTTAACATGGATGCTCTTAAATTTCTATCTAGTTATTAAATTAACACTTGCCAAGGCATGAACAGGGCTAATACCATCAGCCTTTCCTCTACTGTTCCCCTTCCAGACCTAGTAAGGTACATGGCTAAGTGACATGTGCTGATCTCTAGTGGTCCAATCCGTACATATTAGAGTTTTCTTTTTCCTTGACTTACTCTTCTGCCAATCAGTCTCTGGACTTGTTGCTCACCGCCATCAATTCTGCATACCTCAGCCCTATTCTCCAAATTATTTGTTGGCTTCTAGTAATAAATCTCTCTTTCCCTTTATGTCAGTACTTACCGTAGATAGTTTCCAAACATTGGGCTTTTGGTTTGGGACCCATTTATAATTTCTGACTCATGTCTTCATACAAATATCTCAAATCTTATCTGAGAATCAATTAGTGTACTAAACTCTGTCTCTATTTGGTTGATCATATTCATGGAAGTGAATCATGGCCCCAGATTTAAGTGTAGGGACTACTTCCCTACCTCCTATCAACAAAATGAGGAACAAGTCAACCCCTGACTCTCAAGAACTCAACCTTTTGTGTGTGATTCCCTCCAACCCACAACTGAGGAAGGCCAAAAAACTAGGACAGAAAGGACAGAAAGATGAGAGACCAGTACCAATCAGCTACATCACACCAAACCTCGATCTCCGCCTACGCATGAAACATAGTGGCCATTCTGCCACAGATTCAGATCTGAAAACTTTTAATTCAAAAATGGAATGCTTAAGTTGTGCTCACATGTAAAACCAGTTTGATCATACCACCTTGACTGGATATTAATCAGATTAAACTAGTCAGGCTAATCAGGAAAAAAATGATACAATTAACAACATGAGTAATTAAAGAGGTGGCATCACTATGAATTCTATAGATATGAATGGATAATAAGGGAATATTAGAACAACTTTATATCAATAAAGTCAACAATTTCAATGACATGAGCAAATTCTTAACAGCTACAAACTACCGAAGGTAACTGAGGAAGAAATAGGTAAACTGAATAGTCATATATCTACTAAACAAATTGAATTTGAATTTGCTTTTAAAAATCTCTGTACAAAGAAAACTCAAGGCCCTGATACTTTCACTAGAGAATTCTACCAAACATTTAAGAAAGAAATAATACTAATTCTATACACTCTTTCATAAAACTGAAGAGGAGAGAATAGTTCTCAACTCACTCTTTAGGTCAACATTATCCTAATTCCCAAAGTGACAGACATTATTTAAAAAAGCAAATAAAATCCCACAGACTTGTATTCATATAAACCTACATTTGTCATAAACATAGATGCAAAAATTTTAAATAATATTTTAGGAAATACATCAAACAGTATAATACATCAAGAGTAAGTAACATTTATCCAGATTTGCATGGTTGTTTCAACATTGAAAATCAGTCATGAAACCTATCATATTTACAAACAAAAAAGAAAAGTCACATAGTCATCTCAGTAGATATAGAAACAGCATTTGAAAAAAATCTAATATTTGCTTCTGATAAAAACTCTCAGCCAAATAGCAAATGAAAAGGACTTTCTCAACCTCATAAACAACATTTATGAAAAACCTACAGCTAAAAATCATACTTAATTAGGAAAGACTGATTGATTTCTCTTAATTATCAGGAAAAAGACAAAAATGTTCAACCTCACCACTTCTCTTTAACATTGTACTGAAGGTTCTATCCAGTGCAATAAGACTAAAAAGAATGAAATTAAAGGGCATCCAAATTGGAAAGGAAGACGTTAAACTGTGTTCATTAACAGCTGACTTGATCACCTAAGTAGACCACGTGATGAAATCTACAATAAATCTACTAAAACTAATAAGTAAGTTCAGCAAGTTTTCAGGGTGAAAGATTGATATAAAATATATGAGTATCAATTGTGTTACTATATTTTAGCAATAAACACAGGAAATAGAAATTGAAAAAATACAATTTACAACAGCATTAAATGTACAAAAGCATTAAATGCTTAGGAATAAATCTAACAAAAGATATATATGATCTAAATACTGAAAACTGAACAACAATAACAACAAAACCCAAAAACATTGCTGACAGAAATTAAATAGGACTTAAGTAAATGGAGTGACATATTTTACTCACAAGCCACAATATTAAATATTATTACATGTCTCCCCAAAATTGATTTATAGATGTTGTGTGATCCCAATCTAAATCCTAGCACATTTTTAAAGTAGAAGTTTAACAAGTTGTTTCTAAAATTTATATGGAAATGTGAAGAGTCCAGAATGATAAAAAATAATCTTGCAAGAGAACAAAGTTGAAGCACTCACACTAGTTTATTTCAGAACACAAAGCTAAATTTTTAAAGACAGTCTAGAAAGGAACAACCAGTTTTTGTGGCAAAGGTGAAAAGCTTTTAGTGGAGAAAAGAATAGCTTCTTCTACACCCAGTATTGGAAAAATTGGAATTCAACATCTTTCCTACCTTCCCCCCAAAAGAATATCCATCTACACATCATGCCATATGAAAATTGACACAAAATTTAATAATTTAAATGTAAAATATAAAACTATAAAACTTCTAAAACATAAAAGAAATTTATGTGATTTTGGATTACATATAATACCAAAAGGATGATCCGCAAAAGAAAAAAGTGATACATTTGAATTCAAAATTAAATCTTTTGGGAAAAAAAATTAAATCTTTTGTACTTTAAAGGTCACTGCTAAGGGAATGAAAAGAAAAGCTACTGACTGGGAGGAAAAACTGTAAAGAACTTGTATTCAGAATATATGATAAAATATAAAGAACTCTCAAAACCCAATAAGAAGACAGTCAAAAATGGCAAACAACTTGAACAGACCCTTTACCAAAGAAGATATATGGATGGCAAATATAGACATGATAAAGAGAGTCAATATCCCTAGCCATTAAGGGAATACAAATGAAAACCACAATGAGATACCACTACACACCTATCACTACAATTGGATGTCTAGAACTAAAGACTGTTTATTCAAATTGTTGGTGACAATACGGTGCATCTGGAACTTTCATACCCTGCTGATGAGATTAGAAAATGGTAACTAAATATGTGTAGTTTGTGTATTTCTTTTTTTTAATTTATTGGGGTGACAACTGTTAGTGAAATTACATAGATTTCAGGTGTACAATTCTGTATTAGATCATCTATAAATCCCATTGTGTGTTCACCACCCAGAGTCAGTTTTCCTTCCATCACCATATATTTGATCCCCCTTACCCTCATCTCCCTCCCCCCACCCCCTTACCCTCTGGTAACCACTATTGTCTGTGTCTATGAGTTCTTGTTTCTTATTTGTTTGTCTTGTTCTTTTGTTGTTTTTGGATAGATGAATGGATAAAGAAGTGGTATATGTACACAATGGTATATATACACAATGGAATACAATTGGGCGGTAAGAAAAGATGATATAGGAACATTTGTGACAAATGGATGGATCTTGAGAGTTTGTGTATTTCGATCATATCTCAATTAAAAAGGAAGATAAAGTATGAAAACTTTTCATTTGAAAATAAAATGCATATGTTGTGTTCTCATATAAAACCAGCTGATCCCATTAAAATGACTGAACATTAACCCAAATCTTTTAGTCTGGGGAAATGTTTCCTTATGTTTTTGTTTGATTTCAAATAATTTCTTAAAGTCTCACCACTATAGAGATAAATAAAACAGCAAATTAACTACTCTGTCTAAAAATGCCCTTAATTGTTCTCTTCTAAACAATGTACTTTTCTTTAGTTATTGGACCCTTTTTTTGACTGTAGTAATTTTTATTCCTTTCCTCTAAGCTATAGTTCCCTTGTTCATTCAAGAACACATTGTACCAGGATACATTAAGTCCACAGAAGTTCTCTAATTTTAGAACACCTACCTGATTTTGTCTAAATCATGGAGGGCAATAGGTTACCTGTTCTATTTCAGTGCTTCTCACTGCTAATCTGAGGATCAGGACTAAGCTGAATTTATATGTACCACCTGGAAAGGTTTGTTAAAACTATCAGTATTTGATGCACACCCTTGTAAATGCTAATTCCTGTCAGGAGAGTGGAATCTTTATCTTTTAAAAGCCATCCTGGGTTGATACTTCATGCATGGCCAGTCTGCGAAACCACTGGCTATTTTTAAATATCAGGGCTTCTTCAGAAGCTGTGAGTAAGCAGTAGAAAAATCTTGATAGGTGGATTTTCATTAATTTATAGGATCAAGGTGCTCTGTATGCGTTTCTTCAAAGGAGAGCCTCAGCTGTAATTAACAATTTACATGAGATAACTTTTCAAAGGAGGTAAAGAGACCTGTTTCCTTAGCTACCAAAGTAAAAGGGAAGGCGGGCACTTGCTAAGAAGCCCAGACAACTATACAGTGAAGAGTAAACGCTTCTTTACTTATATCCTGATAGTAGCATAATTAATCAATCAATACATTTAGACTATAATTATAGAAATTTAAAGTGATGTGACAATTTTACTCCTGTGTCATTACCCCTAAACATAAATAGTATCCTGATATAGCCACATAATATATGAAAAACATATTTATGTCTTATTTTGGCATGAATTATTTAGACAATCACTGAAATGCTCTACTTCATTTAGCTTGAAATTAAGTATGGTTTCAATCTTGGGTTAAACATTAGGGAATTGCATTTGCAACCAAAACAAACAGCTTTGTCCTGCATGCCACCTCCATTTCCCTTCCACCTCCCGACTCATTACTTCCAAAATTGTATTTTAGGGATGCTATTAGAATCTTCCTATCCAAAGGCCTTCTGCAACATTGGAGAAAGATTAGAATTTAATGATAGGCATGCTATTATTTCTTTCTTCAATTTTCATACTACAATCAAGCAAACAAAACAAAACAAAACAAAACAGGGGTTTCACTTTTGTTAAAGTGTTTGACTAGCTATGCTGAATATCTCCCTATTGTAAAACATCTAAAATACTGGATACAAAACACTGAAAAAAAAATGTTATAAATGTATAGCTGATTTTTCAAGTAAAGAAATCTGTATGGTTCAGATTGAAGATGAGCTGGAATATTAGAGTGGTAAATTTATGAGCTGATGTTACAGCTTTACTGTCAGAGAAGAAGGAAACTTAATTTAGTAGCTTGGTTTCAGTATCCATATCAGCATAGAGGATAAGTAGGGATGGTCATAGTGAGTTGTAACTGAATCTTCCATGTAAAGTTGAGATCGGCAAAGTACTAAACGTTCCATGAAATGATGGAATTGAAGAACAATCTTCCCACCAGCCCAGTAAGATAATCCAAAAACTTTTTTTATTATGATTTGAACTCTGGGTGGAGACTAAAAATGCCCCCCTTAGAATCTGAAACCACGTGCACCTGATGCGATGGACGCTCTATAGCACATACTCCAGGTTCACCTTCAATTTCAGCTTCCGCTGTGGGGGCAGTTTCCGTGCATTTAGCAGACTCCCCACCTCAAGTACATGTCCACCACCACCCCAGCTTTCCTCTAAAGCTTATAACACCTGTGGACAACACTTAATCAATGAAGGATGTGAGCCAGGAAAAGCATTTCTCAACTCCTTGCCTTCAAAGGAAAGACTCTGAGGAAACTCCCACATTGTTTCTCAGAAGACCACTCGGAGTAAGAAGGCTGAGTCTCCATCGCCTGCAGGGATCACTATAGCTCCATACTAGCATGTCCTTTATGGCAACTGCATTTTTCCCTGTCTTATTGTCTTCACTCCTGCCTACTGACTTCCTGAGATCACCGCCATCCACACACAAGTCATTGGAGCAAACAATGCTTTCAGAGAAATACAAACTAAGACAATAGATTTTCACCTGGTGTGAAAATCCATATGATCAAGGAATCCTCAAGCTAAAAGTATCAATGTCAAATTATGTTCAGATCAGTGAACCCCCTCATGCAACTGTCAGAAATAAATGCAAAACATTCTGATGGCAAACACCCTCAAACCAAAACACTTAGTGGCATTCGAGATAAAAAGCCCCTCTAACATGACTTAATAGTACAACATTATGAAGCGTGAGAAGAAATAATCCATTTAAAACAATATGAAGAACTGAAGACTATATTTTTTCATTGTTGCTTAGTGGCTTAAAGAATACTAGTCATATTATCTCACAGTTTCTATAGGTCACCAATACAGTGCATAGAGAGGATGGTTTGTCCTGGCTTCCATGTGGTTTGTGGGATCAGCTGGAAGGCTTGAGGGCTGACTAGCTGGAACAATCTAAAGATTTGTGCCTAAAACTGTTCAAACTACTATAACAAAACACCATAGATAGGGTCGCTTATAAACAACAGAAACTGGTTTTTCACAGTTCTGGAGCCTAGGAAATCCAAGATCATGACGCCAGTGTATTTGTTTGGTGAGGGCCCACTTCCTGGATGGCACCTTTACCCTGTATCTTCACATGATGGAAGAGACAAAGGAGCTCTTTGAGGCCTTTTTAATAAAGTCACTAATCCCATTCATGAGGTCTCCACCCTTCTGACCTAATCATCTCCCAAAGCCTCCACACCCTAATTTCAGCACCTTGGGCATTAGGTTTTCAACACATGAATTTTGGGAGGACACAAACATTCAGACCATAGCAACTTGTCTGTGGTTAGAGGAGCTGCTTCCAAGGAGGCTAACTTGTCTAGCTGGCTGTGGCTCGGGTGTTCCCCACATGGTCTTCTCTAGAGGGATCCTTGACTATCCTTACAATGTGGTAGCTCACTGTTCCCAGAGGGAACCATGTAAGAGACCAGGGAGGAGTCTGTAATGTCTTGAATGACCAAATCTCGTAAATCACACACTGTCACGCCTGCAGTATCCTAGTCCTCACATAGGTCAGTTCTACTAAATGTGGGCGGGGATTACACAGGATGTGATGACCAGGAGGCAGTGAGTGATTATTGTGGAAACCTTGGAGGTTGGCTACCACAGAGACTGTGGTGGGTGTGTATTATGCCAAATTAAGTAAGCTAAAGGAACGGCGTTTTTCAGAATTCCCCTCTCAGCCTAGTTCTGTGTTGGTGAGGACCATGAAAAAGATTTTGTGTAGAAGGGTAAAGTGAAGCAGAAGCAGGAGTACTATTCTTTTTCATCTCAGGAGGTCAGTACTGGGTACAAGGCACTGTCATAGCTCATGTAGGTTGTTGTTTATTTGCTGTCTCACCTTGTTGCAGTGGGACAGAAGCTAGGCCCATTATGATGCCACACACCAGACCGCCCTTCAGCCTCTGTAACTTCTGGATGAGGTGTGTTTTCGCTGGTATCAGCTCTTCCTGCAGTCACCACAACTTTGAGTTTGGAGACTTGGAAACAGTGAATGACTGGCCTGGATTCCTGTTTGTTCTGATGGATTCTGGCTTGTTCTTGCAGTTACTGGTTTCTTCTTGTTTTCCTCATTTTACACTCATTTTTTTCTTCCTTATTGCTTGTCCTGATGACTTCAGGCACAACATGACACAGAAACAAAAATCTCACGAAGACTGTTTAACCAGCTCCCACAAATATAGGAGAGTAAATCCCTATAATAAATCCCTTATTATATATAAATCTGGTAGTTCTTTACTCAGATCAAACTCTGACTGACAGAAAGACTATTACATAAGTAGCTTTTAAATTGAATAAAGCAGGAAAGAAGAAATCAATTACTATAAGAGATAAGATGGCATATAAAAGCAGATATATTAGAAAAGAGGCCAAATAGAAATTGTAAAAATGAAAATATATTGAAAAAAGAAAATCCTTCCAATATATGGGTGTGTTACTTAGATATACACTCTGAACAGGATGTTGGAGGTTGCAACAAAATTCTAAGTA
The DNA here is from genome assembly GCF_964194185.1 of Rhinolophus hipposideros. Classification (NCBI taxonomy): domain Eukaryota; kingdom Metazoa; phylum Chordata; class Mammalia; order Chiroptera; family Rhinolophidae; genus Rhinolophus; species Rhinolophus hipposideros. Next base: position 8,621,632 of record NC_138051.1, on the reverse strand, counting down.
AACAGTAGTTCAAATAAGATAGACGTTTATTTCACTTCGATAAATGCAAGCAATTCAGGGCTCCTGTGGCTAAGGCATTTATACCTTGTGAACGAACGAGACTTTTTTTTGTAACATCCTCAATAAATTTTTATACCTGTGTCCATCATGGCTGCTGCACATCCTGCCATCACATCTGCACCCCACTGCACTACAGTGTAAGGAAGACTAGGAGGACATGTCCCTTTCCTTTTAAGACTGTGATCCAGTACACATCAATTTTACTTATATCCCATTGATCTGGCCATCAATAGTTGTAATGGAGGGTGGGAAATGTTGTTTTTAAGTAGATGGAAAATTATCTATCTAAAACTTATATTACTACAAAGGCGAATATTGATTCAAGAGGACAAATTGTAGTCTCCGACACAATGTCTGTAAAGCAGTTAAGAGACTTCCTGAGAGACCATTATCAAATAGAAAAAGCTGAGGATTTTACAGAGACTAAAGATAATTTGAGAATAAAACGACAGAGAAAGGGCAATAGATTAAAACAAGATAGATGCAAGAATGGAAAGAATAAAGATCGTGAATTTCATAAAATTGATAAATAACATAAATCCTAAGATGTAAGAAGCACACTATAGCAAGATAAAATAAACAAAATTACATATAGCTGTATTGTAGAAAAATCAAAACACCCAAGACATAAAGAAAATCTTTAAAATCCACATAAATAACCCATGAGGAAAACTGCTGGATTCTCCATAGAATTTACATTGCAATGCATTGTTGTGCTTACAGGGAAATAAGTAAATCCCTAAGCACCCCTTGAATAAATAACCAAACAAAAGTACAAAAAATGACCTGAATCCTGTAAAAGCATCAAAGAACAGTGAACTGCCTTCAAGACACAAAAGGGAAAGTTAGAGCTAGCCTGACACAAATGTTGATATCATCGTTATTTTCTAGAGACAAAGGCTAAAGAAGCGGATCCTGGAAACATGGCATTATGTTAGTAAGCCTGGTTCCAGTTCTTCAAGCAGAGGGAATTTCTGATACTTCCTGGAGAAAAAGCTGATCCTAGAATACCCAAAGACTGAGATTAAATGAGGCAAGCCACTGAGAGCGAGACAGCAAAAACAACAAGCATCTAATTTAGATGCTTAAGATATTGAAATGATCACACATGGAATGTAAAATGACTGTATATAAAATGTTTAAGCAAATAATAGATGAAATTGCAAAATCAGTAAACTACAAAATGTCATCAAGAATGAACAGACAAACAATTCCATTCTGACCATGATGTATAACACGAACTGGAGTTTTCATAACATTATAAGCATCTAGAAAACCTGGAAAATATAAGAGCTCAATGATTTCAGATGTAGGAGAATAGGCAACATAGAATTGTAGTCCAAGGGAAAAGGAAACACACAAAGTAAGCCCTATGATGTGCCTGCAAGCATGTTCTAAGCTGTGGCACAGGAGGAAAATCCTAGCATGATCTCACTAAGTTGCAGAGACAGAGCTCAGAGTAAGACAAGGCTCAGGTACCTGGAGTGTGGAATGTGCAAAGCAGATTACCAGAGAGAAGGAAGGGATCCAAAGGAAGAGCTCCAGGACCATACACAGGTATCCCCATGAATATGTTGCTAAATACTAAGTTGCCCTTGCCTGGGGGAAATTTAATAAACTGGGAGCTTTAAGATAAACAATTCCTGGAATTCCAACATGGCTAGGAAATGTCTGCTTACCAATCAACCAGAATATTCAGTAGAGATATCAGAGAGGTTATGCCTTAGTACTGCTGCTAAAGTAATCCTTAGGTAAAGAATCCTCTAAGCACACCCTAAAAAGCTTAAAAGCAAATCTCTAACGTAGCAAGCTGACCCTAGCCCTAACCTGGAAGAAAACAAACAAACAAACAACAACAAAAAACAGCTAGAGAAAAATGATACATTACTTACTGAGGAATCCAAATAAAAATATTTGCATATTTCTCATCTGACACATTATAATCCAGAAGACAATGAAACTATGTTTTTATATTTATGTGGTTAAATATAGTAAACATTAATTTTAATGAATTAAAATCTCAGAAGAAATTTCATGGAAAAGCTGATTTTAAAGTTTCTATGTAATGCAAACAATATTGACTATTCGAGATGATTTTAAAAATCAAAAGCAAGAACAATGTTGAAGAACATACTGTATTTGATGCTAAGATTTATTATAGGCTGCAGTGATTAAGAGGGTAGAGTAATGGTATAAGGACAGATATTTAGATTAATGGAACAGAATATAATCCAGAAATGTATGCATGAATATGCAATCAGTTGTTTTTTTATTGAATTTGCCAACATAATTTAAAGGGGGAAAGAATGGTGCTGGAACAACTGGATACTAATATAGAAAAAAAAAATAATCTCTCTGTTACACTAAAAAAGAATAAGGGCTGCCGAGTAAGTGAAATTTAAGTTCAATGGTTTGGGGCTTCATGGGACATCTACAAAATAAAGGATGAATTATTATTGTACTTCTCACCAACAAGAGGGAAGAACATTAGGTAATCCTTTTTGGATACAGGAGACAGCATATTCTACATCTAAGGATGCTGTTCCAACCCATTTATTAGATATGACAAATGTTCACATTCATCATATACACTAACTATGGAAGAAATATTAAACTACTATAAAAGCTTAGTTGACAAATGACTTGCACAATGGACAGCAACCAAAGGGCTGGCATGATGAACATGTAAACATGGTAAACATGGTGGTGTGAGTGAGTCTATGCATGATTTCAGTAGTATGAGCTCCCTCTTTCCTAATCTATCACCACTGTACAATATCTACACATACAGAAACAAACATCAAGCCACCCTAATAGCTCCATTCTGCATGAAGTCCAATCAGCTACTTGGTGCTGACATGGTAGAACAGTGATAAGGCCAGTTAAAGTTTTCAGTGAGGTGCTTAGCTCAGACATGAGACCATACAAACAAAGATATAATTATTCTAAATCAACAACTATAATATGGTGTTGTGTTTCCAAAAAGTAGAATGCCTGAGTCTGAAAATTAAAGCCTTAAAATAGGAATAACTTGCTTAACATCATCCAGTTACTCAATTGGGGAGTTTTAACTTCCAAGACCCATGCTTCTGGACTCTGTGGGTGTAGAAGTTCTGATTGAAAAAGGTAGACTGTATTGACCCCAGGAGAGTGCAAAAATGCCAATGAACTTAAACTATGGCTTCTTTCTGAGTATTTCAGGCAATTTCTTCCACAGGGGCCAGATGAGAAGTCACCATATTGATGATGCTAATTGATGTAAACTACAGGAAAAGTTAGAGTCTTGTACAAGATTAGAGCAGAGAGGAATACGTTTAATAGTAGGTGATTTTCTTGGGTGTCTCTTGTTGCTCCTTTGCCCTTTACCCAATTTTGAGACTAAAAGTAATAATACAACAGCTATGACATGAAAAGGCATAGTGATCAGGGCAACAGAATCCTCATTGATAAACGTCTAAGTTATCCAAAGTTAGGCAACCCAGGCCAACAGAGATGTTATTTAAGACTGAGAGAATGCAAATGGGTAGCTGAAGAGTGTCTTTTTCAACTCAGGCTGCTCTAACAAAATATCATAGATGGGAGAGATCCAAGATGGTGGAGTAAACACCATGAATGCCTCCTCCTGTGACCTCATTAAAATTACAACTAAATTATAATCAACCTGGAGAACCATCTGAAGTCTAGCTGAACAGAAGTTTTATAACTAAGGATATAAAGAAGAAACCATGTCAAGACTGGTGGGAGGGGCAAAGATGCAGAACAGGCTGGTCTGACATCTGCGTGTTGTGGTTTAGAATCAGGAAGGATTTCTTTGCTGCAGAGGTCCACACCCTGGGAGAGCAAGGGACCCCAGCTCTACACTGGGCTCCCCAGACCCGAGTGCCATGATGAAGAGCCTCCACAACATCTGGTTGTGAAAATCAGTGAGGATTCTGACCATTCTGGTGGGACAGAAGGCTGTAGGAAACTCAGATGTCCTCTTAAAGGGCCTATACACAGACTCATTCTCTTACAGGCACTCACCTTGGCCTCTGGTGGAGGAACAGTGACTCAGAAGGTGTCACAGACATATGGGGAGAGACTGAATTGTGTGGCTACAGAGAGAGGACTGGAGGGACAGTTGCCATTTTCCCTGTGTGGGGTCCTTTCCCTGTGTACCTGGGAGCCATCTTTCCTGTGATGGGGAGCCATCTTTTCTGTGATGAGCACTCCCCCTCATGGCCAAATCTGAATCTGCATTGGCCTGGTAAACTCATCACTGGCCTTGGTGTGCTCTGAGACTTTTGCTGAGTAGCTCCAGGCTCAGCACTGAAATCAAACTAGAATTTATATTAACCTGGTGAACACCACTCATCCCACCCAGGTGATTCCCTGAGACCCCACCTCACCTAACTTGCTTACTGCAGAAGGCTCTTGAGCTGCTGAACCTTACGGGAGCCAGCAGGCCACAGCAGGCCTCGGGGTACCCTACACATTTTGCAAGGTACCCCAGGCCCAGTAATGTTGGCAGCTGTTCTTGATTCACAGTGTGACCTCTTCCATGTGTCTCCAGGTCCAGCACAGGGAACAACCAACTGGGAATTGCTTTGTACCTCCTATCAGGTAGTCCCCAACAAGTCACAGGCAGTAACTGACCTGGTCCTGCACGAGAGCCCTTCCCAAAAGGCCTTAGTACCTATGTACCTGGAGGTCTGGTTAAGACCACAGCAGAGCACTACCCAATTAGCCCCACAAGTGGCACACCCAAAGGGCACTCTCAGCAGGCACCAGAACCTGCCGGGGAAAATACTGCTCTGTGAGGTAAGCCTCCCCTGCACAGCAGCCCATAAGCTGTGGATGGGACCAAACCCACAACCAGTCAGCCTGAGTGTCAATCCTACGCACTGATGTGTCAATAGAAATCAAAGCTCAACTACAACAGTAGGTCACACACAACCCATCACAAGGGACACTTCTGGAGCACCTGGCATTGGTGACCAGGGAGACTGTGCCACTGGACTCCACAGGTCACCTACTACATGAGGTCACCCAGCCAAGACTGGGAGATATAACAGATCTACCTAATACACAAAAACAAACATAGAGAGGTAGCCATAATGAGGAATCAAAGAAATATGTCCTAAATGAAAGACCAGGAGAAAACTCCCAAAAAAGAACTACATTAAATGGAGGCAAGCAACCTATCAGATACAGTGTTCAAAACAATGGTTATAAGAATGCTTAAGGAATTAGAACATCAACAAAGCAATATCAAACATAAAAAAAGAGCACAGAAAACAAACATAAAGACATAGAAAACATAAAAAAATAATGAGTCAGAAATGAAGAATATAATAACTGAACTGAAAAATGCACTAGAAGGCATCACGAGAGACTAGATGAAGCAGATGATCAAATCAGTGATTTGAAAGACAAAGTAGCAGGAAAAAAAAAACAATTGGAACAGCAAAAAGAAAAAAGAATTTAAAAAGTGAGGATAGTTTAAAGAGCCTCTGGGGACAACATCAAGCATACCAACATTCACATCCTAGGGATACCAGAAGGAGAAGAGGGAGAGCAAGGAATTGGAAACCTTTTTGAAGAATTAATGATGGAAAACTTTCCTAATTTGGTAAAAAACGTAGACATATAATCCTAGGAAATTCAGAGTCCCAAACAAGATGAACTCAAATGGGTTCATGCCAAGATACATTATAATTAAAATGGTAAAGGTTAAATAAAAGAGAGAACACTAAAAGTAGCAAGAGAAAGGCAACCAGTTACTTACAAGGGAACTACTATAAGATTGTCAGCTGAATACTCAACAAAACTTTCCAGGCAAGAAGAGACTAGCACAAAATATTCTAAGTGATGAAAAGCAAGGATCTACCACCAAGATTACTCTACCCAGAAAACCTATCATTTAGAATCAAAGGACAGATGAAAAGCTTCCCAGGCAAGAAAAAGCTAAAGGAGTTCATTACCACCAAACCAGTATTATAAGAAATGTTACAAAGTCTTCTTTAAGAAGAGGGGTGGTGGGGGGAAGAACATTAAGATGAGTAATAAAATGGCACTAACTATGTACCTATTAATAGTCACTTTAAATGTAAATGAATTGAATGTTCAATCAAAAGACATAGGGTAGATGAATGGATAAGAAAACAAGGCTCATATGTATACTATCTACTAGAGGCCCTCTTCAGATTGAAAGATACACACAAACTGAAAGTAAAGGGATGGAAAAAGATATTTCATGCTAATGGAAATAAAAAAACAAGAAGAAGAAAAAGAAGAAGAAGAAGAAGTCTGAGTAACTATACTTATATCAAATAAAATAGACTTTAAAACAAAGGCTATAATAAGAGACAAAGAGGGGCATTATATAATGATAAAAAGATCAATCCAACAAAAAGATATAATTGTTGTAAACATTTATGCACCCAGCATAGGAACTCCTAAATATATAAAGCAAATATTGAAAAACATAAAGGGAAAGATCAACATTAATACAATCATAGTAGGGGACTTTAACACCCCAGTGACACCAATGGACAGATCTTCCAGACACAAAATCAACAGGGAAACGGCGGTCTTAGCTGACATACTCGATCAGATGGATTTAATTGATATTTTTTAGATCATTTTACCCCCAAAGCAGTAGAATATACATTCTATTCAAGTGCATATGACATTTTTCCAAGATAGAACACATGTTATGCCACAAAACAATAAATTTAAGATTTCAATTACATCATATTTCTCCTCTAACCAAAATCGTGTGAAACTAGAAAACAATTATAAGAAAAATATTGAAAAACATACAAACATCTGGAGGCTAAATAACATGCTATCAAATGTATGGGTCAACAGTGAGATCAAGGACGAAATCAAAAGATACTGTGAGACAAGTGAAAATGAAAACACAACAACCCCAAACCTATGAGACACAATGAAAGCACTCCTAAGAGGAAAATTCATAACAATAAAGGCCTACCTCAAGAAACAAGAAAAATCTCAAATAAACCTCATGCTTAAAGAAAATGAAAAGAGAGCAGCAAACAAAGCCCAAAGTGAGTAAAGGAAAGGAAATAGTAAAGATCAGAGATGAAATAAGTAAAATAAATAAAAAAGAGTCTAAAAAAAATACAAAAGATCAATGAAACCAAAAGGTGAAAAGATAAACAAAATTCACAAACCTTTAACCAGATTCATCTAAAAAAAAAAAAAAGAAAAGGAGGAACCAAATAAATAAGATCATAAATGAAAGAAGAGAAGTGATAACTGACACCACAGAAATACCAAGGATTATTAGAAAAGACTATGAACAATTATTTGCGAACAAATGGGACAATCTGGAAGAAATAGATACATTCCTAGAAACATACAATCTTCCAAGACTGAATCAAGAAGAATCAGAAAATTTGAACTGACCCATTCCTACTAACAAAATCAAATCAGTAATCAAAAAATGAACAAAGCCCTGAACTGGGTCACTTCACAGGTAAATTTTACCAAACATTCAAAGAAGAGATAATACCTATCCTTCTCAAACTATTCAAAAAAATTCAAGAAGAGGGAAAGCTCCCAATCTGATTTTAGGAAGCCAAAATTACCCTGATTCTAAAACCAGACAAAGCATTACAAAAAAAAAAAAAAAAAAGAAAGAAAGAAAATTATAGGCCAATAGCTCTCATGAACATAGATGCCAAAATCCTCAACAAAGTATTAGCAAACTGAATTCAGAAATACAATGAAAAGATCATACACCATGATCAAGTGAGGTTTATTCTTGGGATGCAAGGTTAGTTCATTACTCACAAATCAATTAACATGATACACCACGTAATCAAAATAAAATATAAAAATTATATCAATAAATGCAGAAAATGCATCTGACAAAATCCAGGATCCATTTATGATAAAAACTCTCAGCAAAGTGGGAATAGAGGTGACGTATCTCAACATAATAAAGGCCATATACTCCCAACCCACAGCTAATATACTCAAAGGGGAAAAGCTAAAAGCATTTTCCTTAAGATCAGGAACACAACATGGATGCCCACTTTCATCACTTTTATTCAACATAGTACTGGAAGTCCTAGCCACAGCAATCAGGTAAGAAAAATAATTTAAAAAGCATCGAAATTTGAAAGGAAGAAGTAAAGCTGTCATTATTTGCAGATGACATGATACTACATAGAGAGAACCCTAAAGATTCCATGAAAAAACTATTAGAACTGATAAATGAATTCAGTAAAGTAGCAAGATAGAAAACTTAATATTCAGAAATTGGTTGCCTTTTTATACACCAATAACAAACTGTCAGAAAGAGAAATTAAGGAAACAATTCCATTTACAATTGCATCCAAACAAAAGCAAAAACAAAACACCTAGGAATAAATTTAACCAAGACGATAAAAGACTATACTCAGAAAACTGTAAAATACTGAAAAAAAGAAATTGAAAAAGATATAAATGAATGGAGGCTTACACTCTGCTCATCGATAGCAAGAATAAACATTGTTAAAATGTCCATACTATCCAAAACAATCTACAGAGTCAATGAAATCCTTATCAAAACACTAATGGCATTTTTTCATAGAATTGGAACAAGTCATCTTAAAATTTATGTGGACTCACAAAAGACCCCAAATAGCCATAGCAATCTTGAGAAAGAAGAACAAAATTGGATGTATCACGCTGCCTTCAAACTATATTACAAGGCTATAGCAATCAAAACATCATGGTATTAGCATAAAAACAGACACATAGATCAATAAAAAAAGGTATAGAGAGCCCAGAAATAAACCCTCGCCTATATGGTCATTTAATCTGTAAAAAAGGAAGGAAGAACATACAGTTGGGTAAAGACAGCCTATACAATAAATGGTGCTGGGAAAACTGGTGAAAAAATAAATTGGTGATAGGTGAAAAAATTAATTGGACCACCTTCTTATGCCTTATACAACAATAAACTCAAAATGGATTAAAGACTTAAATGTAAGACCTGAAACCGTAAAACTCCTAGTAGAAAACATAGGCAGTAAACTCTGACATTGTTCTTAGTGATATTTTTCTTCTCTATCTACTCAGGTAAGGGAAACAAAATAAAAAATAAACAAATGAGACTACATCAAAGTAAAAGTTTTTACTTTTTACTTGCACAGCAAAGGAAATCATCAACAAAATGAAAAGACAGCCCAATGAATGGAACAAGATATTCGCCAATGATATATCTGATTAGGGGTTAATATCCAAAATTGTTTATAAAGAACTCAAACAGCTCAACTCAATCACTCCAATTAAAAACTGGGGAGAGGACCTGAATAGACATTTTTCCAAAGAGAATATACACATGGCCAATGGACATATGAAAAGATGCTCAACATCACTAATCATCAGAGAAATTCAAATTAAAACTACTATGAGGTACCACCTCACACATGTTAGGATGGCTATAATAAATAAATCAACAGTCAAGTGCTGGCAAGGAGGCAGACTATTGGTGGGATTGCAAATTGTCAGCCATTATGCAAAACGGTTTGGAGGTTCCCCCCAAAATTAAAAATAGAACGAGCTTGGACCCAGCAATTCCACTTCTCAGTATTTATCCAAAGAAATCCAAAACACTAATTCGAAAAGATATATGTACCCTTATGTTTGTTGCAGCACTATTTACAATAGGCAAGGTATGGAAGCAACCCAAGTGCCCATCAATAGACAATTAGATAAAAAAGAGGTGGTATACACGTGCAATGGAATATTACAAGGTATGACAATTAAGTTCGTGAACTTGCCACCATGCACTTATATTGGCAGCACTGTACAAACAGCTAGGTAAGGTTTCATAGCCTTGGTATATCAGTGTCTCACAGCTGTGTTTGTGTCAACATGTGGTGGTGTCTTGCTGAGTGGCGTTCATTATTGTTGTTGAGTGATTTTGTGTAATGCTGTGAGAATGTCTGAGCTTGAGTTAGAGCAATGAAAGAGACATTCAATTTCTTGTTAAACTAGGCAAGAATGGAAGTGAAATCGGGGACATGTTCATCCAAGTTTATGGGGATAATGCCATGAAGAAAATAGCAGTGTACAAATAATTAAACATTTTTCTGAGGGGAGAGAACACATCAGTAACGAGCAGAACTGATGAAAACATTGCAAAAATTCATTGAATTGTGTGTTAAAATCATTGGCTGACTGTGAGAAGCATAGAAGACCAAGTAAACATCACTAGAGAAACAAGAATATCTTAAGTGAAAATCTTGGCATGAGAAAGGTATGTGCAAAAATGGTCCCGAAGGAGCTCTTGCATCACGACAATGCACCAGCTCACACAGCACTATCTGAGGGACTTTTTCTCCAGTAAACAAATAACTATATTGGAACACCCTCCCTACACACCTGATCTGACCCCCCAATGATTTCTTTCTTTATGCTAAGATAAATATTGAAAGGAAAACATTTTGATGACATTCTGGACATCAAGGGTAATACAATGACAGCTCTGATGGCCATTCCAGAAAAAGAGTTCCAAAATTGCTTTGAAGGGTAGAGTAGGCTCTGGTGTCGGTGCATAACTTCCCAAGGGGAGTACTTTGAAGGTGACAGTAGTGATACTCAGCAGTGAGGTATGTAGCACTTTTTCTAGGATGATTTCACGACCTTAATTATGAGACCTCATACTCGGCCATAAAAAAAATGAAATCTTATGATTTGCAACAACATGAGTGGACTTAGAGGATATTATTGATATAAGTCAGACTGAGAAAGAAAAAATACCATATGATCTCACTTATATGTGGAACTGACAAAACAAAATAAATGAAGAAACAAAACAGAAACAGACTGATAGGTACAGAGAACAAACTAATGGTTGCCAGAGGGGTGGGGTGTTCGAGGGTTGGGTGAAAATGTGAAGGGATTAAGAAATACAAATTGGTAGTACAAAATAGTCATGGGGATGTAAAGTACAGCATAGGGAATATAGTCAATAATATGGTAATAACTATGTATAGTGCCAGGTGGATACTGGACTAATCGGGGGGATCACAGCATAAATTATATAAATGTCTAACCACTATGCTGTACACCTGAAACTAATTTAAATAATGTTGAAGTCAACTGTAACTGAAAACAATATATTAGGATGGGTGGCTTAAATAGCAAAACATTTATTTCTCACATTGCTGGAGGCTGGGAAGTCCAAAAATCCCATCCCAGTGAGGGCCCTCTTCTGGGTTTACAGACACTTGCTGTCTTGGTCTTTGCTCACATGATGGAGATTGGATGTAATGGAGAGAGGGAAAGGTCCAGGGGAGAGCAAGTGGGAAAGCTCTAGTATCTCTTCCTCTTTTTATTAGGATACCAATCCCATCATAGGATAACCCATTACCTCATCTAAGCCTAATTATCTCTGAGGCCCTACCTCCAAATAGCATCACATTAAGGGTAGGGCTCAAACATGAGTTTGGAGAGACACAAACATTCGGTCCGTGATAAGGAGGGTGATGGTAATACAAATTGCAGCCTCCATCTCTGCAGCTAAGTTGGTGGCTGTTGTGCCTTTCTGTCATGAGTTTCAACAATGACAAAAAAAAAAAAAACAACAACAACAACAACAACAAAAAAAAAAACACAACAAAAAAACACACAAAAAGCACACCTGAATCATGAAGAAGCTTCTGCTCCCAATACATAGGTGGATGTGGATTTCAGTAGAATGCATTCAAAAAGTGGATAGTCTACATTTTAAAGTGGACATTGTGCTTCACCACCCATTTACTAAATTAATTATTATTCTGTGAGCTGTTGGAGTGCTGCTGCCTGGTAGAACTGCTTCACTGGAAGTTGTACCCCCTTCCCTGAACCATCCGACAATTGTGGGTACAGGGGTATAAAGTCCTGGCCCAAGTCACTTCAACTCGGAAGAACTCTAAAAAGCCACCCCCGTTCCAGAACTCTCTGTGGTACAGACTGAAGCCTTTGTTGTGAAAGAATCAGAACCCATCTTCTGTGGCTTTCAGTCCTTTCCCTTCCCCTGCAGGTGTTAATTCCAAGAACACTACCTAATCAACCTCCTGTGCTCAATTTCACCTGGAGGCCGCTTCCCAGGGAGCATGATCTGCAACATCAAAACTGTGAAAACAAACAAAAGTGAGAATTAAGAAAGCAACAAATTTTGTCTTTGAGAGGATTAAAGTGATAGATCTCTAGCCAGACTGATCGACAAATACAGAAAGCACAAATTTAAAATATAAGGGATGAAAAAGGGAATCATTATAGATCCTGGAGGTGTTAAAAGTATAATAAAAGGATATTATAGACAACTTTATCTCAATAAAATTTTAAATGTTGATAAGGACTTATTTTTTAAAGAGTGCAATTTGCAAAATAGACATTAAAAGAAATAGAATCATGAAAAACTTTGCTAAAAATTTTCAAAACAGAGAAAGATGAACAAATACATAGACAAACATAACTTACCAAAATGTACAAAGAATTCAAATGTCCTTAAATAATGGAACAAGAATTTAAAGATCTACCCATAAAAACAAACAAACAAACAAACAAAAACACATGAGGTTCAATGGTTTTATGGTGAAGACTACCAAAATTTTAAGGAATAAATAATTTAAATTCTATACAAAATTCCAGAGGATAGAAAATGAAAGAATTCTTTCCAACTCCTTTTGAGTCCAGTAGAACATTGATATAGATATCAGAAGATAGTATAAGAAAAGGAAATAATAAGCTGATTAGAAGGAAAAGTCCTAAATAAAATACAGGGAAATTTAATCAGCAGTGATCCAAAACAATGATAGGATAGTTTAACATTAGAAAATCAATTAATGATCTCTTAAAAAAAAAAAAAGAAAGAAAATCAATTAATGTAATTCATATTACGATAGCAGATTAGAGAAATATCAGTTACAGCTGAAGGAAATGCAATTGATAAAATTTGGCAATTATGTCAGATAAAACTGTTAGCCAAATAAGAACAGACTTCTTTTACCTGATAAACAGTAACGAACAGTATCCTACAGTAATAAGAATCCTAACGGTGAAAAGTTAGAAAGATCTCCTTTAGCACATAAATGTGAGAAAAAGACAGAATGTCACTGCTTCAGATCAAGATGGTATCACAGGTCCTAATGAATGCTGACATACAATAAAAAGGAATAAAAAAGACTTGAAGAAGAAGACTTGAATCATACATTATAAAATTCTAATTACATAGTTATTATATAATTGAACAAATTATGTAATTGGTTAATTGCATCAGTTACCATCACCTCTATTGATCTGAAAACTTGTGTATGAGCAGCAGGGCGCTATGTTTACGGTGAGGCAAGCAAGGCCCTTGTCTCTGTCCAAAGTGTGAGGGAGCACTACAAAATTTGGCAGTTCGATAATATGTTAATGCAATATTTTATAAATATAAGTTATGCAAAACATCTTCGGGGAACAATATTATAAATCAAGACAGGTTCTTTGTTTTCAGACCCTTCGTTATGCAGAAGGAATAGTTATTTCCGATGAGTCCCAGTTCCAGCCAGGGCCACAGTTCTGTCACATCACATGAGGTGGGTCGATGAGTGCTCCCAACAACACAGGAACAGACTGGGAAATGTAGGACTTTATATCCAGTTACAGTTTTTTATTGTAGAGCTTTTATTAACTTTTTCCACGTGGTTCAACAAGTGGAATTTGATACTTGGGGAAGTACATTTTTCTGTTTGCCTCATGCTCAGACATGGCTCAGCGTGACATGAGTGAAGAGCTTTAGTCTTCCAGTCCCTGGGTTTCCTTCTACCTCTATTTGTACCTTAATGTATTGGGCTTCATTGCTTCCCTAGCACTGTCCTTCTGCAGTAGGCTCTGGGGTCTCCTTTACCCAACCTGACGCTAAGTACGGAAGGGCGGACCCTACGGAATTATGAGTAAGCAAAGGTATTTTTCCAGTACTTCAGATTCCCACTTTATATTACTTTCCTTCCCAATTACACCACTTTCCCACTCCCTGAAAATCATTTGTTTCATTGTATTTTACCTTTATATCATCTCTAAACATTCAAGGAATTTGTGGAATAAATTCACTCACTGAAGTATAAAAAGCTGAAATCAGTTGGCTAGGTTCTACACACTCTGCACAGAAAGAGTTTCTGTTTTACAAAAAGAAAAGTTTGGCTAGCTAAAAGAAAACATCAAATATTACATCTCAAGTACCAACCAGTGGTTGAACAAATGAAGCCTTACTATAGCCTTTTAAAATTTTGTTACAGTCACCTCTTCTTTAACTAGGAATAAAGACAGCTTTAGAATAGCATAACAAATTAAAAACACGTAGCTTTTCCCAGCAGGCTGTAGAGGAGAAAAAAAATTATTTTCCCTTCTACCCTCCAGTTTGGATCCCGTATTTGGACTGACCAAAGACAGATTAACGAGAGAAAAACCAACAACAATTTATTAGTATGGGCATCATGCATACATAAGAGTATGAGAATACCCAGAGATGACAAACTCCAAGAGGTGGTTAGAATTGGGGCTAAATAGCACCTTAACAAAAGAACAATACATTTTTAGAGACGTGAGAAGACAAGGAATAGGACTTTAAGTTTCTAGGGTAGCAAATCATGGCAATGCAAATATAGGGCAAGGGAAACTAATGGTAGATAATGGCTAGTTTTGGCAAGATTTGTTATGGAGATTCCTCTGGTGGGGTTGATAAAGGTCTTAAGTTGTCTCCTGTAATAATTAACTTCTGTCCTTCCTGGTAAGGAGGGAAGGGAGAACTCTTTTGCAAATTTATGTCCTGCATTTAAAAGAAAGCAGAGAACTTTTCTTTAATCTGCTTCTTTTCAATTGCCTTCAACTCAAAATAATCCTTATGTCAAAGTGGCATATTTTGGTGTGGCATATTCTGCTACGCTACAAGGCCAAGAGTTTTATTTATAAAAATAGTGTTTCTGGAGGTGGACATTGAGAAGATTATTTCTAAGAAAATTAAATGTTTGAAGTTTTAATTAAATCCAAAATAGGCAATGTGTGCCAACACTACAAAGGACTTCAAAAGTCTCTTCATCTGCCAAATGTTTCCTAATTGAGCATGAATTTTATTTCTCTCGTGAAGGTCATGTTAAACTCCCTGAAACCTTAAGAATGTCATTGAAAACTAAAAGGAACATAACTGCTGGGTATTATATGCAAATTTTGTGAACAGCATAACAGACTTTACTGAACAAAATGCACATTTTCCAGTGAGTAAATCCCTAGAATTAGAATAACTGGATTTATAATTTTTTAGATAAGTTGTTTTTTCATTTGGTGACTTGGGGGAGGAAATTTGGGTAAAGGTAACAGCTGGCATTTTCTAAGCACTTACCATGTGCGAGGTGTGATTGTAAGCTGTTAATATGGGTTATCTCATTTAATCCTCACAAAGTCCTATTTACCGGTCTTATGCATATTTTTCATATGAGGAAACTAAAAGATATACAATTATTATGGAACTTGCTCAAGTTCACACAGCTAGGACATGAAAGGCAACCAGTGCTATACACATACCAGCAGGGGAAAAGGCTTGACATATCACTGTATACATACTCTTCCAAATCCTTTATTCACCATCCCCATCCCATAGTTTACAATTACTCTCTCTCTCTTTTTCATTAGCTCATCAATTTTTCATGACTTACAAAGCAGCGTTTTCATATCACATAATAACAATCTGCATCATTTTGAAAACTATTGAATTTGTTTACCTGTCACATTTAAACTTCAGTAAAATAATTCCCTAAAAGAATTATACAGACCCCTGATCAATCTCAAGGGATTCTATATTCTCTCCTGTTCCAGCTTGGATGCTTTATCAGGCTACTTAAGTGTGAAGAGAAAACATCTGCTCCTCTTTTTCATTAAGCAGAGCAAACAGTAGTCAAAAAACAAAAACAAAAACAGCTCATTAAAGCAACAATAACAACTGAACAATTTACAACAGAATTCTTTGAAAGTTCTTTCTTCTCGTTACAACAGTGTTCACCCAAACATCTTACTAGCTCACACAGAGCAAAGTGTGCAAAATGCAATACATTAAATAACACAAGGGTTGTCCATTATTATGAAATGAAACAAGCATCCAAAGCACAATATTCATCAAATGCTTGAAATCGATAACCCACTAAAATCCAGGCTACCAGCCAAATACTACAACAGCTTCAAACATCAGGCAACTTAAGGCGTATGATTTGAAAGTGATAGTGCATAATTTCCAAAGAGCTCTAGGTAGGTAAACAGTGATGATGCAAGGAATTATTTGTGCTGAGTATTTATTTCTTTGCTCTCGGAGTGTTCCAAGCTCCCAAGAGGTTAGGAGTCTATCCCCTCGGCTGTTCCTCAGCTGCTTAGATCAGAGACTGGAACACAGACGGAGTGCTTATGTTCTCAGGGCTGCTGCCTCACAGAGATAACGCACCTGGAGAAGGGCTCAGCTGCATACACAGCTGAAACTACAGGAAACAGAGTTGTTCAAATCACTTAAAAGCTATAGCTTTAATATTTCTGGTCTTTGTGTTATCTTTATCTTCTTTAATTTCTTCGCCCCCATCCCAACCCCACCCAACACCCCCAATCTCCTGCCAAAATACCGTGGTTTAAGAATCGGGTGGAAATACTGGGTCACATTTCTTTACCAGTTGGTTGCCTTGATCATTTTTGGTGAGCTAGTCTTTAGTCATCCTTGTCATTCTACTGTCATTCACAACATTGTAACTCTAAGCATGAGAACCCTGCAAAAATCTACTGTGCCCATTCAGAAACACGTATTATGCCCCGTTATGACCTTGCAATTAAAATGAGCCAACTTCCAGAAGCCAAAGAAAGATAGCTGCAATCCCTAGTGTCATAGGAATGCACACAGCTCTTAATTTTATCAAAAGACAAAGTTCATTTTCCCTGAAAGCTCCTAAATATGCAAATACAAACTCCTCAACCCCACCCTCTTCCTGCCACTGGAGAGTGGTAGAAAAGGTCGGATTGTACCACTAAATAGTGCTTCATATAATTCAACAATTTGATCAAATATCATATCTAGCAACAGCTTTTTCTCCCCCCTGTGAAACAAGTGGAATGCACTTAGCTACAATCAGAGATCAATATTGCTTAGTGTTACCAATTTTTCAGTTCTTTTCCCCCAACAGGTCCTCCTGTATCACATTGAGTGGTTAATTTTTCTTCCTCTCAGGCTAGATACTCTGGTGGTCCTTGGGTAACAAGCTGAGATGACTTTCATCTGTATGCCTACACACTTTTGTTGTTAATCATGTGCACTGGGTACAAAGGTATCTTATTATATAGAAACAATGATAAGAATTTCAGTCACAGGAGTTTTAAACAGTACACTGATTACACATGCATTGCCTGAGTTAATATTACATCTTAAAATCCGTATGTTTTAATACATTTTTCTTCCATTATATGCTTAACATCTCTGACAGTACTACGTAAAGCCCTGTCCTTTATTGTTGATACAGCATTTTGATTCTCCTTAAACCCAAAGTAAACTTCTTCGTATTGAAAACCAATCATTGTGTAAACAGTGAACTATGACTCACCAAAGACTGGGCTGTACGTTCACATATGTCACCCAAATGAGGTAATTTCAATGGTACTTAGTTTGGTTTCATTATTTTTTAGTTAAGCTTATATTGATTTACCTAGAATTTTAAATTACTCTGCCAAATGTAAATTACAGTTTATGTTGCAACTTCGTTAGTATTACTAATTTATTAGCAATATTTTCAAACATTTATGTATTCATATATGTGACTTTAATTATAAGGTGTTAAGTGCTGTGTAATTCTTAAGAGGAAATAATTTTCCAGATGAACACTTTTCTAGTTTTATATAACATACAATTAGAAAATAGCACAATAGGGTTCTTTTAGCAGACTGCATCTTATATTGAAAACCCACATGCTAGGCTACAACCTCAAGTTTCTAGGATTCTCTACAAGCCCTGAAAGTAGGCTTACTGGAGGGTCAGCTTTTCCTCTGTGAGGCAATAGTTTCAAGCCAAACCATTTTTACCCTTTCCCCCCAATGTTTATTGTTTTACACCTTGGGATGGTGGACACTCTCAGGCCCCTCCAGCTCCTAATGTTTCTTCAGTGTGACATCCTCACAAGGCTGCCCCAGTCACCTGTCACACAGGTTATGCAACTGTTGCCAGCAGTAGCGTGCTTCCCCGGAAATAAGACCAGGTCTGATATTAATGTTTACTCCAAAAGATGTGTTAGAGCTTGTGTTCAGGGGATGTCATCCTGAAAACTCATGCTAGGGCTTCTTTTCCGGTTAGGTCTCATTTTCAGGGAAACACTTTATCCTCTTGGACCCAGTGTTTCCTCTTTTCTCCAGTAACTGTTACCTTTGGGAACAAGAACTCTAAGAAAATCTCCATACCTTTTATGGTCTCTCAGCAACTAGACAGCTCATTATTATTCTCTTAACTTTCTGTTAAGAATCCATGTGAGGCATGATTTTGCATGCATTTAATGTCCTGTATGTAGTACACTGCCACCAAAGGGAGTATCTGCATGGGGGGTTATAGGAAATATTTTCTGTGATGTTAGAAAGCACAGTCCACAAGACTGTCCTTCCTTCTAACAGCAACTACAACTTTGGGGTTTCCCAAGGCCACCCTCAGTTTTGATAAATTATTAGAAGAACCCACAGAACTTATTGAAAGCTGTTACATGCACAGTATACTTATTACAGGGAAAGAACACAGATTAAAATCAGCCAAGAGAAAAGACACATAGGGTAGAGGCCGGGAGGCGTCCAAACATGAAGCTTTCATTTTGTTGAGGACGCATTGCCTTCCTGGCATCAGCATGCAACAGCACATGCAGAATGGTGCTTTAACCCAGGAATCTCTCCTGAGCTTTCACATCCAGAGTTACTACTGGGGCTCCATGTTTGACTTCCCACATGGCTAACCTAGTCTTCAGCTCAGTGGAGGTAGAGTGGATATCATATGGCCCAAAGTTCTCAACATACTTCACATTGTTAGACATCCAGTGGTACAGACCTCCAGGAAAACAAAGACACTCTAACTTATATTCTAAGGGCCTGGAGATCACCTCCCATGGTCCAGTAGCTGAGGCCAGACCTCTCGTTGGTTAAGGTTAAATCCTTATTACACACTTTTCAAATGTGATCTGGCAAGACAGTTTTAAGAAAATAAACTTTTAGATCTTTGACACTACTTGAACCACACAAATGTATTATTTGATTACCTTCAAGATACCAAATCAAATCAATTTATTTTAATGATTTAACTAATGCCTTTTAACAGTGAAATATGTAAATACAAAACATGCTCATTTAAAGGGGACATTTGACCTCATACAATATAATGAATCTGATATATGGCACAGGGGGTGGTAGGTATGATGACAAATTTCATTTGATAACATCACCTCTTCTAAACCCTGGCTCCTAGTAAGGAATGCATCACCCTTGAGAGAGAGTTCTATGAGTGCAAGAAATTACTGAATGCTAACAACATCTTCCATTGTTATGACTCCAGGTATTTAAACATAAGCAACTCTTTTAAGTTATTCTCAGTACTCTTCCTCATAATGAAAGCACTTTTAAACTGCAGAAACAATGTTTAATTGATTCAATCAATCAAACAAAGATATTTAAAAATGTTTCTGGGATGCTGTACACCAAATTTCTCATGGTAAAAGTTCTCAATGAAATGTGTGTGTGTGTGTGTGGTGTGTGTGTGTCTGTGTCTGTGTGAGAGAGAGAGAGAGGGACAAAGAGAGAGAGAGAGAGAGAGAGAGAGAGAGAGAGAGAGAGAGAGAGAGAGAGAAAGAAAGATTTCTTTTTGATTTGTAGCTTCAACTTATTTAGTAAGGAAGTTAAAACCTTTCTTATTAAATCATATCAAAAGCTATATGTCCAATGACAGGCAACTCTTATCTTATTTACACTTATAAAATATATTTCTTCTATCTCTAATTTGCAAATTGTATTCTGGCTATCAGACCACAATTAGTTTTAGCAATAGATAATTGTTTCTTTCATTAAATATTTAAGAAAATATGACCATGATGTATATAACAAACTAAATGGATTTATTTCTGATTTTTATTTTTCACTGTTCAATCATTCTGAAAGCCCAAAATACACACACCCATACAAGTTTATCAAAGGAACATTATGTATTGCATCATGCTTCTTCATAAATGACAAATTTTAGCTACACACATTGCATAGCCTTATTACAACTAAAAAATGAGAAACAGCACATTGATATATTATCTAACTCTTATAACTTAAGATGGATAAATTCATTATCAGATGTCCAATATTTCACTCTTGAGCGCATTATTTACTGACCTATCTTTCCAGAATGTGTGCCACTATTTATCCCTCAATATTCTTAATAATGTTCCTTGGAACACATTATAACACATTTATGCAAATTGATAAATGAAAACGGACTTTCTGTGGAAAAGAGGAAGAAGTGAATATTTGGCTTGAAAATGAGAATTGGCTTTTCTAATCAGGTTGTATTGTGGACATTTTTCATACATTTTTGGAGCTTAATCTGAAGCTCAAAAATATCTGCCAAAAATATCTTTAAAGTTCAAGGCAAGAACATTTAAAATATTAAATTAATAAAATCATAACAGAATTAAAATATGTTCATGACTCCAACTCTGTATCAGTCAAAAGTCAACAGATGACACACAAAATTAGAATTTTTGAGGATGATGTATTTACAAAGCAACAAATTAAAGAGGAATGGTGGCATTATGGAGGAACCACATGGAGTAAAATGGCAATGATGACCAAGCATCAGTGAGGCTGTCATCACCACTTAGCCGAAGAGACAAGGGAAGGGATAGTTTATTGAAAACTGGAAGGAAAGTTAGTCTTGTAGACAAGGCTGCTTGTAAGTGAGCACTGATCTTTGGTTAGGGACATAGTCATTCTGAGGTATCCTTGGAGGGGAAGGATCTAGGAGAATAAATGCCTTGATTTCACTCCTCTCCTTTTAATAATTTGCTAGGGCTTCTTATTAGCTGAAGCCAGAGAGAAATTAAAAGGCATGGAAGCCCACTGACTACTGGATACAAAGTCAGTATATCAGAGTAGAGTGCAGGGCAAAGAAAGAAAGAATAAAGTTTGAGGGGCACTTAGAAGCTCCACCAATACAAGCCCTTTCTTAGCCTACCGGGTTAAACATGTGTCTAAGAGAAAGAATAGCAAGTACGATAAACTGTCATTTGCAAAGTCTCTATTAAACATTTTTGGGTAACCTCCTTTGTTAGTCAGGATTCTCCAAAGAAACAGCATATAGGGTACATATACGAGTTCTGACAATTAAGTTTGTGAACTTGTTGCAATGATGTTGCTAACCATTTTTTGATATCAGAGGGATTCTTTATTATGAACTTGTTATGAACCAACTGGACAGTTAACCAATTTCACTCTTTGGAAGTGCTGAAAAGGTTGCCTGAAAAAGTTAGATGACCTGAACTTGCATTATGACAATGCACCAGCTCTCACGGCACTGTCTGTAAGGGAGATTTTAACCATCAAACAAAGAAATGTATTGGAACACTCCCCCCACACACCTGATCTGGCCCTCAATGACTTCTTTCTTTACCTAAAGATAAAGGAAATATACAAAGGAAGACATTTTGATGACATTGAGGACATCAAGGGTCATATGATGACAGCTCTGATGGCCATTCCAGAAAAAGAGTTCCAAAATTGCTTTGAAGAGTCGATTAGCTGTTGGTGCCGGTGCATAGCTTCCCAAGGGGAGTACTTTGAAGGTGACTGTAGTGATATTCAGCAATGAGGGGTGTAGCACTTTTTCTAGGATGAGTTCGCAAACATAATTGTCAGGCCTTTTTATAGCTATCTAGGCAGAGATTTATTATGAGGGATTGACTCACATGATTCCGGATGCCGAGACATCCTATGATCTGCTGTCTACCAGCTGGTGGTGTGATTCCAGTCCAAACCCAAAGGTCTGAAAACCAGAGGAGCCAATGGTGTAAGTCCCAGTCTGAGTCTGAAGCCCTGAGAACCAAGAGCATCTGCTGTTAGGGGGCAGGAGAAGATGGTTGTCCCAGCACAAGCAGAGAGCAAATTCTTCCTTCCTCTGCCTTTCTGATTCTTTCTATCCAGGCCCTCATCAATTTGGATGATGTTCACCTGCATTGGTGAGGCCAATCTTCTTTACGAAGTCTATCCATTCTAATGCTAACCTCTTCATTTGATAAACCTGCGGAAATTGCTTATTAGGTCTATTTTTCTTTCTTTGACTGCCTTGAGTTTACCAATGAATGAGCAACCATATAAACTGCTAATAATGATAATTTTGATTGTTTCTTTACAGTAGTCTGAGTCTCTACTTCTCCCTTTATGTGAAATTTCATTGGCAGGAATTTCCATTATAAAACTGAACCATGTTAGTGATAATGTCATGCAGGGCAGACTGCGGGGTCTCTGGTCCCGCTCCCCACATAAGAACGCAGGACACGGTGAGGCCAAAAAGGAACACCCACAGAGTCATAGGTAGGGGATTCATACCACTATAGTCTCCTTGGTAGCTGGGTTGGAGACAAAGGAAGCAAGAGCCACACTGTCTGCAACTTGCTGTCCACTTCTCTGCAATCTGCAACCCGCACTCCGCTGTGCTAACTGCAATCCGCGCTTGCCAGCCCAGCCACCATCTTCTTGGTAGCCCCCATTTTCTGCTAGCGTAGCCATAGCAGTTATATTAGTGGGCAATGGCTCACTGGTTACAGCTGACAGCCAACTAGCCATAGCTGATGGCCATCCAATCATAGTTGATGGCCATTTACTACCTGAGCCAGCACCTTCCCACGTGAGTCCGAGAGCCTGGAAACTGCACTCCTTGCTCTGTCCCCACACTCCACCCCTACAGGGTCTCACCTCACAATCTACACAACAAGCGTCTTCTGAGAGGGGCCCTGTGCGAGGAGCCTGGAGGTGAATGCAATATCCTAGACACAGCCAGGCTCCCTGGACACAGCCAGGGTTTCTCAGGTCACCACCAGTGCTTCTGGGCACAGCCAGACTTACTGGGCTTCTTAGGGTACCACCAGTCTTCCCAGACACAGCCAGGGCCTCTCAGGGCACTGCCACTCTCTCTGGGCACAGCCAGACTTCCTGGACACAGCCAGGGCTCTCAGGGCACTGCCACTCTCTCTGGGCCTCTCAGGGTACCGTGCTGGAACAAAGCAACTCACAGTCAAGGTGCTTACATATTCTCGATGGCGGCCGTCAAGCCACAAAAGCAAACATCAGCCAGTTCCACTACATGGTGGTATGTTCCCAAACAGTCAAGCGGTCCATTAAATTAGAGATGGAAGGCAATTCCCCATAGTCCATAGTCATTCTCCAGGGCTGTCATGGAGGTGAGGAATGACCTTGACCTCACCCTCATCTCCCAAGGATGACTCAGCAAGCCTTTCCTCTTGGGACAAGTCCCGCATCTGGGCTGCCTCAGCAAGCACTTTCCAGCCCTCAGGTCCACAAAGACCTGTACTTTCTAAGGCCTATGCTGGTTGGGGAACTGTCCACGTCTTCCCACCCCGCCACAGGGTTCCAGCTCTCCAGCAGCTGCTCCTCCTGGTCTTCCTGAGACTGAGCTTTCATACGCACAAACTGCTCCACCATATTTCGGAGAGCTGTGGCCAGCACCATACCCTGCTCACTGCGCCATTTGTCATGTGGGGTATCATACGGGGTCTCTGCTCCCGCTCTCCACATAAGAACACATGACATGGTGAGGCCAAAAAGGAACACCTATGGAGCCATAGGTAGGGGAGTCATACCACTATATTCTCCCTGGTGGCTGGTTGGAGATACAGGAAACAGGAGCCACACGATTCTCAAACCTCACTGCACCGCTTGCTAACTCAGCCACCATCTTCTTGCAAGCCCCCATTTTCTGCTAGCAAAGCCACGGCAGTTACATTAATGGCCAATGGCTCACTGGTTACAGCTGACAGCCAACTAGTCACAGCTGACGGCTATCTACTACCTGAGCCAGCACCCCTCCATGTGAGACCAAGAGCCTGGAAACTGCGCTCCCGGCTCTGTCCCCACAAATAACATGTTTCAGATTTTAATTGGAATGCTTCAAGTGTTTCACAGTTTAGAATGCCACTGAGTGTTGGTTTCCAATGGATATATAATTTCCAGTTTAATGAAAAGTTTGTTTGTGTCATCGTTTCTGGTTGTTGATGTTTTTCTTGGTTATTGTCTCATCTAACTCACCCAATCTGCATGGCTAATTTAACCAAATGCCTTTTGGCATAAATTATAATCATTTTATGATCACTTTTAACTTAGGTTGATTTTAATGATGCATTTGTTAGGGATCTCTAGAGAAACACAATGAATATATTTTACATATATATAAATACATGTATATAAAAATATATTTTCTATAAATATATATAAGGAGATTTATTATAGGAATTAGCTCATGATTATGAAGGCCAAGGAGTCCCAGGATTTGCCATCTGCAACCTGGAGAACCAGGAAAGTCTGTGGTGTCAATTTAGTCAGTCTGACGGCCTGAGAACCAGGGGAGTTGATAACATTAAGTCCTAGTACAAGTCCTAAGGTCCAAAAACCAGGACAACTGATATTGGAGGTGGGAGAAGACGGGTGTCTCTCAGCAAAAGAGAGCAAATTCTTCCTTCCTCTTTCTCTTTGTTCTATTTAAGCCCTTGTCAGATTAGATGGTGCCCACCCGCTTTGGGGAGGGAAATCTTCTCTACTCAGTCTACCAATTTAAATGCTCATCTCTTCTGGAAATAGCTTCAGAGACATACCCAGAAGTAATGTTTTATCAGCTATCTCATTATCCCTTATTCCAGTCAAGTTAATACACAAAATTAAGCATCACACATCCCAAAAATCAAAACAATGAATAATGTTAATAACTGGGTAAAAAAAAATTGTAATTTAAGTGGTTTGTGTTCTTTGCTTTCCACAAATCTGAAGCATAACCTATTCAACTTGCCAACTGATTTATAATTACTAATATTTTTTATCATAGACTATTATGTTATTTTGGCATGTAATTATGAAGGAGTAAAAAAAATAAGTGACTGTCACACAGGGTCTCCTGCGGGGTCTCTGCTCCCGCTCCCCATATAAGAACGCAGTACATGGTGAGGCCAAACAGGAACACCCAGGGAGCCATAGATAGGGGAGTCATACCACTGTTCTTGTTGGTAGCTGGGTTGGAGACACAGGGGGCAGGAGCCCACTATCCACAACTACTTCTCTCTGCCAACCAACCTCATTTGCTAGCTGCAAACCACCGTGCTGACTGCAATCCGCTCTTGCTAGCTCAGCCATCATCTTCTTGCTAGCTCCCATTTTTCTGCTAGCAAAGCTTTGGCAGTTATATTAGTGGCCAATGGCTCACTGGTTACAGCTGATGGCCAACTAGCCACAGATGATGGCCATCCAATGACAATTGATGGCCATTTACTACCTGCGCCAGCACCTTTCTAGGTGAGGCTGAGAGCCTGGAAATTGCTCTCTGGGTCTCTGTCCCCACAGTGACATTGTTAAAATGAAACCCCTTTGATTCCTATCAACTTACACATATAAACAAGTATCTTTACCAGTTCAAATAATAAAATGAAAAAAAATCACTAGGCTTGATTATAAATTGTCATATTCTAGCAATAATTCATATATATTCATGGATAAGTTCAGTAACTGAAAAAATGCTTTTTAGACCTTATTAAGATATGCATTTTGAAAAAACGAATTTTGTGTTAAAATTTCTTAACTTTGTAAAATAATTATGCTAAGATCAATTATGTACTAAACAATTATAGTACAACTCAACCCAGAATAAAAACAATTTAATTAAGATTTATATAGTAAAATCTTAATTTTTATTATGTATACTATTTTGTGACAGAATTAAAATGGGGTGTACAATATAAGAGCTTTAAGCACAAAATGTATTAGCGTGCAATTTAGTGGTATAAGTGAAATGGAAATATGAGTTCAAGATGAAAAAAGAAAAATAAAAGACTTCTGAATCTTAAAAAAAATGATCTCTTAATATGTATTTTAAATGGTTGATGACAACTTCAAATTATTATAATTAAAAAAAAATAGTGATAAGGTGTCTCTCCTGCAAGGATTTATCCTGAGCTTTCTTACAGAGTATTGAGAGTCTGGTAGTTTATATTCATTTACGTCATTCCCTTTGTTGTCTCTGATCATCTACACCTAAAGAAAACTTCCACCAGAATATTTGGCATACTTTCTTTAAATAATTTATCTGTGTAGGGGTGGCAGGTTAGCTCAGTTAGTTACAGTGGGGTGCTGATAACACCAATTTGCCGGTTCGATCCCCTCATGGGCCACTGTGAGCTGTGCCTAACTTAAAAAAGGAAAAAAAAAAAAAAAACTATGTGTGTTTTGTTTGTGTTTCTAAAATGTTTATTTTTTATCACTTGAATCCATTTTTTCTTGTTTTGGTTATGATATAAAGAACAGGTATAAAATATGTCATTTCTCTAAATTTATTGTCACTTATCCTAACACTATTTTATGAATAAATGTCATAACCTGGACTACTTCATCAAATCCTCCATTTCCTTACGAATTTGTTTCTGTACTTTCTGTTTTTTTCTGTTGATCTGTTTGTCTTGTGCTGTGACTGAATGTTTTATGTTTGTCATCTTCCTCCCTTCTTTCCTTCTTTCCTTCCTTCTTTTTCCTTTCTCTCTCTCTCTCTCTCTCTCTCTCTCTCTCTCTCTCCCTCACTCCCTTTTTCCCTGCCCCCTCCCCCTCACTCGTTCTCATTCCACTAATACCATTTTCCAAAACTGGTAATGTGTGCCAAGTATTCTTATTTTTGTCTTTATTATGTTACCAAGTTTTTAACAGTACACCCAAAACATTGTTATAATGGCAAACACTGTGGCTTATATGTGGCTTAGCCAAGAGCTGTTCTCTAATCTTGCCTACTGAAAAAAACTCTAACTTTGTTTTGACTCCAATGTTCTCAATTTGAGAGGATTAATTATTGGTCTTGATCCTTCAAGCTGATCTCATTCTTCTGGACAGATCCTTGCTTTCATAACATCCATAACTAGCTAGAGGGGGGCATGTGACCTAGTTTTGTCCAATGAGTTGCAGTTGGAGTTTCTGAGGGTGCACTGGGAAAGGGACTCCCACTTAGATGATTGAGCAATAGGCATGCGAAAATAGACAGCTCTTGCTTCTCTTGCCTCTTGCAATTGAATGATATCTTCTGAATATGCGACTAGTGTAGCTATGGCAATCATTTGATATTTCAGGGAATTACAGGAATATTGTAGAAGAAAAACATATTCCACCCATTTCTTTATAACATGCTCTCTGAATTTTAGCTGTGTTCACGGCTACTTAGAATAAGCCAATATGCTGGTTGCTGTCAGTGTTCTGACTAAAGATATGCAACTTCTAATGATTTCTTTCTCTACCTTTTCTCTTATTGTTATCTAGAAAGCGGATAGCATGTTCAATCCTTCTATACTATAATGTGAATTAGGAATGGAAACCATACAAAAATGATGCAACAAGATAGGGAGAACTAGATCTCCAATTCTGTGCAGCACATTTAAGGACACGACTACATACCTGAGCTTCCATGTAATAAAGAGTTAAATTTCCGTAATTTGACCCTCATCCTAATTTTGGGTTCCCTGTCTCTGAATTCTGAAGCTAATCTTAACTAACACTGATGCCCATTCAGATTCCTGATTTTTTTTTTTTTGAGTTACATAATGGAGAGGATAACTGATCTAATTTCAGGTTCTCATTAAGTAAAATAAAAAAAAAATATTTTGTTTCTTCTTGGTTGGCTTCTCTGTAACTTGCAGACAAATCATTCACCATGGTTAAAAAATGAACGCATCACAGTTACATCCATAGACTTTATAATTTAGTATTATTGTATTAACAAGTTTTCTATGTGAGGAAAATAACTGTGCCAATAACTTATTAGATTTGATTATGCTAGGATCCATTTTTGAAGCAAGATCATACTTGAAAACATACTTACTGACGTCTATTGCTTATTTTCATAGACAAAATTTTTAAACATAATAATTATTAAAAGATAGTATTTAAACTTCCATATTTCATAGCCATATCACACATTTTTCAACATCATAAAATAATTTCCATTTAATTTTTTACTTGACTTCACATATGTATGTGTATATTTATCTATATATGTTTGAATTCTAATATTTAAAATTATATTTCCAATTATGCCCTTTGTCATACGCTATAGTAGAGATTAAAAAGCTATTAAGTTTTTTCATTCAAGCAGTTATGTTTAAATGGCATAAATAAAAGCTGTTTTCCAAATGTAGAACATTTTTTTGATCCACTAGAAAATAATGAAGATTATGACTGTTGGACTGAGTTTAGAATGTTAACATGCATAAAGTTAATTCTTATTTAATTGCATAAAGAGTGTTCAGGGGCAATAAGTAGCACGAAGAAGACAATTATTCAGAAAAGTAGACAGTTTTTCCTTCTCCAGATGACTTGTATTTCAAGGTCATTCTTGTCTTTAGATTGTCAGCCTTACCACTACTTGAATATTTTAGAGATGTCAAGATATTCAAGGTATGAACACGGTCAACTCTTTCATTGCCTTGAGCATTGCTAAAGGATATTCAAGCTATTTGCTGATCTCTAGCTATGTTTTAACCAAACTTTATTTTATAAAGAGTCCCTAGGCTCAACTATGAGACATTTTTATGCCTTGTTCAATTGATGCTTCCAGCCATAGCCCTCAGTGATTTGGTAATATTTTAAATCCCTGCCTAACTTGTTTCTCTATTAGATAACCAGTGTGTAAAGCTCCCAGAGTATTTGTATTCCATTTTCTGTGGCCAAGAATTGATTTAATGGTCCCTGAGAGAATTCTATTGTTTGATGGCTCTCCCCATTCTAATGTCTGCTTTCTGTAGTTTCACGGAAAACTTACTGTCTTTGAAGTTAGGCCTCTTCTACTTATCCTTCTGATCCTATTGCCTCCACTCTTTTATTCCTTCTGAACATGGCAGTAAGTCAATCATACCTGATTTTGTTCCTAAGCTCTATTAGTATTTGACTTAGGCCAGGATACTGACCTCTGAGCCATGAGTTCCATAAAATCCACATTAGGATAAGTAAATAAAGTTGTTATGTAACAGTGACAAGCACATAGTGAATATTTCAAATAAGGTGTAGTTTCTCTCCTCCCCTTTTAGTCTCATTACAGTTATAATTAGTCCTTTGTATTGAAGGACTAACTCATCAGGGATGTTTAATAATAAATATAGTTTTCAATCAACATTTATTTTATATTTATACTTATATTTAATCAAGTATTTGTTTCTCTTCTCTTTGTTTCTAAATTACATGGTTGTTAATTTGTAACTCAGAACTTTCCTGATTAATTGGATGATTATTCATTTCTTAAACTAGAAATACTTTGTTGAAATACAGTAATATCAACTTGTTATTACATTGGAATGATTCCATGCACTTTGGAATTTACTGAATATCTATATTTATGATAACATCATTTATTAGTAATTTTATCAATTTGAAGTCTTCAAGTTTTGATTCAAGGTAATTGTGTGACCAAATGCAGATAATATTTTATATTCAGGTTTTGTCAAGAATATTTTTATTTTGCTTCCCTCAAGCTTCACACATAGCTTTACGTAAAGTTTAAGGCGTGGACCTATTATTATATTTTCAATGAATTGCACTAACTTTCTATTATACTGAGGATTAGACTTAAGCAATGCATCTTTGTATTCAACAAAAATTTTTATGTTTCCACAATTAACTAATTTTACCTGGACTTTTGTACTTACATTTCAGAATTCGTGATCTTCTCTTAGTTCCATTGCATATTGTTCTAATTTTACATATAGGGAAAAATCCTTTGTAACTTTTGTGGGAAACCAGAATATACTCTTTTAACAGTTAGCCATGTGTGCTATTTTAGCTACTGTATATGAGATTCACGACTTGAGGCTTAATTAAACCCAGGACCTAGAATTTGTACATCTTTCTAAGAAATCTCAATAGTGGGCATCTCAATTTTTTAGAGAAATTAAAACTAATTAACTTCTAGGAATAAGATAAATTAATTGCAAATATTTTAAAGAGTTAAAGCATCTTTCATTAGTCATTGTTCAAAGATATTATTTAAGGTACTAACTAGTCCATTAAAAATAAAAGATGAAGATTTCTGCATCAATTTGAGACATCCGGAGTTGCAAGATGATGTCCCTTCATCCTAGTTTAAGATTGTAAGAGATATGAGCATGCAAAGAAACCTATTGAATTATCACCCACAAAGTAATTAGCTAGTCCTAGAAAAGAAGTGATCCATGGCTGCTTTTACATCTCATGAAACAGCAGGAGGAAGAAAAAGCCATCATAGCTGTGACTAAAGAGAAAACAGTTATACTTTTAAGAAGTTGTTAAAGACTGATAATGGGGTGACATGACAGCTTAGAATCCCAGGGAGGCAGAGAAAGAAAATCTGCAACTATCCGCCAACTCATTTCCACAAGCTTCACTGAACATTCTTGAGAAAGATTGTGAGTAGCACAGGAGAGCTGAGAAGGATTACATATGAGATTCAGGTATGTAGGGGCTGCTAACGGTCTAAGGACAGGACAGAAGAACTGAGAGAAACCTCTAGGCAATTCAGGTACTCATTGTGTGGCTATGTGATGGGTCTGCTAAAATGTGAGGCAGGGGAAGGAACAATTGAGAAAAAGCCTCCAAGTACCCCATGCCTTATACTGAGGTGGGGAGTGGAGGCACAGCATCTGTCTATGCCTAGAGAAGAGCTGAGAGAAACTTTTAAGGTGCAGATGTGCAGAGATTCCTTAAATCTGAGGACCATGCCGAAGAATGGAGGTACTCCACACAGGGACTCTTACAATGAGCAAGAGACTGGGTGTAGGGAAACAGAGAGAAGATAAACTCCCCAAGACGCATGAGCCTGGGGCCTGCTAAAGTCAGAGGAAAACAGAAAAATGATCCAGGCACTCAGATCCCATGTCTACTAATGGGAAGCTTCTGAAGTTACCCCCAAATAATTTGAAACCTCAGTGAACTAAATCCAACTAAAGCAAAAACATATCTAGATTATGCACAACTACAGACAAGATTGACGTAGAATGTGCGTGCTCTTTTCTAGGCATAAATATAATTTACTTCAGTCTTTATTTTTTCACAAACTGCCTGGCACTTAAAAAAATTATTAGACAAAAAAAAAATAATAGAAAAGAAACAAAGAAAATAGGACCTATAATCAACAAAGAAGCAGTCAGGAGATGTTAGAATTATTAATCTGCGATTTAAAAATAACTATAGTAGAAATGTTAAAGCGTCTCATGGAAAAGACCAGCCATTTTAAAGTAACTCTGATAAATACAGAGAGTACCAAAAAATGTGTACTCATTTTAAGAAAAGAAAGAAAACTATTAAAATTACGCTAATGGTAACCACTTTGAGCACCTCTTGTAATTGCAGATGTCAAATGTGACTTGTATTCATCTTTTGTTATTGGTACATATTGACTATTACAATTTAATACAGTTTTTTTCCTTTCTTAAAATATGTATACAATTTTTGGGCACCCTCTGTATGTTAAACAATCTAGAACAAAAGGCAGATGACAACAAGCATGAACAGATGGGACATATCAACAAAGGGATAGATGTTATAAAAGAATAGAGTCAAATACAAATGATAGAAATGAAAAACATGGTAACAGAAATGAAGAATTCCTCTGATGAGCTTGTCAGTGGACTGGTTATAGCAGAGAAAAAAATCAGTGAATCAATGTCCTTAAATACAGGTCAATCGAAAGGGTCAAAATTGAAATACCAAAAGTAAAATGAGAGAATATAACAGAACAGAACTTGTAAGACTTTGGGGACAATGTAAAATGGTCTATCCCATCTATTTTGAGCCCAAGAAGAAGAATGTAGCAGAAAAACGATTTAAAGAGATAATAGCAAACAACTTTTGCAAAATTAATAAGACATCAACACAGAGTTTAAGCATAATATATGTAATGAAACTAAACATGGCACTGAGTAGTCAAACATCTGAAAAACAAAGAAAAAAGAAAACAGTAAAAACACCTACAGACAAAAAGACATTACATACAATGGAACAACATTGAGAATACTGCTGATTTCTTACCAGAAATGATTGAAGCCAGATGTTGGAATGACATGCTTTCAGTGTTGGAAAAATAAATATCATGCTCAAAATTTCTATATTCAAAGATAATGTCTTCTCAAAATAAAGGTAAAATAAAGACATGCTTCAGTAAGCAGAAACTCAAAGAATTCATCTGCTGCAAACCTGCACTATAAGAAATGCTAAAAGACATTTTTCAAACTATAGAAAATGAAGGAATGAAGAACGCCAGAAAAAGCAAATATGTAAGTAAATATGAAAACAATTAAAAAAAACATTTCTAAATATTTACATCTATGTTCATGTCTTTATATATAATTACTTATATGTGTATCTAAAATATCTTTAAGACACTATTGACTGAAGTAAAATAACAACAGATTGTGAGATCTGTAGGATATGTAGACTTAAATATAAAATGAGGGAACAAAGAACAGGCAGGTGGTAACTTGACGTATAAGTTTGTAAGATTCTTGCTTTGTTTATAAAGTAATAGATTATTTTTGAAGGTAGACTTCATTAATTAAAAATGCATAAGAGAAATTACAAAATAAATAACACAAGGAGCCATGACTAAAAAGTCAACATAGGAAATGAAATGGAATACTAAAAATACCAATTCCCTCTAGAGATGGAAGCAGAGGATGAATAGAGTAAGAGCGGATAGGCAAATAGAAAACAAATATCATTTTAGCAGACCTAAACACAAACATATCAATGACTACATTAAAAGTAATGTCATTTGGTTACTCCAGAAAATTTACCCAAGACAAAGTTAGAAACTCAAAGTATTTACCATGGTGACTCCTGTGAATAATACAATGGGAGTCATTAGGAATAAGTAGGACGAGGCTTCATGTTGCCAATGTTGGTTTAATACAAGTAAAAGTAGAAATAAAAGGAAATGTATGTGTAAAAAGAGCTTCAGACTGTGAAAGTATCGTTTTTTTCACATCATAGCAAGGGGACATGCAACATGATTTATTTTTGATGATTTTGATCTTCATCAACTGACCAACTTATTTGACGAGATTTTCCACTGTGAAGGCACTCCCCACTCCCCCTTTTTGAAAGCAAGTCGTTATTTGGTACAACCCATATTCAAGGGGTATGGGTCAGTTAAGCCTCACCTTCACGAGGAACAAATATCTACATATATAATTTGGCATTTTTTGGTAAAGTAGATTTGTCTCTTTTCCTCCATTGACTTATTCACTCAATTATTTATATCACTATGGACTCATCAGAGTATGTTCTCTGACCACATGGAAATTAAAATTAACAATAGAAAGATATTTTGGAAAACACCAAATTTGTGGCAATTAGACAAAATAACCCATGCAATAGATAATTTTTAAAAATCACAAGGGAAATTAAAAAATATTTAGATGTGAATAATGGCAAAAACACAAACTGTCAAAATTTGTGGAATGCAGCTATTCATTATAGGTTAACT
The DNA here is from genome assembly GCF_964194185.1 of Rhinolophus hipposideros. Taxonomy (NCBI): domain Eukaryota; kingdom Metazoa; phylum Chordata; class Mammalia; order Chiroptera; family Rhinolophidae; genus Rhinolophus; species Rhinolophus hipposideros. The sequence goes on along the minus strand of NC_138051.1, from coordinate 8,587,815 downwards.
TAAAAAACTTCAAATAATTATATTTAAAAATTAAAAATATGTCAAATTTATGAAGTATGCTTCTAACTTACAAGCTACTAAAAATAAAGATAGAAAGGAAGTCATTAAAACTGAAAATCAACAAACAGTAGAGAATATAAACAAAATGAAACACAAAAAAAATAATAAACTTATAATCCTTCGAAAAGCAAGAAACCATAAATTTCTAAAGATAAGGAATGAAACTCTGGATATAAACACAAATTCTCCACATACTAACAGGATAATAAGAGAATGTAATAAAGAATTTTGTGTGAATAAATTCAACAAATTGCATGAAATGGAATAATTGCTTGAAAGACATAATTAGCATAATAAAATAACAGAAAATATGAATAGCATTATATATATTAAAGAAATTGAAAATAACCATAAAACCACAGCCCATTTGACTTCATTAATAAATTTCAAACATTTAAAATAATAATAACAATGTACAAATTATTTTAGAAAATGAAAGAGTAAGAGTATTTTGAGTTTATTTTATTGGGTTAGTATATCTTTGATTCCCAAACCAGTCAAAGATATTCAAGAAGTGAAAATTACAAACAAAACCCCCTCCTGAATAAGATGAAATCATTCTTTAAAAAAACTAACAAATTGAATGTAATATATAAAATACATTATTTGAATGTGGTTTATCCCAAGAATGTAAATCATCTAATATACAAAAGTGTTCAACAATTAATTTAATGTAATCACCACATAAATAGATATAAAGGAAAAAATATCATGTGGTCATTTCAGTTGATTTAAAAAACGACAAATTCAGTATTTGCTCATGGAAAAGCTTTCATCAAATAATGAGTATAAGGAAATATTACTAAATGGATGGAATGGAATGATTAAAAAATTCTGCCGCTAATATAATTAATATTAAATAGTGAATGCTTTCTTCCTGAAATTAGGAATATAGCAAATAATTTTTCTCTTACTTTCTTTTTAAATTCAACATTGTAAGGAGATACTGGTTAGTATAAGGCAAGGAAAATAATTAAATCACATAGAAGTTAGGGAGTAAGTATAAAGTATCTTTCTTACATGATCTATTGTGTATGCAGGAAATCCTAAAAAACGTCTACCCTCCAAAAATACCTATAAGAATTAAAAGTGAATTTATCAGTGTTTCAGGGCAGAATACGAATACACAATACAGTCTTTCTTTTAATTCTATCAATTAATTTGCAAATAAAATAATAAAATCTACAACATATATATGAGAAGTAATAAATGAATCCACAACAATTCAGGTCACTAAGCTAATAGCCATTAACCAATTTATTTTCCATATACTAGCAACAATCAATTAAAAAATTTAAATATGATTTACAGTATTATTCAAAAACATACAGTACTTCATGATAAATTTAATTAGAGATATGCAAAATTTCTTCCCTGAAAACTCATTGTTTGGACTCTAACAAGAGTATTTTAGGGATGGAAAAGAAAAATGAAAGAATGACCTAATAAAATGGAAAGTTATACCATGTACCTAGAAGAGAGGACTTCATATTATTAATATTTCAATTTTCCCCAAATTGACATATAGATTTAATGTAATTTCCATATATCTCAGCAAGCATTTTGATGAAATTAACTTACTGTTTCTAAAATTTATATAGAAAAAAGGCAAGCTAATTTTAAGAAAAGACAGGTTTAAAGACTAACTCTAATTAGTCTAACTCTAAGATTAACCATAAAACTACAGTAATCAAGAAAGTGTGGTATTGGTGAAGGAATAAACCATGAAAAAATGAAACAAGTAAAAGTAAAACAAAACAAAACAAGATGGCTATGTATAGCTTCAAATGAAACAGTACCTAAAGGAAGTCAATAGAGAAACAAAAACTCTTTTCAACAAATGGTGTCAAAACAACTGTGCATGCATGTATTTTTTAAAAGAAACTTGACCTCTACCTCACACTACACTCACAAATCAGTAGAATTTGAGTAAATAGCCCTAACATAAGCGCTAAAAATAAAAGCCTCTGAGAGGGTGGAAAAAATGCAAAAAACAAAACAAAACAAAAACATGACATAATTTGTGAAGGTTCAAAAGTATCAGTGAATATTTTGCTGCCCTAAATTAAATATCTTAATGTTTTATAAAATAGAAGCAGTATAATGGAAGAGAGGCCCTTCTAGGGCACTATATTTCAAAAGATGTAATTTGTTCAAAGCTATGTCTAAAATACAATTGCAGGGAATGGTTTACAAATAAACATGGAGCCATTTAGTGACAGAAAATATGAATACTAATTTGAAAATGTATAAGTACAATATATAAAAGCATGTACTGTACTAAAATAAAGTTTTACAAGTCAAGAGTGACTTGTTTCATTAAAATTGAATCTCTGAAAATACATGTAAAATTTTCAGTAAATTAACAATCCAGTTCAGACAGGATTTGATGAATTGTTACATGAAAAATGTGCTAGTGAAGCAAAAGAATGATAAATTGTGTTTATAGTGTTAAAATTAAGAATAAAGAAAATTATTGAATTTAGTTCAGATGGGGAGAATTATTGAAAAAAATAAATGGTATGATTTAAACAATTTTATTAAGACACACATGATAAAAAAGAAAATAACAATGTTTCTAAAGTTGGTAACATTTTCAAACGTTAAATGAGTTAGTCAAATCCAACAAATCAAATAATGAAAAATTAAATCAGGAAATGTTTCAAAATCTACTATGTAAAGGCTTTGTCTTGGTGTACTATGAATGGTAAAGGATATAAAACATGTCTCTAGTATCAAAAAGCTCATATTCTAATTTAGGAGGTGAAAGACACATAGAAAGATTTTGTAAATGGTGCATGATCAGTACTCCATGCTTTGTGTAAGTGCTATTGGATAAGAGAAATATTTTTGAATTATGTTATCTGGGATTTCAGTAGTTAGAAATAAACAAAATAATTATATAAAGATAAAAGTTTACCGACTTTTTATTCCTTTCTCTTCCCTAAGCTTAGGAGCAAAACTCACCACGATGGCATTCTTGATTTGTTACCAGTCCTAGGTAGGCCAAACTGTAGCCCGGAAACAAATCCAGAGAGCAGCATATGTGTCCAGATATTTACTCTCAAACATGGCAATAAATTGAGTTCATGAGATTCATTCCAACAAAGTAATCCAAGAATCAATAAGCCAGAAAAGCAAAATTTGTCTCATTACACAAAGATAATTTTCTTTGAGATTATAATGGAAATATAGGCTTTGTTTATCATAGACATAGCTGACATATTCTTATTATGGGTTGATTTAACTCTCTTGATTTTGTGATAGACTCATGACAAATGCACTAGACTAGAAGACAACGGAATTACAGACAATGTCTTTCATTGACTAGCTGTTTGAACTTCTGAAAGTCACTTAACCTCTGAGAGACTTAGTTTATTTTTCTAAAAGATAGAAAGCAACTATTTCAGGGTGTTATACCTAAAATTCCTATTAGATAAAAATGTGAAAGCAAGTATATGTTCAAATTGCCCAGTATCTCTTAAAAAATATTTCATGACTGCAATTTAATTTAGGCCTCTTAGAGGATACTTCAAGTTTGCCTTATCATCTTGTTTGTTGTATTTGTAAAGCCATCAAAATTTATATGTTTGTGCATGGTAGTTTCTATTCACATGTAATAAATATGTTTGCAATGCTATTTTATTAAAATAATCTTTAATATATCTTCTATAACAACATTTATTTGTAAAAGCTACTGATATTGGTAATTAGTTGCTATTAAAAACAAAACAAAACAAAACAAAACTGTAATACTCCTGTATTTGGCACTAATTTACCAGGAAAGATAACATTTCCATTTATTCTAATCTTTATTGTATCCATGTAAAAATTTGATTTTACGGAGATAATATCTCCAATCAAAAAAGTGTTTCTCTTTATGATAACCTTAGTCATTATGGCAGACCAATATTGGGAACTGGTATTTTGTGGAGAGGGATACATTTCTGTAAATCATATGGGAAATGTAGCTTAGAATCAACACTATAATAATGCCAGCAACATCATTAGTAGCATTATCTTCAAATACACAGAATTTTTAAAAAAGATTTAAGTATATCTTTCATTCCATATAAAATTTCACACAAAATTCTGAAGCAAACTTTACAAAAATATAAAACATAGAAAAGGGGTAATGAATTTTATTTTGCTATGTAGGTCCAGTACAACCAATGCACGTAAAAAATCACAGTTGATTATATTCCCTCAACCGTCTTTCGTATCCTTGTAATGCTATAAAGATTTTGTAGGGTATCGAATGGACACTTGTCTTATTAGGGAGACCACCTCAGGGAAGATGTAGATGCCTGATCACTGCACTGTACACCTGAAGCTAGAGCTGAACAATAATGAATGTCAACTATGATTTTATATATATATATGGTCAGAGGATTTGGAGTACAGCATAAGGAATAGAATCAGTGAAATTGAAACAGCTATATACGATGTCAGAGGGGTAGTAGACTGAGGGAGAGAGGTTATCACTTTGTGAGGGGCATAGATGTCTAACTAGTACATTGTTTTGTACACCTAAAACTAATTTAAAAAATTTAAATATCACAGTTGAATTTTCTTGGTTTGAAAAACACCATCACTGATTTTCATACATTACACTAAGCCACTATAATTCAAAATCTGCATTTGCAAGTCCAACAACTCCACGTTTCTGCCAGCAGTGAACAATGCTGATTAAGGAGCCATATATCATTTAGCGATTATTTCATTACCCAATTAACATTTCAAAATTATTAATACAGCAAAAGAAGAATTTTCATAAGAATAATACATTTTTAAATAGTGTTTTGTTCTCTAGTCGAGTTCCCCGTTATTATTATTTTTTCCCTAAATCCCATAGAACAAGTCAATATGTAAATAAGTCATTTGCCAAAGGGAAAGAAAAATAAAAATTCCCCAAAGTCGGCACTAATAAGATTTTAGATGGTCTCCTAATAATAAGCATATGAAAATGATACATACATTTTCTGCTTCCTCCAGGGAGTTTCTCTGTGACCTAGTTGCAATACTACATTGTTGAGGTGTTTTCCACACTCAGTTTTGAAAAAATGTTAAAATGTTAAGAGAGATTTGGGAAGCTTTGTGATTTCTAGATGTATTAAAAGATAAGTGAAATAACTCAGGATGAAGAGGGTTAATCAAAATAAAACATTGGTTTTATGAGATTGGAAAAAGAAAAAGTAAAACCTTTCTTGGTGATATAATTTAAATTCCCAGTGAAATCTAACGTAAATGTGTATATTTGTCATTCCCAGGAGTCAAAAGCAGATAGAAAAACTGGAAGACAGAAAAAATAGACTAAAAACAGAAAAAAAAAGAAGAAAGAAAGTCTCCAGAGCTCTCCTGCAGCTCTCCTGCAGCTAAGGCCACTTGTAATCAAGGCCCTTCTTAAAATGACAGCTACCAGGTGAGAATTGTGGGCTAGAGGACTAAATGGACTACAGATTCCTCAGGCTAGACAATGCAGAAATGATTGCTTTCCCAGAATGTTTCAGAACTATAATACATCTCACTACAAACACCCAACATAGCCTGGGGTGGTGCTAGATACTGTCGACAAAATCATTTGACATTAAACTTCAACAATATGGACCGGAATTTCAAGAGACAACACACTGCCATTTAGAACCAGCACACTTTCATAGTCGAAAAGAAAAGAAAAGGAAAACAGACACGACTTTTGCGATTCTCCTTCTCTCTCTCAGGGATCCCGTTTGAAATACAAGAAGCATTTTGTGGAAGTGAAATAAAACTGTTTCGAATAATGTGAGAATTTAAACGGCTTTGTTGATAAAAGCACTAGTTTGTCACATGTAAAGTACATGACATGGATTATTGAAAATTCAGTCATAAATGACAATAGTGTAAGAGGAAGACAAGAGAAGTTGGATACATTCAGTTCCTCGTAAAGCAGGTCTCAAGTGGATTGTGCTTGTAGTTAGCTTAAAGGCAAGCAGTGACGAAAGTTTGTTAGGAAAACCCAGAAAATGATTAGAGACTGTAAATGCACTAATTAGGATTTTTTTAGTGATGTCACTCACATTTCTCGAAAAGCACTCCGGTTTGGCTCAGCCCTTACTTACCTGTAATACAGAGGGTTATTTTTTAGCTTGATGGAGATTTTGTAGTCATTCTGAATGATAAAATAGGATTTGTGTCCATTTATCCAGTAAAATGTTAAAATTGCATGCTAAGTAAAATATTCATTGATTTGTTACAATAATTATAAAGGTATCCTTTACAAATTCTATTCTGAGCCAGGCACTATATGAATCTGATAATTTTTAAATAAAAATTAAAAGTACTTAATTTTTGTAAAAATCTTTGGTCGGATTAACTACAATTTAATCACAAGTATGTTACAATCTGATTAAATGTATAGATTAGAATGCCATAAAAAATAATATTATGGCCATTCTCTCAAACTTTTAAGGAGGAGGAAATAGACAAAGTCAGGAGTAAACAATGATTCTTCACAACATATGAACTATGAGTTATAGAATAATATTGCTGTGGAAGAATCCAGGCAATTGTTGATAACTTCTAGTTATTGAGCATTTAGTAAGCATATGACAGCTGCTAGCTCTTATTATATACCAGATGCTGTGCTTAATGCTTTCATACGCTGTTTTATTCAAACCAAATAACAGCCCAGGGGAACAGATTTGCTATCCCCATTTCCCAGACAAGCAAACTGAGGTTGCAGACATTTAATAACTGATTCATGTTCACAGAGTCAATACATGGTGAGATAAGTATTTGAATTCCGATTTCCCTGACTCCAAAATGTCTTCTTCTATCTACTCAGCTATATTTTTGTTCATTATTATAAAGTCACCTTCAGGCTCTGAGAAAGATGCAACTCTGAGGCTGTTCCTCCCTGTGGGCCTATTCAGGAGCAAGAATCTCAAGCTAAGACTTAATCTAAACCTATGTCTCACCCTAGCTCTTTGGAAATGTCAGTGATCTCTGTAAGCTCTGCTCTTTCATGAAAGTGAGGTATTTTGAGAGGAGAGGCCAGGATCTTCTGGTTGCAGAGGCTCATGAAGTAGTGCACGTCCACACGAGCATTCAACCTCTCCTCGTTTGGGGAACCTGAGTCACCATCCGATTAGTAGGTAACAGCCTCAAAATTTCTGTATCTCAACACAACATTTCATTTTCTCCAAGGGTGTATGTTTCAAATAGATTCTTAGAGGGCTCTGCTCTACAACCACTCAGAGACCATCCCGAACATGTGGCCAACTTGGTCATTAATTATTTTCATTGGCATCCATATTGTAGATTCACACAATTTTTTTACTCTGATAATATACACAGTGAACGTTTTTATTTTAATGGCAACATTGTCTTGTAATACTTTCTTTAATTTAATTAATTTTAGGGGTTGGACTTTCCACTTTTATTTTAATTTTAACCTCCTTGGTCTCTGCTTTCTTACTCTAACTGGCCCTATTTGTGTGGCTGTATAGTTTATCCATCCCCACCATCCTTAAAATATTTCCAGAGGTCTCTAGTGAAAATTCTGAGCTTAAAACGTTAAAACAAGGTGACATATAGATGATGTATTACAGAATTGTACACTTGAAACTTATGCAACTTTACTAAAGATTGTCACCCCAATAAACTTTGATTGAAAAAAAAAATAAAAACGGGTGTTTCTTTTACATGGGTTGGTTCTCTCCTATTCTTCCTTCAAGAAATTAGGAACACAAAAGAGAAGCAGAGAATAGCATAATGTAAGAAGCTGACCCACCCCAAAGTAAATTCTGTCTTCCTGTGTTATTTCTCTATGAGGTTGTACTTCCTTTCAGCAACTTCTTCAAATGGGCAGTTTATTCTACAGTTCACTTAAGTCCACTCTGAGTGCCCTAGAAAGATTTTTCCATCAGAGACTCTATCCAACTGGCCCCATTCACTAGCGTAGTGGTGGTGAAGACATATTCTGAACTTCCATCTTCCAACTGGGAGAGAAATAGCAGGGCAGCAATTTCAGCAAAGGTTACACTCCCAAGGGAAAAGATCAGGGTGACTCAGTATTCTCCCGGTTGAAGTCTCCTTTGCAGTTCCAAGGGCAATGGCTACTATTCTTCAAAGTGAAGCCCTGGGCACATGCAGAGAACTTTGATACTCTACCAGGCCGGGAAGGAAAAAGAGCTGGCTGCACTGAGAGGGGTGTACCCACTGTACACACAGGATGTGTCCGTGGGGTTTTGTTCCTTTACACCATCCATCCAGAGGCTAACGTTTCCCGGTTGTTGGGTAATTGTTTCTGTCTCCTGGCTGTGGTTTCAGCGGCCAGCCTTCTCCAGGTTGTGTAACATCAATATGTGCTCATAGACATACATATGGAAAAGTTCTCTTTGTAATAACCCAAAACTTTTTGTTTGAGTCCACTATTGCCCAGGGATTGGAGGCAAATTATTTTAGCACCTTGATCAGCGGATGCTTTTGGGTAATACAACCCTTAATGTAACTGTTGACCTTACCAGTGTCTAGTCCAGATATAAACTCTTGCTACACTGTTCAGTTATCAAAGAAGTCTTTAGAAGTAGTGACATCTTTGATTCACTCCGCAATCAAGGTGTGGTTTGCAAGTGAGCCTCTGCCTGCCTGCATGTGGAGCAACTGGGAAATAGACTGTTTGATCTCCCCCACGTTGGCCTTCCAAAGCTAAGCACCAAGCCCACAGCGTTTAAGTTCTAACCTCGGATCTCAGCATACAGCGCCTATGCAGAGTTCAGCTGAAGCTTCTGGGCTTCCGAGGGAAAGTCCTTACCACCATCGCCCTTTTTCTTGGGCGCAAATTTCTCTGGAGGTAACTTCAGGTAACTGTCAGGAATCCTATCCTTCCCATCAATAGTCTTGGTACGGAAGGTGGGTGGCAAGAGGCATTAATAAATCCACATTTCGATGGAGCAACAAGAGATTATAAAAACAGGAAATATTGAATTTTGGCTTCCTGTAAACTCTCTCTTCATCGTGACCATCATATTGGTCACTTGCCGGCGCACTGTCCTTTCCCAAAGATCTGGGAGATCGTCTGGTCTAGAGCCTGCAGGGTCATCAGCCCCTTGGCTGCGCAATGCAGGCTCCTCCTGTTGCTTTCCAGGTAGCACTCCGAAGGCACCCTCTGATTCCGCAGATAAAAGATCCCCCATCAAATGGAATGAGATTTAGGCTGTACCTCTCCCTATGAATAAAGGAGCCCCAAAACAGCCAGATCCTTTCACCTCTGTCCGCACAAGTAAGCTATGTTGTGGCCCAAGGAAATGTGGAGATCTCTTGCGGGACCACGTCTGTTCTGTCTTCACTGAGAACGTTTTCAGCAGTTATATCCATCAATTCTAGCCTAGGTCTGACAAAATAATAATGATATTGCTGACATCAGCTGCCGGCAAACGACTTCCTTTACATATGAACATTTTTTCCACTTCAAGTTCCTTTTGCAGTGAATATTGTGCCTAGGACCAAATGGTCCTGTGAGGTACTCATCCCAAACCATTGCCTTGCTTCCTTCGCACTGGTCCAGGAACTAGCGCAGCTCAGATCTCATCGCCTCACTCCGCAAATTCAAGTTCACTCGCTGGTAGGACAGGTGCTCCGTATTTGGCCCTACCACCCCCCTTTTTCCCTGTCCCATAATACTTCAAAACATGTATCATTTAGAGTGCTCTATAAAATAAATCATTTAAATAATGTAAATAACTTACATCTTAAATTTTGTTAATTTTATAGGGTACAATGTTATCTCATCATTTTAATGTGCATGTATTTGTTTACTTGTCATGTAATATTTAGATCTTTATTTTTGGGATAATAAATATTTTTCTATTTTGTTATTTTCAATGAGATTCAACATTTTGCATATATTGTATATATTTGGTTCTTCAAACATATTACTTTCCAGAAGTCATTGTAAAAAGGTGTACCTTAACAGGCAGATGTGTGTTTTTTTCTGCTGCATAAAAATCAGTAAAGACTGCGGGGAGTGAATGCAAGAATTGGAAATGATTTAGTAAAAGGTATATTTGTGGAGGATCTGTCCTGGGATATTTGTTTTCCTTCATTCCCCTTTCTATGAACAGTCCTTTGCAGAAAAAAAAATGTATGAAATTTTCTTTCAGTCATTATTTTTAATTATACAAAAGTAAATGTTCCAATGTACTTGTTTGCAAATATAAAGTGAATATAAAGTGAATTAACATTTAAGATATATCTATATCTATCTATATCTATATAGATATATATGTACTGGGACTGCCAAAAAATGTACACAAGTGGACACTTTGGTCAGCGTTGCTCAAGCAGTAGCTCATCGTCATCAGAAGTGTCTGGACGTTGATGGTAACCACTTTGAGCACCTCTTGTCATTGCAGACAACAAACAAGACTTGTATTCATATTTTGTTATCAGTATACATTGAGTATTACAATTTTAATAGTTTTATTTTTTCCTTTCTTAAAATGTGTATACATTTTTTTGGCACTCTGTGTATAAGAATTTTTTACTTTGTAGAATGTGTATAACTACCTTGCTTTTTCTGGATTCTTGCTTTTAGTTCACTTACATTATAGTATTTTAATATGTATATATGAGATTAATTTTCAGAATGCTATGCCTGCTTTCTGCTACATATCCTAAATGCAAAGAGACTCCTTGTTCCTATTAAATAATTTGATATTATACTTCATTTATGAGGTCAGTAATCTGATTTTTTTCTTCTTCTCTTCTTTTAAGCAAGCTATTTGCTTCGCATTATGGTCAAAATTGGCACTATCAATTCCCTTTTCAGTTAGTTTCTCCTCTTATCTCTAACAATCATAGACATTGCCTTTTTAAAATACAATTTCTACCTCACCTACTTTCATCACATTCAGTGCCACTTAAACCAAAATATGCATACTGCATCCAATTTATAAGGATTTATTTATTTTTTAAGGGGGGAAATTATAGCAGCTATTGTCAAGCTTTACCAGTATTTGTTCAACAAATTAAATTTCTAATAAAAATCAAATATTTATAGAGTACCCAGTGAGTGAAAGAACTTTATGGATATAAAGAATTAACAAAAAGCAATTATCTGGACTCATGATGTTTACAAATATGAATAAGAACTTAAAGTGTATCAGCACTAAAAATGAGGCTAAAAGACAATTTTATGTCGCTTTTCCACCTTAATATTAGAAACTTTGATGTCTACAGTGGGTTTCAGAGATTTGGTGAAATGTTGAGTTTGTGGAGCAGAGGAAAATGAGAAACCAGAGAGTATGATAATGAAGGTAATCAGTATCTTGAAGACATTCCTAAACTCTTACAGACAGCAGATTTTTACCCCAACGTGCCCAGGCCAGGAATATTTTACCTTCTTTCTTTTTCTCCACAAATGAATCTAAGTCTATTGTTTTAAAGGATAAGAATTGTGTATAGGAATATAACATGGGATATTTTAGGTACTAGGGAACTGACAGCAGAATCAGAGGAAGGATTTACTTATTACTTCCCAACATCAGAAAATTACTCAGTGGTAGGAGATTTAAAGGAATATGACTGGAAAAGAAGCTGTGGGAGAGAACACAATGACTGGACTAATGAGAAAAGTAAAACTGCAAGAGAAATTGTACAAATCTTCACAGGAGCAAGTACTTACAAACCTAAGTTTATATCAAGGACTAATGAATAGTCTGGTTGGGCATAAACGGTCTGTCTCTTTAAAAGTGAGAAGTGGGGATGCAAGAAAGAGAGGGGTAAAAGCATGAGTGACAATCGAAAGACTTTAAATAGCTTTCCAAATTATCCCATCATGAATACTGCTTTTCAATGAGACTAATGTGAATGAACTAGATGATTTATGGGTAAGGAAAAGAAATTTTGACTATAGACAGAATCCCAGGAGAATAAAATACTGAGGAGCAAGAGTTTAAAAAGAAGTAAACAGATTTAATTCACACTGGTATCCCTGATGAGCCTTCAGAAATGGGATTTTCCCACAGTTCTAATTATGAAACCATCAAGAGCCTTAAAATCCTTCCATCATTCAAAATCCTTCCAACTTTTAAATTTACCTGTTTAAAGAAAATCAGTATTTCCATGTAAATGTAAAACACAGTGACCTTGGCTTGTTTTTTTTCTAAATCCATGGTGTTAATCCATAGACTATCTCAAACATATTTTAGGAGGACGAAGCATATTTCACTTATTCCATAACCTCAGTGCTCATGATTAAGGATAGAAGGATACTTCAATGGGAAACAAGTTGAGTAGAGTGACAATAAGTAAAGGAGGCAGAACATTAAGATAATATCAACAATAACAATAATAAATATTGTTGATGCACTGAAATAGAACTTCCAAAATCATTTTGATAGTCTGGGAAAAAAATTCTGGTATTTATTAAAAGTAATATGGTGACCTTTTAAAGAGGAAAGTTTGAAGCACTCCATAAGCATACAAGCTAAGTTGCAAGACCCATTGGTAGAAAGTGTTAACTAAACTTGACTTATACTATGCCTTAAAGTCATTTAATCTCGAGATTTGTTTTTATTATTTTTATTATTATTAAATAGCTTCCTGTGGTTGTTGTAAGACTTAAATAAGTATTTTAATATTTTACCAGTATCAGGTACATATTAAATGTTAGTTTCCTACCTCCATTTGAAGCAGACACAAACATTGGCTACAGAAGCAAGTAAATGAATCCTTATTATATGTGTGTCATAGAGGAAAGCAATGTTGATTTTTTCATGCTGAAATACATAGTGGTCACTATAACATTTGCTAAAAATCATTTTCTCTGTATTACAGATATGTTAAAATGAATTCATGTAATTACATGTTATAGTATAAAAATATGAAGCTGGCATTACACGCAGAGATTTCATATAAGCAATGTAAGAAAAACGATTTTATTCTCATGAACTTGTGAAAGTTCCCCAACGTCATCTTTCTGTGACAAACCCAAAAGTCTCTTTCAAATGCCAAATTTTTAATAACACCATCTTTTATGAAAGAGATAGAGATAAAGCAAAGATTACTCATCGACTATAGAAATGCAAGAAGTGAGAAGGACACTGAATAGCGACGACAGGAAAACGTGGCATGAGCTGCTATAGGTTCCAGACAGATAGCCCAATTCACTGTTTTACAGCTGACTCAGTGCTCTCTGGGGGCTGAAGCACACCCCCTCTGGTCATTTGGGAAAGTTATTAGAGGCATTTCTTTGATTGTTAAATTATTAGGAGGTACTGCTGCATTACAAGGTAGAGACCAAGAATGCTAGACACCTCGTAAAGCACAGAATTCTACATAATAATAATAATAAAAACTCTCCCAATCTGGAGATACATCTTGAGTGTCCCTTATTGCCATTTAAAATTATCTGAGCCTAGAAACTAACTCAAATATATGATTGTGTGTTGTGTGTGTGTGTGCGCTTGTGATATTTTTTATGGTAGCATACACCGAATTTTCCTGGAATTCATCTATAAATCAAAAGGACAATGTCCATTATTTTGTTCAAATTTTGCCAAAAGTCACTCTCCATTTTGGAAAATTAGATTACAATGACAATGTTGCTTGTATATTTGAGTCACCAATGTAACATACTTGTGTCAGTTTTAATTTATAATTATTACACTTATGAATTTATAATTATTACATTTATGAAAATTCATATAAGTGCATACACTTTTTAAAATCCTCATTTAAAAATAACAAATATAAAGAAAATATATCAATGGTGTTCAGCTGATTATTTAACATTAGGTTATTTTTGTCCAACAATTGAACAATCTCTTATATTCCTAATCTGCCAACACAATTTTAAGTGAAACAAACAAAAAAAAAAAACTAGAGAAATTTAATGCAAATTTTACAAAGAAACACATGAATTAAATTAGGAAATATATATCATATTTATGAAATTTATAGGAAAAATTTCAAACTGTATTACTGTTACCAGACTATTTTAAATATATCATAACCAGAGGAATAAAGGTCTCATTATTTCTTACAGAATAGCACAATGTATTATAGGATGTGTAAAACCAAAAATATTAAAGAAAAATTAATCTTTCCAGCTGTTTGAGAGGTTATTTTCATTTACAGGAAGAAAGTCACGTGAAAAAAATTCTGTGTTTCACTGAGTAATGATATATCAAGAAAGCTTGATGAGATTGTGAAAAATGTTGAAGAGCAGCTTTGTAATGAACTGCAGTCAAGCAAATTTTCATACAATGGATGAAAGTCTGTGTGAAAATGAATCATTACTGCTCATATATATGTAAGTTTCATAAAGATTAAAAAAATCGTGAAGGAAATGTTACTTTCAAAATGACTGAGAATGAATACAAAGAGATTGTCGGTTCCCAAAGCCCTTCAAAATATCTAATGGGAAAACGTCTTCACTTTCCAAGCATCACTGCTTCTAGAGCAGCTACTATGATGGGTCTACAGAGGGGGTTCAGAGCTCACATTAACAGCTCTAGGTGCTTTAGTAATTCATTATATTATTAACTGGCATCAGGTATGTTAAAGAAATACTGCAAAAGCAATGCATGTATTTGGTGTTGCTAATAAAATTAAGAGTAAACTATGCAATGGTACTAAAAAGAGTTTGAAATTGGAAGTAAGGTAAATTTTCAATATATAGTTTGAACATTTGGTTATTAAAATAATCAAAGAATTTTTTGATTCATTAAATGAAAACTTAAGCATCACAATTGAAATACCACAAGAATATGACACATTTTGCAGATATATTTATATTTGCAAAGTTAAATGAGATCCTCTATAAAATGCTAGAGATGAAGATCAATCTCATAGGGAACAGAATTATCAATTTGTCAGCAAACATGTATCATTTAAAATTGGTTTTTGCATCAAACATTTTTATAGTTTTCATCTTTGCAAAAGTTTGATAAATGTAAATAGATTGCTTTCTTTTGAAGGACTACTAAAAAGAGGATGAGTAGATTTTTTAAAACTTTGGTTTAATTTACAAAACTGGATTGACTAATTCATTAATCCATTTGAAACAGATGAAGAACATGTTAGCCAAAATTTTCAGAAAAATTTAATTGGTCTGAAAACCAATGTTGGGGCCAAGGCACACTTTAATCAATCTAATTATGAAAGGTTTTGGATGCTGTTAAAACGTAAATATACTTCTTTGGAAAGAAGAGAATTATTCTAGATTTCCAACAGCATATTTGGGTGAAATGGTTGTCAGCCCTGTAGTGTTATTCTGGCAAAAACACCTTGTCATGTGGGGACTCATGCGGGGTCTCTGGTCCTATTCCCCACATAAGAATGCAGGACACAGTGAGGGTGTGGGGACAGAGCCCCAGAAAGCAGTTTCCAGGCTCTCGGCCTCACACAGAAAGGTGCTGGCTTGGGTAGTAAATGGCCATCAACTGTGATCAGATGGCCAGAAGCTGTGGCTAGTTGTCCGTCAGCTGTAACCCGTAAGCCATTGGCCACTAATATAACTGCTGTGCCTACTGCTAGCAGAAGAAATGGGGGCTAGCAAGAGTGGATTGCAGAAAGGCGGATGCCGCCGGTGAGAATATAGTGATATGACTCCCCTACTTATGGCTCCGTGGGTGTTCCTTTTTGGCCTTACCATGTTCTGCGTTCTTATGTGGGGAGCAGGAGCTGAGACCCCACCTGCCACCCCACACGACAGAGGCCAAAAAGGAACACTCATGGAGCCATAGGTAGGGGAGTCATACCATTATATTCTCACTGGTGGCTGGGTTGGAGACACAGGAAGCAGGACCAACATTATTTGCAACCTGCTCTCCACTTCTCTCTGCCAACCCACCTCACTTGCTAGCTGCAATCCGCCGTCCTAACTGCAATCCACTCTTGCTAGCTCACCACCATCTTCTTGCTAGCCCCCTTTTTCTGCTAGGGTAGCCACAGCAGTTATAGTAGTGGCCAATGGCTCACTGGTTACAGCTAATGGCCAACTAGCCACAGCTGATGGCCATCCGATCACAGTTGATGGCCACTACCCGAGTGAGCACCTTTCCACGTGAGGGCGAGAGCCTGGAAACTGCCCTGCTGGTTCTGTTCCCACACACCCCCACCAATATGTACATGTGTCAGAGGAAAGATGAGATTCCTTTTAACATGCTTTGAACAACTTTATGAGCATATATAATGGGGGTCTGTGGGGACAGAGCCAGGAGTGCAGTTTCCAGACTCTCGGCCTCACAATGAAAGGTGCTGGCTCAGGTAGTAAATGGCCATCAGCTGTGGCTAGTTGGCCGTCAGCTGTAACCAGTGAGCCATTGGCCACTAATATAACTGCTGTGGCTACGCTAGCAGAAAATGGGGGCTAGCAAGAAGATGGTGTCTGGCAAGAGCGGATTGCAGTTCGGACGGTAGGTTGCGGACAGAGTGGCTCCTGCTTCCTGTGTTTCCAACCAAGCTGCCAGCGAGAATATAGTGGTATGACTCCCTTATCTATGGCTCCGTTGGTGTTCCTTTTTGGCCACACCATGTCCTGCATTCTTATGTGCGAGGCGGGAGCTGAGACCCCGCAGGCCAACCCGCATGACAGGGTCTCACTGAATTTCATTAATAAAGTTTGTTTCAAAATTACATATATGTGATTTAATTTTTGTAGTGCAGAAATAAGTTTACGTTGTAGAAATTGCATATTGCAATGATGTTATCTTAGTTATTGAAATGATATATTGAAAAGAATTAGGGAGTGTCCTTACTGTTAATCATTTTATCCTGTTACTATTTTCAAGGTTTACCACTCAGTTTGTCTATAGGGACACTGTGCTACAGAAGTAATACGCATGCCACAAACGTGAGCCATATATATAATTAAAAAAAAATTAGCAGCCATATTATAAAAAGTAAAAGTAGCAGAACAAAATAATTTTAATTATTGTGGGGACAGAGCCAGGAGTGCAGTCTCCAGGCTCTTGCTCTCACATGGAAAGGTGCTCACTTGGGTGGTAAATGGCCATCAACTGTGATTGGACGGCCATCAGCTGTAACCAGTGAGCCATTGGCCACTAATGTAACTGCCGTGGCTACGCTAGCACCAAATGGGGGCTAGCAAGAAGATGGTGGCTGAGCTAGCAAGAGTGGATTGCAGTTAGCAAGTGAGGTGAGTTGGCAAAGAGAAGTGGAGGGCAGGTTGTGGATAGTGTTTGTCCTGATTCCTGCGTCTCCAACCCAGCCGCCAGTGAGAATATAGTGGTATGACTTCCCTATCTATGGCACCGTGGGTGTTCCTGTTTGTCCTCACCATGTCCTTCGTTCTTGTGTGTGGGGTGGGACCAGAGACCCCGCCTGACACCCTGCATGATGATTATATAATATATAATTGACAATTATATATTTAATATACTACATCTCCCAATTATCATTTCAACCGTACCTAATCAATGTAAACATTGAAATATTTTACACCGATTTACTTTTTAATATAAATCTAATTTAATTAAAATTAAATAACATTAAAAATTCAGTATTTTCGTGTCACTGACCTTACTTTAAGTGCTCCACACACATTCAGGGCTACTCATTACATTATCAGACATCACTGGTTTATAGTCTTACTGATATCTCTGTTATTAGTTGTCTTACTGACAATTAGCAACTATTAGGTACCCTAATCAGTTTTTATTTTAGTGTCCATCACATCTCTGTTCTTATACTTCCTGCATGTATTATATTAAGGTCCTTCTCTTAAATTCAAACTTACTATAAGGAGGTGCAAGAATTTAACTACTTCATTAGACTAATTTGCTAAAAAATTGTGTTTTCTTTCCCTTACAGTTAGACAGTTAATATGTATGATTCTGCATCAATAATGCATGACTGAATTACTCTAATGTTTGGTTTCAGGTTATATTTTTTTATAAATGTCTTTTTAGGCAGTAAAGAGAACTTTAGAAAATATTTGTTATATAGAGTTTAGTACCACTGATCTCCATAAATACAGTAATGGTGGTTTTCTTCTGTCTCTGGCAGGAAGAACAAGCCATGTTTTATTGGGTTTCAATGAGAGAATTGTGCTGATTGATTTCTAGGCTTGTTAAACCACTACACCAGCTTAGCTCTCTGAACACAGCAAACCTCATTAGCTATTACACTGACCTTTCTCCTTTATTGCATTCTTCTCTATTGCTCTCTTCTGGCCATCATTTCTGTCCATCTACATTTTTCCTAAGCACATTAGATGTATGTGTCTTCTAATTAAGTGGTCTAAAATATGAAGTGAGAAAAAATTTTCAAATGCTGAGAAAAGCGTAAGAAAATGGATTAAAGATAACAAAATAAAGTGATAAGGTAAAATGTATTCCAGTACTTACCATGTCTTAGTTACTGCGTTAAAACCTTACCCTATATTAGTTGACATATCTCAAAACACTCTTTTTGAAGAATGTACAATCTCCTTTTACAATTGAGGTTGATATTTGCCTTAGGTCAGATTAGTAAGTAGTTGAGATGAAAATCACATGAAGATCTTCATTCCTCAAACCTTCGATCCTAAGTGCTGTAATATACTGCCTCACAAGGACACAGATACAGGCTTTTACAGATGGGTGGATGCTCCACACTAACACACCTGTGTAGAGTATAAGGGAAGATTATTGCAACTGCACATTGTGTAGTTTTTACTTTAGCCCTTTGGTTTTAATCTAATAAACTATTGCTGGCATCCCTCAAATGAACAACACAGATGCATTTGTGTAACAGTGCCCCTTGACCAAAAGATTATGTGTTGTTTCACTATCTGCCCTGTTGTACAATATTAAGTTTGTGCTAGTCATACAGCTGTTCCTAAATAGAGACTCCCCAGAACTGTCTGAGTTAATATTGGCTCCAATCATTCTGCTGCCTTGTGGAGTAGTAGAGCATGACAGGGCTGTAGTTACACGTCAAAGGCAAAGGGCCTCCCTGTGCACAGATCACATGCACTGATTACACTGGTCTACATTACTTGCCATACTTGTTTCACTTTGCTTTTACTTTGGTCTTAGTATATGGAGTCATTTGCCTGTAGGTTTTACAATTTGCTTATAAACTTCCGTAGGGACGGAGTCCCAGCGAGCAGTTTCCAGGCTCTCAGCCTGGAAAGGTGCTGGCTCAGTTATTAGATGGCCATCAGCTGTAATCAGATGACCATCAACTGTAACTAGTTGGGCTTCAGCTGTAACTGGTTACCCATTAACCACTAATAAAACTGCCTGGCTACGCTGGCAAGACGATTGGAAGAGAAGTGGTCAGCAGATTGCGGATCGTATGTATCCTGCTTCCGGTATCTTGAGCCCAGCCACCAGTGAGTATATAGTGGTGTGAACCCCCATCCATGGCTCTGTTGGTGTTCCTTTTCGTCCTCACCATGTTCTGTGTCCACCCGCTGCGAGCGGGCATTACAACTTCTAAGTTGAATTTGTTTTTTCTCTATAGATCACTTGGTTTAGCTTGCATTGAAAGAAGTAAAGATGTTAGTATTTCTTTTCTTAAAATTAGGCGACACTCATGCTTTTGAAGGGAGCTATTTCAATAGGCAGCCTTTTTCTTTTTGTCTTTTTTTTAAAATGGCAGAAATTATATTCTTGTTTAAAGGACTTTTCTAAGGAATTTTTAAATGGAAGCTTTAGGTTGCATTTCATCCATTATCACCTTGACACATGTAGGGTGCTGAAGTTAGGAAAGTGGCTGGCTGAAACAGCCGATTTTAAAGAGGTGAAGGAAAATTATATTAGCAGTTCTAAAACTTTTAAACATTTTCACTTATCTATCAAACATATTAAAAGCATAATTTATTTAAATAGTAAACAAATAAATTTTATTAACATTTTAATCAAGAAACTTAACCTTTCTTCTTATCTGTAAAAGAAGAATAATTATTGAAATACAAATTTCTCCACATTGTAATAAGAATTGAATGAGATAATATATATAATTTAGTTTATACATGAAATTTGCACATATTTTTATTTTATACATATTTTTGATAACTGATATAATTAATGAGTTATATTTAAAGACAATTTTCGATAATAGTCATCCCAGCAAACAATGAAACCTCCTGTAAACTTATGCTTGTTAGTTTAAATTTTTCCATCCATGAAGTCATTTTCACTGAGTCTTTAAAGTAACAAAAATTAGAAATGCTCTGCAAAAGGAAGAAAGATTTATGCAAGGTTAGAAAACAGATTGTCAGGTGTGGTAAAATCTTACTCCATCTTTTATTTGATTTACGAAAAATTATTTTCTAATTATTTCTTACAGTGGTTTTAATGTCTTTCAACCACTCTTCACCCAAAATATGTTAATTTTGCAAAGTTAGATGAGTCATCACAATGTATTAGAAATGGAATAAAATTATATAATTGAAACATTGATGTGGATCAGTCAATACAATAATGCTGCAATAACGCTGTATAACAAATACTTGAAAGCTCAATGGTTTAATTTTTTTTTAAATTTTCATACTCATGAGTCATGGAGAGACTGGATTGTGGCAGGCCTTGGCTCTCCTCCAGAGACGAGGCTCCAGGCTTCGAACTTTAGGCTATAGATTGGGTGTAGGTCTGCTCCTTCTGATGCTCCATCTTCTGGGTCTAACAATTAACTCAGTGCATATGGCCATCTCCACATATCTTATTCTGCTTGATTGAGCTTCGAAGACACTTGTTTTATTGAGGGCATTTTCTTCTCATGGTGAACCATCAAGGTTAAAGAAGGCAAGACAAACTCCACAACCACATTCCTCTCCTATCTCATTGGTCAAGAAATTCTGTGCTCAAGTCCAAAGTCAAGATGAGGGCAAATATACTTTGTTCACAATGAAGCTATGCAATGGTCACAGTTGTATCAGTATATCACAGATAAGTAGATATTTTAGACTGCTGGATTCAACTACTATTCCCACCACCTTCTAATATGCCAAAAATTGAAAAAGCTGAAACTACTTTAACCCAGCCATCTTGCTTCTGATGCTCTGGAGATTATTTAGGGTCAAGCAACCAGAAGAATATTATGCAGACCATGAATGGAATTGTAGGCCAAGTGACATCCATTTTAAAAATTCATTTTATAAGAGAAGCTATTGAAAATAATTTTCTGATGTAAGGTGATATATGTGTTCCTCAAAATCATCACATTCCGAGGTCAGACAATTAAGTTTGCAAACTCATAGAAATCATATCTCATAGAAAAAGTGCTACATATAATAAGTGCTACATATCTCAAAAGTGCTGAATATCATTACAGTCACCTTTGAAGTACTTCCCTTGGAAATTTATGCACCGATGCCCATGCCTAGCCCACCCTTCAAAGCAATTTTGGAACTCTTTTTCTGGAATGGCCATCAGCGCTGTCATTGTGTTACCCTTGATGTCCTGAATGTCATCAAAATGTCTTCCTTTCAATATTGCCTGTATCTTTGGATAAAGAAAGAAGTCGTTGGGGGTCAGATCAGGTGAGTAAGGAGAGTGCTTCAATACAGTGATTTGTTTACTGGCTGAAAACTCCCTCACAGACAGTGCCGTGTGAGCTGGTGCATTGTCGAGATGCAAGAGCCATGAATTATTGGTGAAAAGTTCAGATCCTCTAATCTTTTCATGCATCCTTTTCATCCCTTCCAAATAGCAAACTTGGTTAACGATTTGTCCAGTTGGTACAAATTCATAATGAATAATCCCTCTGAGATCAAAAAAAAAAAAAAAAGGTTAGCAACATTGTTGCAACAAGTTTGCAAACATAATTGTCAGACCGCGTATGCTGTCATTAAGGTAAGGGCAACATACTCGTATACAAAGATAGATGAAATACTTTAGATGAAATATTTACTCGTATACAAAGATAGATGAATACCTGATAAACTGAGCACAGGAGAAAGATCAGTGTTGGGGGTGAAGGGGAGTAAATAGTATTATGTTCAGGGAGACAGTGCCACCTATTGGTACTCGCACTAGGTTGTGTTAGTGTACTTTGCCTTCAGATGTTATTTGGTATACAAGATTAAACAGACTGGGAAACATTCTTATAAACCAAAGCAATTTTTATACTGTACTTCTTTTTCTTAGTACCTTATTTAACACTCATATAAGCTAATTCATGTAATGGGAATACACATTGTAGCAGAGTATACTGTAATGGCAGTTTTCCTAATTGACAGGCAGCCACCTAATCATGACCAGGTTGCCGCTGAAGGCCTAATTCTTGGGGGTGGATTTGGGCCCACTCCTACCATCTCTGCTTTGATTCCATCTCATCAAGCCTTCCGAAAATTCTCCAAACCATTTGATACCATGTAATAAGTCCCTTTCTGTTTAATTAGCTAGGATGGATTGTTTTTTCTTGTATTGAATACAGACTGATAAAGTAAATATTACCTGGAGATATTAAAAGTCAGAGACTCTGAAGAAAATAGATGGCTGAGATTGTTAAACTGATCTGGTAGGGTTTAAAAATAATAAATATCCTTCTTGATTCTAGAACTTAAAATCTAAGAATGATGCAATGTTAGTCATGGTACATAGTTGTGAATGATCTATTTATATTATTGCCTGAAATCACCTAGAATGAAGTGCTTGTTAAGTAACAGAAAGACTACATTTTGGGCTGGATATTTTTAGCTTTCTTAGAGGCCTTACAAAAAGAAAAAAAAAAGATAATCTTCATGCTTTAAAATTCTTGCTTATTGATAATCAGATGAGATCTTGTGCTTTCTAGTGGAATCTGATCCTTTAAGGCATAATTTTACCATATAAAAAAGAGAAACTGAGATCTCTGGGTTGCTAAATTACAAAGTAAATTGAATTCATAGCCTCCTTAACTATCTTATTTAAATTTAGGGCATATGTTAGAAAAGAAAGTGACTCTAAAAATTAAAATGGGTACTTTGGTAGATTCAGATATTTCTTAATACCTAAATCTAAATTCCACTGAGTCTTTCTTGCCAGCTGAAGCCACCTCTCTCTGTCTGAGAAATTGTGCCTGCTTGTCTGAAGTTGTCGTTTGATGCTGTTGGCACATAAAGGGATATTATACAGTTTTTTTAATTGTATTTGTCTTTTGTATTCAATATAATATTTTTGAGAATCATCTATGTTTTTGCATGTGTTAGTAATTTGTCCCATTTATTTCTAAATCATTTTCCATTAAATGGATACACCACAATTTACTTATCCATTTTCCTGTTAATAGATATTTGGGCTATTTTCAGTTTAGGAAAATATGAATAAAGCCACCATGAACATCTTTTTGAAGTCTTCTTTGGATATATGCTTTCATTTCTCTGGTGTAAGTATCTAGGAGTAAAATTGCTTGTTTAAGTAATAGACGCCTAACTGCCAGACAGTTTTACAAAGTGGTTATATGGTTTACAGCCATTTAAGAGTCTGGTTGCTCCAAATCTTTGCCAACGGTTGGTGTGGTCAGTCTTTTTAATTTTAGCCATTCTACTGGATCTGTAGTAGCCATCTCTTTGTTTTAACCAATTTCCATGATTACTAATGATGTTCAGTATATCTCATGTGCTTATTGGTCATTTTTAAATATTCTTTTTTGATGTGTCCATTTTAAGGCTCTGCCCATTTGTTTTAATTGGATTTGTCTTTTATTAGTGAATTGCAAGAGTTCTCTATATACTCTGGATTTTCAGTTTAATTATTAGTGATTTTTATGGCCTGTCCAAAAAAACTGTGACACCAAGATCACAAATGTTTTCTCCAATGTTTGTTTATAGAATCTTTATATTTAAGGGCTGCTTATATTATTGGTCTTTTATGATGGTTTAGTATTAAAATGTGTACTTTTGCCTTCCTTTGGTTCATTTCTCCTTGCATATATTCTTCCACTGTTACTATAAAGCTTTTTAAATCCACCACCCTCCTCTTTCAAAGTCTGTTTTCCATTTGTTACATAATGCCGGATCTTGGTTTTGAAAATCCATTCTGAGAATTTCTGTTTTCGTAAGTTATTATACTTTAACTCATATACATTTATTTTGGTAAATGAATAGATACAATTTTCAGTATGCAGAATTTAAATCTTTCTGTGCTTCACTTGGTATCTAATTTGTTAAGGTCGTTTAAAAACGTTTTCTCTATCACTTTCTTGACATCATAATTTTTTTTCCTTCTCAATAAGACTGGCATGCATTTACTTCCTGATGGGTCATTCTCTATCCTACCTCCCAAATTAGTATTATTTTGAGTTTAGTTATGTGTTCTTTTAAATATGCTTTGTTTATTGCATAATTATAAATATGCTAGGGTTCAAATCTTGATTTAGGGAACTGAATTTACCTGGAAGACTCCTTCTGACTTCAGACAGGGCTTCCATCTGAAAGATCACAGAGAAAACATGGTAATGATAGAGTATCATATCCACAAGTCCATTTTAATATAGACTTCCTCTTTACATGGTTATAAGATTTCTAGAGAGCTTGAAACAGTTGTACAATTTAGTAAATGACATAAATCTCTAGACTCTCAAGTCCTTCTTTCACAATCTTTTGTGTATAAGAAACTCTTTCAATTCTTATCACTTGACCCTTTACCCAGCACCCCACAGAAAAAAAAAAAACATTATCAAGTCCAAATGGTCAATAATGTCAGTGTTAAGAAACTCTGGTTTACAATGATATTTATAAATGGAAATTACTCATTTCTATACTAAAGGTGCAATCTAAACTGTGATGTTACAAAATAATCATTTAATAAGCATATATATTTAACAAACTGTCATAATTAAATTTAGTCTTCTTAGATTGAAATAATATATTCTTCCACAGGAAAAATTTAAAGTGTTGTAAATAATAGATTTGAAACAAAGAACCCATCAATTTTATTTATGGATGGGGAACAATAATGTTGGAAATATGACATGTCTAAGCTCAAACATAGGAAATACAGTTTATATTATGGAGTCTAACATTCCCAAATATTGACAAATAAAAATTTAGGACAAAATAACATGTAATTTGTTTCCTTTTAATTGTTTAAAACATTGACCAATGTTTTTCTACAAAACAAATGTGTCAATAAATTTTGTCCAAGAGATCATTGTAATTTCTTTCTTTAAATGATTATCCATTGTTTTCAAAGAAACAATGCAAACTTGTGTTGTACCTTGTGTTGAGCTATCTATAATATCTATGTATCTATCTATATAAGAATATCTATACATAATGTAATATAATATATAATATTAGAGTATCTTCTTTACTCATATTTTGAGCCTTTCCTATAACCTCACATCATCTTCAAGGACATGATTTTAATAAGTATATCTTGTGGGGGCATCATAAGGAATTAAACTGATTGCTTTTGATTAGATATTTCACTTCCTCTTATTTCCTAGAGATATATTCCTGTATTGTTTAGGTCTTCTTCATACATAATGTGTATAGCCTTCGTGTTTAGCTCAAACTTAGAGCTTTTCTATTTAAATAAGGGTATTTATATATTTACACTTTTTGGTAAAATTGGTGGTCTTCTGTCATTTTGTTTTATGTATTTGACTTTTAAATTTTCTTGCATTTCCTCTCTTTGACTCTAAGTATTAACTTCCGTTTCTATTTTATCCTCTAATGATTTGTAAGACATCCTATTAGTGGCTACATTATACAATTTTTAAACATTACTATTTCAACTATTTTTCTAATTATTTTTTTCACTTTAAAAAAGTAAAACCATTTATTATTTTTTTCTTCCTAGCTTATTTCTAGAGAGTGAAACTATATAAATCTCATGCATTAGACAACCTCATACAAGGACATTATATAAAATTAGATTGATAGATGGATTATCTCAAAATGTTTATATTAGAAGGAGGGAAATAAACCTTTTCACCTGAAAATGTCATTGTGAAAATCTCTCCTCTGTGTGATCCCATTTAATTTTCAAAGAATTTTAGTAAACTATATTATATTCATCAAATTATTTTATATACAGCCCGCTATCCTAGAATATATCACTAGAAAATTGGAAATACAAAATATGAAGGCAGTATACTGCCTACAGAAGATATACAAACTTGTCTTGAAGAATTATTTTATTTTTATGTTTCTACTTTATAGATATTTATGCAACGTGTGTAAGATTCTGAGGAAAATAGTTCTACATACACTAACGTATATTAATCTCTGTTAGGAAACATATCATTTTATTCTTTTTTTCTTATGTCTATACTGTTTCCGTACAGTTTCACTCTTCCATTTTTCTACTCTCCAATTCCTATAAATTTGAGAATGATGAATGGAAGTCAATGTAAAAATTGTTATTCTTTCATTACTATCATTTTAGCAAGTACATCCCTTTTGGTGAGTAGAAACCTTTGCTTTGATCTTTCATTTCAAATGAAGGACTACTCTTTGATTCAAAATGAATTATCTTTTGGGACACATTTTCCCTTTTGGGACACATTTCCAGACTTTTACTTAAGAATAACAAGTTAAGTATTTACAAAATTATGGGAAATATTCTGATTGTCTATTTTATAAAAGGAAGTTAAATACTGGTGAATTATAAATGACTAATTAAAATAAAAATTACTTAAGGTAGAAACCATAATATGAATTTATCATACATTTAGTTTATAAGTTATATTCTTTTTTTGTTATTGTTGTTAAGAAGCATGATGGTTTTCCACATTTATTTCCATACGGATCATAAACCATCTCTAATGAATAAACAGCTGCATACATCATATTACTATAGATATAAAGACACAAGAACAAATTTTCCATAACCATTAAATGCAACTATAATTTTATGTGTATAATGTGATGGCTCGGTGTGAGGTCGGGGTGGTGGTGGATGGGGGGAGGGGGGTTCACGGTGTGAGGGATGTAAAAAAAAAATTAAAAAAAAATAAAAAAAGCTTTGCGTAGGAAAACAAAAAAATAGCACTGCAGCTTGGTGGGTTTTTTTCTTAAAGTGGCTTTTTGAATTCTCACAGCATACTGCCTTTCTAAGAAATACAAACTTGTCTGGATGCCAAGAATGCATTGCTCATTAACCATACTAAACAATATTTTTATCTGCCTTCTGTGTTTTGAGGGGTATGGGGTTACCCTGCTCCCAGTATCTTCATAAGACTTGCATAGAGCAAGGTATTCACCACCCTATCTACTGGTCTCATGAGAACCCCAACTTCCTAAATGCTTGAAGATAATGGATATCTAGAAAAAGAAGTTTAGATGGGTGCTGAGAGCAGTACAGTACGGAAGCCAGCCATGGGGCTTGCACATGGTGTGTAGGCTCAGGGTCAATATGATTGTCAAGAGGTGAGGGGCCAATGCCACAGAAGTACAGGGAGTCTGAGTGGCGACTTCCAAGCTGCTGTGCTCTGCATGCCTGACACAGCCTCTTCTACAGCATAGTTTTTGCTTCTTTGCAGGGAGTGCTTCAGTTCTTAGGTAAAGTCCATTACCATTCTTTTTAGTAATAACTGCCACTTTACGTCAGTTGTTCTTTGTTCCCAAAAGTTTACTCCATACTTTTTCTTTACTCTTGCCTTAGTAAACACAAACTATTTACTCAAATGAAAAGGAGAAAGTCATTTAGTCAAACAATCAACTTCTTTATTGAGAATTTGCTAGTCTAGTCTATGTATTCTTATGGACCATTTTGAATAGTACATACCATATGCTTCTTACATATTTCTCCTACTTTAAATTCACAAAGACATTATAAGATTTCAAATGTTTATTGTTCCTTACATTGACTATTGCAATGGCTTTCTTACTGGTCTCTCTGCCATTTATTTTCTTCTACCCTCAATTCATTTCACACACTGATGACGTTATATATTTTCTAGAGCGAAACACTCAGCTTTTCAACACGGGAATCTAAACTCCTTGGCTAGCATTCAAGAATCTACATGGTTTGTCACCACCCTGCTGTTCATGACTTACTTTCCACTGTTATGCTTAGGACACAGTGTGCTCTGGAGGATGTGGTTGGTTAGGGGGAAGATGCCCTCATTTCCTTGCCACTGCCCTGGTCCTTCTCACCACTAGGACTGCTCTCTTCATTCTTATACTCTCTCCTTTTTGAGATTTTTTTTTAAAGATTTTTATTACATTATAGCTAACATACAATATTATATTCGTTTCAGGTGTATACCATAGTTATTCAACATTTATCTACCTAAAGAAGGGATCACCATAAGTGCAGCAGCCATCTGACCCTCTTTCACGTTATCACAACATTATTGACTATATTCCCCATGCTGTACATTACATTCCCATGACTTATTTGTTTTATAACTAAAAATTTGAACCTCTTATTCATCTTTTAAACCTCTTTTATAAATTTTTTCAATTACAGTTGACATCCAATATTATTTTATATTAATTTCAGGTGTACAGCATAGCGGTTAGACATTTACATAACTTAAGAAGTGATCTCCCTGACAAGTCTAGTACCCACCTGGCACTATACATAATAATTATATCATTGACTGTATTCCCTATGCTTTACATCCCTGTGACAATTTTATAACTGCCAATTTGTACTTCTTAATGCGTTCATCTTTTTCACCACATCTCAAAATCCCCTCCTATCACCCCAATAAATCTGGTACCCATCTGACACCATACATAGTTATTACAATATTATTGTAATAATATTGTAATAACATTGTAATAATATTATTGTAATAATATTTTTCTGTACCCTACATCCCCATGACTACTTTGTAACAACCAATTTGTACTTATTAATCCCTTCCCCTTTTTGACCCACTCCCAACCCCGCTCTGGTGTGGCAACCATCGAACTGTTCTCTGTATCTATGAGTTTGTTTCTGTTTTGTTTGTTCATTTGGTTCTTTAGATTCCACATATAAGCAAATCACATTGCATCTGTCTTTCTCTGTCTGACATACTTTACTCAGCACAATACCCTCCAGGTCCATCGGTGCTGCCGCAGATGGCAAGGACCCATTTCCTTCCACGGCAGAACGATATTCTATTGTATATATGTACCACCCACTCTTCATCCATTCTGCCATCGACAGACACTCAGGCTGCCTCCACATCTTGGCCATTGTAAACAATGTTGCAATGAACATATGGATGCAGATGTCCCCTTGAATTAGTGTTTTAGGTTTCTTTGGATAATTAACCAGAAGTGGGATTACTGAGTCTTTCTTTGTCACTTGTTATAGACTTTGTTTTAAAGTCTATTTCGTTTGGTATAAGTATTGCTATCACAGCTTTTTGTTTCTTCTCATTTTCATAAAATATCTCATTCCCATCCCTCTAATTTCAGTCTCTGTGTATTTTGATCTGAAGTGAGTCTCTTGTAGGCAGCATATGTAAAGGTCTTCTTTTCTTATCCATTCAACCACCCTATCTTTTGATTGGAGCATTTAATCCATTTATATTTGAAGTAATTTTTGATAGATATGAAGTTATTGCCATTTTATTCATATTTTTCATCTTTTTTTTTGTCTTAAAGGAGTCACTCTAAGATTCCTTGTAATACTAGTTTGGTGGTGAGGAGCTCCTTTAGCTTTTTCA
The DNA here is from genome assembly GCF_964194185.1 of Rhinolophus hipposideros. Taxonomy (NCBI): domain Eukaryota; kingdom Metazoa; phylum Chordata; class Mammalia; order Chiroptera; family Rhinolophidae; genus Rhinolophus; species Rhinolophus hipposideros. Next base: position 8,558,220 of record NC_138051.1, on the reverse strand, counting down.
TGTCTGGGAAGCTCTTACTCTGTCCTTCAATTCTAAATGACAGCTTTGCTGAGCAGAATAATTTTGGTTGTAAGTCCTTGCTTCTCATCATTTTGAATAGTTCCTGTCAATCCCTTCTAGCCTGCAAAATTTCTGTTGACAAATCAGCTCATAGTCTTATGGAGGCTCCCTTGTAGGTAATTAACTGCTTTTCTCTTGCTGATTTTAAGATTCTCTCTTTTGTCTTTAACCTTTGGCATTTTAAATATGATGTGCCTTGGAGTAGGCCTTTTTGGGTTTATCTTGTTTGGGACTTTCTGAGCCATCTGGACTTGTATGTCTATTTCCTTTGCCAGGTTAGGGAAGTTTTCAGTCTTTCTTTCTTTCTTTCTTTTGTTCTTTCTTTCTTTTTTTTAATTAGTTTCAGGTGTACAAAACAATGTAATAGTTAGACATTTCACCCCTCACAAAGTGATAACCCTGCCCCTAATCTATTGCCCCTCTGGCATCATATATATCTATTACAATTCCATTGACTCTATTCCCTATGCTGTACTCCATATCCCATGACTATATATAAAATTATAGTTGACATACAATATTATTCAGCTTCAGCTTCAGGTGTACAGCGCAGTGATGAGGCATCTACACCGTTCATGAAGTGGTCTCCCTAGTAAGACGTGTCTCTCTGACACCCTACAAAATCTTTACAACATTATTGATTATATTCCCCAAACTGTCTTTCATATCCCTTTGACAATATTGTAGTTACCAATTTATACTGTCTACTCCTTTCCACTTTTCCCTCATCCCCACCTCCCTCCCATCTAGCAATCATCAGTTTTTCCTTTGTATCTCTGAGACTATTTCTGTTTACTTTGCTCATTTATTTACTTCTTTAGATTCCACATAGAAGTGAGATCGTATGATATTTATCTTTCTCTGACTGACTTATTTCACTTAGCATAGTGTTCTCTAGGTCCATCTGTATCACTGCAAATGGCAAGATTTCAATCTTCTTTATGGCTGAGTAATACTCCATTTTGTAAATATGCCACAGTTTCTTAAACCAGTTGTCTACTGGTGGATATTTCAGTTGTTTTCAAGTCTTGGGTATTGTAAATAGTGTTGCAATAAACATAGGGGTGCATATATTTTTTCAAATTAGCCTCCTGGATTTCTCTGGATAGATACCAAAGAATGGAATTGCTGGGTCATAAGGTAGTTCCGTTTCCAGTTTTTTGAGATACCTTCATACAGATTTCCATAGTGGCTGCACCAATCTGCAATCCTACTAACAGTGCACCAGGGTTCCCTTTTCTCCACAGCCTCTCCAGCACTTGTTGTTTGTTGATTTATTGATGATAGCCTTTCTTCAATCATCATTTCTTCAAATAGGTTTTCAATTCCTTACTCTCTCTTCTTCTGGTACCTGTATGATGCAAATGTCGGTATGCTTGATGTTGTCTCAGAGGTCCCTTAAGCTCCCCTCAGTAATTTTTGGATTTTTTTTTCTTTTTGTGGTTCTGATTGGATATTTTCTGCTACCTTATCTTCTAAAGCACTGATTCAATCCTCTGTTTCATCTAATCTGTTGCTTCCCTCTAATGTACTCTTCATTTCAGTTATTGTTTTTTGTTTTGTTTTGTTTTGTTTTTTTTTTAAGTTTCTGACAGGTTCTTTTTAATGTTTTTTTTTTTTTTATCTCCATGTTTATGTTTCCTATCTCTTTGCTGAAGTTCTCCCTGAGATCATTAGGCATCCTTATATTTGGAACTCTGTGTCTGGTAGACTGCTTGTCTCCATTTTATTCAGTTCTCTTCCTGGAGCTTTGTTCTGTCTTTTATTTAGGACATATTTCCTTGCCTCCCCATTTTGGCTGCCTCCTTGAGTTTGTTTCTATGTAGGACTGCTATGCCTCTCAATCTTAGTAGAGTGGTCTTATGTATTAGGTGTCCTATGGGACACTAATGATGCAGCCTCCCTAGTTACCAGAGCCAGGTGCCCCAGGTGTGTCCCTTGTGTGGATTATGTGTGCCCTCCTGTTATAGTTGAGACTTGATTGCTTTTGCTCATCAGTGGGAGGGATTGACCCTCAGGTTGACTGGTTGTGAGGACTCACTGTGACTACAGTGGAAGAGTTGTTGTGCAAGGGCTGACCTTACAGAACAGGCTTTGCTTTAGTGGGGCTCTCTTGCCTGCCTAGTCTACCCTTTGGGTGTTTCATCCTTGGAGGTGGCTGGGTGAAACTCTGGCCCAGTCCAAACCTTGCCACTGGGTCTGTCAGCCCTGGGGCCTTCTGTGAGGGGGCCCACTGCAGGCCAAGTTCAGTTGCAGTCTGTGTGCCCTGTCCAGGGCAACCTGGCAGAAACCAGAAAAGCAATCCACAGATGGCAGCTGTCCATGATGTGTTTGGAGGTGCCTCAAAAGGCCACGCTGTGAACCAAGGCTGGCTGTTGCCAGTGCTGGGCTTACGGCTGCTCAGACAGAGGTTTGGGAAATGCCAAAGCCAGATGCTGCTTATTTGGTTTTTGTGAACCTTTGAGAGATTTTAGGAAAGTCTGCAGTATGAACAAAGGCAGGCCATTTATATGAAAAAGTCACTGGAAGAGGCTTCAGTGTGCCTCAAATTTGGGTGGGGCATGATCTCAGGGAATCACTAGGATGGAGCAGACAAAAGATAATAGCCAGATTGATGGAGGCTCAAATATGGTGTTTGTCTATGTCTGCACACAGGGAGGGGGTCTCTGTGTGTCCCTGCACACAGGGAGGGCTCAACAAAGAAACTATGGCTTCCACAAGCTCCTCAGTCCAGAAGAAAGCTGCTCCTCCACTCTTCTTCCTCAAGTTACACAATTCAGTGTCTCCCCATATGTCCTGGTGCCTTTGAGTTGCTGACCCAGTGCTGGAGCTCAGATAGAGTCCAAAAGTAGGTAAGTCCATGCACGGTCCCTTGAAGAGGAGCACCTGGGAGAGCAGCAGCACTCTGTCTGACTCATTCACAATCTCTGTTGGTTTGCACAGACAGAAGACTTCCCTCCCCGGCACTGAAACCCAGGGCTGGGAAGGGGCTTGGACCCCTTGCTCCTCAGTAGGGACCTCCTCTGCTGGGATATCCCTCTTGATTTTTAATGGTCACAGTCAGATGTGAAACCAGCTTGTTCCAAGTCTCCACCCCTACCAGTCTCAAGGTAGCTTCTTCTGTATGTCCATAGTTGTAGGGCTCTGTTCAGCAAGATTTTAGGCAATTCTCAGTAATGGTTGTTCTGTGGTTTAGTTGTAATTGATGTAGTCCTGAGAGAAGGTGAGCACAGTATTTACCTACTCCACCATCTTGACCAGAAACTCCTCCTTTTTGAGATCTTTTAAAAGATAGTTCAAGTGATTAATCCTTCCTTAAGCTTTCCAGAATAATTTCCAATCACTATTCATGTCTCTCACTTTGGGGCTTCCCACAGGATATTTAATTCTTCCTGTATTGAAATGTTTTATTTTTATATCTAATCTTCTGTACTGAATGTTAAGTTTTATAGAGCAGATTCTGAATCTTTTTTTTCTTCTAATCACGGTAACTAGAAAAATATATGGCACATAGTAGGCTTTTAATATGCATTTATTTTATTAGCTTATAATGGTATATATGTATTAAATATTAAATAAAAAGTAAATACAGTTAATTATATTTTGAGTAAACTGTTATTTCAGAAGAGTAAGCGTTCTATCATACCTAAAATGTCAAGGTTTTCCTCTCAAAAAAACAAAAAGCACCATTGTTAAGAAAGACAAATATAATACAAATTAACATAGGAAATAAAAATACATACTTTCAAATTAGTAAAATGCTAAATATGTCCTATAAACATATGTTATTTCTTGATAATTACATCTTATTTAAACTAAATCCAATAAAATAGCGTTCCTTATTTTAAAGCAGTAAGGTATTGGAATTCAGTTTTGGAATTATGTCTAAAATCATGTTACTGTCTTCAATAAGTTGAAGTGGCAAAAAGTGCTTTGTATCTGGAGACTTTTCTCTGATACTTTCCTCTATAATGCTTGCTTTAACCGATAGTGATCCTTTTTCTGTGTATTAACATCATTTAAGGTTATATGACTTTTTTATTTACATTCAAGCTCCATCACTAAAACTTGACAATTTGAGTTCTTAATTTTGCTTCTGTTCTTTGGTGCAATATATATATATTACTCATGTCAACAAATTTTTTAGGAGGCAAAATAATCTAGTACATTGTCAAGAAATTTTTATACCAGCACAAAAATAAACTATGAGCATGAATGGAAAGAAGATATTCCCCCACCCCCACCCCCTCCTCTGGAGGTAAATGAAGAGAGAAATACACCACACAGTTCAAACCCAATCATAGGTTAATTGTATTTTCTGTCTGCAGTTGGGAATCTGCAGATGCAGAGGGCCAACTTAAGCTAGACCCAACTTTTTTTACTGCATGGGTGTCAAGGCTTCCAATCCCTGTGTTGTTCAAGGGTCGACTGTATCTCTGTTCCTCAGTTTTTTCTTTGATAAAGTATAATAGAAACTCACTCATAGAATTATAGTATCAAATTAATTTATATTAAACACTTAGAACTTAGTTCTATATAAATGACAGCTGCAATTATGTCATGGAAGCACTTCAACTATCCAGGAATAGTAATAATAGCTATTTTTTGTAGAACTTACTCTTCCAGGCACTTGACATATACTGGGATGCCAAAAAATTGTATACAAATGGACTCTTTGGTCAACGTTGCTCAGTCAGTAGTTCGTGGTAATCAGAAGTATCTTGAATCTGATGGTAACCACTTGGAGCATCTCTTGTAATTGCAGAAGTTAAACGTGACATAGTCATCTTTGGTACCGGTATATAGTATTATAATTTTAACATACTTTTTCTATCTTAAAATGTGCATACATATTTTTGGCACCCTCTGTGTTACCTCATTTAATCTATTCAGTTACTCTATAGGTGCCAACAGGAAACTAATGGCATATTCAAAACAAGTCATGTAAAAAGAGTTGAATCTACCTCATGAAGAGGTACTGATAGCATGGGGCTAGCATAGTGGGCAGTCTTTACCAGCCCTAGGCCTGAGGGGGCAAATAGAGTTAGTGCGACCTAATGTATGTAACTGTATGAAGAGTGTTGCAGCCAAAAGCTGTGGTCTTTGATAGGTGGTAGTAGCCAATTTATAGTAACTGGCAAGAAGAGAACAGAATAAATACCCTTACTTCACCTTCCCCAATCTCCATCTCTGGTCTAATGTGAAGGGAGAGGGAAAGAGAGCTCCATGATTTGGTTAATATCAGTAGGCCTCTCCAGGCACAGAGCAGGTTAGGGATAAGCGGAGCAGGGCATCTAATGGGCAGACATAAAATATACAGCACAAAATCTTACAGAATAGAAGCTATTGTTATACTCAGGTACAGAAGCTATTGTTATACTCAGGCATAGGTGAAAAAACTGAGACCCAGGAAGATTAAATAATTTTTATTACCACAATTACTAAGCAAATGGTGGAATCAAAGTTTAAACCACGAAGTCTGGCTCCTAAGGCAATGGTCTTAAGCCTTATGCCATACTGCACAGCAAATGTCTATTGTTTACACTCAGCAAAAAGCAGAAATCAAATGAAGCCTCACATCTTTCTCAGAAAACTTATCTTAGAAAGTAGAGGAAGTCTGGAGAAGGATATTGCTGCTACAATTTATTTTACCCAGTAAAGGGTCATTGAGGAAGTAGAATTGTTGGAAACTTGAGAAAAGTAGAGCTTTGGAGGTCATAAAAAATATTAAATGGAATATAGAGCAGAGTTAGTTGTGAGATTCAAGTGGTAAAAAACTTGAGTAGGGATAGAAGGCTTCAAATAATTACATTGTAAATTACCAATTAAAAATTTGGCTTAACAGTGAAAAACTGAAAGCCTTTCCTCTAAGATCAGGAAAAAGCAAAAAATGACAACTCTCCCACTTTTATTCAACACAATACTGAAATTCCTAGCCAAAGCAAGTAGGCAAAAATAAATAAATAAATAAATAAATAAATAAATAAATAAATAAATAAATGGCATCCAAATTGGAAACGAAGAGGTAAAACTCTATTTGCTGATGACGTGATATTATACAGTATAGAAAACCCTAATGACTTCACACACACACAGAATTAGAACTGATAAATTAATTCAGTAAAATTGCAGAATATGGAATTAGTGTACAGACATAAATTGCATTTCTATATACTAACAACAGACTATCAGAAAGAGAAATTAAGAAAACAATCTTATTTACAATTGTATTCAAGACCTGGGGAAAATTTAAAGAGTTAAAAGATTTACATACTGAAAGCAATCGGATATTAATTAAACAAATTGAATAAGACACAAATGCAAAGATATTCATGCTTACAGATTGGAAGAAACAATATTGTTAAAATATCCATACTACCCGAAGAATTTCACAGATTCAGTGCAATCCCTTTCAAATTGCAATGACATGCTTTCACAGAAGTAGAACCAAGAATCCTAAAATTTGTAGGGAACCAGAAAAGACCCTGAATAGCCAATGCAATCTTGAGAAAGAAGAACAGAGCTGGAAGCATCACATTTCCTGATTTCAAGCTATATTACAAATCTTTATTAATAAAACAGTACGGTATTGGCATAAAAATGGCATATAGATCAATAGAACAGAATAGAAATCTCAGAAATAAACTCATATGTATGTGGTCAATTAATTTATAACAAAGGAGTCAAGAGTATATGAGGGAAGGATTGTCTCTTAAATGGTGTGAGGAAAACTAGATAGCCACATGCAAAAGAATTAAACTAGACCCTATCTTATACTATACATAAAAGTCAACTCAAAATAGATTAAAGTCATGAACATAAGACTTGAAGTCATAAAATTCCTAGAAGAAAACATAGTGGTAAGCTCCTTGACATCAGTCTTGGCAATGATTTTTTCTGGATTTGACACACCAAAAGCAAAGGCAACAAAAACAAAAACAAAAACAAAAACAAAAACAAATGGGAGCACACCAGACTAAAAAGTATCTGCACAGCTGGGAACCATCAACAAAATGAAAAGGCAACCTAGGGAATGGGGGAAATATTTACAAACCTGTATTTCATAAGGGGTTCATACCAAAATACATATCAGAATCCACACAACACAATAGCATAAACAAACAAAAATAATCTTATTTAAAAATGGGCAAAGGAACTGAATAGACATTTTCCCAACGAAGACAAAAATTTGTGACAGGTACATAAAAAGATGCTTAACATCACTAATCAACAGGATAATTCAAATCAAAACTACAAGATATCACCTCACACCAGTTAGAATGACTGTCATCAAAAAGACAAGAGATAACAAATGTTGGTGGGGATGTGGATAAAAGGGAACTTTTGTGCACTGTTGGTGGGAATGTAAATTGGTGCAGCCACTACGGAAATGCCTAAAAAAAAAATTAAAAATAGAACTACCATCTTCATCAGTTCCACTTCTGGATATATATAGCCAAAGAGATGAAAACAGAATATTAAAGAAATATCTTGTGGGGACAGAACCCCAGAAAGCAGCTTCCAGGCTCTCGGCCTCACATAGAAAGGTGCTGGCTCAGATAGTAAATGGCCACCAACTGTGATTGCATGACCATCAGCTGTGGCTAGTTGGCCGTCAGCTGTAACCAGTGAGCCATTAGCCACTAATGTAACTGCTGTGGCTATGCTAGCAGAAAAAGGGGGCTAGCAAGAAGATGGTGGCTGGCAAGGGCGGACTCCTGTTAGGATGGCGGGTTGCAGATTATGTATATTCTGCTTCCTGTGTCTCCAGCCCAGCCGCCAGCGAGAATATATTGGTTTGACTTCCCTACCTATGGCTCCATGGGTGTTCCTTTTTGGCCTCACCATGTCTTGCGTTCTTATGTGGGAAGTGGGAGCTGAGACCCCGCATGACACCCCGCACGACATATCTGCATCCCCATGTTCACTGCAGCATTATTCATAATAGTAAAGATATGTGTCGTGTGGGGTGGCAGGTGGGGTCTCAGCTCCCGCTCCCCACATAAGAACGCAGGACACGGTGAGGCCAAAAAGGAACACCCATGGGGCCATAGGTAGGGGAGTCATATCACTATATTCATATATATAGTTGACATTCAATATTATTCAACTTCAGCTTCAGGTGTACAGTGTATTGGTCATGCATGTACACAGTCTATGAAGTGATCTCCCTGATAAGTCCAGTGCCCATCTGGCACCCTACATAATCTTTACAACATTATTGATTATATTCTTCATACTGTATTTCATATGCCTGTGACTATACTGTGACTACTAATTTGTATTTTCTAATCCCTTCACTTTCTCCCCCATCCCTCACCCTTCCCATCTAGCAACTATTGTTTCTTTTTCTCTACATCTCTGAGTTTATTTCTGTTTTGTTTGTTCGTTTATTCTGTTCTTTAGATTCCACATATAAGTGAGATCATACAGTATTTGTCTTCAGTCTGACTTATTTCACTGAACATAATATTCTCTAGATCCATCCATGCTATTGCAAATGGTAAGATATCATTTCTTTTTATGGCCAAGTAATACTCCATTGTATAAATGTACCACAATTTCTTTATCCAATTGTCTATCGATGGGCATTTCAGTTGTTTCCATATCTTAGCTATTGTGAATACTGCTTCAATAAACATCGGTGTGCAAACATGTTTTTCAAATTCGTGTTTTGGATTTCTTTGAATAGATACCCAGGAGTGGAATTGCTGGGTCATAAGGTAGTTCCATTTTCAATTTCTTGAGGTACCTCCTTAATGTGGGATTACATCAAACTCCAAAGTTTCTTCACAGCAAAGGAAACCATCAATAAGACAAAAAGGCATCCTACTGAATGGGAGAAGCTATTTGCCAATGATACGTCTGATAAGGGGTTAATACCCAAAATTTATTAAAAAAATGTATACAACTCAACACCAAAAAACACAAACAATCCAATTAAAAAATGAGCAGAGGACATGAAGAGACATTTCTCTAAAGAGGACATACAGATGGCCAACAGACATATGAAAAAAATGCTCAACATCACTAATCATTAGAGAAATGCAAATAAAAACCACAATGAGATATCACCTCACTCCTGTCAGAATGATTATCTTCAATAAATTAACATACAACAAGTGTTAGAGAAGTTGTGGAGAAAAGGGAACCCTGGTGCACTCTTGGTGGGAATGCAGACTGTTGCAGCCATGATGGAAAATAGTATGGAGGTGCCACTTTAAATGTCTTAATATTTTATTTCATTATACCTCAATAAAGCTGAAAAAATATTAGAAAGAGGGACAGTGGAAGTGGGATTTATAGAGATAGACGATAACATTATATATACAAATATTGAAAAAAGAAGTGTTTACTTTGGCCAAAATAAGGTATTTTATATATTGAGTAAGACATTTAAATATGCTAAACATGAAAACAAAGTCATGTTATACTTTGGAAGTGGTACAAGAAGAAAACATAGAAGGGAAACTGTGGCTTGAGGCCATCCAAATTACGTTGTCTCAGAATAGTGCACATTTCCCTTCTAAGTTCTCGGTTAGAAACTGGTAGTCTGAAACTAATCATGATAATGGGGAAATCAACCCCCAAACAGTGAAGGAGATTGTTCGAGAGCATTGAGTCATATTTAAAAAGCTTAACTTACTAGTTCTAGATAAATTAACTTTGCAAAGACATTTCTGCCATCTTAAACTTTTGTCCAACTCCATGCTGGACAATTTTGCCACAGGTCTTGATGGTGCCTCAAATTCACCCTGTAAAAACTGTTCACCCTTTATCCCAAACTCGCTGCTACTTCTCAGTTTGTTTGTCTGTTTGTTTCACTTCAGTCTCTTAAGTCACTTCATTCCCCTACTCAGATGTTCCTGAACTTTCATAGTCAGCTCTGTCTGTCCCACCTGAGTTCCTATCGTGAGTCATTTTTCAGATGCTGCAGGCAAGCATTCTACCATTTCTTAAATCTAGATTCTTTGTAATCTCACTCAAGCAATTATAATTCAGTCTTTAATTACATTAACACAGTAACAGTTATATTGAGTATGTACAAGCATAAGTAATACGCTGCTTCTGCTTTGAATGATGTCATAGTTTAGTCTGTCTCCCTCCTGGATTATTGTGACACTCTTTTCTGACCTCCTTTTTATTTATTTTAAATTTTCATTTACTTTTATTTTTTAAAGATTTTTATTAAAATATGGTTAACATACAACATTATGTTAGTTTCAGGTATACATCATAGTTATTCAACATTTATAGACCTAAACAGTGATCACTATTGTAAGTCCAGCAACCGTCTGACACTGTACCCCCTATCACAATATTATTGACTATATTCCCCAGGCTCTACATTACATCCCTATAACTTATTGTCTTATACCTGGAAATTTGAACCACTTATTCCCCTGCCCCATTCCCCCCTCTTTTTAATTTTTCAATTACAGTTGACATTCAATTTTATTTTATAGTAATTTCAGGTGTATAGCATAGTGGTTGGACATTTGTATAAATTAAGAAATGATTTGCCTGACTAGGTTAGTACCCACCTGGCACTATACATAGTTATTACCATATTATTGACTATATTCCCTATGCTTTATTTTACATCCCCATGACTGTTTCATAACAATCAGTTTGTACTTCTTACTCCCTTCACCTTTTACACCTTGCCCCAAACACCCTCCCATCTATCACCCCAACAAATCTACTACCAATATGACACCATACATAGTTATTGCAATATTACTGACTACATTCCTTATGAAATACCCTACATCCCCATGATTACCGTGAAACAACCATTTGTACTTCTTAATCCCCTCCTCCTTTTCACTCATCCCCAACACCCCTCCCATCTGGCAACCATCAAAATGTTCTCTGTAACTATTAGTTTGTTTCTGTTTTGTTTGTTTATTTTGTTCTTTAGATTTCACATATAAGCAGAATCTCTTTGCAGCTGTCTTTCTCTGTCTGATAGTCTGCTCAGCAAAATTCCCTCCAGGTTCTTGCTTGCCACTGCAGATGGCAAGAACCCATTCCCTTCCATAGCCGAGCGATATTCCACTGTGTATATGTACCACTACCTCTTTTCCCATTCATCCATCCATCAATGGACACCCAGGCTGCCTCCACATCTTGGCCATTGTAAACAATGCTGCAATGAACATATGTATGCACACGTCCCCTCAAAGTAAAATTTGTTTTTTTCAGATAAATACCCTGAAGTGGGTTTACTAGGTCCTTCTTTGTCTCTTTTATAGCCTTTGTTTTAAAGTATATTTTGTCTGGTATAAGTATTGCTATACCAGATATTTGTTTATTTGTTTTATTTCCAATTTCATGAAATATCTGTTTCCATCCCTTTATACTCTGTGTCGTTCTTTCAATCTGAAGTGAGTCTCTTGTAGGCAGCATATGTAAGGGTTTTGTTTCCTTATCCAGTAAGCCCTCCTATATCTTTTGATTGGAGTATTTAATTCATTTACATTGAAACTAATTGTTTATAGATATGTAGTTATTGCCATTTTATTATTCATAATTTTTAATTTTTATTTTTTTCATCTTGAAGGAGTCCCTCTAACATTCCTTGTAATACTGGTTTGGTGGTGATGGACTTCTTTAGCTTTTTTCTTGTCTGAGATGTTCTTTATTTGTCCTTTGAATCTAAATGATAGCTTTGCTGGTTAGATTAATCTTGGTTGTATGTCCTTGCTTTTCATGACATTAAATATTTTGTGCAAATCCCCTCTGGCCTGCAAAGTTTCTGATGACAAATCAGCTAACTGTCTCATGGGAGCTCCCTTGTAAGTTACTAGTTGCCTTTCTCTTGCTGCTTTTAGATTCTCTCTTTGTTGTTAACCTTTGCCATTCTAATTATAGTGTGTCTTGGTGTGGGCCTGTTTGGGTTCATCTTATTTGGGACTCTGTGCTTCTGGACTTGTGTGTCTATCTATTTCCTTAGCTGGTTAGGAAAGTTTTCAGTCATTATTTATTCAACTAGGTTCTCAAACCCTTGCTTTCTCTCTTCTCCTTCTGGTACACCTATGATATGAATGTTGTTAGGCTTGATATTGTCCCAGAGGCCCCTTTAACTCTCCTCAATTTTTTGGATTCTTTTTTTTTTTTTTTGCTGTTCTTATTGGGTATTTTCTGCTACCTTGTCTTACAAATCATTGATTTAATCCTCTACTTCATCTAGTCTGCTAGTGATTCCTTTTAGTGCATTCTTCATTTCAGTTATTGTGTTCTTCACTTCTGACTGGTTCTTTTTTATGGTTTCTATGTTCTTTTATATGTGTGCTATTTCTTTGTTGAAATTTTCACTAAGTTTTTTGAGCATCCTTATAACCATTGTTTTGAATTCTGTATCTGGTAGGGTGTTTGCCTCCATTTTATTTCTGGAGGTTTTTCCTGTTCTTTCATTTGGGATGTATTTCTTTGTTTCCTCATTTTGGCTACCTCTCTGTGTTTCTTTCTATGTCTTAGGTAGATCTTCTATTTCTCGTAGTCTTGGCCAGGTGGTTTTATGAAGTAGGTGCCCTGTGAAGCCCAGTGGCACAATCTCCCTGGTCACCTGCTCTGGGTGCTCCAGGTGTGTCCCTAGACTGGGTTGTATGTGTCCTCCTTTTATAGGAGAGACTTAGTTGCTATTGGCATATCACTGGGTGGGATTGACCCACACGCTGATTGGCTGTGGGGTTTGGCCACATCCACAGCTTACAGGCTGCTGTGTGGGGGCTTATTTCACTGAGTGGGATTTGCCCCAGTTGGCTCTGGTGTTTGGGCAGTGCTCTGCTGTGGTCTGAGCCAACCTCGAAGTATGTTGGTTCTGGGCCTTCTTGCGAGGGGCCCCTCTGCAAGCCCAATTCACCCACTGCGTGTGACAAGCCGAGGACTCCCTGGTAGGAGCTGTAAAGCAATCTGCAGTTGTTTGCTCCCTGTGCTAACCCTGGAGACATGTGGGAGAGGTCACGCTGTGAACCAAGGACATCTGCCACCAGTACAGGGCTTGGGGTAGCTCTGCAAAATGCCAGAACACCCTGAGGATTGCTGCTACCTGCCAGCTTCCTTAAGGTTCAGCTACTAATAAAGCCTCTTGTGGTATGCAAGTTGAGTGAGGCAGCATCTCAGGGAGTCACTAGAGTGGGAAGAGTTGTCACCAGGTTAATATAAATTTGGATTTGGTGCCAGAACTGAGCCTGAAGTTATTTAGCAAAAGTCTCAGAGCACACTGAGGCCAGTGACCACCTACCTGGGGTCTTTCAGACGCTGATAGTTTTCCAAGAGGGCAATGCAGGTGGGGATGGCTGCTTCTGGGATTGGGTTAGTTGGGTGGGGCAGGGTTCCAGCAGAGGTCAACAGATCAATCAGATTCAGATTTGGCTGAGTAGGGGAGGGCTCAACACAGGAAAGATAGCATAGCCTACCAGCTTCACAGAAGTAGGACCCCTCCCAGCAAAAATTCCGACTGTCCTCCAGCTCTCTCTCCAAAACCCCCTGAGTTACTGTCCCTCCGCTGGAGCCCAACATGAGTGCCTAGGAGTGAGAGAGTCTGTGTACGGGCCCTTTAAGAGGACACCTAGATTTCCCACCATCTTCCATCTCATCTGGATGATTGGAATCCCCACTGTTTTTCACAGCCTAAAGTTGTGGGCGCTCTTCTTCCTGACACCAGTACTCTGGGCTGGAGAGGCGGGTGTGGGGCTGAGTTTCCTTGCTCCTCTGGGAGAAACCTCCACAGCTGAGATATCCCTACTGGTTCTCATCCACCACATGGAGGTTTGGGGTTAGCCAGTTCTGCTTCTCCACCCTGCCTACCAGTCTCAGTGTGGCTTATTCTTTATATGTCCTGACCTCCTTTTTAAAAAATTAATTTATTATTTTCAATTACAGCTGACATTCAATATTATTTTATGTAAGTGTCAGGTGTACAGCTAGTGGTTAGACATTTATATAATTTATGAAGTGATTCCCCCCTTCGATTAGTCTAGTACCCATCTGGTACTGTACATAGTTAATACAATATGATTGACTATATTGCCTATCCTGTACTTTACATCCCCTTGATTATTTCATAACTACCAATTTGTATTTCTTTATCCCTCTACCTTTTTTTTACCCAGTGCCCATATCCCCCTCCTATCTGGCAGCCATCAGTTAGTTCTCTGTATCTATGAGTCTGTTTCTATTTTGTTTGCTCATTTATGTTGTTCTTTAAATTCCACATATAACTAAGATCATATGATGTTTGTCTTTTCTGTCTGACTTATTTCACTTAGCATAATACCTGTCAGGTTTATCTACGTTGTACAAATGGTAAGATTTAATTCTTTTTTATGGCAAAGCAATATTCCATCATATATGTGAATATGTACCACTTTCTTATACAATCGTCTATTGAGGGACACTTAGGTTGCTTCCATATTTTGGCTATTGTAAATAATGCTACAATGAATATACGGGTGCATATATCTTTTCAAATTGGTGTTTTGGATTTCTCTGGATAAATACCCAGAAGTGGAATTGCTGAGTCACGATGTAGTTCTATTTTTAATTTTTTGAGGAAACTCCATACTGTTTTTCATAGTGGCTGTACCAATTTGCAATCTCGCCAACAGTGCACAAGCATTCCCTTTTCTTCACATCCTCACCAACACTCGTTTGTTGATTTATTGATGATGGCCATTTTGACAGGAGTGAGATGATGTCTCATTTCTGCTTTAATTTGAATTTCTCTGATGATTGTGACATTGATCATCTTTTTTTTTATGTCTATTAGCTATCTGTATGTCCACTTTGGAGAAATATCTATTCAGGTCATCTGCCCATTTTTTAATTGAATTGTTAATTTTTTTACATATTGAGTTCTTTATGAATTTTGGATATGAACCACTTCTTGGATGTATCATTGGTGAATATCTTCACCCAGGTTGTCTTTTTGTTTTGTTTTGTTTTGTTGATGGTTTCCTTTTCTGTGTAAAAACTTTAATTTGATGTAGTCCCATTTGTTTATTGTTTCTTTTGCTTACCTTTCCTGATTTTCTGTCCTCCTTTTACCCATTTTCATACCAGTCTATTTTATCCTGAAGACTGTCACCAGTTACAGTCCAAAAGTATAGATTTGATCATGTCACATCCTAATAATCTGCACGTGACTTTCCTGAATTACCAAAATTGCCTTATGTCAATAAAGGGTATGGAAGTTGTTCTAAAGTTAATTTTTCTTGTTTTCTCAACAGGATGTCCTGGGGAGTAGGTGGTTAATAAAGAAAAAAGGAAAGGATCTTAAATCTCTGGCCTGTTTGATTATCCTAGACTGATGGGCCAAAAAAAAAGAAAAGCTCTAAGAAACTCTTCACAAGGTTAACATCTGGTTTATAAATTTGGAAAAATGTGTCTTTTCCTAATTATTTTAAGGTACTGTGATTCTAAATGTTTTACAGTAGAAAGTGGAACTATAACCTTCAAAGATTAATTATGCAATTATTAACAGGATATTTTATGTTCACTTGTCTTTTAAGAATACTACATAAAACAGAGAAAACAAAACAGCAAATTGCTATATTATAGGCTAAATTAAAAAAAAAAGGAATAATGGCTTAAATAGTTTCTTGCCTAGCATTCTTAAAATCTCTTTTAATTTCTATAATAAAATGATCATACTACTAATTTAAATACTCTAATGATGTTAATGATATTAGATTCAGTCCATTTCATCATTTTTATTTGCACTTCTCTCATTTTAAGAAACAGGAGAGAAGATAAGATCTGTTGTGATGGATACAACAACAATACTGATTTATAGCAATATTATAGTCCCTAATGAATAAGTATTTCTCCTCCAAGCAGTGCCCAGATAGGGCATTTCTAGTTATTACAATATATTAGATTTAATAATTTTACTCACAACAAAATGAGACAGTTAAAATGTCTTTTCACAAATAAAGAAATTGAGGTGCATAGAACTGAAATAATTTGCCCAGGGTCACATTGCTATTAAGAGCCGGAATTTAAGCCCCAGTATTTTTGGTCATATTGTACATTCCTCGACCTTTATAATTTGCAGCATTCTTCCAATCGGTATTTTTACTAGATTATTTATCACTGCCAATATTCCAAATCCAATTACAGAAGTACTCAGGGGTGAATTAAATTTTGGCCTCCAAATGCTGCTCACTGGGAATGCGGTAATTGTCCCTCAAGAACTGTTTTGATTTATCTTTTATCTTTAGTCTTTCCTCTTGGCTTGTTTCAGAGGGCTTAAATGCTGCTTCCACAAATATCTCATTGCCCTTTTATCACCACTATTTCTAAGGTTTTATTGTACTTCCAATGTAGTCCTCCAGATAATTATTTTCTTAATTTCTCTTTCTTCTGCATAATCTTTCTTCATGTTGTTTTCTTTTTAAAGATTTTTATTAAAATGTAGCTAGCATACAATATTACATTAATTTGAAGTATACAAAATAATTATTCAACAGTACACACCTGGAACTATTATTGCCATATTATTGACTGTATTCCCTATTCTTTACTTTACATCCCATTGACTACTTTTTAACAATTTCTATTTTTTAATCCCTTCACCTTTTTCAATCTGCTCCCAACCCTCTCCCAACTATCACCCTGATAGATCAAGTACCCATCTGACACCATACATACTTATTATAATATCTTTGACTATAATCCTTATGCTATACCCTACATTCTCATGACCCCTGTGTAACAACAAATTGGTATTTAACCCCATCCCCCTTTTCCACCCAACCTCAACTCTGCTCCGACCAGGCAAACATGAGAATGTTCTCTGTATCTAGGACTTTGTACCTATTTCACTTGTTTGTTTATTTTGTTCTTTAGATTCCATTTATAAGTGAAATCATATGGTATTTGTCCTTTGCTGTCTGACTTACTACACTCAGCACAATACCCTCTAGATCCATTAATATTGTCACAGATGGCAAGATTTCATTCTTTTTTGTGGCTGAGTAACATTCCATTGTATATATGTACCACTTCTTTATCCATACATCCATTTAGGAACATCCAGGTTGCCTTTATATCTTGGCTATTGTAAATAATGCTGCAATGAGGCATCAATGGATATGTTTGCATATGTCCCCTCAGAGTAGCATTTTGTGTTGCTTCAGATAAATATTAAGACGTGGGATTACTAGGTCCTTCTTGGTCTCTTGTTATAGTTTTTGTTTTAAAGTCTATTTTATCTGGTAAAAGTATTGCTACCCCAGATTTTTGTTTGTTTGTTTCCATTTTCATGAAATATCTTTTTCTATCCCTTTACTTTCAGTCTGTGTGTGTTTTTTGATCTGAAGTGAGTTTCTTGTAGGCAGTTTTGTTTTCTTATTCATTCAGCCCCCTATCTTTTGATTGGAGCATTTAATCTATTACATTGAAAGTGATTGTTGATAGGCATATTGTTACTGCCTTTTTATTATTCATATTTTTGATATTTTTTCATCTTAAAGGACTCCCTCTAACATTCTTTGTAATACTGGTTTGGTGGTGTGGAGCTCCTTTAGCTTTTTCTTGTCTGGGCAGCTCTTTATCTGTCCTTCAATTATAAATGATAACTTTGCTAGTTAGAGTAATCTTGTGGGTTCTGGTTTTTCATTACCTTGAATATATCCTGCCAATCCCTTCAGGCCTGCAAAGTTTCTGTAGAGAACTCAGCTGACAGTTTTATGGGAGCTCCCTTTTAAGTAACTAAATTCTTTTCTCTTGCTGCTTTTAAGATTCTCTCTTTGTCTTAAATCTTTGGTATTTTAATTATGATATGTCTCAGTGTGGACATATTTTGGGTTCATCTTGTTTGGGACTCTCTGCTTCCTGGACCTGTATATGTATTTCTTTCACCAGATTAGGGAAGCTTTCCATTATTATTTCTTCAAATGAGTTTTCAATTCCTTGTTCTCTCTCTTCTCCTTCTGGTACCCCTATAATGTGAATGTTGGTATGCTTGATGTTGTCCCAGAGCCCCCTTAAACTGTCCTCATTTAGAGGAAACTTTTCTTTTTGCTGTTCTGGTTGGCTGTTTTCTGTTACCTTATCTCTTAAATCTGTAATTTGATCCTCTGCTTCATCTAATCTGTTGTTGATTCCCTCTAATGTATTCTCCATTTCAGTTATTGTATTTTTATGACTTTTTTTTTTAATGTTATCTGTCTCCATTTTTGTTTCTTACATTGAAGTTCTCCTTGAGATCATTGAGCACCCTTATAACCAGTGTTTGGAATTCTGTACATTACTCATCTCCATTTTGTTTAGGTTTTTTTTTCCCTCCCTGGAACTTTGTTTTATTCTTTCATTTGGGACATGTTTCTTTGTCTCCCCACTTTGGCTGTCTCTTTGTGTTTGTTTCCATGTATTAGGTACAGATGTTATATCTTCTGGTATTAGTAGAGTGGTCTTATGTAGTAGGTGTTCTGTGGATTTCAGTGGCACAGTCTTCCTGGTCAACTAAGCCACACACTCCAATTGTGTACTTTGTGTGGGTTGTGTGTACCCTTGTCTTGCAGTTGAGCATTGGTTACTATTTTCAGGTCAATAGGACGGATTGTCCGTTGGGCTCATTTGTTGTGAGTACTGGCCATGACTACAGTGGAAGAGTTGTGGTACAGGGGCTGATTCTACAGAGCAAGACCTGTCTCAGCAGGCCTCTGCTGCCTGCCCAGTCCAACCCTGGTGTGTCATCCTTGCACGCATGGGTGATGCTCCAGTGTTTTTCGAAGCTGGCCACTGGTTACACCAGCCCCCGGGCTACCCGGGAGGGGAACCACTGCAGGAAAAGTTCAGCCACAGACCATGCCTCTCCTGGAGCTAGCCAACAGGAGCCACAAAGTAATCTGCAGATGGCCTTTGCGCAAGTGGTGGTTGGAAGTGCCTCCAAAAGGCAAGCCACCAACTAAGGTTGCCTGCCACTAGTGCCGGCTTAGGGCTGCTCTGCCAGAGGTACAGGGCAGGCTCAAGCCAGATGCTGCTTGTCTGTGTTCTGAAGACCTTTAAGAGACCCTAGGAAAGACTGTAGCATAAACTAAGGCAGGCAGTTTGTACTGAAAAACCACTGGAAGTGACTTGGGTGTGCCTGAAAGTTGGCACACTATGGCACACTCTCACTGAGCCACAATCTCCACTGGATTTTCACAACCAGAAGTTATGGGGACTTTTCTCCCCAGCACTGGAACCCTGACTGGAGGTGGGGAGACTGAGACCCCTTGCTCCTCAGGTGGGCACCTCCACAGCCAGGATTTCCCTCCAGATATCCAATGGCCACATGAGGGGGTGAGACCAGACTGTTCTGTGTCTCTGCCCTCTTATCAGTCTGGAGGTGATTTCATCTGTATGTCCTTAGTTGTAGGGCTGTGGTTCAGCAAGATTTCAGGTGATTTTCAAAGTGGTTGTTCTGTTGTTTATTTGTAATTTTGATGTGGCTGTAAGAGAAGGCAAGCATTGTGTTTACCTACTGCACCATCTTGACCAGAACGGCCATGTTGCTTTCTTTTTTCCTATATAATTTAAGATTCACTTTCATTCCTTGGTTTTACATTCTATGGTCATCTGTTCCTATTGTAACCTTGCTTTCTGTAGTGTTATTTTATTTTGTTTCTAGTCATCCTGTAAAGGATCCTTTCTTTTTCTTTAAAAACCTTGATGTTAGAAGAAAACATTTTATTCCCAATATTTTATTTTATTTCTGCAAAGAAAACAAGTTCTCTCAAAAACAATGCACATGTCCTCATGTGGCTTTTCTTCTCCTCAAATTTAAACCACCTTCTGCTCCAAGAACATTTATATAAGTAGTTTAAAGATTGTTAGACAGAAATGCTGATGTGGTGAATTGATGAATTTGCTTTTTAATCTTCTTTTATCCATCTGCATTTACATCTGTTCATGGTTCTTACATAAGACTATATGAGTATTCATGATATAAATTATTTGCTTACCTTGGTAATTATGTTTGGAAAATAATACAAAGCTGTTAAATAAATTTGTTTTCAATAACTAAAACCCATTTAAACTTTATTATTGATAACTAAGAATAATTTGTGAATAGATAAATTTCTTAACCTGAGTGTGTAAGTTATTTGAGTTGCTAGCTCTTTCATCTCTTTCCTCTGATATTTGTTAACTGAAAAGACATTAGAATAGGTATTATTTAATAAATATTTCCTAAATATAAAAAACCCTCTTCAATACAAATTATACTTAGAAAAATATGATCCACATAATTTCTGTGAGTTTTGAAAATATACACCAGATAAAATAAGAAAATGGTAGGGATTCTAAACACTTCACAAAGTCTGACTTTTTGAATAAGTAAGTTCTGCTGAATAAGCACTCAAAATAAAAAGTATAGTATACCTTAAAGAACATCATAGCTGATTTCTAGTGAGGGTCATGTGGCTCTTGGCTCCTTTAATATCTTTTGTAAGATCTGGGTGCAATAAGCACACATTTTTCGGAGTTTATACATTATCAGCTTTATATCAAGCTGGGAGGCAAATACAGATGCCTTGGAAAAATTCTCCATCGTAAATCATTGAAAGGGAGCTTTTAGCTGAATCATATACCAGAAGCGATTTGTGACATAGAGTGTTGTGATGGAGGATGCTTTATACACACTTAAAAGATACCTTCTTTCAATTGTAGCTCACACTCAACTGACTGCACCGAACAAGTTGAAACTTGTCACTCAATGTTACTAAGGTACCACGCGCCACTTACTGTATTGAAGATCCCTGCCTTTCAGCTGGATGGTACTCGGCAGCAGCATTCACTGTATTTGTTGATCACAACAGAAATGCTCCATGTCAAACATTGCTTCTGGTATGGCAATTTCTGTCAAATAAAAACATTATGGTGTGTCCTCATCCACTTTATTTACCAGATCTGGCACCGTGCGACTTCTGGCTCCTCCCCAAAGTCAAAATGACCATGTGACGTAAATGTTTTGAATCAATTTAGGCCATCAAGGCAGCATGACAGTGCAACTAAAGATACCTAGAAAAGAGAACTTCCAGAAGTGGTTCAGAAAGTGGCAAAAATGATGGGACAAGTGTATTCAGAGCAAGGGAGAGTATTTTGAGGGCGATTAATGGCTATGTGTCTTTTACTGTAGTAATTTTTCTTTTTAATTTAAACATTCACTATATCTTTTATCACATCTACTACATACGTATATAAATATGTACTTTTTTTGTGGAATGAGAAAATTTTTAAAAATATGCTGTTTTAATTAAACTGAATTTATTACATATAGAGAATTGTTCTTTATTTTCTATTAATGAATTTCCTACATTAATAAATAAATTGCTCTTTTATAAAATAGCAGTAAAATAATAATAACATGTAGGGTAAATAGCTATTTTTTTTAATTAATAGAGACGATGTGCCAGGCACTGTTCTTAGTTATTTACAAATACTTGTCCTGAGGTCGATATCTTTAAAATTGGCTACATAATTATTTACTGCTTCTCTCATTAAGATGTGGAGTTTAGTCCTTTTCTTTCTAATCTCTGTGATTTGTTATGAGCAATAGAAAGTGCCAGAAGTAACATTTTTGTTACTTCTCTGTTTCTGCTTCAAGGTGATTTTATAGATTACACTCTCTCCCATTTGGAATGCTGCTTACCTCAATGTGAAAAAGTCCAGCAGTTCTCCAAAGGGGCCACATGGAGAGGTCAGGATATCCCAGTAACCATCAGATATGTGAGTGTGGCCTTCTTGAACTACCTAACTCTAGTGAAACTTCCAGATGATGACAACTTCATGAATGATCCCAGAAAAGAGAGCAGCAGAAGAAAGGTCCTGCTGACTACAGCCCAGATTGCAGAATCCTAAGAAAATTAAATAGTTAATATTTTAAATCATGTAGTTTGGACTTGATTTGTTACACAACAAGAGATATCTACTACGTTTCATTATCAATTATGCCACTATTTTACCTTTGCAGTATGATATTATTATCCCCGTTTTACAGGTGAAGAAACTGAGGGTCAGAGACATTAATATCTTGTCTAAGGTCATACACCTAGCTTGCAAGTAACATTTACTGAGTCAGACATATAGGCAAATTTTTAGAAACTAGAATGTTAAGAAGATATTTATTTTGTTTTTAAATATCCATGCTTGTTTTAAAAGGAAGTTGGCAAATGATATACTAGCCTTTTATTTTTTTTTAATTTACCATTCAGTGAAATCAAAATGCTTAGAAACTGCTCTTAGAATATTTATCATATCATAAAGGATAAGACAATCATATTTAATAAAAACTCTCTATATGTCCATTGCTTTATGTCTTATCTGAAGTTCCTGAAAGGCATGATTGAAGGAAAGTTTGGCATGTGGGTAGTTCATTTGGGAAGTGATCTCAGGGAGCAGGAGTGAAGGAATAACACAAGAAAATGAGAAAACCAGTCAAAGATGCAATATTAAGTTGGCATTTGTTACTGGCCACCTGAGCTCTATCCAGGCGGACCTCCTGAGGAGTCCTGTAAAATTAGCCAGCACTCTCTACAGTTGGAAGAAATGGAGAAGAATTTATCCTCATTAATCGAGAGTAGCTTCGTGGATGTTAACTCCCCAGACTCCCTGGTAACTCTTGTATCCTACAGCAGGAGAAAAGAAATATAGGGCACTGTCAAGTGAATTTTCATAAAGCTGTTCAGAGCCTGCAAGGAAATGATGATTAGAACATCAGCTGGAGAAAGAGGTGGGGTCACGAGGATTTGAAGTGGCCGTAAGATGCATCTTATACACCTACTTAAATACTCATATTTCTTTGGAAGGCACAGCAGGAATAGTATTTTGTGTAAATTTTCACTAAGGTTAAATAACCTCAGGTTAAATGCTCTGAAACCAAAATTAAAAAGGTTAGTACCGGGAAGAAGGCATAAGCACTTTTCTTTATGACGCCTGACTTCTAGAGACTTGCTCCCTGCCCAATGTCAAGAGCAAAGTAAGAGAGGCATTAAACTGCATGTGGTATTTGACCTTGCCTGAACTCTCACTAGTTTGCACCCCCTCCCCACTTATTTATTTATTTATTGCTTCTGAAAGCTAAGCATTAGTAATATTAAGAGAAGGGCTAAATGCAAAAGAAATGCTAAAATTCTCTTAATGTGCTATGCTTGCATTTAGTTATACGAGGTCAAAGGAATGTGCACATTATATTTGAGCCAAGCCAGCTACTTACAGCAATATCAGTGTGCGAGAACCAATTTGAAGTTAACATTAATTAGGTTTTTAGTGGGCTGTAAAACTCACTCAGTGTATGAAGTACTTCATCATTATGGGAGATTATGGTTGTATTCTGAGGAACCGGGGCAGAAAGACTGAATAAAGCAAATTGCATACAGGTCTGAATATAAGAAAGTTCAATGCATTTCATATCTTTGGGAATGTCATGAAATAAGTTTTATATTGTGGGTTTTATAAACTTTTAAGAAAAGCTAAATAATTGTTAGGCATGCAACGGCAAAACTGTAAATTATATGTATATGTATGTTATTCTATATGTTTTATTATATATATGTTATATATGTTATATTATATATGTGTTATATATGATATATATATGTGTGTGTATATATATGATATATATATGTGTGTGTGTGTGTGTGTATATATATATATATATATATATATATATCATAATAAATTACATGAAATGAGATTTCTTATCACCTGGCACTAAGTTTTTCAAAGAAATCAGTCTACTCATTAGAGCTGCAGTATGGTACTGAACACACAATATTTAACAAAGATGTGCTGCTCATCTGTAACCAAGGGTAATAATTTATGTTCACTCATTTGAAACAGGTAGCTGCTTTGCTCTCACAACAAACAGCTTTTCTGTAACTAAGTGAGAGCTTTAAATATCCTTACATTGTATATATTAAGTGTTGCTTTCAGACCAATGTGAATGTCCTTTCTTCTTAAAACATTTTGAATTGTAATTTAGTGCCCAAGAGGCTAATTATAATGAGGAGACTGATGACTTAGTGGAATTTAAAGATTAAGTTATATGAGAATACGTACAGTCACTGACCTAAACCATTATTGAAAGAGGAAAGAGTTTGTGGGAAATGCTTTTGAAATTAATTTTTGAAATCTACTAAAAAATGTAACAGATGTTTGAGTGTCATTCACAAGTGTTTTAGTAGTATTAGTTTAATTTACATTCTCCAACTAACATGAGGAAGTTGGAGATATTTACTTTCCTTCACTTTCTAAGAAATTGTGATGTGAGTGCAGTTTACAGTGTTTTTCCCCTAATTACTGAATGACATTGATTTTGAATGATATCACAAAGTACCCCTCACTTTGTAAATTAATGTTGGTAGCTTCAATGAGTATATTAGTATATGAAGGATTGAAGACTCAATCTAAAACCTATCAAATCAAAAAAATGCTAAATAATTATTTAGAGATTAAGCATTGTTTGTAATCAGTATCCTCTTTTGTCTGCAGAGGAAAAAATATATCGAAATGGGGATGAAAAACAAAGTCAAATGTCAAGAATTCAAAAATCCAAATAGTATAACCATATTACAGAATTTGTAGTGGTATGGCTTTTTGGTCCTTCACCTTAATCTACAAATTGATGTCCAGTTTTTACTTTTAGAGTCATGAGACATGTTTTCTTTCTTGAATTCTCCTTCATTACTATCGTAGTACATTTCTTAAGCATTTCTAAACATGTTTAAAAATATAAATCATTAAAAGTTTAGGTCCATTTAGTTTCATAAATAGGAAATGAGCAATAGATAGTGAGCACTTATGTCAGTACCTTGTTTCCCCGAAAATAAGACCTAGCCAGACAATCAGCTCTAACGTGCCTTTTGGTGCAAAATTTGATATAAGACCCAGTCTTATTTTAGTATAATATAAGACTGGGTCAATATAATATAATATAATATAATATAATATAATATAATGTATAAAATATAATATAATATAATATAATATAATATAATATAATATAATATAATATAATATAAAACAAACACAAGGTCTTACATTAATTTTTGTTCCAAAAGACACATTAAAGCTGATTGTCCAGCTCGGTCTTATTTTTGCGGAAACAGGTTATTATAAAATATCAAGATTTTGAATTTTCTAATCAGCTTGTCTATAGGCATGATGGTTGATATTTTAATTGAGAGTATATTAAAACTATAGACCTATTTTCAGAGTTCTATGCAAATTAATGATTGAGGCTCCTGATCCATCAAGATAGTATAAACCTCCATTTATTTATCTTTTTAATTAAAATTTATTGGGGTGACAATTGTTAGTCAAGTTACACAGGTTTCAGGTGTACAATTCTGTAATACATCATCTATATATCACATTGTGTGTTCACCACCCAGAGTCAGTTCTCCTCCCATCACCATATATTTGATCCCTTTTACTCTCATCTACCAGCCCATTTCTCCCCTACCCTTTGGTAATCACTAAACTATTGTCTGTGTCTATGAGTTTTTGTTTCTTCATTTGTTTGTCTTGTTCCTTTGTTGTTTTCAGTTTTATACACCACATATCAGTGAAATCATATAGTTCTTTTTCTTTCTTTTTTTGTATGGTTGCTTAAGGTGTATTATGGACTACATGTTTGTTTTCCCCCAAATATCATATGTTGAAATCCTAACCTTCAATGTAATGGTATTAGGAGGTGGATTGTTTGGTCACACTGTCTTGAATATTGTAGCTTTAATTCAATTTTAAATTAGGAGAGTGCAAGTCTTCTAACATTTTCATTTTGTAAGTTCTTTTGGCTATTCTGGATGATCTTCAAAGCCATATACATTTTAGAATCAGCTTGTCTATACATATGCCTGTAATTAGGTCATGAGAGTTTGAGCCCTCATGATTTGTGCCCTTATAAGAATACAGGTGAGAGCTTGCTTCTCTCTCTGTCTCTCTCTGTCTCTTTCTCCCTCTGTCTCACTGTCTCCCTCTGTCTGACTCTCTCTCTCTCTCTTTCTCTCTGCTCTATTCCCACCTTTTGAGGATACAATGAGGAGATGGTCATTTGCCATCCAGCAAGCAGGTTCTGACAAGAAACTGAATCTGCTGCCTCCTTGATCTTGGATTTGCCAGACTCTAGGGCTGTGAAAAATAAATGTTGGTAATTTGCTGTAGTAGTCTAAATTGACTAAACCAAAATGAAAGTTCAGATACTTGATTTTAGATATTTCTTCTCTTCTAACTAGAGCATTTGAAGCTGTTATTTTACTAGCTGAAACTCACTAATAGCCTGAAACTCAGAGCAACAGAGACACTATAATTGGTCAAAGGACTCAGTCTCAATCTCCCACAGGGTGCAAGTTGCAGGATAAGTTAACTGTGTTTGTTATATATGTGGGAGTGAGGGTGAGGGCTGGTGCAACAATGCCTAATATGGTCAGCTGTGTAAAATACCGAAAGGAGCTAATGCCTCAAGAAATGTAAGCCTTTAAAAAAACAAACAAGTAAGCAAGCAAAAAAGAAAATGTATGAGTAGCTTCATTAGGTCATGAAACTGCCTGCTGAAAGAAACACTCCAACTGTAGTTGATTCCTTTGTTACCCACAGACAACTATACCTTTTAGCTGGCAAGTACTACTATTAACACTACTACTACTACTAAATACGTGTGTGTGTGTATATATATATATGTGTGTATATATATATGTATATATATAAATATATATGTATATATGTATAATATAAATATATATAATATAAATATTTATATGTGTATATATATATGTATATAATATAAAACAAATGAAGTCTTTCTCCTTTCCCACTTAATAGGATCTAAAAGTTTTAAACATAAACTGATATAACTTGGACAGAAACTATTTTACTCCCTCCAGACATTACACATACACAAGGAAAGCAAATATATGAAGTTTATTGGATATGTGAAAAGACTAGAAGGAAGACTCTCTAATGAATCACACAAATTCTCCAAGGGAGTTTTAGCCTGATAAAATATTTTATTCATATTTAAGTTGTTTTTTAAAATGCACTTCTAGATGTACATGCAATAGAACTAAATAAGACTCTTTTTCAAGTTTTTGAAGAAAAAAAAAATTTCCACCTGTCCAGTAGAGGAGAGTTATATCCCATCAATAAATATTTTTTTAGGTATGTTGAAAAACATTCTGATGCCAAATCTAGGGCTGGCTGAAAAAAAAAGGTGTTATTTTGTTACAACAAAGCTTACATGATTAAGGAGAAAAGTTTGATATCACATCCTAGCCAGGAATCCCTGGTATCATCCTGCATCATTTGGAAGCATTTTAATGTGGCTAGTGTTCCCACAGTTGTTTGAGATACACTTTATAAAAATATATATATTTATATAATATATAGTATATATATATACATATATATATAGTATGTATGTGTATATATATGTGTGTGTGTATATATATATGTATATACATATATATATATATATATATATATATATATATATACTGTATACATATATGTATTGTGGTCTGGTTTTTATCCCTAAGATAGTGTGGGTCAGGGAAATGGATGGAACTATTTATTATAATAACTGTAGTTATACATTTCAATGTAAGTTTTAATCTTTTTGTCATTTCATTTTACTCATGTTTAGGAAACTAAAACCTTTCTAACATGAATGACAGTTCATCTTAAAATGTAATAAGCATCAATAATATCATATCGGCTATTGTGTTCTCCTAGGGAGTGGAAACTTAACTGTGGTTCCTGAATATAAGAAGTGGAGTAAAGTACAGGCTCCCGCATCTTGTTTTACAGAAAGAACAATCCATGTTTGTCCTCGAACTAGTGTATCATCCTGAACAAAATTGGTGCCATCTAATTTGCTTTCTTAATGGACGTTCAAAACATATATTTAGAAGTATAGGCAATAGAAAGTAACAGAATGGGGAAGTACTAGTTAAGCTGGTTGAAAGAGGAATGATGTAATGAAACCGCATGTTGTCCTGAAGAGTTCAGTATACAAGCATCAAGCTGAGAGAACAGCAGGCTCTCAGCTTAACTTGTGACTGTTCCTATAAATCAAGGCTTACTCCCCCAGCTGTGTAACTAATAAAGTCATCATTACTACAGGGCATTAATATTCTAAAGAAAACAAAGTCTTTCCTTAAAAAAAAAAAAGAAAGAAACAAAACTACACAGAAAAATTGGGTATGTATTGAATTTTTGTTTCATTCACTCTACATGCTTTTACAATAATAGCTCTTCAGTTATGAAAATGGTAATTTTAAAAACTGCTGCGCTTTATCTAGAGATGCATATTTTATCATCTTATTATACTTATTCTGGACTTTTCACAGTTTTGGTATATTAACAACTCTAATTTGGTTATCTGAACTCTTGAGCTAAGAAAAAATAAAAGAAGGAACTTAACCCTAGTGAGGTTGACAATTGCGTTATTTAATAAATTAGGAATTTTCATGTCTTATTTTTAATTTTTTAATTGTCTGACCTACCTCAAACTTAATAATATAAAACCACAACCATTACATTATGCTCACAAATTCTTTGCATCAAGAATTCAAACAGGGCACAGATGAGGGCTTGTCTCTGTTCCATGATGTTTGAGGCCTCTGGGGCTTTCCAGTGGAATAGCAGGAGTGATGTGAACTGCTGGGGGCTGAAGTCACCTAGGGACCTCACTCAAATGTCTGGCACTTAGGCTGGAATGAGTTGAAGTCTAGACTAGTTACCATTTTCGGTGTTCTTCATTCCTTTGTGTTGATCTACATTTCCATCTGGTATAGCTTTCTGCGTGAAAAACTTCCTTTAATATTTATTGTAGCGCAGACCTGCTAGAGATTAATTCTTTCAGCTTTTGAATATCTAAAATCATCTTTGGTTTACCTTCATTTTTGAAACATACTTCCACTAAGTATGGAATTCCAGATTTATGGGGATTGTTTGTTTCAGTACTTTAAAAAATGCTGCTTCATTGTCTTCTTGCTTGCAATTTTTCCCACAAGAAATCTGCTGTCATCCATATTTGTTTTTCTTTGTGTTTTTCTCTCTTTCTGTCTTAAGATATTCTCAGAATTATCATTTTTGTATAATTTGCTTATGATATAATTTTCTTCCTATTTTTTTTTCTTTGCTTGTAATTTGTTGGCTTTTAAAAAAATTCTAAATATATAATTTTCTTCTTGTCAAAAGATCATGTATTTTTCTCTCTAACACCCTCCACCCCCAAGTTCTCCCTTATGGATTCCAATTACATAATTTTTATGTCTTTTAAATTTGTCCTACAGCTCACAAATGCTGTGATTATTTTCTTTCAGTATTTTTTTACAGCTGTGTTTCATTTTGGACTACCGTGTCTTCTAGTTCATTTTTCTTTTCTCCTGAAATGTCCGATCTACTATCAATCCCATTTAGAACTTTTTAAACAACAGACATTGAAATTTTCATCTTTACAAGTTTGTTCGGGTTTTTAAAACATATCTTCCATGTTTCTACTAAACTTCTGAAAATATGGAATAGAGTTATAACTATTTTAATGTCCTTGTCTGTTAATTTTTGACATGCATGTCAATTCCAAGTCAGTTCATTTCAATTGATTCGTTTGTTTGGGGGTTTGTTTGTAGCGTGTGGAATGTAAGTACAGAATATGAGTATAGTATATATGCAACCAGGAAGTAAATTTAATATACTGAAAGACATATTTTCTATGTTGATGAGATTATGTGACCTTGCTTACTTTTAGCAGGTAGAGATATTCAGGGAAAGCCCTTCTTCTATCACAAGGCTTGACAATCTATGTATGTTAAATCCAATTACCTATCTTTCTCTCTATATTCTTAACTTCCTTATGTAATAATCTGGTGTGTGTGTGTGTGTGTGTGTGTGTGTGTGTGTATACTTGGGTTTATATGCCAGCACCCAGGTTAGTGTCTAGTATGTAGCAGGTCCTCAATACCAATTTGTTGAATACATATATGTATACATGAATGAATGAATGGGATAGAGAGGGCTTAGTATATGCATTTTATACAGAAAATTTCAGGGCAAAAATGCCCTCCCTTGGATGATGGTTGAAGAGATTAAGTTAAATAATCAGATTATAGAGTATACTTTTTAAAAATGTTATGTATTAGCTCCCGTAAAAAGAACTGATTTAAAAATATTGGCTCATTTAATAAAAGAACTCTACTATAGGAATATGGTGTTTTAGGAGACTGTTTTGTCTTTATAATTCGTAAGATATTATATTTTATGTGACTTAAACCTCATCTTGAATAAATGGACCTTGAAAATGTATTCCATTCAACACATTTTGAAAATCAATCATTTATGAAATTGGTGCTCAGACAATATCCATGAAAATATAATCATATATAATTCATGATCATCAAAAATCCCATTATTATATACACCTTGAGACAAGAAGTGTTTATATCATCATTCAGTGTTCTTATGTTAATAAAATATTTTAAACTTATGAATAATTTCTAAGAAAGTATTTTAAAAATTTCCATTTTCTGAAGAGTAACTCAGTATCTGCTGGGGCATATATGAGTAATATTTTATTTTATGAGTCTTCTATTTGTGTATATAAGATTTCATGTAAAGTGAATTTTTGTCACTTTATTAGACCACATAGACTGCCAGTTCAGTTCATCTAGAAACGGGAAAACAAGGTATATTATTTAAATTGGTTGTCAATTAAGATGATTTACGTGTATTTTCAATTTTTTTCTTCCTTTACTTGCTATGTAGACCATCACAGTAATCAGGTTCGAGTCCAACATTAAAGGTGCCTCGGGCCAAAATACAGATAGAAGTTCATATATTATATTTATAGATATTTGAAAGTTACAAATTAAAACAACACTTTGCAATATAAATTTTTTTAATTAAATTTATTGGAGTGACAATTGTTAGTAAATTTACATAGATTTCAGGTGTACAATTCTGTATTACATCGTCTATAAATCCCATTGTGTGTTCACCACCCAGAGTCAGTTCTCCTTCCATCACCATATATTTGATCCCCTTTACCCTCATCACCCACCCCCCACCCTCTTACCCTCTGGTAACCACTAAATTATTGTCTGTGTCTATGAGTTTTTCTTTCTCATTTGTTTGTCTTGTTCTTTTTGGTTTATATACCACATATCAGTGAAATCATAGGGTCCTCTGCTTTTTCTGTCTGACTTATTTCACTTAGCATTATACTCTCAAGATCCATCCATGTTGTCACAAATGCTCCTATATCATCTTTCCTTAACGCCGAATAGTATTCCATTGTGTATATGTACCACAACTTCTTTATCCATTCATCTATCAAAGGACATTTTGGTTGTTTCCATGTCTTGGCCACCGTAAACAAAGCTGCAATGAACATTGGAGCACACGTGTCTTTATGTATAAATGTTTTCAGATTTTCTTGGTAGATACCCAGGAGAGCGATTGCTGGGTCATATGGTAATTCTATTCATAATTTTTTGAGGAACCTCCACACTGCCTTCCATAGCGGCTGCACCAGTCTGCATTCCCACCAACAGTGTATGAGAGTTCCTTTTTCTCCACAGCCTCTCCAACACTTGTTACTATTTGTTTTGTTGATGATAGCCATTCTGACTGGGGTGAGGTGATATCTCATTGTGGTTTTCATTTGCATTTCTCTGATGATTAGCGATGTTGAGCATTTTTTCATATGTCTATTTGCCATTTGTATATCCTCTTTGGAGAAATGTCTCCTCAGGTCCTCTGTCCATTTTTCAATTGGGTTGTTTGTTTTTTTGTTGTTGAGTTTCATGACTTCCTAATATAAAATTTGTTTTATACTTCTTCTTGGATAATTATCTTTATAAAAACCTGGAGATTCAGATTTAAATTTATACTTCTTGGACTCCTCAAATTTCTATTTCAAAACATGACGTTAGTGGAGGAACTGCTTCCAAATTCCTCTGACTTTTGTTGACTGGCCAAATAATTCTCCAGATAATCCACCAAAAGAAAACAGTTTATTTGTGAAAAGAAAAACAAAAATAAAAACAAAGAGTGACTGCACACTGCCCCGCTGGTCTTTGCCCTCCAGCCACCCACATGGAAAGAACATGGCTCCCCACTTTATTCGCATCCCTCGTCCTGGCCCCATGCCCCATGGTTACCATCAAGTTCAACAGGAAGTCAAGACTAGAGAGTTAACAAGAGGCACAGCTCCACCCATAGTCCTCCCAGCTCTATGGTTAAGCATCTTAAGATGTCAGTTTACTTTCAACACATTTTGTTATGCCCCCCAACACTTTTCTACCCCCAGAGGTTTCCCTAACCCCCCCACACACCACCACCATATTTGCAACAGTTTCCTCCTAGCTACACTTAGGTTTAGAGATGTACAAATCTTTGCAGAAGTCAAAGTGCCCTGACAACAATCCTTTGGGACAGGAAATTCCAGGTTTCTGAATATCCACATTAGATTAAAAGGGGGCCCACAGCTTTAGGTGGAGTTTCATTTCCCTGACACTTAAGACTCTTTGCATTACCAGAAGAGTCATGGATGAAGAAAAGCGTGATCTAGGCCCTCTAAAACACCAGCACCTATCTTTCCTGGATCCAAATGAGGCACAGATTGTAACAAACCTGAACATCTTGAACTTAACAATATTGTCAAGTCACCCTCAATTGATTGATTATATTTGTTCCACTTCCAAATTACAACCTCAGTTAAGAGAATTTTTTTTTCACCTTTCATTCTGAATAACTAATATTTTTAGCTAAATATGTGCATTTACATAGTGCACTGAATTTCAAAGCTTTGTCAAATGTAATAAACAAATATCCAGGAAAGAAACATACAAAATGATATGTGTTGCAAATAGAATACTTATTAGTTTGCAAAGTAGGCTGTATTTAACTTTCAATGAAAATTGAAATATTATTTTAATAACCTAAATGTGCAAAACTACATGATTGAGAAATCAATGACATATTTCTAAACAGGCATTGAATACACCATTATTTATTAACTATGTAATTTTACTTTTATACAAGAATGAACTATATTTTATGTAATCCCATTGTACAAATTGTACAAATATAGTTTCTGATTTAATTTTACTTTGACGAAGAATTAATTTATTTTTTATATATCTAGTTTTAAAAGATGCTGGAGAAGTTTTCTCAAAAAATATCCTTTCATTATGTACTTTATTTACTTGGATTAACTGAAGTATTAAAGATTTTCTAGCCACTTGAAAAATGAGCAAAACAAATTTTGTTCACAAAGCATTTTAGAGTAACAGTTTTTTCCAGTGATATATGAAACCTATTATGTCAAGCACATAAAATTCAATTGGAAAATAAATGCAGCACAAATATGATTCATATGTCATATGTAAACCACAATATGAAATTAATTACAAATAAGCTTTATGAAAAGACTTTCAGATCCAGTAGAAAAATACATTTGGTACATCACACACAGCTAAGACTAGAATCTTGATTGAGAGAAGTTCTATGTGTATAGAATATGTCTAGATTTTCAGAATGTATGTGTGTATGCCCTCACATGTTTAACTGCTATTCCATTAACACTTGGCATTGGCCATTCATCTACTCTAAATGTGTATCTCTTAATCCATATATCTCTATGCCCACTGTCCCTAGGGGAAAAAGTTGATTTTCTTACCTTATTAGAGTTCCCTGCAGGTATCCTAGGGTGTGTGAGTTAGAGAAGTGTGAAGGTCTGGAAACCCAGTAGAGGAAGACTCCCAGACGTCCATTCCCTCGAACCTGTTTCACACAAAAAAATATTCTGCTTTGATCTGTTATGTATCTTGAAGTATTCCTATGATTTTATTTGAAAAATATGTTCTATATCTTAAAAATATTTGGCAACACCTGGGCAAATAGTCTTAATTTAGATTTCAGGAATTGTATAACTGTGATTCAATATAATCATAAGATTATGTGCATTGTTATTGAAATGTAGTTAAATATAACCAGTGTTTTCTACTCTTTGGTAATTTAAAGTAGAAACATATACCTGGAAAAAATAAATAGAAATTCATACAAGTTTTCTATCACTAAAAGAAGTAAACAAAGACTTGCTTTATAATTAACAAAACATATCTGAGAAGACAAATGGTTAAGGAGATATTAGAAAAATTGTATAAATTAAACAAAATAGTTTGACTAATAAACCTAATGAGTATTTATTGAAGGTTACAGGGAATTTCCAGAGGAAACTCAGAATGCATTAATTATTAAATATATCCCCTATTCTAAACTACATTAGCGATCTCTCCTACCTTTACAGTGCTCTATTTATGAGTCTTTCTGTAGAATGAGCTGTGCATTTTTTCTACACAATTAGCAAACTGGGAAATATTTTGGATCAATTGAACAATCATATTGAACTAGTTGGGGCTAGTTCACAATTGGAACTCAAAAAATCAACTAGCTCTGTATCCAGGAATAAGTACAAATAAGTAAGAGTAATACCTTTTCATAAAATTATTTAAATGGCATAATTTAATTTGAAATTACATTCTGACTTATTTTACTATGTATTTATTAGAGCAGAAAATACTAAAACACATTCGATTAATAATTATTGTCATAATCTCTTCTCACATTAATGATAAATAATTCCATAAATAATGTTGTATGTGGTAGTAGAATTTCGTATAGGAGGATCCATTATCATAAGGCACTTAAAATTGTTTCATATTTTTCATATCACTTTGCTTGAAAAATTAATTCATAGCACCTGCCCTATGAGGGTTGTCAGAAAGATTGATAATATGCTGAAGGACAGTAAAAAATGAATAATGAAAAATAACAGACTGTCAAGTTGAAGGGAGCTGATACAGGGATCAATCTTAACATTAGCTTTATTAATGATCTGGAAAGTGATGCAAATGGAAATTAATTAAATCTTCAGGTAATAAGTGACTAATTTAATGGCTTAAAAACAGGGAAAAATAATTCTTGAGAAGTAAAAACAAATAGATGAATTCAAGCAAGCATTAAATAAGAATGGGATATCAATTTTTCTTCATATTAAGGGCATTAGAATACACTCCTGCAATATTTGAAATAGAATATAGATAGACAGTGGTATAAAGTAAGGAGAGATGGAGTTAAACTATAGATATGTGTCATATTCCTTTTGGTACCAGAGATTGGTTATCATCTAACTATTGGGTATATACTCAGATAACATGTTCCTAAATGATGTGTAAGAAGGAATATTTCTAGAAGGACAGTTCCTTATTAGTAATGTGGTATTCTTTTTAAGTAACAAGAAATACTCTTCCAAATAGAGAATAAATTGTTATTGAATAGAAAGTATTCATATAAATTTCAACTATATTTACTTTCTTAATAATTATGTAAGACTTATACTAAAAATATGAAAGTATACAACCATGTACTATTTCCTTCTATGGTTATCACTTTTAAAATTTCACATCTGGGTTAATGAGAAATCACATAATTTGTTTCAATGGAAGAAACATGGATTTTATCAGATATCCCACACATGGAAACAAGCCTGTCACTACTATATAATTATTGAATAATTTACATGTATCATATTACTATACAAACTTATTTAAAATGTTCATTTTCCTATCTACCTACTTATATTTATAGATAAACTTAATCACATAATGTACTCATTAACGGGTCAAAATTATAATGCATCATCCTTTGTAATGTGTCAATCATTATCCAGTCATTTAAAAATATATTTTTCCCTGAGTTACATAATTTTTGAAAATTCTCAGGGCAACTAAGAGTCATAGGTATACCCAAGGATAACAGAAAACTTCAGTGTGTAAAACTTATTTTATTATATAGATGGTTTTAAGGTGTTATCTCAAATCACTATGAAAACATAAACAATTTAAGAAAGGGTATTTTGTCAATGTACATTCATACAAACACGCACACACGCACGCGCATTCTGACAAGTTCGCGAACTTGTAACAATGTTGCTAACCTCTTTTTGATATCAGAGGGATTATTCATTTTGAATTTGTATAAACTGGACAAACAGTTAACCAAGTTTACTATTTGGAAGTGCTAAAAAGGTTGCGTGAAAAAGACGACCTGAACTGTTCGCCAATAATTCATGGCTCTTCCATCACAACAATGCACCAGCTTACATGGCACTCACTGTTTGTGAGGGAGTTTTTAGCCAGTAAACAAATAACTGTATTGGAACACCCTCCCCACTCACCTGATCTGGCACCCAATGACTTCTTTCTTTACCTGAAGATAAAGGAAATATTGAAAGGGAGACATTTTGATGACATTCAGGACATCGAGGGTAGTACGACGACAGCTCTGATGGCCATTCCAGAAAAAGAGTTCCAGAATTGCTCTGAAGGGTGGACTAGCCACTGGCGTCTGTGCATAATGTTCCAAGGGGAGGACTTCAAAGGTGACTGTAGTGATAATTCAGCAATGAGGTATGCAGCACTTTTTCTAGAATGAGTTGGCGAACTTAATTGTTGGTGTGTGTGTATAAATTATATTTTCATTTACACATGGAAATAAATAGATTTCAAATCAAAGCAAACTTAAAAAAGTAGAGATCCTTGAAAACGTTCAGGTTATATTATAAAATAAAGTCGTTTTGAATTTCTGCTAAAAATCAATAAGACAAAAAGTGCCCTAGAAACACAGTCTGTGGTGTCTCCCCAGCCCCTGTTTCCCTGATTCTGCTGCATTTCTAGCTTTCTTTCTGAAGGCTATTTTTATTTTCTTCTCTTGTGGAAAACATGGCCATTGTATCTCCCAAGACATAGTACATATAATTTTATATTCCATTAATTATGTCTCAAATTCAAAAATTCCAGTGGTTTCTGGTTATTTCAGCTCGAGGCTAGGAAGTCCCTCAAATATGTTTTATTGCTTCTCTCCTCAACAGGTCCCAATGAGTAAACACTTATTTCAGCACAAATATTATAAGAGAATAGCTCTTTGAGATAAAATGTATTAAAATAATTATATGGGTACCACATTAATGTCTTAAAATCTCCCTGTGTACATATGCTCGGTTTCTCCTTAGCTGGAAAACAAGGACTGATGAAATCCCCTCTGTTAGAAGATTGAAGTGAGATTTGGAGGGATAAGATAGAAAGATAAAGGACTGTGCATTGTACTATTTTGGGTATTACTTCTGATTTCAGTACTTGTTTGCTGGTGAACCTGACAAACTGTTTACTTTGTTCTCCATATCTGTAAACTGTGTCTTAGAAAAATATTACTTTCAAGTGATGTTAAGGGTTTCTTTTCACTGAATAAGTATGATTGGTTGCCCAAATGACCCTGGCTATATTTTCATGATGTGAATACACTAGTTTCAATAAGATACATGCCAAATTCCTACCTACATAGAACTTACGTTTCATTTGGGAAAAAGAAATAACAAACAAGTGAAATGCATAGATTCTTAGATGATGGTAAGTCCTGTAGTATAAATATGTCAGGGAAGAAAGATAGGAAGTTCTGGGTTGCTGTTAAAAAAAGATAGAAAGTGGTTGCTTTTAAAAATGATGTGGTTGGAAGACCTGACCTATAGGACAATATTAAAGAATAGATTTGAAGGAGATGAAGGAGGGAAGCAGGCTTCTGTGCATATATCTGAGGGAACAGCAGTCTAGGCAGAAGAAATAGCAGTTGACTTTGACTCAGGCAGGCTTAGAGTTCTGAGCGAGAAAAGCAGGGAGAACATTGTGGCTGGAGCAGAGTTCGCAAAAGAGAGATATATCATAAGATAGGTCCAGATAGGTCACAGGACAAGAGGCATATTTAGGAGAACTTTGTATGCCATTGAAAGAGCTCTACTTCTTCTCTGAAGGCCATGGGATCTTACAGGAGGGTTTAAAGCAATGAAGATATCTAATTTGTGTTTGGAAAAGGGTGTCTCTAGTTGTTGTTTTGAGAATAGACTATGTGTGGAAGGAAAGGAGAAGTGGGGATACCACAAGTAAAGATGAACCAGAATGGTAGCAGTGGAAGTGGTGTCATTTGAGTCTGGCTCTAGCGTGAAGGTAGAATTTGTTGAAAGTTTGGATATAGATGTGAAAAAAAAAATTACAGAAGTAGACGTTGACTCCAAGATATTTAATCTGAATAATTGGAAAGATAGAGTTGCCATTTACCAACATAATGATAAATAAATATGACCGGTACATGCGTATTGATATTTTTCTATATTTACACATTTATCATTATTTATGCTATTCCTTCCTTCATTCCCTTGTTTCTTTCTGAATCATTTTCTTCCTCCTGCAGAACTCACTTTAGTGGCTTTTTGTTTGTTTTCATGTGCAAGTTTCCGGAAAAAATTTATTTCACCTTTGTTTGTCTGAAAATGTATTTATTTTACCTGTAGTTTTGAATATTATTTTTTAGATCATGGCCTTTTTAGACTTGCATTATTTTCTATCTGAATTATAAAGTGTCATTACATTGTCTTTTGGCTGTCATTGTAGAATACTGTAGCACCAGGACTGCCTCCTCAAGGGTCAAGAAGCCCTTTTCTGAACAGCCCCCAGACCAAAACAACCTAGTCATTAATCATAAACACCACGTATTGCAAGGTCAGGAAGCTCTGTTGAGAAAAGTCTTATCTTGCAGCAAAAATGTAAGCAAGGACACAGGACCAAAAGTCTTGTAAATATCTTGCCTGCATGGAAAGTTACTGAGAGCCTTAAAATGTTATGCTATAAAAACCCCTAGCTTTGTGTGTTTGGGGTCCTTGTTGAAACCCGCTGCGCCGGGCAGATACTCGGACCCCAGCTAGCGGGAAATAAACCTCGCTGTGTGACTTGCATTATCGTGTGACTTCTGTTCGCTTGAGGAGGGGTTGACTCCGGACCCTAACATCATCATTTCTGTAGAGAAACTTGTTATTCCTTTGATGATATCCATTTTTCTTGGTGCTTTAACATTTTCATTTTGCTTTTGGTTTTTAGCAGGTTTGCTATGATGTGTCTTTTTTTTAATCGTGAGTTTTTTTTTGTTTTTTAAGTTTATCAGGGTGACAGTTGTTAGTAAAGTAACAGAGATTTCAGGTGTACGATTCAGTAATACATCATCTGTATCTCACATTGTGTGTACTATGATGTGTCTTAGTGCGGTTTCCATTGTATTTATCCTTCTTCGGACTTTCAGAGCTTTTTGAGTCTTTCATAATTTTCAGAACACTTTCAGACATTTTCTCCTATATTTCTTCTGATCCTTCTATGTACACATATATAAAACTTGTACTATGCCCTACAAGTCTCTTATGACTTTATCTACATTTTCCTTTTTTTCTCTCTTTTTATTGCTGCTTCAATATTTTCTATTGATCTGACTTCTAGTTTACTAATGCTCTACTTTGCTCTTCAATTTGCTGTTGTTCCACCCATTGAGTTCCTAATTCCAAATATGTGTTTATATATATATACACATATATATTTCTAACATAGTCACTTGACTTTTTTTATAAATTACAATTCTTTGGTGAAATTGGATACTTAATGTGACTAGCCCATGTGTCTCAGAGAAAGAATTTGGGTGTCAAGAATGAGAGATAAGAACAAACACAAGGAATTTTACAGGCCACAAGGGTACACAAAACTCAAGATCCCTCCTCACTCCTGCCTACAGTGGTTTAGAGGTCTAGGGAGAGTTGGTGGTATTCTGAGTATTACAATAGAATAAATTCTGGATTTCTCCACAGCTTTTTGAAGAGAAACAAATGGTGTAATTAAATTAAAGCACTTAGTGTACTTAACACAAGATTAAATGCTTGATGAATGTTACTAGCATTAACAGTACTGGATCTTGCTGATACAAGCTCCATGCTTTCATTCCCAGGTACTCTGCATCACTAAAGCCTCTGAATTTTGTGTGCTGGGTGCATGATAGAATAATTAACCACAAAGTCTGCTTTCAACCAAGATGGAGTAACAGGGACAGGGTTTATCTATCTGCTTACGTTAGTCTGCTTGTGCTGCTGCAGCAAAATACTACAAACTGAGTGGTTTAAACAACAAAAACTAATTTTATCACAGTTCTGGAAACCAAAATCCAAGACTGAGATGCCACCAGATTTAATTTTGGGCAAGAGCTATCTTTCTGGCTTGCAGATGGCTGCCTTCTCCTTGTGCCCTCACATGCCTTCTCAGAGGTATGTAACTGGGGTGAGGGGAGAGAGAGAGAGAGAGAGAGAGAGAGAGAGAGAGAGAGAGAGAGAGAGAGAGAGAAAGAGAGAGAGAGAGAGAGAGGAGGGAGGTTCACAGTGTGAGGGATATAAATGATGAACGTCTAAGTATTACCTTGTCTTGTACACCTGAAACTAATAAATTAAAATAAAAATTAAAAAATAAAAAAAAGAAGTTTGGTACTGTAGCATCAACTCTTGCACAGGAATAAATTATTTACTCTATTAAAAAAAAGAAAAGAGGGGTGAGGCAGAGAACACTGTGGTGTTTTTTCTTGTAAGGACACTAATCCTATCAGATCAGGGTCTCACAGTTAGGAACTCATTTAACCTTGTTCCTTAGAGATCCCATATCCGCCACATTGGACAGCAATATGAGGTCTGACAATTAAGTTCGCAAACTGCCACCATGCACTTACATTAGCAGCACTGTACAAACAGCTCTGTAAGGTTTCATAACCTTGGTAAATCAGTGTCTGATCTGTGTTCATGTTGACATGTAGCGGTGTCTTACTGAGTGGCGTTCATTATTGTTGTGTGTTTTTGTATGCAGTTGTAAGAATGTCTGAGCTTGAATTAGAGCAACGAACAAACATTCAATTTCTTGTTAAACTTGGCAAGTGTGGAAGTGAAGTCAGAGATATGCTAGTCCAAGTTTATGGGGATAATACCATGAAGAAAATGGCAGTGTACAAATGGATTAAACATTAAACAGGGGAGACAATGTGCCACTGATGAAGAGAAGTCAGGGCAGTCAGTAACGAGCAGAACTGATGAAAACATTGCAAAAATTCGTCAAATTGTGCGTCAAAATCATTAGCTGACTGTGAGAAGCATACCTAGAAGATCAAGTAAATATTGATAGAGAAACAATTAGGAAAATCTTAACTGAAAATCTAGGCATGAGAAAGGTGGGTGCAAAATGGTCCCGAAGGAGCTCATGGATAAGCAAAAGCAAAGAAGAATTGAAATTAGTCAAGACCTTTTGGAGAGGCAAGATGATATTTGGGCTGTGTTATCAGCCCAAATGGCAATGAGACATGGGTGTACCAATAGGAACCTAAAGCAAAGCGTCAAAGTGCACAATGGATATCAGCCAATTTTCCATGACCATAAATGTTCTGTCAGTCAGAATCAAGAGTCAAAACAATGTTGCTAACCTTTTTATACATCAGAGGGATTATTCATTATGAATTTGTACTAAATGGACATACACTTAACCAAGTTCACTATTTGGAAGTGCTGAAAAGGCTGTGTGAAAAAAGGTAGACAACCTGAACCAACAATTCATGGCTCTTGTTTCACAACAATGCACCAGCTCACACGGCATTGTCTGTGAGGGAGTTTTTAGCCAGTAAATAAATAACTGTATTGGAACAGCCTCCCTACTCACCTGATCTGGCCCCCAATGACTTCTTTCATTACCCAGAGATAAAGGAAATATTGAAAGGAAGACATTTTGGTGACATTCAGTACATCAAGTGTAATACGATGACACCTCTGATGGCCATTCCAGAAGAAGAGTTCTAAAATTGCTTTGAAGGGTGGACTAGGTGCTGGCATTGGTGCATAGCTTCCCAAGGAGAGTACTTCGTAGGTGACTGTAGTGATATTCAGCAATGAGGTATGTAGCACTTTTTCTAGGATGGGTTCTCGAAATTAATTGTCTCATATATGAATTTGGGGTTACATTTAGTCTATAACACTGCCTAGAACAGTTTATAAAACAATAAAAATACATGAAACAATGGTTTTCAAGACACCAAAAATATGTAACAAACAACAATACTCTCTCATAGATGGAATACAAATAAGAAGAATACTATAATTGCTCAGGCTACTGTCTGAAGAGAGATATCAGATTCTGGCACAGAGGAAGTAAATAAGATGGGACCTGCTAGTCTCAAGTATGAGAGAGAGAGCTGATTGTCTGGGAAGGTCAAGACAGCTGGAGTTGGCAGGGCAGAGCACCATAAAGGAGACAGCTACACAGAGAAAACTGCAGGAATGCAAATATCCCACTATTCAGTTTGGTCCTCATCAGGACACAATGTGAGGACACTGCCCCAAACTGGGAAAGAATTGCCAGGAAGGATTAGAGGGAATCATCCCCAGAGCTCACACATGACCAGAAATAGTGTCTTTTTCCTGAAGTCAGAGTGAAAACTTCATAATTCTTGGGGCATACTGTAGAGTATTCTGTTGTGAGGAAAAACAAAACCTCAAATAAATGCTGCTATGTTTCCATCCAAAAATGTTTAAAAACAAGGTCCTGAACAGTATAATAAAAACATGAGATGGTTTCCAAGTAATTTAACTATATTCTAGAATCAAGATCAAAGACACATATAGGTATATAGCACCTAATAAAGCAAAATTTATATGGTCTAGCATCCAAGGAAAAGTTACAGGCATGCAAAACACAAAGCCTAATATTTACAAGTTTCACATGGGAAAAAATTAATCAATTAAAACTGATGACAGTGATAGCATTAGTAGAAAATATCTTTAAATCAACATGACTATTTTCCATGTTCAAGAGGTTGGGGAATGATTGAACATATTAGGTAGAGAAATGGAAGATTTAAATACTATCCAGGTTGAACTTTTAAAGAGGAAAGCTACAACGCATGAGATAAAACATGTACTGGATATAATTAATGGCAAACTAGACATTGTAGAAGAAAAGGCTAGTGAAATTGAAAATGGTAATAGAACCTGTCTAAAATGAAGCAGAGAGAGAAAAGGGGCTTAAAAATTGGCACCTCAGTGAACTGTGAGGCAAACTAAAAGCAGTATTTCAAGGTGAGGACTCTGAGATGGCTTTCAAGGAAGGGCCGTGGTTTGGAATTTATTAAGTCAAAAACAATTACCAAAGGTCCACAATCAACTTTAGGTTCCACAAGATCACTGATGGTGCAGTTGAGTTAGAGGCCACAATCACAAGTTCACATTTATGCTGTTTGTCTGTTGATTTCTATGATTATTCTATGTGGGTTGTTCCTACTTCTTGTGTGTTGACAACTTCCACTTTCTCATACCTTCTCAATTTCAAGTTCTGCAAATCCTCATTTCCATTATGCTCAGAATTTTCATAATATGGTGAGGCCATTAGCATAGTGTTTGACACAAGTAGAAATATTTAATGAATGCCATTTTATTTATTACAATCCTCCTGAAATAAAAAATCAAGTTGTTTGGTATATTGTATTCCAATATGAAAATTTGCAACACCTGGTTTGAACAGGTGTTTTACTAATTCAAGTGTAAACATGTCTTTGGCAGACTTCTTGAGTTAAACCAGGTGTGTTATAGCCAATGAAACTGTTTCACAAGTTTCACAAGGCCATTTGAATTTCACATGCAGTGTGATGACACCCGTAGGCTATTATTTTTTGATACACAAAATAATCATTTAAAAGTTGTATTTTCTTTGGTCTCCAGAGCTGGATACTTCCATTTATATTTGGGGCAGGGTGCTCCCTCATTTTAGGCAAATCACTGTAATGAGCTTTGAATGTAGTCAGTTGTTAGGGAAACAGTTAACCAAAAGTTAATATGTAGACCAGAGGTAATATATATTGGTAGGTGTGGATGTGCTGGAGACACAGGTCAGAGGAAGTTTGCTTTATTTGTATATCAAGTGGAGTGAGGAAGTGGGAAAATACATTATTGTGTGTGTTTGAATGGAGAGAGTTTATTTCTACAGTGAGGTCATGGGTGGCTGTGGGGACAGAGCCCCAGAGCGCAGTTTCCAGGCTCTCGG
This sequence comes from Rhinolophus hipposideros, assembly GCF_964194185.1. NCBI lineage: Eukaryota > Metazoa > Chordata > Mammalia > Chiroptera > Rhinolophidae > Rhinolophus > Rhinolophus hipposideros. The sequence goes on along the minus strand of NC_138051.1, from coordinate 8,514,178 downwards.
CCTCACATGGAGGGGTGCTGGCTCAGGTAGTAGATGGCTGTCAGCTGTGACTAGTTGGCTGTCAGCTGTAACCAGTGAGCCATTGGCCACTAATATAACTGCCATGGCTTTGCTAGCAGAAAATGGGGGCTAGCAAGAAGATGGTGGCTGAGCTAACAAGCGGTGCAATGAGGGTTGCGAATTGTGTGTCTCCTGTTTCCTGTGTCTCCAACCCAGCTACCAGCAAGAATATAGTGGTATGACTCCCCTACCTATGGCTCCATTGGTGTTCCTTTTTGGCTTAGACTATCCTGTGTTCTTATGTGGGGAGCGGGACCAGAAACGCTGCATGCCGCCCCGCACAACAGTGGCTTTTTGCCATTCATTTTTATTCATGGGTGGTTTTAGTTGTTGATTTTCACTTTTGAGAGTTACTTGCAAGAGATGACCGGCTGAGAGAAGGAGACAGAAAAACTTACTTTCGAGATAAATTTCTAGAAATTTTAGGGCCAAATACTGTGGTTTGAAGTACAAATGAACAATTTTAGCTCAGATTTGAGAAGATAGTTGTTTTTGTCTGCCTCCACTCAGAACCTTGTATCACAGAGAGTGGGGCATTTTAGAGTATTAGGAAAAACATGTGTCTTGCGGGGCGGCCTGCGAGGTCTCAGCTCCCGCTTCTCACATAAGAACGCAGGACATGGTGAGGCCATAAAGGAACACCCACGGAACCATAGATGGAGTCATGCCACTATAGTCTCTCTGGTGGCTGGGCTGGAGACACAGGAAGCAGGAGCCACATGATCCGTAACCTGCCGTCCACTTCTCTCTGCCAACCAACCTCACTTGCTAGCTGCAATCTGCCTCTCTGCAATCTGCAATCCACACTCCGCTGCTTGCTAGCTTATCCACCATTTTCTTGCTAGGCCCCATTTTCTGCTGGCGAAGGCACGGCAGTTATATTAGTGGCCAATGGCTCACTGGTTACAGCTGATGGCCAACTAGCCATATCTGATGGCCATCCAATCACAGTTGATGGCCATTTACTACCAGAGCCAGCACCTTTCCATGTGAGGCCCAGAGCCTGGAAACTGCACCCCTGGCTGTGTCCCCACAACATGTCTGGCATGGGCATTACTTATCTCTTAGGAAACTGCTTCAGTAGGTAGACATAGAACATCCCTTAGGATGGTTTAACTGGTGAGGGGCACGGGGAGCTGGGGCAGCAGCAAAGGAAGATCTGGAGTTGCAACTGCAGGGACACATTACATTATAAGAACAAGTAATACTCTCCTTTGTAGACTCCAAGTAATAATGAGAGTGCATTCTGATTTGCTGAAAATTTTGAGATGCAGCAATAAAGAGGAAATACATGAATTATAATATGGAAATGTCATGCAGGGTCTCAGCTCCCACTCCCCGCCCAAGAACGCAGGACACGGTAAGGCCAAAAAGGAACACCCACGGAGCCATAGATAGGGGAGTCAAACCAATATATTCTCGCTGGCGGCTGGGCTGGAGACACAGGAAGCAGGATCTACACAATCTGCCTAACAGCAGTCCGTGCTTGCCAGCCACCATCTTCTTGCTAGCCCCCATTCCTTTTTTACTAGCGTAGCCACAGCCGTTATATTAGTGGCCAATGGCCTACGGGTTACAGCTGACGGCCAACTAGCCACAGCTGCTGGCATCTGATCACAGTTGATGGCCATTTACTACCCGAGCCAGCACCTTTCTATGTGAGGCCGAGAGCCTGGAAACTGCTTTTTGGGGTTTTGTCCCCACACTCCACCCCTACAGGGTCTCGCCTCACAATCTACGCGACAAGCGTCTTCTGCGAGGGGCCCTGTGCAAGGAGCCTGGAGGTGAATGCACTATCCTGAACACAGCCAGGCTCTCTGGGCACAGCCAGGGTTTCTCAGGGCACCACCAGTACTTCTGGGCACAGCCAGACATCCTGGGCTTCTTAGGGTACCACCTGTTTTCCCTGGGCACAGCCAGGGTTTCTCAGGGCACCACCACAGTACTTCTGGGCACAGCCAGACTTCCTGGGCTTCTTAGGGTACCACCTGTCTCCCCGGGCACAGCCAGAGTTTCTCAGGGCACTGCCACTCTCTCTGGACACAGCCAGACTTCCTGGACTCAGCCAGGGCCTCTCAGGGCATTGCCACTCCCTCTGGGCACAGCCAGACTTCCTGGACACAGCCAGGGCCTCTCTGGGCACTGCCACTCTCTCTCTGGACACAGCCAGACTTCCTGGACACAGCCAGGGCCTCTCTGGGCACTGCCACTCTCTCTCTGGACACAGCCAGACTTCCTGGACACAGCCAGGGCCTCTCTGGGCACTGCCACTCTCTCTCTGGACACAGCCAGACTTCCTGGACACAGCCAGGGCTCTCAGGGCACTGCCACTCTCTCTCTGGGCACAGCCAGACTGCCTGGACACAGCCAGGGCTCTCAGGGCACTGCCACTCTCTCTCTGGGCCTCTCGGGGTACTGTGCTGGAACAACAGCGGCTCACATCAAGGTGCTTACATATTATCAATGGCGGCCAGTCAAGACACAAAAGCAAACATCAAACCAGTCCCACTACATGGTGGTATGTTCCCAAACAGTCAAGCGTCCAATAAATTAGGGATGGAAGGCAATTCCCCATAGTCCATAGTCATTCGCCAGGGCTGTCCTGGGGGTGAGGGATGACCTTGACCTCACCCTCATCTCCCACGGAGGACTCAGCAAGCATTTCCTCCTGGGACAAGTCCCACATCCAGGCTGCCTCAGCAAGCACTTCCCAGCCCACACGGCAACAACCTTCGCTTTCTCCGGCCTCTGCTGGTTGGGGAACCATCCACGTCTTTCCACCCCTCCACGGGAATCGAGCTCTCCGGCAGCTGCTCCTCCTGGTCTTCCTCAGACTCAGCTTTCATACGCACAAACTGCTCCACTGCCCTTCGGAAAGCTTTGGCCAGCACCGTATCCTGCCGACTACGCCATGTGTCACGCAGGGGACCCTGCTCGCTGCGCCATTTGTCGTGCAGGATCTCAGGTCCCACTCCCCGCCCAAGAACGCAGGACACGGTAAGGCCAAAAAGGAACACCCACGGAGCCATAAGTAGGGGAGTCAAACCAATATATTCTCGCTGGCGGCTGGGCTGGAGACACAGGAAGCAGGATCTACACAATCTGCCTAACAGCAGTCCGCGCTTGCCAGCCACCATCTTCTTGCTAGCCCCCATTTCCTCTCTGCTAGCATAGCCACAGCCGTTATATTAGTGGCCAATGGCCTACGGGTTACAGCTGACGGCCAACTAGCCACAGCTGCTGGCCATCTGATCACAGTTGATGGCCATTTACTACCCGAGCCAGCACCTTTCTATGTGAGGCCGAGAGCCTGGAAACTGTTTTTTGGGGCTTTGTCCCCACAGGAAACATGACTTTGTATTTATTCAAATGTTGGTGAGGCCTGAATATTTGAGCTGCTATTGATTTGCATTTCATAGTAGGAAAGGAACTAGGATCAATCAGTACATTCACATTCTTGATGTGTTTAATCAATAGATCACCTTTATTAGAGAAGGGATTATCCTTGAGAGTATAAATACAAACAATTACTGCTCAGTGTTTGCCAATCGCCTTTTGCTAAAAGCATTTACTTTTTGATGAGAGCCTCATTAATATCAATATCAACAAAACAACTGGCTAAAGAGCAAAATGGTATTGAAAATCTATCTGATAATGAACACTGTCCTAAATACAGCCCACTGACATGTTGCATACACAAATGTCCAAAGAGGGGAGAGAATGACAGAACTGGCTTGCAGTTTGTATTTCAGCCCTAAAATTACATACATTGCTTTCACATACATACACGCTAAGCAGTTTGAGGGACATTATAGCATTATAGATCTTGAGGAAACCAAAATGTGTGGAAACAAAAAAACAATGACTTTGAAAAATGAGAAATACTCTCCTGGCTGTAGATTAATTAGCCAGGTAATATAAGTGGATATGAGTTTTAAGTTTGAAATTTTTCTTTAACTTAGAAATAATCTTAATAAGCAAAATTTTGAACTTAATGGGTTTTTAAAATCTCACAGTAATAAGAAAATGGAGTTTTCCAACAATTCAGCATTTCTCACTGATATCAATGTTGCAATATGCATTTCAAGCATTTTCAAAATGTTACATCCTCTCAGGGCAGAGGATACAGGTTACAATGCCAGTTTCCTTTTTTACGTGGATGTAGTTGAAATCACGGTCCACCACTGTGCCTCTGACAGAAGCGCTCAGATTTGGCATTTGACATATCACTTAATGTGTTCCCCAATCTAACAGGCTTTTCTAAAAAGAAAGTTTTAAAGCATAAGATAAGAAACACATTTCTGTCACAGAATTTGATCTTTTATTATTTGGAGTTAGTCTCTGTTTCTCTCCCAAGTGGTTCATTTAAAGGAATCAGTTTGTACTTTGCACTCTTTCGGATAAATACACAAGGGCTAGAAGTACATTTAAGAATCTGGATTTTTCGGGATGCTTTTTATTTATAACCATAAGATAAAGTAATAGCAGTAATAGAGATCTGTAATAAGCACTGGTTATTTAAAAGTGCATAAAATTTAAAATGGCTTGTTTGAGCCAGAATTTCCTGAAGAGAGACAGCTTACAAAATTATTTGATATATATCAATTAAAATTGGGAAAATATCACAGTATTTATTGTGGCCCACAGTATTTATTAGGTATAGATAAAGAGATAATAGAGATTTATTGTTAGTAGCAATTAGTAATAATTGATAAAAAATATATCTTAAGAAATATTAAATGTGTATATCATATTCTGGAAACAATATGTCACTTGAATATATTCAAAATATAAACTAAAATATTTAGAAGGTAATTCTTCCTAAATATGTAAATTCAATATATCAACATTACTTGTAAATGTATAGAATACTAATTTCATGACTATACTGAATGATCTCTTGTTTATTCTGATAGAAATGATCTTAAAATGAAATCATTGAAAATATATTCAATTTCTGAAATATTTTTTTCTTAACATTCTTTGTCCATATCAGGGAACAGTTTGAACTGTGAGCAACAAATTTTTAGTTTGTTAAGGTAAATGAAGATGGTTTAAAAATTTTTTTTAAATATTTAATTTAATTATTAAAAAATATTTAATTAATTAAAAAAAATATTATTGAAGAAGGAGTCCTGAATTATTGTACTTTCTTCACTTTTGAGTTATTTCTCAAACGTCCAAATAATGGTTCTAAAAAATGCTAGATAATTGGGGTATTATTTTACTTGCTTAAATGTAAATGCATTCTCCATACTGCTTTTATTTTTTTCAAAATGTGTGTTATTTATCTTTTTCTTTCCATCAGAAAATGTTTTATGAGATCCTCAGAGCACTTTCTCATTATATAAATCTTGCAGTATGTCTGCAGAATCCCCAGGGGATCATCCCCTGGTGGCAAGCAGACATTCCAAGAACTTAATCTGAATTAAAATCTGATTTACAAAACTGTAAAAGCTTTCACAAAAATGCAAAAATATGTAGTGTTTTTGTTACATATCTCGTAATTCAAAGAAATTAATATAATTAAAAACATCAACCATTATCAGCTAAAAGGAAAATAATAATGACGTGTTTTTTTGAGGTATTTGTGTTTTTTGAGGTATTTGGCAAAATCTTTAAATAGTTAACAAAAATGAATTGAGTGTAGGCTATAAGAAAAATTTTTTAAATTATTTTACTCAATGAATTGAAGAATAAGACTAATCTATATGTGACACAATCACAATTTGTGTTTCCTCAATAACAGTGCATGGGTATTAAAGTTTAAAATCAGAAAATAAAATGTGTTTGTTATTTTCAAATGTATACAAATGGTCACAAACTACTGATTTGAAAATTATGAAAGATATAGAAAATATACTTTTTAGCAGTTGCTGTATGATTATGATATTATCTATGTAAGAAATTGAAGCTATTAGGATACTAGGAGAGTAATTAGGATATTAAGAGATTAATCTGACAAAAATTAAACATATCTCTGGATATCAAATTTCAAGCAAGATATTGGGCCATCTGACAGAGTTATGAAGATATGCAAAATAATCCACTTTCTCACATGGAATTAAAAGTCAAGTATGGCTACATTAAAATAGTAGTGTATTACTTATTTTATTTTTGCTTTATTTTTGTTTTATATCTATCTTCTTAGTAGAATTTGCACCATAATTTCAGCTGGAATATTTATTCATTCAATGAAAACAAAATATGTAGAACCCATCGTGACATAGAATATGGACACATTTCTTGCCTTTGTGAGGATTACAATAAGAGGTTGGAATATAAAGAAATAGAATGAATGGGACAGCATAGTAAGTGCTCAAAAAGAGGTATTAGAGAGGGTTATAAGCGTGTGAAGAGGAGCCCATCCCCAAAAGAAGAGGAGTAAGAGGATACCAGTGAAAATTTCCAGAGAGAAAACCATCAAAACTGAGACTTAAGCTAAATCAGAGTTAATTTTTCAGGCATAGAAAAGGGTATAGAAGATCCAGATGTAAAAGAGAGCTTTCAGAGTTTCAGAAATTAAAAAAACAAAACAAAACAATGAGGTTGGATTATGGGATTGTATGTGGGAGGGTGGAGGCTTTCAGGACCTGGCTCTGAAAAGAAACAGTTCAAAATGGGTCTTATACGTTTTGACATCTTTAGATTTTTATTATTAGGTTTTTGTTCAATAAATCTTGAGTGCTTATATTATTTTGCAAATATTAAATATTAAATATTATTTAATATATTATTTATTATCATTTAATATTATTGAATTTATTTAAATTATATTATATTAATTATATTAAATAAATTATATTAAATACATTACATTATATGAATTAATAATTATAATCATAATTATACTAAATTATATTATATAAATTATATTAATGATATATATTTTAAAATATATATTAAAAATCTGTATTTTAATATATATTTTATATATTTATATACACATAAGTAACATATTAATATGGTAACATTAATTAATATATTAAAAATAACAATGTATTTTACTATTTATTATCATAATATAACAATATAATCATATATTAATTAATATATTAATATTAATCAACATACATTAATAATGATATAATATGGTATATTTAATATTTATATATTTAATATATAATAATACTAACAATATAATATATATTAATATTATTTATATTTAACATATCAATATTATGTTATTGTTAATATAATTAATATATTTATATATTTATATAATTTATATATTTCATATATTTATTATATACAAAATATATAATTATATATATTTATATAAAATAAAATATATAGGTATATATAATTATATATATTTATAAATATAGAAATTATTTACATATATGTCTACAAATATATAAATATATTTATAAATTATATATAAATTACTTTTATATAATATATATAATATATAAATATATATAAATGAATATATAAATATATGAATATATAAATATATATAAATATAAAATATTTAATATGTATAAATTCATATATTATATGTAAATTATATAAATATATAAATATATATCATATATATAAAATATATATACATAATATAAAAATATATAAATACATTATAATTTAATATATATTTTAATATATTTATATTTTTATTTATGTATATTTATGTAAATATACAATGTATTCATATAAACATAAATATTATAAATATATATTTAGAGTAATAAATTATACATAATAATATACAATATATAATAATATATAATAATAAATTATATTATATAAATTATATAATATATTTATAAATTATATAAATATATATAAAATATATAAATATCATATAAATTATATTATATAAATTATATAAATTATGTATAATAATATATAATAATAAATTATATAAATTATATTGAATATATTATATTATATAAATTAATAATTATAATTATAATATGAAGATAGGGTTAAAATTATATTAAATAAATTACATTATATAAATTATATTATATAAATTGTATTATATAAATTGTATTATTTAAATTGTATTATATAAATTATATGAATTATTATTTAAATTATTATTATTTAATATTATTAAATATTATTTGCCTTTGCAAATATTAATCATAGCTAAACATTTAATGTGCTGTGATTATGATTCTTTATCACTTTCTTGTTGGTTTAGCTAATAATTGCCTTATTTTATAATTTATTCAATTGTCTTTGTACCCAGTTAACTTTTTACATAACTTCCAATAGCTTCTTAGTATAATTTTTCTACATTGGCTATTCCAATCACATATTTGATGGCAGCATTAATTTCCTCCGGCTGCCATAACAAATGATCAGAAACTGAATGCGTTATTGTCTGCAGTCTAGAAGTCTGGATTCTAGAAGTCTGAAATCAAAGTGTCAGCGGGGCCACGTTACCTCTGAAATCCGTAGGGGAGAGTCTTTCTTGCCTCTTCCTAGCTTCGGTGTTTTGCAGCAATGCTTGGTGTCTTGGCTTGCCGCTTCAGCACTTCAATCTCTACCTCCTTCCCCACATGGCATTCTCCCACCCACCCTTCCAACTCTCCCTTTGGGCCCCTATCTATGTCTCTGTATCTCTACTTCTCTTATAATGGCACCTGTGGTATTGGGTTAAGTGCCCATCTACATCAGTGTGACCTCATCTTAACTAAGTACATCTGCGACAAAGAGAGCTACACCTCTTTCCAAATAAGGTTGCATTCTGAGGTTCTGGGGGTTAGGACTTCAACATATTTTTTTCTTTTTTGGAGAGGGAGGTGTCACAAGTCAACCCATAGCAATGGCTCTCCTTTTTTTCTTCTTTTAACATTGAAAACATTCCCTTTGGTAATCTCATTTTCCTTCTATCTGAATTACTTTCTTTCAGGTCCATTGCACAGTTATCATCTGGAACTTATTCTCTGCCATCTGGGGAATTCTCCTTTATCCTTCTCCTGAGTTGTATTATAGGAATCTCATGAATGCTTCCAGTGGCTTCATCAGATGTGTCTCGTGATTGTCATTTGCTGTAAATAAACAGAAACAATAGTGGTAGCAGCAACATATATTGCTCAGTAACATGATTGGCACAGGTGAACAGAAAATTAATCAACAACAATGTCAACAGAAAAAATTCTTCCCAATTGTTAACAATGAGAAGAGTAAAACAGCCTGGAAGAAAAGTTAAGAATCTGTGAGATGGTTCCAGAAATGACAATATCTAGCAAACACAACTTTCAAAGGACAAATAGGAAATGAAGATAGGGTTAAAATTGAAGAAAACTACAGAGGGAAAGTGGCTAAAACGGAAATAGATATATCCTCAGATTAAAACTCTCTAGTTATAAATAATGTTATAAAATGGATACATTCTCTAGTGAAATATCAGAACACCACAGAATAATGAGAACATCTAAAATAGATGTTCCAAATAGAAAATATGTTGCCACATATATGTGTGTGTGTGTGTGTACACGTGTATATATATATATATGTATATATATATATATATATATATATATATATATATACATATATACATATATATATATATATATATAAAATATATTTAAGAAGTAATGTACTGTATTGTTAAAGTATAAAACTAATTTAAAATGTACAGTTATATACCCACCATACCTTTTAAGTGTGAGGTCAAAATAAAGACATTTTTAGAGATTTAAATTATCAGAAAATTTACCTGTTATTGACTTAGTCTAAAAAAATTACTAGTAAGAGAAGATAAATGTCAATAAATATTTTATTAAAGTATTAAATGTTAAAATGAATGCAAGAGTAATAAGTGGCATCAAAGAATTAATAACAAAATTATTAAAATCAATGATTTCAAACATGTTGATTATAAAAAAATATAATATTTTTAGTGAAGTCAAGGTAACATGACCATTGAAGATGGTAATGGAGAAAAAAAAGAGAGCAGGGAGAATTGAATGAATGTTAAACTTCTGTCTAGTTATAAATAAAATTAAGGCACTCATTAACTCCAGCAATTTAAACAATTTTAAGGACAACCATTAGGAGAACAGAGATTAAATACACAACTTCCAAAATATTAGAAAGAACAGAAATAGAACAAAGTTACCATGTCAAATACAAGAAGTCACCAAAATGAGAAAATAAAGGAAAAGAAAAACACTTGAACAAAAAACAGGAAAATGGCAATGTGTATCCAAACATACTCATGTCATAAATCTTGACACACATAAATATCTCAAACTCACCTATTAAGATATAAAGATCCAGCATTTTAGTAAATGCAAACAGACTGACAATAAAAAATAAAATCCAAATATGAGGGCCCCAATAAAACAAAATTATAATAGAATGTTAAACATAAAGAGATAAAAATTATATAATATTATTGACAAAAAAGCAAGCAAAAAAAGAAAATACTAGAGACAAAAGAGAGTTCATGGCAAAAATATTAAATGGAGAAATGAGAGACCTAAAAAATACTCCTAAACTTTTATATACCTACCAACAAAGCTATGGGATATATAAGAGGAAAACTGTTTATACTCTAAGGAGTTTTTTTTTTTTTTTAAATCGTAGTAGAAGAATTTAATATGTCTCACTCAGAAATTGAGATATCAAATGACAAAAAAAATAACATATGGAGAAAATGATTAACATTGATAAAATTGATCTGTTAGTAGATGTGGAATTCCATGCACATCCTTTTCAAAGTTACATGAAATATTTATAAAACGTGGTCTTGTATTAGATCACAAAGTTAACATCAATAAATACCATACATGCTTGAGTAATACAGAGCATAATATTAGAATTCGAGTTTTAATATTTAAAAGTTATTGTCATATTGGGGTAACAAAAATTAATTGCTTATTTAAATTTTACGAGTGTTTTAGTTATCTAAATATTGTATCTTTTGTTTTAAAAATAATATTTTCATCATATTTCAGTAAGTACCACTTAAAGTAATAACATTACTGTAACTTTTGAAAACTGTAGTTCTATCATTTTTGTGTTTGCTATACAATAGTCAATATTGTTCCATTGTTATTTTAATTCACATATTACATGGCTAGTATGTATCCCTTTCCAAGTTTCTGTATTTCTTATTTTATGAACTGTTTGTCTTTCTTAAAATGGTTTATACCAATTTTCATAGATATCATTTAATATTACTATCACATATCCTTAGAATAATAAAAAATATTTAATATATCTTTATTTTCCTAGTGTATATTATTTTTTACTACCAAATTTATCATATTTTTTCTTTACAATTTATTTTATAGCTCCTAAACTTAAACTTACTCCTTTTTATTTAATGACTATTCAATCCAGTTGACCGTGATTTTCCCCTATGTTTTAATATATAGAAAATATTATAAAATGATTTAAGATATAAGGTGAGTGTCTAACTGATATTTTCAAAAATGTTAAATAATCAATATTATTGATATTATACAAGAATATTAATGAAAAACATGTTAATTTAAAATTGATTATTCATTTAAAAATTCTCTTATACCTAATGTCTATTTCTGGTTCATGTATTTAATCTCTACTTTTTGTTAAATTACCACAATACTCTTTTACTGCAGCTTAATGGAATTTTTAGAGTTTTGTAAGAAAAGAATGTGGTTTGACAATCAGAATCTAGAATTGCACTGCTTGGATCTGTCGAGTTTATAATATTCATCTTTATTAATTTTTGTCCTGCCTGTACACATAAGATGTTTTGGATAAGAGACATATTAGTCACTATTATTTGCATAATAGTAAATGTGTTGGTCCCCCTTGCTCCCTTTTTTACTTCTAAGGTGACATGATGAAAGCCAAATGGAAAGACAGTAACTCCATAGGCAACGAATGGAGAAAAATGGATTTTCTCTACTTAGGTACAGAAGAGAGAGGCAGCTGCCTCGTTTTTCCCCTGTCCTCCTTTGAGATGGAATGGAAAGGATCCTAGGTTTTCACTGTAACCTTTTGGAATATAAATGCATTCTCCCAAAGTCCAGATAAGCTTCAGCATTTCTGACTGTTATGACCCGAATATGTCCCCAAAGTCCTGGTCATCGTTTGTCTTTGAAGAATAAATACCCAAGGAATAGCACTCCTGTGTTCCTGGCACCTTGAGAGCTTAATGTAAGGGTCTAGTCTAGGTTTGTCCACTGGCCTTCTTGAACAGTTGAGAGAAATTTTACTCCCCTTTTGTAGATCAGCATAATTAACTCAACAAATAAGTACAAATTTAATCCTTGTGGTATGCAACAAACAAATCTTTCTAGGTGAAGCATAGGCAAACATTCTGTCTTTATATCATATGTATTTTGGTGTCTCATAGGCTATGGCTTTTTATAAGAGCAGGGAAGATTTATTGCTCCTCCAGTTTGAAGCCCAGCTTTACCACTTGTGTGGACATTGGTTAAATTCTCTTTACGCCTCATTTCTTATTTAAAAAAGAAAAAGAAAAGATTATAACAGTACTTATCTAGTAAGAATTAAATACAGATTGCTAAGTGGTTTATCACCTAAACTGTGATAAATCCGACAGTATATGGGGATACTATTATTATGTTGAAACAACACACAAAAGCCAGGAGTGTCCCTGATACACTAGATATATGTCCATACTAATTTAAATTAGGTATCTCATCTAAGTGTCTGATATATAATAATCACTCAAGGATTTTTAACTTTTATGGCTAACTTGTTTTTTATTTTGTTTTTGTTTTTTAGTGTTTTGTTACATCGTTTGCTTTTTTTAAGTCATTTTATCTTGTCCATGTAAAATATTTGTAAGCTTCATATTAGAATTTAATGCCTATTTTAAGTCCTGATTTTAAAATATTTGTGATATATTATAGAAATAACAACACCCTTGTGTATACAGAAATACATCCTATTGTTATATGAATTCAGGGCGCTTATATTCATTTGAGTACTGGAGAGAATTACTACACAAAACATGCCCAAATCCTTCAAATACAGTTTTTGAAAAAGTTTCTTCCAAATTTGAGTTATGAGTTGCAGAATTAATACCAACTTAGGGCACTCCTATCCATTCCATAAACACTAATTAGAACATTTTTCAATTGCACTTGATCTATGGGTAACCACACTCAATACAAATCCACACTGAATTGGGCTTAACTTCTGCCTCTTACTCTGTTTTACACATGTGGCTGAGAAATAATAGCTGTTTCCCCTTCTTACTGGCTATAGCTATTGAATTGCTCTGTTTCAACAAATTGTGAGGTTCCAAATTTGATCAATAGGAAATAAAATTGCAATATCCTAAGTAGATAAATAAAAACAACATTTAAAAAATAGATTCCTAAACACATTACTTAAATAGCTTCCTCCATGGGAATCCTTATCCATATAGTATTCTCTCTCATTTATCATATTCTTTATTTGCTTCTTAGCATTGGCATATTTGTAAGTATTTATTGTATATTGCCTACCTATACTGTTCCACTGATCCGTTTTTATTGTTTATTACCTAAGTATTCTGCTCCATTGATTGACCGAATATTACATAACAATCATAGCATCTTTATTACAGCAGATTTCTTTTACCGTACTGAAGGATTTATGAGTCTTAGTGATTTAGGACAGTAGACTGAATATACCCATATATCTCTTTCCCTTCAGGACTATCCACACATTAAAATGTATAACTTTGTGAAGGTAATAAGCATATCTATCTTATTTATTTGGTTATTTTGTGGTATATTTGCATGTGTTCAGAACAGAACTCACATACACTAGGTACTCAATAAATATTTGTTGAGTGAATGAATTCATCTTCTTATAAACAGAAGTCTTAGACACTCTCAAAACATTGTTTTAAAATAGCTTTAGTCAATATATGGCAATGGAAATACTTCACTTTGAGATAGTGCAGCTCAATATTTTACAAATTTGGCCACACAAGAACTTCAATTTCTAATCTTTTTATACTCAATATATCCCTACAAAATACTATTTGAAGATGATATGTATATAATAGCCCACATCGAGTCCTTATTGTGGGAAGTTGAATGTCTGTTTTAAAAAGCTTCAAAAAAACTTTTTCGATTCTTTATCCTCATTTATCTAATGTCACCTCCCCTTTCCTTTGGAGCAAAACACATTTTAGAGAACTGTGCACAAATGACTTTTTAAGAACATCTATCTCCTTGATGATTTCAACCCATTCTATTCTCTATTAAAACTTCTTTCTCTTTTCATTGAGTAATACAAAGTCAAAAAACTCCCCATGTTACTAAATACAATGGCTGCTTTTTATTGCTTCTTACTCAATGATTAAGGACCACCTGACATATTTGTTCACTCCTTCATGCTTGAAATACTTTCTTCTCTATTTCTGGAACACTCTTCACTCTAAATTTTCTTCTAACAGTTTCTTCTCAATTTCTTCTTTTTTTCAATCCCATGTGGCCTCTGAATGGAGTATATCAAGTCTGTTTGTGTGCTCTCTTCTCTACATTAGCTCTTTCTCTAGATGGTGTCAACCACTCCCATGTCTTTAAATGGTAATTATATGCTAATTACTTCACTCAATATCTTCAGCCTTAAAGTCTCCTTCAAACTGTACAATTGCCTGTTTGAATTCTCAGATCTCTCATAAACATTTTAAACTTAAATATCAGATTGAAACTCTTGAGTATCCTTTCCCTAACATCCAAACCTAGACTTGCCCCAAAATTCCATAGCTCAATCAGTGGAACCATCTCCTATCTATTTTTTAAAGCAAGAAACAATGGACTATACATGCATTTAAAAATACGAACAATTTTTCAGTCCCTTCTGACACCACCCGAATTCAAGCAACTGTTATCTCTTCTCAGGAATATTTGGTCTCCTTACATCCCCTCTTCTCACAATCTCACCACTACCACCATTCTCCATTCATTTGTCAGAGCAAATGAATAAGATTATGCATAATTTTGCTTAAGTTTATCAATTTTCTATTGCTTTGAACATGAAGTGTGATAAAAAAAATACAGTAACTAAACAAATTTATTACAGAAAAAGAAGCATTGCCATTAATATCCTTCAGAATACTCCCCCTCGCTTTGAACACACTTACCTCATCGTTCTTGCCACTTTCTGAAGCAGTTCTGGAAGTCCTCTTTCATGAGTGTCTTTAGTTGTGCTGTCGTGGTTGCCTCCATATCCTGAAACTATTCAAAATATTTACTTTTCATGTCATTTTGATTGTGGGGAAGAGCCAGAAGTCGCATGGTGCCAGACCCAGTGAATAAGATAGATGAGGACACACCGCAATGTTTTTATTTGACAGAAATTGCCAGACCATAAGCAATGTGTGACACAGAGCCTTTCCGTTGTGATTAAAAAATATGGTGAATGCTGCTGCTGAGTGCCATCCAGTGGAAAAGCAGGGGCCTTCAATACGGGAAGCAGCACCTCTAACCTTGGTAACAGTGCGTGACGAGTTTCAGCTTGTTCAGTGCAGTCAGTTGAGTGTGAGCTATGGTTGAGAGAAGGTCCGTTTTAAAGGGAGCCATGAATCATTTTCCATCATGACAACACTTGGTGTCACACATCACTTCTGGTATACGACAATTTCTGTCAAATAAAAACATCACCAGTGTACTCATCACCTTATTCACTTAATCTGGCACTGAGGTTCTTCTGGCTGTTCCCCAAAATCAAAATGATTCAGGACCTCAAGGCAGTCACAACAGCACAATTAAAGACACTCTTGAAAAAGGACTCCAGAATTGCTTCAGAAAGTGGCAAGAATAGTGGTATAAATGTGTTTGAAGTGAGGGAGAGTGTTTTGAGGGGGGTTAATGGCAATGTGTTTTTTACTGTAATAATTTTGTTTTATTTAAATGTTCACTGTATTGTGTGATCTGACCTTGTATTTTCTAAACTCCTTGCCATGCTGTATACTGCCTCACATAACCTGAAGTTCCTGTACTTCCCCAACCACATCTGCCATTTGCTTTATTTTTTTTATTACTTCTAAGATATATATTAAGCTCTTCACTATGTTACACCATTTGTCTCAATGAGTAGTTTTTTTCTCAGTTTTCAAATTTTGTTTAAAATTCACTTCTGTGAAGAAGCCTCAAACAACCACGTATCCCTGTCATTCTTAGTTATGGCCCATATTCATTTCTTTCATTAGCTTATCACAATCTATATCTATGTTATATACATATATTTAAAATCTATGGATGTACAAAATATCTCAAATACTTTTCTCTTTTTAAAGTTTATTCTCACCATTTTCCAATGTGCATTAAATATAGTTAAAATATTAACATGTAAAATCCAGTGCAGTGTTTGCACCAAAAAACATTTGGTCCTTTAAAAATATATGATGCATTATCTTTAGCCCTAAAAAATAGCATTTTTTTGGTAGAATTGGTCAGTTTTTGCCTTTCTAATAATGTAAGATATACTGGTTTTCACTTCCATTTTAAATTGGCAAACAGAATTCAGAACTAAAACTGTTTTTATATATCTAAATTATGTATCTATGTAATTATTTTATCTTGCTGCTTAAAACAGTTCTGTGTAATGAAGTAAAATCTAGTGGTATGATAATATATCAGTTTAATCTACATTAACTTTCTAATATATATTTTGTATTTCAGATGATGTAATATAATACATGTATCTTCACTTTTGCCAATGAAAATAATATGGAAAGCTGTATAACCATATGTGTAATTTTTCCATTGTGTCTTTATCATTAGAAATATTTTAGAGATATATTAGAAATGTAAAGTGAAAGTCATATGTAGGTGAGCTCTTATTTCTCCTTTAAACACACTTAAACTATATTTCAATTGCTTATTTCTTTTTTGTGTGTATTTTAACCTATACTGTAAAATTTGAGGACAGAGATTATATTGGTTTTGATAAATTTTATGTCCTCAATGTATATTACCTGGTACTTACCAGATTATCAATATTTGTTTACTGAAAGAACACATGGTAAAAGTTTTCACCTTAAAGCAATTGTTTGGACAAATATAAAACCAATAAAGTCTAATGTTACATATATACCTTAAATGTCACCCATTGTTAAACTACCGTTAAGGTTTAAATCTTTCAATAATTTTCACTTCCATAAAATCTCATATTGCTGAATAGCTGAGGCAATGACAAAATGAAAAACTAGTACTTGAGCAAGCTACAGCTAATGTCATATTTAATGGAGAGAGGCTGAATGCTTTCCCCCAAAGATCAAGAACAAGGCCAACATGTCCTCTCTGATCACGCTTATTAAACACCTTATTGAAAGTCCTAGCTGGTGCACTAAGAAAAGTAAATGAAAAGTGTGCAGATTGGAATGGGAGAAATAAAACTGCCTTTATTCATTGTCTATCTAGAAATATCAAAGTATGTACAAAAACTCATGGGACTAGTAAGTATAGCAAGTTGAAGGATACAAAGATAATATACAAAAATTAGTTGCTTTCCTATATACCAACATTGATAGTTATAATTTAAAACTAAATTAAAAAATACCATTTATGCCAACACCAAAAAATGAAATATTAAAGTATAAATCTAACAAAATATATACAGGACCTGAATATAGAAAACTACAAAATACTGATAAAGAATTCAAAGAAGACTCAAACAAATAATTACAATGGATTGGAAGACTCAATATTGTTAATATCAATTCTTCTCAATTTCATCTACAGATTCAATGTAATTCCAATCAAATTCCCAGCAAGCTATTTTGTAGATAATAACAAACTAATATTAAAGTGTATATGGAAAGCAAAACACATAGAATAGTGAACACAGTACAGAAAGAAAACAAAGTTGGAGGATTCACACTACCTGATTTCAAGACTTCTTTTGAAGCTGTAGTATTCAAGACAGAGTGATATTGGCAAAAGAATTAATGCATAGATCCATGCACTAGAATAGAGAGCTCAGAAATAGAAGTACACGAATATATTAAATTGATCTTCAGAAAAAGTATAGAGTGAATTCAAGGAAATTGAGATTTCCTTGAAAATTGGAGAAAAGAAAGTCTTTTCAACAGATGGTATTGAAACAAATGGACATCCATTTTCAAAAACTGAACTTAAAACAATGAAATGAATGAAAGGTGACCTTGGGTTTGATGATGCGATTTTATCTACAATGCCCAATACAAGGTTCTTGAAAGAAGAAACTGGTAAGTTGGACTTTCTTAAAATTGCAAATGTGTGCTCCGAAAGACACTGAGAAAAGAATGAAAAGACGAAACACAAACTTGGAGAAAATACTTGCAAAACACATATCTGATAAAGGACCTGTATCCAAAATATATAACTCAACACTAAGAAAGTAAATAATCTAACTAAAAATGGACACAAATCTGAACAGACACCTCACCAAAAATGTTATACATAGTGAAGAAGTATATGAAAGGGTGCTCAACATCATTTGAAATTAGGGAAATGTAAATTAAAACAACAGTGAGATCCTGCTAACCATCTATGAAAAAGTGCAAAATCCCCCAAACTGACAAAATCATTCTTGGTGAGGAAACGGAACAACAGGAACTCTCATTCATTGCTGGTAGGGATGAATGCCAAATGGTATAGCCACTTTGAGAGACAGTGGCAGGTTCTTTTTACAAAGCTAAACATAGTGTTATTGTACAATCCAACCATCATGTTTCTAGGAGTTTTACCCAACTGATTAGTAAATATATGTTCACACATTAATATTTGTAGACGATTTATTATTATTGCCAAAAATGAGAAGCAAACACTATGTCCTTCAATTGATGAATAAACAGAATTCAATACATTTGTACTGTAATACATGCAATATTGTTATGTGTCTTACATAATAATGTAGTATTTTTTAGTGGTAAAAAAGAGTGAGCTATATTAAGCTATGCACAATCATGTATAAAATTAAATGCAAATTTTTCGGTAAGAAACCTGTCTGGAAAAGCTAAGTACTTTATAATTCCATTCCTGTGATATCATGTAAAAGGCAAAACTGTAGAGACATAAAAGAGATACATGATTGCCTGGGATTTGGAGTGTGTATGTGGTGTGGGAAGCGGGGAGAAGAAAGTTGATATATGAAGCGCAGAGCAGTAAAACCTGATAGTGAAGGGAACTAGCAGAAATGGTAGGGATTACATTTCTTAGCATTCTGGAAATCCCTAATCTTCAGAATTGTAAATTAACTTGATGTAAGAAGCAGATAAAATTATTATAGTATAAAATCCGAGTTTATTATATTTGCAACACATGTATATGAAACTGCTATGTTTCAAGAATACCCCCACCTCAACATTTTCAAAATTGGGCTCACAATCCTTCCTCTAATTTTATTCTCTTCCAGTTTTCCCCATTTCACCCAGTATTTCCACAACCCCTCCAGTTATCAAGCCACAGATACAATAGTCTGAAAACCTTCCAACACCACAATTTTTCAAAGTCGGGTCACTTTGGCCTCCTAAATATAACTTGAATTGATTCTTTCTTTCCATTTCCATTGACACCCTTCTAATATTACCTGTATTGTCTGCTTTAATGACTTTTTAAAGAGCCAATCTGCATCTTATCAATTTTAATCTCTACACTGTGGCTACAGCGATCTTTTCAAATTCACATATGTTTATTTCACCTCCATGCATAAAAATCCTCAGTGATTTCCTGTTAAACCTAAGTCTGCTACATACTACATTGTCTAATGCAGTCCCAGTTTACATCTGTTATCCTCATAGCATAATTGTCAGTAGCATCACTTTTCACTCACAGGGGGCATTGTTTGGATGATAAATTATATGCTTACCCTAAATATAAGACTCTTTATTATCTGGATTTACTCTGTCTTAAACCTCATCCTGAAACTTTTTCCTTCTCACGCTCATAGCCCCAGGTTTTTTGTTGTTGTTTGTTTGTTTGTTTTTTTCATTCCTCGGTATCTCCCACACTCTCCTACCATTGCTTATGCTGTTCCCTATGTCTGGGATTCCGTTCCCCTCACTCTCCTCTTTTTTTGCCGTTTAATTTCTACTTATTCTTCAGATCACAACTCAATTGCCAAATTCCTGAATTAAGAGTTCCCTGGTCTTCCAAAATGTTCAAATCTCCCTATTATATGATTTCATAGGAACGTGTACGTTTCCTTTATAGTACTGATCACACACTACTCTTACATTTTTCTTTATGTTGTTAATATCGTCTTCTCCCATTAGAAAATTACTATGTATAAACACCACGAGAGTGTCTGAATAAATAAAAATTGTTAAGCTTAATCTTTGGTATAAAAGCTGAGCAAAAATACAATTGTCTCCATCATCATGTACAACTTAGATTTCATAGTCCAGTCATTATAATCCTTTCTTTGTAAATTCAACCTCTTAATATTTGAGGTGTCCAGAGCTTAGTCCTCAGACTTCTTATCATCTCTATCTATACGCATTCCCTCATCAATTTCATTTCATTTTATGGCTTCTAATATATACTTTAATAACTCTTCAACTCATGTCTCCGTATGGATGCTCTCACCTGAACTTTAGACTCTCATATCCAAACACACACACAACATTGCTCACAGACATTTAATAGTTGTCTCAAAATTACATGTTCAAAATGAAACTCTTTACCTTTGCCCCAAATCTATCCCTCCCATACCTTTCCTTTCTAAGTTATTAGGAATCCATCCTTCTGGTTTGCATTTGCCAAAAACATCTTTGATTACTCTTTATTTTTTACTTAATATCTATTCCAGTTGCAAATCCTGTTGGCACAGCTTTCAAAATTTATCCAAAATCTAAATATTTCACCCCATTTCCACAACTGTGACATGATATAAACTACTATCATCTCTCAACAGAAGTTTTGTGAGAGTTTCTTAGCTGGGCTTGTTGATTCTACCCTTTCTACAGACTTTTCTCTATACAGATTTCAGAGTGATACTTTAAAAAACATATCATATTAAAAATGTTCTGTTTAAAATCCTCATAACTTCTCATCTTACTAACAAGAAAAGCCAGTGTTCCTATAATACCCTACAAGGCCCTACATAGTCTCTCCTCTCTTGTTTCCCTCTGATGATGCCTTTTATTAGCCTCCCCCTTGCTCAAGTCTGAGGACAAAGTTCTGGACCACTTAAATATTAAGAGGTTGGGGAATGAGAAGGAACCAGCAAAGGACATTGAAAAGAGTCAGCCAATGAGGTAAGAGAAAAAGCAGGAAAACGTGAAATTTCAGAATACAAGTGAAGAATGTGTTTCAAGTAGGAAAGAATAATCACCTCTTTTAAATCCACCTTCTATTTTTTCAATCTTTACTAAATTTATTGGGGTGACATTGGTTAGTAAAGTTACATAGATTTCAGATGTACAATTCTATAATAGATCATCTGTATATCACATTGTGTGCTCACCACCCAGAGTCAGTTTTCCCTCCATCACCACATATTTGACTTCCTTTTTCCTCTCTTTCTACAGACAATAAATACATACATGAATGAAAATGGCTATGTTCTGATAAAATGTTATTTCCAAAATCAGCAAGCTGATTTGACTCATGGCCATCTTTTGCTGACCCATGTACTAGGATCCTGAATCTAAACATCAGTTAAGTGAAATGGGTAAAGCAGGAAAAGGAGGTAGGAGACAAAAGCAATTGAGGGCGGTGTCAGAAACGCAGATGGAAGAGACAATTCTAAGAAAAAAACAAAATCACAAATTTAAAAAATCCCGTTGGATTTAGTCACATGCTAGCCATTGATTACCTTGTTAAAATTTATTTTGGAGGTATAATAGGGAACAAAACATTGCAATGGGTTAAAGAAAGAGTGGAAAGGGGAGAAATGAACACTATAAATACAGATAACATTTTTAAGAGCTTTCTGAAAGTGGACATAAAGTAAATATAAAATGGATAATGAGACACCTCATTTTATATCAATATTATACAATAGTCACTTATTTGTACTCTGAAGTTCAAGTTCCCGTCTTTATTTTGCACTGAATAGTTTAAGCCAGAAGCCTTGGCCCTTGGTGGTGTTGCATTTGTTGATACAAGGTTTAACACAGCTCTTTCCCAAACACTACCCATCATCAGGGAGTTAAGGCCATTTTAGATATACAGTTCTTTAGGACGCGTGTGTTGGGAAGTATTTTTTTCAGTAACTGTATACGCTACCAGTGACCTTGCTGTATAAGAAACAACAGAAGTAAATGAATTTTAGTAAATCTGAACATTTCTTTTGGTAATTTGTTAGTCAACCAGTTGTAAGCTGGCACCCCTTGTGATTCAGGAATGTAGTTAAACTTGGTTTGTAAATTCAAGAATCTTGAGGTCTCCCTGTAATTTATGAAAAATTGCCTGTAGTTAACATATGTTATATGGTCTCTGTCACTACCCTGCCTGTGGGAAACAAGCAGCTCCTTCACTCTTTTCCATAGAACATTGCTTGTACCAATAGTTTTATGACTGTAACAGTTTTTGGAAATAATGACCTTCCACTATCTCCCTTTATTCAGCCTTAATCTACTTCACATTTCTCTTCATAGACTCCCTGACTCTCTGAGGATAACAAACCTAGTTTTCCAATGGTCTCAAGACATGAATTCTTTTTGAGAAATTTCCCGCAAATGTGGGTTTGGTCTAGGTTCCTAAGAGAGAGGGTGAGCAAACAACAAAGAGTATAACAATTCCTTTATCTTTTTACATTTGTGTATACTCTTCTCCAGAAAGGATTGGGCATAGAATTTATGATGAGAGCTTTTCTTGCAGCCCGATTTTGACCTTATTTAAAAGGCAGTCCATATTTCTACTTAAATGTATCTCTTTCAATTAAAAAGGTGCATTAAATACTTAAGTGCAAACTTGCATGCCTGACTGAATTTTCTTCTTATTTTACAACCTGAATTATTTAAATAATCAATGTAGCACTTTCAAGTTCCTACAATCATTCCAAGCTGCAGATTTGGGTAAGCATCATTCTTCACACTGCTTGCATTGAATTTAATATTATCTAATGACAATGGGCACCTAAAATGTACCAGTTGTTTAGTTGATAAACTATATATAAATTTATTCTACCTTTAGAGACTGATAACTCTTAGAGTCCTAATTTATTTTAAAATAGTAAATTCACATTTTAGACAAATTCATATTGATGAGCACAAGCTCAAAAGGAATCTTTGTTCATATGTGATCTAAAGTCATTTTATATCCCATTGATAATGCATTAAAAATTTTAATGGCATTATAATTATTTTTAGAATTCCAGTTTTTGTTGTTGTTGTTGTTGTTTTCTGGAAGATAATACTGCGTTTGTCTCCAATCCTGTGTATCCCGTGTATAGTATGGCTGCAAATTGGTTATGCCATGCAAGCGAGGACTAACAGAAATGGATTTCAATGCCAGATTCAGAATTGAGAAAGTAAGATAACATAAAATAAATAAATTGTAGTACGCATTTTATTTTCACAAGTGTTTTTGGGAAAAAATAAATTTAAGGAGTTAAGGATCCTTTGATTGGCAGTATTTTGGAAAACATTAGGCTTCTAATGATTGAAGATAAATGAATAGATTACTTTAATGTTCTTTTTCTTTTTCTTTTTCTTTTAAATACCGAGCCAGCCAACCAACTGTATCGGAATCATGAATATCTCCCAATTAGTTCTACTGTGTGTTGAGAGATTATATACAGAGGGTGCCAAAAAAATGTACACACGTTTTAAGAAAAGGAAAAACTGTATTAAAATGGTAATACTCAATATATACCAATAACAAAAGCTGAATACAAGTCACGTTTGACTTCTGCAATTACAAGAGGTGCTCAGATTGGTTACCATCAGCATAATTTTAATACGATTTTTTTTGCTTTCTTAACATGTGTATACACCTTTTTGGCACCTCCTGTGTATTCTATCAGTAGTTCCATAAGGATGAGAGTAAATGAAGGAGAGGCATAGGCGGTGCCCAAGAGCCTGGGGAAATAGATTTACATCCACCAGAGTTCTGACCGGAAGTCTACAGCAACAGGAGTTGTAGAGCACATTAAAATAACTTGGGGCCCTTTCAAAACTCCTTTCAAAACTCCACCCACACTGCAGCTAGAGCAATTAAATCTGAATCTCTGGGAGTGGGACCCAAGAATGGATATATTTTTAAAGTTCCCAGATAATTCCAGTTTGTGACTCAGGTTACAAATCGTGGATTTAGATAATGGGGCAAAGAAATGTTGGTTAGGCGTCTGTGAGGGAGGAATTTGATATTGTGCCTGTATTTACTTACTTGAACAGCTTTTATGTGTTTTATTTCTTAGATAGATTTAGTCCTTAAAGAATATTGACCCAAGGCGTACAGATAAGATCAGTGAAATTTATTAGAATTACTTGATTATAGCAAGAAAGAGCTGATATGCCATAATGACTAGCCAAATTTAAAACTGGGCCAGAGGAGATAACTTTTAGAATAATCAGAGTTATGTATTGAATATCAACACATAAAGGTTAAAAGCTATTGCATCTCCTTGTACTTACGTATTTATAGTCCTTTAAAATTTGCTGTAATTTTGAATATGAAATACATAATTCTAAAACGATAATTAAGGTTTTGGTTAGCTATTTAAATAAAAAGTTAAAAACCTGAATTGAAAAACATGCAAATAACTGCTTTTCTAAATGAATGAACATAATCTCTCCAAGGTTTGTTCCTGCAATGAAAATGTGATGACCAAGACTTTGAGTCAGATTTGTCTATTCCAGCATTTCTTAAAGTGTGGTTTATAGTTCACATGGATCAGAATAACACTTTATTAATAGTGAAGATTCATGAGTCCTGCCTTAGATGTACAGAATCATTATCTCTGAGAGAGTGGCTTTGTAACTTACATTTTATTCACAAGCGTCTGAGGAGATTTTGGGTCACACTAAATTTTTAGAATCATTGTTTTAACTCTCTGTAAGGTAAACCTGAGTATTTATAAATGTTTATATGCTCTAGTAGGCCAGGAGAGGGCAGCAGAAAGCTGGAATTTATGGGAAAGAAGTAAAGACTGGAGGGGCCTGGGAAGCAACCCAGAATTTGGGTGAACGTACATCTAGGGAAGTGGATGAGAGTTTTTAACTCCAACTAAGAGGCAAATCTATTGCTACCTTCTGTTAGGTACTTAAAAAGACCTTGTGGAGGTTGGAGAAACTCATTCAAACCATATGTCATATATATATATATATATATATATATATATATATATGCATGCATAAGTATACTATTATTTGTTATGTCAATTAAAAGTAAGAAAAATAAAAGTTTTCATTTTAACTTCTCTTATTACTTCCCTGATGCTCTTCCTTTATTTTTGTAGATCTGAGTTTCTGACCATATTATTTTCCTTCTGTCTGAAAACTATCGTTTAACATTTTTTGCAAGGCAGGCTACAAATTCCCTCAATTTTTGTTTGTGTGAGAAATCTTCATTTCTCCTTCAGTTTTGAAGGAAAATTCCCCAGGGTACAGAAGTCTAGGCTGGTGTGTGTTTTTTTTCTCTCAACACTTTAAATATTTCACTTTACTCTCTTTTACTTGTAGAGTTTCTGAGGATAAGTCAGATGTAATTCTTATCTTTGCTCCTTTATAAGTAAGCTATTATTGCCTCTGGCTTCTTTCAGAATTTTTTCTTTAGCTTTGACTTTCTGTAATTTAAAAATGATATGCCTAGGTGTAATGTGTTTGGCATTTATCCTGCTTGGTATTCTCTGAGCTTTTAAGATTTATGGTTTAGGATCTGACATTAAATTGGGGAAAGTCTCAGTCAAATATGTCTTTTGTTCCTTTCTCTCTTGCTTCTTATTTGGTATTCTCATCACATAGATGTTGCACATTTGTTGGCTTTCCCACAGTCCTTTGATATTCTGTTCTACTTTTTTTTTTCAATCTTTTTCTCTTTGTTTTCAAGTTTTGGAGGTTTCTACTGATATGTCCTCAAGCTCAGAGATTCTTTCCTCAGCCAAGTCCAGTCTACTAATAGGCCCATCAAAGGCATTCTTCATTTTCTATTACAGTTGTTTCTTAATCTTTAGCATTTGTTCTTGGATTCTTTCTTAATATTTCCACCTCTCTTACATGGCACATATGTTCTTGCATGCTGTCTACATTATCCATGAGAACCGTTAGCATACTATAGTTGTGTTAAATTCCTCATCTGATAATGCCAACATCCCTGCTAAATCTGGTTCTGATGCTTACTCTGTGTCTTCAGACTGAGTTTTTTGCTTTTTTTGTATGCCATGCAAATTTTTCTTGATAGCTGGACAGTATGTATTTGGTAAAAGAAACTGCTGTACAAAGGTCTTTAATTATGTGGTAGTGAGGTGTGGGGAGAGAGCAAACATTCTACAGTCCTCTGATAAGGTTTCAGTCTTTTAGTCAGCCTATTTCTCTGAACTGTGACCTTCACAAGTCTCTCAGTTAGTTTTTTTCTCCTCCCTTAGGTGGGATGAGATGACTAGTGTAGTTGGAGTTAGGTATTTCTTTTCTCCCCTCTTGGAAAGCTACTGTTGGTTGCAGTTATTTCCCCTTCCCCAGGTGAGTTAGGTTCTGATAATACATCAGAAGATTAGGTTCTGCTTAAGTAGTTTCCCCTGAGGGCAAGCCATGTTACCTGTGTAGGGCGGGGTGCTTTGGTTTATTTCAAAGTGACTCCTTTCTCCCTCCTTCCATGGGAAGAAGCAGGGGATTTTTCTCTGATATTTACAGTAAGAACCTAGTCTAGTTCATGGAGGTAAAACTCCAAAAAGCAATGGAGGCCCTTCTGTGACTGAGTCCCCTTGAGTTTTTGACTCTTGGATTTGTCCACACTTCACCTCCAGCGATTTGTGCAATGCAGTTCAGGTTTTCTGATGTCAGCGCTGGTTCCCATAGAGGTTTCTGCTTTGGTAAGTTGTTCTCTGTGTCACCCTGTCAGTCTTGCCAGTTTTGGAGGCAGTGGTTTGCCCTCCTCTGAGGAATCAAGAGTCGCTGATTTTTACTTTGCTGAGCCTTTTGCTTGCTGTTATGATGGGGTAGCAACTTCCAAGCTCTTTCCATGTAAAACTGAAAACCAGAAGTCCCAGTATTTTCATCTTACTCCAGTACTTAAGGCTAATATACATGATTACTTTTATATCCTCTTGTTGCAGTCTCTCAAACCCTTATTCCTCCAATCTCTCCCACTTCTATGCAAACTCAAATTCCTATAAAAAGTTCTTTGACTGTAATAACTAAGATTGGCTCCATTTCACTGTTCAGGATCAATAATG
Organism: Rhinolophus hipposideros; assembly: GCF_964194185.1. NCBI lineage: Eukaryota > Metazoa > Chordata > Mammalia > Chiroptera > Rhinolophidae > Rhinolophus > Rhinolophus hipposideros. The sequence continues at coordinate 8,486,875 of NC_138051.1, read as the reverse complement.
GTACCGTTCCACACCATAGTGGAGCAATAGTCAAAAGGTAAAGTCACTAGTACTGATCCTGTCATTATTCAAAATTTGAATATTTTCTCATCATGGATTTTTAAACATCAATTTGATTTCTTTAAATATAGTTTTAGAATATTTATGTCAATGAAAAAGGTTTATGGTGGCCTCTTAAATTTTGCTCCAAAGGAGAGTCCCTCACTTGTCTCACCTCAGTCCCTACCCTGGCCCCTGGCATAGGTGTAACAGTGTTCACTACTTGTTTACCTTGTACAGTCAGAATAATGATATGATGTGCAAAATCTATTCAGAATAAATTATGACAAGACTAGACATGAATTTACATAGCTCTGAGGTAAGATGATAAATACATATTGATATATATTGTTATCTTTCTCAGGTGAAAGCAAACTTATTCTGGTTTTCTTTACTAACAAATCGTATGTGTGCACACACGTGCTTGATGGTAGCTGCATATCAAGTATCAGGGCTGTGCTGATTTGCTCCTATAAAGAAGTTGTATTTGGGAAAGGAACTGCAAGTAGAATAAAAACATGGTTATGTTTACAATAATACAGTGTCATTCTGCAATATTTGTCTTCTTCACAAACAGGCAAATTAAGGGGGCTGTGGTAGGAACCACTATGCCTTTCTCCTTTAAGTCTTTTATGGAGACAGACAACTTTGCCATTTTTCAGAGGTAGAGTTTTGGTTTGGGTTCATTGTTTTTAGAGGGAAAGCAGTTTTAATGGTTTTCCTTGGCAAATCCTTTCATAATAGCTCTTGCTCTATAGATCAGAAAACCAGTAGTGGGGACTCTTCTAATTATTGAATATTTATATTTCAACCATGCATGCTAGAACTGACAAAATAACCACTGAGGTTACCACGAGATGGACCTGCGCCAAAACTTCATAAATAAACTGCACCCACTGGACCTCACTTAAATGGCAAAATAGTATTTTGGGTTCTAAGGAATTAATGTCAGTTCAGAGCTTAGTCCAGTAATTTCTGAAAAATCCAGGAATTTCCCTTTTCCTAATGCATGGTTATCCTGCTGTGATGCTCTCTTTTGGTGATTCAGGTCCCCAGTTTGGAAAAATAAAACAAACGAATCTATAAGCATTATTATTGTTGTTGCTGTTGTTGTTTTATTATTGTTGTTGTTGTTATTTGTATTATTTACAAATGAAAGGAATGGTAATGGGAATAGGCCAAGTACTTTGAGGTTTAGCAGGGAAAGTGTCCTGTTCACTCACAGTTTTCTTGAATTCCAATAGGATCAAGGTGATAGAAATGGATATAGGAGATACAAGAATTGTGGGTTTTATGCTTAGTTAATACAGATTCTGATTCTTCTTGGTGGCTTTACTCAAGGTCTTGAGAATCTACTTTTATAAAGAGGGAAAGGGGACACCAGTGAAGATGCCTGTCTTTTGGGATCATAAGAAAGGAGCAAAAGGAGTTTCAAACACCAAGGATTAAGGATTAGAGTCTCTCTCTCCTTTTTGGTTGATATGGGCTTTGTGGTTCTTATATGCGTATTGTCAAACAAAAGTAAAAAGCACCTTCATTCCTTAGCAATTCCCCAACTTTTTGACAATTAGAGATTTATGCTTTTTAATTATATCATTTTTATGAATTGAGCACCTCTCTGCTTTAAACTTTGGGGATGTGGCTATATTTATTTTCTTAGGCTAGTTTTTAAGATTTGGAATTACTGGGTAAAAGGAACAAATGGTTTTAAAGCGCTGTTTATTCATAATGCCAAATACTTTTCCCCAAAATTGCTCAATTTTCACTTCCATAATTCTACATAACACACATTTAAATGCAACTTATCTTTTACCATTAAAATATAAAAATCTCTCAGTTCTGAATACTACTTTTATATTATATGTGTAAAAATAAGGTTGACAAATTGTCTGTATAAACCAGTTTTCAAATTAATGTAATTTCATCTTTCATGTAATGTTTCTTAACGTCCTTTATTCATGTGTATTGGGAACTTAGCATTTCCTAATAATTTATGAAAGAATTTAATGAATAAAATTGTTTTACCCTTTGCCTTTGGTGTTATAACTATCACTTTTTTTAAAAAAACAATGTTATTGGAAAACATTTGAATGTATATTTATTGTGTCCTATTTTATTCATTTAGAGTATTAGTTTCCCTTACTATTTTCCCCCTGATTTTATTGGGACTGTTAGATATTTTAATGTTAAATAACCATATTTTTAAAACATTTTTAAATTAAAAATACAGCTAAAAATACAACATTACATCAGTTTTCAGGGATACAGCATAGTTTTTTCAAAATTTATATACCTAATAAAGTGATCACCATGAAAAGTGCAGCAACAATCTGACCCTGTACCACACTATCACAATATTATTGACTATATTTCTCATGCTGTACATTACATCCTCATGACTTACTTGCTTTATACCTGGAAATTTGAACCTCTTATTCCTATTTATCCCCCCCCTTTTTAAATTTTTCAGTTACAGTTGATGTTCAATATTATTTTATATTATTTCAGGTGTATTCTTTATGCTGTACCCTACATCCCAATGACTATTTTGTAACAACCAATTTGTACTTCTTAATTCCTTCCCCTTTTTCATCCAATCCCCAAACCCCACTCCCATCTGGTAGCCATCAAACTGTTCTCTATTTCTATGAGTTTGTTTCAGTTTTGTTTTTTCATTTATTTTACTCTTTAGATTCCACATGTAAGTAAAATCACATTGCATCTGTCTTTTACTGTCTGACATACTCTTCTCAGCACGGTTCCCTCCAGGTCCATCCATGCCACTGTAGATAGCAAGAACCCATTCCTGCCATGGCTGAGCGATATTCCATTTAATGTAACATACCACCTCCTGTTTATCCATTCATCCATTGGCAGACATCCAAGTTGCCTCCACATCTTGGCCATTGTAAATAATGCTATATATGGATGCATATATCTCTTCAAAGTAGCATTTTGGGTTGTTCAGATCAATAACCAGATGTGGGATTACTGAGTCTTTCTTTGTCTCTTGTTACAACATTTGTTTTACAGTCTATTTTGTCTGGTATAAGTATTGATTTCCAGCCCTTTTTGTTTGTTTGTTTGTATTTTCATACAATATCTTTATACATCCCTTTACTTTCAGTCTGTGTGTGTCTTTCGATCTGAAGTTAGTCTTTTATAGGCAGCATACATAAAGGCCTTGTTTTCTTATTTATTCAACCACCCTATCTTTTGATCGGAAATTTAATCCATGTATGTTTAAAATGATTGATAGATTTGTAGTTTTTGCCATCTCATTATTCACATTTTTGTTTTGTTTTTTCATCTTAAAAAGTCCCTCTAAGATTCCTTAAGATTCATTGTAATACTGGTTTGGTGGTGCTGAACTCCTTTAGGTTTTGTTTGTCTGGGAAGCTCTTTATCTGTCCTTCAATTCTAAATGATAGCTTTGCTGGGTAGAATAATCTTGGTTGTAGGTCCTCAATTTTCATCACTTTGAATATTTCCTGCCAATCCCTTCTGGTCTGCAAAGTTTCTGTTGAGAAATCAGCTGAAAATCTTATGGGAGACCGCTTGTAGGTAACTAACGTTTTTCTCTTGCTGGTTTTAAGATTCTCTCTTTGTCTTTAACCTTTGGCTTTTTAATTATATGTGTTTTGGTGTAGGCCTGTTTGGATTCATCTTCTTTGGGATTCTCTGGACTTCCCGTGCTTGTATCTCTGTTTTTGCCAGATTCGGGAAGTTTTCCATTATTATTTCTTCAAATAGTGTTTTAATTCCTTGCTGTCTCTCTGCTCCTTCAGGTACCCTTATAATGCAAATGGTATGCTTGATGTTGTCCCAGAGGCCCCTTAAAATGTCCTCTTTTTTGATGATTCTTTTTTTTCTTTTTGTTGTTCTGATTTGGTGTTTTCTACTACCTTATCTTTTAAATCTCTGATTCCATCCTCTGTTTCATCTAATCTACTGTTGTTTCCCTCTAATGTATTCTTCATTTCAGTTATCTTCATTTCTGACTGATTCTTTATTATGTTTTCTATCTCCTTTTTTTTTTTTTTTATGTTTCCTATCTCTTTGTTAAAATTCTCACTAAGTTCCTTAAGCATTCCTGTAAACCAGTAACCAGTGGTTTGAACTCTGAATCTGGCAGATTGCCTGTGTCCATTTGTTTAGTTCTTTTTCTGGAGCTTTGTGCTGTTCTTTCATTTGGGACATTTTTGTTTGTTTGTTTGTTTGTTTGTTTGTTTGTTTCCCCATTTTGGCTGCCTCTCTATGTTTGTTTCTATGTATTAAGTAGGGCTGCTATGTAGCCCACTCTTAGTGGAGTGGCCTTTTGTAGTAGGTGTTGAGTGGTACAGTTTCCCTGGTCACCTGAACCGTGTGCCCCAGGTGTGTCCCTTGTGTGGGATGTGTGTGCCCTCCTGTTGTAGTTGAGACTTGCTTGTTATTTGAATTCAGTGGGAGGAATTGACCTTCAGGCTGCTTGGCTGTGAGGACTGACCATGACTGCAATGGAAGAGCTGTTGTGCAGGGGCTGACCCTATGGAACAGGATTCACCTTAGCAGGGCTCTAGTGCCTGTTCGGTCTCGCCTTTGGGTGTATCATCCTTAGAGGTAGCCAGATAATGCTGTGACATGGCTGGGACTGAGGCTGGCCACCACGTGTGCTGGCCTCATGGTCTTCTTGGAGGTGCCCCAACATAAGCCAAGTTATGTGCAGCCTGTGCCCTGCCTGGGGTCATCTGGCATGAGCCCCAAAGAAATCCATAGCTGACCACCACCTGTGCTGGGCTTGGTGGTGTCTCAAGAGGCTGCCAAAACCAGCTGCCACTAGTGCTGTCTTGGGGCTGTTCAGAAAGAACTCTGGGTTTGTGATCCTTTGAGAGATTTTAGGAAAGTCTGCATGCCAAGCTGGGGGAGGGCTTAACAATAAAACAATGGATTCTACCAGGACTTCTTTCTGGGAAAAAGCTGGCTATCCAGTCTTTGTCTTGAAGTTAGACAACTCAGTTTCTCCCCACATGTTCCTGTTGCCTTTCAAGCTGCTGTTGTAGCTCTGGAGCAGAGTGAGTATGTTCACTAGTAAGTAAGTCTATGCCCAGGCTCTTAAGAGGAACACCTCAGACTCTAGCCAACTTTTGTCTCACTCAGCCACAATCTTTGCTGGTTTTCACCACCAGAAGTGGTGGGGTCTTCTCTCACCAACACTGGAACTCTGGTGTGGGGAGGCTGATGTGGGTCTGAGACCTCCTCAAGGGGGGACCTCCATAGCTGAGAGAGTCCTCCTGATTTTTAATTGCCATACTCAGGTGTGGGACCAGTCTGTTTCATGTCTCTGTCCGTCCTACCAGTCTTATGTGGCATCTTCTGTATGTCCTTAGTTTTAGGGCTTCTGTTCAGCTAGACTTTAGGTGATTCTCAATGATGGTTATTTTATAATTTAGTTGCAATTTTCATATGGTCACAAAAGGAGGCAAGCACAGTCTCTACCCACTCTATCATCTTGATTGGAAACCTAATCTTTGTTTTAATAAAAGAAAAAGATGCATTAATATGTTAAGCAAATATCCTGCGATTTGGAAGTTTATGAAAAAGGTTGTTTTAACTATTGTTGTTTTGGTTGTTTTACATTTATTTATTTATTTATTTATTTATTTATTTATTTTTGGTAATGCTGGTCTGCAGGTGATGAACTCTTTCAACTTTTGTGTGTCTGAAGAAGTCTAGTTTACTTCAAATTTTTGAGGTATTTTCTCTGGATATGGAATCCTAACTTGGATTTCTTTGTAACACTTTAAAGATGGGTCTCTGCTGTCTTCCCACTTATATTTTTCAATGAGAAATCTGCTGTCATCCATATCTTTATTCCTTTGTAAATAATGTGTCTGTCTCTTGCTACTTTACACATTTTCTCATCACTGGTTTTGAACAATTTGACTATGATATATCTCTCTTCATGTGTGCTGTGTTTGATTTTTTGAGCTTCTTGGATTTATACTTTGGACACCTTTCAAACTTTATTTATTTAAATATTTTTTCTCCTCCTTCATATATGAGGATGCTTAAAATTGTTTTAAAACTTACTAATGCATATTTTATTTTTCAAACTCTCTTAACATTCTTTTCCTTGCTTTTATAACTGTTTTTAAGTTACTAATCTTTTATTTATCAATGTCTAGTTGTAATTAATTCCAGGAGTGTATATCTTTTTTTAATTTCAGACACTGTAAGTTTTAACTGTAGAAATTTGATTTAAATCTCCTAACTTTTGAATATATGGCATGTAGTTCTAATAACTTTTTAAATGTCTTCGTTTGCTAAATTTAATATTTGTGTCAGTTATCATCAATGTCAATCAATTGATTTTTCTCCTTGCTTTTTGAGAAAATTTCCTACACTTTTACCTTCTTGGTAATCTTTAATTTGATCCAGACACTGAATTTTACATTGTTGTTTGCTGGATATTTTTGTAGTCTTATAAATGTTCTTGAGCTGTCAAACACTAAATTCTGAGATGCAATATAATGTTTGAAAACAGCATGATCCTTTAGTTTTTTTGTAAATAGTCTGATGTTTTTAAAATTTGTAAGGCAGTACCAAAAGAGCCTTAGTCTAAGGTTAAATATTTACCACTGCTGAGGTAACACCCTTCGAAGTACTCTACCCAACGCTGTAAATTTTTAGATTTTTTTTTACTCTGACTGGGAGGAATAGATATTATTCTGTCCCTATTTGTTATCTGAGTACAATTCCCTCTAATCCTTATGGAAAATTCTATCCCTGGTTTTAAGTAATTCTTCACATTCATGTAGTGATCAAAACTCTGATGAATAATCGAGAGATACCTCTGCAGATATCAGTTTCTCTGTGACATTCTCTCTTCTTCAGTATTGTGCCTTGGAAATTTTGGCTACCTTGGTCTATGCAGACTCTATCCTTCATCTCCTCAGCTGAGGGAGTGAGCTCATATCCACCTCGCTTCTCCTTCACTGTGCCAGGATCTATAAACTTTCAACTCAGGAAGCTGGGCCTTTTCTAGGACTCAACTCATTTGTTTCTTGTCCTCTTTTGCCTGATGTCCAATGTCTTGAAAGCCATTTTTTAAATATATTTAGTTTTGTTTCTTTTTGTTTCAGGTGTTGCCTAAAATTTCTACCTCCTCAATAAAATAATACATATATTTTTATTAAATAAAATATAATTGAGTATAGTGTGATCCCATATTAAGAATAACACATTGAAATTATAAATTGACTTTAAGCAATTAGATGCTCTGAATTAGCTAAACAACTGTAGCAAATTTCTGTTACATACATAATTAGACAATGAATATGCAAATAAGAAAGTCTGTAAGTTAATACAATAGTCTTCCCTTGTCTGTGTTTTCATTTTCTGTAGTTTCAGTTACCATGGTCAACTGTGGTCTGAAAATATTATATGGAAAATTTCAGAAATTAACAATTCATAGGATTTAAAATCCATGCTGTTCTGAGTAGTGTAGTAGTGTTTTGAAATCATGCACTATCCTGCTCCATCCTGCCCAGGATGTGAATCATCCATTTGTCTAACATATCCACCCCTCACGCTACCCACTCATTAGTCACTTAGTAGTCTTCTCAGTTATCAGATCAACTGTCACACTATCACAGTACTTGTGTTCAAGTGACACTTATAGTAGCCTAACACTATGACACAATACCTACCTCGCTTCATCTCATCATGTAGGCATTGTATCATCTCAGAGCATCACAAGAAGAAGGGTAAGTACAGGACCACAAGATATTTTGAGAGAGAGAAAGTCCACATTTACATACTTTTTAGCCCAGTATATTGTTATAATTGTTGTATTTTAGTCTGAGTTATTGTTGCAAATCTCTTTCTGTGCCGAATTTATAAACTTAACTTTATCATAGGTACATGCATATGGGGGGGAGGAAACAAAGTATGTATAAGGTTCGGTACTATCTGTAGTTCCAGACATCTACTGGGTTCTTAGAGTCTATCCTCAGATAAGGAGGAATTAATGTAAAATAAAATGACCACATTTATTGTTGTAAATTGTCAACCCCAAACTTAAAATTAGGCCATTGACCTCATTATAATCAAAATCACCCATTTTTATTTTAGATTATATCATTGCTTCTTATATCTGTCATTGTAGCTCTATTTTTCAATCTAAGCCAGAAGGTCCAAAGAAATTACTCAGGCACTGAGAAATAGATTTGCCTGAGAATTGTAATAACACAATAATTTCTTTTTTTATCATGGAGATTAGTTGAAATTCAGACGGAGAGAGCTGGAGAGCAAGAGAGAGAGCTGTTACTGGTCTTAGAAAGCTTTTGCCCTGTATATTATCTTTATTTTTAGATCTTTTAGATTTTATATATCAAATTTCTAGTGTAAATTTTTTAAAAATATCATGTTTAATAGCATCAAACATATAAAGTACCTAGGAATTAATTTAAAGAAAATATGCAACACAGAAAATAAATCATTGAAGACATAAAGAAGACCAAAATAATTGGAAAAGTATAGCATGTTTTTATATTGGAATTTTTAGTTTCTAAAAATTTCAATTCTTCATAACTTAATTCTAGATTTAGTAGCGCACAATTTAAAACCACAATTTTGTGGAACAGACAAGCTGATTTTTAAATTCATATTGAAATACAATGGACAAAAAATGCCAAATCAGTTGTAAAGAAGAACAAAGAATACTGATATTATCAGGTATAGACACTAAAGGTATAGCTATAGTAGTGAAGACATCATAGTTTTTGTTTCAGGATAGGCACATAGATAAAATATAACAGCTCAGAAATAGATCCACACATGTACAGATAATTGAAATATAACAAGGTGGTACTGCAAAGTAGTGGGACAAAGATCACATTTCAATTTTAAAAAGCTGATCTAAGTGGATATCTATAAAGGAAAAAAAAAATAAATTGGATGCCTACCTCACACAAAATAAGTCAATTCTAGTTAGATCAAAGATTTGAATGTGAAATCCAAAACTATACATAGTATAGAATGTAATATAGAAAAGCATCTCCAATAATGTATGGTAAAGAATGGCTTCTGAAATAAGAGATTTTAAAAAAGCATGAAATATAAATTAAAATAATAAAATTTTATGAAACTGTGAAATGACAAAGGAGACTTTACAAAATTAAAAGGCCAGGTTCCTAGTGGTGGAAGGTATTTGTTACATATACAATCGAAAATGAACTAGTACGTGAATGGATAAGGAATGCCTATGTTAATGAAAAAGAGAGGGAAGCCAGACTAGAATCTTCCTATGCGAGAAAATCTAAATGACTGATAAACACGTTTAAAGAGTTTCAATACTTAATCATAAGGAAATGCAAATAAAAATGACTATATGTCACTAATCAAAAGAACGTGAAAGTAACTATTGGCAACATTGCAGGCACCTAGTATCTTCATATGCTGTTAATAAGAATGTAAATTATTTCAACCACCTTAAAACAGTTTGGCATTATTTAACACATTTTAAGACAAGCTCTGACATGTAGCAGTTTTTCTCCTAAGCATATATGCAAATCTTCTGTACATGCTCCTCAAGATATATGAACAATAGTTTTCTTTGCATATTTATTTGCAATATTCAGAATTGGTAATAACTCACACATATATCATCAGTAAAATGGATAAATACAATATGAAATATTCAATTAATGCAAAAGTAAACAAAAAAATTTTTAAGCAATGTAAACTCAACTGTCATTGAATTTCAGGAACTTCACATTTCTTGAAGAAAAAAGACAAAAGAATTCCTCTGATTACATTAATCAAAAAGTACAACTAAAGAAGAATAACTACAGATTTTTTTAAATGTGCGTAATCTGATGTACTTCTTGATTTTTTATTATGATAGCAATCTCCTTTTACGTTAACAACTACAACAGACAGGAATTCAAGTTTTTGAAGGTTCAAGATACCGTGCTACTGAAAACTCTAGAAAACATTCAGCCTGATTAATCTGTGAGAACAAAAATATGAATTACAGAAACAAAGTCAGAATTAATAAAAACAATTTGTACTCTTTATTACTTACTGTTAGTGGTCAGAATAAATAGGCAAAGTATTTATTTTAAAATTTCAATGAGAGAGAACTAAATTTGTTTATTTAAATCTGTGGGAAATCATCCTATTAGATATTAATAGTCCCTTGATTTAACCCAAATAATTAGAATATGAATATAATTTCATAACCAAACTATAAACTTTTAGAGACAAAGTTCAAAATATAAGTTCCAACAAACTTCTGATATCATGAGTTGTACTTTAGCAGAGCACACACCTTGCACATTTAAAAAGATAATACAGTTGTAATTATTTTTCTATTTTTTTCGGCTTTAGTGTTCTTTTCTCAGTATATTATTTTTTCACACTCTTATAATATTTTCCATCCTTGGAGTAAAGCCAGCAATAAATAACCTGTCAGGATCAATGCAGAGTTGTTTAATATATGAACTATTAACAAAGAGAGCCCAGCTGGTTTTTGTGCATCTATAATTTTGTCTTATGGAAACCATAAGTAATTGTGGGAAAATAGGATAGAAGTACATGCTTTTAATATTAATTATTGGCAATCAAGTTAGTTGAGAAAGTAGGATACAGGTTTTTTAAATATCTGGTATGTATTTTTAAGAATGTTATAAAATTTATTTTCTTGTACTTATTTTTTTAATATACAGAAACAGGCTAAAAAGTAAGGTCTTGTTGAACAATGTTTTAAAATTCAAGGTGTATTCTCACCTTTAACTATCTTGTAAAGCCTGAAGCTAACATTTCTTTCCATGATACATTTTGTTTTTTCTTATGTATACTTAGTTTGGAGATAACTTCCATTTCTGTCTTTTTTCTTCCTTCTATCCCCTATCCTCCCACAAATGATCTCCTGAAATAATACAAAACATTTTATCTTATGGTTATGTAAACTTGAAATGCAGTGTCAGTTAACTTAAATATAAGCAGAAATTCATTACTACATCTGAATTAACTAAAAATTTGAATATAAAAAATCACTTAAAAATATGTCTCAACTATGCAAAATAGTTGTGTCCCCTTAAACTCATGTCTTCCTGTGTGTTAATGTTGTTTCTTTCTTTCTGAGAACGTATGGGAGTATTATATTATTTTGTCGATAGGCTGGAAAATCTCCTGTATGCTTGTGTCTTTCAGGCAATTATTTCAAATAATGACTAAATTTGGAATGATAGTCGTGAAAGTTATGACATACATATTTTGAAATGTTTTTTTCCCTAGCAGTTGACCTATTCAAGTTTTATTAAAATTTTTGTTGCAATTATCTTGACCATTTTTTTTATTGTGCTTTTAGAAACAAATTAAGAATTGTAACATTGGCTCTTATGACCACTTGGCTGATGTCATGTAAGCTTCAGTGTTTTTTCTGGCATATATACACTAAAGAGCTTCACAGCTATGCTTTCAGCCATTACTTACAGTAGAATGGAGCATTCCTAGATTCCACTTGATGTGCATTCACTGAGGCAGATGATAGGAGTGCCGAAGAAATAAACTAAAACAATTGTCATACATTTCTACAAAATTGTGTGTTTGTGTATTTGTGTTCTCATATATGACCTCAATTCCAGTATGATTGACTTCTACATGAGGCTGAGCTGTAAAATTATATTCAAATTACTCAAGAAACTAGAGCATCCTGGGTGTAAGATAAGCCCCTCTAAAATAGTTCAAATATAGGGGAGCTGTTGACATTCCTCAGTTTCTATTTCTCAGGCTGTTGCCAACGCTAAAAAATCTACTGATTAATTTGTACAAAATTTCCCTGAAAAAGTAAACACAAGTTTAACATATTGGTATAATTCAATCTTATTTTTCTGGTATTCTCTTCCCATGAATTTTTTCAGGATTCTACATTTCCTTGACGACAACATTCCAAAAATCTAAACTAATTCTAGTACAAATGGCCCAAATCTTAGCTTGCAGTGTTTCTTAATACCCATGACAAGTTTAAATACTACCATGTTTACCCGAAAATGAGACCTAGCTGGATAATCAGCTCTACTGCGTCTTTTGGAGTAAAGATTAATATAATACCGGGTATTATTATATTATATTGTATTATATTATATTACATTATATTGTATTGTATTGTATTGTGTTATGTTATGTTATATTATATTATATTATATTATATTAGTTATATTTATTATATTATAGATCTGGTCTTATAGTAAAATAAGACTGGGTCTTATATTAATTTTTGCTCCAAAAGATGCATTAGAGCTGATTTTCCAGCTAGGTCTTATTTTGGGGGAAATACGGTAATGGCTTCTCTCACCAAAGAACTGTACATTTCCACCTGCCCTGAGCTCGAAGAACATCGACTGCAACTCTCAGTTAAAGATAAATATGACAGAGAGGTTGCTTTCAGCCGCTTATATGTTCATATTCAATATGTGGGTGTTTTTTTTTTACATTAGCCATTAAAATGGCTGTTTTTCCAAAAGGAATGTCAGTATAAGCTACTGAAATGAATAAAACTGTCTCCAGAACAATGTTGCTATGTGTTGTTATGTAAAATATTTATGCTATGTACATGAAATGAACAATGGGAGCCAGAGGAAGTACATATTAAAAGACAAGAATATACAGATGATTGCAACATTTGTTATTTTTTTATAGAGTCTTTTTCATATACTGGGAACTGTTATTTGAAGAAATGTGGTTAGAAATAAGTTGGGCTAGTCAGTACCACACCTTATCAAAAATGAGATAAACAAAGTGTGGAAGAAGTTATTCTAAAATGTCTTTTGTTAACAATGCTAATAGCATCAGTTTTTAATTTATTAAAATAATAGTCTCTTTAATAACTTGTAGTTAGCATTTTACATCTCCCATTACATTTGGATATTTCAATTTGCATATATTTGAATGATTGTTTAATTTTGAGAAAATAAGCTATCGCTTTTAACTTTCAACTCATATAAATCACTTTTCTGGCTAACTGTTGAAATGGACAAATGTAGCAAATGCTTGGAGAAAAGGCAGAAGTATCTTACGTCTGTTCTTCTAAGTTGCTATTTGAGAAAATATCAGTAATGGAGGCAGGCATTTTAAAAATAAAGAAATCACTGTTCAGTTATTTCTCAAATACATATATATATATATGTATACATATGTATATACATGTATACATATGTATACATATATATATGTATTAAAGAATTTTTAAACATGTTTAAAAAGAAAAAAATGTTTATTTCAGATTGGTAGCTGAAATTAGGTAAATTAATAATATTCTAAAGGGATGGTAAAATGAATAACAAGGTTACCTACAATTTATTGAACATTTACTAGAAGCCAAGGTCCGCACTAGGAGTTTGATGTGAATTATTCCTAAAATTTACAGGACTCATGCAAGATGGACTTAGCTCCATTTAAAGTGTGGCAATTTAAACTCAGAATTTAAGTAATTTACCCAAGGGACACAGCAAAACTGAACTCAAACTCAAGTCATCATCCTCAAAAGCCCATGTTTTTACCAGAAGATGACCTTAAAGCGTAATTAAGCAGAATAGTCACTCCTTCATCTTCCTTTCTTCCATAGTCTCCATATCCAAATTAATTTAAAAAATGATTGGTAAGACTAAGGTACATCACATCTTTTCTAACATGAATACTTTGGGTTTTAGTCAGAAACACGGACAGAGTTCTTAGGGCAACGTTTCAATATGTTGTACATCCAGGAGGTGGTCTAAACTCCCTAGGTCAAAGTGATGAGTGACTTCTGTCCGGGCCAAGGTCTCTTTCCACAGAAATTAAAGATGGAACACACAGAGGTGATGAGAAGTGACTGTGGTGGTGGTCCCGGTGGTGGTGGTCATGAGGCTCCCAGAAGGATGTACTAGGACTTACATAATATGATCTGATATGGGAGCCTAAGTATTGGTTGTTACTTTAATTCAAACAAAAACCAAGACAAGAACAGTAGATCCTTTATTTATCTCATCAGATTATTTGTTTGTTTTAGGAAGCAAATCATGATTTGTAAAAGCTGCGAGATGCTAAGATAAATAGCAAAAAGAAATAACGGGTGTGTTTTAAATTGCTTCTTATTTGTCAGAACAAAGGTGAGCAGCTATCTTTTCCCTCAGTAAGTTTTGAGTGCTGTCCCTATTTCAAAACAAAGGTATATATTAACAATTAACAATTCCTTTAGCTTTATTCTCAAAATTTCCTACTATGATTTTTCTTTTATCTCTTGATAAATAGAACATGATAAATAAAACATGACAAAATGAGTGGTGAGTAGATGTTGTGCATAGTGATAAGAATCTGCAAATACTTCTTTAATTTCCTATCATTGCTTCATTCTTATGTAGTTTCTGGTGAAATTTTAGAGATATAAAATGTCTGAATATTTTTTTATATATGAGTTTAATATGTTGGAATATATTGTAATTAAGCACATACAGATTAAGATTTATATTTTAAATCAACAGAATGATGTCATTAGAGAATATGAAACAGCATTGAAATGCTCATCACCAAATCAGACACTCCCTTCCGGAACAAATTGCAAATGGAGCCTAGTCAATAAAAGCATTTATTCCTTGTTTCAGTGCTATGAATAAGATGTTAGGAAATCAGTCGAAGGTTATATTCGTCAGTGACATGACCCTTTTGATTCAAACATGCCTGTTCGCTTTGTATTTAGCCGACACTGTGGCTGCTGACAACCCTCTTGTCATTTCTCCCTCACCGATTTCACAGCCCAGGCAGTTGAAATGATCAGTGTGGATCCCAGAGAATTCCCCAGGTGTGTTTCTCAATAAAACTTTAGAGCCAAAGCTTATGGAACCCCATGAGGGAGAATAAGGGAGCCCAAGGCTATAGCACTACACTAATGAAAAATGAAAATTCCTTTCAAAAAATAATTCCGTGGCTTCCACAAATTCTCAGCTCATCACTCCTCTAGGTGCTGGTGAGCCCCAGTTATCTGGTTACTGTCATTATTTATTAAAAAGCACCATTAGGAGCAATGTGTTGCTCCCCAGGTGTTATCAGTAGATAATGAAATAATGAACAGAGTAGCAAGAATTGTGCATCAGGAAGAAAGAAACAGACATTTGTGTGCAGCAGAGAAGAGGCAAGGAAAAAAAAAAACACAGAAAGTTGCTGCTGAAAAGAGGTGCGCTTGTCCCAATACCTTGCTTCCTTCTCTCACATAATTGGAATAATGAGAAGAGAAACAAAACAAAATGTAACAATCCTAATGTCAAAAAGGCTAGATGTGTAAGGGTGAATTGTCACATTTTGGGGCTTAACACTAATCTACTAAACATATCTTAAAAGAGAAAAGAAACCATCTATACAATAGTTTTAGTTTTAAAAAAGTGAAAATAAATTGTGCAGGACCATCTAATCATAAACATGAAAGGTAATATTTTTGCTCTATGATAAACAGAGAAGACCAATTTAGAGACTTGATGGTTTTCAAAAATCCAATTTTTCATTTCAGTCTAACTCTGGATTCTATGAGGTGTGATCAAAACATACGGTGAATGTTTATATTAAAAAAAAATTATTACAGTAAAAGACACATTGCCATTAATCTCCCTCAAAATACCCCCCTCACTTCAAACACACTTATCCCACCATTCTTGCCACTTTCTGAAGCAGTTCTAGAAATCCTCTTTTGTGAGTGTCTTTAGTTGTGCTGTCATGGCTGCCTCGATGTCCTGAATCAATTCAAAACATTTACCTTTCATGGTCTATTTGACTTTGGGGAAGAGCCAGATATCACACGGTGCCAGATCTGGATGAGGACACACCATAATGTTTTCATTTGACAGAAATTGCCGTACCAGAAGCAATGTGTGACACTACTTCCCTCATCCCATCTAATCCCTGAAGTTCTATGTCTAGGGCTCTGCAATAATTCCCTCCTCCTCCTCTTCCTTCTTCTTTTTAATTATTGGGATTACAATGGTTAGTAAAATTACATAGGTTTCAAGTGTACAATTCTGTAATACATCATCTATATATCACATTGTGTGCATACCACCCAGAGTCAGTTCTCCTTTCATCACCATATATTTGGTGACTCCCTCCCCCCTTACCCTCTGGTATTGTTTCTGTCTGTGAGTTTTTGTTTCTTTATTTGTTTGTCTTCTTCCTTTGTTGTTTTCAGTTTTATATCCTACATATCAGTGAAATCATATGGTTCTTGACTTTTTCTATCTGACTTATTTTGCTTAGCATAAATGGCACTATTTCATCTTTCTTATGGCAGAGTAGTATTCCGTTGTGCATATGTACCACATCTTCTTTATCCAGTCATCTACTGGAGGGCACTTTGGTTGTTTCCATGTCTTGGCAAGCATAAATAAAGGTGCAATGAACATCTGAGCACATATATCTTTATGGAGAAATGTTTTCAGATTTTTTGGGTAGATACCCAGGAGAGGAATTGCTGGGTCATATGGTAATTTTCTTATGCAGCAAGCAAGCAAAAAAAAGTATTATTTCCCTGGGTTACAAAGAAGATTTGTTAGGTACTTTGAGACCCTTTCCAAAGATTCATGATGCGTTCAGCATACATAGGTCACATGAATGGCTACAGTGTTTTGTCTTAAAATACACCAGCCAATATCTTTATAGGTAGCTGTGCTTTGAAATCTGATTATGGAATTTTGAGCATTCTATACTCAGTGTCTTCCCTCATTATACAGCAAGTTTAGAATCTGTATAAAAGTGGAATAACCTTTTCCAGAAGATTCCTGTAATCAATGGGCTCATTAAAATTATACAACTAGTGGAGAAAGGGCTTCCACTTCACACTTTGACCACAGGCCCATAACTATGGAAGAGCTGTCAAAATACAGTTACTAGCAGAATCCAGACGTTTTCATTTGCTCCATGAGGAAACAGGGGAACACCTGTCCTATTATTTTATAATGATTCCAATGATGTTTTCCTCCTACCCTTAATTGTTAAATTTCTCATAGTAAAGCTCTGGCTAAGGGTCTAACTCTTCAGACATTTTCTACTCAATTCTTACTATTTTTACTGTGATCTTTGTTAGCTTGAGGGAAAGCACTGATTAATTGTCTTGTGAGTACATGACTTTAATTCAGTTGTATTTTATGCTGAATGTAACATTCTGTCAGTATTTATGGTGTTTTTTTGATGTGGCATAACTTCAGTTTGTGTAATTCACTTTATTTAAAATAAAATAAAAATATTCTCCCAAATTGCCAAAAGGTTTTCTTTTTGTCTCTTGTTAAGTATTTATTTTCAGAGTTTGAAAGCACTTGGTATAATTTCATTTATTTATTTTTTTCTCACTTAAATATATACAATCAGAATAAAAGTAGAAAAACTAAGCAATTTAAGAGTTTAAGAATATTGGTAATGAGGCTAGAAAAGTAGCAACTACAAATATGAAAAATAATAAAAATGCAAGCACCAAAAACAACATAGAGAAATTGTAAACAATTGGTATATATCATTTGAGATTGATTATTTTTCATGTAATGTAAAGCATTACTTTAAATACATTGGTAAATGATTATAAAAGTTTCACATATAGAGCAGGGTTTATACTCATATATTATATAGATAGTTAAGGTTCTTTTATTGGAATTGCTGTCTTTGCCTTTCCCCAAGTTACCTGCTGTCATGTTGCTATAGTTATTTTTAATATAAGTGCTTAAATTCAACTATCAGATGTGTAAATTCTCTTAACAAAATATCTAGTTTTTATGTCTAGGATTTCTTCTATTTTTAAAAAATGTATTCCATTATATCTACCATGTGTACAATCAATATTTCAGTTTATAACTCCTATTGCCCAAATTTTTACAATGAGGAAAATCAGATGTGATTGTATGCATTATGATTTACTTCAAGCTTGTTCGTGATATACAAGCCTTTACTGAGTCTGCAGGTATTTGTGGGGTTTTGGAAAGAAACTGGACATATTTTACACTTTTTAGTGACTTCAAAACACTATTCTAGTATAATGATCACAAGACTTGGTCTCTGTTTTTCTAAAAGAAATTGAATCTACTTCCAACATTAAAAAAATGGGTGATTTGCGAGAAATAGGATTTCTGATTTTCCCCACAAAATTTAGAATTCGACAAATAGTACTAGCAACATTTGATCATGAGTTGTGGCTGCCACGGTAATGAGGGCATGAGCTCCAAAGTTCACTATAGAATCTACCACTTATTGGAATCCAAACCATTTTGCTTTGGCCTTTTATGATGGATAACTGCTTGGAAACTGAATGCATTTAAAGAAATAATCCCCATTTATTGCTTTTCCTGTCTTTTGCCATCAACATCCTTCTTGTGAGGCAATCATCTTGATTTGCTGAGGCTTACCATATTTTGTCAAACCTGGTTAAACAGGCTGCTTAACTGTAACATGCTCAGTATATCAGAGTTGCAAATGCAATTATAAAAAATCTGATCTTTTTTTTTTTTTGTAAAGATGCAGGAGTGTCCTTATACCTGAAATATACTAGTTTATTAGTTGTATTAAACTGTACTCCTCCTGTGGTTTGGAAATAATAAGATCATAGTGAATGCCTAGCTTTGGTTCATGTTCATAAATGTACCATCAAATGCAAAAAGCAAAGGCAAACTTCACCTATTACTATGTATACTGCTTAACCTTGGAGCTGGTTTTGTGATAAACAGCAGGGACTGATGAGAAGAGGCAGCTTTCCACTTGCATGAGGATCATGCTGGCCATTAGAGTCCCATAATGCCTAAAATAAAGCTAGGCAGTAAAAAGGGTTGAACTAATTCCAGAAAAAGTCTGGGGGAATTAATAATGCAGGAAAAGCTAGTATGAGGCAAATATAATACATAAAAATCAGCAATTGTTATGAAATATAAGAAGTGAAATAGGTAAAATATTGAATGGTGGAAGTAGTAATGAGTTTGGGACAGGAAAATGTGGGTTTAATTTTTATGCTTTTGGTAGTTGGCTATTTAATAGCTTGCTATTAACCTAGGGAAATTAGTTAATCTCTCTGACCTATAGTTTCCTCGTCTCTATACTGGTAACTATTTATGCTTGACAAATATGTTTGAGATACACACTTATACTTGTGTATATATGTATATTTCCACTTACATATGGTAGTCATGCGATATATAGTATCAATATATATACATTACACATTCTTCTCAAGTTCACATGGAACATAACCAGGATAGATCACATGTTAGGCCACAAAATAAGTCTCAATAAATTTAAAAAGACCAAAAGCATATCAAGCATCTTTTTGGACAATAGTGACATAAAACCAGAAGTCAATTACAAGAAAAAAACTGGAATAAATACAAACATATGAAGGCTAAACAACACTGTACTTAACAATCTATAGGTTAGCAAAGACATCAAAGAGGATAAAAATTTTATGGGACAAGAAATTTTGGAAACACAGCATTCCAAAATCTATGGGACATGGTAAAAGCAGTTCTAAGAGGGAAGTTTAAAGCAACACAGGTCTACCTGAAGAAACAAGAAAAACCTCAAATATAAAATCTAACCTTATGCTTAAAGGAACTAGAAAGAGAAGAACAAACAAACCCAAAGTTATTAGAAGGAAGGAAATAATAAAGCAGAGGACAGATATAAGTAGAGACTAAAACAGAAAACAAAACAAAACAACAAAAGAACCCAGAGATTAATGAAACTAAGATGTGCTTTTTTCTTTTTTTTCAAGATAAAAGAAAATCGGTAAATTTTTAGCCAATTAATCGTGAAAAAAAAGAGAAGGTCCAAATAAATAAAATCAGAAAAAGAAAGAGGAGCAGTCACAACTGACACTACAGAAATACTAAGGATCATAAGAGAGAACTACAGACAATTACACTCCTACAAATTACAAAACCTACAAGAAATGGGTTCATTCTTAGGAACATACAATCTTTTAAGACTTTTAAGATTGTTTCAGGAAGAAACAAAAACTGACAGACTGCTTACTAATAACAAAATTGAATCAGTAATGAAAACATTCCTAACATACAAAAGTCCAGGATGAGATGGCTTCACAGGTGAATTCTACCAAACATTTAAAGAAGAATTTATACCTACCTTTTCAAACTGTTCAAAAAAATAGAAGGAATGTTTCTAAACTCATTTTACAAGTCCAGCACTACCCTTATACCAGAACCAGACAAAAAAAAAAAAAAATGCCGAAAAAGATTACAGACAAATATCCCTGATAAACATGGATGCAAATTGCAGAAAGGGAGTGTGATACCTAGAGCCTTGTTATTTTTTTCTTAGGATTGCTTTGACTATATGGGGTCTTTTGTGACTCCATGATGATTTTTTGTTCTATTTGTTTTTAAAATGCCATTGGATTTTGATTGGAACTGCATGTATATTGCTTTTGGTAATATGGCTATTTTAACAATGTTGATTCTTTCAATCCATGAACAGGGAATTTCTTTCCTTTCTTTGTGTCTTCTTCAATTTCTTTTTTAAGAATGCCTTACAGTTTTCAGTGTATAGGTCCTTCACATCCTTTGTTAAGTTTATTCCTAGGTATTTTATTCTATTTGTTGCAGTTGCAAGTGGAATTTTTTGTTTGTTTGTTTGTGTTTTTTTTTTAATTTCTTTTTCTGAAATTTTATTGTTACTATACAGGAATGCAATGAATTTTTCTACATTGATTTTTGTATCCAGCAACTTTACTCCATTTGTTTCTAATAGTTTTTTTGGTGGAGACTTTAAGGTTTTCTATATATAAAAAAATCATGTCATCTACAAAACGTGACAATTTAACTTCTTCATTCCCAATTTGGATGCCTTTATTTCTTTCTCTTGTCTGATTTCTCTAGCTAAGACTTCCAATACTATGTTGAATAACAGTGGTGACAGGGGACAGCCCTGGCTTGTTCCTGATTTTAGAGGAAAAGCCTTCAGTTTTTCACCATTAAGTATGATATTAGCTGAGGGTTTCTCATATATTGCCTGTATTATGTTGAGGTACTTTCCTTCTATACTGATTTTATTAAGTGTTTTAATTATAAGCCATTGTTGTATCTTGTTCAATGCCTTTTCTGCATCTATTGACATATTCATATGATTTTTCTCTTTTATTTTATTTCTGCGGTGTATCACATTGATCTATTTGTATATGTTGAAACATCCTTATGCCCCTGGAATAAACCCCATTTTTCATGATGAATAGTCTTTTTAATGTATTGTACTCAATTTGCTAGAATTTTGTTTAGGATTTTGCATCTATAGTCATTAGAGATATTGGTCTGTAGTTTTCTTTTTTTGTGTGTTGTCCTTACCAGGTTTTGGTATCAGAGTAATGTTGGCCTCATAAAATGAGTTAGGAAGTATAGACTCTTCAACTTTTTAGAATACTTTGAGGAGGACAGGAATTAAATCATCTTTGAATGTTTGGTAGAATTCTCTAGTGAAGCCATCAGGTCTAGGACGTTTGCTTTTGGGAAGGTTTGGGTTGATTGTTTCAATTTCCTCACTGTTGATCAGCCTATTTACATTTTCTGGTTCTTTGTGGTTCAGTCTAGGAAGGCTATATGTTTCTAAGAACTTGTCCATTTCTTCTAGGTTATTGAATTTGGTGGCATATAGTCCTTCATAATGTTCTTGTATGATCCTTTTTATTTCTTTGTATAAAAAGTATCCGTGGTAACTTCTCTTTCATTTCTGATTTTATTTGTGGCTTTTCTCTTTTTTCTTTAGTAAGTCTAGGTAGGGGTTTGTCAATTTTATTAATCTTTTCAAAGAACCAACTCTTTGTTGCATTATTTTTTTCTATTAACTTTTTGTTCTCTATTTCATTTAATTCTGCTCTAATTTTTATTATTTCCTTTTTTCTGCTGACTTTGGATTTCATTTGTTCTTCTTTTACTAGTTCTTTAAGAATTAATGTTAGGTTGTTTATTTGGAATCTTTCTTGTTTCTTGAGATAGGCTTATAATGATATAAATGTCCCTCTTAATACTGTTTTTGCTGTGTCCCTATAATTTTGACACAAAGTGTTTTCATTCTCATTTTTTTCTATGTATGTTTTGATCGCTTGATTTTTTTTCTCCTCTGATGCAGTCGTTATCTAATGGCATGTTGTTTAATATCCATGTATTTATGGTTTCTCCTGCTTTCTTTTTGCAGTTGATCTCCAATTTCAAAGCATTGTGATCAGAGAATATGCTTGGTATGATTTCAGTCTTTTAAAATTTGCTAAGGCTAATTTTGTGCCCAATATGTGGTCTATCTTTGAGAATGTTCCGTGAGCACTAGAAAAGCATGTATAGTCTACTGTTCTGAAATGAAATGTTTTGTAAATGACAATTATGTCCATTTGATCTAATGTGTCATTTAAGGCTGATATTTCCTTATTGATTTTCTATTTGGATGACCTATCAATAGCTGTCAATTGTGCATTTAAGTCCCCTGCTATAATTGTGTTTTTGTCAGATATTTCCCTTTAGTTCTGTTAGTAGTTGCTTTATATATTTCGGTGTTCCCTGATTGGGAGCATATATATTGATGTTATGTCCTGTTGTATTGTCCCCTTTATCATTATGAAATGTCCATCATCATCTCTTGTTACCTTTTTCATCCTGAAGTCTGCTTCATCAGATATAAGTAAGGCTACACCAGCTAGCATCAATTTCCACCCTTTCACTTTCAGTCTATATTTGTCCTTATAGCTGAGATGTGTCTCTTGGAGGCAGCGTATTCTGGGGGTTTTGATTTTTGATCCAATCTGCTACTCTGTGCCTTTTTATCTGTGAGTTCAGTCCTTTCATATATTTCTGATATATGAAGATTTCCTATAGCCATTTCACATTATTTTTCCTTATTTTCTCTTTTGCTGCAACATTCTTTTTTTCTCTTATGCTGCAGCATTATATTTTCTTTTGCACTGTTTCAGCTTCTCTCATGATGGAACGTTACTTGGGAGGTAGGCTTCTCCTCAATCAGGTTGCTTGGGTCTTAAGGCACACCTCCATGGGAGGATGTGGCGGGAGATGGGGTTCTGAGTCTCTGAAACTCCAGTGCTGCCCCTGCAGCCTTAATCAGACGGTGTGTGTCTCGGTGCCCCTGGTTGCCCTCACACGGATCAGCCTGAAAAGGTGGGGGTGGGGTAGTCTTGGAGAGGCAGCAGGTATGTGTCTTTGTGGCTCTGAGCAATTGCGACTTCCAGCCCACAGCCATCTCGCTCCTGTAGTTCCTACCTGTCACCAGAATTAGCCTTACTGTGTATTTGCTGCTGCAGGACTGTCTCTTCAGTTCTCAAGGCTATAAATATTCTGTTCTTTAATCTGACAGTGCTACAGTGTCTTCTGGAGCCTGCTTTTAATACTGGGGTGAAGAGTGCAAGATCCAGGAGGGTGGGCGAAGGCAGACAGGCTCTGTGTCTTTGTTTTCTGCCTCACAGTGAGGGTTTAAACCAGTTTTCACTCTTCTGGATTCCGTCTTTGCCCAGAGGTCTCTGTCCGACCATTGCGTTCAGCCATATTATATTCCGATTCCTGAGTCAGGACTTTGGGCCACAGGGAGTGCTCCTGCAGACTGAATCCTTTTGTCTCCCAGGACTGCATTGAGCTCCAGGTTATGTCCTGCGGCTCATGTCTCTTTACGTCCCTCTTCCCTCCTCCTTTGTTCACCCTGATTCACCCACCCTCAGATGTTTTAATACGTGGATCTTTCATATGCGCTTGTGTGTTGCGTCAAGTATCCTTTGTTGAATTATAGCTGTTCAGTTTGTTGTAAGTTCCAGGGGAGATTTCATGGAGTACCCCCACACCATCATTTTTTTGATGTCACTTGGGCATTATTATAAATTTGATGTTATCAGTGACGTGATTTAAGAGTTCACTGACCAGACTGTCAAAAATAGTTTAAATTTTGCTTAAAACCAAAATATTCTGTATTTGATGGAAGAAAGCCAAGCAGGTAATAAACCAAGTCAGGAGTAGTAGAAACAAAGTGGGAAATGGTAAAGACTGAGGACTATTCAGTCTTCAGATTTGAGCTACTGGACTTTATGATTAAATGTAGGAAGATAAGCATGGGAGACATGAGATCAGATTCACAGGTTGTTAATTTTTTGGGCTGAAGGGTTTTGTGATTCACTGAAATGGATAATACAAGAAGAAGAAGAACAATGATTTAAAAACATAGAACATCTTCCTTAATTAATAAACTAGTGATTCCAGTTTGATGTCTTACTTACATTTCTTTCTGAAATAATGTTCTATTTATTACACCGGCCCAATAGAGCCAATCAATTTAGACATGTATGGGACTTGTCATGTTATATTTATGCTTTACAGAAATCTCTATGAATGAAGGAGAGAGCCTCTTAGGAGAACTAAGTAGTTTAAACTAAATACATCAATTTCACAGCTGATGACCTCAATAATCTAACCAGGCTCTTTATGACAGCCTCTTGTTCAACATTTCAAAGGGATTCTATAACAAAATAAATCTAGAGGCAAGCCATCACTCTTTCAGTTTTGCTTGGCTCTAATCTGCGGAGGGAATCTGATATCCAGAAACACAGGATTGAAAATACTGCATGAATGAGAGTATTCAAAATATAATTTCACTATTCAAAATATATTGAATAGTGAAAAGGATGATGAGATTGGCTGTGCATTCTAGTTACAAATTTGTCTCCTTTCTAAAGAACCACATTCTGACAGAGAGGTCTTTTAATGTGTCTTCCAGTATAGTTATACTGTCCACCTTTATCCACACTCACACCTACTCAACAGAAAAGCAATTTTATGTGTTCTAATTCTATTTGTGAGAAATAAAAGGTTCCATCTTACCTAATTTCTAATTTTCTTGCTGCCTCCTGCTCCACATGTTCCATGTATACCTGGAAATAAGGGGCCTCTAATGTCGCGAATGGCTACAAAAGAAATGTGAGATTAAGAGAGGGAGGTAGTGAATCATGATGGAAGGAGTGTGGAATTCAGCCTTTAGACATATCTGGGTTCAGATTTAGACTCGATCGCTGTGGCTATGGGATGGTGATCACGTATCAAACTTGGTTTCTTCATGTGTAAAATGGAGCTAATGTAAAATCACTCTTAGAATTAGTGGGTCAATAAACTTAAGTACATATCTTAAATTTAATGATAGTAAAATGAAAAATAATCTAATGGGGACATTCATTAAATGATTGATCTAACACAAATGGTCTCTAAGTCAATGTTTTGAGAACTTTATTGTTTATCAAAATGTTAATATCATTAAGTGTTTTATTTATTTCACACTTTTGTATACAAAGCATAACTTTATTAGCTTAGAACCACTTTAAATGTCATCTTTGGATGAATCATAGAGTAAAGAACATAAAGGGAAATTGTTAAAGGATGTATCGCTAAGGATCATTTAGGATCAAAATCACTCTAGATCTAAAATATCGAAAATTAAAATTATTTTTAACTTTAAGAGTAATTATCTATGTTTAATAAATAAGTGAACTTTGTTGTGTATTTTATTTAGAAATATTGAATAAGAAGTATGAGTATTTTAAAATTAGATAGTTAATATGTTAATATATTCAAGCTTATTTTACTGACCTCTGTCAAATATCATACTATGTCTATTATACACCTTCTGTAGAAATTTGTCTTGAATTTGTGCCTATTTATTTGTGCATGCTTATATCTGGGGGGGGAGAAATTCCCTTCCCCCCCCAAATATATGGGCATTTTCCATTTCTCCTTGAAAGATTCAAAAATTTGAAAACATACTAGTAATATGCCATAGGTTTGGAGGGCTTCATGCTGCTCTAATAAATTATGTTTTTGAAAGTTATTATTTTGACACCATCATCATAAGTTTCTCCATTTTACTGCCTAATAAATAAATACTAAAGAAAGAAAAAAGCAGGAAAAAAGATTAGTTAAAAAGTAACAAAATCAGAAAAAGAAATCTGGAAACTTGATTAAATAAATCCTCACAACCAGAGAATTTCCTTGAGTTTTGAAAGAAATTCTCAGAACCAGAAAATATCCCTAAATTTTGAAAGAATTAAAATAATTTGTGAAACTGTTAGCCAAAGTGCATTACCTGTTATAGCAAAAATGTCAGAGTACAAAGAGCCTGCCAATGTGACTGACATGTAGAAGACACTGCAAATACAACTGTTGAGATTTGATCCTTTGGTGCTCAAGCTAAGAGAATATATATTTTAAAAGAGTGGATTATAGATCTTTTTATGTTTTGCAAAAGCAACTTGAATTCTATAATCAAAAATAAACCTTACTAAACTTTTTATTTTTATGTTAAATCATGTAGAATATCAAAAGGTCTTTGACATGCTCTTATGCCAAACATTATTAAGTATTTCTATTTAGGAAGGATTATTTTTATCATGTGTACGTAGAGACAGGAATTATAAGAGTTCATGCATCTAGATGTCAAGATGTCAGTAAGGATACTTCACTGTATATCGTGATCTCTTGCCCGATCTATATTTTAAACATTAATAGGAAAATAGTATACAAATGCTATTAAGGTATAAAATAACTTAAAAAGTGTTGGAGATTAGATGATACATTTAATGTTATAAAAGTCATTGTCAAATGGCTTTACGTATACACATACACACACACACACACACTCACACTGCATAAGAGCAGAACTAAAATCTCATGCTGCAATAAGTAATTTTTAGTCAAATGAAACTATAGTAGGTAGAAAACAATACTGCCATTATCTGAAGTGCTACTGAAGGCTGAAAATATAGAGTCAAAAACCACAAAGTTAATTCATGAATTGTTTTTTTTCACAAAGTCGGGGGTGTTTGAAAATTCTTAAACTTTGTAAATTTCCTGGGCTAGATGGATTATTGATTAGAAACAGGATACCATTAACAAACTTATTTATATGGTCATACAGACACATTTGTCTAATAGCTAATTTTATCACCTCATCACAACGATGTTGAAAAGGAAATCAGTCTTAAAAGTTGGGGAGACTATTGAATATTTAAACAGTGATATATTTAAATAATCATCATTTAAATAATCATTTGGTGAGTTAGTTACTGAACACAGACAACAAATAAGATACAGCTCTGGTTCTCAAGGGTCACACAGTTAGATATTAAATGGGACCAACAGCCAGGTGTATCTTACATGTATCCCTTTATTTATGGCTTTAACCCTGACCAGGGCCTACAAAGAATGAATATAAAAGCCCCAAGTTGCCTTTTACTTAATGTTGCCCAGAAAGGAAGAGAGCTTGGGGGCACTAGCTATCTGGCTCTACTCTAGGGAAAGTCCTGGGCCTGATTCTGTCCAAGACACATCCAATTCTTCATCCTATACCTTGGTTTCTCTTTACTCTCGAGGGCAAATCCGAGAAAGAGGGGAGAAATGAATTGTGCTGCTACAAATGATAAGAGAATGCCATGTAAGAGTTGCCCTCTTTTCTGAACAGAATTTTCTTATAGTCTCAAGCAAGGAAACATCTTTCAGGGTAAAGGGAGAAAGCACACACACAATTATTTTTGGATAAACTTGAGATGGGTACTTACAGTGAAATTTACTCAGACTGAAAAAAATGGCTTTGCCAGGAGATACGATGGAAAATGATAAGGGAAGACAAATGGAGTTAAGCGGATTCATTTTTCTGAATGTTCTTGAAAGAAGAATTTTAGCAAGTTGTTTTGTTTTCAAAACATCTGCCTGATTTTGTTCTTCTGTGATTCTTACAACCATTTTGATGCTTCTGGGTTTGCATATATGGAACTGATTATTTGTCACAGTGGGAGTAGGTACATTTAAATTTCTTCCTGGCTGTGAAGAAAAAAATGTGCTGCTTTATGACAGTACAAAAAGGGGTCAAAGAGATCCAGATATTAGAGAGAATCATTTCCAAACACATAGAGCCTGCTATTTTTTAAATAGCAGGGTGACATTTATTTTAATACTATTTAAATGCATCTAGATTCTACCACACTGTTCTGCATGCATGTATTCATGAGAAAGTCGATGTTTTGTGCATAATGCACACAATTTTGAGCTAATCGTGTTCCATTTCCACATAGTTATTAAATATCAAAAATATGTTTTCATTAATCAACTGGCATTTAATTAATGTAAAATATTCATCTGATTAAATCTCAATTAGATGTCTGTTGAAAACAGTGACATTTCACGTGTTATTGGACAACCTTACTGCCCACACAGATGGCATGCAATAAAAACGTTAGCCAAATATTTTACCATGACTGGTTGAAGAAACTAAAGCACATCCATCTTAATAAAAGGCGTTATAGACAAGGCCTCTGTAATACAGCCAACAATGAAGTTATTACCATAACAGATTGGTTTTCACCCTAACATATGCTGTCGATAGAACACAGTTTGCTTTATATGCATAAACAAGCAGATGCAGACATATAATATTCGATCTTTGGCATTGAGCACATTTTATTTGGTACTAGGCAATACACACCAAAGGAGATGGGTCATGGAGTTATGTATTTGAGTATGTCTGATAACTCATTGGGCTACTCACTGGAAGTATGCTATTAGAATTATTAGTTACAATATAATATTAATCAACAGAAGGATGTCTATTTCCTTTAACATTACTAGTGAGGCATTTGTACAAAACAATATCTAAAATAGAACACAATAGTTCTGACCAATAGCTATAATAGACATTCTTTATTAGAATGCATCGGTTATTACTAAGAGTTTTACCTAGATTATGTAATTAAATGCTTAAACTAAAGAAATATTGTTATGTCCATATTTTACTGATAGATAAATGTAAGTGTAAAGAGATAAATTAATCTCCCTCAAAGTGCTACTAAACTTAGTTGATCATGCTGGTGGGATTCATATCCCGGCTGTCTGACTTCAAAACCCATAATTTTAAGCAATCTGCTGTTTTGATCTTTGAATACATCTGCTCAAAGCCACAACATCAGTGTTTATTGAACCTTAGTACCCAGAGAACTACTTTATAGAATTGATTGTAAGGTCATCAAGTTTTTGATTTACGTAATCCAGATACTTAGCATAATGCTTAAAATAAGCGTAGACATTCAATATACTTAAATGATTGAATGACTAAAGAAACGACCTATTGATTGCTGAGTAGCTGGTATATATGATGATGTCTTCGGAAACTGACTTTTTTCCTATTTAATTGTTTTTATTAAGACTTTATTTTTAAGAGTAGTTTAAGAGTCACAGCCAAAATGAAGAGGGGCTACAGAAATTTCCCATATACCCTTTTCCCCCACACAAGCACAGCCTCCCCCATTATCAACACCCACTACCAGTCGTCCATTTGTTAACAATCAATGAAGCTGCATCGACACATCATAATCATCTCAATTCCATACGGTTTGCTCTTTGTGTTGTAAACATTGACTTTTTTGAGACATATTTGTTGATCCTTATACAAATGTGTTGATTAGCTAGGTTGAGACATATAATTAAAAGACTTCTCAGAATTATACATATAAAAATGTATACACAAACATATATATTCATATACATACATGTTTATGTTATACATTTAGATGAAAATAGATTTGCTTAGAGGGATTTAACACATTATTGCAATAATCAAAAAACTGAATTATACAGTCCTTTTTTCCTTTTTTCTTTTTCTTTTTTTTTGCAGTAGGTTTTCTTACTCCTTTCTCTTTGGTGGAAAGAAAAACTTTGTTTTAGAATATAAATTTAGAGCCTGAGTGCACTTTGGCGAATGAGTGAAGGCAGTAATTGCTGGCTTATTATCTTCTCTGTGATGGGAATCTTTCTCATCCATTAGCTGGCATGGCAGTATTTATTTCTTGTTTTCCCTCTGATGATGCAGCTCTATTGGTAAATAGATTGTTAAGGGTAAGTTGGTTAACACTCAACTTTGTTTTCATAATACAAAATTATACAATATAGTGGGAGATCATATACTGAAGAACTCTCCTTGTATTGTTTTTAGATCCTCAAAATTATCACATACCTTAAGATTGATTTCTATTTTATTTCCACAAATTTTTAACAAGTGAAAATATCAGGCATAATGTGTCTATAGTTTTCAAAGTAATGGCTTGTATAGTCCACAGAAACACATTATTCACTTTAGCATTTCTCTAAAATATAATTTGGGAAAATTATAAATTTCCTAATTCTTTGTTCATCAGTGAGTGAATTGTTAGTCTAACACTTCCTGCATCAGCAGAAACATTTCTTTCGTAACTGTTAGTTTTCCTGATTCCATTTTCCTTTAACTCTGTGCTCTAATTTGCTTTGCACACCACCTCTAGAATGACTGGATTTATAAAAATGTCTGACTAAGTAACTCTTCATCTTTCAAAAGCCTCATTGTTCTCATTGCTATAAGGGTTAAGCTCCAAGTTACTTCTCAAAGCAAGAAATGGACATCAAAGATTGAGTCTCTTTCCTACCAATCTTCTGCATTAGTAACTACCTGTGTTTACTCTGGCTGTCTTGTTCCTCCCTATTTAAAATTTGTCTCTGAGACAAAAAGACCAGTTGAACGGGCCTCAAGGTCACTTGTGATTTTAGAGGTTCACAGAGGATAAAGTCAGATATGGAGTACCATTCCCCCCAAAAAATTAAGAGTGTATTTTTGAAACAAAGACACAAGACTTTATTCAAGGGCATTGCTGTGTTCCAAAACTGAAGGGCAGTTATGTGCAGAGGTATTGAGTTGGAGTAAGCTTGAGTTCACTAAGACTCTTTTTTATTACACACTTCTAAATGTGTTCCTTCAAAGGCTGGAGCACATTTAAAAATCCTTTAAAAATGAAATATGAACTCTCCTTGGTGCTAGAAATGAACTGACATCTGTGGTAACGTGAGGCAAGAACCACCTATATGGAGCACTCTAGTTCTTTTTATTTTTAATCTTGATTGCTAACAGCAGGATAGTCAAAAGGCAAGATTATAATTTCCATACACATAAGTTGAAATGTATGGGGGTTAGGGGACTGTCACAGGCAGATTTAATCTCGGGGAGAGGGTTACGTAATTATCCTGTTGGGAGACAACATATCACATAAGAACCTTGTTCAAAATCTTAATAACATCTCCTCTCTAGATTTAATGTGGAAGAAGAAATATTGGAAACAATAATATCTAGAGGGATTTAAGGGAACTATTAATTAAGAAACATGTTCAAGAACATAAGAATGCTACAAAAATTTTACTAACATTTAAAATAATATATTTTTAATTATGTTTTTAAAATGTCTTCACTGGTGTTTAGAAATGTGAAATAGATATATTGATAATATATTCAATAATTCATAAAATTACTGTACTTTCTAATAAAATCCAAAGATTCCTTGAAGTTTTCTGGTAAGAAAATAACATAATGTGTGAATAATGATTGTTTTGTTACTTCTTTTCTAAGCTTTATGCCTTTTATTTAATTTTCTTAAATTATTACTCAGCTAGGTCTACCAATACATATTCAATAGAAATTGTGAGACATTTACTTTATCCTTATTTTAAAGGAAAACTTCTAATATTCCTCATTAAGGGCAATAATTGTAGCCTTTTGTAGTTACTCTTTATCAGATTAAGAATGTCACCTGTTACTATTTTTCTAAGTTTTCATTTGCTTGCTTATTTTTAATAATGAATGGTGAAATTTATCAGATGCCTTTTCTAAGTCTATGAAAATATTGTTTTTTTGTTTAAGCTTGTCATGTAATCAGTTTCATGTTTTTAATTGTTTCATTGTTTTTTTGAAAGTAAAGCAATGCGTAGGCTAATGTTTATTAAAAGTTTTTCGTCTATCTTCAGTAGTGAGATTAGCTTATAATTTTGCTTGTTTTTGCACTCAAGGTTATTTTTGCCTAGGAAGAGTTGAGATAGAGTTCCTATTTTTCTTTGTTATCTGGAAGAGTTTATATAAGACTAGAATTATCTCTTGATATTTTGCTAGACTTCACCTTCAAACCCATCTCAGTCGATATTTACTGTTTTCTTTAATTCATTAATGTATCTGTATTACTGTTAATGATTTAAAATACTTTTTTAGATTTTAAAATTTATGTTTTTAGAAATTTATTTTTTTCATATATTTTTAAATTTACTGACTCAGAGGTTTTCATACTATTGTTCATAATTTTTTTCAGTTTTGATAACGTTTTCATTTTCAATGTGGTTTATTGTACCTTCAATCATTCATTAGTGCACCAGATACTGGACTTTATTACTCATCTTTAAGAAAATAACCTATGTATATTTTGATCATCTCTATTGTAACATTTTTTATCCATTAATTTCTGCTCCATTCTTTCATTTCTTTTACTCAAAGACCAACTTTCTTGAATAGTTTTTTTCTTATTTTTTTTTATTTACATACTCAGTTAATTGTTTTCCAGGCTTTTCCTTTTCAAATGTAAGAATATAAGCAAATTATTTCTCCTCAAAATATCTCTTACTCAGAATTTATACTTTTGATATATATTTTTATTTTTATTCAGTATGAAATATTAAACATGTGAGCTATTTAAACATTATTGTTTAATTTTCCAAAATTATGGTTGTCTTTTTTTGCCTTTTAATTGTTGATAATAAATTTGATGTCATTGTGGCCAGAGAACAGTGTGTATGACACATTTTAAAAATTTTGTTTAGATTTTGTTTCATGACTTTTCTAAAAAAAAAATATTTAAACAATTGTTTAAATATTTGAAAACAAAATCAAAGTGTCAAACAAAACACAAAAGAAATGAAGGAAAATCTTTTTTTTTGGAAATTAGACAGGGAAAGCAATTGACCAAAAATAAAAAGAAAGTAGGAAATTCTTTAGTTTAAAATTTAGGAAAGAAGCGCAAACGCCATCTCCCCTCCCCAAAGCAAAAGGTAATAGAAAATTCCTTTATGTTAAGCTTATTTTGCAGTCTTGTAAATAATTACCTATGTATTATGTTATCAATTTACTGACAAATATTTTCATCAGCATAAACAAAGGAGGAGGATTGTGGCTTTATTATCATTAGAAATCATCAGTTCATTTTTGGTACAGTTAAGAACAGCTTCCTTCTTATAAAACAATATATGTTAATTTTATCAAAAATTAAAAGACAGATAGATAATTTAAAAACAGTGAAAAAACACTTTTAATTCCCAGTTCAATGATAACTAGAGTTGGTATACATAATTGCAGATCATACTTGTATGTGTATGGTGGGGTATGTCATGAAGGTCTTTTCATATCAGTGAATATTAATAACCAAAATATTTTTGATACATGAAAAGTATCCTACAGTGTGATTATTTATTTAATTTGAGCATTTCTGTTGCATTTTACTGACCAGTTACTATACTACATTATCTTCTGGGGATTTATTTTCAGAAATGGTATTATTGGAATTAAGATTTTTAAAACAATTTGCTAAAGTCGGATTAAATCCCACTCCTAAAAGCAGTTTAAGAGAACTAACTCTATATTTCTGAATTCCTGTCACTACTGAGTTTTTTGTGTGTTTTTTTAAAATTGAAACAGAATTACCTGTAAATATGCATTTCTTTTTATTATTATTGCAAAATTACCTATTTGAATGGAAAATTTCCTCAATGACTAAAATATCTTTATATTGCAAAGTAATACATTATTAGTCTTAGACAACAGAAATGTACTGCCACCCCTCTAATATATGTTTTTCCCTTTTAAATGTTTTGCGTGTATTTGCTTCATGAGTGTGTTTCTTTTTCTGTCATGAATTTATGAAATATTTCTTCGATGTTTTTCTTTGGTAAATGATTTTTATTTTAACTTTATGAATTTAAGAACTATTGGTTTCCTATATGAATAATTTAGAGCTTAGTGAATAATAGTTAAAATAAAATATAAGCAGGGGAATTCAAAATGCTTTCTATTTTTCAACACTGGATTAAGCCAACTCAAATACCAACATTTAATTTAAGAAAACAATAGTGATTTTTCTATGAATATTATAAGATGGAAGTAAACTTAGAAACATGTCAAAATTTGAAAATATTTTTTCTTATAAGGATTTTGTTAGAGTTCACATATATACCAATAATCAAAATAAGCTCTTAGATATAAAATTTATTCAAATTTAATTAGTTGTATTGTCTGTGATGTTACTTTAAATTGAGATTCATTAAAAATATCCATTAATATGGATATTAGTAACATTATATTTCATACTTCTGACTTCAAACCACTTAATTTTCTGTGGATAGAGATTAAGGGAGAACTGTTAAACAGTCTGGTGCTTGCTTTACCACTTAATTTTGGCATAACAGTTTTATCTTCTTGATAGTCTAAGTAATATTGTTATGTTTGATATTCCCTATACCTTGTGGCAATCATTACTTCTGAACACCCAAGGTAAATGAAGTTCAATAACATCTATCCTGTTATATTTTATCATAGCACCTGCTTTTGAATCTTTCATAGTAATTATCACTATTGTAATCATAGCTTTCTTTATTTTTTTAACTGTGAATAACCCACTAAGCTCTCTGAGGCCAATGGCATATCTATCTTACTCCCTCTTATATATTATAGAATTTAGGATGAAGAGCACACACCCTTTTGTATGTATACTTAGAAACTATCAAAATAATTCTTACCTTTATTTAAAAAAAATATTTTAAACTTCTGCAAAAACGAGAAGAGAGACCAAGCTTTCATCCCTCATCAGTATTGGAAATTATTCTGTTGTTTGGTTCATTTGAATAGAATAAAGAAACTAGTATTTCTGTGGAGGGAAAAATACATTCTTGAAAGTTCACCTTAATTACATTTAAAGTCATCAGTCATATGGATGATTGACCAGAAAGAAATTAGCAAACAATTCTTGACAGGACATATTCGAAATAATTATTTTGATTGTAGAGGTAGAATGAAGGGTGGGGAGGCAATTTTTTTTTCATCTTTACCAATGTTGGCACTGCTAAAGGAGCTAGGGAAAATGTAACAGACTTTCGAAGAGCTAGAATATACTACCAACATTAAGAGGTAAAAATGTGGCAATAAAATGTGTCTTTAAGATCTCTCTGACTGCTTTTCATGGTTTTATCTTTATCGCTTTTTAGTCCTAGCAATATTTTCTTCTTAATGCCTATTTTGGAATTACTGTTTGAAGATTTTCAGCTCTGAAATTAAAACCAATAATGCTCCTTGAAAAGATTTTAGATATTACCTTGTGTATTTATTAATTTAGATATTATCTTATGTATTTATCAATATCACTCATATCTTCTGAGGTCCTTTTTTAATGATGTGATTTAATTAATATTCTTATTAGTAAGTCTTAGTTATACATGTTATCTTTCTTTAGTAGGTAAAAATAAAAAATGTACTGTAATGTTTTATACAGAATTACCATTTCCTGTAACTTATTTTAATTTCAACACACACAATTTTAAATTTAAAATTTTAAATATATGAAGTCTATAACAGATGTGAGGTAATTTTGTTACAGCAGTCTTTTTTCTTTTTCCTTTCTCTCCCATTTACCATTATTTTTCCCTCCACCCACATCAGGTTGCCCATGTTAATAATATAGTATCTATACTTATGTATTTTTTTACTTACCTATATAACCCTATAGAAGATTCCATGTATATATTGGATTTGGAGGTCAGTGTTTGACAAAAATGAGTCTACTGTATGCACTGTTCTCTATCTTGCTTTTCTCACTCAAAACGTCATGGAAAATCTATGTACATAACCTTGTATAACTCAATTATTTATCCTGTAGTCTCCGATTGTTTCCCAAACACTGATTTATTGATGTTACAGTTATTTTTGTACACCATGTGAGAGATGGACCCAACATGTTCCCCCAGATGAGTTGTCAATTATACCAATACTGTTTATTGAGTCGTCTGGTAGATGACTGGAAATGGAGTGACCTCATGGCAAGGTGCCATTCTTCCATGAAAGCACCAGGAGAAAGTCATACTGCTCCCCATTCTTCTTGGACTTCCCCAGCTCCAGTAGCAGCAAGGGCTTAGCACCATCTTTCAGAACTTCCGTGGATTCTTGGTAGCTTGAGACCAGATCCATTCATGTTGGACAGTGAGTGCCAACTTTACATACAAATGATGATGGTTTTATAGGTCACACTCTTTTCAGAATCCCCAGCATCCCAATCTATACTTCAGATTTCATTAGTAACAAAGTGTTGTCTATCGATTACTGGCTGACCCAGAGGGAAGAAAGTGCCATAGACATCTTCTTACTGGGATTCCCATAGAGCCCTAGACTTCATTACTCACCAATAGTCAATAAGCAGGCCCAGTAGCTTCTTTGCCCTGGAAAAGAATACAGATCAGGGAGGGAGAGGAATGAGAAAAATCAAGTTCGCTATTGTTGCAAATATTCTAATCCATGATTTTACTAATTAGGAAGAAAAAATATGAGATAGGAAAAAGCTATATGTTATAATCAAGGAATATTTAAAAAATAATAGCCATTTTATTCAATGTTTAGACAAATGCATTTTTCCTTTTTTGGGCACTGTATAAATAAGGTGC
The DNA here is from genome assembly GCF_964194185.1 of Rhinolophus hipposideros. Classification (NCBI taxonomy): domain Eukaryota; kingdom Metazoa; phylum Chordata; class Mammalia; order Chiroptera; family Rhinolophidae; genus Rhinolophus; species Rhinolophus hipposideros. The sequence goes on along the minus strand of NC_138051.1, from coordinate 8,450,282 downwards.
TGTTACTTCAAAACATGCATGGAAATATGTGCACAGACATAATACATATTTTTGATTATATATACATATATTTGTGTGTGTATATATACATGAGTACATGTACACACACACACAGACACACACACACACATATATATGTATATACTCCTCCACATCGTATTTTGATTGTATTGATTACCATATTGCTTGTAGCCATCAGTTCCAGCGTACTGATGGACCATAACAAAAAAACCTGTGCTTATGTTAGAAATTATTGCACCATAAACACAGCTGTATGTCCTCCAGAAACAAACCTTTCTTTACTGATTCTTTCGGATGCTTTTTACTGCAGTTTATCAGGAAAATTTTTACTGGGCATCTGCATCAAAATTCTTGTGCAACTATCCTGCCTAGTCAATCATTGTATTCTTTACTTTCCAGTCAAGACAGTTGAATGATTCTACTTAGTTTGAGTGGCACTCTACCACACATATATTACAGCACAGGGGAACTTGGAGGAATCACTGAAGCTAACCGTACATTACATGCATGGTGCACACCAGATGTCTCTTCTTACAATGTTATGGTTTCGTAAGCTGCACTGACATTGTCATTAAGTTCAGAAATTTGATTCTGCTCACTTTGCCATCCTTAAAATAGACCACTCCGAAGGTTGTTGCATTAACAAATAGAATTTGCACACAGAGTTCTATCACTGGCACTGCAAATAATTATACTATTCTATTTATTCATAAGTAAATGAAAAGTCAATTCAGAAGTAAGAACTCATACCAAGTAAGAGCATAAAGAAATTATAAAATTCGTTCATGAATTTTCTCTCCTACAGTATTGTAATGTAAAATAACTCTTTCCCTACTTCCCTTTTGCTCACGTTTGGAGGCATTTGTTTTTTATCATGTGTATTAACATATATGCCTGAGACTGTAAAATGTCACAAATTGAATGAGGGTGAAGTATTCTCCTCAATAAAATGTATGCCTCTTAGTGATATAACTGACTTTGGTTTTGTGGTATAAACTTGGCAATTCTGACCTTCCCTTAGTTATGCTATTGATAGATTGCTGGCATGTGGACACTGGTCTAAGCCTGCCCATGTGATGCTGTCACTGTTTGCAGGTTGGGGAAGTGTCCTTGTGTTTACAGCATTGCCTTCCCATCAGGCCAGAAATGCTACAGGTATTTCCACTACTGACATTATATAGTAATCTAAAATTCACTTCAATTAAAACTTTATTGTTTTTATAAATAGGCATTGTATAGAAGGGTTGGATGTTGGAATAATCAGAGTTCAATATTTTTTTGTTTGTTTATGTGTTTCCAAATAAATTCAGCTTTGATTTTAATTACTTAATAGTTTCTATATTTATTCTTGATGCTTTGATAACTTTTTGTGAAATAAATTGTGAATTCAAACATACAAATATTATTTAAATGCATTTTTCTTTAATTGAGTGACTGCTAATATCTCATATTTAATTTTGCTCTCCTGTTCATATTTGTATAGTTCAGCATGCCTGAGAGTTGCTCTTTATTACTAGCCATCAACACTTACCTTCTTTTCTTCAATATACATCTTTGGCTTTGTATGTTTGAATGATGATTTTTCTGGATGAGCTAATGTATGATTCATTCCCATACAATGTGAATAAATTTGTTTTTTTTTTCCCTATTAAATATGCTTTGGAAACTTGCCAATTCTAATTTTTATAGAGAATAATTTTCTATGATATGGTGTTGGTCTCAATCGTTCCCATTATTTTTGGTATTATCTTAAGTTTCTTGTTCTTTCTTATCCTTTAGAAGTCACAAATATTTAAAAACGTTAAAAGTAGGATTGACTAATGCATTTACCATTTATTTTACTCTATTTTGAGTACTGTTTTGGAATGCAGAAATAGAAAAACCTCTTGTTCTCTACCAGGATTTACTAAGGTAGTCTTCCAACGTAACTCACTGTTATCAAATAATAGTATTATATTAAAAAAGGATTTTTTTTAATACTTAGGAAATTGTCAGAATCCCAAATCCTCTATAGATGGCTCGCACGCCCTACTGAACCAATAACCAGCCCTAGGGGTAATCCTTGTACAGATCCCATGTCCTGGGCCAGCCCTCGATTCCTAGAAGAGCTAATTACTAATGATTACTAATGATGGCTTTCACTAATCATCACCCACATCAAAGCCACTGCTGTTAGTAAGAAAAGGAGAGACACAGACTGTCGGGACGTTGTATTGTCCTGTGCTTCTCTAAACTTTATAATGAGCTGTTTTATAATGAAAATATCTTGGTGCTTGTGCCTCTGTTGACTTCCTATGGAAACAAAGCTCTTTCAAGTTCAGAACTGTTTCTTATCTGTTAGGATTCTTTCAGGACCTAGCAGTGTTTTCTATAGCTATTTTATGGACATTTGCTAAATGAACAGAATAGTTTTTTAGCTCTCATTTTGATTTATCATTTTTCAAGATTTGGGAAATAGACCAAACTCTGCCCCTGTTTTTTCGTCATCATCCTAGTGTCACTAATTTTTGTTTTGACAAGCATTCATTCATAGACTACGTTTTTCTGTGTGGTTTTCTTAAATATGGTACTATAGATATACACTCCACTTGTACTCATTTCTGTGGTAATGATAGTCATATGTATTATCTTTCATTCTGTACAACCTGCCCTAATGTGCTCTGTTACTTTCGAATACCTTGCTACCACTGGAAATATAATGTTTCTATATTTCTAAAATTATTGGTCCTTATGGTGTAGCAGAAGGGACTCGATAGTGTTCATATAAAACTCTTACAATAGAGTTTGTGTTTGCATTGGAATGGACACCATTTCCTCACATTGAAATAAAACATGATTTTTAGTCATTATACAACCAATAAATTAAACTCTATTGCTGTGCCACCATGGAAATTTGCAAAATGAAAAAAAGAAATCAATAGAAAAATCATGGAACTGTTTCTAAAGTAGTTAACACAAATTGTTATTTCAAATTCCTTGAAGAGAGCAGTTAAACACTGCACAAAAATACCTTCCATGATTTTGACAGAGGTTTCTTCACTAATTTTGCTGTAAAATAATGTAAGAATTATGTAAATGATGACTATTTCTAAGAATGTAGATACAGTAATATATTAAATCAAATTGCATACAGTTGATTTTCTCATTAGTCATTGCTGGCACATTTATAAAATTATTCTATTTTTTTTATTTTAAAGCTAAATTATATGTAAATCAGTAATTAGTTTTGTCAATTTTATTGTCATTTTTTTATTTAAAAACTAACACTAAGAGGCCCATTCCCTAGATAGGAAAATTCAATTTGCCTTTAGCAGTTAACTTCTAATATTGTATGGTGATAAAATCCTATTTAAGTGGGATGACTGTATTCAAATTGAGGTTCTTCTTTGTCTTGTATTCTTTTGTGATGGTAAATGACCCTCTTGCTTACAGTAGGGAGATGTCTTTGAGATCTCCTTTATAGCATTTCAAAGACAGTATGTTGACAGTGGAATATCTTTTTCAAACTGTGATGATAAGTATATTAAGTCAGTAAGAGGCACTTGTGAAGTAGATTTTTTTCCAGATGCTGAGTTTTGAAATCATGGAATAAGTGCGCATGACCTTGAGGTGAGAACATGCCTAGATATTTTGAGGAACAGTGTGCTGGTGATTGGGGCACAGAGAGGAACTGGGGGCTATGAGCTGTGAGGAGAAAGAGAGTAGAAGGACATGTATTTAGAGAAGGAACTGAATAGAGGTGGTGAACACAGATGATAGAAAGGGTTAGTTCCTTTATTTGTAAAATAGGACTAATCATAGAGCCTATGGCATGGAGTTTTGTGATGATTTAATAAGGTAACCCTCTTTACCTCAAAGAGCTTAGCATAGAGGAGGTACAAGATGGCGGATTAGGTAAATGCTATGCCAACTGCCTGCCAAGATCTCATCAAAATTACAACTAATCATAGCACAATCAACCAAAAGAATCATCTGAAGATTAGCTGAACAGAACCCCTACAACTAAAAATATAAAGAAGAGGCCACATTGAGACTGAGGAGGGGCAGAGACATGAAAACAGTCTGACCCTAAACCCACAGATAGTGGTTGAGCACCGGGAGGGACACCTTGGTGGCAGAGGTCCCGCCGGAAGAGGGAGGGGTCCCAGTACCACGCTGGACTCCACAGTCCAGGGGTCCTGTGCTGGGAAAACGAGTCCCCACAACATCTGGCAGTGAAAATCAGTGAGGAATCTGTCCATCCATACCGGTGAGATGAAGGGTGGCTGGAAACACAGATGTCCCTTAAAAGATCCACACATAGATTCACTCACTTACAAACACTCACTGGGCTCCAATGGAGGGACAGCAACTCAAGAGGCACTGGAGACATACAGGAAGAGATTGACTTGAGTGACTTCAGGGCTAAGGATGGAGGAACAGCTGCCATTTTTCTTGTGTGGAGCCTACCTCACATGTAGCCTAGAGGACGGCACCATTTTTTCTACACTGAACGCTCCCCACAGTGCCAAATCTGAAACTAAATTGGTCTGGAAAATCCACATGTGCACACCACCTTGGTGATACCTTGGGTCCCTGCCCTCCTGAGCTCCTGCTGCATTGCTGAGGGCACTCTTGGCTCCTGCATGACTGGCCCTGCCCCACAAGCTGTAGAAGCACTTGACAGCAGTGGAACACCTGCACTTATCTGGAGAAATTTTGGTGGCAGACAGTGAGCCACATTTGCCCTATAGCCTCTCTTGAGCCGCTCTCTGGGATCTGCAAGCCTGAGGCAAGTGGGGTCTGGCCATAGTTTTCTCAGAGTATTTTGTGATTGGTCAAGGACTGGCACTGGCACAAGGATTGAATCTGCATTAACTTTTTAAAAACCACCAGCCACACCTAGTGACTCCCTGGGACCCAACCCTGCTTAACTAGTGCTGCATCACCAGGGAAACAATCGACACTGGGTCAACCGGCCTAGTGGGCACACCTAAGGAGACTCTTTGAATGGCTATCACAAGCAATCATATGCTAACAAACTGGACAGTGTGGAAGAAATGGGTACATTCCTAGAAGCATACAATCTTCCAAGACTGAATCAAGAAGAAACAGAAACTCTAAATGAACTAATGACTTCTAATGAAATTGTATCAGTAATCAACGAGCTACCAACATATGAAAGTCCTTGACCAGATGGTATTTTACCAAACATTCAAAAAAGAATTAATACATATTCTGCTCAAACTATTTCAAAAAAATTCAAAGAGAGGGAAGGCTCCCAAGCTCATTTTATGAGGGCCCCATTATCCTGATTCCAAAACCAGACAAAGACATTATAAAAAAGAAAACGAAAGGCTGATATACCTAATGAACATAGATGCAAAAATCCTCAACAAAACATTAGCAAACTGAATGCAGCTGCGCTTTAAAAAGATCATACATGTCAATCAAGTGGGATTCATTGTGGTATGCAACGTTGGTTCAATATCTGCAAATTAATTAATGTGATACACCACATAAACAAAATGAAAAACAAAAATCATATGGTCATATCAATAGATGCAGAAAAAGCATTTGACAAAATCCCACATCCGTTTATAATAAAAACTCTCAGCAAAGAGGGAATATATCTCAACATAATAAAAACCATATATGAAAAACCCACAGCTAATATCATACTCAGTGGGAAAAGATAAAGCATTCTTAAGATCAGGAATAAAACACTGATGTCCATTCTCAACACTTTTATTCAAGATAGTACTGGAAATCCTACCACAACAATCACACAGTAAAAAGAAATATAAGGTATCCATATTGGAAAAGAAAAGGTAATACTGCAATATTTTGCCAAAGACATGATATAGAGAGAACTCCCAAAGATTGCACAAAAAAATCTATTAGACCTGATAAATAAATTTAGTAAAGTAACAGGATACAAAATTAATATTCAGTAATTTGTTGCATTTTTATATACCAATAAGAAGCTATCAGAAAGAGAAATTTAAAAAGCAGTCCCATTTACAATTGCAAAAAAATAAATAAAGTAGGAATAAATTCAACCAAGGAAGTAAAATACCTGTACTCAGAAAATTATAAGACGTGGAAGAGAGAAATTAAAGAAGATACAAATAGATGGAAACATATACCATGCTTAGGGGGAGGGAGAATTAATATAGTTAAAATGTCCATATTACCCAAAGTAATCTATAGATTTAATGCAATCCCTATCAAAATACCACTGTCATTTTTCACAGTACTAGAGCAAATAATACTAAAATTTATATGAAACCATAAAAGACCACAGAGAGCCACAGCAATCTTGAGAAGGAAGGAAAAAGCTAGAAGTATCATTCTACCTGATATCAAATTATACAACAAGGCCACAGTAATCAAAATCACATGCTAATGGAATAAAGACAGACACATAGATCAATGAAACAGAATAGAGATCCCAAAAACAAATCTTTCTCTATATGGTTATTTAATTCATGTTAAAGGAAGCAAGAATATACATTGGGGTAAAAGTCTTTTCAATAAATGGTGCTGGTAAAACTGGACAGATACAGGCAAATAAAAATGAAACTGGACCACCTTCTTATACCGCATATAAGAATAAACTCAAAATGGATTAAAGACTTAAATGTAAGACCCAAAACCATAAAACTCCTAGAAGAAAATATAGGAAGTATATGGTCAGACATTACCCTTAGTAATATTTTTTTATTGATATATGTCCTTGGGCAAGGGAAACAAAAGAAAAAGTATACTAATGGGACCATATCAAATAAAGAGTTTTTGCACAGCAAAGGAAACCATCAACAAAATAAAAAAGACATTTAGTGAGTGGGAGAAGATATTTGCCCGCGGTATATCTGATAAGGGATTAGTATTCACCCCCCAAAAAAATATATATAATATAATATATAATATATAATATATATAATATTATATATTATATATATATTATATATATTATATATATTATATAATATAATATATATAATATATATTTTATATATATTTAATATATAATATAATATATATAAAAATATATAATATAATAATATATATAAATGTATATATACAAAATGTATATATACAAAAATATGTATATATACAAAATGTATACATACAAAAATATATATATATGAAATTCAACACCAAAAAATATCCAATTAACAAACAGGCAGAGAACCTGAATAGACATTTCTCCAGAGAGGACATCCAGGTGGCCGATAGACTTATGAAAAGATGCTGAACATCACTAATCATCACAGAAATGCAAATAAAAACCACAATGAGCTATCACCTCACCCTTGTCCAAATGGCCATCATCGGTAAATCAACAAATGACAAGTGTTGGCCAGGATGTGAAGAAAAGGGAACCCTCGTGCAATCTTGTAAATTGGTGCAGCCACTATGGAAAACAGTATGGATGTTCCTCAAAAAATTTAAAATAGAACTACTGTATGTCCCAGCAATTCTACTTGTGGGTATTTATCCAAAGAAATCCAAAACACTAATTTGAAAATATATATGCACCCCTATGTTTATTGCATCACTACTCCAAGATGTGGAACAACTGAAATGCCCATCAATAGATGATTGGATAAAGAAATTGTGGTGCATTTATACAATGAAGTATTACTCTGCTACAAAACAGATGAAATCTTACCATTTGCAGCAACATGGATAAAATTAGAGGGTATTATATTAAGTGAAATAAGTCAGACTGAGAAAGACAAATACCACATGATCTCCCTTATATGTAGAATGTAGGGAACAGAAAAAATGAGCAAACAAAACAGAAATAAACTCATAGATACAGAGAACAAACCGATGTTTGCTAAATGCGGGGCGTGGGGGGTAGGGGAGATGGGTGAGGAAGGTAAAGGGATTAGGAAGCACAAATTGTCGCTACAAAATAGTCATGAAGATGTGAAACACAGTATGGGAAATACAATCAATAATGTGAAGACTTTATATAGTATCAGGTGGGTACTGGACTTATGGGGAGGATCATGTCATAAATTATATAAATACCTAATCACTATGCTGTACACATGAAACTAATATAAAATGTTATTTTGTCAACTATAGAATGGCAACTATAATTTTTAAAACATATATAGTCCCAGATGTAAAGTACAGGATAGGGAATATAGTCAATGGTATTATAACAGCTATGTACAGTGTCAGATGGGTAGTAGACTTGTTGCAGTTAACACTTGGTCAGGGGTGTAAATGTCTACTCATTGTGTTGTTTTGTACACCTGAAACTAATAATATGCACATTTATAGACATATTCAAAAGGAAAAGACTTCAATTTTGGGATTAAAACTCTTCAGATTGATTAAATGAGATTCACCTAGTTTGATCAGGACATTTTGAGAGTCTTGGGCTAAGGCTTCCAAAATAACAGACATGTTTACAAAGCCAATCGAGGTCACTGAATGTAACAGGATGTTGAGCAACGAACAATGATAAGGAGAATTTAAATTTCTTGATGACAGGAAGTTACTGATAACTTAGTGATTTTACAACATTTAAGTGATAGTAATCTCAAAATAATAAGATTTGAAATAAAAAAGGAGATGAAAAATGTTATTAGTAAGATAAAAATGCAAATTGTGGAAAGTGCAATGTTTTTGTATTAAAAAAACTATAAAGGTTAATTGGGAGCAAGAACTGAAGAAAAACTATTAATGAGAATTAGGAAATATTCAGAATGTTGCTTAGGTAACACAGAATTTCAGTCAAATGCTTAAATCTACTAAAATTCACAAGTACACCTCTCCCCTAATAAGCTTTGTGAATATTTTACATGCTTTTATAATAGGCATGTTTTATGGAGAAAGTTAAGGAATTGAAATAGACACTTGAACATTCAAAACAGAAAATAGTATTTTGAATGGATAACAGTTGGGGAACAGAGACTATAGATAGCTACCCTCGGTAAAATTAGATTATATTGACAATATTTATCCAAAGAATTCAAATTCCTTATTTCTTTCTTTTATAGAAATGTTTACAAACACTGGGTTCCCTTAATCTTAAACAAATGGTACCAACAAGGCCACTTGAGAGGAGAAATCATTGTCAGACTTTAGTCCTTCCTAATGAATGTATCTCACACTAGTTTTCCTGCTCTCCATAAAGCCCATCTTCTGTAAAGATAAAATGAGACAAAGCATAAGGACTGAAATATGCCTTTTAAAGGAAACACTAGTGACACGTTTTTTTTTGTTTGTTTGTTTTTCTGGTTCTTAAATTCAATCTTGCTTGAAAAACCACAAATTGATTAGTGAAATTATGTACTCTGATAAAATATCTATATTTCATTGATTCACTCACTTACAATGTGACTTTTTTTCTCTGTGTTATTCTATTATTTGGTAACTCAGTCACAAGCAAAATATTCTCATTCCTCCTCCCTCTGTGGTTTTAGAGGCTTCGTGGCTTTAAATAAAAATTGTCAAGCATGAACCAATTTTTAGAATCCTCTAATAGCCTTATTTTTCTCTAGTGATCAGTAAGTGATGGGAACTGTTTTATATAACGTAATAATTCATTATTTGTTGTTTGAAATATCCTATCAATTGAGGAACTATGATTATGTACAGAAAGGAACTAATTTGATAGTTAAATGTTATTTTTCCAAAGCAATGTACATCATATTTAGCTTAAAAAAATCAATTCAAATGAATTGTAACTGGCTCAATAACCACTCTGAATTTGTAGGGAAATTTTAATTGTCTTTGTATCTTGATGCTGTTTTCATTCATATGTATAACATTTGATTAAAGAGGAATTGGACACAATTTTGCGACTGGACTTGGAATAAGAAGTCCTAGGTTTTATGTTTGACAGTTAGTAGTCATATGACTTAAGAAAGTCATGTTTTAAATCTTTATTAAAACACTAATGCCTTGATGTAAATTCCTGGCTCAGTTTTGAAATTATAAAATATTGTCTTTCTTTTATTTTTATTTTAAACATTTTAATCATGATATTTTTGCATAAAGTTAAATATATGAATATCTTAAGACCTAGTGATTCCACTCTTAAGTACTATTATACACCAGGATACAAGTACAAGAGTGTTGATATCAGTGCTATTTGTAATTCCCTCAAACTGGAAACTGTTCATATGCCAGTCAACGGTAGAACAGACCAAGGTATTGGTGCACAGTTCTTTAATGGAATGCTACCCAATAAGAATAATTAAACTAGAAATATATAGCATAGCAAGTATAAATCTCTAACTATATTTCAAAGCCAGTTTCCTCCTGTATAAAATGATAAGTAATATTGCCCAAATACTATCCTTCAAGAGATTTTCAAAAAATCATAGAGCACTGATTAGCAAATACAAAGTGATTTATTTGCCAGTGAGATTGATATATTTTTAGAAAGGCTATATGCCTAAGATGGATCCATTAAATGTACTATTTAAAATATTTTAGAACATTAGAAAGATTTTAGAATCCAATGATTATACAAAAGAAAACAGGAATTTATTCTAGCATTCATAAAAATTGGAACTGATTTCACAAACATGCTTTTCTTCTTTCTTGCTTTTGTTTAAATGTTCATAATGGTATGTTGTAATGTCCTTTCTGATTCAGTTCAAATACTGTCTTTTTCATGGAATTCTTTATCTGTTGAAAGCCTATCATGCACCTCAAATCAAGTACGATTAAAATGAGGCTTTTCATTGGTATGTTAAATAAACATATGGACTCTCATCCATAAGAGTCAACGTAAAAATCCATTTTGAAGTTTCTGCACTGAATCGTATCACATTTTCAGTAGCAAAACCATGATTCTCTTAAGATATTGAATTTAAATTGCTCATGAGACTAACACGAGAGAAGAGACTTATTAAAATATAGAATGCATAATTGTTGCAAATTTTCAGCAAATGAACAATAGGATTAAAAATGTTTCCTGATTTTATGAACTTCAAAAATTTTCCAAGTGACTATAAAGATGACTCTCCAAAGAAGGGACTTATGTTGTAACAGGCAGTTTCCTTCCCCAAAAAATAATTTACAGAGAGGTACGCAGTGGTTTCCCAGAACTTACGAGTATCCTGAAGTTTAACTAGTATATCTCTCCTGTGAAGCATGATGATTGGCATGTGAAATCTCAAATCACAGGGTGGAAGTTGAAGCAACTCATCTGATGACCAGGTAAATCAGCAACCTAGGTCTTAAATCACTGATCAGGGTCAAATCAGATTCACGTATCACCTACCCTGGTATGTCATTTTAGCACCTGGATGTTACGGGCAGAAGACCTTGAGTCTTGGGGGACAACTCTTATAATATTCCCCACTAATCTTGACATTTCTCTGGCAACTGACAAGCTTTTCTTCTATCTTCATGATGACAATTTGTGTTAGAACAATCTTAAACTAGACTCCCTTTTGTCCTAGTCTCTCCTCAGGATACTCACCTCCTCCTTTAAACTGCATCCCTCTAATAATCTTTCACAATGGAATAGAAAATGCATTAAGAGCTTTAGAAAACACAAGAGTATGAAGTATCCAGGTAATAAGAAGGACACAGTCATTACACACTCAAAGACAGATTTTCTATCCCTAGAAATATACATGGAAATAACTATAAAACTTCCTTTTTTTCAATCCTCTATCACCTGCCTTGTATTCCCTACTTCGGATTCTTCTCCTTTCAGAATAGCTGTCAACATCAAGGACAGTAAATAAAAATTCTCAGTGCTCTTGCTGCTAATTAAATTTTGGAGGGGTGACCACCTATATGATATATTATGAAAATCTCTCAGTGTTATTAAGTGATTCCTTGCAATAGTATTTATTTATTTATTTTTATTAAAATTTATTAGGGTGATAATGGTCAACAAAAGTACATAGGTTTCAAGTGCACAATTCTATAATACATCATTTATATTGCATTGTGTATTCACCACCCAGAGTCAGTTCTCCTTCCGTAACCAGCAATATCATTTAAAAGCTATCTACCTCTGTATGATTACACCATAATTCAAACAAATCTTTTATTTTACATATTAAAGTTGGTTCTACATCGTTAAGATTATTAAAAAACATAAATGATAAAATAAATAAAAATATAAAGGACACCTTTGACCATTATATATTTTTATGTTTCTAAAATTTGTAAGTTATAAAATTTAGGATAACATGAAATTCAGAAAAATAGATAAATATGAAATTAAAAATATCTATGTACTCAACATAATTAACAGCAATAACCGTTTGGTAGTTTTCCTTATAATTTTTTCTTTGATTTTCTTTTTATGTGATAGAAATAACATATTACAGATAAAGTTGAGTCCACAAAGATAATCCAGGATGATCTCCCCATCTCAAAACCCTTTTTCAGTCCCATTTGCAAAGTCCCTTTTTCCACATAAGGTGACATCTTCATGGATTCCAGGGATTAGGATGTGGACATCTTTCATGGGCCACCTGACTACCATAGGAGCCAAAGATAAAAATCCATTCTGCACTAAGTGTCTCCACTATATTTCTAATATGATTCCTTTACAGAAAGTATGGATAACTGACAGCCTTGCTTTCCTGCCACTCTCTCTTTGTCCTCGACCCCTTTGACTCCCAGAATTCAAGGGGGTGACTTCCTATAGGTCATTTTCTCCTTCTTTCTTCCTTCACCTTTACTGTTGAGCCACAATGATGAGCAGGCATATTTTCTCTATACATTTGAAGAAATCTATTTGGCATTCTAAAGAAAGAATGCAAAGGTAGGACAAAAAGGAGGTAAATAAATTTAGAAAAAAACTTAAAGAAAATTGCATAGATTTCCAGATGATTATCTTTTTGAATAACCTTATTTTGCAGATAAGAAGTTGATTATTACCTTATTGTTTTTCTTTGTTATTTTTTTTCTGTGATGGATACTCATCTTCTCTGAGCCAGACAGATGTCTCTACTTAATAGAAAGAAGGTCAGATACTCAGGTGGCTAAAAAGAAATGTACTAAAATAACTATCTAAATATTAATGTGTTAGTGCACATTCTCATGCATTACATAAAAAGTAACAGCAAATGTGAAAAAGAGAAATGTTATTGATATGATGTTATTCACTAGAAGTGTTAAAAAGCTTCTCCAGAATTGGACGGATAGGGAAGAGACCTGTATTTTTTGATTCTTTATCTATGTACATATATTATTTAGATAGGAAAAAGAAGTTGAAAGACTTTTTAATAAAATACTAGGTGAATTTCTGTCAAAGAAATTAATCTGGAGAAAAGTAAAGATTAAAATAAACTCTCTTAGTTACACATATTTCAATAGTGTAGAAACAATGTTTGAACAAAGCAGAAAATGGTACTCCCTCTGGGTAAATGCAGCACTAGGGGAAGCACCTTAAGAAACCAGATGTCTTTATGTTAATTGGAAAAATGTGCCACTACCTCTGGGCACATGTAGTCATATGTCTGAGCTCATAGCTTGCCAAGCAGAGTGTATGCTGGATTTCTTCCCCACAGGGTCAAAAGCTGGAAACCCTCCTGACGTCTATAACCAACAAAACCATACGAGGCATCCCTGCATGGGTAATTCAATTGTCCAATACTCCCAATTATATTACTGCCGATTGGCTGAAAAATGTGATATCTAGAGCTCCAGAATTCAAACTGTTGGTGCTTATATTTGCTGTTGTTGAGTTTCAGTATAATATAATTTATAATTTGTAGGTATTTCTGCAGTTTTCAAAAGTTTCATTGTTGTGTAGCCAATAGTAGTATCATACGTTTTTGTTTTTGTTTTTGTTTTCCTTCATAAATGTCAGTTTTGTGCCAAAGACAAGACAGTCAAAGCTGTGTATCTAGGTGCAGTCAAAAAGATGGTTCCTTGTCTAAGAAGAATTTGAAAACAGTGAAATCGACTATAAGAATAAACCATTTCCAAGTAACTTAACTGTACCTCAGACGAAAAATTTTAGAAATGAGAAATTATCCAGTATGGAATAAAGTAAAATTCACAAAGACAGGAATCGTTCAAAGATCACCAGGCATGCAAAGATGCAGAAAAAGACAACTCATAATGAGGGGGGAAAACATCAGTCAAGACCCATACCTGACACAGACGCCTGAATTATCAGAAAAAAATCATTAAAAAGTTATCAAACAAGTTATACAAAGTTATACAAAGTTATACAAAAGTTATACAAAGTTATCAAAATTGTAATTCAACATTGTATATATGGAAGATATTGTTAAAACCTCAAAATCAAACTTCTGAAGATGAAAACTATAATATCCGAGGTGAAAAAATTCTCAATAAGATAAATTTCATATCAATATTATAAAGATATTAATGATTGTGATGACATACCAGTAGAAACTATTCAAAATGAAATACAGAGAGAGAAACATTTAGAGAAATGAAAAGCACATCAGTAACTTGTGGGTCAATTGCAAGCAGACCACTATATAAGTAATTGTAGATATTCAGGGGGAGGGACAGGACAGAAAAAAAAACATGAATAAATAATAGCCGCAAAATTTTCAAACGACATAAATTATAAAGTCATTTATCTAAGAACCTCAGTAAACCCCAGGCATGCCATAAAAATGAAGGAAACTATACCAAGGCATGCCATAATCAAATCAATAAAAACCAGTGATGAAAAGAAAATTTTAAAGCAGCCAGAGGAAAAACGACATATATACAGAACAGCTATGCAGATGAGGGAAGTTTTTTATGAGAAATAATGCAAGCAAGAAAACTGAAAAAATATCTTTACAAACTGAAAGAAGATTGGTAGCAGGGGATACAATTGTTTATAAAGGCATCGCCTTTATTATGGGAGTGTTGTGAAAGTGACAATGATGGTGATATAGGATTCTATGCATTTGTCAGAAGCCACAGAACTGTACACCACAGAGTAATTTTTAGTGTATGTAAACAACAATAAAAAGAAACTAAGACATAGAAGAAAGATGGAATGCAGACTGTGACAAATGTATCTAATTGTATTACACATGACCTAAGTAAATTTAGCAGTGTTTTGACTGCATGCTCTAAGACTAAAAATAAAACAAACAAAACTAATACGAATACTATGTACTCACAGTTTACTCTAGTTGTGTTTGTCTGCATTTAAGATAAAAGCTTGGCTTATATCAACTACTGGATAAACAATCACTAATTATCTGTTAGTGCTTTTTGATCCTGTATTTTGCAAAGTGGTTATAAAATCCTTCCAAATTTGGAGGGTGTTTGAGGGCTTGGTCTGACAAAATTGTAGACCATGAGGTAAGCTATAATGAAAATTATTTTTGAGGAGTCCTAGGAATGAAGATAGTTGAGATTGAGGTGATACAGTTACGATACAATCTAGTGCATGGTAGTTGAGATGGGGTGGAGGAAAGATTGTTAGTAGTGAGGAAGTCCAAATTGAGAGTTTGAGCTATTGGAAGAATAGTTTTATTTGCTTTTTTTAAATTAAAGTTTATTGGGATGACAATGCGTACTAAAGTTACATAGGTTTCCAGTGTACAGTTCTGTAATGTATCGTGGATATATCACATTGTGTGTTCACCACCCAGAGTCAGTTCTCCTTCCATCACCACATATTTGATCCCATTTATCCTCATCTACCACCCCCGTCCCCCTCTGGTAACCACTAAACTATTGTCTGTGTCTGTAAGTTTTTGTCTCATTTGTTTGTCTTGTTCTTTTGTTGTTTTCAGTTTTATATCCCACATATCAGTGAAATCATATGGTTCTCAACTTTTTCTCTCTCACTTATTTTGCTTAGCATAGTAATCTCAAGATCCATACATGTTGTGGCAAATGGCACTATGTCATATTTTCTTATGGCAGAATAGTGTTCCATTGGGTATATATACCACAACTTCTTTATCCAATCATCTATGGAAGGGCACTTTGGTTGTTTCCATGTGTTGGCCACTGTAAATAAATCTGCAGTGAACATCGGAGCACATATATCACTACGGATGAATGTTTTCAGATTTTGGGGGTAAAAAGAGTATTATGACATGATATATGATGACAAAAATAAGAAAATGTAAAAACATGGGTAATTATTAAATGAATAGCTTCAACATATTTTATTAGTCTTGAGATTTAGTTGCTGGTATTGCCTGTTGAGAAAGAGAGTCAAGAGGAAGGATGATTCTAGTGAAAGAGGAACCTGAGAATTATTAAAGCCTAAGGAAAGAACAAAAAGAACAAGAAATTAGGAAGAGAGTTGAAGTTAACCAACTGTCTTCATTCAGGTGGAAAAGTGTTATAAAAACAGTTATTTATTTATAGATAATCAGAATATCACTGTGAACAGTACTTTACTTGTCAGTATTGAATGATTCTATAGGACATAATTCTTATGAATAATTTCTTAGCAAACCAAAACCTTCAAATCTTGTTGATAAAAGGCTCTTTACAGCAGAAATCATATTTATTTAAAGAACATAACATTTGGCTCCAAGAAGCACATTTAACTTCCCTTGATGTGGCATTAATCTGAACTGATGCTCTGGTACTTTTATTTGAAGTAGCATATGAGGCCAAATATATTTGCAGCATTAGCATATGTAACAGAGGAAAATTGGACTTTGTACCCATTTTCACTGTTATGGGGATTGTGCTGTGAGATACCCCAGATGTTACTCTTTGGCAAACAGTTGTTATTTTTTATTGGAGGCTCAGAAGATTATCTTATGATCTGGATATGTCCCAAACCTACTCTCTAAACATCTGGCCTAAGTCATCCAAGCAGAAACTATGAATAGACTTCCTTTACTAACAAGGTTATGTGTAAAATGACAGTTCACATGGCTTGGGGATCCTTCATGAATAATACCACCTTTCCCTCACTCTGTGATGTACTTCACTGTTTAATGAATGATGGGTCTTGGCTGAACAGAAGCCTCCAGATTCAACAGAAGACAAAACCTCTTAATTTAAACTGTGTGTTACAACTTTCTTTGGGCTCTACTTGCTTTCATGATAGTAGGAGATTTTAATAGATGTTGAAAAGCAGGCTGCTTCATATCCAACAGCAGTAGTTGGTTAGTTTTGTTTTTCTTTTAAGTGTTTACAATATCACATTTGTTTTTGTAACTTCGATGTTATTTTTGATATTATTTTTTTAATTTATTCATTCAGGATTCAAACTATTTTTTGAATCTTGGCAATGGACCACATAGTTTCTGTGACTATATGTTTGTTCCATCATTCTCCCATCTTGGTGGGATGGCCAAAGTAGCTTCCATGTTGCTAAAATATGTCAGATGTGGAAACTTTCCTTTGTGCTCTACTAATGCCCTAGGTAGATGTGGCCCCACCCTTTATTCCAAGGACTTAAAAAGGTCTCTGCGCTATTTGAGGGACATTTCTTCACTTGGGTCAGATGGGGGTAAATTCTCCAATCAATCACCACATTAAAAGAGCCAGCAGTTCTGTTTATCTGTTTCAGTAAGGAAACCACACCAGTGCAATATCCACTATCGGAGCAACCACGTAATTAGCATCATGCTGGTCCCTTTTAGTCTATCATGAGCCATCCAATTCTGCAGAGGTCACGCAGGTAAAAATGAACAGAGACCTGCTGGGAATTACCACTCTGTATGCACAGTATTGAGTGTGGCTCTGATCTCTGCAGTGCTACCCTGCACGTAGTACAGCTTCTCCTGGCTGGGAAGAGAGCACGTCCAGGCATTTCCATTTGACTGTTGTCAATGCTTCTTTTTCTATAGGTCAGGGAACCGAAGTGAGGGCTCTGTTAGCTACAAAGTATATCTATACCAATTCTGTGCCCAGAATACAGGTAAACGGTTACAGTTTCGATCTCCAGATTCATTAGACTTCCTGTGATACAAATTTTGACAACAGTACATTTACCAATTGTATTTCATATTTTGCCAATCTAACTTTGGCAAACTTTGACACTATTTTATGCCCATAATAGTGTTTCATAAAATCTAGCATTGCTGTTAGTTTGCACATTGTATGCCTGACCTTTAAAATATCCGGCTATTCTTTCCTCCCCAGTATAAGCAGTTAGACTGATAAATGAAAGCAGTACTCTGGAGAAGTATTGGAAGAATATTTACTTGTGGTGGTATTGCAGGGTTCTTTTTCAAGGGAAGTCAACCTTCCTTTCAACTTATGCTGTCTGACTCAGAACTGACCAAGATATTTGAGTAACTAGATGGATCTTCTTTCAGTAGATTTTTTTTTTCTGTTCTACAATTCCAGTCACCCTTGTTTGCTATCTACTTATCTTGTACCATGTTTATTTTTAGATCCTTGGGTTCCATTTCACCCTTGCTACTCATGATGTCAATTATATCCACATTGCCTCTGACATATACGTAGTTTCAGTGCCTTCTCTTTTCTTATCCAAACTGTTGTTACTCACGTTGAACAGGGAGATCAGTTCCAAGGCATCATCTCATTCTGTCAACTCAGGACTGTAGGATGCAGCTACCACAGAGTTTTTCAAATATGCGGCCACAATAATTCATTCATTATTGATTTAATAAAGGGAGTATCCCCTGAGACCTCCTGGCGAACATAGTATCTGGTGAATTTTGGTCTCAAAATAAATAAATAGCAGTTCTAACATGTTTGCCACCCTGAGCCTTTAGATCGTTTTAACGACACACTAGGAATTATCGCCACAGACAAGGGAGTAGTGATTGTCACATGACTGATGAGTGATACATTTCTAGAACCTCATCATAGTATCTGCTTTCTAGAACAATATCCAGTAACAGCCCTCTTAGTTTTCAGTTTTCCTTAGACAGAGCCTGAGATAAGCACTTAATTGCAGTTTAAATTATTTGGGAAGAGACTCCTGAAAGTGGGAGGGAGGGAATAGGGAGAATAATTAGGGAAGTAGTTAACTCCTAAGAGTGCCTTATTGAGGTACTTCCAAGAGCAGTCCGACCTATTCATCACACTTCCTGAAGGGTGTTCAGAATGCCTCCCAGAGGTGTCTGCCTGAAGAGAGGAGTCTGAAACATTTATCTACAGCTCCCATTGCCCTTTGGTCAAGCTTTAACAGAAGGAGGTGTTATTTCTTTTGACTTCAAGGACAGTCTGAGGGAGAAAATGAAAATACATGCCTGGTCTGCACTTAGGGACCAAATCCTCAGTACAAGGTGGGTCTGAGTTTGTGTGTACTGTCCACTGTATCTGTGGCTAAAATAGAAAGTGTGTCAATGTGTGTGAGGCTGGGTTTCTACCTGAGCCTAAAGTAAACAAACAAACCCCAAAAATCCAATATACAAGAACTCAGAGAATACTGTATTCTTGCAGCCTTCCTGAAGAATATTTTATAGGATTAGTTTCCATAACATAAAAGTGCAAGTGCTGATGTAGAAGCTGCAGCAAGTTTATTTTATTCTATAGGATAAGTTTTATGCAACCAAACTTGACTGGGGAAATTTGAGTAAAGGGACTGCCAGTGAGAATTATATGTACTCAATTGGGTATCAAAGACTAACACCAAGATGGGAACAAAGGCTGAAAAGTAGTATGTAAAGATTTCATATCCTGAAAAATGTAAAATAACATAACTATGTAACAGATGAGTGTCAAAGGAAATCATTGAAATATGGCAATCCGAACTGTAGATGGCAAAATAAGGAAATGGGAAACAGCATTATAAAAGCAAAGATGTAATATAACAAGTAGGGCAAAACTAGAAACACTTTCAATTAAAAAAAAAAAGAGAGAGAGAATGCACAGTAAAAGAATCAAAGTAAATAAGGAATATTACAATTTTCAATTTACAATTGTAATTTACAATTACAATTTTAGAATTTCATGCAGTTTAGTCATTTCCATTAATGTAAATGTGTTTTATTCACCTATTAAAAAAAAGATTCTAAAATTGGCTCAAAAAAGTCATAGCTAAACTGTCTCTCATCTACATATATATAGTGTGATCAAACAATACAGTGAATGTTTAAATAAAAAAATGTATTTACAGTAAAATACACATTGCCATTAATCCTCCTCAAAATACCCCCACCTCACTTTGAACACACTTATCTCATCCTTCTTGCCACTTCCTGAAGCAGTTCTGGAAGTCCTCTTTCATGAGTGTCTTTAGTTGCACTGTCGTGGCTGCCTTGATGTCCTATGTTGGTTTGACTTTGGGGAAGAGCCAGAAGTCGCACAGTGCCAGATTGGTGAATAAGGTGGATCAGGACACTCAGCAATGTTTTTATTTGACAGAAATTGCTATACCAGAAGCGATGTGTGACACAGAGTGGTGTCCTAATGGAGGATGATTTACGGCATACTTTGGAACACACCTTCTCTCAACTGTAGCTCACACCCGACTGATTGCAGCAAACAAACTTGTCACATACTGTTACTAAGTTTTGACGTGCCGCTTCCCATATTGAAGATCCCTGCCTTTCCACTGGATGGCACTTGGCAGCAGCATTCGCCGTATTTTATGACCACAAAGTGTCACACATTGCTTCTGGTATACAGCAATTTCTGTCAAATAAAAACATTATGGTGTGTCTTTATCTACCTTATTCACTGGATATAGCACCATGCAACTACTGGCTCTTCTCCAAAGTCAAAATGACCATGAAAGGTAAACATTTTTGAATATATATATATATATATATATATATATGTATATATATATATATATATATATATATATATATATAATTTTGATTATATGATCATATTTTATATGTCTTGTGTATATGTACAAATAAAATCATATATGATGTATACACCCACACAAAATCCTACTGTTTCACCAAAAAAACAACAAAACGTAAAAGCAAAAATACCATAACATCATAACTAGTGCCCAGATCTTCCAAAACACACACACACACACACGCACACACAAAACAGAACTCTATGGCGAAATGACTGATACCAGGTCTAAGACAGAGAAAGAGCAAGGTGAGTCTGTAATATCCTGTGAGAGAAAGCAAGGGCATGTTTAAAAACTGACAGAGGCATGTCAAAAGTTTAGCTGAACTGACTTGAATGGCTCCTACTATCTAAATCTGTGTAATTCTCACTGGCAGTCCCTTTGCTCAAATTTCCCCAGTCAAGTGTAGTTGCATAAAACTTATCCTATAGAATAAAATAAACTTGCTGCAGCTTCTATATCAGCACTTGCACTTTGGTGTATCCAAAAGCATAAACAATAATGGATTTTTAGCACTTAAGAAAATAATTCATGATTCCATTGCAATTCCCAAAATCACAGTTGGGAGGATCCCCTTTTTAGACAAATACCAAAAATTATACAAAGGAATAAGAAAGTCAGAAAATCATCATTTCATATTCACCAACATAATAATTGATACTGTTAAGGATACAGGTAAGGAAAATCAACAGATCCTTAAGCCATTTTATAAAAGCTTGTAGGGCTAAGTACACTCAAACGGTATCAGCTATTACCTAAAGATCACCAATTAATTTTAAAACAAAAAATGAACCTTGCCTTTTTGGTCACTTAAACCAAGTGACCCAATTGAGCATCATCAAAATAGGGCAAACTGATGTGTAGCTCCTGGTGAAATGTAATGTTAAGTACAAGATAGCATAACACCTATATGGCATTCTTGCCAAAACATTTAATCTGAAGCAAAGTATTACAAATCAGTCAAGTCCGGACTCTTGGGACATCTACAAGATACCTGGACTAGACTCTTTAAAAATGTCAATGTCATCATTATCTTAGATGTAAAAAACAAACTGTGGTGGAACCCTTCTAAATCAAAGTAAACAAATGAGATTAAAACCAAATATCATGAATGAAGCTTGGTTGAATCCTGGAGGAAAAACAAAACAAAACAAACAAACAAAACAAACAAAAAAAACGATATAAATGATGTATTTGGAAAAATCTGAGAAATTGGATATAAATCTCCTATCAGGTAGTGTCATATCAGTGTTAAAATTTTGTTTGGAATTTGATTACATAAAATACAGATTGTAATCAAATAGGATGATGTCCTTGTTGGAAAATACATGTTGAAGTATCAAGGAACGATGTTCCATGGTGTTTGACATGTACTATTAAATGATTCAACAAAAAAGTACGTGTCTATGTATGTTTTGTGTGTGTGCAACCATGTACATACATTGAGAAAGAGGAGAGTGAATACCACAAAATGTTGACAATTACTGCATTTAGGTAAAGGTTATAGTTAGTTATACTATTCTACAAATTCCTATATTTATATATGTAATATATATACTATATATTTCTATATTTTTTAAATAGAAAAATTTCAATATTAGGAAAAATACATCAAAAAGTCATTTGATTTATTGTCTCATCATAAAAAGATGATAAGTACAATACAGTCCTTAGCCTGAAGTGCTCTCAGCCTAGTCATGTGGAGGAAAATATTCTTCTTAAAGAAAAGAAAAATGTAGACAAAAAAAGAAATTGTGAGGTATCAGTCATAAAGCTTTAAACATTTATCAAATGTATGTTTTTAATTGAACAACTAGGCACTACATATGAAATCAATATCATAAGCAGCATTGAAAGTAAGGCAAAATTAGTGTTACCTTTTAAGATATTTTTGTATTGTTCTTCAAACACTTTCTAACCTTACTAATACTTTGTGTGATTAAACATGGTTTTCCTGTGTGGTTTGTGCAATACCTAGAAGTTTTATCATTTTCTAGTTTATTTTTATGAATTTTCTAAATACAGTATCATGACTCTATGAACTCATTAAGCCACTAAAAGTATCAACTTGATATTTGACATATATCCTTTGGGACTAGCCTCTGCCATTTATAACCTTGCTGATTCCCCTTTCAAAACCACATTTTCCTCATCTGTAAAATGAAGAAAATAATGTGACCTTATCATATGTTGTTAGTATTACATAAAAATTTTAATGTAAAACACACTGTATAATATTTAGCATATTGTGCACCCTTAGTAATTGTTAGAGATAATTATCAGCAGCTACATAGACATTGTTTACTTTGCTTGCAGTTATAATTTAACCAATTTACAAACATCCTCATTCCTTTTTCCTTCCAGATATTAGGATATTTGATAACTCTCTCGTGATATCTGTAATAGATATCCGTGTCCAAACAAAAACCTGATGGTCTGTGTGAAAGATAATTTAATTTAAAGGCTAACTATAAGTCATTCAGTTTTTCCCTTCATGGCTTTTCTAGTTATTGATTACTAGAGTCTCAGATTACATCAACATTTCTGATCAAATAGTGGGCACTAGAAAGAAGGTTATTGTAATTGCTGTAATGTAGTTAATTGAAGAAACATGTACCCGTAGAGTTGAAAATGCTTCTGTTACTTGGAAAGAGGCAGAGCAATTCACATCCCTTAGGAGCACATTTTACTTCCTTCCTTGTTTTCACCTGACAACTCAGCTCCACTCACCTGCTGAGAACAATTACAATCCTGGTTAGGTAACGAGAAAACCCACTTCAGCAAAAGCATTGCTCAGTATCAGCCTGCTCTCTCCAGATGCTCCACTGGACCTATTACTTGGACCCGCATTTCTTATTTTCTATACCTTGTGTCACTCCAGCCATTTATCCTGGTGAATTGATTCATGGCTATGATGTCAGTTTGGAGTTTGCTTGCCTGCCCTTCTGTCATACAGGGAGTCACATGAGGTCTCTGGTCCTGCTTCCCACATAAGAATGCAGGACATGGTGAGGCCAAAAAGGAACGTTCATGAAGCCATAGGTAGGGGACACCGACCACTATACTCTCGCTGGCGGTTGGGTTGGGGACACAGGAAGCAGGAGCCACAGAATCTGCAATTCACATTCCACCACACTCCGCTGCTTGCCAGCCACCATCTTCTTGCTAGCCCCCATTTTTACTGCTAGCGTACACGGCAGTTATATTAGTGGCCAATGGCTTACTGGTTACAGCTGATGGCCAACTAGCCACAGCTAATGGCCACTCAATCACAGTTGATGGCCATTTACTACCTGAGCCAGCACCTTTCCACGTGGGGCCGAGAACCTGGAAACTGCACTCCTGGCTCTGTCTCCACACTTTCAAACAACAGAAACTTGAATCTGCCTAGGTTAACCCAGAATTTATATATATATATATATATACACACACATATATATATATATATGTATATATATAATTTATATATATAATTTATATTTATATATACATAAATATATAATATATATAAATATATTATATATATATACTTATAATGTTGTGTGTGTGTTAAAATAAGCTTCAGAATACTGTAGACACTTGCCTAAACTTATAATATTTTTAAATTAAAGTTTATTGGGGTGACAATGTTTACTAAATTTACATAGGTTTCAGGTGGACAATTCTGTAATACATTATCTATATATCACATTGTGTGTTCACCACCCAGAGTCAGTTGTCCTTCCGTCATCATATATTTGATCCCATTTACCCTCTTCTACCACCAACACCCCTCTCCCCCTTTACCCTCTGGAACCATTAAACTATTGTCTGTCGCTATGAGCTTTAGTTTATTTGTTTGTCTTGTTCCTTCGTTGCTCTCAGTTTTATACCCCACATTATCAGTGAAACCATATGGTTCTTGACTTTTTCTGTCTGGCTTTTTTGGTGGAGGAAATCCTCTGGACCCAAGTCTAGGACTCAGGTTTATTTCTCTGTGGTCTAAGACTGCTTTTCTCTGTGACATACAGCATGATGCATTCATTTCCCACATAGCTTTTGGCCCAAATAACTTTTGGCTTATAATAATAGCCAGATAGATTTTGAATTATGATAACTTAATTTGAATAGAAATTATAATCATGGAATTTCATGCAGGGGTGGGAGTTAGAGGTTATTTTGTCCAAACGTTTCTGTCGATGCCGAAACTCCATCTGTCACATCCCTGACAGAATTCAAACCTTTATTTATAGCCTCCCCAATCCAGCATACACTTTTAGTCTTAGAGAAAAGTACTTTCTTAGTTTGAATTACTCTCGTTTTTTTCAATACATCTGCTATGGACCTATCTTTTATTTATATATGCGTAATTTGCTTATACATATGAAAGTGAAAGAATTTCAAATTATGTACCATATCTATCTATCTATCTAGCTATCATTTATCATTCACCTATATTCAAATTAGATAAGAAACATAAGAGACTGTAAACATATGTGTGTGTGTGTGTGTGTGTGTGTACACACGCACAAAAATGTATGTATATTTTATAATAAATGAGCAGAAAAGACTCCAAGAACACTAGAAGATTAAGGAAATCAAATTTAACCACATTTAAATAAAAAGGCTCATTATCTACTTCTGTCTCACAGCCTACATTTGACATATGAACAGAAATTTCCCACCTGAAAAATGTGACTATCATCTGAGCACCTTCTGTATTTTTAATTCTTTGGAAACTCCCTCATATGAGCTTCCAAGTAACTTGAGCTATAACAAATGACAGTTTGGTTTCTGCCTGAAATATTGGGGAAGTGCTTTCTATTAAGATTGTGCTATTTCCCTTGTTTGCTGAAAAATAATAAGCTATGCTGTATTTGTATTTTTTCCACAATTTGTAAGACATATTCCTGTCTTTATTATTCTCAAACACAGTCTGTTACAGTACTTAATGTTTATCCTTATTATGGCTGTCAATTATTTTGTTATTATTATATATTTACCTCAAAGATATCGAGGTATCACAGACATAGCATTTTTAATGGGCCAACATCAGACTAAAAGTCTGAGAAGACAATAATAAAATAAAATAAAATAATATGTTTCATTATTGATTTTAAGTCAAACCAGAGAATGCCATATGGTCTATTATCCTAAAAGTTAAAGAATCCCAAACATGTATTATAAAATGGGTTTATCTTTTACCTTTGGGATTATGAGACTATAGGAACCACTAATTGAATTAATAGAGGTGAGAACAGCTTCTACATCCAAAGAACATGCCAGTTTCTCTGTTGAGATGGCACATTCAATATAATATGCCCTTTCCCCAGCATTTCTAAGGCTTTAAACTTCAATCAGCTGCAATAAAGAGGTGAGAAGGAGACTGGGGAAGTTGACATCTTGTCCATATCATGCTAGGAAAGGCAGATAAGAATGCAACGGACTTCCTTGTTCCATTGTATCTTCTCTAAATAATGGAATAGAGAATCTGATAGTGGTAAGCATTTTACTTATTTCTTTATTCAAATATCTCAGCAGGATCATACTCATCCAGAATAAAACATTCCCATCAATAGTTGTAACACTGAATATAGTGAAGATGTAATGTAATACAATAAATAGTAAGTTAAAAACAAGATTGCCCATGTCACTGTTCCTTCCTACAAAGCAATTTTGGTTCTTTTCCAATTGTGTCATTTGCTGAACATATTTCATATGCATAAATAGAAGCTGTTAACCTCCCTTACCCTAAGAATATTCATTCTCTACCTCATCAAAACTCTCTTGGTGCAATTTATTCTATTTGATTCTTACTATTTACAATTTGTTCTTACTATATGCTGGCTCAAATAAGACTAATTCTTGTGAAAGTGCAAATGTATATATTATTGAAACTCTATTTGCAAAATAGTCAAACGATATTAATGGTTGGAAACATTATTTCATTTGTGTGGTTCAACCAATCATGGAGGCTGATTCCCATAAGACACTTTTGAATTTCAAATTATCTATATTTAAATTACATTTTTAAAAGTTATAGCATTAATATATTATTGCAGTAAAATAAAAGATCGATTCAAATAATGATAAAGGCTCAGTTCATGTTTTTCCATGGCTTTCTCTTTACTTGTGCAGACATACTCAAGCCACATACACTTATACCGGAATTTTGTTTGTGAATTTTTTTCCAAAGACAACTTATACTATATTATTATTACACTTTAAATTATACTATAACTATAACCTGAATGTTACTTTTTTATATTATTACATTTTCATGGATATCCCTAAAAGTTACTAGATGGAGATGTAGCTCAATATTTTCTAATTATTTGTGCACATATACAGAGTATTACATATGTTGATGAATTTAGTTTTTATTTCTTTTTTTTTAACTTTTTAAAATAGCTCCCCCCCTTCTCTCCTTCTTGATCCTCCTTCAAGCTAATTAATCTAAGTTAACAATGCAGTGTATATTCTTTGGTACTTTTCAACATACTCATATATCTACACACACACACACACACACACACACACACACATATTTCTTTTATTTGCTGTATAATACCTTATATAAAACAATTTAAGCTGCTATTAATGAGTGTGGCATGTAATATATATTAGTGAGATCTGCAATAATTCTAACATATTTCAAGCATAATTTTATTTATTTATTTATTTATTTATTTATTTATTTATTTATATAAATTTTATTGGGGAATAGTTGGGCAACAGTGTGTTTCTCCAGGGCCCATCAGCTCCAAGTCGTTGTCCTTCAATCTAGTTGTGGAGGGCACAGCTCAGCTCCAAGTCCAGTTGCCATTTTCAATCTTTAGTTGCAGAGGGCACAGCCCACCATCTCATGTGGGAATTGAATCCACAGCCTTATTTTTGAGAGCTCGTGCTCTAACCAAATGAGCCATCCTGTCGCCCCCATAATTTTATTTTCAATTAAAGTTTGTTGGGGTGACAATTGTTAGTCAAGTTACATAGATTTATGTGTACCATTCTGTAATACATCATCTATATATATATATCACATTGTGTGTTGTAATAAAGAGGCTAGAGAGCTAACCCTATAGTTTCCTGACTCCTCTGTGGCTAGAGTTCTACATGTGGGAGAAGTTGTGTGTAAAGCAACCGTTTTGCTGGCATGTTTCAGGGCAAGGGCAGTAAGCTTCTGGAGTTTGTAGCTTTGGCAGCACCTCCATGATTCCTCATGTCCTTAATTACGGCTCTCCTGTCTTGCCAGTTGAATAGTGTGGTTTTGGGAATCAGGAGTGTGCTGGAGCCATTTCACATCAGCTGATTAGGGCTTATTGTGTATATTTTTTCTTTCCTTTGTCATGTTGGTGGACTGCAATGGGGCATGGTGGAAGAGTTTGTACTGTTACCTGCATTGGACACATTATATGAGGAAATTACTAGGCTCAGGATTTTAATTTCTTACCTTACTTTGGTCACAGAATGAGGCAAGTTTTTTGTTTGTTTGTTTGTTTGTTTTAATTATCCTAAATGAAAATCATCACTTATTTCAGAGGTACTGGAACTAAAATCAGAGCGTTTTCATCATTCATGCAAGAAGTTTAATTTTCAGTTTCTTCTGTTTCCTTAAGTAAAAAATTACAAAATGAGTAAGAAACATTGCAACCCACAGAACTGAAATCATGACACTTACTAGAAGAATCAAGACAGCTCCAGGTACCCCATATCCCCAGACTCCCTTGTGGAGTGGCCATTCCTTACCTATTGCAGGATGCTGGTCCTGTCTTACTGAAAGATCACGTAACAAACACATCTAAGTCAGTAATCTTGCAATAAAATACCAACAACCTTATTTGAGTCCCACCACTACCACTTACCAATATCTCCAAGTTTATAACTTGAGTCAGATTATTGTGTGCCCCAGGGACATACTATAAGCTATACTCACTTTGGAGAATAAAAACTGAGATTTATATCACTCTGAACCTGTAGACTATGTACAAAAAATGAATTTTGAGTTTACTAGTCAAAACAGGATGGAGTAAAGTCCTAGTTGAGACTGAATTTGTTAATATGGATGCACTTACCAAAGACTCTGGATTAACCTAGGTGGTAAGAATGGGTTTCATTATTTGCTTTACTGATTGGTCAAATCTAGAGTTGTGGTGATCAATGAGTTTGATGAATGAATTTGAGATTATAGAATTATATGGATTTGTTTTAATGCAGAACACAAGTTTTCTCCTGTTAGAATCCAGGTATACAAATATATCGATCCACTCAGACCACAAAATCAGAGTGAAAAGTGAAACTCGGGGTAGCTGGATGCCCAGCTTGACAAGATATATTACCATTTTCTGTGTGTGCTACCATGATGTGAGAAAGGTTGTGATATGCCAATTAAAGAATCAATTTGTAAAAGTATATACCAGGGGTACCAAAATATGTATACACATGACTTGTATTCATCTTTTGTTATCAGTATATATTGAGTATTACAATTTTGATACAGGTTTTTGCTTTCTTAAAATGTGTATACACTTTTTTTGCACCCCTTGTACATGGCAATGTTATACTCACTTTATCATCAATACCCTCTTTTCTACTACTTAGCCGTATTCTTTGGAAAACTCAAATAAAATTTTCTTTCCTAAACCCTTGAGGAATGCACTGGAAAAGGGAGTACAGGTATCCTTGAAAGGATCTTCAATAACACGGAAAAGAGCATTTATCCTCTGTAGTCGGGATGAGGAGAAGAGAGGCTGCCATTGCAATCAATTTAGTGACTTCAACTTGGACAAAGGATGCAGTGTAGGAAATCATCAGCTCTTAAGACATCAAGATCCCATTGAGTGAAGGAAGGGTAGGACAGTTATATTTGAGATATAGCCTTAATGATATCATACCTGCATTCTGTAAATGTTCCTCTTACTCGTCTTTAAAGGGAGCTGCGGCCTTTATGAGAGTATTCACTGATGTAAGATAAATAAGCAAAATTTAGGGGATGAGTAGAGAGATTCTAATTGCTATGGTGATGTACTCATCAGAGAGGGGGCTTATGGCATTTAAGTAATAAGTGTAGTTTTGTTCTAAGCTTTTCTCACATTGGTTCCAGTGGCATCAATAAAACTATGAAACCATCCTGTTCATCTTGTTACTGAGTTGTTTCCTCAGGAACTAACACAGAACACACAGATTTACAATAAATGGCAGAGTACTCACCCAGTCTTCCTGAGCCATGAAATGAGGGCCATCAGGATAAGAAAACCCAAGTGGAAACCCTTGAGTCATTTCCTTCCTGTCATAATGATTATTCAAAAGATACAACTTGTGCTGTTAGATATCAAAGATATTGGGATCACCAATAAAACACTGAATCATGCAGGTGTAGTGATTATTAGCATATCTATATTTAAATACCGTATTTATATTTAAAGGAGACAAGTGCTTTTTGGAGAGTAATATTGACTATTGGAAACTTAATGTGATGAATGAAATTTCAGCTCTGTCCCAGATGTGTTTTCCTTATTGGAGGAAACCAGCACAATCAGGTTGTCAGGTTCCTACCAAGTACCAGCTCTGCTTCCCCAGTCTCCTCTGGGCTGAAGTGGGCTCAACCCATTTATTTGGCTCCTGCTCAGCTACTTGGAGCAAGAAAAAATGGACGTGCTCTATGAAGACTGTCTTTATTTTCCCTAGGAATTTCCCAGGGCTGAGTTCTTCTTAGAATTTACCATGTTCTGCTCCTAATCACTCCTCCAACACACACACTACATTCCCTTTATAACACCCCCTATGCTTTTGTCTGGCACATAGAAGAAAACAGTTTACAATAGTTCTCCACCTGTACTGAGTGGCATATTCAACTTTACAGGCCTCAAAACTGTTTTACAAGGATAGGTGAACATGATAGTGTTGGAGTTGTGATTAAAGAAAAATAATTTTATTTTGCTTCCAAACTGCTAAAATCCTTATGGAATAATAATAATAAAATAATAATAATAATAATAATAATAATAATAAAATCTGTCTGGTCTTTGTTCTGAGTTCCTTGGAGGAAACCTCAAACCTTTGGACTTCCCTGAGCAATAGGGGTGCCTTTGTTATTTAGGTTGGTGAAAGCATAATTGTGGTTTTTGTAATTATTTTTAACTTTTTAAACCGCAATTACTTTTGTACCAACCTAATATGGTGGACCCTGAAAGTTTATGCTAATGAGGTGACTCTTGATGGGCCTCTTGATATTTATGCCAAAAAGGTGAATCAGGATAGGGGCAGGTCATGTCACAAAGACCAACCCTGTGGTTAGAAAGGTGGGGCAGTGAGCCATGTGATATCAGTATAACCTCCCCTCCTCTAGGGAGAGGGAGTGGGGGCTAGAGATAGAGTGCAAACACATGGTCAGTGATTAAATCAAGCATACCTAGGTACCAAACCTCAATAAACACGCTGGCAATTGAAGCTGGGTGGTATTCCCTGAAGTTTAACACAACAATGTATTCTGATTGCACAGGGAAAGGTCTGTTCAGGACCCTCCTAAACCCACTCTTTATGTTTCTTCCTTTAGACTGGTCGTCAATTGTCTTTTTTTATAAACTGTAATTATAACGAAAGCTCTTTCCTGAGTTCTGGCATTGTTCTAGTGAACTATAGAACCTAATGGGAACTTCCAATGTTTGTCATCACTCGGTCAGAAGTGCAGGTGGACAGGGGACTCCTGAACTTGCATCTGGTATCTGGAGTGAGAGCAGTCTCATCGAGAACTTTTATTCTTAACCCGTGGAGTCTGATATTAATCTTTGGTGATTAGTGTCAGAATTGAATTGAATTACAGTATTTTAGCCCTCCATACAAAGATTTAACCAAATAAAAAGTAAATGAATGGCTTTCCCTGCTTGATACAGAAAATAGTTGTGCTGTGATTAATGTAATATCAAACAGTCTCTGTGCTATTTAATTTGGTTGGTTCTACCACCACCCAGTAAGACTGAGAGTTCACTCTTTTATGCAACAGTTAGCTTTATGATATTCTAATAGTCACATACTACAAATGAGCTAGAAAAACACCTTGTAAATATATCACAATCATGATTTTTTTCTGCTTATCATTTTAATTTCAGCGACTAACATAGTGCTTACTATATAGTATGTAATGACTCAAACACTTGTCAAATGTTGAAGATTGGTAGAATAAGAAAGTCTGCTATTCTAAGACTATTCTGTTCTAATTGACAAAATCAGTTTAGAAAACATATGTTCTACCAATAAAGTATAACTAAACCCATCATTTCTTTCGTAGAACTTATCTTCTCTTTCATGACTGACTTAGAACAGATATGAAGTATGAGTAGATAAATATCTATACTGTGAATCAGAGCTTCCCCACTAAGATGCCACAAATATGTTGTTACAGGGTCACCTCTTTTTAGGAGTCACCACAAACCTCTGCCAATTTCTTCTAGCTTTATCAGGAGCTTCACAGAGGGAAGTTCAAGCTGATTTTGCCACACACATCATCTGTAAGTATCAAATACCAGGGTCAAACCAGAGTCTACCACTTTGGCACATGGCCAGAGAGGCTCTGTGAACTAGACACCTATCTCAGCAATCAACTTCAGATGTTCCCCTGCTCCTCATGAGTAAGAAGTCTATGCTGCTGCCAGAGAGGATATTCCCAGTCCTAAATACATGAAAACCATGGTGCACTATTCAACTGACTGTCAATAGGATTGAGGACAGACCAGGGGCAAGGGAAGTAGAGGTTCTTAGAGGTATTACTCTACAAATACATGTTGATTCCTTACATTAGGGCACCATTACTATTTTAAAATTCCTGAAATGAAATGCTTTCATTGCACTCAAAGACTAATCATACTATCAATATTTCACATTCCTTTTTTAACTAAAGAATAAAAAGAAATGATGGATTCCTTAAATATCATTTTGCCTCATATATTTTGCATGATAGCAAAATATGACTTATAGTTTTTAAAATAATCTATTTATGCAGAATTTATTGAAGATAGTTACCAACAAGAATCTGAAGATATAATCACCTAAAATCTGATAAACATTGAATGTAGCCAATTCAAGGTTAAAACTGGATGTTAAAGGTTTATGTTTATATTTATGGCACATATACAACTATCCCAATAATATGTTCTACATTTTATTTTCTTAAAATTATTGAATATACACAAAATGATATAAATTTTAATGCCAAACCACACATAGACAACTTTTACAGTTCAGCCCAAGGTCGAACAATATTCATCATTTTATCTTTGTTCCATAATGTATAAAAGTTCAGGAAGTACTACTGTAGGGGAACTGAAAAACTGACTTACCATATAAAGGTAGTCTAAATTTATACATAATTAATTTGCTTCTTTATGTTATACAATGGTCATTGATTTTTAAATATATTTCTCTATGCTGAAATTTAAAAATTCCCTTAATTGATACCTGTTTATTAGATAAGACTTAGCAGTGATGCACCTTTAAAATTATATGATTCTATATGTGTATGTGAACATACATATTTTTATTAATTAATTTTTCATAAAGAAATACCTAAGATACTTCCCAAAAACGTAAAAATATTGTCAAGACTATATTTTAAAAAACATTAAAAAGATCAAGCCAGAGGCATAGCTTAAGGGCAATAATACTCATCTTACAGACAAATTGGAAATGAATGCTTAACTAGTGTATATAAAAAGGGAATGAAAACTAATTTATTAAAGGTTGCTAGTACATAGCTTGAAGAGAATAAATCCAAAATAAAACTAGGAAAATATTCACTCACTTTATCTCAGTTGATGATGAAAGATTTAGGCCAACATAAGGCTTGCCTCAGAAATTGTTTAACATGCAAGTTATAAAAATAAGGTATAATTATGTCTGATAAATGCGTTAATAAACTCTCTATTTTCTCCCAAAGTTTTACAGCTTACTACAATACTGTGGTATTTATTATTTCTATAAAAATCTTAAAGTGATAAATGAATAGTTATCCATATGATTCTGGAAAAGACATTTACCTCTGTGTATTTTGCTTTAGCTTTTCTTTTCTTTCTTTCTTTTTTTTTTTTGAATGAGTATTTTCAAATCCTACATAATAAATACTAATTTTAAAAATCATCTCTTTATTTTACCTGTAGATAAAAACTTAGTGACAGAATAGTACAATTTTAAAATTGAAAGAAATCATCCCAGCTCCTTATACAGCTGACAAAATCAAGGTGAAAATAGGCAAAATAACTTTCCTGACTCTTTAGCCTCTGTAATTTTTATATACCTTCCCTCTATGTCACTGAAAATATCAATGGGAACAGATTTCAATCTTTTCCAGTATACAAGAACAAAACAACAACAACAACAACAAAAAAGAAACCAAGAGCTAATACTTATTGAATATAAACATATGCAAGACGCTGTTCAAGATGCTTCATATATTTTATTTCATTTAGTCCTAACAACAATACTAAGAGGTTGAAAATACCATCACTATTTTACAGAAGAGGAAACACAGTCAGTCATTAAAAGGTTATCAATGGTTACCAATTTATGTAGCTATTAAATAATAGAGACAGGACTTGAACCCAGGCAATCTAATTTTCTAGATCCAATGGGCTTTCATACCACAATTAAGCCCCTTTCCATGAGTACAATAGAGTATTAATGATACTCTATTCCTCAGTTACAACCTTTTCTATTAAGGAAGCGTGAGTATGCATCAGCAAAAGTGAAGTTATAAAAGAGAAAGAGACAGACAGACAGACAGACAGAGAGACACAGAGAGAGACGGAGAGACAGAGAGACACAGACAGACAGACAAACAGAGACACAGAGACAGAGGAGAGAGAGAGAGAGAGAGAGAGACCTATAATTGGACTTAAAATTTGGGTCTCTTTATCAAAATCATACCAGGTATCAGTTCGAAAATGAGGAATGTATTTAATTAGAGCTCACTGGTTAAGCCTGATAAGAGCACCTGTCTTTCTCAAGAGGATATCTCAACCTTAACTGTTTATGAAAGTTGACCTCTCATTTTTACTAATTAACAATGCTTACCTTAGAGATCTAAAAGACTGATCTTTCACATTTCTGTTTCCTTTTGTTGTAAACAGAAGCCAAAGTTCCCTAGATCGTTTATTATCACAAAGACACTTGCCACCATACTGTTTTATGTATTATCTACTTTAGTCCTATTAAACTTTTTTTTCTATTTTTATTTTATTTTTATTCTTTTTAAATTAGTTTGATGAGTACAAAACACTGTAATAGTTATACATTTATCATTTTCCCCCACACAAAGTGATAACCCCCGCACCCCCAATTTACTACCCCTCTGACATCACATACAGCCATTATATTTCCAGTATCTCTATTCCTTATGCTGTACTCCACTTCTTGTGACTATATGTGTATATATATATATATATATATATACACACACACACACACACACACACACACACACACATATATATATATATACATATATATATATATATATATATATATATATATATATATATATATATATATAAATTATAGTTGACATTCATTATTGTTCAGCTTCAGGTGTACAGTGCAGTAATCAGGCATCTACATCATCCCTGAAGTGGTCTCTCTAATAAGACAAGTGTCCTTCAGATACACTACAAAATCTTTACAACATTAATGATATCCCCGTGGCAATCTTGTGGTTGCTGATTGTGCTTTCTAATCCCCTCACCTTCTCCCTCATCCCACCCCCCTTCCATCTAGCAACTCTCAGTTTTTCCTCTATGTCTCTGAGACTTTTTCTAATTAGTTTGTTCATTTATTCTATTCTTTAAATTCTACATATAAGTGAGATCATATGGTATTTGTCTTTCTCTGTCTGACTTATTTCACTTAGCATAATGTTCTCTAGGTCCATCCATATTGTGGAAAATGGTAAGATTTCGTTCTTCTTTGTGGTTGCATAATACTCCATTGTATAAATGTACCACAGTTTCTTAATCCATTCATCTACTGATGGACATTTTGGTTGTTTCCATGTCTTGGCTACTGTGTATAGCGCTGCAATAAATATAGAGGTGCACAGAATTTTTCGAATTAGCATTTTGGAATTCTCTGGATAGATACCCAAGAGTGGAATTGCTGGGTCATAAGGTAGTTCCATTTTCAATTTTTTGAGATACCTCCATACTGTTTTCCATAGTGGCTGCACCAATTTGCAATCCCACCAACAGTGCATGAGGGTTCCCTTTTCTCCACATCCTCACCAGCAT
Source organism: Rhinolophus hipposideros (assembly GCF_964194185.1). Taxonomy (NCBI): domain Eukaryota; kingdom Metazoa; phylum Chordata; class Mammalia; order Chiroptera; family Rhinolophidae; genus Rhinolophus; species Rhinolophus hipposideros. Next base: position 8,414,336 of record NC_138051.1, on the reverse strand, counting down.
TTGTTGTTTGTTGATTTATTGATGATAGCCATTCTGACTGGGGTGAGGTGGTATCTCATTGTGGCTTTTATTTGCATTTCTCTGATGATTAGTGATGAGCATTTTTTCATATGTCTGTTTGCAATCTGTATGTCCTCTTTAGAAAAATGTCTCTTCATGTCCTCTGCCCATTTTTTAATTGGATTATTTGTTTTTTTGGTGTTCAGTTGAATGAGTTTTTAAATTAATTTTGGATATTAACCCCTTATCAGATATATCATTGACAAATATCTTCTACCATTCAGTAGGCTCCCTTTTTGTTTTATTCATTGTTTCCTTAGCTGTAAAAACAAACAAACAAACAAGCAAACAAACAAACAAACAACTTTTTAGTTTGACGTAATCTCTTACTTCCCTTGCCCGAGGGGATATATCAGTAAAACTATTACTCTGGGTAATGTCTGTAAACTTTCTTCCTATATTTTTTTCTAGGACATTTATGGTTTTAGATCTTATATTTAAGTCTTTAATCCATTTTGAATTTATTCTTGTATATGGTGTGGGGAGGTGGTCCAACTTCATTTTTTTGCATGTGTCTGTACAGGTTTCCCAGCACCATTTATTGAATAGATTGTCTTTACCCCAATGTAAATTCTTGCTTCCATTTTCATGGATTAAATGACCATATAGTCATGGATTTATTTCTGGGCTCTCTATTCTGTTCTATAGACCTATGTGTCTGTTTTTATGCCAGTACCATGCTGCTTCAATTACTGTTGCCTTGTAGTATAATTTGATGTCTGGTATCGTGATACTGTGTTCTTATTTCTCAAGATTGCCGGTCTTTTATGGTTCCATATAAATTTTAGGATTATATGTTCTATTTCTGTGGAAAATGTCCTTGTTGTTTGATAGGAATTGCACTGAATCTGTATATTGCCTTAGGCAGTATGGACATTTTAACTATATTAATTCTTCCTATCCATGAGCATGGTATATGTTTCCATCTATATGTATCTTCTTTAATTTCTCTTTTCAGTGTCTTATAATTTTCTGAGTACAGGTCTTTTACTTTTTTGGTTAAATTTATTCCTAGGTATTTTACAGTCTTCGAAGCAATTGTAAGTGGGACTATTTACTTTATTTCTCCTTCTGATGTTTTATTATTGGTATATACAAATGCAACTGATTTCTGAATTTTAATTTTGTATCCTGCTGCTTTACTAAATTCATTTATCAGTTCTAATAGTTTTTTGGTGAAGTCTTTGGGGTTCCCCCTATATAGTATTATGTCATCTGCATATAATGACAATTTGACTTCCTCCTTACCAATTTGGATGTATTTTATTTCTTTTTCTTGTCCGATTACTGTGGCTAGGACTTCCAAAACTATGTTGAATAGAAGTGGGCAATAGAGAGAGTGGGCAATAGAGAGAGTGGGCAATCTTGCTTTGTTCCTGATCTTAAGGAGAATGGTTTTAGCTTTTCCCCATTGAGTATGATGTTAGCTGTGGGTTTATCATATATGGCCTTTATTATGTTGAGATATGGTCCCTCTATTCTCACTTTCTTAAGAGTTTTTATCATAAATGGCTGCTAGATTTTGTCAAATGCTTTTTCTGCATCTATTGATAGAATCATATGATTTTTATTTTTCACTTTGCTAATGTGGTGTATCTTATTAATTGATTTGCAAATGTTGAACCAACCTTGCATACCAGGAATCAATCCCACTTGGTCATGGTGTATGATCTTTTTAACGTATTGATGAATTCTGTTTGCTAATATTTTGTTGAGAATTTTTGCATCTATGTTCATTAGAGATATTGGCCTGTAGTTTTTTGTTTGTTTGTTTGTTTTTTGTTTGTTTGTGTTTTTTTTTTTTTTTGTGTGTGTGTGTGTGTGTGTTTGTGTGTGTTTGTAATGTCTTTGATTTTGGGAGCAGGGTGATAGTGGCCTCACCAAAAGTGTTTGGGAGCCTACCCTCCTTCTGGATTTTTTGGGATAGGTGATAATTCTTTTTTGAATGTTTTGTAAAATTTCTACTGTAAAGCCATTTAGTCCAGGGCTTTTGCTTGATGGGAGCTTGTTGATTATTCATATAAGTTTCCTGGTAGTAATCAGTGTATTCAGGTTTTCCGTTTCTTCTTGAATTAGCTTTGAATGGTTGTATGCTTCTAGAAAATTGTCCATTTCTTCCAGATTATCTAATTTGTTGGCATATAGTTGCTCATAATAATTTCTTAAAATTTTTGTATTTCTGTGGTGTCTGTTGTCACTTCTCTTTCATTTCTGATTTTATTAATTTGGGTCCTCTCTCTCTCTCTCTCTCTCTCTCTCTCTCTCTCTCTCTCTCTCTCTCTCTCTCTCTGACTAAAAGTTTGTTGATTTTGTTTAGCTTCTCGAAAAAGCAGCCCTTGGATTCACAGATCTTTTCTGGGTTTTTTGTTTGTTTGTTTGTTTGTTTCTTTTAGTCTCTATTTCATTTATTTCCACTCTGATCTTTATTAACTCCTTCTTTGTACTCCCTTTGGGCTTATTTTTCTGTTCATTTTCCAGATCCCTTAAGTGTAAGGATAACCTGTGGATTTGTGATTTTTCTTGTTTCTTTAGGTAGGTCTGCATTGCTATGAATTTTCCTCTCAGGACTGCTTTTGCTGCATAGATTTACAGTCATTGTGTTTTCATTTTTGTTTGTCTTGAGGTATCTTTTGATTTATTCCTTGATCTCATTGTTGACCCATTCATTATTTAGTAATATGTTATTCAGCATCTATGTATTTGTGTGTCTTCCAGTTTTTTTTTTGTTTGTTTGTTTGTTTTTTCCTGTAGTTGATTTCTAATTTTATAGCACTGTGGTCAGAGAAGACACTTGGTATGATTTCAATTTTCTTAAATTTATTGAGACTTGTTTTGTGGCCTAACGTGTGGTCTATCTTGGAAAATATTCCATGTGCACTTGAGAAGAATGTGTATTCTGCAGCTTTAGGGTGAAATGCTCTGAAAATATCAATTAAATCCAACTGATCCAATGTGTCATTTAAGTCTGCTGTTTCCATATTTATTTTCCATCTGGAGGACCTGTCCCTTGTTGTCAGTGGTGTATTGAAGTCCCCTACTAAGGTAGTGTCACTTTTGATCTCTGTCTTTATGTCAGTCAATATCTGTTTTATATACTTAGGTGCTTCTATGTTGGCTGCATAGATGTTTGCTAGGGTTATGTCCTCTTGTTGGATCGATCCTTTTATTATTATGTAGTGCCCATCTTTGTCTTTTAATACATTCTTCATTTTAAAGTTTATTTTGTCAGATATAGGTATTGCTACTTCGACTTTTTTTCTTATTTCCATTTGCATGAAATATCTTACTCCAACCCTTCACTTTCAGCTTGTTTGTGTCTTTTGATCGGAGGTGAGTCTCTTGTGTACAGCATATGCAAGGGTCTTGTTTCCTTATGTATTCAGCCACTGTATGTCTTTTTATTGGAGCATTTAATCCTTTTCTATTTAAATTGATTATTGATAGATACATAGTTATTGCCATTTTGTTATTTGCAGTTTTGGTCTTCATTAGTTAGATTGCTTTCATCTTTCTTCTGTTTACAGAAGCCCTTTTAAAATTTCCTGCATTGCTGGCTTGGTGGTAATAAATTTCTTTAGCTTATTCTTTTCTGGGAAGCTCTTTATCTCTCCTTCAATCTTAAATGATAGACTTGCTGGATAAAACAATCTAGGTTGTAGGCCTTTGTTTTTCATCACTTTGAATACCTCTTGCCATTCCCTTCTGGCCTGCAAAGTTTCTGTAGAAAAGTCATTTGATAGTCTTTTCCCTTGTATGTAACCCACTGTCTGTCTCATTCTGCTTTAAGGATTCTCTCTTTGTCTTTAACCTTTGCCATTTTAACTATAACGTATCTTGGTGTGGACCTGTTTGGATTTATCCTGGTTGGAACTCTCTGCACTTCCTGGGCTTGTATGTTGGTTTCCTTCACCGGGTTAGGGAAGTTTTTGTTCATTATTACTTCAAATACATTCTCGATCCCTTGCTCCCTCTCTTCCCCTTCCAGTATTCCTATGATGCACATGTTGTTGCACTTGATGTTATCTCAGAGGTCTCTTAAACAAATTTCATTGTTTCGTATTCTTTTTGTTTGTTTGTTTGTTTTTTGCTTTTTTTCTGCTTGGGTGATCTCTGCTATCTTGTTTTCTAAATTACTGATTCAATCCTCTGCTTCATTTAACCTGCTGGTAATTCCTTCAAGTGTGTTCTTTATTTCAGTTATTGCATTCTTTAGTTCTAACTGGTTGTTCTTTATGATTTATCTATCCTTATTTATGTCTTCACTAAGCTCCTTAAACATTCTCATCATCAGTGTTCTGAACTCTGTCTCTGATAGATTGGTTACCTCTATTTCATTTGGTTCCAATTCTGGAGGTTTCTTCTGTTCTTTTATTTGGGACATGTTTCTTTGTTTCCCCATTCTGGCTGACTCTCTGTGTTTGATTTGATGTATTAGGTAGATCCCTTAGGGTTCTGAGTCTTTACTGGGTGAGCTTATGTAGTATGTGTCCTTTATATTTGACTTGCACCCTATTCTCCTGTGTGTGTGTTCCAAAGGTGACCCTGGTGTTGTGTATATTGTCCTGTTAAAATTGAGTTTTAATTGCTTTTGGCTTGTCAGTAAGTGGGTTTGACTCCTAGGCTGATTGGCTGTGAGAATTGGCTATGCCCACCATGGATGATCTACTGCGTGAGGGTTGACAGCTCAGATGAGGCTTGGCTCCTATGGGCTCTTGTGCCTGTAGAGAATTCCCTCTGGGTGTGTCACTTGTAGGTCAAACTCAGTAATACTCTGGTTTGGTCTGGTGTGTTGAATCTTATGCCTCCAGGGTTGGGCCCTGGTATAGGGCAATTTCAGAACAAAACTAATCAATAAGCACAACAATAACAACAACAAAGGAAAAACCAGATACACTCACATGTAAAAACAACCAATAACCCACACTCAACACAGGCAGAAATATCAAAAATACAAAAAAAAGTCTTGGCTTAAGCCCACCAAACAATCTCCATGTTGTCCTCTGCTGCACAGAGTCCTCTGTGTCTTGTGGAGGCAGAGCCAGTCACATGGCATCCAGAGTGTTCCTGGCACTGCAGTTCTAGATGAGTGGACCTATGGGATGTGGATGGTAGTTTTTACAAAGTCAGTGCAGTTTCTGCTCTTTCCTGCACATAACACGCTCCGAGAGCACTACAACCAGTCACTGGGAAGTGGGTTTATTCCCTGTGCCCAGGTCTCCTGAGTCTTAGGGCACTTCTTCTTCCAGTGGGGTGGGAGGGCTTGAGATTTCTGAGCTGCTGAAAGCACTGAGCTGCCTCTGCCACCTCTGCGTGTATCTCTGTAGCTGTAAGTGTCCTGCGCTGCAGCCCAGAAAAGGTGGGGACAGGGAAGGGAGGTGTCTTCCATCTCCCTGCCCAGTAGTGTCACACTCTTCTCAGCCTCTTCCTTGGATCACAGCTGTAAAGTGGCATTTTCTTGGTCCTGAGCACTACAGCATCTCTGTAATCTAACACTATTCTTCAGTACAGGGACCAGCTTGAGACCCTGGAAGGGTGGGAGTAGGATTGCTGTGAGAGTGTAGGGGGAGGGGCCCAGGTATGGCATTTGTTTTTTTTGTCTGATCTAGGGCCCAGCTGGAGATCTCCATTGAGGTTACTGCCTCAAAGCTGGATACACTGCTCTCTCAACAGGAGAGATCAGCTGTGCGATGCTGTGAAAGAGCCCACCTCCTGGCTCTTGTGGTCTCTGTTCTGTGTCCTGAAGCTCCCGTGTCCCTGTCCCCGCAGCCCCAGATGCAGGCCACATCTCTGCACCATTCCCTTCCCTTTTCCCCTGCTCGCCTGGTTTGCCCACTTTCAAGTAATCCTTGTAACAGTCTGTTCTATGTGATGAACAGGAAGTCCTTTGAGGGGTTATAGATGTTCAATTTGTGGTAAGTCCCGGAGGAGAATTCAAGAAGAGCATCTTTCTGCCGCCATTCCTGTGACGCCACGGGGTCCTATTGAACTTTATTTCCTAATAGCCCAAATATTTTCACTCTGAGCTCTGACCTCTGAAGTACCTTGTCTGTCATCCTTAAAGGCATCACATGTCCTCAAATTCTTTTCTGAAAGTTTCCTTCACTTTTGGAACTAACTGAACCCTAGTTATATGCTGAGTGTCTACATCCTCTGAAGCTCTCTGAAGTGGAGAATGTGTTTTTCCACATCGATTCATCTTAAAACCTAGCAGAAGATGTGTTCTCCATTTATTCCCATTCTATTTACAAATCACGTGGTATTTTGACATTGTAGTTGGAGAGTGATTCCATAAAGGAGGATTTTACACACATGACGTTTAAATGGAAGCTGTTTGTTATGAGGCAAATATTTCCAACCACATAGTATTAATTTAATCACAGAATATAACTCATACTTTTTCATGCTGATGTCTTTATACACAAAGTATTCTTCTATTATCCCCTTCTGCTATAATGACAGCTCACATCATAACACAGTAAGGTCAATACAATGATAATTAGGTATGGTAACACCATTCAACACAAATATAGCAACTCACTCTCTTGGTGAATTCTAGAGACATATATCAATATAAAGGAAGAGTATTGCAACATAAAGGTAGGTTTCTCAATTGCAAATCATCCAACCCCCCCTCCAAAAAACACATTGTTTCTTGTTTTAGAGTGGTAAAAGAGAAGTTTCTAGAGATTTTTCTTTCTATATGCACCAGAAACATTGGTAATTATAGAATAAAATATTGTCCTAACTATGGAATAAAGTTCCAATGTTCCCAAATGGTCTAATTCATCAATCCCCAGTATTATTTCGAGGACTTGGCATTTTTTCATGTTCTAAGTCCATTCAATATTCTGTACTTATATAGTTATATATATATATATATATATATATATATATATATATATATATATATATATATATATATATGTAATTGAATATATATATATATATAATTGAAAGTGTGTGTATGTGTACAAAATATTGAATATATATGTTATGTTTAATATAATGTTATGTATATTACAAATAAATTATATATATATATATATATATATATATATATATATATATGCACACACACATATATTTTTAGCCATTTGACCAATTAACCCACTCCTCTCTAGCCTACACATCTATGGTAGAATAGGTCCTAACAACATCCAGAATTGTTTCGTCCCTAAAAATTCATTTCTAAAACTATTTTTATTATATCTATCAGTCTTACCCTCATTCCAATTATACTTGTATACTACCCCCTGCACTCCACTAATGGACTGCTTGTTTGTTTTTTATATACACAAGGTCCAGTATACCATTAATCTAATTGTTGCTTAGCTGATAACTTATTCTCCTTAACCTTTTTGGTCTTCCATTATTTCACCAAGGAAACCTTTATCCCTGATTGATTCAAGTTTCATCATTTCTACTTTTACAGGTAAATTATAAATGCAGCTGGAGAAAATTAAACATTATCTTTACTGAGTGTTATTAAAATATGATTTCTAATGCTCAAAAGAAAATAGTAAAGAAGAAATGTAAAAACAAGTAATCTTTTCTGTGGGAGGAAAAAAAACACTTAATGTTCTCAGTTGCCTATTCATTTCTATGTGAAATATAAGTCAAATCATCTGCTGCAAAAGTAGAAAGAGTATGAAAAGTGTGGTAAACAGAAAATGGATATGGGAGAAATAGAAATTATCTTTTTATTTCTGTATAAAATAGAAATTAGCTTTGACTATTTTTACATCTATTTTCAATATGTGTGTGTTGAGGTGTTTGTATATGTGTGTTCTACTATGTACCATATACTGCTGTTTTCTGAGATACAGTAAAATGAGACAGGCAGATGTCATTTGACCTCAAGAAGCTTAAAATTATGGGGAAAGATAGATATTTTAAAGGATAGAAATTTCACAGATAATTATTTACTTGAAAATGCCTCCAAGGAAAGGCTGGCTGTATAGTGACAGCATAAAATATAGATATTTGACTTATCTGAAGGAATTGCCTGAAAAACGACGAGAAAAAAATTGCCAGTTGTAAAAAAAATACCATGGGGCAGGAGAAAGAAATTGTTTCAGCAATAAAGTCTAGCGTGTAAGAGGGCAATGAAATAGAATGAGTTTGTCTACAAATAAGTAAATGAACAAAACAAACTTGTGGGGATAGTAAGTAAGAGGAAGACTGTTTTAAGATTAGACTGAGGTGTTTGGCAGGAAGCATGTTTTAAAGGTATCTTTAGTCCTTTTAAGAATTTGGAAAGTGTGGTGAGAATACATTTAAGGACTACAAGCAAGTAAGTGAGTTGGAAATATCTATATGTTAGCGATTTAGTCTAGTTATTCCATGGACAATTATTAGAATGGAGAAGGCAATATTATATAGGTAGAAATTGGTTTTTAAGTTATTGCAATACTCCAATAAAAAAAAAATGATGATGAGTTCTTTAGAGGTAGTGCAGATAAAGATGGTCTTTCTTTTTCCCCTGTTGTGCCTGGATGTAAGATCTGAGTTAGGTGGAGTCATCTTGCATCCAGACTGAGGGTGAAGCCACTCTTCGCATGTCAGCAATGGAAAGAACTTGAATCTTTGATAACATTATTAAGTCCTTGAAACAGTTGAGCCTGAAGCTGAACTAGGATTTTCAATTTAAAGCAATGAGGCCCAGGGAAAAGACTCTATCATAGAATAGAAACTATAGTGAAAGCTGTCCAAATGTAAGTTCTCAGACAACTGGATTTCTTCAGAACTTTAGAGTCTTTCCTGAGTGAGAAAAAGGTGTACAAGAGTTTAAGCAATGCTGCTGCCAATGTCGTGAAAGTTTAAAGAATAAGAAATTATTTCCAGAGAATGGGATGTTTTAATTTGTTTTAATTAGTGACTTTTGTATATGACACGCTTTTTTTCTTAAATATATATTTTTTTAATTTTTGAATTGCAGTTGACATACAATAGTGTATTAGTTTCAGTGCACAACATAGTGATTAGACACTTATATAGCTTACGAGACGATCTCCCCAATAAATCTAGTACCCATCTGACACTCTACAGAGTTAATACAATATTATTGAGTATATTCCTTATGCTGTATATTACAACCCAATGACTATTTTGTAACTACCAATCTGTACTTCTTAATCCTTTCTCCCTTTTTACACATCCCCACAACCTCCCTTCTATCTGGCAACCTCAAAATGTTCTCTATCTCTGATTTTGTCTCTGTTTTGTTTGTTTATTTATCATGTTTTTTAAATTTCACATACAAGTGAAATCATATGGCATTTGTCTTTCTCTGTCTGACTTACTCCATTCAATGAAACACCCTCTAAGTCCATCCATGATGTTGCAGATAGCAAGATTTCATTCTTTTTTTTTAATGGCTGAGTAATATTCCATTGTGTTTATATACCACCTCTACTTTATCCATTTAGGGACACCTAGATAGCCTCCATATCTTGGCCATTGTAAATAATGCTGAAATGAACATATGGATGCACATGTCCCTTTGGAGTAGTGTTTTGGGTTTCTTTGGACAAATACTCAGAACTGGGATTACTGGGTCCTTCTTTGTCTCTTGTTACAGCCTTTGTTTTAAAGTCTACTTTGTCTGGTGTAAGTATTGCTAACCTAGGTTTTGTTTGTTTGTTTGTTTCCATTTTCATGAAATATATATTTCCATCCCTTTACTTTCAGTCCGTGTGTGTCTTTTGATCTGAAGTGAGTCTCTTGTAGACAGTATATGTAGGGGTCCTGTTTTCTTATCCATTTATACATCCTGTCTTTTGGTTTGAGTATTTAATGCATTTACATTTAAAGTAAATGTTGATAGATATGTACTTATTGCCATTTTATTATCCATACTTTTTTCATTTTAAAGAACTCCCTGTAACATTTTTTGTAACACTGGTTTAGTGGTGATGAGCTCCTTTAGCTTTTTCTTGTCTGAGAAGCTCTTTATCTGTCCTTCAATTCTAAATAATAGCTTTGCTGGGTACAGTAATCTAGGTTGTAGGTTCTTGCTTTTCATCACTTTGAATATTTTGTGCCAATCCCTTCTGGCCTGCAAAGTTTCTGTTGAGAAATCAGCAGCCAGTCTTATGGGAACTCCCTTATACATAACTAACTGCTTTTCTCTTGCTGCTTTTAAGACTCTCTTTGTCTTTAACCTTTGGCATTTTAACTATGATGTGTCTTAGTGTTTGCCTCTTTGAGGCAAACAAAGAGTTTGGGACTCTCTGCTTTTTCTAGGCTTGTATATCTATTTCTTTCACCAGGTAAGGAAAGTTTTCAATCGTTATTTCATCAAAGAGGTTCTCAATTCATTGCTTTCTCTCTTCTCCTTCTGGTAACCCTTGATATGCGAATGTTGTTACACTTGACGTCTCTTAAACTATCCTCTTTTTTTGGGATTTTTTTTTCTTTTTGCCATTCCAATTGGGTGTTTTCTGCTACTTTGTGTTCCAAATCATTGATTTGATCCTCTCCTTCCTCTAGTCTGCTAGTGATTCCTTTTAGTGCATTCTTCATTTCAGTTATTTTATTCTTCACTTCTGACTGGTTCTTTTTTTATGGTTTCTATATCCTTTTTTATGCTTGCTATTTCTTTGTTGAAGTTCTTACTAAGTTCCTTGAGTATCCTTATAACCAATGTTTTGAACTCTGTATCTGATAGGTTGCTCGCCTGCATTTTATTAAGAACTTTTTCTGGAGATTTCTCCTGTTCTTTCATTTGAGATGTATTTCTGTGTTTCCTCATTTTGGCTACCTCTCTGTGTTTGTTTTTATGTATTAGGTAGATCTGCTATGTCTCCAAGTCTTGGTTGGGAGGCTTTATGTAGTAGGTGCCCTATGGTGTCCTGGCACAATCTCCCTGGTCACCTGCTCTGGGTGCTCCAGGAATGTCCCTTGTGTGGTTGAACCTTGATTGCTATGGGCACGTCAGTGGGTGGGATTGACCCTTAGGCTCATTGGCTATAGGGTTTGGCCCTGTCCGTAGCTTATTGCCTGCTGCTGGGGCTGCTTACCCCACCAAGCAGGACTCACCTCAGCAGGCTCTGGTGCCTGTTGAGACATCTTCTTTTGATGTGCCGCTTGTGGGGCTAACTGGGTGGTGCTCTGCTGTAGTCTGAAGCCAATCTCCAAGTATGTTGGTTTTGTAGCCTCTTGGGAGTACTTCAGTGGAGGCCCAGGTCACATACTGTCTGTGGCTGGCCAAGGACTACCTGGTAGGAACTACAAAGTGACCCATGGTTGTTTGCTGTCTGTGCTAAACCTGGAGGTGCTTGGGCAAGGCCACACTGAACCAAGGATGGCTGCCATCATTACCAGGCCTGAGGGAGCTTTGCAGAAAGCCAGGACACCCCCAGACCTGCTGCCACCTGCCAGCTCCCTGAAGGTTCAGCCACTGATAAAGCCTTCTGCAATATGCAAGTTGGGTGAGGCTGGGTCTCAGGAAGTCACTAGAGTGAGAAGAGTTATGTTCATCAGGTTTGTGTAGATTCTGGTTTGGTGCCAGTGCTGAACCTGGAGCTACTCATCAAAAGTCTCAGAGCACACTGAGGTCAGTCACCAAGTGCCCGCCTCTGAGTTTTCCAAGAAAGAGTACAACGGGGATGGGCTGGCTTCTTGCTGAGAAAATGCCTCCAGCATTGGGGGAGTTGCAGAAGGTGGGATCCCAGTGAATCAAAATCCTTGAACAGCAAAGCGCACCAGGCCAATCAGATTCAGATTTGGATGCATGGGGTCAGGCTCAACACAGGAATGATGGTGCCTGCTTGCTGGCTGCACTGGAGGAAGCCCCCACCAGGAAAAATGATGACTGTCTTCCAACCCCAGCTTCAAACCCATATACCTCAGTCTGTCGCCCCATCATACGCCTCTGAAGTCCCCCAAGTCACTGTTCCTCTTCCGGAGCCCAGGGTGTGTACCTGTGAGTGAATGAGTTGTGCATCGCCTTTTAAGAGGACATCTGTGTTTTCCATAGCCTTCAGTCACTCCCGGATAGTTGGAATCCCCACTGTTCTTTACAACCAGATGTTGTGGTGACTCCTCTTCCTGTCACCAGTGCTCTAGGCTGTGGAGCAGGGGTGTGGCCGGGGTCCCTCGCTCTTCTGGGGGGTCAACCTCCATGCTGAAATATCCCTCCTTATTCTCAACTGTGACACAGAGCTTTGGGGCCCGTTCCACATCTCTGCTTCTCCTACAAGTCTCAATGTGGCTTCTTCTTTATATCCTTAGTATAAAATTTATGTTCAGCTAGACTTCAGATGGTTCTCTAGGTTGATTATTCTATAACTTAGTTGTAATTTTAATGTGTTCATGGAAGGAAGAAGGCACAGTATTTACTCTGCCATCTTGAATCTCTCTCTCCAGAGCCACTTTTAGAGTGAGAGAAATTCATCAGAAGATACCAATAGAATTACTCTTCTCTGTAATTGACCAGGATGTTTTTTCACGAACATTAGCCCTGTCTTGGGAATGGATTTACAAGGTTAGCTTGAGCTAATCAAAATTCATCCCCTGGGGTCTATGGCTCAATGATACATAAACAATATTAAGGTTCTGTTAACAAGAAAAATTACTGAAATTAATTTTTGTAACAACAGAAAAAAATTAAATTATTTATTCTCTCATGTACACTTTTATAATAAGACATTTTTAACTTTACTCTGGAGACAGAGATCAAAAGATACATCTTGGAAAGGTCATCTGATTTATAAATCCTCACCCTTTACTATTCTCTTTTTATAAAATAGCAGCCTCCTTTTATGTTTCTTTCTGTTTTTGTCTCATCAATTTTTCTTGGAAGGCTTTTAAAGAAATATACTAATTTATATGTTTGAATGAAAAAGTGCTTTTGTATATCTGCAATGAAATGACATATCCCTGCCTGTACCATATTTCATTTGTAATAATTTTATAGCTATAGAGATTAATACCTTAGCTATTAGCTAACTTGGTTTAATTTGACTATCTTTTATGTCATACATATTTGCTACTTTATTCAATCAACACAGATTCCGCTATACACAGAACTAGTTTTGACTCAATTGATTGGTTACTGAGTAGTTCATTACAAATGGGTAATCAATTAATTACACACTGAAAATAATTTCAGTGCTTTTGTATGGAGATATATTAAAATACAATTTAAGGAAATTTATATTTGTATCTGCAATTTCTGATACAATTACTTTTAAACTTTCTATATTTCATACATTCAGCAAGTATTTATTAAGCAATAAATACATCCAGGTACTCAACTAGGTCTCTAATATAGAATAGTGAACAAAAAGCAAAAATACCCCTGTCCTTGTAGAGTTTGAGATCCAATGGAAAGAGGCAGACATTAAAAATAAGAATAATACAAAATAGAAATTACTTAGATAAAGACAGCACATCAATAAATGCTATAGAAAAAGAAGAGTCAGTAGGATAAAGGGCATTTGGGAATGTTGGAGAGGGAATAGATTGCAATTTTTAACAGGGTGCAGGATAACCCTCATTGAAAATTTGGCATTTGAAAAAGTTTGAGAGGTAGACACAAAGGAACTGAGTAAAGAAGAATCCAGTCAAAGAAAACAATCAGTGCAAATTACTCTATGGCTGGAATATTCCTGGTAAATTGAAGGGAAGGACAATGATGCCATTTTGTATGAAGCAGAGTGATCAAAAGGGACAGTGGTTAAATATGAGGTTAGAGAGTAATTGGGAGACACTGCAGGTCATTATTAGAAATTTGACATTTGTACTGAGTGAAAATATGCAGTATTTTGAGCAAAGATGTGAGATAAATTGACTTCTACTTAAAAATGATCACTCTAGCTATTGTGTTTCATAGAAAACACTAAGGGAAGGGCAAAAGCCAGAAGAGCTATAGGAAGGCTATTTCAGTAATCCATGCAAGTAAGGGTAATGTCTCAGAGCATAGACAACAACAGAGGTGGTAACAAATGTTATATTCTATGTGTATTATTGTTAAGATAGAGCCAGTAGAATTTCCTAATAAATTGGGTATGAGATATGAGAGGAAAAGAAGACTGAAGGAGGGCATCAAACTTTTTGGCCTATAAACTGGAAGAATGAAGATGTCAAAAGAGATGATGAATGTTTCTAGAGGAACAGATTTGGCCAGAAAGATCAGTAGTTTGATTCAGTATAAGATGATTTACACTATCTACTAAATATCCAATTAGAGATGTGTTAAAAGCAGATGGTTTTATGAGGTCAGACTTTGGGAATGAGGTATGAGCTGGAAAAAATTAAGTATATTTATTGGCGTTAGATGGCATTTCAATTTATGATAATGAATTAGTTCATCAAGAAAGTGAGTGGAGGTTTGAGAATAGAGCATCACCAAGGACTAACCCCCAAGGCACTTCAATTTTAAGAAGTTGAGGACAATAGGAGGAATTCACAAAAGTACTAAGATAAAGTCAAGTAGAAAAAAAAAAATCCCGAAGAACACAGTGTCATTGAATTTTGACATTGGGTGCATTTTGCCTGGCACATTAGGCTTACACTTTGATCATATTTAATTCCTAACTTTGTCACTAAGAGAGGTATTTTTATCTTTTATGCTGAGAGATATTTTTATATTTTATACTACCATAGGGAAATGCAGCTTTCAAGAAGTAGTAAAATAGTGAAACTTTTTGTTTTATCCTCAAAAACTTAACTAGATTTGCCAAAATCTTCAGTAGGTGATTATGTGAAATCTATCATGAAAGTATATCATAATTTATACAGTGTTGTTTAAAGGTTGAAACTCGAAGACAGTCCCCAGGGCCAGCTTATTGAGAGCTAGAGATATGTAGATTGATGACTTAAAAGTTGTTTAACCAGGTACAAAACCTGGCTTGGCTATGTAACCAATGGGACATAAAAAAGCCCACTGGCAAATTTCACTCACATCTTCTGAAACCAAGATTACTCACACATATATTGGTGGTTGGTACCTCAGAGACAAAGTGTTTCTGTTCCAACTAAGAAAGCAGCCTATGGGACTATGCCTGGAAGTTTCTTGGATCCCAGACTGCTACAGCCTACTTTTGACCTTTATTAAAGCTTATTATTAATACACCCTCAGAAATCTTATGAGTTCTTTCTATTACCTGTAAAATTGTTACAGATGGGTTTAAGAAATATAGTTAATGATTTCTTTTATGTTGTGTTCCAAATAAATTCTTCCAATATTAAATTTCCTTAAAATGTAAGAAATAAATTTAAACAAATATAAATAAACACACAGAAATTCTATTTTTTATTTAAAATATATTGGAATCAAGAATTAAAGTTCCATTTTCTCCATTAAGCCTATGATTAAGAGACTGAGCTTTAGATTATACCCAGATTTCAATTTGACTATGATCCTTATTAACTGTGACCTTGGGCAAATAATATAACATCTATATGCTTCCATTCTCTTTTATGTAAGATATGGATAACAATAGTATATAACTCCTAAGGTAGTTTTTCAACTAAATTAAATGATAAATCTGAAGTCCATAAAGAAATACATCATAGTATTCAGATAAATGCATCATAATATTCACTCATTATTAGTAATGACTGTTCCAGCACTAGTTAGAATCCCATGTGTAGACAAAACTGTGTGCATCAGCAATTAATTATGTTTTCTTTATTATTTAAAAATTATTTCTTCTCCTTAAGAAAAAAGAAAACCCCAGAGCAGGTGTTCAAACATTCAGGTTTGCAATTCTACCATGAACCAACACATGCTGAATCAACTTCTTTATGGATTAACTGATTCTGGGGTCCCATGTATAGAGTAATTCAATTTATTTTATCCACTTCCAGTTATTTACTGGGAATATCTAAAATGATGACAATATGCATGTACTGTGTTTTTGACACCACTCAGATAAATTCTACAAAGTGAAATATAAAAATTCTTAAACAAGAAATGTATATTTTGCATTATTTAAGTTAAATTTGGACTTTTAGAGAGATTCTATTGATTGTTCAAATAATAATTTGAATATTGAACTTGATTATTGAGATAACAAATATAGTGAATCAAACTTGTACAGATGCACTATATTTCTCAAAAAACCCACAACTTTTCATGATGTGGTACATATCAATTGAAGTAGTTCTCATTAAATATAGCCATATACCATTTTGACCCTAGGCATTATCACTCTTTAGCATGTCATTCTGGCAGTAATTCAAAACATCATATATAAAAAGATGATTACTATGGTGCCATTCAAAATATAAATTACAAATATCTTTTAAGTTTTTTTAAAAAATTAAAAAAACAGAAGTACATCATCTTGTAATGATTTGTAGGAAAAAAAATGATAATTTTGAGAAATATGTTACAATTTCATATACAACATAACCACTTATAATATAAATTAAAAATAAAAAGATGAAAACATTGGATCCACACTATAATGAGAGTCAGATTAAAAATAATTAAAAAGGTAAAAATGGTCAACATGGTAAATTTTATATTATGTGTATTTATTTCAATTTTAATATAATTAAAATGCATTTTCACTTCTGCCTAAGATGTAGAATGCCAGAAAGAGTTTCAGTATACTTCTATCACAATGAAAATGCTGAATAATCTAAAAAGTCATAACTTTTCTTGACACCATCAAAGAGTTGAAGTAACATATCAACTAAATAGCCTGAAATCTAGGAAGACAGGTATGTCTAATGAGAGAGAGGATGAAGAACACAGTGATGGCTCACATATGGGAGAACAAAGGCATTGAGTGCCAAACAAACACACACAGAGAGACAGAGAAAGAGAGAGAGAGAGAGAGAGAGAACAAGACTCAACCTAAATTATTAATGAATTGCTAAATTCTGGATGTGACCTAGCAGAAATATAGAGAATCCCTGAGTTCTGCAAACAACAAGGGAAAGAAGAGCCATTTGTACATAAAACACTACTTATGAAAAAGATTGAGGGCAACCCAGAAACGAGAAAATTCCCCTTTTAGGTGGAAACTAGGAGAGCTTGATTCATGATGTTCCCCATGTGGGTCTCTCACTCATATGGAACAAGGGTATTAGGCTGCCAAGGGAAGGACAGCAAATCCATTTAACCACAAGTCAAAGAGGAAGGCCAATTGTAGCTGGGAGAATAAAAAAGAAAAAAACAAATATCCACTTGTAATACATCTCTATGAATGAAAGACAGGAAATTGTCCTGGGCCAAAACTATTAAAAGTGTTTTTTCCAGATGAAGGAAGTAGATTGATAAAAGAGCAATACTCCCCCCACCCCCAAAGCAGACATACATCCAACTCCCAGACACTGGCAATATACATAGGAATTTCCAAAAGACGAGACTGGGACAAAACAACAGAGAATATGCTGCCCCCAGCACCAGACTAGCAAACACTAATAGAAGGAGAATTGACTTTGGGTGGTAAACACACAGTGCAATATATAGATGATATATTGCAGAATGGTACATCTGAAATCTATGTAAGTTTACTAACAATTGTCATCCCCCAAAAACTGTACACTCTTTTTTTAAATTAAGTTTATTGGGGTAACAATTGTTAGTAAATTTACATAGATTTCAGGTGTACAATTCTGTAATACATCTTCCATATATTGCATTGTGTGCTCACCACCCAGAGTCAGTTCTCCTTCCATCACCATATTTCACCCTCTTTACCCTCTTCTACCACCTCTCCTCCCCCACTACCCTCTGGTAACCACTAAACTGTTGTCTGTGTCTATGAGGTTTTTGTTTGTTTGTCTTGTTCATTTGTTGCTTTCAGTTTTATATCCCACATCTGAGTTTTTATCCCCATATAAAGCTTTCAGTTTTATATCCCACATTGTTTGTTTTTTTGATTAGAAATATCTATTCAGTTTCACAAATTGAAAAGAGAGTGTATGTGCACACTGATTTAATTAAATGGATTTACTGGCATTAATGCCTTGTTTCTCTAAATCCTGGGGCTTTCAGTGACCTTTTCAGATTTTGGTTGCTTAGAACTGTGCTTCTTCCTCTTGTTTTTGTTGTTTATTAACCTCTTGAATGTCTCTGAAATATGTCACAACTACTCAAAGAGTGTACATATGGTTTCATATTTGGAAAATGTCCTCAAACTTTCTGAATCCTTTCAAATTTTAAAGGTGCCTAACACCAAAGACACAAATAATTTGTATGAAACATTTCTGTTTAATATTCACAGCTGAAGATGGAAGTGATTGTTGCTATCTGAGAATAAAGCAACACCTATCTTGTATCATGTGGATTATATTCTCAAATAGAAGCTTTGAGGAGCATTCTACAGTCTACGATAACAAATCAAACAGTTCTGTTAAGCTTTGGTGAGTACACACTTCGTGATTTATGTAATTTCAAACTTTATGTAAGACTATTTGAACTTCAGTTCTGAAATACAAATAAGGAAGAAAGTAAGATATTCTGATCAGCAGGATTCGTACATTTGAGCCCCTGAGGCAAAATAGCACCAAGTTGAGTTCAAGGAATTGCATTGCAGTGGTGTACTAGAGACAGGGGTTTGTGTACCAGTCAAAGCATTAAAACCAGTCCAATAAAGGTAGGCAAAGTCTTAATCATAAACTTCATGTTCTTAGCAGGTTTGCATGCTAAGAAATATTAATTTTATTCTGATGGCAAGCCATTGGGAAAATTTGTGAAAAGATTTTTACTTCAGAAATCTCATTCTGAAGACATTATGGGTGAGTCTGATAGAGCAAATAGAACCAAAGAAGAATATAAGCAGAACCTTAAAAATAGTAGCAATGACTATGGATTTATACAATTTCTGTAGTGAGAATAAATTGGAAGTACATAAATGAAATGACTTTCTTTCTCATAAAATCTGACTTTAAAAAACCCTCCAATTATTATTATGTTACGCATAACTGAGGTGTGTGGATATTAACTTACCATTAAGTTAAAAATTCTGTTTCCAAGAGAGGATCAAGGCAGGTAAACATCACACGTAACAGAATTCAACTTAGTAAATCTCTTTTTTTTCCTGCACAGGCATGTTGCTACATATTATCATATATGCTCACTGGGATTTAATTTCTAGATATATAATGTGTAAATTTCTAAATTATAGTAGGATAAATTTTTATTGAACCACGTGTTTCTTTGATAATTATATAAAAGGACTAAAGTGACTGTTAAAGATTGAGACATGTGAGCAAATGATTCCTGAACAGGTTAACATGGGGCATTGTTGGTGAACTTGTGTTCTCTCTCCTATTTCTCATCCTCTTTCCTAATGCCTCTTTCCTAATTCCTTATTGACCACTGTTTATCAAGTGCATTGGGATTCTGTGTGATTGTTGCAGGCTAAATGTTTGTGTACCCCCAAATTGATATGTCAAAGTCCTCGTCCACAATGGGATGGTGATTGGAGGTGGGACTATGGGATGTAATTAGATTTTGATGAGGTCACAAGGGTAGGATTCTCATGATGTGATTAGTAAGTTTATAAGAGAAAGAGAGATCTCTTTCTTTATGAGTTGAAGAAATAAATGTAATCATAGCTTTTTCTTACTCTGTTTTATGGCAGCTCCTTAATTTTACCTATCAGTAATGATTTGAGTAGATGTTTGTTAGTTTATTCCTTTGACACAAATGTTTTTGAATATATGTGCTTTGAAACTAAGACATGAAACTAAGAAATTAATACATCATTGATACATTAATAATGTATTAATCTACTGGTTCCAATCAGCCTTTACCATATAAAAAGCATTTCAGTGGAAATATTTTAACATTTACCTGATACAACTGTTTCTCTACTGTCTTTCCATGTGGATATTTTAAGAGTCTGGAATTTTTCTTGAAGGCTATATTTTAATAACTGATTCAATCCCTTTAATAGAATCAGAATTTCTATGTCTTCTCAGTCAGGTTTTGGTCAGTTTTATCTTTTAAGTATTAGTTAATTTTATCTAAATTGGCAAACATATTTATATATAGTCATAAATAATCTTCTTATTATCTTTTAAATATTTGAATCATCTATAGTAATGCTATGTTTTTTAACTTCTCTTTTGGTAATTTATTTCTTTTTTCTTGAACAATCTTGCAACAGTTTTGTTTCAAAATTATTAGTATGTTAAAAAAGCATTATTAAATAAGTCCGTAGTTTTTTTTTTCCAGATATCATTAGCTTTTATCTAATGTCATCTTTCTCTTCTAAGATCTCATCTAGGATACTATATTATAACTCATTGTCATGTTTTATTATTCTTCTACTGTCTGTAACAGTTTTCAAACTTTCCTTGACTTTGATGACGTTGGCCATTTTTGAGGAATACTGGTCAGGTGCTTTATAGGATATCCTGCAACTGAGGTTAGTTTGATGTTTTTCATGATGACACTGAGGTTATGTGGCTTGGGGAGGAAGCCATAGAAATAAAGAGCCTTTCTTATTGCATCATTGTTGATGCTAACCTTGATCACCTGGCTGGGACAGTGTTTGTCAGGTTACCTCTGCATAAAATTACACCTTTTTTCTCCCCTTTCCATGATATTGTCTTTTAAAGGAAGTCACTATGTGCAGAAAGCACGAGGAGCAGAAAGTTATGTTCTAACCCTTGAGGGAAGAGTATCCATATAAATTACTTGGGATTCTTCTGCACAAAAGATTCATCTATTATCTCCCATGTATTTGTTTGTTTGTTTGTTTGTTTATTCAATCACTTATTTATACAGATATGAGATTATGAATATTTATTTTATACTTTGGGTTATAATCTAATACTAGTTAATATATTTTTTGGCTTAAATTGTTTCAGTTTTGGCTATTGAGAACTCTATCAGTTGGCTCCTATGTCCCTTTGACGTCCTATGCATACTTATATTATTTCTTCATAGATAAGGTTTTGTTGTTCTCCCTGATGCATCTGGCTTTTTCAAGATTCTTTCTTTGTCTTTGATTTTCTGCAGTTTTAATATGATATCTCTATTTTTTGGTATTTATCCTGTTTATTTTGTCTGGCCTTTCTGATCTGGGTTTGGTGTCTCTCATTAGTTTTGGAATTTCCTCAGCCATTATTACGTAAAGATTTCTTCTATTTCATTTACTACTTTTTTCTCCTTCTGGTATTCCCGTTACCTAGATGTCATGTCTTCTGTGATTGTGTCAGAGCTCTTGGATAGTCTGGTGCATATTTTTAAATTCATTTTTCTCTTTTCTTTTTTTGTTTTGGAAGTTCTTATTGACATGTCTTCAATCTTAATAATTCTGTGTCCCAGTCTACTGATAGCCAATTAAAGGTGTTCTTCCTTTCTGTTAACTCGTTGTTGTTGTTTTAATGTTAAGCGTTTCTTTATGATTCTTTCTTAAAGATTACATCACTCTGCTTATATTACTCATCGATACTTGCTTGTTGCCTTCTTTTTCCATTAAAGCCTGTACCAAAATGTGTGTTTGTTTTCTAGGGCTGCCATAGCAAAATACCAGAAACTTAGAGGCTTAAACAACAGAAATTTCACTTTTCATAATTCTGGAGACTAGAAGTCCAAGATCAAGATGTCCACAGGTTTAGTTTCTTCTGAGACCTCTCTCCTTGGCTTACAGGTGGCTGTCTTCTTGCTGTGTCACCACCTGGTCTATCCTCCTCACTGCCTCGGGATCTTAATTACCAGGAAAAATTGGATTGCTACTCCACAATGGAGGTAAGGAAGGTATAATTAGAGTACAGGGCATTCCTTAGGGAATTTCTTACTATTACCTTGCCCTGTGATTAAAGTCAATGGAAAACTACAAAAACCCAAGTCACTTTTTTGTTGTTGATTTTTGATTTTCAAATCAGCTTGAGTACACTTTTTGCATTTTCAAAGAATGTATGTTTTACATTCTGCATTTGAGGTGCAGTGTAATTAGACCAAATTGTTAATTTTAGTGTTCAAATTTCTGAAATCTTTACAAGAACTTTGTTTACTTATTCTATCATTTATTGAGAGAAGTGTGTTAAATCTCACCTATTTCTATTTTACTATCTATACTTAAGTTATTTTATTTTATATATAGATTTTCAATTATTATATATTCCTATTGCATCAACCCTTCATCCTTGTGAAATAGCTGTTTACCTTGACTAATGATTTTTTACATAAAATCTTGTTTGATATATATATAGCTATCAAAACATTCTTCTGGTTGGTTGTTGGCATCATGTAGGTTTTACCATCTCTTTACTTTCAGTCTTTATTTATCTTTAAGCAAGTAAGAAAAATGTAGTTGAAGTTTTTCCAGCTTGATTGAGATATAAATGACATGTAACACTGTGTAAATTTAAATTGTACTACATGATGGTTGAATATAATTATATATTGTGAAACGATTACCACAAAAAGGTTAGTTAATATTTACCATATAATATAATTACATTTTTTGTGTGTGGTGAGAATATTTAAGATCCCCTCTCTTAACAGCTTTCAAGTATATAATTCAGTATTGTTAACTGTAGTCACCATGCTATATATTGGATCACCAGAACTAGTTCATCTTATAACTGGAAATGTATATATTTTGACCAACATCTCCCCATTTTCCCCAACCCACAACCTCTGGTAACCATGACCCTACTCTCTGTTTCTGTGACTTTGGCTCTTTTTTTAATATCCCACATATAAGTTGCACCATATAGTATTTGTCTTTCTCTGTCTGGCTTGTTTCACTTAGCACGATGCCTTCAAGATCCATCCATGCTTTTGCCAATGGCAGGATTTCCTTCTTTTTTTATGTCTGTGTAATATTCCCTGGGATGTGTCTACCACATCTTCTTTACCAGTTCATCCATATATGGACACTTAGTTTGTTTCCATATCTTGGACATTATGAATTATGCTGCAGTGAGCATAGGGGTGCAGATACCTCTTTGAGATCCAGATTTTATTTCCTGTGGCTATATTCTCAAGGTAGAATTGCTGGATCATATAGTTGTTCTATATTTAATTTTTTAAAAGATCTCCATAGTGGAAACTGTTTTAAGGAAACTGTTTTCCATAGTGGCTGAACAGTTTACACCCCTACAATACAGTGCACAAGTATTCCTTTTTCTCCACATCCTCACCAACATTTTTTATCTTTTTAAAGATAGACATTCTAATAGGTGGTAGGTGATTGCTCATTGTGGTTTTGATGTCCTTTTGTCTGATGATTAGTGATGTTGAGTATCTTTCCATGTACCTGTTGGCCATTTGTATGTCTTCCTTGGACAAATGTCTATTTCAAACACTCCACTATTTTTTTAATTGGATACTTTTGTTTGTTTGTTTTGCTATTGAGTTGTATAAGTTTCCTATATAATTTTGATAATACTCTTTATCAGATAAATGATTTGCAAATTTTTCCTCTCAGTCCTTAGGTTACTTTTTCATTTTGTTGATTGTTTCTTTGGCTGTGCAGAACTTTTTATTTAATCTAGTCCTACTTACTTATTTTTGCTCTTGTATTTTGTGCATTTGGTGGCAAATCTAACAAAAATCATTGCCAAAACCAATGTCAAGGAGCTTTACTCCTGTGTTTTCTTCTAGGAGTTTAATGGATCTGGTCTTACATTTAAGTTTAGTCCATTTCAAGTTAAATTTTGTGAGTAGTGTAAGATAGGGATCTAATTTCATTCTTTTGCAAGTGCATATCCTGTTTTACCACTTATTAAAGAGACTATCCATTCCCCATTGAGTATTTTTCACTCCCTTGTCAAATATTAGTTGACTATATTAATTTTTTGTTGTTTTTTTTAATTTTTTTAATCAGTTATCAGAGTCTTAACCTCTCATTTGGAGTAGTTAGTCTATTAATTTTATACTATTTTTTTCTTCTATTTGAGCTACTTCCTGTTTTCAGTCCTTGAGTATACAGAGATATTTAATTTCATGGTATCTTTATTCTATTGTGGAAAAATCTTGTTCATTATCTACTCAATGTTTCTATCCCATTTTTTTCTTCTTTCTTTCCTCTCAGTGATTCCAACTAAACATATGTATGAACTTTTTTTTTTTTTTTTAACCATATGTAACACATGTCTTTACACTCTTTTCACATGTTTTCATTTTGGTCCTTCCAGTGAGTCAGTTTATATGTAATCCATTGATCTAGTTTTTCAGTTCATTGTACTTTGAGCCTTGTACTTTGACTTAATTTTTATCTCTGGGTATAAGGAGTTCAAGTCACGCTTGGCAAAGCATGAAGAGTTGCCAAAGATGTTAAAATTATCCCTCTTTTAAGTGTCATGTATGTCTGTAAAATCAAATGTGATGTTCAATACAAATATCTCTGTTCCTGTGAGTTCTGTGGGTTAAGATCCTGAGAAATAAAATTTTCTATCACATAATCTGGCAGGTACATCCAAAACATATATTTAATATTTCTGTGTCATACAAAAAAGAGCAACTGGATACATGTGATGTAAAGGTGAATTAGGGTTTATTGAAGAAAATATAAAAGCAGCAAAAGAACAGAATGCATATCATTCCCTCATGTCTCATTATTGCACACAGAGGTATACTTATACTTGGCATCACTGAACTGGATACACAATGGAAAAGGAAGGCTTCAATAGAGTGACCGAGTCCACATGACTCTGCATGCTGATAGGGACATCAGGGAAGGAATCACCTAGGAGACTGGGAGCTTCTTGGTTGAGAAAGTGGGCTTAGCAAAAAAGGGGAACTTCTGAAACTTGGCATTTGTACCAGCCTATTTATATGGAGGTAACATGGGCGGTTCTTTGCCAGTCTACCAAAAGGGGAAAGTGGTAAGCCTTTAGGGCATCTGAGTTTGTCTCTCCTCATTCTGATTTTGATTTAACCCTAGATTTCATAAAAATATTCTAAAATGTTGAGTTTTTAAATAACTTTGTACCATGCAGTTGCATCAAGTAAACATGCACATGTGTAAATATGTGTTCAACATCTATACCTCTTTGGGCAGATGTGTTTAGTATTAAGGTGCTTGGCTTATTTATGACTTTCAATTCATTGAAGGTTAACCTATTTATGAAGACAAGTAATTTCTATTGTGGATGCATAAAAAGAAGCAATATAATTAAAATTCATTTTGGAGCTATTTTTAATAGGAAGAATGTATCATTTAAACTTGGATATAAATAATAAAGTTGACCCATTTTGAAAAGACAGGTGTGGAAGGTTTCCTCGATATTATTTCATGCATAGTCAGCCCAGTTTCAATGAAATATATATTATATTTTAAGAAGACTTCACTACATTCAGTATGATTTTATTTATTAGAGAATGTAGTATTGCTTAATTCACAGATTAAATTCTAGGAACCTAGATCATTTTTTCAGGTCTGCCCTTTCTTCCATGTACCAGATATAATGAGACCATCACAATGGTACCATTGTTCTTGATTTTCTCTTTTTCCTTTCCAAGGTTATTATTTAAATAGTCTATCATTCCTGAGAGCCTTGATTATAGGGACTGCAGGTCTTAATTATAGGGACTACATTTTCTGTTCTATAGGTAAACACATAGATTAGAAAGTCCCCTTAAATTGATATACACTCCTTTCTCAATTCTAGTAAAGCTAAGTATCTAATTTTGGCATCTGTGAAGAGAGGTCTAAGTTTCGAAAGCAATTTGCATAAAAGTGATCTTTTCTACTATTAAGATACTAACAGTTGTGTATTCCAGAAGTTTCAAGCTCTGAGAACTTTCAGGGCAATGCGTGTTAGTCATAAATTATCAACGCAGTTCCAGTTCCTTTCCCATATTGGTATGTGGGACTTGGAAATATTTACAGCACCCTGAGACTGCTGAGATGGTATTGGAGGATGTTCTTATAGATTGCTAAAGTACTTGAGGGTGGGTGTCCTGGAGGATGTTCTTAAAGATTGCATACATTGATTGTTGTTTTATAGTTCTGTAAGAGTCTACACTGCCACTAAATGAATATCATTTCAGCTCCAGTTCCAGTGATTTTCCTGACATACAATGGATGCTTTGATTATTTATTTTTTTTATTTCACCTGAAAGGCAAAAAGTAGAGGTGGTTTTTTGTTTTGTTTTACTTTGTTTTGCAAGAAATATTTTTTAAAATAGCTATAAAAGATGTTTATTCTCCCAAGGAAAAATATGGGCCAAGGAATGAATATAATGTTTTTGTTGTTGTTGTTGTTGTTACATGGGGAAACAAGCAATAGTTTTAGCAGAAAAAGGTGATATAGTGGATTTATTTTCTTTTCCTTTCTTCTTTTAAAAATATTTTCAGATCAAATTTTGAAACAGAAAATTTTCTACCTGATGAATTTTAAGTACTATAAATTTGCATCCAAAATCACCACATTTTTCTCATTTCTTAAGTTGCCACAGCGATTTTTCACAATTACCATAGGAGTTTTAAGGCCAGTAATTTGGAAAGTGTTCTGCCATACTCCATATGCAGATCATAGATATGCAGCTACTCATGACAGAAAATTAATAGACCATCTTAATGACCCTCTGATTTTCCCTGTTGTTCCAGCAGCTGACTCAATCCCCAACAGCTATAATTAAACAGAGCAAGCTGTCAAGGAAGATAGCTGCTCTTGTTAATTCTGTAAACCACCATGTTGGCTTTTCCTATTATGCTCTGTGGCTGACACACAATCTTGAAAGCATTTTGCCAAAGCAAATTGCCAGTGGATAAAACTCTAAACAAGCAGCCTGTGGAATGAAGCTGAAGATGTTGGTGAACTACACCATCACCTTACTATTTTCAGTGTTGAAACAGGATGTCCTGGGGCAAATACAATAAATACTATTGTATTTTAAATAAATAATGAATAAAACATAAAAAAAACATTACATTTTTATCTTGTGTAACTGAATCTCATAATAGATCAGTTGGAAGTTACTCTTTTATAATACTCGACATAGATGCCTTAAGCAGTTTGTTTTCTTGAAAGCTATTATCATGTAAATCAAATTCTCATGTTAAATGAACACCTCTTATTCTTACATGCTTTCTCACCTGTAGACCATTTTCATTAGGCAGCTCCTCTATGTCTAAAAAGAACCAATTTATATGAGATGTAGAAACAGTTCAACCCATTAATAGGACCAATTTTAATGCAATTTCTTAAATATAGAAAAACACTATACAGCACAATTGTTATGCAATTGTAGTTTGTTTGGGGGTAGATAAATAGCAGAAATCAGAAGGAAGCTAAATCTCTCTAGTTAGGATAACTTCTAAGAATTCACACATTGTATATGAATAAATTGCTGAGGTGTGAGTTTGCAGTTAGTGATTTTATGCTATCCCTATCTTTGTGATCAAGGAATTCACAAGTAAAATGGGAACTGTAAAACTCAACTTTTTATGGGTACGTATACATGGTTTTAAAATATAAAATTATTATTATAATGTATATGGTTAAGAGTTAATCTCCATTGTCAATCTCCCTCTTGTCCTTATTTAAGCTCCCACCTCATGACAAGTGGAGTGTCATTTAGTCTCCTTTTCTTTTACTACCATAGTTTTCCATCTGCCTATTAGTTAATTTCTGAATACATTTACTTTTGACCATCTTTAAAATCAAGAAAAATAAGGCAATTATTGGGTATAGGTATATGTTCCACATCTCTTGAAAGACTAGAACTAAGAATCAGAAACTTCAAGCATTACTCTCCTTCTGTGCAAATGTTTTTATGATTTCTATGAAAAATCACAGCTCCTTTGTCTTGTCCCATTTTAGAGATGTTATCCTATAAAAAATATATTATTAAGTAGTTTCCATTATAGGAGAAGAAAACTGGCCCTCTAAATAAAATAAATGTATTCCATACATTTTCACTGGCAATGAAACTGGACAGAAAAATCAATTTTAATGAACATTTTCTGGGTATTTTTGGGTCCCTTTGACAGCATTTTCATTGAAAAAGCTGGAAAGAAATAGCAGATACAAAGTCACATGGAAATTTATTTTTCATAAATAATTTTAGAAATGCAACATAAAATTTCATCTTTTGTAAGAGAAATCTTCCTAAAAACAATTTTATACTGCCTGATATAATCAGTGTCCAAGCAATAGATTTATGAGTAGTGAGTGGCTTATTAGTTATGTTAGTGTGCACTTTAATGTTTCTTAAGTATTCTGGATGAAAATAATTTTTTAGATAAATTTCTTCAGAGAAAAAGATTAAGTGGAAAACACTTGAAAATTGTGAGAAGGGGCACTCCTTGAAATCTCCCCTTGAATGTACAACAAGTTAAACAGCAATAATTCAACAAAGATTTCCTATGCAACACACAAACATGTCTGAAATGAAAGAACTCTGCAAGAACTATCTGACTCAATAGGAAAGAGCAATATAATAACAATGGGTACACCAGAAAGAGAAGAGAGGGAGAAGGACACGGAGAGTCTATTCAAACAAATAGTCAATGAAAACTTCCCAAATCTATAGAAAGAACTTGGATCCTTGAATGCAAGAACCAAACAGAATACCTAAATACCTCAATCCTAATAGGCTTTCTCCAAGCCACATTATGTTGAAGCTGTCAAAATTGATGACAAAGTAAGAAATCTCAAGGCAGCTAGGGAAAAGAAGACGGCAACCTACAAAGGACACCCATTAGATCATCATCAGATTTTTCAGCAGCAACTCTACAAGCCAGAAGGGAGTGGAATCAAATATTCAAACTACTGAAAGAGAGAAATTACCAGAAAAGAATAAGTTATCCTTTAGATCTGAAGGAGGAATGAAGACCTTTCCAGTAATGCAGAAGCTGAGGGAATTTTCCACTACAAGGCCTGCATTACAGGAAATACTGAAGGAGGTTATTCTACCTGAAACAAAAAGACAAAAGGATACAAAACTATGAGTAAGATTACTGACAGACAGACAAAAGTAGGAAATGGCAGCCCCTACAGAGAATATGGCACTATACACTTAAACATAGCATAAAAAGTAAAGAATATATATATTCTTTATAACAAGAAGATAATTTGCTACTGCAACTCATAAATAAACTCACAGCATAAATAGGGGATAATGTATGAGAGGAAAAACATAAAAGGGGAGGGAATAAAGGTCTGAATTTGCACAGGGGGACAGAGATAAGATGCATGTGGAAGAGTAAAAATTGCTATATATATGAAAATTTCTTTTTCATACACTTAACAGTAACCACTCAAAAAACCCAGAACTGAGACACATAATATAAAAAAAGACGAAACAAAGGAAAAAAGCATAGAATACCACCAAACTAAAATAACAGAGAGAAACACAAAGGTAAAGAAACAATGGAGACACTGAGCTACCAGAAAACAAAAAATAAAATGGCTATGGGACATCCTTATATATGAATAATCACCCTAAATGTAAATGGACTGAATTCACCAATAAAAAGTCACAGAGCAGCAAATTAGATCAAAACACAAAACCCAACCTTGTACTGCTTCTAACGACACATCTCAGCCACAAGGAAAAACGTAGATTTAAACTACAAGGGTAGAAAATGACACTCCAAGCAAATGGCATCCAGAGAAAAGTGGGTGTATCCATACATATATCTGACAAAACAGACTTCAGGATAAAAAAAGTAACAAGAGACAAAAATGGACATTTCATAATGAAAAAGGGGACAATACAACAGGAAGACTTACCATTTATCAATATACTAGGTGTGCAAAAAAAATGTATACAAGTGGACACTTTGGTCAATGTTGTTCAAGCAGTAGTTCGCCATAATCAGAAGTGTCTGGACGCTGATGATAACCACCTTGAGCACCTCTTGTAATTGTAGAACTCAATCATTACTTGTATTCATCTTTTGTTATCAGTATATATTGAGTATAACAAATTTAATAGTTTTTTTTCCTTTCTTAAAATGTGTATACATTTTTTGGCACCCTCTGTATATGCTCCAAGTCAGGGAGCACCAAAATGTATAAACCAATACTAACAAACAGAACTAAAGGGAGAAACTGACAAAAGCACAATTATAGTAGGGGACCTAAATATTCCATTGACAGCTATGGATAAATCATCCAAACAGAAAATCAATACGGAAATATCAGCCTTAAATGATACATTAGACCAAATAGTCGTAATTGACATTTACAGAGCCCTTCATCTTAGAACATCAGACTATACATTCTTTTTTATTGCACATAGAACATTCTCAAGGATAGACCCTATGTTGGGAAATAAAATTAGCCTCAGTAAATTTCAGAAGATTGAAATCATATGAAGCATGTTCTCCAACCATGATACTTTGAAATTGTAGATCAACTGCAAAAAGAAAGTGGGAAAAACCACAAATATGTGGCGATTAAATAACGTACTACTGAAAAATGACTAGGTCAAAGAAGAAATAAAAGGAGAGATCAAAAGATACATAAAAAGAAATGAAAATGAAAATACATCATATCAAAATTATTGGGATGCTGTGAAAACAGTGTTAATAGGGAAATTTATATGATTGCAGACTATCTCAAGAAAGAAAAGTCCCAAATAAACAACCTGACATTACATCTTAAAGAACTAGAAAAAGAACAAATGAAACCCAAAGTCAGCAGAAAGAAGGAAATAATAAAAATTAGGACAGAATTAAATGAAATAAAGAACAAAAAGACAATAGAAAAAAATATTGCAACAAAGATCTTTTTCTTTGAAAAGATCAGTAACGTTGACAAACCATTGGCTAGACTCACTAAGGAAAAAAGAAAAAAGGCACAAACAAAATCAAAAATGAAAGAGGAGTTAAAATGGATACCAAAGAAATACAAAAAAATATATACAAGAATACTGTGAAGGACTATATGTCACCAAAATCAATAACCTAGTAGCAATGGACAAATTCTCTGAAATACAAGGTATAATCAAACAATATAGTGAATGTTTAAATAAAAAAAAATTACAGTACAAGATACATTGCCATTAATCCCCCTCAAAATACTCCCCCTCACTTTGAATACACGTATCCCATCCCATTATTACAGTCTTTTACTGTAATATATATATATGTATATATATTTATATATAAAAATTTATATATAAATATAATATAATTTATGAATGTATAAATGTATAAATATATATTTATATATAATTAAATAAATATAAATATATTTATACATATATTATGTTTATAAGTATATTATATTTATATATTATATATAAATATACATTTATATATTGACATATATAATATGTCAATATATATTTATATATTTATTATATATTATTATATATTTATATAAAAATATAAATATATTTTATATAAATATATAAATATATTATATATAAACATATAAATATATAATAATAAATATATATATTAGATACATAATAAATATATATAATAAATAATATAAAATAAATCTATATATGATATAGAATATATATCATATATAATAAATGTACATATAATAAATATATATATTATATATAATGAATATATAATAAATCTATACAAATATAATATATAATAATTATATTATATATATATAATTATATATTATTATATAATATATATTATTTATTATATAATATAATAAATATATATATAATGAATATATATAATAAATATATATCATATATAATAAATATATGTAATAAATATATAATATAAATATAACATATAATAATGTATAATGTATAATCATGCATATTATATATAATTAATATATATTAATATATTAATATTAATTAATATATACATTATTATACATATACCACATATTATGCATTATATACATGTACACATTAATTAATATTATATAATTATTTAATTAATATTAATTAGTATATACATAATATATAAATATATAATCGATACACATGTCAATTAATATAATTAATTAATATTAACTAGTTAATATTAATTAATATATACATTAATATATAAATGTATATATAATACATTATATAATATATAATATATGATCTATATTAATATATAATATGTATCGATATATAATAAATTATATAATATAATCAATATATAATATTGTACAATAATATATATAAATATAATATATATCATATATAATATACATTATTATATATTATATAATAATATAATAAATAATAAATATATTTATTATATATAATATATGTAATAAATATATAATAAATATATATGTAATATATATATAATAAATATATAAATATATAAATATATATAATAAATATAAATATATATAAATATAGTTATATATATTTATGTTTATATTTATTCATATATAAATATGAATAAATATAAATAAATATATATTAAATATGAATTAATAAATATATATTTATATAATAAATATATAAATATTTATATATAAATATAATATATAAAATTATATAAATATTTATATATAAATATATATAAATACATATATATTTATAAATATATATATATAAATATATATATTTATATATAAATATAAATACATATATATTTAATTTAAACCTTCACCCTATGTTTTCGTCACACCTCATATATAACCTTCCAAGTCTGAATCATGAAGAACTAGAAATATAAATAAGTCAATCTACAAAAAGGAAATTGAAACAGTGAAATAGAACATTTCCAAAAGCAAAAGTTCAGGACCAAAAGGCTTCACTAATGAATTCTACCAAACATTGAAAGATGATTTAGTATCTATCCTCCTCACACTCTTCCAAAAAATCGAAGAAGAGACAATACTTCCTAACTCATTTTATGAGGCCAACGTTACTCTGATACCAAAACCTGGTAAGGATAACACAAATAAAGAAAACTACAGGCCAATATCTCTGATGAATATAGATGCAAAAATCCTAAACAAAATTCTAGCAAATCTAGCACAACAATACATTAAAAAGATTACACATCATGATGAAGTGGGTGTCATTCCAGGGGCATGAAGATGGTTCAACATATTTAAATTTATCAATGTGATACACCACATAAACAAATTAAAGGATAAAAATCATAAGATCATATCAATAGATGCAATAGAGAAAAGATTTGACAAGATACAACATCCATTTATGATTAAAACACTTAATAAAATTTGTATAGAAGAAAACTACCTCAACATAAAGGCTACATATCATATACCCTCAGCTGGTATCATACTTAATGGTGAAAAATTGAAAGCTTTTTCTATAAGATCAGAAAGAAGACAAAGATGCCCCCTCTCACCACTGCTATTCAACATAGTATTGGAAGTCCTAGTCAGAGCAATCAGCCAAGAGAAAGAAATAAAAGGAATCCAAATTGTGAATGAAGAAGTGAAATTGTCACTTTTTGCAGGTGACATGATTCTTTATATAAAAAACCCTAAAGACTCCACCAAAAATACTGTTAGAAACAACAAACAAATACAGTAAGGTTGCAGGATACAAAATCAATTGTACAAAAACCCATTGCATTCCTATATACTAATAATAAAATTTCAGGAAAAGAAATGAGAAAAACAATTCATTTTACAATTGCAACAAAAAGAATAAAATACGTTAGAATAAACTTAAGAAAAGCTGTGAAGGACCTATATACTGAAAAATGTAAGACATTATTAAAAGAAATTGAAGAAGACAGAAAGAAATGGAAAAATATTCCATGTTCATGAATTGAAAGAATCCATATAGTTAAAATGGTCATAATACCCAAAGCAATATACAGATTTCTTGCAATCCCCATCAAAATCCCAATGGCATTTTTTCAAGAAATAGAAAACATAAAAAAGTCGTTAGGTTTGTGTGGAATCACAGAAGACCTCGAATGGCCAAGCAATTCTTTAAAAAAAAAAAAAAAAAATCATGGCTGGAGGTATCACACTCCCTGATCTTGGGTGGTAGTTTTCTCAAATCCATATATGTATTAGTAGTCAGCTGAAGACTCCAGAGGTCTGCTTTGCAGACTCTCAAAGTCCCCTATCTATGCAGCTCACTCTTCTGTACTTTGCCCTGTGAACTTGAGCCTTCTGGATTTCTCAGGACATTTAGCTTCAGCTCCTCCATTCAGATCTCTCCCTGGGCTCCACTAATTTTGCCCCAGGTGGAAACTTTCTTTATGCAATACGCTAGTGCAATCACAGGGCTCATTTGCTTTCTTTCTCTCACGGATCACTTACCTTAATTCCCTGATGTCCCCAGGTTTAGAAACTGTAGTCTTTTTTTATATATTTATATTTTATTTTTCAGTTATTTCAGATAGAATATCAAGTCATCCCCTGTTACTTCAGCTTGTCTGAGAGTAAAAATCAATGACCATTTATTTATAATAAATATTTTCATGTAAGTTAAGAAAGTTCATGTAACATATATAATATGTGAAGATTTAATAGAGAGGTCTCTGTTACTATATATAACCCTTAAAATTAGCAGAACTTGACTTTAAATGATCAGGGCCTTCTGTTCCTAGTTCATGTTCTAACTTTCTGCTTGCTCATTTTGAGCCATTACCATATTTGAATTTGACACCAAAAACTATTTAGACAGAATGAACTGATGATTACTAAATGTCAACTTATTTAAAAAACTTCTCTCTTCTAGCTTAATAAGCAATTGCAGTTTTGCACTTCTGTGGGATATTTATGTGCACAACAAAGAAAGCTAAAATTGCGATGAGTATTTTCAGACATGATTCTATAACATTATAATATTCCAAATGAAAGAAGGGTTGAAATTAGATATAAATATGATATTGTTTATATTGCTTCATAATTCATTAAATATGATTTTTAAAAATATTGGCTCAAGAAAAATGAAGTATACATGAGCTTCTACCAGACACTGCTTCAAATTATCTTTGCAGATAAGAACTGAATAATAGAAAATATATAGGTGTGGTGTATTTTCTTTTTAAAAAGAGTGCATAAGTTAAACATTTATTTTGAAGTTTTAATATAAGGGTTAAATAATTATTTCATTATATTACCCTCATAGGTCAAGTAATAGTGCTCTATTTTATTTTAAGGTGTAATAAAATACTACAATGCAGGATAAATTTGCATGATAATCTAAGTTAAGGAAATGACTGACACAAAATATATTTAAAAACGTTTTTAGGAATATGTACTGATGAGTACACTGAAAAGTGGTTCTTTAGTTGTTGCAGAAAAAACGGCGAGGACTGAGAGACTCGAGCGGCATGCAGAGATCAGGGAGAACACAGCCACAGCTTTATTACGCCTGTGGGCTCAGTGGGATTGTTGCCAAAGACTGAGCACTTACCGGGATCTGGCGCTTTGTTTTATAGGGTTAGGCCTCCGGGTTTGTGGGGATTCGCGCCATTGCTATTGTGGTGCTAGGGATTGGTTAAATCTGGGAAGGGAAGGGTGGGGTGCTGGGGAGCTCCGTCCCTAACAGCTGTGATCAATCAACATTGTTTTGACGGGAAAGCCTCTAACTGCTGTGTTTGCAGGAAATTGCTCCAATAAGGTATCGGAGGAGGGAGGGGGATAGAACCTCCTAGCGGTGTGCAGGAAAAAAACGTCCCAACATAGTAACATACCCAATTTTAAAAGTCTTATAAATTAGAACAGTATATTATGTAGTTTAACCTTTCACATGAAACCTTTATACTCAGAAAAAAGAAAAACTTTAAGCAAACACTAAATTCTAAATTAGAGGAACCCATTTCATTTGAGGGCTAACCACAGATAATTAAGCCTTAAGACACTTGTAATTTTACTAATTTAGAAAAAATATTTATCCAGCCTTACTTGAATTAGTTACAAATATCTAGGACAGTCTGACAGAATACTTTATTAAATTAATACAAAAAATATTCTGGTAAATAATTTTAACTGGTAAATAATTTTCCATGTCATTTATTAGTATTATGCTTATAAAAAGAAACTAAATAAGTCCAGATATTCAAGAATGCATTTCTTGAAACAAGAAAAACAAACTTACATAAGAGCCATATACCCAGCAATCATTGCATATCTCAGAGTCCAGGGTTTCTTATCTCCAGGAACACAGGACAAGGAAGCTGTTATTCTCTGGAGGCCAACATTATTTGATAAATGCTCCTATTAATTGATTCCACAAATTAACTACTAATCTGGAGCTTTGAATTATGAATACTGCTAATCTATTTATTTGATAGCCAGCTTTCAGCAGTTTACAAATTAAAAATTGCCTACATTGTTTTCTGGGTTGGATTAATTAACAGATTTATCCTAGTTGTGGGAAAATAAGATCTTCACTTTTAATTTCCTTTGACCCGCTTTCTCTGTCCACAGGACCCCCTTCAGAGGTTCATCAGAAAGAGAAAATTAAAATGCTGTCAAAAGATTAAAACACTATTTAGCACAGAGGAATTTTTTTTCAGGGTCTATACATTATGTGGAGCCATTTTAAAACTGCCCTCCTGGGGGAAATCTTTCAGATAGCCAGGTTGTGCTTCAAACAAACACATGTGGGTGAAAATTGTCTCCTGTGCCAGGTCAAACTACTGACATAATTTTTGATGGCACTATCTGGTAGAGAGCCAAAGAGGGTCTAACAAATAACATGACTCTAGTTAATGTGTTCTTGTGGTTGGTTACACACCTTTATCTGCATGGAGGGCAGTCCAAGAACAACATTTTTATTAAAGTGTTCAGAGTCAGTTGACTTTAGGAGGACTGACATTTTAGAAAACATTGATGGTGGATCTCTACCTATCGTTTATATCCATCACAGAACTATTATTTCCTTATTCTTCTGTTATTTGAATCAGCAGAGCTTAAGTATTTCTTATTTGCTGACTGCAAATTACATTTAGAATTTACAACTTGTCAACATATATTCATAATTTTATGTGCAGCATAATGGATGTATATTCACTTCCATCATAAATATTAAATTTTTACATAATTTTAGATGAATGATACTTGGAACCCTGGTATCAAACATTAAGAACTCTTGCCATAGGTTTATCCCTGAAATCTGAAACATAAATATAAGAGCAATTACCAGGAGAATAAGACATTTTTAAAAATACCTTCCTAGACTTTACACAGAGTTCTGGCAGAATTATAAAATGATCCCAAGATTCTTATCCCCTAGTGTACATCTACTTTCTGTCAGTTATTCAAGAAAACACTAACATAGGTGTTTCTTTGATGGATTTTGAAGATATTAAATTCCCAATTTAGTTAAGTTTAAAGTCAGTGGGCCAAAACTAATCAGGTAAGACTTCAAAAGGTGCGAGGGGCTCTTCCTAGTGTAAAAGATTAAGAGAGTGAGAGAGAATCAATAAAAGAGAGCTTCACCATTGCTGGATTTGAAAATGGATGGGACCAAATTGAAGAGGATTTATGGCCTCTTCAACTTCAAAGCCAACGACACCATGTGAAATGCCTTCTACCCTTTGAATATCCTTCTCTTGTGTTATCTCTCTCACCCAGGCAGGAAAAGTTCTCCACTTTTACAGACTTGTATAATTAGATTAGGCCAACCTGAATCTAGAACAATCTCCCCATCTCAAAGTTCATATTCTCAATCACATCGCTAAAGTCCATTTTCAATGTAAGGTAACATATTCAGAGGTTCCAGAGATTAAGGCATAAACATCTTTTGGAATGGGCAATATTATTCCTAACACAGTCCTCCATTTGGTCCCCAAAGGTTTGTGTCCAACCTACATGCAAAATATATTCACAGTCTTTCAAGGTCTCTAAAAATCTCAGTCTATTAAATAATCAACTCAAAATCTAAAATCTTATCTAAATATCTTCAACACAAAGGCACCAATTCTCACCATGTAAATCATCTTGATCAGATATGGGTGAGACCCTGGGTGTAATATACATTGATGCATAAATCCTTTTCATCTGTGGACATTAAAACTGAAAAAAACAAGTCCCATGTTTCCAAAATACAGTGGTGAGACAGTCATTAAGATAACAATTATAGAGATTCTGGTTGAAAAAGGGAAAACACGAGTAGGAAAAAGAAGTCATTGGTTTTTTCTGCTCACTAACAAGCCAGGTCACATTTGTTCTTTGCTGCATATTCCTTTTTAATCTTTCTTCATGAGTACATATCTGTTTCTTTAATCATTTAAATTGGTCCTCTCTGGATTTGCTCTAGTATCTTGGCATCATTTTGCCCACTTAGGTGTCCGACCTTGCCTGCAGAATTCTACATATGCTTGCTGATTTCTAAGAGAGTGAGCTCCTACATTAAGTCAGAGACAACACAGAATAAATATTTTGATGGAAATTTTTGCTATAAACTTGATATTGATAGTTTATTATTATTTAAATTGACCTTTTAAATATTTTCTCTTTCTTAATTTTTTTCCTACCACGTAGATTTAGGATCTATAAAACCTAAATGAATATATCTTCCCATAATTTCCATTTAACACAAATGTCATTTCCTCTCAAGATAATGCATTATTTAACTACATCACAATTAGTAAAAATTTTGCCAAAATTTACTTTCAATACAAAGAAATTTGCCCTTTTGTTATTATTATTATTATTATTATTATTAATTATTATTATTTATGGTCCAATTATGTTTTTATTAATGAAAATGGATTATTTCATGCTTTTAAAAATTAATTTAAAATTAGTAAATGTAGTTTATTGGTATATAGAATTTACTTGTTCAGAAAATATACCCAGTTTCTGTTTCCTTTTTAATAATTAAAAACAAAATCTATGAGAGAAAAAAGATGATTTATAGAGATTAACTACTTTAGTGAACCACTAGAAAGTGGAAATTGATATTAGTAAGATAAAACATCAAAGATTAAGATTAAAGTATGGCTTAAAGGAAAGTGATTAAGGACGGTGTTTTAAATCTAGGCCACATTCCAAGTGGTTAGCCACAGCTTGCATGGCAGACTTTTTTGGGTGTCTCTCAGGGATCTGCGGGCCCAAGGCGAGCAGTGGTTGCCTGCAGTGTTCTTGGAGCGTTTTGCAGAGTGGCCACAACTCAGTAATAGCACGAGAACTGAATCTGCATTAACTTTGTAAATACCACCAGCACCCCCTTCCTACCTCCAGGTGACTCTCTGGGATGCAGCCCTGCCCAACTTGGGTGGCATCACCAAGGGCACTGTCAGCACTGGGTCAGCCAGCTCAACCTGTGAACTTAAGGAGGCTATTTCAATGGTTGAGCCTTATGGGCAGACTGCACGTGGCAACAGGCTTAGGGGAGCCTGGGCCTTTTGCTAAGCTGTGTCAGGCCTGATACTGGTAGTAGTCAGGCCCAGTTCACAGTGATACCACCCCCACATGACTCCAGGTTCAGCAGAGGCAGCAATCAACCTCATCAAGCTCCAACCTCAGTAGACCCTACCTGGTAGCTCCAGGCTGGTCAGAGCCAAGGCTGACATTGGCTTGCATGACTATTGCAAAGAGACACCAGAAACAACACACCCATAGGCTAGCCTCAGACCACACCAGAGCACTATTTGATTAGCCCCACAAGTGGCACATGCACAGGATTGTCTCAAAGGCATGAGAGCCTACTGGGGCAAATCCTCCTCTGAGAGGTCAGGCCCCAGCAGTTCATATGCTGTGGGCATAGCCAATCTTCACAGCCAGTCAGTCTGAGAGTCAATACCACCCACTGATGTGACAAAAGCAATCAAGCCTTGACTATGACAGGAGAATATGCACAACACACTCAAGGGACTCTCCTGGAACACACACACAGGTGATCAGGCAGACTGTGCCACTGGGCCACATAAGACAACTGCCACATTAGGCCACCCAGCAAAGACTGAGACATAGGAGATCTACCTAATACACAGAAGCAAACACAGATAGGCAGCTAGAATGACAAAACAAAGAAACATGTCCCAAATAAAAGAACAAGAAATATCTCCACCAAAAGAACTAAACAAAATGGAGGCACCCAACCTACCAGAGACCGAGTTGAAAACACTGATTATAAGAATGTTTAAAAAATTTAGTGAGAACTTCAACAAGGAGATAGTAAACATGAAGGAGGACATAGAAACCTTAAATAAGAACCAGTGAGAAATAAAGAATACAATAACTGAAATAAAGAATACACTTGAATGAATCAACAGATTAGATGAAGCAGAAGATCAAATCAGTGATTTAGAAGACAAACAGAAAATACCCACTGAACTACAAAAGGGAAAAGGATTAAAAAAGTGAAGATAGTTAAAGGGACCTTTGGGATAACATCAAGCATAACAACATTCACATCATAGACATAACAGAAGAAGAGAGGGAGCAAGGAATTGAGAACCTATTAGAAGAAATTATGACTGAAAACTTCTCTAACCTGGTGAAGGAAATAGACACATAAGGCCAAGAAATACAGAGAGTTCCAAACAAGATGAACTCAGTCAGATTCACACAAAGACACATTACAATTAAAATAGCAAAGGGTAAGGACAAAGAGAGAATCCTAAAAGCAGGAAAAGAAAGACAACTAGATAGTTACAAGGGAACTCCCATAAGACTGTCAGCTGATTTCTCAATAGGAACTTTGCAGACCAGAAGAGAGTGGCAGAAAATATTCAAAGTAATGAAAAATAAGGGCCTACAACCAAGGCTATCATTTAAAATTGAAGGAGAAATAAAGAGCTTTCCAGACAAGAAAAAGTTAAAGGAATTACCTCCAAATCAGTATTACAAGAAATGTTAAAAGAACTTCTCTAAGAAGAAAAGGGGGGGGGGGCAAACAAACAAAAGATCAAAAATGTGAATAATAAAATGAGGATCACTATGTACCTATCAATAATCACTTTAAATGTAAATGGATCAAATACTCCAATCAAAAGACATAGGGTAGCAGAATGGATAAGAAAACAAGACCCATGCACATGCCTCCTATTTCTGCCTCACAACTCACATTTTGGAGTTAAAAATAAGTAGTGAGAATACATTACCTGGAATGGAAAATGAAGAATCCAATTTTATCCTTTCCCATTCAATTTAGGATCTTTGTAAAACTGAATGTATTCAAATCAAAAAAGTCTTGATAAATTAATCTTTGGGTAGTTGAGAAATTGATGTTATCACAAAGTAATCAGTTTTAACTTTGGAGAATTATAGAATACAATTTAAGTACATAAAGTATGCAAAAGTGAAAATGGAAACCATGAAAATTATACATCAGTTATCATAGTAAACATGAGATCAATTTTACTTAATTGATAGAAATAATTGGAAGTACATGGAAGTAAGAAAAAAAGATACATGATGATTAAGTAATGCTACATGACATTTCCCACTATGACTAGACATCAAGATCACAGTCAAAAAGGAAAGGAAAAATGGCAATTTGTGGGGGCTTCATTGAAATTGTGGATTTGATTCTGTACATAATTCTCCTTAGAATGTTTCTCTGGAGCTCGCATCTAAACACTAAACCACGAAGGTATGAATGCGACTCTTCAAAATTTACTGAAAATTTTTCTGGTCCTGGAGATGTCACTGTTTTGTCAGGTAAGTAGATATGATTAGCTAAAATATATCTCAAACTTAACATATGAACACTAAAATTCTTATATTCAACCAACACACCCCTATCCCCCCACCTCCCACCTATACTGTCACGTTCTTCTTCACCTCAGTAAATTAAAATTCTATACTCCAAATGCGCAAGCCAAAATTTTGGTGTCATTCTGATTCTTACCTTTTTATCATATTCCCTTATCTGATCCTTCCAGAAAGTCCTCTTGGCTCCACCTTCAAAATATATCCTGTGTTCAGCTGCTTCATGTTACACCTAACATTACTATTCACACATACAATCAGCATGCATGTAGGCTACTCTTACTAGTCTCTTGACTTATAACTTTGACTTCCTCCTTCCCCAGTGGATACATCTAAGATTCATTCTAATATGTATAACAACCCTGTGTGATAGGTGGTATTTTAACGTTATGCCCAGTTTACATGTGATAAACTGAAATACAGAGTTTAAATAGCTAGTTAGTTGTCAAACCAAGTAGTTTACAGGCAAAGCATGAACTCAATTATTATTCTGTATGGTTCTAGGAAAAGATACGTAACTCAGTCAACTTAATAAACTCTAATGAAGCACCTGCTATATATATTTGGCAAAGTGTGATTGGATACTTTAAGCTGTAGGAGGCAGGTAGAAAGAAAAAGGAAGCTAATTTTAGACCAGATTAATGATTTGGCTAACATAAAATATATGAATATTAAATGAAGTATTCTAGTTGTTGAACACCGTATGATCTCTGATCTCATTTGACGAGTTGGGACATACAAAATCATCACTGTACCAGATCTTTTAGGAACAATGAGAAATAATTAGAAATTCTGTTCACAATTAGAAATGGTGAATTGTGGAGAACATTAAAGGAACAGAGGCAACTTAATCAAAAGAAAAGTGGACTAATGTCTAAGGTCAAAACTTATGATAAATTTTGAAAACTGGTTGAAGAATCATGCTGCTAATTCTTGGCACAGCCAGGGAGATGACAGGTGTAGAAAAGAGATACTGTGAGGCATATCATGTAAGTAGCTGGGAATTGATCGAAGACAGTTCAGATGCAAGCTATGTAGACAGCTGGTTTAGTTGTTTGTTACTCAAGGTCAATCTGAAGTCTGGGAATGTGACTCAGATCATACCTCAAAGGCCAGAGGTCAGATTTCAAGGTATCCAGAGCAGTATGCAAACCTGGAACAGAACTGAAGAGCTAATAACTTATGAGAAAAGGTACTCTACATTCATCAAAAATGTTTATTCTATAAGAAATAAGGTTGTTTCTCCCCACCAAGGGAAAATATTTACTGAGTAACTATTCAATGGCCACATGATTTTCTAGCACTAAAGAGTTATATGGGAAACATGTAATCATTAATGAGAGGCTTTGCATTAAAGATGTTAGAGTTAATTGATATACATAAATTGAAATTGATTAAACAAAATGAAACTTGATAGAATGAAACAATATTAGAATTAGAAAAAAAGTACAAAATTTAAAAAAGAACAACTATTTTGTGAAATCAATATAAGCACAGATTTAAAGGATAAATGGACATCTAATACAGATGATCTTGGAAAAGAATTATC
This sequence comes from Rhinolophus hipposideros, assembly GCF_964194185.1. Lineage (NCBI taxonomy): Eukaryota > Metazoa > Chordata > Mammalia > Chiroptera > Rhinolophidae > Rhinolophus > Rhinolophus hipposideros. Next base: position 8,371,315 of record NC_138051.1, on the reverse strand, counting down.
CAAGAAAAAGAATATAAAAGCACAGCAGAGGAAAAAAATATGTAGGACATACTTGGCAAAAGTTGAGAAACTTCTGTCACATTTTAAGTATGTGAGACCATAATTTCTTTTAGAAGTTTTGTTGACTTCTATACAGAGTCCATTTGGAGTCCAATCTATCTTCAAATTCACTTGAATTGCAGAACTTGCATTGGATTTAGAGGAGGAATACTTGTGATGACAACCTGATGGCCCTAAGAAGTCCCCACGACCAGCCAAGAGTGATCTTGAGCATCTTAAAGCAGACCCAGAGGATGAGTGTCCTCTACAAATTCTAACATCAAGCATACTGAGAACTGAGGCTTTGGCAGTGAAAACTAAAACTAGATATTCTTTCCATTGCTGCAGAATGAACTAATTAGACTCTAGAAGCTTCTGCATTTGAGACGCTGATTTGATTTTGCCAGATATCAAATCGATAAGGTTCTTTGACTCAGTAGAGGCCTTGAGTTCCCCACCTATGTTTGAAGCCTGTCAGATCTTCAGTGTCTTCAACTTCAGTGTCTTCAGTTCTGCCATACTACACTGTAGTCATTTATCAGGAATCGCCAGTTTTGTATGATGATATGTTGGTATCTTAGTCATGTTAGGATGGTGCTGATATCTACAGTATGTTAGTTTCTCAAGTGTCATTGAAACCTCATTACTTCACAGCCAAAGACAGCTGGTTAGGATTGTTGATGGGGCAGCATTTTGAACTAGTGAGTCTGTTATAGAAATAGTGAAAAGTAAAGTTCTGGTTTGAAAATCCCAGGAAGAGTTACTTGCTCTTCCTTTTCCACTGCTCTGTCTTATTTATAGCTGTGCATGACTCTAAAATATTTGGTAATGTCATAGTTGTAAAAAGTAATGCCACTCATTTGGTATCAATTATGTGATAAGTAGTTTATCAACTAATTTACACGTTTGCTCATGTCATGTGAAATTATTTCTAAGTCAGAAATTTTAATATTTAGAGTTATTCCAGAAGATTTCACAAAACAAATCTCGATATTTGCTGAGAGAAAAATATAGATGCAGTTTAATTGTTGTCTCCCCTACAGACATTAATTTTGAGCTTTTACAAATGAATTATGGCATTCTTCAGCTATCGCAACACATTTCTATCCCTGCAGTAATCATATTGCTGCTAAAATAAATAAATGATTTTGCTTCAAAACAAAATTAATAGGAATTAAGTAAATATGTATGATGTTCATCTTCTAATTAATAAGACCTCCTACTCTTTCAGGTGAGAGATTTTTTTCCTAAAATGATTCAAAGATTGATTTAGAAATAAGTTTTATTGTTTTATTAATGTTGGGCATTTGTGCATTCCAGTTATAGACAATCTGTAACATTCCTTGATACACCATGCTTTTAGTGTTTGATTCCCGTAATTTTAGAATCTCATCTTTATTTTCATGATTCTTGTTCATGTTTTGATGCTTTTCTCTATCTTCCACACCAAGTCACTCTGTAATATAGTCTCTGAACTTAGACTCAAGCTTCTTAATCAATAACTCAATAACTCAGTCCATTCTTTCAACACTCTTACTTTCTTTAAATAAATGAATAGAAGCTATTTTCAATCCAGATCTTTCTACTTCTTTGCATCACTAGCAGATTTTCCTCTATCTGAAAGTCTTGACTGAAAAGTTTGCTAAATAAGGGTTTATTTTTAAAAGTCAGTATAAAAATTACCTTTGGTTGTCTACTCCACCCTCTATTCTTCTTTTCAAATGCCACCTATTTCAAATTTCAATACTTTTTCTAAACAATGGTAGGGAAGTGTGCATGCTTCATATGCTCTTCAGGTCTTACTCATAATTTTATAGTAAGAATCAAGTTATAATTTTAGGATAAAATGCTACTCAAGCTTTGTAAGAAAACTATCCTATCGTTTTATTAAATATATTATGACATTCTGATCCTTGGAGACTGTAAAATATGTGAAATTTAACTGAAAAGTCTGTCTCTGTTCCCATATATTTAAATGTGAATCTATGTATACATGACTGTCCAAAGAAATATGAATTGATATCCACATTCTATAGAAAATGACATTAATTTGGTAGAAACATCCAATGCTAAGACCTAGTTACAGTGAACACCTCATGTGGAGAAGCATACACATCTCTTAAAACACATGAATAGGGAACCGTTTCAGGTCAGTATAAATAATATGATATAATGTTGGGTAAATAAATACCCTCTGGTAAATAAATACTTATGTGTATTTACATAAGTATACAATACTTATATTTGTATAAGTATAACAATACTTATACAATACTTATATTTGTATAAGTATAACATATATTTGGAAAGATGAATTCTGAATCATTGTGTTTACTTTTGAGTAAACTTTAGATAAAGAAAAGAAATCAATCTCATTTACCTTTACCCTAGGGTAAAACAGAAACCTATCTGTGTTGCTTAAATTTATTGCCATCAACATGTTTCTTTTGAAATTTAAAAAACAATGAAGATATAAAATGTTAGCAAGAATTCCATAATTATTTATATATTTCATTATCATTTTGTTAGTCATGGTATTTTTAGTTATTCTGTAGTTACAAAGAATCCTAAAATCTCAGTGGCTTTTAAAACGAAAAGTATATCTCTTCCATGCTATTTGTCTGCTACACCTTGTGTAGGATGATAGAAGAGCTCGGGGCTGGAAAATATACAGTTTTCTAAGCAGAGGGAAATAAAATCACAGCAAGCCACATTTTGGTTCTTAAAGCTTCTGACAAGAAGTGACACACATCATTTCTGCTTAGATTTCATTAGCTAAAGCATGTTACTTTTCCACACCTGAGTTAAACAGAACAGGGATGAATAATTGCCCTCTGGGGCAGGAACTGAAGATGTGGACATTAAATTGGGCCCTTTCCATTCTCTGTTTCTTACCCTCTCAATTTAGATGGCTGCTCCTTGAAGGCAGAAAATTTACAGTATACAATTTAGCCCCAACCAGGCTAATATTTAGTTTCCAATAAGTAAAAGACAAGATTCATTGATTGATTTCTTAGATGGGTTCACAGTTAAATTTAGACTTACTGTATGTGTTTATGCCCATAGTGTATACTTACATACTATATATTTACCATAGATACATATAAAATTTCCATTTGCATGCCACATTTAACTAATTAAGGAAGTTTCTGCTTTAACTTTATTGATATTTTGGTATTGTTTAAAATATGTTTACTTAGTCCTAACCAAAACCATTGTTATACAACAAAAGGCACAAACATTTACTGAAATTAGAATATAGTGAGAGAACATCTATCAACCGTTAATGTCTTGGATATTGTGCAACATGGACAAAAGCAAGAGATATATTCTTACCCTGAGTAAAGCATATCCAAATTATAAAGAATCTGTGATATTGTTCTCTAATTTAACATTTTCCCTTCATGGATAATTTGTATTATGAGGTCGGACAATTAAGTTTGTGAACTTATTTTAGAAAAAAATGCTACATATCTCATTGCTGAATATCATTATGGTCTCCTTTAAAGTTCTCTCCTTGGGAAGCTATGCACCAGTACTAGAGACTGGACTACCCTTGAAAGCAATTTTGGAACTTTTTTCCTGGAATTGCCATCAGAGCTGTTGTCATATTACTCTTGATGTCCTGAATGTCATCAAAATGTCTTCCTTTCAATATTTCCTTTATTTTCAGGTAAAGAAAGAAGTCATTGGGGGCCAGATCAGGTGAGTAGGGAGGGTGTTCCAATACACTTACTTGTTTACTGGCTAAAAACTCCCTCACAGACAGTGCCGTGTGAGCTGGTGCATTGTCATGTTGCAAGAGCCAGGAATTATTGGTGAAAAGTTTGGGTCATCTAACTTTTTCATGCCGAATTTTCAGCACTTCCAAATAATAAACTTGGTTAACTGTTTATCCAATGGGTACAAATTCATGATGAATAATCTCCCTGATATCAAAAAAGGTTAGCAACATCATTGCAAAAAATTCACTAACTTAATTGCAGACCTATACTCACAATATATTTTGCAACATAGTGTGTTTTTTTCGTTTTTTTTTTTTTTTTTTTGGTTTTCTTTTTTTTTTTAATTTATTGGGGTGACAATTGTTAATGAAATTACATAATTTCAGGTGTACAATTCTGTATTACATCCTCTATAAATCCCATTTTGTGTTCACCACTCAGAGTCAGTTCTCCTTTCATCACCACATATTTGATCCCCCTTTACCCTCATCTCCCACCCCCCACCCCCCATTTCCCTCTGGTAACCACTAAACTATTGTCTGTGTCTATGAGTTTTTGTTTCTCATTTGTTTGTCTTGTTCTTTTGTTGTTTTTGGTTTATATACCACATATCAGTGAAATCATAGGGTTCTCTGCTTTTTCTGTCTGACTTATTTCGCTTAGCATTATACTCTCAAGATCCATCCATGTTGTCACAAATGTTCCTATATGATTTTTCCTTAAGGCCGAATAGTAACATAGTGTGTTTTAAAATGCAATGTTTCAAAATTTCAAGGGCCATTTTATAACCTGACCTAATACTTATCAAGCATTGAGGCATGAAAAAAAAAAATCTCTGAATTTTTCTACAGTACAGCTGCTGTAATATTGAAGAGCAGTGTAAGCACAATAAAAACAACCACTGAGAAACAGAATATCACTCTGCTGCCTAGCAATTTTTATATGCTATTAATAAATTCTGTGAGTCTGTGCAGACAGAAATTTATATTTGCTACTACCTTAATTATTTTTTTCTAAGTTTGGTACATGAAAACCTTTCATTGAAGTTTAAGATGATTGCTTCCTTTTATTTTCTCCTGCAAAATAAGGTGATTGGCATAGCCAAGGAAATTTTTTAGCACCTAGAGACACATAAACATGAGAGTTATATTTAGAACTGACTGTAAATTGGTAATGCATGATACAATGATGCACTAAAATAGAGAAAAATTGTACTACTACATAAAAACCATGCATGTAAAAATATGAAAGCCTATTAATATAATTAAGATAAAACACAGCTTGCCAACACTCTTCTGGAAAGTGATAATCAGAAAGGAAATTAGTAGGAAAAAGGGCAACATGTGCTATTTTACATGCTTTGTCAAATAATAATGAACTGTGATCATTGGTGGTCATAGCTAAATTCATTTCTAATTGCATAAAATTATGCATTTAACTGAGTAGTGCATAGGAAATTCATGCTACAGAGGTAGTATGAAGGGAAGAATAAGGTGTTTAAATAAAAGAATTTTTCTCATTTATTTTCAACAGGTGTCTGAATTGAGTACCTATGTGCCAAGCTTTGGCCTAGATATACAACAGTGATCACACAGACAAGTGATCTGTCCTCATAGAACGTAGTTTAGTGAGTTAACATTTAATACAGAAAAAAGTATGCCACCCCCCAAAATAGTGTTTGAAGTTAAAAGTAAATCCTGTTAATTTCCAAGTGTAACACCAGATAATAGAGTAATGAAGGAGTGTGATATATGTTATTCATAATATTGAAGAGATGGAGATTCAACTGGATTAAAAAAGGTCAATCATACTCTTTCAATATTTATTACATTAATGATGGAAATGTTACAGATACTTGGGGAAAACACTTAGCACTTTCTTATAAAATTAAAATTATTTAATTTTAACATATCACTCAGCAACTCCACTCTTGGGTCTTTACACTAGAGGAATGAAAACTTATATCCTACCAGAGACTTGTAAATGAATGTTCATAGCAGCATTATTCACAATGCCCCAAATTTAGAAACAATCCAAATATCCACTAACTGAAGAATGCAAAAATAAAATGTGAAATATTCATAAAATGATATACTATTCAACAATAAACAGGGGGAAAAATACTGATAGTTGCTACAAAAAAGATGAACCTTAAGGCACTAAGCTAAGGCACAAAACACTCATAAATATATGATTCCATTTATTTGAAAAGTCAAAAAAAGTCAATCTATTTTAAAAATCTATAAATAAATATGTTAGTGATTGCCAGTGCTTAGTGATGGAATGGGCATTGATTGCAAAGGGTCACGAGGGATATTTTTGGGTGATGGAAGAATTTTAAAACTGCGTTGCGATAATGGTAGCATAACTCTTTACATTTACTAAAAAGTCATTGATATTCCCACTTAAAATGGATGAATTTATAGTATGTAAATTACATCATACCTAAATAAATCTGTTTAAAAAAGGAGGTTGGAAGAAAAAAGCAAGTCTATTTTTTAATTACAGAGTGCAATTAGCATAATATAAAATATTAAACATTTTCAGAGTGATGTCAGAAGCATGGCAACATGAGCTATCCCCTTGATCTCTCCTCCTGAAGATACAACAAGTTAAACAATGATAATTCAACACAGGATTCCCTGTGTAACACACAAACACTGAGAGATCCATATATCACAACATCTGAAGATGGGTGAATCAGGGAGAACAGAGGAGGAGGGAAGAGAGAAGAGCAGAGACACAAGCCACGGACACAGCCTGGCGCTCACTGTGGTCCCAGGAGAGGTGAGGATTCAGGAAGCAGGTGCATCTCTGTGGCCCTGAGCAATGCTGCCTATTAGCATATAATATGGTTGAACCCAGGGATTGAGGCAGAGACAGAACACAAAAGTGCATCAGCTGTGTTCTAGCAGCCACCATTGCCAGGCAGAAAACAAAGCCACAGAACCTGGCTGTCTCCCGGGACCCTCCCAAATCTTGCCTTCCCACACCCTTCCAGAACTAGCAGCAGACCCCAGAAGAAACTGTGGCAGTGAGTGTTGGGTTACTAAGCAGAATATCTACAGCCCTGAGAAATGGAGAAACAGTTATTGAGCGGCAGACTCACATTGCAGGTAAGCACAGTGACAAGGGTGGAGATACAGAGGCAAGACAGTCACCATTACTGAAAGGAGAACAAAGACATAAACAAACCAGCAGCGGCTTCCACCCTACCCCACCCTCATCCTTCATGGCTGATGGAGACACCCAGGGCAGCTCAGGAGTGCAGCACTGCATCTGACTGCAGAGGTAGCATTGGGATTCCCAGAGACTCAGAACCCCCTCACCCACCACATTCTCCCACTGGGGTGGTGCCCTGAGACCGAGGTCACCTGGTCACAGAGGAGACGCCTGCTTCCCCAGGGAATACAAAGTATCTCCTAAAGACCTTCAGAGATGCCAGAAGCCAGCAGAGCAGTGCAAGAGAAAATAAAATGCTCGAGCGCCACCCACTGGAAGAAAAAGAAAGACCTCTTCATATCAACCTGCAGCCAACATCAATCCCATAAATGCACAGGAAGAGAAATAACCCATCAAAACTATGCACAACCAAAGTAATAAGGCAGCTCAGAAAGAAAATGAAACAAAATCCCCAGAAAATAAATTTAAAGACATGGAAACATGTGACTTAAATGACAGATAATTCAAGATTACAATTTTGAAAAGCTCAACGAGATGCAAAAACACTCATATAGGCATTTTAATGAACTCAGAAATAAAATCAACAAATAAAATGAATACTTTATCAAAGAGATTGAAGCGCTAAAAAAGAACCAACTAGAAGTCCTGAAGCTGAGGAACTCAATAAAAGAGGTGATTAATGAAACAGAGAGCTTAGGAAATAGAGCTGACCACATGGAGGAAAAATTAGTGATATTAAAAATAGAAAATGGAATGAGAGAGACTAGTGAGTTAAAGGAAATAAAAGAACTCTACAAGAACTATCTGACTCCATCAGAGAGAGCAATATAAGAATAATGGGTATACCAGAGAAGAGAAGGAGAAGGGAACAAAGAACCTATTCAAACAAATAGTTGGTGAGAACTTCCCAAACCTATAGAAAGCACTGAGTCCTAAAATCCAAGAAGCAAACAGAACACCTAATTACCTCAGTTCCAGAAGGCCTTCTTTAAGGCACATTATATTGAAACTGTCAAAAATTAATGATAAAGAATGAATTCTCAAGGCAGTCAGGGAAAAGAAGATTGTAACCTACAAAGGAAAGCCCATTAGGTTATCATAAGATTTTTCAGCAGAAACTCTACAAGCCAGGACACAGTGGAATCAAATATTCAAACCATTGAAAGAGAGAAATTACCAGCTAAGAATAATATAACAAGCAAAGTTATCCTTTAGACATGGAGGAGTAAAAGACCTTTCCAGCTACACAGAAGCTGTGGGAATTTCCCACCACAAGGCCTGCATTACAGGAAATACTGAAGGAGGTTATTTGACCTGAAACAAAAAATACAAAAAGGATCCAAAACTATGAGTAAGATTACTAACTGACAGAAGTAGGATTTATATTAAATATCATCTATGTATTGCATTGTGTGTTTATCACCCAGAGTCAGTTCTCTTTCCATCACAATATATTGACCCCCTTTTTCCTTTTCTACCACCTCCCCACTCCCTTTACCCTCTGGTAACCACTAAACTGTTGTTTGTGTCTATGAGTTTCTGTTTATTTCTTTGTTTGACCCCACCTATGAGTGAGGTCAAATGGTTCTTGATTTTTTCTGTCTGACTTATTTCACTTAGCAAGATAATCTCAATGTCCATCCACGTTGTCGCAAATGGCAGTATTTTTTCTTATGGCTGAGTAATATTCCACTGTGTATATGTAGCAAATCTTCTTTATCCAATCATCTATTAAAGGACACTTTTGTAGTTTCCATGTCTTGGCTACCATGATTAATGTTGCAGTGAACATCAGGGTACATATAGATTTACAGATTAATTTTTTCAGATTTTGGGGGTAGATACCCAGGAGAGGTATTGCTGGGTCATATGGTAATTCTATTCTTAATTTTTTCAGGAACTTCCATACTGTTTTTCATAGTGGCTGTACCAATTTACATTCCCACCAGCAGTGTTTGACAGTTCCTTTTTCTCCACAGCCTCTCCAATACTTATTAATATTTGTCTTGTTGATGATAGCCATTTGAACAGATGTGAGGTGTTATCTCATTTTGGTTTTGATTTGCTTTTCCTTAATAGCTAGTGAAGTTGAGCTTCTTTTTTAAATTTAATTGTTGGAGAGTTTCATCCAAGTTGTTCCATATAGCTCTATTATATTTTGTCGTTTAAAAATATTTCATTGTTGGAATAAACCACAATTTATATATCCATTTTCTCATCATTGAATGTTTGGGTTGCTTCCAGTTTTTGCTATTCTAAAATTACTCAGAATATTTTCTTCTGGTTCACATGTTCAAGAGTGTCTCTATATTCCTGGAAGTGAACTAAAGATTGAAGGGATAAGTACATTCAATTTCAGAAGATATACCAAATTGTTTGTGGTTGCACAAATTTACATTCTTTCCAGCAGTGTGTAAGAATACTATTTGCTTAGACACTTCACAAAAGTTTGTAATCTTCAGAATGCCTTCCCTCCTCCTACTAATTTAGTTCATATAAAGTGTTTTCCTTTATTATTTTAATGTGCAATATAATGAGGTTAAACATATTTTCATAGATTTATTTTTAATTTCTATTCCCTCTTCTGTTAAATAATTAATCATGTTTCTTTGGGGATATTTTCTTCATATTGATATTTGAGTTACTTATAAATTCTGGATATGTTAGTTAAAATATTTTCTTATTTGTGGCTTGAGGCATTACTGTTTTTAAAACCAATTCTTTCTAAGCAAGGAAGTTTTTTTTGTTTTAACTTTATTTTGAGTAATTTTATTAGCAAAGAAGTTTTTAAAATAAAATTAAATGTTTCAATATTTTGTTCTATGATGCATACTTTTATGGATTGTTTAGTAAATCTCTCATTATTGTAGATGATATATCTTATGTTTTTTCTATGAATTTTAGACTTAATTGTAAACTTATGGTTCAAACCAGCTTATGGTTTAAAACACTTTTTGCAATATTTTGTTGTGAAACTTTATGTTCAAAATTTTGAAAATAGTTTATAGTTAACAACCATATACAGCATACATCCACCACATAAATACTATAATCATTATTTTTTATCTTTGCTTTATCATTTATCTATCCATTAATTATTTCTTTACTCATCCATCAAACCATCTTATGTTTTTATGCATTTCAATTATGTTTCAGGTATCAGTGCATTTTCCCCTAAATAACTTCACCAGAAATACCACTAACTATAGTTAATGTTATTTTCACAGAATTGTTTTCTTTGAGTTAAAACTTACATACAACAAAATTAATATATTAAGAGTATGACAATATATCAAATAATTTGGTGAGATTTAACAAATGTGTACACATATGAGGTCGAACAATTAAGCTCTTGAATTTATCCTAGAAAAAGTGTGACATACCTCAATGCTGAATATCACTACAGTCACTTTTGAAGTACTCCCCTTGAGAAGCTATGAACCAATGTCAGCGCCTAGTCCACCCTTGAAATTTTGGAACTCTTTCTGGAATGGCCGTCAGAGCTGTTGTCGTGTTACCATTGATGTCCTGAATGTCATCAAAATGTCTTCCTTTCAACATTTAATTTACCTTTGGGTAATGAAAGAAGTTATTCGGGGTCAGATCAGGTGAGTAGGGAGGGTGTTCCAACACAGTTATTTGTTTACTGGCTGAAAACTCCCTCACTGACAGTGCTGTGAGCTGGTGCATTGTCGTGACGAAAAACTCAAGAATTGTTGGCGAAAAGTTCAGGTCGTCTAACTTTCTCATGCAGCCTTTTCAGTACTTCCAAATAGTAAACTCAGTTAACTGTTTGTCCAATTGGTACAAATTCATAATGAATAATCCCTCTGATAGCAAGAAAGGTTAGCAGCATTGTTGCAACAAGATCGTGAACTTAATTGTCTGACTTATATGTAATAAAAATATTTTTAGAAGATATATAGGTGATATTAACAATCATCCCAGAAAATTCCTTCTTGCTTCTTCCTTGTCAATCTCCACTCTTAAACAACCACCATTCTGATTTTTCTCATATATGAATGTTGTCTGCTCTGGAATTTCATATGAATGGAATCAAGCAATATGGAGGCTTTTGCGTCTAGATATTTTCACTTATCAAAGTATTTTGAGATTCATCCATATTGCATAAATCAATAATACTCTATTTTTTTATGTTGAATAAAATTTCATTGCATGAATTTGCCACACTTTGTTTTTCCATTTACCTATTTATGTCCATGTGGGGCAATTCCAGACATTCAATATTGTAATTTAAGCTCCTATTAGGTTGGTGCAAAAGTAATGGCAGTTTAAAGGGTTAAAAATAATTGCAAAAACTTCAGTTACTTTTTCACCAACCTGATAAAAATATTCTTATATAGTGGTTGTACCTTTTATGCCCCCACTACAGTGTGTTTGAGTTTTGGTTACTTCACAGGCTTATATTACGTTTTAAAGTTAGGCAATATAATTCTTCTTCTCTTTCAGGATTATTTTGGATATTATAAGTCCTTTGAATTTCCACATAAATTTTAGAATCAGTTTGACAATTTCTTCAAAAAAGCCTGTTAGTGTTATGACTGGGATTGCACTAAATGCATAAATCGGTTTAAGGTGAATTGAAATGATAATTACATTGAGTTCTCTAATATATAAATATCGTATATCTCACAATTTGAGTCTTTATATTTTATCAGTAATATTTTGTTATTTTTAGTGTATACAACTTTATATGTATTTCTAAATATTTTGGGTTTTGATACTATTGTAAATTGAATTGTTTTAATTTTCTTTTTCCAATTTTCATTGCTGGCATATAAAATTACACTTGATTTTTGCATCCATATATCTTTCAAAAATGACTTATCAGTACTGATTGTTTTGTAGATTCATTAGGATTTTCTATGTAAACAATCATGCCAGTTGCAAAAAAGAAAAAATTGCTTTTCTCCTTCTGAACTTTATGTTTATCATTTCTTTTACCTGACTCTTGTAAGACTGAATATAAGTGAGATATGTGACTGTGGGCATCTTTGCTCTTTCTCATTCTTTTCCTAGAAAGCATCTTTATTGAGGTATAATTGATATATATTGATATAGAAAGAACTTTACATATTTAATGTGTACAGTTTGATGTTTGAACATATGTGGATGCCTATTATACAATCACTACAATCAAGGAAATAGACATATCTAACACAGCCCAATATTTCCTGTGTTCCCTATTCTGTGATCAGTGCACTTAACATGAGATTTATCTTCTTAAATTTTGAAGTCTACACTACATTATCATTAACTGTAGGTACTCTGTTGTACAGCAGATCTCTAGAACTTATCATGCATAACTAAAACTTTATATGCACTGAACAACAACTTCCTATTTCTTCCACCCCAAGCCCTGGGAACCACTATTATATTCTCAGTTTCTATGAGTTTGACTATTTTATATACCTCATATAAATGGAGTGTTTGTCCTCCTATGACTGGCTTATTTCAGGTAGCAAAATGTCTTCCAAGTGCATCCATGGTATAACAAATGGCAACATTTTTTACAAGGTTAAATAATATTATATTTAATTGTATGTAAACAGCATATTTCCTTTATCCATTCATTTGTTGTGGAAATTTATGGTGTTTCCACATCATGGCTATTGTGAATAATACTTCAATGAACATGGGAGTGCAGATATTTCTTTGAGATCCTGGTTTCAATTTTTTTTACATATGCCAAGAATTTAGATTGCTGGATTATATTGCAGTTTTGCATTTAAATTTTCTGGGACCCTCCATACTGTTTTCCATAGCTTACTGCATCATTTTTCATTCCCACCAAATCAGTGTGTTCCAGTTATTTTATATATATGTGTGTGTATATATGTGTGTGTGTGTGTGTGTGTGTGTATATATATATACATATATATACATATATATATATATATATATATATATATATATATATATATATATACACACACAACAACTGGAACAATTATCGATTGATATGTGTGTGTATATATATATACAGATATGTAGATATGAATATATATACACACATATAGATATATCTATCTATCTATACATATATAGATAGGTATATAGATCTCTTTCTCTCTCTCTCTCTCTCTCTCTACATATATATATATATACACATATATATGTATATATATGTGTATATACATATATATATATATATATATATATACAGTGTTTCCCCGAAAATAAGACCTAGCAGGACAATGTGCTCTAATGTGTCTTTTGGAGCAAAAATTAATATGAGACCCTGTCTTCTTTTACTATAAGACTGGGTCTTATAATATAATATAATATAATATAATATAATATAATATAATATAATATAATGTAATGTAATATAATACCGGGTCTTATATTAATTTTTGCTCCAAATGATGCATTAGAGCTGATTGTCCAGCTAGGTCATATTTTTGGGGAAATAGGGTATATGTACATACATATATACATATATATATATATATATATATATATATATATATGTGCGTATATATGTGTGTATATATATCCTACTAGGTGTAAAGTGATATCTCATTGTGGTTTTGATTTGGATTTCCCTGATGTTTAGTTTGTTGAGCATCTTTTCATGTAACTGTTGGTTATTTGTGTGTTCTCTTTAAAGAAATGTCTATTCAGTTCTTTTACTCATTTTTAAATTGGATTATTTGAGTTTGTTTGTTTTTCTATTGCATTATAACAGTTCCTTATATATTTTGAATATTAACCCCTTACAGATATGTGGTTCACAAATATTTTCAGCAGGAGATGTAAGATTGGTACACTGAAAAAGATAAACCACTGATGAAAGAAATTATAGAAGACACAAACAAATGGAAAGAAATGTAATGTGTATGGATTGGATGTTGGATTTAATATTGTTAAAATGCCCATACTACTCAAAGCAATCTAAAGATTCAGTGCAATTACTATCAAAATCCTACTGGCATTTTGTACAGAAATAGGAAAAAACAATTCTAAAATTAATATGGAACTAGAAATTCCAAATAGCCAAAATAATCTTGAGAAATAAGAACAAAGCTGGAGGCATCACACTTTATGATTTCAAAATATATTATAAGGCTATGAAAAGTAAAATACTATGGTACTGACATAAATATGGACATATAGACCAATGGAATAGAATTGGGAGCCTATAAATCTACTCACACATATACAATCAATGATTTTTGACAAAGGTGCCGAGAATACAAAAATGGGAATGCATACTCTCTTCAACTAATGGTGCTGGGAAACATGGATATCCACATGGACCCATGCCTTATACATACACAAAAACTCAATATGGATTAAAATATTAAACTTAAGATTGAAATCTCTAAAACTCTTAGAAGAAAACATTAGGGAAAATCTTTATGACATTGGTCTTCACAATGATTTCATGAACATGACACCAAATTACAGTCAATGAAAACAAATAAATAAGTTGGGCTATATCAAACTAACAAGCTTCTGAACATCAAAAGAAATAATCAACAGAGTGAAAACTTATCTATAGAATAGTAGTGTATATCATTTTTATAACTTTGAAGAAAAATGAACAAAAATAAACACACACATAAGAAGAATAGGACCAGTACACATTGCTGCCATAAGTGAACTTTACCGGACACAAAATTGAAGAACTTAAGGACTTAATCATATCTTTCCTCTGAAGAGGTAAATTGCGTCTGAAGACAGAATATACTGGTCAGATAGATTACACAAGTATCGCCATCTCACCATAATCAAAAGATGACATTTTGAAAAGTTTTCTGAAGAGCAAAATTTAAAACGAAATAAAATGTAAACTCTAAATGTATTTCAGAATACCTTTTCAAAACACTTTCAAAATCAGAGATGGAAAATCATAAAAATTCCTCTATTTTGCTCAATTTTCTTCACCTTCATTACCATTGTCTAAAATTTTGAAACCCAATAATATTGAAAATTTAAGGGCAGAGGAGACACAAAGAAAATTCCATGTATCTGACTCTTGCCTTAAAAGAAGTAACTCAGGAATAAATACAAGTTTATATTTTTCACCCACCTTCCCATATGTAGAACTTGCCACTCAGATTCCAGGAAAGTAAAAAGATAGAAAAGACATAGCAGGGATGTAGGAAGGAGTCAAGGGTAGCAGAAAAGACCTGGAAAGTAAATAAATATATCTGTTAACTAGACAGTAGTATTTGGAATTAGATACCCCTCAGAGAATAGTGTAGGTAGGCCTCTGAGAAGGGAGAAAGTAATAGATTAAGAGAAAAGGAAACTATCTCTGAAAGAAAACAGCTCCTGAGAGAAAAGGCAAACCCATGAGAAAAGACACAACTAAAGGAGTAGGCAGGAATTTGGAGTTGGTCCCAGACTTGCTGCTTTTCATCAGCTTTCAGCCTCCACTGTCCATCCAAAAATTATGGGACATAGAGAAGCAGGGAGTTCACTGAGGCATTTAATTGAGTTCATGAATTAATATTAAAATTTCCCATGTTAGAAGTTTGAAGAGATGATAATTTTAATCTGTCTAACTTGCTTTGACAGTACTAAATGATGTTAAACAGAAAAGAAAAAAAATACATTTTGAAGTTGATGAGAAAAATCTGTAGATGTAGACTAGTTTATAATCTACCTAAGCTTTATTGATAAAATACTATGTTACAGATATCTAGATTTATTTATTAAAACATAATCTTACCACATATTTTACATAAATAAGATTACTTACCAAAAAAACTGGATTTTAGCCAATAAATTATGTTTGCCTCTCTAAAATACAGTTGTTTATATAATATATCTGCAACTGATTAGAGAACAATGAAATAATGCATTAAAATTCATCAAACAAAAACTATAAGCAACTATATCTTATTCTATGTAATATCAAAAATTATAGGTACTTTTGATATGTATATAACAAAAAGGTATTTTTTCAAAATAGTAATGCATGAAAGAAAATAATTTCAAATTCAAGGAATTGTCACCCCAATAAATTTAATTTAAAAAAATAGATTTTTTTAAAGTCAAAGACTCTGTAAAATATAAATAATAAAAAATAGAGCTGTGTTTACTAATCTGTTTTTTTTTGAAGTCAAAAAAGACATCCATAATCACATGAATTTAGTAGTTGTTTAGTTAAGCCAAATTGAAATTATTTACTTGACGAGATTTCAGAGGCTTTCATAAGTAAACTAGCACTGTATATGAACAAAAATAGACTATCTAGTATGAGAATTCCCCATCCTTATTTAGATACATTAATTCATTCATTAAACAGAATGCCAATTTTGTAATTAGTTAACAATTTGTCCTGGAATTACAATTTGAAAATGACTGATGTAAAATGTATGGATTACCTCAGATAACAAACATTAATTTTTGAAGTCAAGCCACGTAGCCACCTATGACGGCCCATTTCTTTCTTGAAAAAAACAAAAAAGGAGAATTCAAACACAGCAATATATTTTATTTAAAATAACTAGTTTATGGCTTGGTTCCTTAAGTGATATTTATTTTTTAAATAGTTTAATTTGTAATTCCTTATACTCAATGTGCTTGCACAATGCAGAGTTTAAAAAGACAGTTCCTGAAACAAAACTGAAAACAAAAAACGAAAGAACAAAAAGCCACAACAAAGCAACGACGACTAATCTGACAGATTTGTGCCAGCGGTTCCAGCTATGTGAAAGGCACACTGTGGTTGTGCTGTTCATCACAAACATGGGCCTCACCTTCTCCACTGACCTGGTGGTGTTCCCTGAGCTGTTTTCATACCCAGGATTGCTCATCCATGCTGGGAATCCGGTGCATGGCATTGGACAGAGGCACTTGGTAGGCACCCAACTACCTCGGGGTGAGAGGCACTGCTGACGATGACTTTTGTCTCCTGACTCATGAGAAGATTAAAGTTTTGGGGGAAGCTGAGCTCTGTGAGATTATTTTTTTTTTCCAGAAATGACAGGAGCAGTGTTTACCTCTACAAGGACCCAGAGCAGAAGTTCTGTGACCTATCGCAGAAGTCCTTTGAGGAAGACCGAAGCAATATGGAACTACTGGAGGGAGATAGAATTTGAAGTAAATTTAGTGATATCTGCCTTAGTAAGCCTTTAGTTTTTGCATGGGCTGTGGTTATCTAACTGAAATGTCGCCAATTATATGTAAACATTATAAAGTGTGATTTAACAAAAAGGAACTATAGGTAATTGATTGTTTGGCAGAAACCACAGAGAAAAATTAATGAAGTCAAAATTTAGTTATTTGGAAAGATAATAAGATTGGGAAACTCCAAAAAGAGTGAAGGTGAAAAAAGAAAGTATTAAATTGGATCTATCACTGTAGGTCTATAGACATTGAAATGTTAATAACATAATACCAAGTATTTTACAGTAATAATTAAGTGAAATAGAAAAAATATCTTAAAACAAAGATTAACAAAACTAACACAAAAAGAAATGGAAATGCTGAATGGCTTTAGTAGTTTTGTATCTAACAACATATTGAATCATTAAATTTTTAAAAATCTTACAAAGAAAATTCCAGATAAAGATCCTTTTACTAGTGAAATATTTATGGAAGAAATAATGCCCATCTTAAATAAACATTGATAGAAAAGGAAGGACAAAACACTACCCAATGATTTTAAATATAATTATGAAAAAGCTTTCTTTAACAACTGTCCCTCATTAATGACTGTTGAACCCCCATCATCTATCATACATGCCAGATTCCTTCATCACACTATTTTAACCAGATTCCACACAATTTCAGTTATTCTTGGTTACTATCGTGGTCTAATTTAAGTATTCAGACCTCAGTATTTTTCAGTTAATATTTCCAATCTTGAACTTGATTCAGAGACTATCCCTTATTTTCTATTGCAGCACAGGTCATCTCTGCTTGAGTAGGTAGGTGGTGTGAACTGGCTCTGAGATCCTCTCACTCCCAATTAAGAGCTGCTGGGGCATTAAAGGGGGACAGGAGAGGCAGGGTTCACTCTCCATAACCTGTCATGGTGGGGAAGTATTCCAGCACTCACAAATTTCTGTCTACTTGGTTGGTAGCCTCTGCTGGTCATTGTTTCACATACGAGCAGATGGCAAATGGGCTTGTCCTGGAAGAGGTGTTCAGTTTCAGCTCCACCACTGAGAGCTCCTCATATCTGCCAATAGTAACTGTCCCAACCTCTTTCCTGGATTGTGTGTCCCACTGACTTTGAAGTGTTTCTGACTCCTGTTGTTCCCATCACCTTTGTGTTCCTTCAAATAGAACATGAAAACAATTAGACTTCTCTTCCACAAACACTAAGGTACATAAAGAAACTTCTTAGGTTCATTTCCTGTCACAGATTATGGTCCCTAGAAAGCAGACACCGAAAAGAAGGATACTTGCAAGCAGGAAATCTATTAGTGGTTGAGGATTATCGACCTAGATCAGGGAGCTAGTAGGTACTGTAACTATGAGTTTTAGAATTGGCTGACAAAATCTGTACTCTTTCATTTATACTGTGCCACATTGTTTCATCAAGCCTCGCTCCTTTTGCATCAAGGTGAGCATTTCCTTGTTGTTATGAAGTTGGCAACACATGGCCTGCAAGGTTTTCTCTGCAGTGGAGAGTGCATTTCCCAACAATATTTAGAATCTGAATATATTCTATAATAAAGCCTGACTAAGACATTATAAGACAAGAAAATTATAAACCAATTTCCCTCGGAAATGTAGTCCCAAAAAATCCTTTGCAAATCTTGTCAGGTAGAATCCAGCAAAATATAGAAAGGAAAATAGATAATGACCACTGGAATTTAACCCAAGAAGTCAAGATGGTTTTAACATCAAAAAACAAACAAATAAACAAACAAAAAACAATCATTGTAATTTTCCATTATAACAAAAAAAAATAAAAGAAAACATTGATGATCTCAAAGACTGAACAAAAATCACCTGGTAAAATTCGGTCCCTATTCATCATAATAAAATTTTTCAACAAAGTAGGACTTGAAAGGAATTTCCAAAATCTAAAAAAATTATGTCTTTAAAACAGACAAAAACAAAAAATATTATATTTAATGATAAAATACTGAATATTTTCCCTTTATGATTGAGAAAAAGGTAGGGATGCCTAATGTCACTTCTGTTAAATATTGTTTTGAGGGGTATTAGCTAAGGCAATAATGCAAGGATGAAAAAAAAATTAAAATGGAAGAATTAAAACTGTCCTTATCACAGGAGACCTTATTTTTTGCATTAGAAAGCTTTAATAAACTTACAAAACCACTTCTAGAATTAGAGTGACATTAGTAAGAATGTAAAATACAAAGTCAATATATAGAAATGAATTGTGTTTCTGTAGAATTGTAACAAATAACTATAATATGCAATAAAATTTTATTTACATTATCAAAAAGTTTTAAATAATTGGAATAATAAAACACAAGACCACTAATGTGAGAGCTATAAAACGTTATTGAGAGAAATTAAAGACTTAAATAAAGAAGTTAATCATGTTCATAAATTGGAATTTTAATATAGTTAAGTTGTTATTTCTACCCTGTGGATCAATAAATTCCACAAAATTTCTATCAAAATTGCAAGAGACTTTTTTAAAAACTAGAAATTAAGAAGTTTATTCTAAAATTTCTATGGAAACTCAAAGGTATAGAATAGTAAAAGCAACTTAAAAGAGAATGAAGTTGGAAGAAATATACTACTTTACATCAAGACTTAATATAAAGCAGTGCTAATCAAGATTTCATGGAATTGGTGTGAACATCAATAAGCAGATTGCTAGAACAAAAAGGCCAGCGTGTAGTAAGTTCCCAATTAATGTTTATTGATAGAATCAAGAAGGGATTTTCCTTGCATGTCTTTTTCCTAACCAATCTCTTTTTGGGTAATTTTCTTTTTGCAAAATCTAATACAGATCTGCCTAGTAAAACAGGAATGTATTTTACAAAGGCAGATGTAAAGGTGTGCATCTCTGTCCTGCAACCAAATGGAGAGAGAGAAATATTTTGATATTTCTATATTCACTTTGATGTTTCTCATAGTTTTGGGGATTCGGTTTATCAAGTTAAGCAAGTCATTTTCTATTCCTATTTCACTAAGAGTTTTTAAAATAAATAAATAAATACTAAATTTTATCAAATGCTTTCTCTGTATCTAGAGAGATGATATGATTTCCCTCCTTTAGTCTGCACAGGGTTTGAATTACTTATATTAATTTTTTAATGTTAAACTAACATTGAATTTCAGGGGAAAACAACAAATTTGGACATAATAAATTATCCTTGTTGGATTTTGGTGTCAGTTGATATTTAACTGAGAGTTTTCGCCTCATTTTCTGTTCTCTGGAAAAGTTTCTGTAAGTTTAAAATTATATCTTATTTGAGTATTCTGCTAAAATCACCCCAAATCCAACTTGTACTCAGGTTTCTAGTATGGAAAAATTTTACTATTCAATTTCTTTCATAGTTGTAATATTATTTATGTTTTCTATTTCTTATTGTAATTTTATAGGTAATATTTCTTCTAAATTTGAAAGTTATGGTATACATATTTTAATAATATATAGGAATGATATTCAAATACATCACTACAACAAAAACAATGTAAATATATTCATAAATGAATGACACATTGAAATATTCATTTTTAGTAACATAAATTAGTAATTTAGCACTATAATTTAGTATTTTTTTAAGTTTATTGGGGTGACAATTGTTAGTAAAATTACATAGACTTCAGGTGTACAATTCTACATTACATCACCTATAAATCCCATTGTGTGTTCACCACCCAGAGTCAGTTCTTCCATCACCATATATTTGTTCCCCCTTACTCTCATCTCCCACCTCCCTACCCCCTTACCCTCTGGTAAACACTAAACTATTGTCTGTGTCTATGAGTTTTTGTTTCTCATTTATTTGTCTTGTTCTTTTGTGGTTTTTGGTTTATATACCACATATCAGTGAAATCATAGGGTTTTTTGCTTTTTCTGTCTGACTTATTTCACTTAGCATTATACTCTCAAGATCCATCCATGTTGTCACAAATGTTCCTATTTCATCTTTTCTTAACGCCGAATAGAATACATTGTGTATATATACCACAACTTCTTTATCCATTCATCTATCAAAGGACATTTTGGTTGTTTCCATGTCTTGGCCACTGTAAACAAAGCTGCAATGAACATTGGAGCACACGTGTCTTTATGTATAAATGTTTTCAGATTTTTTGGGTAGGTAACCAGGAGAGGGATTGCTGGGTCATATGGTAATTCTATTCTTAATTTTTTGAGGAAACTCCACACTGACTTCCATAGCAGCTGCACCAGTCTGCATTCCCACCAACAGTGTATGAGAGTTCCTTTTTCTCCACAGCCTCTCCAACACTTGTTACTATTTGTCTTGTAGTAGCCATTCTGAATGGGGTGAGGTGATATCTCATTGCGGTTTTTATTTGAATTTCTCTGGATGATTAGTGATGTTGAGCATTTTTTCATATGTCTATTTGCCATTTGTATGTTTTCTTTGGAGAAATGTCTCTTCAGGTCCTCTGCCCATTTTTCAATTGGGTTGTTTTTTTGTTGTTGTTGAGTTTCATGAGTTCCTTGTACACTTTGGATATTAGCCCCTTATCAGAGGCACTGTTTGCAAAAATCTTCTCCCATTCAGTTGGTTGCCTCTTTATTTTGCCGATGGTTTCTTTTGCTGTGCAGAAGCTTTTAAGTTTGATATAGTCCCATACATTTATTTTAGCTTTAACTTCCCTTGTCTTTGAAGTCAAATTCATAAAATGCTCTTTGAACCCAAGGTCCATAAGTTTAGTACTTATGTTTTCTTGTATGCAGCTTATTGTGCCAGGTCTTATGCTTAAGTCTTTGATCCATTTTGAATTAATTTTGGTACATGGTGACAGATAGCAGTCCAGTTTCATTCTTTTGCACATGGCTATCCAATTCTGCCAGCACCATTTATTGAAGAGGCTGTCTGTTCTCCATTGTAAGTTTTTTGCTTCGTTGTCTAAAATTATCTGTCCATATTTATGTGATTTTATTTCTGCAATCTCAATTCCATTCTATTGGTTTATGTGTCTGTTTTTCTGCCAATACCATGTCGTTTTGATTATTGTAGCCCTGTAGTACAAGTTAAAGTCAGGGAGTGTGATACCTCCGGTATAGTTCTTTTTTCTTAAGATTGCTTTGGCTATTCGGCGTCTTTTACGGTTCCAAACAAATCTGATGATTTTGTTTGTTTGTTTTACTTCTTTAAAGAATGCCATTGGGATTTTGATGGGGATTGCATTAAATCTGTATATTGCTTTGGGTAGTATGCCATTTTAACTATGTTGATTCTTTCAATCCATGAACACAGAATGTCTTTCCATTTCTTTGTGTCTTCTCCAATTTCTTTTAAAAATGTCTTACAGTTTTCAGCATATAGGTCTTTCACATTTTTGGTTAAGTTCATTCCTAGGTATTTTATTCTTTTTGCTGCAATTGCAAAAGGAATTGGTTTTCCTATATCTTTTTTCTGAGATTTCATTGTTTGTATATAGGAATGCAATAGACTTTTGTACATTGATTTTCTAGCCAGCAACTTTATTGTATTCGTTGATTGTTCTAATAGCTTTTTGGTGGAATCTTTAGAGTTTTCTATATATAGCATCATGTTATCTGCAAAGCGTGACATTTTAACTTCTTCATTCCCAATTTGGATGCCTTTTATTTCTTTATCTTGCCTGATTGCTCTGGCAAGGACTTCCAACACTATGTTGAAAAGCAGAGGTGATAGGGGACAGCCCTGTCGTGTTCCTGAACGTAGAGCAAAGGGCTTCAGTTTTTCACCATTAATTATGAGATTAGCTGAGGGCTTGTCATATATGGCCTTAAATATGTTAAGATATTTTCTTTCTATATCTATTTTATTAAGTGTTTTAATCATAAATGGATGCTGTATCTTGTCTGTCGTGTCCTGCGCAACAAAGGCTGTAGAGAGGCGAGAAGAGGCGGCTTTGGGTTAAGCTGTAATAAATAGACATAGACTCAATGTAGTTAAATTACAGAGGTCCAGGGGACCCACAGTGTCAGAGACTGGGGCCCCGAATCAGGCCGACTGTCAGTATTTATTGATTTTAGACAAAGTCACATGATTTAAGGATTTTAGGATTTAAGGCATGGTCTGTGAAACTTCTTAAACCACATAGAAAGAATGGTCTCAAAATCCAATTATTTGTCCCAATACAGCCAAGGTATCCAGTCCCATGATAACTAAGGTGTGGTATGTACCTCCCTGGGGTGGGGAAAGTCTCTCGAGGTAAAACAATGCTTTGAGCTGAGCAGAAAGAACTTGATCTTATCGCTCTAATGATCCTCTCTCACAATTAGGTGAGAGGGAGAGGCAAGAGTCAACAGAAGGAATGATTGAAGCCTCTTCCCATCAATCTTCATACAGCTCATTGGGGGTCAACGGCTTAGGTTGTTTCTCCCATGAGAAATCTTACCTGTCTTTGACTGCAAACCCATTATCTGAAGACCAGGCAGAGAGACACAAGGTGTAATAAACTCAATCCAACAGAGGCACAGTTCCACAAATCCTTCCTTTCTTAGGGAAAGGCATGGGGGGACAGACGTCTAGGCTGTTGTGTGACCACACTTGTCAAATGCGTTCTCTGTATCAATTGATATAATCATATGATTTTTGTCCTTTATTTTGTTTATTGATGTATCACATTGATGGATTTGTGGATGTTGAACCATCCTTGTGCTCCAGGGATGAACCCCACTTGGTTGTGAGAATAATCTTTCTAATTCATTGTTGTATTCGATTTCCTAGAATTTTGTTTAGGATTTTTGCATCTGTATTCGTCAGAGATATTGGTCAGTAGTTTTCTTTTTTTGTGTTATCCTTACCAGGTTTTGGTATCAGGGTAATGTTGGCCTCATAAAATGAGTTAGGGAGTATTGTCTCTTCTTCAATTTTTTGGAAGAGTTTGAGCAGGATTAGTATTAGATCCTCTTTGAAGGTTCGGTAGAATTTACTAGTGAAGCCATCTGGTCCTGGACATTTGCTTCTGGGAAGGTTTTGGATGACTGATTCAATTTCATTACTGGTGATCGCTCTGTTTAGATTTTCCAGTTCTTCATGGTTCAGCCTAGGAAGGCTATATGTTTCTAAGAACTTGTCCATTTCTTCTAGGTTATTGAATTTGGTGGCATATAGTCATTCATAGTATTTTTGGATGATCCTTTGTATTTCTGTGGTGTCCTTGATAATTTCGCCTTTTTCATTTCTGATTTTGTTAATTAGTGTCTTCTCTCTTTTTATCTTAGTGAGTCTTGCCAAGGGTTTGTCAATTTTGTTAATCTTTTCAAAGAACCAGCTCTTTGTCACATTAATTTTTTCTATTGTCTTTTTGTTCTCTATTTCATGTAGTTCTGCTCTGATTTGTTTATTTCCTTTCTTCTGCTGACCTTGGGTTTCACTTGTTCTTCTTTTTCTAGTTCTTTAAGGTGTAACATGAGGTTATTTATTTGGTATTTTTCTTGTTTCTTGAGATAGGCCTGTAATGATATAAATTTCCCTCTTAAAACTGATTTCGCTGCATCCCAAAAATTTTGGTAGGTTGTATTTTCATTGTCATTTTATGTATCTTTTGATCTCTCCTCTAATTTCTTCTTTGACCCTGTCATTCTTTAAAAGTATGTTGTTTAATCTCCATGCATTTGTGTTTTTTCCTGCTTTCTTTTTGCAGTTGATATCCAATTTCAAAGTCTTGTCATCATAGAATATGCTTGATATGATTTCAATCTTCTTAAATTTGATGAGGTTAGTTTTATGTCCCAATATATGGTCTATCCTTATATGTTCCATGTACACTAGAAAATAATGCATAGTCTGATGTTTTAGGATGAAGTGCTCTATATATGTCAATTATGTCCATTTCATCTAATGTGTCATTTTAGGCTGCTATTTCGTTATTTATTTTCTGTTCGGATAATCTATCTATAGCTGTCAATGATGTATTTAAGTCCCCTAGTATAATTGTGTTTTGGTCAATTTCTCCCTTTAGTTCTGTTAGTAGTTGCTTGGTATATTTCGATGCTCCCTGATTGGGGGCATAAATATTGATGACTACATGTCTTCTTGTTGTATAGTCCCCTTTACCATTATAAAATGTCCATCTTTGTCTCTTGTTATCTTTTTCACCCTGAAGTCTGTTTCGTCAGAAATCATTATGGCTACACCTGATTTTCTCTGGGTACCATTTGCTTGGAGTGTCAATTTCCACCCTTTCACTTTGAGTCCATGCTTGTCTTTGTAGCTGAGATGTGTCTCTTGGAGACAGGATATGGTTGGGTTTAGTTTTTTTGATCCAATCTGCTACTTTGTGCCTTTTTATTGGTGAGTTCAGTCCATTTCATTTAGGGTGATTATTGATATGTGAGGATTTCCTGTCATGCTATCTTTAGTTTTCTGGTAAGGCTGTGTCTCCATTGTTTCTTTGCCTTTTTGTTGTCTATTATTTCTGTGTGGTGGTATTCTATGATGTTTCCCTCTGTTTCTTCTTTTATTACAGTATATATTTCAGTTCTGGATTTTTTTTTTTAAGTGGTTATCCTTAAATTTATGTAAAAGAAAGTGTGATATTTAGAGTATTCCATTTTCTTCATTACACTTACTTTCTCCATCCCCATATTCCAGTTCAGGCCTTTACTCTCCCGCTTTTTATGTTTCGGTTGCCACAAATTATCCCTCTTGATGGTGGTCGAATAGCCTCCTTTAGTATTTCTTGTAGTGCAGGTCATGTATTAGAAAATTCCCTTAGCTTCTGTATGTCTGGAAAGGTCTTTATTCCTCCTTCACATCTAAAGGATATCTTTGCTGGGCATATTGTTCTTGGCTCATAATTTCTCTCTTTCAATAATTTGAATATTTGGTTCCACTCCCTCCTGGGTTGTAGAGTTTCTGCTGAAAAATCTGATGATAATCTAATGGGCTTTCCTTTGTAAGTTACCGTCTTCTTTTCCCTGGCTGCCTTGAGGATTCTTTCTTTGTCGTTGATTTTAGACAGCTTCAATACAATGTGCCTTGGAGAAGGCCTGTTGGGATTGAGGTAATTAGGTGTTCTATTTACTTCTTGGATTCTAGGATCCAGTTCTGTCCACAAGTTTGGGAAGTTCTCATCAACAGTTTGTTTGAATATATTCTCTGTTCTCGTCTCTCTGTCTTCTCCTTTTGGTATGCCCATTATTGTTATATTGCTCTTTCTGATGGAGTCAGAAAGTTCTTGTAGAATTCTTTCATATCTTTTAAGTCTCAAGTCTCTTTCTTCTTCCATCCGTGTAATTTCTAGGTTTCTATTTTTGATGTCACTGATTCTTTCCTCCATCTGGTCAACTCTACTACCGAAGCTGGCTATTTCATTCTTAATTTCTTCTATTGAATTCTTAATCTCCAGAAATTCTATTTGGTTCTTTTTTAAAATTTCAATCTTTTTGTAAAATACTCATGTTGTTCTTTGATTGTGGTTCTGATTTTATTAAACTGCCTTTCTGTGTTTCCTTGCATCTTGTTGAGTTTTTTTCAGAACTGCAATCTTGAATTCTCTGTCATTTAAGTCACAAAGGTCCATATCTCTAAGTTCCTTTTCTGGAGACTTTTCACTTTCTTTCTGAGCTGTCTTGTTGTGTTGGTTATTCATGGCAATTACTGATTTATTATTTCTCTTCCTAGGTATCTACAGGAGTGGCTTCTGCAACAGGTTGATAGGAAGAGGTCTTTCTTTTGTTTTCCAGTACTTGTTGGTAGAATGTTTTATTTTCTCTCTGCAGCCTTTTTTTTTCTCTCTCTCACATGGTAATGCTATGTTTTCGCTGCACTATTCCAGTTTCTCACACAATGGGGTGAGAACCCTGGTTTCTCCTCAGTTAATAGTTTGCCTGGGTCACAGGACACAGTGTCCATGTGGGTATGCGGAGAGCTTTTGAAGTTCCAAACCTCTTCCTGTACCAGATTCAGAGCCCGTATGTTTCAGCAGTTCTGTTTACTCCTGCAGGGATAGGTGGGGCCCAGATAGGTGGGGCCAGGGGCGGGGTGAGTTGTTAGAGGTGGCCCAGAGCAATGGCAGCGACCACCACCACAGCCAATCCTGCTTCCACTGCTCCCTCCCCTTTTACAGAACAAGTTGTGCTGCGAATCTGTGTCTGTGGTCCACAGTTCTCAGAACAGCAAATATTCTGTTCTTTTAATCTGACACTGCTACTGTTCGCTTCTAGCACTGGGCAGGTGGGGGCGGGGCGAGCTCGGGGAGGGTAGGGAGGGGGCAGCTAGTCTCAGTGACTAAGGCTTCTGTTCTCTGCGGCAGTGAGGACTTAAACCACCGTTTTCAGCCTTCTTCCCTCAGTCTTTGCTCCGAGGTCTCTGCCGTGAGCATTGTTTCAGCCGTGTTATATGCTGCCCCCTCAGCCCTGTGGGCCGTAAGCGGAGCCCTAGCAGTCCGAGTTCTTCCCTCTCCCTCAGCTGTGGTAGTTCTGGGATGCAGTGAGCTCCGAGCACTGAGCTAGGTCCGCGTCCTGCGCCCGGGCTGCTCCGTCTCCGCACTTCTTCCTTCCCTCCTCCCCCGCTTGTGCGATTCTCCCACCTTTAGGTGAATTCAGTAGTGGGCCTCTTCGTCTTGCCTGTCTGCTGTGTAGGGAGTCGTTTGTGGAGTTATAGTTGTTCCATTTGTTGTAAATTCCTGAGGAGATTTACAGAGGCTCACCTCACGCTGCCATTTTGATGATGTCATAATTTAGTAATTTAGGTTAAATAATATATCTAATATGTTCCAATTTATTTGTTGAATTTTAGAAAAGTTAGTGCATTCTTTAGTTTAATGTGTATGTGACTAAATTATGTCCTTCATGCCATTAAACTGACATTCATCAGACCTTTTGTAGCCTTCATGCTAACAATTTCTCCTAACATCATTAGCAATATAACAGCAATTCCATTCAATAAAAAAGAAATCTCTTACAACAGAGCTGTAATAGAGATATTCAATATCTCTGTAATTGACTAAGTTACTGTATTAGTTTCCCAGGGCAGCTGTAAAAAGTGTCATCAACTGGATGGCTTAAGACAATAAAAATTTATTGTTTCACAGTTCTGGAGGCTGGAAGTCCAATATCACAAGACTGACAGGGAAAGGCTCTCTCTGAAGCATGTAAGAGAGTGTTTTTTTTTTGCATCTTTGTAGTTTCTGGTGCTTTGCTGGAAATCTTTGGCATTTCTTGGTTTGCAGTTGCATTAGCTCAAATCTCTGACTTTGTATCTAATCTTTGTCTTCCACATGGTATTTTCCTGTGTCTCAGTATCTTCACACGGTCATCTGATAAGGACACTAGTCACTTTGGTGTTCATTTTACTCCAATATGACCTCATCTTAACTAATTACATCTCCTACAACTCCATGTTAGGATGTCAATGTATGGGACAAAATTCAACCCATAGCAGTTACCAAATTAGTTTTTTTAAAATGTGTTATAAAATTTGTTTAAACCTAATTCTTCAGCTAGTTGCAATGAACCATGCTACGGTTTAGATATTTATTCCCACTGCCCTCAAGCTTCTCCCTTCCATTCTGACAATCAAACTGTCACTCCTTTGAAAGTATTTTTTTTTCTTTTCTGGATACTTTTAAAGATTTTTCTTTCTATCTTATCTTTTTTACAGTTTCATGATATACTTCTAAGGTAGAATTTTTCTTATTTTTGCCTGAGAGTCACTGGGTTTCATGAAATGTGATTAGGTGTCTTTTCACAGATTCAGTTCTTTCCCCTTTCCTGGAATTCCTGTTAGGTATATGTCAGATCTTCAAACTCCTTCATCCAAATTCCTTACTTCTCAAAATTGGACCTATTTTTTTGCCCCTCTGTGTTGCATTCTGGATAATTTATTTTGATCAATCCTTGAGTTTCTTAATTCTCTCCTTAGCATTTTATGATCTTTATATCATTAAATAGAGGTTTTTAAATTTTAATTTCAGTTCATAATGTCATACTTTTGATTATATTTTCTTTTTCTGGAAATTGTATCATTAAAATCTGATCATTTTCAGTGTTTCCAAATTCCTATAAATGTTCAAAAACATACATTTTACATCTTTAAATATAGTGAACATTGTTGTTATAGTTATCTGATAATATTTATTTCTAAAGTACCTAAAAATTTTACTGTTCTATTTATCATATCTCTTGTTAGGCAAGCTTTCACCCATAATGTGTTGTTAATAATATTTATTAATATTTAAACAATATCTATTATTTTTTAACAATATCTGTGGAAATTTATTTAGGTATACGATAGAAAATTCATTTAGCATAGACATAAATTTCTTCAGTGCAAAACAATGGGATCATCTGTCTACAAAACTATAGATTAAATCTGTGGCTTGAGGTTTTAGAATGCCCAGGTAATGGTAACTTGGGTGGCAAATTCTTATGAGGGGTGAGCAAGAATTACAATTTCACAGCCTTTTGCTAGACAACTTTCCTTGCAGTCATTTGGGGTGTGGGTGTATTGCCTATTTGCTATCAGGTCACCCTTAACTTGAGTATGCAGCCTTTTGTATTCTCTAGATAAACATCTTTGGTTGCCTCTTCTAATCCAGGCACCCAAACTGGTGATTTCTCGGTTCAAAAAAATGCTTTAGAGGAATTCAATACTCTCCTTATTTCCTAGACTCCCAGTTTACCTTAGATATGGGCACAATTATTTCTTGCCACTTTATCTATCCTTTGATGCTTTAAGGAGCTTTTAAAATATGTGTCATTCAGAATTTTTATTTGTTTTCAGAAGAAGAATTATTCCAAATACCATTCAGGTTCTTATTACTAAATATGTGATTCTTATTTAATGTATTCTACTTTTCATTAGATAACTAACAAGTTCATCTGAAACAAATAAGTAAATGCATATGCGCCAAGCCATAAATAGTCAGCTACATGAGCCATATTTAATAATTTAGTTTTAAATAGTCATTCAAGACACCAAAAATAACAAGATCATGGCTAGATCATATGTTACAATTAGTTACATCATTTTGTAATAAATAATTTACATTAAACATACAGAATATATGTTTTAAGGATGATTAGTATAGTTTATATATTCAGTTGGCAACAGACCTAAAATAAAATTAAAAAATACCCTGGCCTTTTATTTAGATGTCTCTTCTAAAAGTACATTGAATGAATACTTTAGCTACATTAATCATTCATTAAATTGTGAAGAGCATTAGTATTTCCAGATAATGAAAGATGTTTAAATAGGAAAGAACTGAGATATAGAAGAGAGAAACTTAATGAAAATAGTTATTCCTCTGAAATATTTTTAGCATCATAGACATTAAACACTCTATTTAAACAGAATTGTAAAAAGTGTCTGTGAATTAATTCAAACAATCATTCACCTATTCCAAACTTGCATTTTTCAGACATTCATTAAGAATTCTTTTATGTAATGTCAATTACAGTTGACATACAATATTATATTAGTTTCAGGTGTAGGACATAGTGATTAGACATATAGGACATAGTGATTTATATAACTTATGAATTGATCATCTCAATAAATCTAGTATCTGACACCATACATAATTATTAAAGTATTATTGACTATATTCCTTATGCTATACTCTATATCCCCAAATTGTAACTACCAATTTGTACTTCTTAAGTCCTTCCTCTTTCATATCCATCTCCCAACCAGTAAGCATTTATTTGTGTGTATTTTCTCAGAAAGTTTTCCTCTCTGCCTCTCCGCCTCTCCTACTGTGGCAGTCTTACCTCTTCTGTGCTGATATTTTCTTTCATAAAAATACAATTAATAGCCAATAATAACCAGCTACTATTTACTTTTACTATGTTCTAGAACTTTAGTGAACAGTTCACATTTGAAACTTAAAGAAAGTCTGAGACTTAATTATTTCATTAATCCATTTTAAGGTGATAAAAATGAGTTAACAAGCCCAATGTCACACAGTTAGTAAACTTTAGATAACTGAGTCCCATCTGAATTCAAAGACTCTGTTGCCTCCATGATAATAAATGTATGGTACCTTAAAAGAGAATTTAAGAGTAAGTGAAATAAAGTCAACAGCATGATGCCAATAAGTTTTCCTGTTCTCCACCCATATTCACAAAGACCTGTTTATTTGTCTTTTATCCAATTGAAACCAACAACCAATGACTTCGTTTTTGTGTGTGTGTGTGTGTGTGATTCAATTTTAAAGTGGCTTTACCTTCAGAGAAACATGATGCCACAGCCATAAAGATAATTTAAAATGAATTTCAAACTTTACTCACATCTTCCAAAAATATTGTCAAAACTCTCAAGTTAAAACACTGATAAATATTTTCTATATTCCTTTTTATCTTCTTTCCAAATCCTCTCAGACACTTCCTACAGTGTCTATCAGCTTCCTGCCCTTTCTTATATAGATTAGTAAAATTTCACTTTACATTTCCATGCGACAGTCCTTTCACTTCTATTGCTTTTGTTTTCTCTGTTTTCCGATTTTGACTTGGAATAACTACTATTAGGTTGTTAGAGATGGACTCTCCCTTGGGAAAGGAGAGAGTTTGAAAATATGTGTACATTTGTGTGTGTGTGTGTGTGTGTGTGTGTGTGTGATGTAAAACAATTTGGGTGTTTAATACCTAAAAAAGAAAAATCTCTAGGGTAAAAAGATGAAAAAAAATATGAGCTTGAAGTTTCTGTGGCCATTTTGCTTATTTTAAAGGGAAGCTATATGAATAAATAGAGTAAATTCAAAATAAAATTCCAATGGAAGATACATTCTTTAAGATATTCTCTTATGTTGAAAACATAATTATTCTTCCCTCTATATATTAACCACATAAGCAGTTCCATAATATATACAGTTAATTCATAGATTAAAAATAAACATTTTAATTTGTCATTATATATAAATACATGTGTTAATATATGTTTTCAAACTCTTTAATATAAATATATGTATATATTTATATATATATATATATATATATATATATATATATATATATATATATATATACTTTTTTTTAATTGGGGAATATTGGGGAACAGTGAGCTGCTCCAGGCCCATTAGCTCCAAGTCATTGTCCTTCAATCTAGTTGTGGAGGGACAAGCGCAGCTCCAAGTCCCGTAACTGTTTTGAACTGGCAACCTTGTTGTTGAGAGCTCATGCTCTTATGAACTGAGCCATCTGTCTGCCCTTATTTAAAATATTTTTGAATATCATTTCTAGATATATACAGAGGGTGCCAAAACAATATATACACATTTTAAGAAAGGAAAACTGTATCAATATTGTAATACTCAATATATACTGTCACGCGGGTCATCAGGCGGGGTCTGTAGTCCCACTCCCCACATAAGAACACAGGATATGGTGAGGCCCAAAAAGAACACCCATGGAGCCATAGATAGGGGAGTCATACCACTATAGTCTCGCTGGTGGCTGGGTTGGAGACTCAGGAAGCAGGAGCCGCACAATCCGCAACCTATTGTCCACTTGGCTCTGCCAACCAACCCCACTTGCTAGCTGCAATCCGCCTCTCTGCAATCCATAATCCACACTCCACCACACCACAATTGCACTACCACACTACCTTGCTAGCTTAGTAGTGGCAGTTATATCAGTGGCTAATGGCTAACCGGTAACAGCTGATTGCCAACTAGTCACAGCTGACGACCACCTACTACCTGAGCCAGCACCTTTCTATGTGAGGCCGAGAGTCTGGAAACTACTCTCTGGGGCTCTGTCCCCACCTATACCGATAACAAAAGGTGAATACAAGTCAAGTTTGACTTCTGCAATTACGAGAGGTGCTCGAAGTGGTTACCATCAGTGTCCATACACTTGTGATTACGGGGAACTACTGCTTGAGGAACGTTGACCAAAATGTCCACTTGTATATATTTTTGGCACCCCCGGTGTTTTAACATGCTTGGGAAAATAATTATCAAAACCTCCAAAGACTTTCAAATTCTAAACTATTCCCTGAGATTAACAGTCAGTTCAGGAAGCTACATTAGTTTTCTGGTCACTTGTGTTTCATTGAACATATGGCTGCCTCAGTGCCCACTGCTGTAAAAGTCTGTTTCAAGTAGAAGCTTTTCCTTCTGGAATTTTTCCCAGTGAAGAACCCTGATCCACTCAGGGTGCCTGAATGGAAGAGCGTCTTCCCAACACAGCGCTGCTGGGGGCCCTGCCACTAGTGGATGAAACTATATCACTGGAAAGCGGGAGTCTCTGTCTTCTTGACTATACTCGCTTGAAGGAAAAGAGCTGGGAGCAGTTTCAACAAGAACGAGTTGGAACAAGGATGGGGGCATGGTAGGGATGAAATGAAAGCAGGTTGTGGTTCAAAGGTCACAGAGTTGCTGTTCTTACCCAGACTTAGTAGATTTTCTTTAATAGATGTATCTCAAATTACGCATAGGACAATTTCCAGAAACTTAAATTATTATTATTATTTTTAAATATCTTTCACCAGATAGTGGTTGTTTTACTGGGGAGACACTGAGTTCCTAGGGAGAGACAGGGTTCACTGAGTTCCTCACACTGCCATTCCAGAAGTTCAGAGCATTTTTTTTTTAATCTTCAGCAATTTCAAAGTTTCCTAATTAGTCTTGTTTATATATTAGAGAATAGTCACAAGAATAATTCTAACTATTTGTCTGTTGTATAAGCTAGAACAGTGTTTTTCAATCCTTGTTGCCCATTATCCCACAGTGGGTACTTTCACAAACATGTTGATGAACAGGCCTTAGTCCAAATATTCTGATTCAATTGTCTGGACAGGACCTAAGAATTAGCAATTAAAAAAAAAAAAAAATCCTGGGATGACCCTAATTGGAACAAGATTTGAGAACCACATAATTAGACATTTTGCAGGGGTTCATGCATTGGATTCAGAGTTAAAACTGTATGAATTTTATATTGTCCTTAATATTTAAAATTGGGATTACAAACTTTCTGAGGGCATTTGGATGGTGTTATTTATCCCTTCCTTACATAGCTATAAACAAATAATGAAACTAACTTAGAACTTAACATTTTAATTTCTTTTGTTTGAAGACATGACTTGCAAAAAATATACCCTTTCTTCCTCCGGCTTTTTGGGTAGAAATATTATATAGTAATTTATACTGACATGCTATCATTTATAACATTATCAAAGGATCACAGTTACTACAGGAAGTGAAGTATGTTGGTAGATCTTAGTAAATTTCATGTCTGCACAATATGGCAATCACATATCTTTCAGAAGCTTCATGATAAGTACTGCCAAAAGAGATTTGGAAGCATATAAAAGATTTAAGGGGAAGAATACAGGAAAACCATAGTACAATCCAGGTAGAATTTTTCCCTGACTTTATGTACAAACCCTGTGTCACCTTGGTAGATAGTAGCAAAGTTGCAAAGTTGATTTGACTGAGAAGCTTTCAAAGATTATGATATCCGAAAATGAAAGGAAAACTAACAACAATGTTTTTGGAAAGATTGTTTTAATTATTTTAAACCATTCTTCCTTAAAGGATGGACATTTCATTTTACAATTGCAGTAATTGTTATTTTTTTTTTTTTGTGATTTGACCTAATCATATAAGTGAACTATGTTTTGTATAAGATTCGTGTCATTATTGTGACAAATTTCTTTCCACGGTTCAGTTTGTGAAGAACCTACTATTAGCATCTGTTGTCTTTTTAATTTCTCAATTCTTTTTAAAATGTTAATCAACACTGTGAAAGACTACATACAGTGCCATGTTTTTTTTAACATTTGAAAAAATCACCAAAAATAATTTAAAGTTTAACAAGAATTGAACATATTTTGATCTAGATTGTAAGAAATTATAGAATATCATGTTAGAGGCAAAGTATTACTCATCATTCCTGCTTCTGTCATCCTGAAAAGGAGGTTAAGATATTTAAGATGCTTGAGGACACATCTTCGCTGAGTCTTCCTTATGTCTTCTAACCATCCTAGATCATGGTGTGTTGGTAGAATAAGTAACTTTCATGAAATACTAACTTCATAGTAATTAAAATCATATACAATTTAAAATAAAAATTTAAATTATATAATCTATGGTTTTAAAGCAATAATAAAAATAGAAAGAGAAATAAACAACCCCTTCCATCATTTTAACAGCTCACAAATTTGACAGTTAGCATTGAATTCATAGAACCTTGAGATGAATGTGATTTTATGAGGTTATTTGTATTCATTACCTATATATGGATTGCTAAAGCATTATTACATTCTGATTTCTTACTTTCTTTTACCATCACATTCAAAAATACCAAGTTTTTTTTTACTCATTCTTCAGAATCTTTCTTAATCTTCTCTCTGTCTTCTTCCCAACACCATTAAAATCCATTCTTGATATAGCAGAGTAATATTTGAAAAAATAAGAATTTACATATTCAATTATCCCTTTTATAAGTTCCTGATGTTGCACTGTTCTTTGACAAAGAGTAAAAGCATTCAATGCAGACAGGATAGTCTTTTCAACAAGTAATGCTAGAACATCCACGTGTAAAAACAAAACAAAACAAAAAAATGAATCTTGGTACAGACTTTATACCTCTTACAAAAATTAACTCACAATGAATCATAGGCCTAAATGTAAGATGCAAAATGACAAAACTCCTAGGAGAAAACATAGGAGAAATTATAGATGACTTTGGGTTGGTGATGACATTTTAGATATAACGCCAAAAATGAAAGAACACATTTATATATTGAATTCCATTAAAATTAAAAACTTGTGTTCTGCAGAAGACAGAGAAATGAGTGTACAAAAAGAGATACCAGTAACTGGAAGAAAATCTTTGTGAAGCACATGTCTGATAAATGACTGGTATACAAATATACAAAGAACTTTAAAACTGAATAAGAAATCAAACAACCCAATTAAAAGTAAACACAATATCTGAACAGATACCTCACCACAAAAGACATAGTGATGGCAAATAAGCATGTGAAAAGATGTTTGACATCATATGTCTTCAGAAAAATGCAAATGTAAACAACAATGAGATACAACTACACATCTATCAGAATAGCTAAAATCCAAAACAATGACAACACCAAATACTGACAAGGATGCTGAGCAACAGGAATTCTCATTTATTGTTGGTGGGAATGTAAAATGATGATACAGACACTTTGGAAGGCAGTTTGACAGATTTCATGAAAGTAAATATACTCTTAACTTATAATCTAGTTATTATATTCCTTGTGATTCAGCCAAAGGAGTTGAGAACTTATGTACACATAAATCTGTACAAGGGAGTTTATAAAGAAATAGCTTTATTTATAATTGCCAAAATTTGGAGGTAACCAAGATGCCCTTCAATTCGTGAATGGATAAAGAAACTGTAGTACATCCATACAATGGAACATTATTAAGTAATAAAAATAAATGAGTTATACTATGAAAAGACATGGGGGACACTTAAAGGAATATTGATAACTGAAAGAAGCAACCTGAAAAGGTTACATAATGTACAATACCAACTATGTGACATTCTAGAATAGGCAAAACTATGGAGACAACAAAATGATCAGTAATGATCAGGGGCTGTGAGCAGGGAACAGGCGATGGATAGGTAGAGCACTTGGGACATTTAGGCAAGGGGAAATACTCTGCCTGACACTGTAATGGTGGATACATGCCATCATACATTTTTCAAAATCATAGAATGTACAGTACAAAGAAAGAACCTCATTGCAAACTATAGAATTTAGCTAACTCCAAGGTGTGACAATTAAGTTCAAGAACTTGTTGCTAAACTTTTTTGATATCAGAGGGATTATTCATTATGAATTTGTACCAACTGGACAAACAGTTAAGCAAGTTTACTATTTGGAAGTACTGAAAAGGTTGTATGAAAAAGTTAGACAACCTGAACTTTTCACCAATTCATGACTCTTGCATCACGACAATGCACCAGGTCATAGGGCATTGTCTGTGAGGGACTT
The DNA here is from genome assembly GCF_964194185.1 of Rhinolophus hipposideros. Lineage (NCBI taxonomy): Eukaryota > Metazoa > Chordata > Mammalia > Chiroptera > Rhinolophidae > Rhinolophus > Rhinolophus hipposideros. Next base: position 8,334,321 of record NC_138051.1, on the reverse strand, counting down.
TTTAGCCAGTAAACAAATAACTCTATTGGAACACTCTCACTACTCACCTGATCTGGCCCCCAATGACTTCTCTCTTTACCTGAAGATAAAAGGAAATATTGAAAGGAAGACATTTTTTTATGACATTCAGGACATCCAGTGTAATACATGGATGGTCATTCCAGAAAAAGAGTTCCAAAATTGTTTTGAAGGGTGAACTAGGCACTGGTGTCGGTGCATAGCTTCCCAAGGGGAGGACTTCAGAGGTGACCATAGTGATATTCAGCAATAAGGTATATAGCAGTTTTTCTAGGATGAGTTTGCAAACTTAACTGTCAGACCTCGTATAAGGCAATTTGCTTCATCAGTTTTAACAAATATACCACACTAATGTAATATATTAATAATAGGGCAAAATACAGGTGTGGCCGGTGGGAGTTGATGGGATATATGGGAGCTCTGGACTTTCCACTAAAATTTTCTGTAAACCTAAAACTACTCTAAAATTAATTAATTTTTAAAACGAGTTTCTAATGGCATTTTACTGTTGTAGAATAAAAGTCAAACCCTATTCACTTCCCTTCATGATCCTACATGTTCTTTTTCCTACCTCTCTCTCTTACTTTATCTTCTATCACCTTTCACTTCTGCCAAACATCCTTTGTGTTAATAAAATGTAATAAATTATTTTCAATTCAGGACTTTTATAATTGCTATCCCCTTTCTATTGTTTTTACCATAAGTCTTCATGCCTTCTCCTCATTCATATGCCTTCAAAAAGACTTTAATTACTACTGCATCTAAAGTTATTTTTTTTCATAGGACTATTGGTAGGTGATATTTTCTCATGTAGGTTTATTAGTTTCACAACTACAAGAATGAAATTTTCTAAGATCAGGTATGTCATCTGCTCTGTTTACACTGTTACTTCATAACTGTTTCACAGTCTAGAATAATAGAGCACGTGATAGTCACAAAATTAACTTTTGTTAAATAATTTAATATTAACATTTTATAAGTGAGGAAAATAAGAACTTAAAAGGTTGATCCCTTGTTACTGTCTGTCTAATTGGAATGTCACAGGAAAAAAAAAACCCTTATATCTTGCTGTCTCTTTGAGCAGGGGAGATTTCTCTATAATAGTCTATGGGGCAAGCAGCATAAGATATTCATACAGTTATTTGCATAACTTTATGCTAATAAATAAAAGAAACAAAAACCCATAGACACAGACAATAGTTTAGTGATTACCAGAGGGTGGGGAGCGGGGGGTGGTAGATGAGGGTAGAAAGGATGATGAAATAGATGATGGAAGGAGTACTGCCATTGGGTGGTGAACACACAATGTGATATATAGATAATGTGTTACAGAATTGTACACCTGAAATCTAAGTAACTTTACTAACAACTGTCAACCCAATAAACTTCAATTAATAAAATAAGAGAAGTGATTTTCATGACCTTTTGTCAATTGGGATGTAAAAACAAACTTAAATAGTTCACAGCCAAAATGATAGTCCATAATCTATTAGGTTAAAATATAATATGGATGTTTCCTAAAAATTAACTTTAAAGAATACACCGTATATTGGTTTTTATTTATGAAATTTACAAATGAAAATAGAGTTTCCATCATTACGGTCTACAAGTATTAGATGACCACGTCTATTACTCTGGGTAATGACAGGCTTTCCCTTACAGGCTCCTAGGTCACCTCTAGTCTCTGAGGTCATCAGTTAAAATGTGTTTGGACAGGAAATGCTGAGAATTTTTTGACCTGAGGATTGAATGTTGTAGTGCCATATATCAATCAACAGATATTTGCGACCTCTTGTGGATAAAGGTATTAAACTATGGGCTATACAACTGAATGAGCAATTCGTTTCTTTTTCAGGTTTATGCACATTTAGGGCCATTCATTTAATGTTAGAATGAGATCACAGAAGTGAAGATCAACCATAAAATTATATAGTAGAGATTATTAGATTAATCCTTAACTTGGAGGGTTTTGTGTATCTCTTATCCTCTCCTTTCGATTAAATGCCCGGACATGTCCCTTTTAATAGGTCTAGAATTAATGAAAATTGGGGAAGACATTTAATTAATTTTAAATCAATGTTTTTAATAAAATTGAACTATGTATAAGCATAAAAATTTAATTGATATAACCACTAATAGCAAGGTAAGATATAGGGGTAAATTACCACCTGTTTCCTATACTACACTATAGTTCTATTCCCCAAAATAATTTAAGTTGATTTTACTGAGATAATAAACATTTATTGATGAAATGAGTGGCCCATCATACATAGTGGCATAAAATTTTAGACTCTTTAAAACTTTTATTTCTCTAAATCTTCAAACTGACACTTGAGTGTCATTGTCATTTCATTCACATTGCACATCATTCTATACTTCAATTAGATAACTGCAGGTCTTAATGAGATTTTAGTAGCAACAATATGCACTATCATAAAATCTGTGAACTCTCATGGTGAAATGAAGCTTCAGTGCTTATACTGAGTTATAAACTTCCTGAGACATCTCAAGTCAATGGGGATTGGTGCCTGTGGCTAACTGAAGGAAACATTAATCTGATGCGGTTTCCTGTGCTCTTTCTGGAATCTTGGCTCCTTTCTGCACAATCAAATCTCTTATCAGCATTTGAGCCACTTGATGTCCAGGGATCTCCTTTCAGGCTTAAAAGGACTGGTAGTCTCTAAATAATTTAATCCATTCTCTCTAGTTTGTGTAAAAAGCCCAGAGTCTCCGATCAATGATACACAGCTAAGATGTTCCAGAAATAGGCTGAAAAATGGGCCTTTGTGATTCACATTGCTTGTGTATTTGTGTTATTGTTTCCAGTCAAAAGTAAGCGACTACTGGCCATATTCTGGAAATTCAGTGGCCAGAGCCCAAATGAATGAAATTTTAAGATGATAACTCCAGTTCCAACTTATAAGGGAGGGAAAAAAGTGTTTGTGAGATGAGTATCAGTGGTGACTGTATGCCAGAATAAGAGGGATTGGATGTGTGCTGGAAGTGATGTATGCATGGGGGTGGGGGTGGGGGTGGTAGATGTTCGTTTGCTTTGACAAGCTTATCAATTTCCTCCAAATTATTCTATCAATATTAACTATTTATTAAATACCTCTTATTACTTGACCCATCAGTACAATTGACAAAATCGTTCAGTTCTCTCTCCTCCACACGAGTATCTCAGTTCTGCATCCCCACCATTAGTTTCCAGGACTTCATACGTTATCAATTTTCTTCTTACTTTAACGGTTACTTCTACTTAGTCTCATTTAGTTCCTCCTCAATCCCTCATCTCTGGATGTTGGAATACTCATGGCTCAATTTTTGGAATTCTCTTCTCTGTCCACACTCATTCTCTTGATGATCATGTTTAGTATGAAACGTCTGATCCTTCCTTCCTACTCAAATCTGTTCCACCAGTTTATCTCAGTCAGATGAAATACTCTTTCTATCTATTTCAACCAAAATCCTTAGCATGATACTCAACTTTTCTCTTTATTTTATATATTATATCCAATCTATTAACAAAAGTATATCCAGATGCTTAGCACCCCATTACTATCTCTACAGCTACCTGGCCGAAGCCATCAATATCTCTTCTTGATATTCATAGCATGTCTCCCTACTTCCACAATCACTGTTCTGTAAGCTATTCTACACAATACATCTAAGGTTTTATGTCATTCCTATGGTTAAAGCCCTGCATTCATTTGTATATTTCTTAAACAAATATTTATTCATTTTCCATTTATTCATCAACTATTATCATGGGAAACACTCTTTTAGATATTTGGTACCTATCAAAGAACAAATCAAAAGTGATACCTGCCTTCAGGTGCTTATGTTCAAGCATGGACGAAGCACAGAAACATCAAATATGACCTAAAACATGACTCATATTGTCTATCAGTAATTCTATGAAGAATAGTGAAATAAATCAAGATAAGAGGGCTCTAGATTGTCAAGTTGTCTGACTTATATTGCTGAGCAGGATAATCTCAAGATCTATCCATGTTGCTACAAATGGCAGTATTTCATCTTATGGCCAAGTAGTATTCCATTGCATATATGTATCCAATCATCTATGAAAGGACACTTTGGTTGTTTCCATGTCTTGGCCACTGTGAATAATGCTGCAATGAACATAGGGGTACATATATCTTTATGGATAAATGATTTCAGGGTTTGGGGGTAGATACTCAGAACTGGGATTTCTGGGTCATATAGTAATTCTATTCTTAATTTTTTAAGAAATCTCCATACTGTTTTTCATAGTGGCTGTACCAATTTACATTCCCACCAGGAGTATATGAGGGTTCCTTTTTCTCCACAGCCTCTCCAACACTTGTTATTACTTGACTTATTGATAACATTCATCCTGACAGGTGTGAGGTCGTATCTCATTGTGGTTTTGATTTGTGTTTCCCTAATAGCTAGTGAAGATGAGCGTATTTTCATATGTCTATTCGCCATTTGTATGTCTTCTTGGGAGAAGTTTATGTTCAGGTCCTCTGCCCATTTTTTATTGGCTTGATTAATTTTTGTTGTTGTTGAGTTGTACAAGTTCGTTATGTATTTTGGATATTAGCCCTTATAGGAGGTGTTGTTTACAAATATCATCTCCCATTTGGTTTATTGCCTCTTTGTTTTTTTGTTTGTTTGTTTTCTGTGGAGAAGTTTTTTTTTTTCCATTTTTGTATTATTGCTAGTGTATTGAAATACAACTGATTTTTATATGTTGATTTTGTATTATGGAACTGCTAAACTTGTTTATGAGATACTTTTAAGAACAAAAGTACACGGGGAAGACAACTTTAATACATTTAAAATGTTTTCTTATCCTTGAAATATTATATGATGAAAGCATGCTGGATATGTGCTTGATACAGACATGGGCAGGCTGCATAATACAAGAAGCCAAGGAAGGATCCCTGCATTCTGAGACCTGGTTCTGCAAGATCCAAGGCAGTCCATGAGGGAGACCAGGTCTTGAACTGCTAGTAGAGAAAGTTTCCCAAGTTCCTTGGGGAGACAAGAGCAGTAAGTACAGAGACATGTTCGAAGCTGACAAACTTACAAAGACAGTTGAGTCAAATCAAATGGAGAAGCAGAACTGAGATACTAGTGTGGAAGGGAGAGAACTGAACAAATCCAGAGTCAAGAAAATCACACACCTGTAAAAGGTAGACACGGTCTGACTACATTAGTTAATAAATTATTATAAACTTGGCGATTATTGACCAAAAACATACATACTTACATATATATGTTTGATTATAATTATTGCTGATAATTTAGCAGAAGATAAAATAGTTTAGGGTATTTTTTTAAATGTGGTGTAGAAGGACACAATTCAACAGAAGGTATTACAATAAATATATTTGTAACCTATTGGTTCGCTACCTTGAATGACTATGCCACTTACCAGTTCTTTACTAAAACATTTAGTGATATACTCTGCTATACTTCACCCTATTCATTGCTATTTAAACTTTTAATAGAAGAAACATTTTTTTAAATAATTATTTTTCAGAAACTCCATAATTAAAATACATAAGATAGATTATATCAAAAAGTAACTAAAACTTTATACTTCTGTATATAAATGCCCTGTAGGCAGTGCTATGTATGACATTTGAGAGGCAGTAAATTACATTTAAAGGATAAAAGTTTTACTGCAGTAAAGACATTGTTTTAATTTATTAAAATGAAATTACCCATATATTATTTCTGTAATGAAAATAAATATTGAAAAAATCATTATAATGCAGTGTGGTAAGTATGATCAAATGAGCGAAGATACAAAGGATTCTAGAAAAACATAAGGAAGAACTTCTACCCCAGCCTTGAAGGTTTTCCAGAGTGTTCTATATGTCACTGAGGGATAAACTGTACCCTCTCTCAGTAGTCAGTGGTCACTTCTGCAGATGTATACTTTTACCATCACTTCTTTGAGAAACTCTACTTTATTTGTTTTAAGGAGAAACTCTACTTTGTTTGTTTTAAGGACTTGGATTTGAAATTGGCTGTCAGATGGAGAGGTTGTGAGTGACTACAGCCCTCGTAGTGTCTTCTAGATAACCACTTATCTCAGTTACAATCCCCTCTACTTTCACTTTCCTCAGTGAAATTCTGGAGTTGTCTGGAGACAATTTCACAGAAACAGAAAATTATAAGTAATTAAGTCTATAATAGAGAGACTAAAGAGGAAGCTATTAAGATATATAGCTTAGTGTCTAAAGGGGAACCTGAACAGAACAAAGTCTATAAATTATATTAAGATATCAAGCATTTATTGAAAACAAAGGGTAAAATTTTGAATGGTTCAAGCAGGGAAATGGCATGATCATTTGTGTTGTGAAACGTACTTAGGATGTCATAAAGGCATTTTAAGAGATTGTGGTAATGAGAGATAATTGGCAAGTAATTTGAGTTATTCACTTTGCTATGGGAGAACAAAGGGCGATTTCAAGAAGAATTGTAAATCAGTTGAGGTAAAAATCATTGATGTGAGTAAAAAAGAGTAGAAAGGGCCAGACAAAAAAAAAAGGGCCAGACAAAGAAAAAAAGGGCCAAAAGTAAGATAATTTATTCCCCAGCCATCCAGTGATAGTCTGGTCTGGGAAACTAAGTATTCGTCATCTGGACTTACACAAAACATTAGCAACAATTAAGTGAACATAATTATCCCTTTCAGGATTTTAAAATTATTTTATATTTTATGAAGATTTGATATTTAATCTAATACTTTACATATCTCCAAATCTGTTGGAGGTTGTAAAGATTTGTGATTTTTATTCTAAGAAATTATTAATTACATCAGTGAGCTGTCATTTCTCAAGAACTACATTAAATTCTAATCAAGGAAACTGGGGAGTAGAATTATATATCAGTATGATGTTTTAAATGTAGATACTATCTTCATAAGCAGTGAATACAGTTAATGGATTCTATAATTTAAAAATTTAAAGACAGTGATACACTTAAAAATTTCCAAATGATTTCCAAGAAAATAACATGAATACTAAAATAATGCTCTTAGACCAACAATTCTGCTTCCTTCCTTGATATGAATATACTCAGAAGAAAATACACTAAAGTTTACATTTTATTTTAAATTTACAATTGCAGAAGTTATTTAAAATGTATCTTTAAATACCTCTTTGCATGCCACTGGGTAAAATTGTGAACTATAACAGTTGCCAAAATAGATATTTTAGAAAAATCTAGTCATATATAAATTGAACTCCTTGATTTCATGGAGATCATCGCTCAAAGACAATTCTAGAATTAATTTTTACAACATCTCTAAATAACTTCTTTTCATCAACAGATGTGTATGTATAAATAGACAGTTATGGATAAACATAGATCCAGTTATTGATATAGGTATAAATTGTTATCAGTTAGCATTTACTAATATTTAAAGTGTTAGAGAAATAACTAAGAATTTCTAAATACCCTAGGTATTGTAACAGCAATGGATGGATTACACAGAAAATTAGGTGTGCTTACAGAACTGTCTGTAGGACTTGGAGAGTGAGGGCCAAAGAAATATGTCCTTTCAAGAGATTAGAAGGCTGCAGAAAATACACAAAACTGGTTTTAATGAGCTCCCCTTTTTGCAACACTAAAGTGAGTAATTCATTTACACTTGTGCTTGGACGTCCATAGAAATCTTGTGTGTTTGCCTAACACTACCAGAAGAGGTAGTAGCTTCTCCTTCTCTTCAGTCTTCCAAATCTTTCATGAGTATCTCTCTTTGGTAAAATATAACCCAGACAAGATAAACAAAATATAAACTGCTAACAAGACATTCTGACCAGTGTGTTTTCGAGATTTCTCCCATGCAATGAAAGGAAGAATGATGGTGATTTGACAATTCACAACATGTCAAAAGACATAGAAAGATATACTATAGTTAGAGATCCAGATATAGAAAAAGTTAAATGACAAAATTTACATATTTGAAAGATATTACAACCATAATTTTATTTATTCTCTCCAGCAATAAAGAATTTCTCAATCCCTGAATATTTATTAAACAACTACTAGCTATTAATCTCAGGAAAACTGCCCAAAGAATAAGCAATTAAATAATTTAAAATTGTATGCAAAAATAAAGTTGAGGAGAGAACCAAAATATTTGTATCTACTTATTAAAGGGGAAAAATAAAAACAACATATTCAGGTAATACCAAAAATAACTATCATGTGATCTACTTTAAATTGGTAATGGTGTTTAGTGTTTTTCATTGGTTACTTGCTATAGTATATTTCTAGGATCATTTTGCAAGTTTCTTAATTCTAAAATAATTTTACCATGATTTAGTGAAAGTAAAGTCATGTTTGATAGGGTAGGTAGGTAGAAATGAGCAGAAGAAGGAGAGACCCAGTCCCAGATAGAAAGCTCCTTGCTGCAGCTCCTACTTAGGTCAAGACCCCTTGCAGCTGCCCTCACTTAGGGCATGGATGACTTACTAGCCCAGCAGTATTCCAAGCTCACACATACCCCTAAATCAAATGGATGTGTTGTTAGAGGCCAGATTACAGGCTCATACATGCCCTTAAATCAAAGGGATGTGTTGTTAGAAGTTGAGAGAGAGAGAAAGAGAAGGGGAGTAGGGGGGAGAAAGGGAGGGAGGGAGAAACCATCCCACTTCTCAGGATCATTTTTTTAATTAAAATTTATTGTGGTAACAATGCTTAGCAAAGTTACATAGGTTTCAAGTGTACAATTCTGTAATATATCATCTATATATCACATTGTGTGTTCACCACCCAAAGTCAGTTCTCCTTCCATCACCATATATTTGACCCAGTTTACCCTTATTTACCACCCCCTCCCCACTTCTGCACAGCAAAAGAAACCATCAACAAAATAAAGAAGCAACCAACTGAATTGGAGAAGATATTTGCAAACAATGCCTCTAATAAGGGGTTAATATCCAAAATATATAAGGAACTCATACAACTCAACAACAAAAAAACAAACAATCCAATTGAAAAATGGGCAGAGCACCTGAATAGACATTTCTCCGAAGAGGACATATAGATAGCCAATAGACATATGAAAAGATGGTCAGTGTCACTAATCATCAGAGAAAGCATATCAAAACCACACCTCACCCCAGTCAGAATGGCTTTCATCAACAAGACAAATAGTAACAAGTGTTGGAGAAGCTGTGGAGAAAAAGGAACCCTCATACACTGTTGCGGGGAATGCAGATTGGTGCAGCCGCTATGGAAGACAGTGTGGAGGTTCCTCAAAACATTAAGAATATAATTACCATATGACCCAGCAATCCATCTCCTGGGTATTTACCCCAAAAATCTGAAAACATTTATTCTTAAAAATATATGTGCTCCGAAGTTCATTGCAGCTTTATTTACGGTGCCCAAGACATGGAAACAACCAAAGTGTCCTTCCCTAGATGATTGGATAAAGAAGATATGGTATATATACACTATGGAATATTACTCTGCCATAAGAAAAGATGAAATAGTGCCATTTGTGACAAAATGGATGGATCTTGAGATCATTATACTAAACTGAATAAGTCAGACAGAAGAAGTCAAGAACCATATGATTTCACTGATATGTGGTATATAAAACTGAAAGCAACAAAGGAACAAGACAAAGAAACAAAAACTCATAGACACAGACAATGTGTAGTTGAGTGGTTCTCAGGACCTTTTTTAATGAGCTTCTCAAATAAATGATGGAAAATTAACAAGTTTATGCTTACACTCTGAGAAGAAACCTTGAGAACCAGAGGAGAGGATACGATACCTCGGCAGAGAAAGAGAAAGATAACAGAGAGGGAGAGAGAGAATTCTACTTATAAAGATTAAAACTCTCACGCAATGTAAGGAGAGGCTGCTTCCTTCTCTTGGATCAGCCCACTTCATGTTTTGAAGTGATGTCGCTTTTACTAATATCTTACTGTTCTATCTTGCAAAAACTCTGTCAAGACAAACAGCCGAGGTATATCATTCCCTGTAACATGTTTACTTAATACATTTTCTGTTACTACAGTCTTTGAAACTATCCCTTTAAAACAGCATTATGTCTCATTGAGATGAATTACAAAAAAATTTTCTGCTATTGTTCAACGTTTAGATTCTTTTGACACTTTTACAGAATAACAAATTTTAGGCATATAACAATTTGTGTTGCTTAAATAGATGTGTTAGAAGTTCCTAGAAATGGAAAACACAACAATTTTAATGGCTCTTGATGTACATAGCATTATTTTAATTTACAGTTACTCTACTACTAGGATATATTAGATTTACATTATGTAAATTAATTGTATCTTTATTTACAATTAACATAATATTCTGACATGATAGTCTACCTTTTATTATATATATTACATATTGATATCACAAATATATATCTATATAAGAGGGTGCCAAAAAATGTATACATATTTTAAGAAAGGCAAAAACTGTATTAAAATTAAAACTGTATTAAAAACTGTAACCACTTTGAGCACCTCTTGTAATTGCAGAAGTCAATTACTTGAATTCAAGAACTTGAATTCATCTTTTATTATTGGTATGTGCTGAGTACATATATATTTTATGGTTCCTGTTAGATTTCAAGGTTCCTGTGGTTAGGATTTCTGCCTTGTTCATTTTTCCAGCACACACAGTGACTAAAACCCAAATGCTTAGTAAATATATATTAAATGCATTTAAATTATATAACCATAAAATATGGAAAACTGAAAAAATCACTCAGATTATTAGGATGAAAAATATGTCAAGCAACTCTTTCCTGTTGATCATGTATTTTCACGTTATTCTTTTTATGTGTTCTTCTAGGTACTTAATGGTTTATTTTCTAATATATTCATTTCCATTTTATTGCATTAGGAATCAGAAAAAGAATTGCAAACCTTCCCTTGTAGACTCAAATCTGCTACGATGAATAGGCATCTTAAAACATTTTAAAAAATTGTTTTAGATAGATTGGATTTGGATATGATCAATTAAAGTATAGAAAGCTTGTACCTCACGCCCCCACAATCAGATTGAAGTGCTTCTAGGAAAACTCTAATTTGCCTTGCTCCTAACCTTTAAGGATTCAGGCTTATAACACAAAAAAGAAATAATTTGCTTTGCGATGTTTATTAATGGCTCTGCCATTCAGATATGAAGGCTAACATACAATATGACTATTTTCACCTTGAAGTTTATCTATGTGCCTCTGATCTCTTCCGCTACTGGAAAGTACTACATTTCAAAACTGCTTCTCTGATAACCTTATAAACATTAAACGTTAACCCAGAAAACAAAGAGACTTTCTTTTAATATAATAATTGCAATCTTTCTCCGAGTTATTATCTATGACTTCTTTGTTACTTTTCAGAGATAACTCAAAATTTTCACACTCATTGCTTATACAAACTGATAATCTTACTGTGTCTACTTTAATAGTAAACTGTCCTTCAGTCCATGTGGAACCAAATCCAGCATTCATTTCATTCCAGTCCTTTTCTTCTTACAGATAAAGAGAAGTTTACACTAAGGTCATCACTTTCTGTGGCTACTTGGTCTTGAATGGTATCAGTAAGAGCCACGTGGCAGGACTTGGAGGCTCTTCTGTTTCTTTTAAGAAAATCTCGAGGACATAGACTTTTCTAGGTAATTATTGAAACTCAAGCAAGGAGTTGTTAAGCTGGTTTTAAAATGCTTAGATGAAGTCCAGAAATTAGAGCAGGAATAATTGAGAAGCCAACGAGCCCAGCAGGTAATTTCTCAAACTGAAGAAACAGAAGGAACAGAGTAGAAAAGTGTGAAATGGTTAGACATAAAAAGACCATAGAAAAAGTGAAATGGATATGGATGACAGGTTATTTGAGGAACAAAGTCTGTGATTAAACTTAGGTTACTGTAGTTTCGTTATTTTGCATGGTTTGACCGCCATCCCTAATCTGCATAATGTTTGGAAAAGGACACAACACTTTTTTCTAAGTATATAAAAAGGAAAACTATATTTTAATTATTGTTCTTATATAACATTTTAAAATAGAACATATGTTTGTTCATCCAAATTCAAGCAGAAGATATTCACCAATAGAGTAGTATGTACCTCCCCTTTCTTATTCTCTGGAATATTCTATTGGAGTTTAATTTATTGACCACCATACTTCATCTGATTACCCAAAAAGCAACTACTTCATTTCAAGCCTTACTCTTGTCTTTTTTACTGTGAACGTCCTCTTGAGTCACAGTGTTATATTCTATTAATTTTCCTGGGAAAGTATGAAGTTAGGGGAAAAAAACACATTTGGCAACCAATTTATGTAAATTGGAGCAATTGTCATGAGAGAATAAGGAATGGAAGAAGAAACAGAAGGATATAAGATCTATAAAGAGCTAACTTTTTGCGATTACTTTTCAAAGGTTACGTTGTTTTTCAGAGATAAATAAAATAAAAAATAAGAAATATCAAAGCCTAACATTTGTTTTAGGCAAGTATTTATTAGAGGACTTCCCTATTTTGTTTAAATATTGTAAAGTCTTACAACTTCACATAAATAAAATGGGTAAAATGACAAACATATTTAAAGGTAGACATTTATGGTCTACGTATTCACACATAGCAATGCATGCGTACCCAGGGATAGACAGAGATTAAAGAGAAATTTAGAAGATATTTCATATATTTTAGAATATATTTCCACTTTTTGATGTTTTCCTTGACAGAATAAATGTAGGAATGGTTTTAATAACATTCTATAGTTAGAGTACTATTTATTATATTTCCATACTGTTATTGGAGCAAAAGCTTGTCCAATACTTAAAAGGTACATGTGTCATTATAAAAAAATCAATCTCAAAAGAAACTTATTAATAGCAATCTAAGAATTGAATCCTAATTGAGTTGAGGCTGATACCATTCTGTTCAATGTATCATCAATCCAACGGATTCTTGAGAAATAATATTTACAGAGGTTGAAAGAGCAAATCAAACCAAGTACTCTGTGTATAGGTAATCCAGAACTATCTGAGTCATGAAATCTCAGACAAATCTAATATTGAGAAACTTTAGGTGGAATTATATTCTAATTATGAAATAGTTTAAAACATCTTTCAAAAGGCAAGCATTTTTAATATTGTCAGAAGATTATCCAGGAACTATATGTTGGGAGATCATTCTCCAATGGCCCTTCACGCTTCTGCACATCTTCCAGAGATGGTGACTCTTTTGGGGCAACGTTCAGAATTATTTCCTGTTCAAGATAATGAAGACAATGTCAGTTTCTGAGCCAAAGAATGAGCAGATTTACTAGCAGCTCTCTTGAAAACAGTGGGGTTTCGTAAGCTCAGGGTTCCTCAGCAATAAGGCCAACTCACTGTATGTGCAGCATCCACCTGAGCCATTCTCCATGAATGTGACTTCAGGGGATTCGGGAGACAAGGAGAAGAAACATACACATGATGCTCAAATTGCTTGCTGTGCCATGAGTAATAAAGGCCTTTATTTCTGACCCAGGAATCTTGTGTCATCTGCCAATATCCAGGAGATCATGGCAGGCCTATTTGTAACATGCAAGCTGTGTAAAATTTCAGACCCTTCACAGTTATTAACAATGGGCAAAATTCATTCTTGTGATTGTGGAGATGGACTTCTGACTTCAGGAGATTATATTGTGAGGCTTTGCCCCATGTACATTCCCGACACAAATGCACACAAATTTTCAGTATAAGAATTCGATAGCATATAATCTTCTCAGCTAGTAAGCAATTGCTTCCAGTTGATTTACCCTGACGCAACACCGACCTAATGCCCACAGCTTTACCTGGTGCTTCATATATAGCAGGTGCTGAATCGGGAAATAAATAAATTCACTTAGTTTATCTGCTCACTTTCACTTTTCATATTTCTGTAAATATGCTGTTTCTAAAACATGTATGAATCTGGGGACGTGCATCTCTGTGCATTTCAGTGAGTTTCTAGGGATCATTTTAACATACTAACTGTCTGTTCAGATTGCAGGAATATTTCTGATTTACACCAATATTTCCATTTATTTAGGGCAATTTGAGTCTAGTCCTGTGTGACAATCTATATGTATGTGTATTGACAATAATTTTTTTGTTCTCTTTACAGTAGGAATGAAAACCACTTTTGAAAATCTCACAAAGGTCGATATCAATCTGTCAGTCTGGGCTTCACAGTGCCAAAGTCTGTTAACCTGACACTGACTCCTGCAGCAGACAAATGTTAGAAATAAGTCCTTTTGTGTTAGCATGTTTTCACATCTATTTCAGAAGTGTTTTAGTCCTAAACAGTATTTGGAATCCTATCAGGATATGATCAAGCAGTCTTTAAATCTAATTATGGATGCTTTCTATGGATTTCCAGAACTACACATTTCCCTCATAGTCACCTCCTTTTTCATGATAAAATAATCGTAAGAAGTAAAAACTAATTTGTGTTTATATAACAAATGTAGAGAATATAACAATTGTTTAAATTTTAATTATTTTTCATTGTGGTATAGTTGACATATAACATATTAGTTTCAGGTGTACAACAAAATGATTTTATTCAGAGGGTGCCAAAACAATGTGTGTACGAGTATACACATTTTAAGAAAGGAAAACTGTATTAAAATTGTAATACTAAATATATACTGATAACAAAAGATGAATACAAGTCATTTTTGACTCCTGCAATTACAAGAAGTGCTCAAAGTGGTTACCATCAGCATAATTTTAATACAGTTTTTTTCTTTCTTAAAGTGTGTATACATTTTCTTGCCACTCTCTCTATATATACATTAATGTACAGAATGGTGACTATAGTTAATATATTGTATTGTATATTTGAAAATAGCTAAGAGAGAAACTTTTAATTCCTGATTGATATTAGTCTTTTAAATATTTCTAGGAGAGACTAAAACATTTGAATTAATGATGAGAATAAATATTGTTTTCATAAGGCCTTTTATTTAAAAATCTAAATTGTCTACTAATTCTTAAACAAGTTCTAAAACTTGAAATATTAATAATAATAAATATTAAAATCTTATTTCCAACTTCCCACTGTCAGTTTCTTATATATCCTACATTCCAAAAAGAAATTAAGCATGTATATATGCCTTTACTGTAATAATTGCTGCAGCCTGAAATAGAAACACTCTCGCAGAGTATGCATGGCTCGCTTACCAAGTGACCCTCAAAACTGATTACTCAGATCCTGAAAGGTTTCTAAAATTTTATGTGGATATTACAGAGAGTAATATGTAATACAAACTATTCCACATCACCCCCTGATTATGCCCCTTCTCTTAATAATACATCTTGGATGTATTTATCCACTGCATAATTCTCTGTATAAATGTATTATAAACTATCTAACCAGTCTATGTTGTCAATTTCAGGTTTTCTTTTTTGTTTTGTTTTGCCTTGTTTTGTTTTGTCTTGTTTTGTTTTTGCTGTTCATTGCTTTAAAAAATAATGCCACAATGATTTCTCTATTTTTACTATTATGAATGAGTATTTACATATACATTCTTCTCTCTCATATGCACACGCATGTGCAAATATTCAATTATCTTGCTATTATATGACATTATTCTCATTTGTGATAAAGAATACAATCTGCAATTTTGAGACGTAGGGCTTTAGAAAATGTAACAAAAACAAAATTTACATTACATTCATGGCAACCATGAAATAATCTCAGCTACTTTAAATAATCAATTACCATGCACTTTGTTTTTGTTTTGTGTGCTCTGCACTAAAGTTCACCCTATTCTAAGTTTACTTCCCCAAATCATTTTCTTCTCTTAATAGCGTTATTTACATTTCCAATAGACAGCTTACTTTGCTTTTTCTTTTAATTAGAAAAGCAAAATTTTGGTGTTGTGGTTCTCTGGATTAATGAAAGGGCAATATGGCACAAAAAATAAGCAAAATTGGCTATATAGTACAGTACGATGTCTGAGTTTAGTTCTTAATCATTGTTTTAAACATGACAACCATCACCTTCTCATATAATTTTTTAAATGCTATTTGCCATAATGTATTTAACTCTGCTGCTATAAATAACTATATCTACTGTATTTTGCCACATATAATGCACTCCCATGTATAATATGCACCCACATTTTTAGCCCAAACCTTCAGGGGGAAAAAAATTTTCATTTTAATTTTTTAATTCAAAATTTTATTTGTTTACATTTAGGTACTTGTTTTTTGTGTTATAAAGGAATTTTAGCATTTATTTTTTAACATATTTTAACATATTATGGTACAAGAAATTTTACGTAACAAATAATTACAAAACACAAGGTATAAGAAATTTTATGTGCCATTAATAAATTTATGACATTTACATATCATAGAAGGCCAAGAACTCTTCATCGTTGCAAGTTTGTCCTAAGTTCAACAAAACCGATTATCATATTCCAGGATATTATTTTGCATACAGATATTGTTATTGATTTCTAAAGTTACACTTTTAACTCATAAGCATACATTTAAAAAATTAACGTTTCTATAGATACGAAATTAGTACTACTCATGTATAACGCACATCCTTATTTTTCCCTCACAAATTTGGGCAAAAAATTATGCATTATAGACAGCAAAATACGATAATTGACTGTGCCAGTGTAAATATAGCAAAAATAAATATATTCTAAAGTATATCATATAAAAACATTACTAAGAATTTAAATATGTTTCAAAATCTCCAGAAATCACTGTTTCAAAAAATCTAACCTTGTTTTGTTTTGAAAGGAAAAATAGTTTCACATCAGTCAGAGCACGTACTATATCTTGACAATCCACATTATTTCATTTAATAAGACCATTATTTTTTAAATTATGTTTTAACATACCCTCTTATAGGTGAGAAAAAATGGCAAATACGTGTGTATAGAGTATCAGACAGATAAAAGTGTCAAAGCTGATATTTTAATGTATTTTTTATTAGAAAGTCTATACTCTGAACAAAATACACTAACAAAATAAGCTTCATATCTTATCTTTCTTGTGCCATTAATTTTTAATTTTTTGTTCTTTATCTAACAAGGTACTTTGCAATGCAAATGTGTGAATATCTTATAATCTTTTGTGAGTTAATAATATTCCTTATTAAAATATTCTACTCTTAATTTAAATGTTAGTGCCATTGATTTTATTATTTTTCAGGTAATGTTAGAACTTGAGGCATTTATTTTAGTGAGCAAGTATTCTTGTTCACTCTTTTCTGTATCTTTTAAGTCAAAGCAAACTTAAGCTCCATTTGGTAACACAAGAATCCCAGAAAATATAACTAAAATTTTCAAGTGATCAATGGAGTGAGAAAAAAATCCAGAGAACAAAAGAATTCAATTTCCCATTCTTGTTACTGGGTAGTTAAGGAATCTATACTGATTGCTATTTAGAAGTAGTTTAGTTGTGAATACATTTCCCAATACGTAAATAAATACAACAATAAAAAGTAGATAAAATAATTGTTATGAATAAAATGAATCATACCACTTTTCTTTTATAAGGAGGATTATAAGATCATCTCATTATATAGCAAATAGAAAAGTAAGCTACATGCAAAAAATTAGTTGATAATATCTCATTTTAAGATGTCATTAGTTATAGGTTTTTCCTGAACACCATCTGCTTTTGTAATAAACACATCATCTGCCTGTATTCTAAATTCTACAAACAAGTTAACTTTATTTTTTTATGTTTGTTTTTTTATTACAACCGATGTACAATATTATATTAGTTTCAGGTGTATCACAGTGATTTGACATTTATATAACTTACAAGTTGATCACCCCAATAAATCTAGTATCCATTTATTATGAGGGAGACCCTGCTCACTGCGCCATTTGTTATGAGGGGTTTCAGCTCCCGGTCCCCACGTAAGAACGCAGGATGTGGATAGGCCAAAAAGTAACATCCACAGAGCCATAAGTAGGTGAGTCATATCACTATAGTCTCACTGGTGGCTGGGTTGGAGATACAAGAGGCAGGAGCCACAGAATCTGCAATCCACACTCCGCCGCTTGCTAGCTCAGCCACCATCTTCTTGCTAGCCCCCATTTTTACTGCTAGAGTAGCCACGGCAGTTATATTAGTGGCCAGTGGCTCACTGGTTACAGTTGATGGCCAACTAGCCACAGCTGATGGCCATCCAATCACAGTTGATGGCCATTTACTACCCGAGACAGCACCTTTCCACGTGAGGCCGAGAACCTGGAAACTGCACTCCTGGCTCTGTTCCCACACCATCTGACACCACACAGAGTTTACATTATTATTGATTATGTTACTCATGCTATAGTTTACATCCCCATGACTACTTTGTAACTACCAGTTTGTACTTAATCCCTTTACCTTTTTCACCCATGTCCCTAACCCCCAATCTGGCAACCATCAAAATTTTCTCTGTATCTATGAGTTTCTTTCTTTTTTGTTCATTACTTGTGTTCTTTAGATTCTACATACAAGTGAAATTATATAACATTTGTCTTTGTCTGTCTGACTCCACTAAGAACAATACCCTCTGGGTCCATCCATGTCATTGCAGATGGCAAGATTTCTTTTTTTTTATGACTGAGAAGTAGTTCATTGTATACACATAACACCTCTTCTTTATCCATTCATCCACTGATAGACACACAGGCTGCCTCCATATCTTCTCTATTGTAAACAATGCTACAATGAACATATGGATGCACTTGTCCCTTTGAAGTAGAATTATGGATTTCATGGGATAAATACCCAGAAGTGGGATTGCTGAGTCCTTCTTTATCTCTTATTATAGCCTTGTTTTAAAGCTTAGTTAGTCTGATATAAATATTGCTATCCCAGACATTTTTTTTTCATTTCCATATTCATGAAGTATCTTTTTCCATCCCTTTACTTTCAACCAGTGTGTATATTTCCATCTGAAGTGAGTCTCTTCTAAACAGCATTTGTAACAGTCTTATTTTCTTATTCATTCAACCACCCTATTTTATTTCTTCTTTTAAATTTATTTTTTCTTTAAAAAATTTTTGTTATTAAAATATATCTAACATACAATATTATATTAGTTTGCAGCATACACCATAGATATTCAACATTTATATACATAAAGAAGTGATCACCATAAGAAGTCTAGCAGCCATCTGACACTGTACCATGCTATCACAATACTATTGACTATATTCCTCATGCTGTACATTACATTCCCATGATTATCGTTTTATATTTGGAAATTTGAAGCTTTTTAATCAACTTCACCATTCCCCCCTTTCAATTTTTCAAATACAGTTAACTTCAACATTCCTTTATATTAATTGCTTGTGTACAGCATAGTGGTTAGACATTTATATAATTTAAGAAGTGATCCCCCTGACTAGTCTAGTACCCACCTAGCACTATACATAGTTATTACCATATTGTTGACTATATTCCCTATGCTTTACTGTACATCCCCATGACTATTTTGTAGCAACCAATTTGCACCACATTTTAAGCATCCATAAGGACATTGTTTATAAAAACAAATATTAGAGAAAATTTGAAGTTCAATAATACAGTAAAATTTACATGCATTACAGAGCAACATGCTGAAATAACAGCTTTCTGGAGACCTAATAACATGGAAAAAAATCTCATTTTGTATTAAGAAATATCAGATTACTACTTGATGTCCCATTCTGCATTAATAGTATATAAAAATTTTGTAAGAAGATTGAAATCTACAAGTAACTCTGGAATTATTTTTCTTTATGCTTTTTAAAAATAGTTTCCAAATGACATATAATAATACACTGCTTTGGTAATCGGATACAAGCCCAAAATGCAATTTTGAAAATAAACTTTATTTTTCTAATAAAATGACATTCGCATCATTTGACATGATTTAGAGCATGTTTTATAAGAGTCATCTCCTCAGAGACTTTTGTTGAAATTTTCATTATATAGATGTAAGACACAAGGGATTTAACAAAGTTGTATTATTTTTATCCTGGTCAATGATCTCTAATGGGAAAATCCATTCAGGAAGACATTTTACACACAAGTACTCACAACACTGTATATTTTACATTTGGGTCTAGTAGTTTTGCTTTGAGCTCAGCATTCAAAGTGAATACTACATTTTTCTCTTCTTGCTCCATTGGTTGGTTTGGGTGAACCCTTACGTTGGATATTTTCAAGTACCATTCGGCTTGCTTGAGGAGCTACCCACTACTTTGAGGGTGGGACTCCTGCTGCTTCTAGTTTAAGTTGCAGTGAAGATCAAGGATGGGAGGAAAAGTTGCAGCTCTGAAATGTTTTTAGGAAACAAGGTGTTCCATTGCTGACATTAGGTACTGCAATCAATCCCGTTCATCTTTCTATTCTCAGGAATAAGTGGGAAAAAGACCATTTCAAAGCTAAACTGGTTCTGCACTATTGGATAAGATTTAAAAGCTCTTTGCACCCCAGATTTTTATTTTTATTTTTTTATGACTTGGACACTGAAAGAAGAGTCAGTATAACATTGTTTAATGTTTTTGTAAACTGCCTTGATTTAGTTTCCTCCCTGTATCACTTAGAATGCCTTCACTAAGGATTCTAGACCATCACCTTTTATCATTTCAATACCCCCACAATAAAATATCCCTTTCTATCTTATATGAATGTAATAATAATTGGTGTTCCAGAGATCATGCTCTAGTGATATGGTACTAAATAATCATCATAATAAAAACAGGACATTTTTGGATAATATTAAAGGAGGTATTTTTCATATCAAGATATTCAGTTATCGTAATGGATAAAATGTTTTAAAATAATGGGTACATGAAGTGTAGTGAGTTACAATATCACTAATTAAATCACTAATTAAATCAACGTAGATAGACTTTTTTGACTCTGTAAACAAGGAGGTTAATATGAAAATCAAATAGTACCAGCAAGAAAGATTTTAATATCATCAAAACATATTCTCTCACAACTGAGCTTCTAGAATGATTAAACATTATACTTACCATGCAGATGGATGAAGGACTCCGGGAGAAAAGGAATTTTAATCAGATGGCTAGTTTTTGTTTGATGATATGTTATGTAGTAATGACATTAAGGGAAAAATATGTGAGTGCTTTTAAGAAGCAACGTATCTACTGAAAAAGCATACAGATGTAACAGAATCAAATGCATAGCAGAGAAAATGAGGGAAATAGCAGATTGTGTCAAAATAATTGTGCACATTGAATCAGTCATGGACCATACTTTCTTTAGCATTTTGCATGTTTATTATATATATATGTATATTATATATATGTTTATTATATATATGTATATTATATGTATATTATAACATATACATAATATATATAAGTATATATAATATAAAATATAAATATTTATATAAATATATTGTATATATTATATATATTATATATGTGTGTGTGTATATATATATTTTCCCCTAAAATAAAAGCTAGCCGGATAATCAACTCTAATGCATCGTTTGGAGCAAAAATTAATATAAGACCTGGTATTGTATTGTATTATATTATATTATATTATATTATATTATATTATATTACATTACATTACATTATATTATTATATTATACTAATCATATTATTATATGTACTATTATCTAACTATATTATATATACTATTATCTAATTATACTAATTATTATATATTAATTATATACATATTATATATAATTATATATGTTATGTAATTATATATAATATATATAATATTATATATATTATATATAATTATATATATTATATATTAATTATATAGAATGCTAATATATAATAATTAGTATAATTAGATAATAGTATTATTATATATTAGCATTATATATAATAATATATTTATATATAATTATATATAATATATAATATATAATTATATATAATATATATAATTAATATATAATAATTAGTATAATTAGATAATAGTATATATAATATAGTTAGATAATAGTACATATAATAATATGATTAGTATAATATAATGTAATGTAATGTAATATAATAAACTAATTATTAATAATATAATTATATATTATATAATTATATCTTATATAATTATTATATATACTATTATCTAATACTAAATATCATATATACTATTATCTAATTATACTAATTATATTATTATATATATTATTATATTATATACTAATATACTATATTACATACTATTATAATATTATATTACTATATTAATTATATAATTTCAAATATAATTATATTATATATTATATCATTATATTATATACTATTATCTAATTATACTAATTATCTAATTATACTAATTACTAATTATGCATATATTAGTTATACTAATATAATTATATTATATTACATTACATTACATTACATTACATTACATTACATTATATCAGGTCATACTAAGTTTTGCTCCAAAAGACACATTAGAGCTGATTGTCCAGTTAGCTCTTATTTTGGGGGAAACAAGGTATATACATCTATATATATATCTATTATATATATATATTTTTTTATATATATATATTTATATAGATATATATAGAGAGATTTTTTTTTCAGAGGGTGATAAGAAAATCCATAAAAGATGGGTTAACAGCTTTGTTTCCTATGTCCAGAATTTTTATACTTATTAGCCTTTTGAGATAAATAGGAAGGTTTTGGGATTGGTAAAGAAGATAGGTAGATTTTTTCTGTTCTTTTAGAGGTTAAATCTGTAAGACAAGTTATCCAAGTGGTCTTCAGTTTGTAGGACAGTTTTTAAATTCCTCAAAGCATTGGGTTGCAACCTGAATGCTATCAAGGACCTGAGCCAACCATCCTACTATATTAATTCAATTTGTTTCTTTATATCAGGGAAAAGATCTGCAACTAAGATAGCTATCAAAAGATATTTATGTTCTAGATTTAGAGCTGTTTGTCTTTTGGGATATTTTTCTCCCTTTCTGGAGATATAGCTTTATTTTTTTATTATTTATTTTTTAGTTTCATAAATGTATTTCTTTTTTTATTAAAATTTATTGGGGTGACAATGGTCAGTAAAGTTACATAGATTTCAGGTGTACAATTCTGTATTACATCATCTATAAATCCCATTGTGTGTTCACCACCCAGAGTAAGTGCTCCTTCCATCACCATATATTTGATTCCCTTTACCTTCCTCTGCTATCCCCCTCCTCTCCTTACCCTCTGGTAACCACAGAATTATTGTGTGTATCTATGAGTTTTTGTTTATCTATTTGCCTTGTTCCTTTGTTGCTTTCAATTTTACATCCCACATATCAGTGAAGTCAAATGGTTCTCGACTTTTTCTGTCGACTTACAGTTATATTTTTATACAGCTATATTTTTAGGAGAAATCCTTTAAAAAAGTTCTATCTGGCTCTGAATATCAGCTTTCAATTTGGCCAACTTCTGACCATAGAGCTGCTTAAAAACAAAACAAAAGAGCATTTCAAATATGTTGTCAGGTTTTAGATGGGTCAAACAGTAAATATTCATGGCAATACTGAACTACCCCTTGGGTGCAAGAGGCATCCCCAAAGAGGGTGCAAAAGACACTGCTCTCCCAAGAGCCAGAACTACTTCCCAAAGGTCAGAAAGAATTAACAATTAGACAATCCCCCTGAGACCCGGGAAAAGTACAACCTGATAAAGTTAATTCTCTAATAGGACCCTCAAAATGGAGGCCTCCCCAGTGGACTGGTCCACGTCACAAATCTAAACCTAAATCATCCTACACTTATGGGAAACACCTGCCAAGGATTCCTAACCAATCACAGTGCTCTAACTCAGTGTTGCCTCATTTGCCTTCAACAGTGTGCTCCAGGCAGACTGAAAGTCAAGTTGGATTCTCCGGAGGACAATCAAGAAGGCAGCAGCTGTCCCTGGGAAAGAAAAGGTTGGATACTTCACAACAAGCAATGTGAAATGTTACCTTTTCTCTCGAGTAGGCACTACATGGATCTGAAAATGCTGACTCTGGTAAGAATTCTGACCCTCCGCTGGCTTCTGCCAATTTTCCCAGGATCCCATTGGGAGTAAAAGTGAGGTTTAAAATAGAGAGTTTAGCCCCCAATACCTACCAGAATCTGGCAAGGTTTCCATTCATTTTCGTTTTAGTTTCCACTAAGCTGTTTAAGAGATAACTGGTAGCAGTGCACCAGAAAACCCTTCCGAGTCTTGTCATCCCTGGGAAGGGCCCGTGCAGAGGGGTCCCTCCTTTGAGGGTAGATATGGGGGTGCTCAAGTTGGTGTGAAAGGATTTACACAAAATCTTCAAGAACACTATTGTTTCCAGTGTCTCAGTTTGCAAATGAAACACCAATTTCTGGGCCAGTGTTTTAATGATGGATGTCTAGGAATATCAGGTGTTGTTGTAGGTTTCTGGCTTTGGAGCTGTTCAATTGTAAGGTCACTAATGTGGTGAGCTTTTGTTTATTATCTTGTAGTTTCTTCAGAGTGGAAAGGTAATTCAGGTAGAAGATTAGTAGACAGTGGGTACTCATGTAAAGGAGGATAAACATAGTAGGAGTCACATCAATCTTACAGTTCTTTGTTTTGGGTACCTCTTGTAGCTTTAATTTTTCATTAGCTTATTGCAATGAATCTTTCAATGAAGCTATTTTGGAATCTTGAAGCCTTTTGGAGGCCTCTGCTCACCAATTGAAATAGGTATACCATTCTGTTTGATTCAGGAACCTTTGCTTTTAAGTGCACTTCTCTAATTTTGAGCATGTTACTTTGGGTCATTTTATGGTGTTTTACAATGTACCTTGTTGCAAAGAAATTTTCTTGGGATTGGCGGGTAACCTAGTGTCAATCTAACCCATTCCATGATCAACTTTTTCTAGTGCAGGAATCTTAGAGTTAGGTGGCAAGCTCTCTAACAGCTTTTAAGTGTTCGATCCATGCCCACCAATTTTGTGGGCTTGACTTCTGAGATTCCAATTAACAATAGATTTGTTAATTCCTTCCACAAAAAGATTTCTTCATAGTGGCAGACATCCTAATGGCTTTTAATAGTCTGACTTGTGCCCATTAAATTTTGCTGTGTCGTTGGTCAAATTCCACCAGGGAATTTGTTTCCCTAAATTCCCTGGTGGTTCATGCTGTGAACTTACCTTGAAGCTTTGTGAGTACCCCAACAGCTGCCACTCATTGCAACATTGGAATTCCATTTTCTGGAGTCCCCAGTCTGCTAATGGTTGTTATTCATTGCAGACTTTCAATATAACTACCCCAGAACATTTCAAAGACTCCAGAACATTTCTGGGAAATATAAATTATATATATATATATATATATATATATATATATATATATATATATATAAATTATATGTATATATATAAACACACACATATATACATATATATGTATATATATTATATTATACATTATATAATATCTATCTATATATATGAAGTTTATTTGGATCAGAGAGCTGTACACAAAGGAGCAGAGCTCAAATCCAAGAGTTACTTACCCACAGTCCTTGGTAACCAGAAGAGAACAGTGAATGCAAAGGGTTCTGCTGGCACCGGCCCTGTGCATCTCGTTGCTCGTTGCTCGTTGCTGTTAGAAGTCAGCATTGGCGGATCCATTCCTTATCAGCAAAAACTCTTAAAAAATTATTAAAGAAGATAATTTAGGTGACACAAAACAAATTGTATGTAACACTTCATGAAGTGTACAGTCTCCATTTGGAAAACTGCCGTGAAAGCTTGTCTTTACCAAAGACTGTAAACTAGCAAATGCAGAAAAATGATATAATAACAAATCAATTTGCAGATACCGATGTAGAAGGTTGATATATGCAAGTGTCCATAAACAGATTACTGAACCACTGAGTGAACAGTTACTAGGAAGCAGCCTGGACTTTAAAAAAAAAAAAAAAAAAAACCCTCAATGTTATAAAAGACAAGAAAGTCAAGAGGATTAAAAAAGACTAAAGATACATGCGACCAAACACCAAATGGATAATTCTTGGCGGAATCTTGTATTATAACAAAATAATTGTTGGCAGCTAACTTTATGAACTATTACATAATTGAAATATGGATTGCATTTTCTATATTACTGCAGCGAAGTTAAATTCCTTGGTGTGAAAAATGAATTGTGGTTATGTAGGAGGTTATTCTTGATCTTAGAAGGAACATAGTGAAATATTTAGAAGGGAGTGCCATTACATCAGTGATCTACCTTTGAACGTTGGGAAAAGAGAAACAGAAAATAAATGTGTCGAAGTTTACAATTGGTGAATCCTATAAGGGGTAACTGAGTGTCATTAAAATACGGCATTTACTTCAACTTTTCTGTAGGTTTGATATTTTTCAGAGTAAAAGACATATGGCAAGTATCAAAAAAAAACAAATAAAATGCAGAAATATATAATTCATGTTTTGTCTTCATTAAACCTATCCATTTTGCTTCCAAAGTGTTATCTTTCATGATAATTTTAATACAAGCAAAGACGTTTATTGTGATTAAAAAGTTTCACAAAACATTTCAAGAGTCATATTTTCACAACAATCATGAAATACAAATCAACTCTTACAAACATCCCCTTTCCTCACAATGCCCTTTACAGTTTACCTTCCCCTTTGTCTAATATGAGAGGTTATGGCTTCATGCATAATTCAATTTCAATTTTAACCTGAATTTAGAAATATAGTCTTATTTTTATAATGATATAAAACAAATTCATTCAATAATGAATTAATGTGTTCATGGTAGTTTTGATAAAATGAAGCCAAAATTAGATTTTAGTTGAGAATAGATGATGACAATTCCCAATCTATATTCAGAGTAACACATTATTTCTTGGAGTAATAGAAAATAGGAAATGACAAAGAGAAAATGACTATAAACTTTGAATCATGGCAGCTTTGAAAATGGTATAATAGAGTTAAAAGTAAAAAGAAAATTTCAATATTCGGATGTACAATGCGATGTCATTGCTTATATTATTTTGAAGACAGGAAGAGGGGAGGAGTTTTCTTTGTGGTTTTAGAATGGAAAAACTGATTAGCACTACCCTTTACTTACAATTGAAAGTAAATAATACTCTTTTTACTTAGAATTGAGAGATTACTGTGAAAATCCCTGATAGGATTATGCAATTTTACCCGTTTACTTATTTGGACCATGTTAAAATAATGATTTGGATCACATTATCATGATGAAAATTTCCTCCTCCTTTCCTACAAAAGATACATAAACTCGAAGCCAAACTTTCGTTTTCTCTTCTATTCAGTGTGACATAATTCTTTAAAGTGTCATCTCTTTCAGAAAGATAAGTAACGCCCATAATTTTTAGAAAGCACTAGCTTATGCCACAGAACTGTAATCAAAGTCAACAATTATGTACTGATTGGCACAAGGCTGGATACTACCTTGAGGCTGGCTTCTGTCGGAATCTTTTGATCACCCCTATACCTTGCTATACTAGGCTTTGAACTTGAATAACCATAAATAATATCTTACTATATCATGAAATTCACGGTAATCTATTTAGACTAAATATAATAGCAAATTTCACTGGAAAAAATTTCCAAACATAGCAAAATTTAGTAGAGAAATCTTACTAAAATAAAGTTTTTTTAATAGTTTTATTAATATGTTCTCATATAGAAAATACTTGTTTATAATATTAATTAGTAAAAGAATCAGAAACTCTAATCATGAGTCAAATTGAGCATGTAATATTCAAAAGATATATCTATGTCCTTTACTGTGAGCACTGTTTTTATTGCTGAAATATTTTTCTACCAGGTGATTAATATTTTTCTTATCTGTAAAATGGATATTTATATATCATATATTTTAGAGGTATTATCCCAATTTGTCCATAATGTTTTTTTTTGTTCATTCAGACATTTGCAAATTATATGTAGTCAAATTTATTATTATGTCAATTGACCCTGGGTTTGTCTCTTTCTTATAGAAGTCTTTTCAATATTCAGATTATATATATATTTACCTCCCCATGTTGTCTACTAACTCTCTTACTTAATTCTATACTGTACCTACGTTTTTGTCTTTCTCTTCATATACCAGTGTCAAACCAGTATAAACTATATTAATGCATGTTAGATTTATAAAGTATTTTAACAACTCATAAGTCTAGACTCCATCACTACTATTTTTTAATATATTTCTGGTTACTTCTGCTTATTTGATTGCTTTTGATTTTCTGATAATTAAAAAATAAAATGTTTGTAGAACTTTCACATGAAAAGTGTCCAAAATTAAAACTGTATGCCTTGATGAATGATTACAGTTTAAAAAGATAAATAATATCTCAATAAAGCTGAAAACGTTTTAAAAAAAGACTCAAGTAGCCAATCCCAGATCAAAATCTAAAACACTACCAGCACACTTTATCATTATCAGTTCACGCAGGAAACAGATATTCCAATATTTACAATTATAGGTTAGCTTTTCTTGTATATTAACTTTATAAAAATGGAACAATACAGTGTGAGTTGAGCCTCTTCTGCTTAATATGATGTCTGTGGAGTCCATGTAAGCTGTTGTATCTTGCATGATGTTGCTCATTTTCATTGCTTTATGATATTACATTAAAAGACTACCAAATATGGATTAGCATATGGATTATTTCAGTATGTGAATTTTATGAATAACACTGCTTTGGACATTCTTGTATATTATTTTATATTTTTTATTCAGATATTGTGTTTCCTTAGTTAATTTTGGTAACTTACATTTTTCAAGAATTTGTCACTTTTCCTTTAAATATTCAACAATATTGGCATTTACACAGCATTATAATTTTCAAATCCCAGTGTTCATTGCTTGAACCTCTCTTCTTGTCTCCATTTTCACTCATTCTCTTGGTGAACTTATTTAGTTTCTTCATGTATGATAATGAATCCCAAATTCTTTTTCTAGCCTGAACTCTCCTTTGCGTTCCATTTTCAGATGACCATCTGCTTATTCTAAATATCTACTTGAATGTATAATAAGTTTCTCAGACTTAACAGCTCTGAATCTAAACTCTGATATTTCCCTACAAAAATATTTCTACCTGAGACTTCATCTCACTCAGCAAATGGCAAGTCCTTGCAGTTGTTCAGGCCAAAAATCTTGAGATCATCTATTATTTTTATCTTATACCTCTCAGCAATTTCTGTTGACTTTATTTTCAGAGACCATCTAATTCGTTTTCCATTGCAGCCACTCTGACCCAAGCCAATGTCACTTTTTGTTGTACTTATTGTGATAGCCTCTTAGTTCTCTTTCCTCTTTCTCCTCCCCTCCCCCTTTTCTTCCCCTCCTTTTTCTTCTTTATTTTTTCTTACTCTCACTCTGCTCTCCCTCTACTTCTCTCGAACTTTACTTTTCTTATATTTTTCCTTTTCTCACTATCTCTATTTGTCATAAAACAGCTAGAATAATCAGCAAAACTTAGATCATGTATTTCAGCCTTCTACTCAAAACTCTTCAAAGATTTTTATCTTGGCAAAATAAATGAACAAACAAAACAGAAAGAAACTCATAGATACAGAGAACAAACTGATCGTTGCTAGATGGGAGACAGGAGGGAGCTGGGTGAAAAAGGTGAAAGGATTATGAAGTACAAATTGGCAGTTATGAAATAATCACAGGGATATAAAGTACAGCATAGAGAATATGGTCAATTATAACAACTTTTATAGTGCTAAGGGGGTACTAGACTTATTGGGGTGATCTCTTTGTAAGTTATATAAATGTGTAACTACTATGCTGTACTATGCGAAACTAATATAATATTCAATGTCAAATGTAATTGAAAAATACACATAAATAAATACAATTAAAAGAAAAGGAAAGGTCCACAGAAAAAGTTGAAGATTCAGTAACGAAAGGGGAAGGTTTTTGCAGAGACGGGTCTCTGAGAAGGTATGAGATTAGACTCAAAAGAATGGACATTTCTGCCATTACAGCAGGAGAGACTAAGAGAGGAATAGATGGGAATAAAGGAAATGTGCATTTTGTTGTGGAGAAAATTTAGAATATTCCATTTAAAGTTTTCTCTTATTTCAATTCAGCAGATTCTAGAGTGAAGGAAATATAGTAACAGTGAGAGGTTTCAAAAATATGGAAAAGCTTTCAGATAGACATTATAGAGCATGGAAGAACTAGAACTAACTGGGAAAACACAAAAGAATTGTTGCATTATATTGTTGGAGATCATAAATTTATAGTGACAAAAATCTGCACTGTTTTGTGAGTTTTTCTAGAAACAAACACTTGGCAGTTCAATGGGGAACTAGAGGGATGAGAAAGAGGGGAATCCATGATATGTAACTTTTGTCAATTTCATTGGTATAAAAATTATCCTACAGTGGCCAGTTTCAAGGTACTGAATTAACAACTGGCTCACACAATTTCGGAATATTAATCAGCACTTCTTAGGAAATGGTATCAAGGACCCTAGCACACCACAAAATCAGAGAGATGAGGTCAGTAGCCTGAGAGTGGTTGACATGATGAAATGTGGAGTCTAACTAGTGAAAAGAAAGACAGACGGGGCCTGAGACACTGCAAGAAGAGAGGGTAGAGGAAAGATGCAAACAATTGGCAAAACCCATAAACAGGTACAGTGGTAGAGAAGGACATTATACGACTGGTGTGGTTACCTAAGAGAAAACACATCTTTTCTCCAAAAGACAGTTTAAGAGACAGTGGAAGATAATACTGACCTGTGCTTAAAATTTGTAGTTGTTAGTTCAGGTTAATTAGTGGCAGCAAAACAATGCCAATTGCTATTTGCCACCCATAGCCAACTCCTATTATTTGCTTCTCCCTGTCCTAAGAGCAGTGCCACAATCACAACCATTGTATTTTAATCGTGGAGATCTGAAATGCATTGTGGACAGAATAAACAAGATGGCAGAGGTAATAAGAGCTAGGGAAATGAGGAGGGCCCCTAGTGCCTAAAAACAAAGTCCTGCCCTGGCATCTCCCTTTCACACACCAAATTGTCTTTTTACCCTATGTTCCAGAGGTTGCCACCAATGACAAAATGTTGCCATGGTAACAACCTGCCTCAGAAATTTCTCAGCTCTGCTCCAGCTCTGTTACCTATACACCATGATGAACAATGATCTACTTTCCTGGAGTGAATTAATATAATTTGATCTTGCCTCTCACAAATGACGTTTTTAATAGGATACTGTAAATTTTCTTATTGAGAAATCACTATTTTTTCCTATTTGCAAACTTGGCTTTGAATTTAACTGTTTGAAAATATTTTCACACTAGAGCAAAACTATAAACGACATTGGTATTCAAAGCAATTTACCTCTTAAAAAAAAAATAGCAAGCACCTCGCACATAGTAGATGATAAACACGAATGTTTTCGATTAATGAAGTACTTCCTTTACAGTTATCTAGAAATGTCTCTGTTTTACCCTAATTTGTG
Source organism: Rhinolophus hipposideros (assembly GCF_964194185.1). Classification (NCBI taxonomy): domain Eukaryota; kingdom Metazoa; phylum Chordata; class Mammalia; order Chiroptera; family Rhinolophidae; genus Rhinolophus; species Rhinolophus hipposideros. Next base: position 8,302,882 of record NC_138051.1, on the reverse strand, counting down.
AAAGACCTTTTCTGTACAAATGAAAATTGAGATTTACTTTCAGCACTTGGAAGATTTTATTCTACTGTCTTTTGGATTCCTTTTCGCTTTTTGAAAATTTCTGTGAGTCTGGTTGTTGTTTAATTGTGAGATCTGTCTTTTCTCTCTGGGTACTTTTAAAATCATGTCTATTTTGTTTGATATTGTATAACTTCATGTCAACGTGTTGGAATATAGATTTATTTTATTTTTTTAAATATGCTGTGCTTCCACTTTCCTCTAACGCATGTCTTTTATGACCTGGAAAACTGTATTTGCTCGTTCTCTATTTTCTACTATTTCCAGATAATTTGATCAGATGTACATTAGAATTTTTCATGCAATATTCTATATGCATTAAAATAACCTTAAAATCATGCATCTACCTGTCTATACTTGTGTCCTCTGATAGCCTGCAGACTTTATAAAGTTCCTGTTCAGCCATATCTAATCTTTTTTTCATTCTCAACTTTTATTATTGAATGTTTTATTGATCACTTCTTAAAAAATTCACCTAATCATATTTTTTGTTGATTGCTCATTGTTCTGATTCCAAATTCCATTTCATTGAACACTCAATAGATGATATTGTTGTATTGCTTTTGATGCTCTCTATGTTAGACATTCTTTTGAGTTTATAATTGCATTTGATTCTTTTGACTTCCATTTGTGGTTATTTGTTTCACTATCATTTTGAAGGTCTTTGTTTATGATCCCATATTTAGTTCATTGTGATATGCGGAAAACCTAATGGGAAATAAATCCAGCAAATTTTAAGGCCTTCTACTTAGTGAAATCTCTCGGCGTCCAAGGGTGCTGGACATGTAGAGATATTCCTTTTATCTCTGGCCCCTCCTACAAGGAAAAAGAGGCACAATGACTGGTGGATTTGCTTTTGATGTTGGAGGCAACATATTTATCATCTAGGTGTGTCACTTTGGCCTATTTATTGAATGATCTGAAAAGCTGCTCGTTTTGAGTGGGACTTCGCAACAGGTCCATCCTGCCCTGCAAGCTGTTCATATGACCGAGCAGAACCAGTGGTGCTTGAAGTGGCAGTGGCAGGTAGGGAGGCTGTCGGGAGACTTTAGCAATTCCCAGAGGTGAATTGTGGCACAAGACATGAGAATTTTAGAGGCAAGCCTTGCCATTCTCTGGATAACCACTCTCCTTTTGAGAAATGGTGTTACCCTGCCACTGGGTCTTTACAGTAGAGACCACCCACTCAACCATGGGCCATGGTTATGATGCAACTTAAACCTCCCATCATGAACTGAGTATCTCTCCTACATAAATTGGGGCATTTACAGCAGCACTTCATCGTCAAATAGAAGTGGTATATAACATGATATGGCCTGAACAGGACTTAAAGGCACAAGTAAGTCACATGAAGAAGTGTCCAAATGCCTATGCTCACACCCCTTCTATGACACTGTCTTCTCTCTCTCAGCCTGCACTCATGCCTTGTGGGTATTTTTCTATTCAAATTGATAGAGGAAGAGAAGACTTGAGTCTGGCTTACAGATGCTTCTGCAAGATATCTGTCACCACCTTAAAATGAATGGCTGCAGCACTGCTTCCAGTTTCTTGGACATGCCTGAAAGAGAGTGCGGAAGGGAAATCTTGCCAGTGGGTAATTTCACTAGGTTTAAGCACTGAACCCGGCTGTTCACTTTGCTTGGAAAGAGAAATGACCAGACATGTGATCATATACTGATTCGTGAGCTGTGGTCAATGGCTTGGCTGGATGTCAGGGACTTGCAAGGAGCATAATTGGAATATGTGGATAGACCGCTTTGAATGGGCCTAGCCAAAGACATCAATATGTGCTCCATGTGAATGCTCACCAAAGGATGACCTCTGTGGAAGAGGATTTTAATGATCAAGTGGATAGGATGACCCATTCTGTGGATACCAGTCATGCCTTGTTTCCAGCCATCCTGTCATTGCACAATGGGCTTATGAACAAAATGGCAATAGTAACATGGATGGATGTTATTCATGAGCTCAGCAACATAAACTTCCACTCACCAGGGTTGATTTGGCTACAATAGCTGAGCGCCCATTTTGCCACCAACAGAAAAGAACACTTAGTCCCCTATGTGGCATTATACCTTAGGGTGATCAGCCTGCTATTAGATGTAGCAGATTGATTACATCAGACACATGTCCACCATGGAAAGGGCAGCATTTTGTTCTTACTGGAATAGACACTTATACTGACTATGGATTTGCCTTCCCTATATGCAATGCTCTGTCAAAACTATCATTCATAGACTTGCATAATGCCTTATTCAATGCCATGGTATTCCACACAGCATTGCTTCTGATTAAAGAATTCACTTCACAACAAAATAAGTGAATAAGTGGTCCCATTCTCATAGATTTACTAATCATAGCATGTTTTCTACCATCTGCAGCTCGCTTCATAGAATGGTGGAATGGCTTTTGCAGACCTCTTTACAATCCTAGCTAGGAGGCAATACCTTGCAGGGCTTAAACAAGACTTTCTAAATGGCTGTGTATGCTCTGAATAAGCATTCAATATGTGGTGTTTCCTCTCACATAGCTAGGATTTGTGGGTCTAGGAATCAAGGAGTGGAAATGGGGAGTGGAACTACCGACTATTACCTCTTGTGACCCACTAGCAAAATTTTTGCTTCCTCCATCTGCAAACGTATGCTAACTGGCCTAGGGGTCTTAGTACTGAAAGGGTGAATGCTTCCACCAGAAGACACAACAATGGTTTTCTTGAACTGGAAGTTACTGCTACCTTGTCACTGTGAAATCCTTGAGCCTCTAAATCAACAGGTAAAGAAGAGAGTTAACATGCTGTCTTAAATCATTGTTCCTGACTACTGAGGGGAAATTGGACTGCTACTCCACAGAAGTAAGGAAGAGTTTGTCTAGAATACAGGAGATCCTTTAGGGAGTCACTTCCATGTCCTGTGATTAAGGTGAATGTAAAACTACAATACTCAATCCAGGCAGGATAATAATGGCCCAGATTCTCTGGAAATGAAGGCTTAGTTCACCCCACTAGTTAAAGAATCCCACTCAACTGAGGTGCTTTCTGGAGGCAAAAGTGATACATAATAGGCGGTGAAAATGATAGTTAAAAGTAGTTATAGTTATAACCATATTACAGTTATAACCATATTAGTTATAACCATATTACAAGTTACGGAAATTGTTATAAGTATTTGTAATTACTGTAATTATTATAAGTATTTCCTCCTTATCTTGTTATGAATGTGTGGTGTATCAAATATCTTTGTTTTCTTCCCTTTTTTTCCTTATCAGGTACCACATGATGTATTGATTTGTATCATAATATTAAGTATCATTGATTTTACATTATAATATTTGCTATGAGATATCAAGGGGGAAGAGTAAACATTATTAAAGTACTTTACTTCTTCTGGGCAAGGGGTTAGTGTGTTTCTGGCTGCATGCATAATAGTATCTTGTGTCAACTTGACTGAGTCATTTGGTCAAGCGGTGACTAAACATTTGGTCAAGCGGTATTCTGAGTTCGTGTGTGAGAGTATTTCTGGATAAGACTAATATTTGAATTGATAACTGAATAAGAATGGATTGCCATCTCTAGTGTGGGTGGGTCTCATATAAACAGTTGGGGGCCTGAATAAAAACAGTGAGGCTAATTCTCTCATGAGGAAGAGGAAACTCCTTCTGCCTAACTGCCTTGAACTGGACTTTGGACTCGAACTGAAATATCGGCCCTTCCTGTCTTCAGACTGAACAGTAATAGCAGCTCTTACTGGTTGTGAAATAGCCTGTGAGTGTGCTGGCACTCAAACAGGAACAACACCATTAGCTCTCCTGGTTCTCTGGCCTTCACTCAGACTGATATTATACTGTAGGATATTTGGGTTGCTCGCTTGCTGACTGCAGATTCTGGTGCTGTCAGCCTCCAAAATTGTTCGAGTCAATTTTTATAGTAAATGTATCTTTCTCTGTCTCTTTCTCTCTTTTTCTCTCTCTCTCTGTCTCTCGACATTCTGTTGGTTCCGTTTCTCTGGAGAACCTGGCTAATATATTAGGATTCCATTACATATATTTAGGTCACATATTGTTCTATGGGCTAATAATCCATATACAAACATAAATATAGTTATTTTAAATATTATATTGTACTTATTTGTATTCAATATACATAATACTGACAATTAAGTTCACAGATTCATCATAGAAAAAGTGCTACCTATCTCATTGTTGACAATCACTATGGTCACCTTCGAAGTACTCCCCTTGGAAAGCTATGCACTGACGCCAGTACCTAAGCCACCCTTTGAAGCAATTTTGGAACTCTTTTTCTGGAATGGCCATCAGAGCTGTCGTTGTATTACCCTTGATGTCCTGAATGTCATCAAAATGTCTTCCTTTCAATATTTTCTTTATCTTTGAGTAAAGAAAGAAGTCATTGGGGGCCAGATCAGGTGAGTAGGGAGGATGTTCCAATACACTTATTTGTTTACTGGCTAAAAACTCCCTCACAGACAGTGTTGTGTGAGCTGGTGCATTGTCGTGATGCAAGAGCCATGAATTGTTGGGGAAAAGTTCAGGTCGTTTTAAGTTTTTCACGCAGGCTATTCAGCATTTTCCAAGTAGTAAACTTGGTTAACTGTCCAGTTGGTACAAATTCATCATGAATAATTCCTGTGATATCAGAAAAGGTTAGCAACATCATTGCAACAAGTTCACAAACTTAATTGTCAGACCTTGTATGTATCCTATATACATACATATACTATTCTTTATATTACACCATTTCTATTGATCTATCCTCAAGTTCACTGTCTCTTTCCTCAGTCATTATTATTATTTTCCCATCTTATCCAGTGAATTTTATTTCACATGTTATATTTTTGGTTTTTTACAAGTTTCTGTTGGTTTGATTTTGTAATCTCTATTTCTTCTTTCAGAGTTTCTATCATTTTAGTAATTATGACCATATTTTTCTTTATATCTGTAAACATTATTATAAAAGCTTCTTTAATTAGCTCCATTGTGTCTGTCACTTTCAACATCTAGAACTCACATTATTACCTTTTGTTCGTTGATCTTTTTTTTTTGTGTTGATTATGTTTTTCTGTTTCTTTAGATAGTGACTAATTTTAGATTGCTCCTGAGACATTGCAATTAATAGTTTTTAGAAAGTATAGATGATTTTATAACTCTCTAATGACTATTCATTTTTTAAAAATTATTTTCAAAGACATAACTTGACTAAGTTCAACTATAAAAATCCATTTCCCCTTTTAGCCATAACTGGGTGTTTGTAGTTTTCCCCACGCATGAGTAGTTCAGATGTTAGCCAGAGATTTGGGCAGGGTTTGTACAAATAATTTAGGAATCATCTTTCACTTTTCTTTCTGGTATTTTCTCCCCTATTTTAAGTGATGTTGTTACTCCAAATTCTATCCTATAGTCCCTCATGCAAGTAGGACTGCAGAGTTTTTGTTAAATTTTAGCCACATTGGGTAGTGAAGGCTTGAGACTTCTCTCATAATGAGTCATAAATAATTTGACGCATGTTATTCCCTTCTTCCATGTGTTAATACAGGAAATATCTGCTTGTTTCTGTCTTTCTCCAGTGTCTGAAGGAAATTGTGTATGTTTTGTCTAAATTTTATAATTGTTATCTGCAGCACTGTTGATCCAATGAAGGATTAGTTAGCCATGACCCCTAGGGACGGAACTCTACAGGGAATGACAATTTATAGGAACCGAAATGTTGTTCACAATAGAAAAGAGTGCAAACATGATTAGATCAAAAAATGAAATCCATCTTTTCTGTTGTTCACAATGTCTAGATCTATATCTGAGAGAATTTTTTCAACATCTATTCTTTTGAACATATTTTTTAAGTTTTACTACAACCTTACACATTTCCCAAAATTAAGATTTGATGTATATTGTAAGAAGGTTTTCAGACCAGGCCAAAGAGGCCTTTTTGGAGTCTAGGGAAAAGCTGCCAAGAATGAAGATATGAGGAATCAGTAACACACAATGCACACATTTTTGAGTCTACCTTAAAAGGAGCTTTGCTTTTGCATTACTAATAAAAGCCACTTTCTTGTAAGAATTCCTCTGTGAATTTATTGTAAATTCACTTGACTGACAGAAGTTATGCAAGAAGGAGTCATAACAGTATATGCACTATCATTCTATAAGGAATAATATACATTTAAGCTATATTATTCATATTGCTTCATTTATATTCTTGCTCGGTCTGGGCTCCAAATTTAATTTATGATTCTTATCATAATTATAATGAATGAGTATAGAAAAGTGATTAGAGTATATTACAGGGGTATTTTAAAAAATAACTTTGTTAATGATAAATATTGAATAAGTACCAAATGGATTCACTATGCTTTTTATTGTACACACATTATTTTAACCATCCTAAAACTTAAAAAGTACAGTTGTATCGAATTATCAACTTTTCAGATGAAATCAAAATAAAGAAGAAAAAAAACAAAAACAAAAACTAACATTCCCAGAAAGAAGCAATCTGCCTAACCCATGTAGCTAGTAATTGGTGAAATCTTATTCAAACCAAGGCTATGGGATTTCAATAGCAATTTTCCATATTCCATTCCCATGCATTTATGTTTCCTTTTTTATTCTTTTGGTGAGACAAGGATGCAGAATGGGCAAGAATGAAAATAAATAGAGGCTAAAATTCAACAATTCACTTTATAAGAATTTGACAGATTATTTGAGTTTTTAAACCTTACATTTTAAATTGCTAATTTTAAATCTACAAAATGCCTGTGTCTATGCAATTAATAATAATAAATGTAATATTAATTCAGTTCTCTTGATTTTGGAGAGTATAAACTTTTATACTTTTTGATGGGATCATCTTTACGTAGCATATGCAAATTTATGGTGAACAGCTGAGGACTGACTTTAAAATGAGAAAATTTTAGGATTTAATAAATTTAGTAAATTAAGAATGTAGTCTTTAGCTCAGCAAGTTTTACTACTCATTGTTTTATAATAAAGTGGTATGGTATTGACTTATTTTACATTGGATTAAATTTAATTTTTTCACGTTAGTAATTTATCAAAAAATTATGATTTTATTTTATTGAAGAAGAATTGCATATTGTCTGGACAGAATTTCCCAAGTAAGTCCTCTAGCTATATATGCGGGTATTGCTTGGGCATTATTTTTCTTTCTATTTTTCTCTATATATAAATAATCAAAATTGTTCAATGTTAGATGAACATAATTTTTAGGATTTTTTGTTTTACATATACATATATATGTGTATATATATATATATATATATATTTGATATATATATCAAATATATCAAATATATCAAATATGTCAAATATATATATATATTTGATTTTATGAAGAAGCTCTCCAAATTTACTTATGTAAAACAAAAATATTTTTAAAAGTGTATTCACATAAATTATGCTCATTTAACATTGAACAATTTTAATCTATTCACTTTACTGAAAAAAGATACTGTTACAAAGTTGATATGAAAGTTTCTTTTAATTAAGGGACTGGGCAGATAGAGTGTCTTAGTGAAAGGAAATAAAATATGATAAATTCTCAAATTGTCCAGTAGATTTATTATTATTATTTCTTACTTATGCTGATACTACAAAGTCCAATGTGCAATGGTTATTTTGTGGTTAATCTCCTGAATTGCATTTTTTGAAAGAAAGCATATATTGATTTCCTATTATGTACATTATATACAAGTGATGGTGGGAGGGAGGATATAAAGAGTTTGAAATAAAGTGAATATGATCATTACAGAAAGAAAAATGAATCCAGGTAATTTATATATCAGCATGACATTTCTTCAAATTTTTATTACTTTATATTTTATTTACATAGAAATGAAATCACTTTACTGTTCTAGAAACAATAGATATTTATACAATATATGTAAGACAATGACATAGACAATGTCAGATTTGAATGAAGATAAAGTAGTTTTTAATAGTTTAGATTAAAATTAAATACTAAGTAAAAAATATATATTCAGTGTATTTTATTACATGGGATCTTTACAGTATAGCATCTCTTCAACATGCAAACCTATCACTTATACATAATTACCATTTTATTAAACTTAACCAGCAAGGAAAACTAAAACTGTTAGAAAATAATAGTTGTCAATTATATATCATTAAAATAAAGTGAAAGCTAATTCATGAGGAGATCAGACAAAGAAAATCAATATGAGTAATAGCAATTGTTTCATAGTACTTATTTCTAAGACCTTAGCATAGCCCTGCTACTTTTCTGTGCCTCACTGTACATTAAAAACTAAACTAAGTTGTACACAAACTATTATTAATGTTTAAATCTGTTCAAGCAGAATATTTTATCTAAATTTATCAATTTATTTTCATATCCTGAAAAATGTTTGGATATTGTGAACAATATTGATCTAACAATATTTGTCATACTATGTTTTATTTAATAAGCATTTCATTGTAAAAACATAGATCAAAATAAATAAATACATAAATAGATCATTATGAAAAGCATAGAGCATTAAGAAAAATATTACAGATCTAATGCAATACCCAAATTTTACATGAAGAATTACAGAATAAAAAGAGAAAAACAATATCTTTTTATGCTTCTATGTTCAGTGTAGAAGATAAAAAATAAATTTAATATAGTGAAAAAAATATGCCATAGTTCTCTTTGTAGGATATAGGGGGCTCTGTAGAATAACATAGGAATTCTATCAGGAAAGACATTGTTTTAAATTCCACATCTTAAAGGTTTTTCTCGTTCTAAAGTAATATGTTAGTAAAGAAAATATATGTGACATGTGTGAAAGAACATCTGGATAGTTAAACTGACTTGCAAAATAATTTTTTATATTTTAGTTGCCTTCAAAGAAAATGTTTTTGCATTGTGCATGTGCGTGCAAGCACACAAATTAGCAAAACCAACTGAAGATAAAAACTGATAATCCTGTAATAAACAATCCTTTAGGCTGAAAGAAAATTTGCTCTTGGAGACCAACAGCCTAATTAAGAGCTATTATTAGGCTTCTATTTTATGTTTGATATGTTGAATTTTAGGAGATCTGTCAATTAAAAACAAAGTCAACTATTTATTATAAAGTCATTTATAATAAGTAAGACTGAAATAGTGAAAACAATATATGTTAGTTAATTTTAGCATTTATTTGTGAGAAGGGAGCATTCAAATAGCCTGGAGAGAATAAATCCTTTTTATTTCCAGATTCTCCAATAATACCTCGCATGTAATTTAAAATCTCCATGCCTCTAGGTACTTCTAAAATCTTTTATTTTAGCTGCTGGCATAAGGAATTAAATGCCTCATAAAGGTTTTCCTGGATTCTTCTGAGAGACTACAAAACAGGAAACACTGGTTATTGCTCATTCTGGTTATTAAAGTGCATTCATAATGACAAAATAATTAAACACATTAAAATAATTATAAAAATAGAATATGTCTTTTTAGTTGTACCTCAAGAGGAAGCTTCCTCATCCATTCAAGTTTTATCATGAGATTGCAGCAATACAGTCACATGTTCAGGCTCCACTTCTAATTCTACTTCTCTTGCTATCCCCAGATCTGCAGTTACTCTTCCACTAACGTATTGAACCCCTCAAAGTCATCCATGCTGGTTGGAATAAACTTCTACCAAACTCCAGTGTTACTTGTGCTACAAATACATAAGTACAGTAAACTCAAGTCTCTAAATTCTTGCTTCAGTAAAAGTTTTAAAAAGCTAAGTAGGTAGAGATTTCTCTGAAATTTGCAATCTAAAGGCCCAGTGACCCATGTTTAAAGGCCCATGTTTACACAAACAAATAATGGCTTTCTTAAGCCCGGTTGATTATCCCTAGTTGATATAATATGTTGTTGCATTCCTCAAAATTACCAACTTTGCATAAACAATTTTGTCATTCTGAATATAACAGGGTGAACCCAATCAATTGTGTAGTGATCTAATGACTGTGTGGCAATTAATTGTGTAGAGGATAAAAAATAAATCACCATGACATGACTCTTCTTTATATTTTATAGACATGGTCAAGAAGTTCTGTTACAATTATTCTCTGTTTTAGTCTGTTACCTCACCTTTCTAAAATGTTGGTATAAATTGGTAATAAGTAGATTTTTTTTTATTAAGCAGAACAATTTGAACTCCTTATTATCTCCCATTAGTTTATGTATATACCTGGAAATCAGAGTTATTGAAATTGTTTCCTATGTAACTTGGAGATAATTTAGTATGTTCCAAAGAAAAACCATAGTGAACACTTAAACAGGTGGTAATGGAATATTTGTGCCAACAGCTAACTTCAATCCATCTCACAAACTTTGGCATGAAAATGACAATCTTGTAGTTCATTATTCACACCACTGCCCATAATCTGGAGTCTGCAGTTTTTACATGAGGGTACCTCAGTAAAAATTTAACTACAGAGACAGGCCACTGGCAAGTGAGGGATAATTCTCTTTTCTTTCTAGGATTTTTCTCAGCGGTTTCCTTTCTAGGATTTTCCTTTCTAGGATTTTTTCAGGGGTTGTTGTTGCTCCAAACCACGTCTTCTGGTTCTTCAAGTCACTAAGATTAGGCAGTTTAGATTAGAATTTTAGGCAGTCTGTTTAGTGCATACTGGGAACTGCTGCTTCAACAATTGTTGCAATTGTATACCCAACACTACATCCATTTTTCCTAAAAGTGTGAACGTTTGAAAATTAGTAGCATTTTTTTTTTTGTATGATATTTCTCTCAAAGCATTCAGGCCAGTATTAAGCAAAATATGGTTCAGGCAAAACAAGTTTTCTGACTCTGGTATTCAATGGCTGATCTCCAATTTAATTCAGTAGGTGTCAGTACACTGACACCCTGGCATTGTGTGAATAAACAAACAAGAATAAAAGGCAAAATAAAAGAGACAAGGAAAAAGAACATGTTATGAAAAATAAATTTGTGTTTTATAAATTGAGTTTTATTAAGAACTTGACATGACCTACATCTAAATTTAAAGACTTTGAAAATTATTACACCATGCTAATAAAAAGGGTGAGTGTTTAAAATAATAGCAGCAGGGAATTTGGCTCTATCAACCCTCACTAACTTTATTACTAAAACATGCTAACCATCACTCGAGCCTTTTTGCTCTTGGAAGGTCTTGCCTCGATGTTGATGGCTGCTGACTGATAGGTTAGTCGTTGCGGAAGTTGTGGTGTATGAGGTAATTTCTTAAAATAAGACAAGAAGTGTGACTCATCAACTGGCTTTTTCTTTCATGAATAATTTATCTATAACATGGGATTCTGTTGACAACATTTTACCCACAGTAGAACTTCTTTCAAATTTGGATTCAATCCTCTCAAACCCCACTGCTGGTTTTATGAACTAAATTTACATAATATTCTAAATGCGTTGTTGTCATTTTAACCATGTTCACAGAACCTTCAAGGGGAGTAGTTTCCATCTCAAGAAAACATTTTCTTTACTCATTTAACTCCTCATCTGTTTAAGTTTTATCATTAGATTGCAGCAATTCAGTCACATCAGGCTTCAATTCTAATTCTGGTTCTCTTGCTGTTTCCACCACATCTGCTGTTACTTCCTCCACTGAAGTCTTGAATCCTCAAAATCATCCAAGAAGGTTAGAGTCAACTTCTTCCAAACTCTTGTTAAGGTTGATATCTTGATCTCTTTCCACAAATCACAAATGTCCTTAGTGGCATCTAGAATAGTGAAGACTTTCTCAGAGTTTTTTAATATACTTTGCCCAGATCCATTGAAAGAATCACTGTCTATGGCAGCTGTTTTCTTAAGAAATGTATTTCTTAAATAATAAGACTTGAAAGTTAAATTACTCCTTGATTCATAGGTGCCAGGATAGATGTTGTGTTAAGTAGGCATGAAAATAACATTAATCTCATCCATCTCCATCAGATCTCTTGGGTGATCAGGCACATTTTCACCGAGCAGTAATATTTTGAAAGGATTTTTTTTCCTGAGCAGTAGATCTCTACAGTGGGCTTAAATTTGTAGTAAACCATGTTGTAAATATGTGTTGTCATCCAGGCTTTATTATTCCATTTATAAAGCACAGGCAAAGCATATTTAGCATAATTCTTAAGGGCTCTAGGATTTTCAGAATGGTAAATGAGCATTGACTTCAACTTAAAGTCACCAGCTGCATTAGACGCTAACAAGAGAGTCAGCCTGTCCTTTGAAGATTTTAGGCCAGGCAATGACTTTATCTCTTTAGTTATGAAAGTGACAGGTGAAATCTTCTTCCAATATAAGGCTGTTTTGTCTATGTTGACAATCTGCTGTTTAGTGGAGCCACCTTCATTAATTATCTTGGCTAGATCTCCTGGGTAACTTGCTACAGCATCTACATCAGAATTTTGGGCTTCACCTTTCACTCTTATGTTATGGAAACTCATCCTATAAAATATTCTTCAGGAAGGCTGCAAGAATACAGTATTGTCTGAGTTCTTGCATATTATTTTTCTTTTCTTTAGTCACAGGTAAAATCCCAGCCTCACATACGATGTCTGACAAAAAGTTCACAACTTGTTGCAATCAAAAATGTTCCGTCAGTAAAAAATCAAGAGTCAAAATGACATTGCTAAACTTTTTTGATATCAGAGGTATTATTCATTATGAATTTGTACCAACTGGACAAACAGTTAACCAAGTTTACTATTTGGAAGTGCTGGAAAGGCTGCGTGACAAAGTTAGACGAACTCAACTTCTCCCCAACAATTCATGGCTCTTGCATCACGACAATGCACCAGCTCACAGGGCACTGTCTGTGAGGGAGTTTTTAGCCAGTAAACAAATAACTGTATTGGAACATCCTCCCTACTCACCTGATCTGGTCCCCAATGACTTCTTTCTTTACCCCAAGGAAAAGGAAATATTGAAAGGAAGACATTTTGATGACATTCAAGACTTCAAGGCTAATAATACAATGGCAGCTCTGGTAGTCATTCCAGAAAAACAGTTCCAAAATTGCTTTGAAGGGTGGACTAGTTGCTGGCATCAGTGCACAGCTTCCTAAGGGGAGTACTTTGAAGGTGACCCTAGTGATATTCAGCAATGAGTTATGTAGCACTTTTTCTAGGATGAGTTCTCTAGCTTAATTGTCAGACACTTTTTATTTTAGTCACAGGTAAAACGGATAATTGTACATAAGTTCAGATTCATGTTGCACTTGATTCCAAAGTGCAGACCAGACATAGACATATATTTCCATTTTCTCCCACAACTTTCCTTGATGTTGCAGTCAAAAGAAATAACAAACCACTGGCAAAAGTAATGACACCTCCCTCAGTTAAAGCTTGACCAAAGGGCAATGGGAGCAGCAGATAAATGTTTCAGACTCCTCTCTTCAGGCAGACACCTCTGGGATGCGTTCTGAAAGGGGTCCCTTCAGGAAGTATGATTAATAGGTCCCTACTGTTCTTGGAAGTACCTCAATAAGGCACTCTTAGGACTTAACTACTTCCCCATTATACTCCCTATTCCCTCCCTCCTACTTTCAGGAGTCTCTTCTCAAATAATTTAAACTGCAATTAAATGTTTATCTCAGGCTCTGTTTCAGGAAAACTCAAACTAAGAGAGTTGGTACAAGAATTTGTTCTAGAAAGCCAACACTATCATGGGGTTCTAGAAATGTATGTCTAGAAAATTATTTTCACATCAGTCATATACTTCTATTGAAATACAATTGATAAATACAAGGTTGCCAAAATTTGTTTCAAAGGGAATCTAATGATTCTGGAGATAGAACCTGTGATTGTTTACCTGTGTTCTCAGCACAGAATTAGTATAGATATAGTTTGCAGCTAACAGATTCCTCACTTTGGTTCCCTGACCTATAGCAAAAAAGAAGCATGGACAGCAGTTACATGGAAATGCCTGAACATGCTCTCTTCCCATTCAGGAGAAGCTGTACTACATGCAGGGTAGCACTGCAGAGATCAGAGCCACACTCAATACTGTGCATACAGAGTGGTGATTCCCAGCAATTCTCTGTTCATTTTTACCTTCATGACCTCTGCAAAACTGGATGGCTCATGATAGACTAAAAGGGACCAGCATGATGCTAATTTTGTGGTTGCTCTGATAGTGGATATTGCACTGGTGTGGTTTCCTTACTGAAGCAGATAAACAGAACCGCTGGCTCTTTTAATGTGGTGATCGATTGGAGAATTTACCCCCATCTGACCCAAGTGAAGAAATGTCCATCCAATAGCCCAGAGAGTTTTGAAGTCCTTGGAATAAAGATTGGGGCCACATCTACCTAGGGCATTAGTAGAGCACAAAGGAAAGTTTCCACATCTGACATATTTTGGCAACATGAAAGTCACTTAGGCCATCCCAATAAGATGGGAGAATGATGGAACACACATATAGTCACAGAAACTATGTGGTCCATTGCCAAGATTCAAAAAATAGTTTGAATCCTAAATGAATACATGAAAAAAATAATATCAAAAATACACATCAAAGTTACAAAAACAAATGTGATATTGTAAACACTTAAAAGAAAAACAAAATTAACCAACTACTGCTGTTAGATATGAAGCAGCCTGCTTTTCAGCATCTATTAAAAAATCTCCTACTATCATGAAAACAAGTAGAGCCCAAAGGAAGTTGTAACACACAGTTTAAATTAAGAGGTTTGTCTTCCTGTTGAATCTGGAGGCTTCTGTTCAACCAAGACCCACTATTCATTAAACAGTGAAGCACATCACACAGCATTGGAAAGGTGCTGTTATTCATGAAGGATTCCCAAGCCATGTGAACTGTCATTTTACATATAACCTTGTTAGTAAAGGAAGTCCATTTATATTTTCTGCTTGGTTGAATTAGGCCAGATGCTTGGAGAGTAGAATCGGGACATATCCAGAATCATAAGATAATCTTCTGAGCCTCCAACAAAAAATAACAACTGTTTGCCAAAGTGTAACATCTGGGACGTCTCACAGCACAATCCCCATAACAGTGAAAATGGGTACAAAGTCCAATTTTTCTCTGTTATTATATGTGCTAATGTTGCAAATAAATGTGGCCTCATATGCTACTTCAAATAAAAGTACCAGAGCATTGGTTCAGATAAATCCCACATCAAAGGAAGTTAAATGTGCTTCTTGGAGCCAAATGTTATGTTCTTTAAATAAATATGATTTCTGCTGTAGAGAGCATTTTATCAACAAGATTTGAAGGTTTTGCTTTGCTAAGAAATTATTCATAAGAATTATGTCCTATAGAATCATTCAATACTTTCAAATAAAACCCTGTTCAAAGTGATATTTTGATTATCTATAAATAAATAACTTTTTATAACAGTTTTCCATGTGAACACAGATAGTTGGTTAACTTCAATTTTCTTCCATATTTCCTAATTGCTTGTCCTTTTTGTTCTTTTCTTAGGCTTTAATAATTCTCAGGTCCCTCATTCACTAGAACCATTCTTACTCTTGACGCTTCTGTCTCAATACACAATATCAGAAACTAATTCTCAAGACTAATAAAATATATTGAAGCAATTCAATTAATAATTACCCACATTTTTACATTTTATTGGTCTGAGGAGAAAGAGAGAGAATGATTAGTGGGTGGAGCAATCAGAACACACACACCATTTACAATTAAGTTCTCTGTCTTATATGGCCATGGTTTGTGGTGCCCGAAAGCAATTACAATAGTAACATCGAAGATCACCGATCACGGACCACCATAAGAAGTATATTAATAATGAAAAAGTTTGAAATATTGTGAGAATTACCAAAATATGACACAGAGACATGAAGTGAGCAGATGTTGTTGAAATATGGTGCCGACAGACTTGCTTTGACGCAAGTTGCCACAAATCTTCAATTTATAAAACACACAACAAAACAAGTAATTACCAACTAATTTATTGTTTTTAAATTCATGAATTATATGAACCCTGTTGGTAGATGAAAACCTATAAACAAGTTTATGTATAAATTGGACAAAAGCAAATATAATTTTAATGAATAAGTTCATATTTTGATATTTATTAAGAGGTTAGAGGAACTATGATGCAGTTTTGATTAGCACCACATTTTAATGATTTCAGGTGAGAGTAGAGGTCTTGTTTGCTTCATTAACTAATTTATTGCTGTGCTTTGTTGTTGCAAAGCAAAAAGAGAATCTTTATACAAGTAAGTGTTTATAAATAGAAGTTTTTAACTACCTGCATTACATTTAGTAAATACTCTTCTAATACACTGATCTGAAGTTTCAAAAATCAGTGCTAGGATATTTTTATTTTAAGACTGAATTATCAACTTGAATAATTACTTTTATATCTGAATGAGTGTTCAACTTACAGGGAGACAATAAGTGGGTTTAATAGACAATTTAAGTGTTAATTATTAAGTAGAAAAATATTTATAAATATGTCTCAGTATTTTGAGAAATTCAAAAATGTTATTAAAATAATCTTAGCCTTTCTTTGTCAGATATAAATTCAAACTTTCTAAAAATTTTATTCAAGATTTTCAAGTCATGGCTAAGTTTAACTTTTAATGCATAATTAATTACCTTTTATCTGCACTTTTAGTGAGGTAACATACTAACCTTGTATTTCCAAATTGAGGTCTGAAAGCTTTCAACAATAGCAAGTTTATACAACCCTGACATATTGGAGATCTAATTTATGAAATATTTGTGAAATCAGCCTGAATCCAGCCAACAAATGTTGGCATGAAGATAAATACCCTGGAATTCACTAACAACATCACTGTGAGTTAGCTAAAGAGTCTACAATGTAAAATGTTGTCTCAATAAAAATGACAATCTATGTGGTATTATTCAACATTTTTAAAATGATGTTGGCATTTTTCATTATTAAGAGTTGTCAGTGAGACTTATGTTGATACTAGAAAGGCTTGTAACAACAGCTTTGATATGAGCAGCGAACTCCCTTGTTGGCTTTTCCATACCATTGTTTCTTTACGTCATCATTATAGATCTGTGCTGTGTAATATAATAGCCACAAGACACAGGTGGCTATTGAGTGCTTGACTGTGGCTAGCCTGGATTGAAATGTACTGTACATGCTAAATACACAATTTTTATAACTTAGTATAAGAAGAATATAAATTCTCCTACTGTTAATTTTTATGATTAATAAAAATAAACATTGTTGATAATTTTGGTATACATATATATTTTTTTATTAAACTTATTGAGATGACATTGGTTAGTAAGATCATACAGGTTTCAAGTGTACATTTCTGTAGTATTTAGTGATGGAAGGAGAACTGACGCTTGGTGGTGGACACACAATGCAATATAGAGATGATGTATTATTGTTATAAATTTATATTTTATTTTATGGGTTTATTTTTTTAATGGGGCTACCAGAAAAATTTGAAGACTTGGTCAAATAATATTCTCAAAAAGGGTAAATCACAGCAAATAATTTTCACTTAAATTATCTTCATGTGTGAAATGTTACTTTAATTTGTCTATTGTCAACACGGTTCAAATTAGCTAAAGAATGTATTATTGCAAATTCTGTTATTTGTCACATCCTTCCAGCTTAAAGTTCTATTTCTTTCTTGCTGCTTGCAGATATTTCTTTATCTTTAGTTTCCATAATTTTGATTATGATGTGTCTTGTCATGAGTTCCTTTAGGTTTATCCAGTTTGTAATTTGCTCAGTTTCTTGCATCTATAGGTTAAGTCTTTTGCCAAAATTGATAAATTTTCAGCCATTATTTCTTCTAGTATTTTGTCAAGACTTCTTTCCTTCTGGATCTCTAATGACTAGAATAGTTGATCTTTATTATAGTCGTTGAAGCATTCAGTCTGTTTTCTCAGTTGTTCAGATTAGGTAATTTCTATTGTTTACAGATTCTTTGTTCATTCCATTCTCTTACTGAGTCCAACATTGAGGTTTTTTTTTTGCTGTTGTTGTTATTGTATGAGATACGAACAAACAATATGGTGAATGCTTAAATAAAATAAAAACATTATTACAGTAAAAGACACATTGCCATTAATCCCCCTCATAATACTCCTCCTTGCTTCGAACATTCTTATCCCATCATTCTTGACACTTTCTTAAACAGTTCTGGAAGTCCTCTTTTGTGAGTGTCTTTAGATGTGTTGTCATGGCTGCCTCAATGTCCTGAATCATTTTGACTTTGGGGAAGAACCAGGAGTCGCACAGTGCCGAATCCTGTGAATATGTTGGATGAGGACACACTGTAATGTTTTCATTTGACAGAAATTTCCATACCAGAAGCAATGTCTGACAGGGAACCTTCCATTATGATCACAAAATATGGTGAATGCTGCTGCCACATGCCATCCAATAGAAAGGCAGGGATCTTCAATACGGGAAGTGGAGCGTTGAACCTTAGTAATAGTGTGTGACAAGTTTCAACTTGTTCAGTGCAGTCAGTCAGGTGTGAGCTATGGTTGAGAGAAGATGTGTTTTAAAGTGTGTCATAAATCATCCTCCATCACAACAATGCTTCACGTCACACATCTCTTCTGGTACAGCAATTTCTGTCAAATAAAAACATTACAGTGTGTCCTCATCCACCTTATTCATGGGATTTGACATGAAGATAGTAGGAAGCAACATACTCACAATATGTTTGAAACATTTCACAGTATGTCTCATAAAAACATAAAAAGTAGGGTGAAATCAATGATAAAATTAGCAGGAGGCTTTACATATTTAATACACAAAAAACATCTGTGACACAATGCCCATTGTGTAGTATCTGTAGTGAAAAATCTAATATCTTACTACTTAGCCTTTGCTTTGTCGTCGTTGTGACAACTATTCCACTCTGCTGTTGTAGCACAAAAACAGCCACAGACAACATAATAAATAATGGATGTGACCGTGTTTCAATAAAATGTTACTTGTCGACACTGAAGTATGAATTCTATATAATTATTGTTTCACAAAATAATATTATTTTTATTTTTCAAACATTTACAAATGTAAAAACCATTCTGAACTCACTAGCCATACAAATCAGATAATGGGACAGTTTTGGCCTCCAGCAGAGTTTGCAACTGGTGTAGATTGGATCAGTTAGATAAAGAGAAATATGGATATCTGGCTTGATAAAAAATGTACTGGAATCTTTCATTTTTTAAAAATTGTTAATAAGGGACTGAAATGAGACTCAAGTTAATTCACTTGTGTGAAATAAAGACACGTTTTCTGAATTTTGGTGCCTGCAATTTTTCATCGCTTTTGTGTGGACCATCATTCTTAACTGTCATCATTTTTGTTGCCACTCCTGTCTCGTAAGTCTTCAATTAACACTTGACATAATGGTAGATTTAAAGGGAATAATATTTTGACCCCCAGACAAGATGAGTGCAAAAAGAAAGAGCTATTCTGTCGAGTACAAGAAAGAAATCGTGAAGGACTCCTGGGGCAAAAATCTTATGGCTTTCTGCTAAGAGAAGAAGTTGGATTTCTGAATGGTCCAAAAATGGCAAGAAGAGTATGATAACCTCAGTCAACAGGTGAACGAGGGAAACGCTGCGAAGTACAGGTTGGCAACCATTATTTCCTGAGTGGGAAGACATCATCTGTGAATAGATTGCTGACAGGAGAGCAAAGACTGTGGTTGTGTGCAGGACTGATATTCAAGAATTTGCCTTTGCAATGGCACCACAGTTAGAAATATTCCCAGAAGAATTCAAAGCATCGCCACACTGGCTGGATGGCTTCCTTCAATTATATGAACTGTCTCTAAGATCGACAGCACTGTTCAAGCTGGAAGATACTGAAGTTATTAAACGTGCACTTGCATTCAAGTCCTATGTTGATAACATCGACTTTTCTAAATACCAACTCTCCAACATGATTGCTATGGATGAAACTGCAGTGTTTATGGGCCAAGGATCTCAAATGACAATTGATCAGAGGGGTGCCTCGTCAATCTACATTCCTTCCACTGGTTACAAAAGTGCATGTGTTACCTGTATTTTGGCAATTCATCTGGATGGAAAGGAAGTCCCACCTCTAATCATCACTAAGGGCAAGAAAGATAAGGTTGAACGTGTATCAGGCATTTATGTTCTTGAAACCAAAATATCCTGGTGCACACAAGCAGTTATAAGGAAGTGGGTCGATTTAACGCTGCCACTTATTTTGTGAGGTGGCCGAAGAGGTCTGCTAGTCTGGGATTTAGCCAGCACTCACTGTGCTAAGGACATGAAGAACTTCCTTGCAGAGAGAAGAATAGCTTAAATAATGATTCCTGCAGGAATGAGTCCCTATTTTCAGACTCTTGATATTGCAATAAAGAAGGCATTCAAGGACCATTTGCACATGAAAATCAATAACTATATTGAAAATAGAATGGAGAGAAATCAGCATGGAAACTTCGGGAAGCCTGGCCGGCAAGAAAGAGGTCATAACTTGGGTGAAGAATTAATGGGATAAAATCACTGACAGCTGTGTTGCCAATGCATGGACAAAACGTGCTCATTTAGGGAGAGCTCTATTGCTGGACATGAGAAATTGGGGCCAATAGTTCTACAGGAAATGGAGTTGCAAGAAATTCAAGTCAGAATTCGGGGTTTGGAGAGTTACGACAATGTTCCAGCAGAAGAGGACATTACTGTATTTGAATAAATGTAGATTTTTGTACATGAATAAATGAATAAATGTAGATTGTTGTACACAAATAAATGTAGATTGTTGTACATGAAAAATTTGACATCCCTGAAAATAAGCACTAATGCATCTTTTGGAGCAAAAATTAATATAAGACCCAGTCTTCTTTTCAGGGAAATATGGTATGTCATTCTGGAGTTAAGGAGAAGCACAGGGTTTATGGTTTTGCTTTTGATATTAGAGGACAGGAAGGGAATTCACATGGAGATAGAAAAGCCAATGTCTGATAAATCAATGTTTTTGTGCTGTCTTTAACAATGGAACACTGCGAGGTTTTTGATCAAATGGGCCTTGGTAGGTTCCTCCCTGTCTATCACACATTCGTTTATATTAAACTATATTTATCTATGATGATAGCTCCCTTCCTAGAGCAGGTCCTCTATCTAAATTCCTTTTAGGCAGTTAAGGGGAAGGTTAAAAGTTTTTCCTGAGTTGTTTGTTCTTTTCCTTAATAACCAGCTTAAAATCAATATCCCAAAAAGCATATTTTTTGGAGGGGTGACAAACTCTGCTTCCCCTTAGGGGCCAAGCAGAGATATTTGAGAACTGTCAGATTATTCTTGATAACTGAAGCCATGGGAATAGAAGAGACACCCTGATATCAGTATATTCAGAATTGTGTGGAAGCAGGTGCTGTGTTTGCTCTGTTCATGCCTGTAACCATGCACCCAGAAGAGCATCTAACATGTCTCAGGTATTTCATATAAATTTATGATTTTTCTAACAGAATAAATAAAATACAATAACACTTTGGCTACATAGAAATAAAAATTGAAGAAAAAGAAAGCACCTATTAGAAAGCCCCCAAAGTAAGTGTTGCTTTCACAAAAATTTTTTATAATGAAACCAAAATAATGACTGAAACCCAAATTGCAGCTTGCGATTCTCCTACCTACAACACCCCAGTTACTCCTCATTGCTTACTCTTGAGATGTAGTGGACCTTGGTCATTATTACGCTGCTCACTCCCCAGCCCCCATCTATTTCACTCATCTCCTATTTCACTTGTGTAGGATTGACCCCAGCCTCCATGATAGATGTTATTTGTTCTTAACCAACCAGTGTAACCTAATTTATTTAACCATGCTGTTGAACATGTATTCTACTGTGTTTCCCCCAAAATAAGACAGAGTCTTATATTAAGGTTTGCTCCTAAAGACGCATTTCAGGGGATGGTCATCCTGAAAAATCATGCTAGGGCTTATTTTCTGGTTATGTCTTATTTTCAGGGAAACATGGTAATCAGTCTAGTTGGAATGATTCCTAAGATTTTTATTCAATAGTTCCTTTTGTTGGTAGATCATACCAAATGTTCATATTGTCTACTGAAGCTGTCTTGTGTCCATACTACTTTAAGAGTAAGTTTTAGAATGATGCCAACTCGCAGAGAAAGCTGAGAATCACCAGGGAAAAAAAATTACAACCCTCATCTAAATTTGACTGATGTTTGCACTTGGCAGCATTCTTAGATTTTTCAGCTAATAGTTACTGAAGCATGTGTTAAGTTCCTTAGTATGACATTTAAGGCAGACCCCTAATTATCTCTCCTGTTTTACTTCTGGGCTTCACCTATCCTTTCCTAGTTCTGCGTTTTTGTGTGTCACATTAAACATGTATAGCACCTTCCACCTCCTGAGAAATAAGAAAAGTTGAACTAAAATGCTAATTGTCAAAATAAATTTTTAATGGAAGAAAAATGACAAAATGGATTATCTTTAAAAATTATTTTTTCCAAGATATCAATATAATTAATGTACATAAGAACCTAGTTCTTTCTTTGTTGAGGTAGAAAGAAGACAGAATCAGTTAGGGCTTTCCTTTCAATTCTCTTCCATGTAAATACACTGATGAACGAATATTTGAATGGAATTCTGTCAATTCACAAAGAGGTTCACTTCTAAAAATAGATTATTTTATACACACAGCTTCTATTTTCCCTATTTCAATGGTAAAAAATACAAATTGTGTAGCATTATTCATGAAGCAGAGACAGACTTTTCTGCATGAATGATTGGTAGGAAGCAAAATGGTATTATGTATTGTGCCACACAGAGCTATAAACAGAATGCATCCCCTCTTAGGTCCTTGATGTAGTTGTCAAGAGATTGCATATTAATATCAATAGCTCCTCTTTTTAAATAAATATATCAAGAGCCATTTAAATTACCCCCCCCCCATTTGGTTCAATTTATTGGACCTTCACACTCCCATTTCTTTTTGAGGTAGTTCCGAGCTTGCACAGCCTGTTTTGTTACCATCAGAACTTCTACTCTGAGCTAAAAATGAATGTCAAAGATTTAGCCTAAGGCTATCCTGAATCATTTCCAAGGGATAGTTATTATTTCTGAAGTTCTATTCCCTTTTTTTTTTCTTAGACAGAAAAACCCTAAAACATAACGTGCTGAACAGAAAGATGTTGATGTAAAACCACCGACCCTGTATCTTTATGTCATGCAGGACTTTACTCACTAGAATATGGTAGATTGCTTATTTACAGGGACTTTATACTATTTTTCTTCACTTTTAACAAGAGTCCGGAACATTTTATTTGAGCCAATTATAAAAAAATCCACTAAGAAAGTCTTTGAATAACCCAAGCTAATATTTGGATAAACAGTGATTAATCTGTTTAGTGATCTAAGTCTTTAAGAGCATGAACATATGAATTCTAAATGCAATAATGTAACTAGTATATAGAATAAAGTTAAAGGAGATGTTTAAGTAGTACACATTATATGAATGCTCAATTTTATTTGATTTAATAGATTTTGGAAGAGGCCTGTATATTGTGGTCACAGGTAAGATCCAACAGTAAAATAATAAAAACTATTTTAGTGTAAGTCTGTGAAATAATTTTCATCACCATCAACTCCATCAACAGCATCATTAGCTACAAAAGCACTTGAATGCTTAGTTGTCCACTAATTAAGACAATATGGCTTGCTGTAAGCACTCTGTCTGGAACTAGAGTGTTTACATATGGATCCCAATGTTTTCATTTACTAACTGTGTGATCTTGAATAAATTACAAAACCTCCTGGGGTCTCGTTTACTCCATCAGAAAATTGGGAGTTATAAATGGTAGCTACTAATTAGATTTTAATGGGAAAAAAAGAGTTAATGTAGGTGAATTATGTAGTACAGTGACTGGCGTATAATTATCACTATATAAATGTTTATTACTGTTATTGTCAGTGTTATTGGCTATTATTTGTTGTGTCAACAGAATTTTTTTAACTTCAAATCTTAATATCAGAACCTGCCAGGTTCTTATTGTATCCTACTTACAAGCTAACTTGTCTTAGTTGTTATTGTTTCATAGATCTTGACAAAATACATGAGACACCTGTGTCACAGACAAACAACGTAATTGGTCACAGGAAAAACAGTACCCAGAGTTTAATGTTCATTTGCTTGGTCCTCCATGAGCCCCAGGTCCTACTAGTAAGCAACACATAAGGCCCCAGATAGATGCCTGTACCCTTAGTGGGTTTGCATTACAGTAGTGGAATCATGAACTTGAGGCTCCACTACTTTTATGTTGAGTGGAAACGAGCTTGCTCTTTGTCCAGGGTAAAATGGTACCACATCTCTCAAAGTTACTTCCTGCAAACACAACCACGATAAAATGGTTTGGGTAAAGAGTGGTCTGGGCCCAGAATTATTGGCATAGTCAATAGTACCATGTAGGGATACTCAGTGTCCATGGTGGCTTTCCTGTCCTGGAGAAATTTAAAACGTTTTGTTCTGTAATTAGCATCTTTTGGGACTATGTCCTTTGGGTTCTCTTCTATAGATAACGATACAATACTTAGTTAATAGTTTCTTATATCTATGTGTCTATATCCCAGCTCTATGACAATAATTTAATCTTCTTGGGATTATTTTCCCTGTTTTTGTTTTCCATTTTTTTATTAAAGTGTAGTTGACATACAATATTATATTAGTTCTGGGTATACAACATAGTGATTTTACACTTATATATCTTATGATGTGACCACTACAATAAGTCTAGTAACCTTCTGCCACTGCAAAGTTATTATGATATTATTAACTATATTCCCTGTGTTATACATTACATCCCCGTAACTTATTTATTTTATAACTGTACGTTTGTAGCTCTTATTCTCCTTCTTCTTTTTTACTCATCCCCTGACACCATCACCTCTGACAATTATCAAATTGTTCCATTTATGCTATTAATTTTTAACCCATTTAATTTTCTTTCTTTTAATTATGCCTTCTTGTTCTGAAAGAGGACATGGGAAGTTTTCTATTCTTGCTTCTTTTTTGTTAATATTTTTCATTTGTTTGTTTCTTTTAGTTATAGGTAAACATGTTAAATCACAGTGTAGAAAATAAAATGCACTTAAATTCATTCTTCTATTATATTCTATTATATTAATATCTTCTATTATATTAATATGCTATTAATTCTTTTATTATATTTATTAATATTTTGGGATGAGTTTGACCATTTATGCACGTTTACATTGATACTTAGATCACCCTAGGTAACATGTGAATGGGTGAAATTACTGCTTTTTAAAGCTGTTTCTAACTATTTCCCTAAGTCTGTCTTATCTATCTTTAAGGATATATCTGAAGTGTAACTTGTGGCTTTCCTTCTATGAACATTCTGGGTTACATTTATCTCTCTTCTATTTTACCTTCCAACATTATATAATCTAAGAACTATATTTGTTCTTAGCTATGTTTAATTGTGCTTTATATTGCCCTTTATAGTTTCCAGAAGTATAACTTTTTCTGCCTAAGTTGTAAACTTGAAGTTAAGGACAGTATCATGTATTATGTATTATTCATAGTGTGTAACATGGCTTAAACAGAAATACTTTTTGACTTAAATTATTTCATGTTAATGAAGTACTATGATAAATAACATAATAAAAAGACAGTGTTCTTTAAAGTCTCAATCATGAACTCTACACTGTCTTCTGTAGTGGTCTGTATTTAATGTAAATACTTATCGTCTTAAGGAAATAAACATATGTACCTCACCAATATGGTGCACTTACAAATACAACTCTGATTTTCTTTTCCTCTGCACTTATACTTATTTCTATCCAAAATTTTCTTGAACTTTTGATCATTTTTACAATAAGGTGATATGTGACCATTTATGGATTAAGTACATTATTCATTTAAGTGAAAAGTGTTTTAAAATTTAGAAAGCTGCATTCTACATATTTATGATCAGATCAATTAGAGTAAACTTTTGATACTATTTTACTTTTGAACCAAACCTATTCTTGTTTGGTTAAAAAAAAAGTACATATGGTGATACCTAATTATGAGCTCTGTTTCCCTTATATTTTGTTTTGAACTATCTTTCACATTTTATAATTTTTGAATTGTTCAAGAAAAGTTTTTTAAACACCAGCATTAGGATACTACCTCACTAAAGAAAACTATAATCAAGCAGGAGAAATTCATCTCTAACTTCTTTTATTGATATTCATCTGAAATAGTAAAAATCTTCATACTAAGGAATTCATCACCACCCTATAACTTATAATGGCACAGGTCATTTACTCTTTGTACTACAAATATTGTAAGGATTTCAGCCAAAATCCAATATACTCTTACTTGAATGGAGGAGACAAAATAATTACCCTTTATTTGACCCTTGTATTGTTAAAGTTTATTTTTACATCTAATTAAATAATCCTAGTGTTTGCTATTACAGGTTTTGCTTGACAAATAAATGGTTATTCTAATGTGAATAAATAGTAAGAGCTCAGTTGTGTGTGTGGTTTTTTTTTTTGTTTCTCATTAGACTATGCAGGTGTCTTTTTGGTCCCTCCAGAATCCACGTCTCTGTGTTTTCACATAAAATCAGCAAAATGATGATATCTGCAAAATTTATACTGATACTAGTGTCTCATATGTAACAACAGGGACTTAATGCTTAACTATATATTTTAGAAATAAACCTGGGCACACATTATTTTACAATCTATCTGAAAACATAAATAATGCTGAGAATATTGTCTTGTTCAGAGCAATTTGTATTTGTAGAAGCTGGGCCCTTACTAAAATGGTAGATGTAATAGTAAAAACAGTTTGAGTAACCAAAATGAATTAAACATCAAAATAAACCTTCCAAATTATTACTTAAGGTCCTGATATTTTATTTTTCTATTTTTCAGTAGCTGGACAGGAATTTTGTGAATACACTAATATACTTTCAATTACAGTTGAAATGATTTTGCCCTGAAAATGATTTAAATTACTTGATAAAAGATGGCAGTAATCATTTTAACCTGAGAAATAATCTACATAACCAGAAGAAATAATTGTATTTGTTTCTCTTTGTTGATTATAACTATATGGATATCTTAGAAACTAAATCAGAAAATTTGTGTTCCTCCCATTTTAACTTATATTTTAGAATCTAGATATCATAGCATCTGATCAAGATCAGAATAAATTATCTCACTTTGGTTATGTCTGTAATTCAAAGTCAAATGAAAAATGGTATTAATTCCTATATAAATGAGGTGTAAAACCTTTGCTCTTGGAATTAATCATCAACAACCAAATTGGCATATAAAGATTTATTTGATTCTCAGTGATCTTTCATTTGTCTAATTCTTCATTTAAATTACAAATATAGATTTAACCAGTGTAATAGAATCTGTTCTGCTTTTAGTCTAAAGAACATACAAACCTTTATTAATTACCCAAACTTTGAGTGCACAAATACCTGGAGTCCAACTATCCATGCTGTTTAAGGGTCTGGTAAACTGACCACTCCCTCACAAAGCTTACCTTACTCAGGAACCTCATTTACCTTTCTCTTCTCTAAAAATTTAACACCTAATTATTTGCTGGTTATGTCTTATATTATTTACAAATTATTACACGTGGTAGGCTTTGCTTTTAGTAAAATTGTAGCCTAATTGGATATATAGTGTTTCTTAGTTTCGAATTCCCCACCTCAACAAACATAGTATTAAATAGATACTGGCAGAACAATTAATATTTCCCTTTACAGAAATTTGATTTGTAATTTTAGGCAATAAACAATTTAGATTTTTTTTTTAAATGCTGTTTACTGCTTTAAAAACTAAGATATGGAAATGTTGTAATTGAGATGGTATAATTGGAGAAGAGAAAGAAAAGGGAAGAATTTTTACTGTGTGTTGGCAGAAAGCCTGTCCAGGTTGTTGAGTAATTTAATGACTAGTAAGTGAGATTATTCTAATTATCTAATATATATATATATATTTTAATAATGGGTTCAGAAAAAATGCTAAGTGAAATCACTGTTGGGATAATTGAAAACTGAGCAGAGAGCATTTACTTTTGTACAAGGTCCCTGATGTTACCACAATTTTCCCAAGGGTAGTCAAGACAAAAGATTTTACTTATATCACTTCTTTTTCTTGGGCATTTTGGAAGTCCAAACTTCCTAACCCCCCCTTAAAAATAGAAGGGTGTCATACAAATTTATGTCACTGGAAATGAAGTGTATAATTACCAGAACAAGACACTAAAGAGTCTGTGCTAATTGGCTGCTCTCTCTTTCCCTGACACTGTAAATATGGAGGCCATGAGTTGTGAAGTGTTCCTGCTCTTCTCTATTTTCTGTAAGAGTTTGTGAGACATTGGCAATATTTCATTTTTAAATATTTGATGGAGTGCATCACTAAATTTATTGGGAACTGCACTTTACTTTCTGGGAAGATATTTAATGGCTACTTTAATTTCATTACTTGTTTTAGGTATATTTGATTTAATCTGTTGTAATTTTACTTCCAGATTGGTCAGCCTGGGTCCTAAGGTTCAGGCGAATTTGCTCTGAAAGCCCTAAAAATACAGAAATATATTTATTGTACAGTCATATAGACATTATAATAGTTGTGTGGAATTAGTAAGGGGAAGATGGTTAAGAGATAATATTATAGGAGTTAATGATGGACCTTGAAGACATTTTATAAACTTTGGCTTTTACTCTCAATAACATAGAAAGCCTTTGAATGGTTTAAAACAGAGTTGTGACATAATCAGATGTAGTTCTTACAGTTTTATACACTTTACAGACATATTTTTTAAAATACACATTCATTATTTGTTCCTTAAGTATATAAACACTATGGATTTGTCACCGTTAAACTTTTAAACAATGATTGTAATAAAACACTCAGATTGCTAACATGTTTACCAATTGCATTTTTCACCATCCATATTGGATTCCTATTTTTATCCTTCTAGGCTCTTGTTCCTTCTGTAGAAGGAAACTGCCTTAAGCAGTTTATCTGCTAAAAATCTCTAAGTGAGAAAACTGTCAGTCTTTATGATTAAGTCCTAAGCCTTGTTCTAACTCTCTCTTTCCTCCAAATACAGCCAGAGATTAAGATTTCCATAAGTGCTTTCAAGGAAGTCCTTTGGCTTTAGCATTTTACCTTGCATTAGTGATTAATAAAGATGTTTGTACTATCTCTCTTCAATGAATCAATGGCACACTGTAACAGTCACTGAATTGTATTGCCCTTTTAGTTACCATGTCACTCCTTTGCATAAGATATTGCACAAGCCAGCATGTTCCCTTCTACCTTTATCGCAAGCCAGTTTACTACCAATGGAAGTTTTAAAAATTTCACTGATGTGTCATGCTGGGACTATTGATACTCCACCTTCTAAAAGTATTTGGCTCCTCACTGACAGCCAGCTAGTAAGTGATCAATCTCCAAAATCCCATCTGGGAATCTGCTTTAAAGCTCCACGCCTGGTATCAGTGCTCTTAAGTTTGGTTACGTGATTATAAACTCTGAATAAAAGAGTTGTGCGCAGAAGTTTTACTTGTGAATATTCTTAGGATAGGACCTGTAAAATAATAAGGAAGGCAGGATTGATGCGAGAGGGAAGTGACCTGCAGTGCCTAAACTATTCACAAAAAAGAAATCAAGTAGGACTAATCAGGAGGTAAACACACACACACACACACACACACACACACACACACACACACAACCACTTCAATACAATCTCATGTTAATACAATCTCGTTCCCTTGTTCAGTTTCTGGAGCTGGGTCCTTTTCAACTCTTACGCATCCATCCTACAACACTGGTCATATTAGATTCAGAGGGATTACAGTATCATTATTTACTAGGAATTATTCAATTCACAATGAATTGACTCATCTAAGTTATCACCTCCTCCACGGGGGTGGCTCAGAGTTAAAGAACACAAAGTCATATCCTCTGTGCCTCAATTTGGGACGACTCTGTCATCCCAGCTCCAAAGCTCTAATTAAGCTTGGGTGAAGCTTCAGTCGGAACTCCATTAAAGGTGAGTTCTTTCTGCTGCCCCGTCTTGTGTTGCCACGCAGCAGCCTACCCATCTGTCTCCTTGTACCTGTCCCTAAAGAAAGGAGAGTCTGTGAGACGGATACTTTCAGGGACTTTGCTTCACCTTTGTGCTTACACCTTATGTCTCCCTGTTTGGCCGCAGAAAAATGGCTGGCTAGTCAATGACGGATAAGATTCCCCACAGGGCAACCCAAGCCAGACACAGCCACATGGGGACCACCTGGGGGAACTCGCAGGGTCGAGAGAGGTGGGCACAGCCCTCCACCTTCCCCTGGCTAAGGAGAACCTCTGCTTCTGTGTCTGCATTCTTTCCCACAACCTGCAAGGGAAGTGATTCAATGATGTGCTCTCCATCTATTCATATGCATAAAGGTTTTGTCCCTTGGGGAGGTACATGAATCTTGAGACTTATGGTTCTGCTGCCTGCAGGCAAGGGTGATTGGCTTGAATCAGTTTCCTATTATAATGTATGGGATTCACAGATCTTGAGATTGACCAGCTTTATCTCCTTTACTTCCTCACCTAACTAATAAAAGCTATACATTGGCCTGATTCAGTGCTCAGTCCTTGAGGCTGGAGTCCCTTGGCCCTGCTTGCATACTATTCTTGGCTACTGTATTTCTTAACTCTGCGCCGCCCTCCTAGCTCCCCACAACTTTTGTTGTGCTAGACCAACAGTCTTGCTTCTTCATTTTGTTGTATAGTTGCATTTCCAAAAAGCAATCCAGAATAAACCATCAGTCTGCAGTTCTCCGCCTCAGAATCTATACCAAGTGAACATGATCTAAAATAAGTGGCATACTCTGACAAAACTCAGGGTGAATCCTTTGAAAAACTTCAGGACAAAAGACAAAGCAACAGTCCTTTTCTTTCAATTCTGGGAAATCTCTATCAGTTAGTTTCTTTAGTACACTGGATACCCTAACCCATCTCACTAGTTTTGTTAGCACCCCTCTCTTTTCATATTTTAACATGCTTAATTTCCTTCTTACCTCAAGGGTCATTTTTCATTTTCTAATATTGTAATAACACTTTAAAATCTCATATTAACATCGGTGTATAGAAGCAAAATCAAGGAAAGAAACCTTCGGTTTCCTACCATTTTTGTTGTAGCATTTTATCTAAGGGGGTAATTCAATACAATGTTTTAAAGCTTGGGTATTAAGCAGAACAATTATGGTTGTAATTGAGATCTATGTCTGAAAGATAGTTGCAATAGTAAATCGTCCTAAAAACCAGTTATCAAGTAGTGTTTATCATAAGGTACACTTAGAAACTGTAATGAAGATGACACAAGCAAGGGTGGGGTACTGCAGAGAAACAGTGAATGTTCCTCTCTTAATAGTAATTCTAGTTATTAATTATTTTAAATCCTTTGGTGGCAAGACAAAGGTTAATTAGTAGGAGATTAGAAAATATATTGTAATGTTATTAAGGAAGTAATGTCTACAAATTTCTGGGAATGTTCAAACCTCGGAGCTTAGCTTGACATTTTGCAGCAGGCTCATACAATACTGGCAGGCATCTGGAGGTCAATAAAGTCTTAATTTTCTGTGCCAAATTGATTTTTGTCTCCTGTAAGTTATCTGAGGACCTAAGGGAGGTCAAAGACGTGTGGTAGAAGGGAGAATGGAAGAGGCAAGGAAAGGTCTTACAACCCCAACACACATCTTGGTTGCACTTAACAGTGATGAACTACCCACAAATCTAATGTGCAAATAAACTCAAAATAAAAATGAAGCCAATAGGAAACTCTGAATTCAATAGTTGTCATTTTTGAGTTTTATGCTAAACATGCAAATTTTTAGATCACGAGTGTGTTTGTTGTTGATGATGATTACAGTGTTTTATTTTTACAAAGGAAAAAAACACACATAACCTCAAATATTGAAACAAATTAAATCAATATAGTTTTCTACATGCTTGGCAGAAATCCTCACTAACCTTAAGAAAGTTAACTATTTTGAAGGCTAATTTAAGGTCTTGTACTATTTTAAAAAGTCATCACAGTAAAGTGGAAAAGGTTGATTGGGAATCAGGAGTCCTGCATTTTAGTTTCTATTTTGTCACTAACTAGCTGTGAAACCTTGGGCAAATCACTTAACCTCTAAGATCTCTGTTTTCTCATGTGTAAAATGAGGAGGTTGAACTACATGATCTCTAACAGTGTTCAACTAAATCTTCAACTAAGTCCAAATGTATCTCTATAGAAATAACTCCTACAAAATTGCAGTACATAGAAACCAGTGTGAGGAACAGAAATACGGAGTTAGAGCAGAGCCTTTATATTTAAGTGTTGTCTAATCCTTAGTTCACTGTAGGCCATTCTTAATAATTTCTCAGTAGGAAAAAGATTCTGTAAAAATAAATAAAGCAGAATCCTCTTTGTATATTTTTAGTAGAATTAGAGAACACAATATTCCACAAAAATGTATTTGACTGACATCTGTTTGACAAACTTAGAGTGCATTCCTTCCATATTGGTCTTTGATTTATTTATTTCTGACATCTCCTTATAAAGGGTGTATTTTAGTTAGGAAAAATAAAAAATACCAATATGTTTCTATCATTACCTGGCAGCAGGTAACCAAATAGTAGTGCCTGTCTCTATTAGAACCAAGAGGTAAAATTTTTACATGTAATCTGCCTTTGGGGCAATGCATTGAACGGTTCTCTTCCCCCAACTGTTGATAATAAGCAGAGAACCTGAGAGAAAGCAAATGGATACACTCCAGCTTAGCTTTTCTACTCAGGTAAACATCCCTGAGAGTGGTCAAAAACACTCCAATTGTGTGACTGAAAATGAGTTAGGATTTCTCCATGTGTGCCACAGGAATGTCTCCTCCTGACAATGAAGGAATATTACCAGAAGATTCTGAGATTAAAGGACTATCACATTTGCTGCTTCATATAATAGCTTAATTCAGACCTGCAGATTCTCCTGCAGGTTGTATACTTGTTGATAAATTGTTTGCTTATAGAAAATTTCCTTCCATATGAGTTACTTAGCAGAGGCTCATCTGTCTCATCTGAAGCACCATTACAATTTCTATTCTAAGCATATGTTTTTGGCTATTCCACTACATGGAATGTTGTCTATCATATATTTGAATGTTTCCTCCATCAGAAAATTGTATTTCTTAAAATATATTCTTCATTATAATGTAAAATGGATTTTCCTCAGTTCCATCGGGGTTTTATTTTTCCCCAAAGCTTTACTTTGCCAAGTAACTGGCAAAAGAATTCAACGACAGAATGCTACCCTTGAGCTAAACCATCAACCTAGTAGTTAGAATAAAAACACAGAGAAATGAAAAGGAAAAGTGGCATCTATTACCTGAAACTTCAGTGCAAAGATTTATAGAAAATTAAAATAAAAGCATTCTCCTTGTGGAACACTTTCTTATTAGTTGTATAATACATGTATATTTAAAGTAAATATGTACTAATTAATGAACATTTTTTTACAAAATAAAAAGACTCCCAGTAGAAAATTTTAAAAGGACATGCATAAGCAGTACATTAAATAAATAAATAAATAAATAAATAAATAAATAAATAAATAAATAAATAGCAAACTTTGGTTTGTACACCTGAAACTAATACGAAAAATAAAATAAATAGCTAACAAATATACGGAGATAGATAGATAGATAGATAGATAGATAGATAGATAGATAGATAGATAGATAGACAGATAGATGATAGATCTCTATCTATAATTGTCGTGTCAATGTCCGAGTGGGTGGTGTCCTGGGGGTAAGGTGTCTGTGACTCTAGGAGCTGGAAGAAGATGCATGGAGCCAAAGGCAGAGCAGACATGTTTTATTCACAGGCTTTCTGGACACCGCCAGAGTTTCTCACTGCTGCACACAGCTGGACATTCTAGGGTTATCACCAGCAGCTAGCAGCAGCCTCATAACTCATCCCACAGCAGCAGCCCTTGGGCACGGTCCCTACATCCCCATTTCTCAGCAGCCCTCACACACTTTGGACACTGCCTGTACAGCCAGCCCCGTGCAATACAGTCCACACAGCCAGCCTCGTACCATACAGCCCACCTTGTAAAATGGCCAGACCCCTTTACAGAGACAAAAGCGGCACACAGCCAAGGTGCTTACGTAAGTGTACATAAACAGCAACATCAGGATGGATGGGGCTCGCCTGACATTCCTTCTTATAAGCCCAGCAGGCCCACCAGGTCAGGGTCACCAGCTGGCCGGGAGAGGAAGCCTGACTGACTCTATTTTCCCTACAATATCTACCTCTATCTATCTATCATCTATCTATCATCTATCTATCTATCATCTATCTATCTATCATCTATCTATCTATCTATCTATCTATCTATCTATCTATCTATCTATCTATCATTTATCTATGTCATCACTCTTTAATGATCAAATCATCAAAAATTTTACAAGTAATAACACTCAATGTTGGCAATGATAGAAAAAAATGGAAAATCTCATATATCACTAATTGGAGAATAAAGTAGAATCAGCTTTCAATAACAGAGTTTGACAATAAACACCAAAACTTTAAATGGTTCCATACACCAATTCTTTTTCTGGAACTTAACCTAAAGAAGTGAGCAAAGATTTAATTCCAAAGATGTTTATTATAAACAAAAGACAATATAGGAAACAAGACTTATGCACCAAAAAGATGGTGACTGCTTTATATGTACATATATTTGTATTTCATGTGTTAATATTTTACACATATATATTCATGTTTCACATAAAACTGTTAAACAATGGTGATATACTTATAAACATGAGAGGTATTAATAATGTATGCAGTGAAACAAGTTTATAAGATCACAGAGTAGTATTTATTTATTATTTATTTTTATTATTAGTTTCAGGTGTACGAAATGACATAGTGACTACACATTTACACACCTCATAAAGTGATAACCCCAACAAGTCTACTACCCATCTAACACCATGCATAGCTATTATAATACCATTGACTCTATCCCCTATGCTATACTTTACATCCCTTGACTATATATTTTTGTGAATTATAGTTGACACTCAATATTATTTTATATTATATTCAGGCGTACAGCATAGTGGTTAGACATTTATATAATATATGAAGTGATTCCCGCCCCCATAAGTCTAGCACCCATCTGACACTATGCATAGTTTTTACAATATTATTGACTATATTCCCCATACTGTATTTCGCATACCCATGACGATTTTGTAATAACCAATTTGTACATCCTAATCTCTTCACCATTCTTACCTATCCGCCAAGCCCCTTCCCATTTAGCAACCATAAATTTGTTCTCTGTATCTATAAGTCTATTTCCACCTTGTTTGTTCAATTATTCTGTTCCATAGATTCAACGTATATGCAAGATCACATGGTATTTGCCTTTCTCAGTCTGACTTATTTCTTCAGTCTTACTTAGCATAACACCTTGTAGGTCCATCCATGTTGTTGCAAATGCTAAGATTACATTCCATTTTATGGCAGAGTAAAACTCCATTGTATATATGTACCACCATTTCTTAATCCAATCATCTATTGATGGGTATTTTTGTTGTTGCCATGTCTTGGCTACTGTGAATACAGTTGTAGTAAACATAGGGGTGCATATATCATTTTGAATTAGTGTTTTGTATTTCTTTGGATAAATATCCAGGAGTAGAATTGCTGGGTCATAAAGTAGTTCTATTTTTAATTTTTTTGAGGAACCTCCATACTATTTTCCATAATGGCTGTACCAACTCACAATCCCACCAATAGTACACAAAGATTCCCATTTCTCCACATTATTGCAAACACTTTTTGCTTATTGATTTATTGATGATGGTCATTCTGACAGATGTGAGGTGATATCTCATTATGGTATTTATTTGCATTTCTCTGATGATTAGTGATGTTGAGCATCTTTTCATGTTTATTGACCATCTGTATGTCCATTTTGGAGAAATGCTTGTTCAGGTCCTCTAACCATTTGCTAATTGGATTGTTTGGATTTTTGGTGTTGAGTTGTATGAGTTTTTTTTTTTTTTTTTTGTTAATCTCTTATCAGATATATTATTGGCAAATATCTTCTCTCATTCAGTAAAATGTCTTTTTGTATTGTTGATGGTTTTCTTTGCTATGAAAATCCTTTTTAGTTTGATTTAGTCCCATTTGTTTATTTTTCTTTTGTTTCCCTGGACTGAGGCAATATATCGGTAAAAATAGTACTAAGAGTAATGTCTGAGTTTACTTCCTATATTTTCTTCTAGGAGTTTTATGGTTTGGGGTCTTACATTTAAATCTTTAATCCATTTTGAGTTTATTCTTGTATATGGCATTAGGAGGTGGTCCAGTTTCATTTTTTTTCATATATCTGTCCAGTTATCCCAGCACCATTCATTGAATCAATTGTCTTTACCCCAATGTATATTCTTGCTTCCTTTGTCATGGATTAAATGACCATATAGGCATGGATTTATTTCTGGGCTCTCTATTCTATTCCATTGATCTATGTGTCTATTTTTATGTAAGTACCATTTTTTTATTACTATGGCCTTGTAGTATAATTTGATATCAGGTAATACGATGCCTCCAGCTTTGTTCTTCTTTCACAGGACTGCTGTGAATATTTGGAGTTTTTTATGGTTCCATATAAATTTTAGGATTATATGTTCTAGTTCGGTGAAAAAATGCCATTAGTGTTTTGATAAAGATTGCATTGAATTGATAGATTGTTTTGGGTAATATGAACATTTTAACTATATTAATTATTCCTAAGTTTTCATTTATTTGTATCTTCTTTAATTTCTCTCTTCAATGTCTTATAATTTTCTGAGTGCCGGTCTTTTACTTCCTTGGTTAAATTTATTCCTAGGTATTTCATGTTTTTGGATTCAATTATAAATTGGATTGTTTTCTTAATATCTCTTTCTGGTAGTTCATCATTGGTGTATAAAAATGCAACTAACTTCTGAATATCAATTGTGTATCCTGTTACTTTACTGATTTCATTTATCACTTCTAATAGTTTTTGGATGGAATATTTGCGGTTCTTTACATATTTGTCATGTCATCTACAAATAATGATAGTTTTACTTCTTTCCTATTTGCATGTCTTTTATTTATTTTTCTTGTCTGATTTCTGGGGCTAGGATTTCCTTGAATTGTATTTTAAATGAGAAATCAGCTGATAGTCTTATGGGAGCTCCCTTGTAAGTAACTAGTTGTCTTTCTCTTGCTGCTTCTAAGATTTTCTGTTTATCTTTATCCTTTGCCATTTTAATTATGATGTGTCATGGTTTGGACCTGTTTGGGTTCATCTTGGTTTGGACTCTCCGTGCTTCCTGAGCTTGTATGTCTATTTACTTCATCAGTTTAGGGAAGTTTTCTTTTTTTTTTTAATCAGCTTTTTTTTTTTTTAAGTTTTCAATCGTTATTTCCTCTGATATGTTCTCAATCACTTACTTCTTCTCTTCTCTTTCTAATACTCCTGTGATGAAAATGTTATGTTTGATGTTGTCCCAAAGGTCCCTTAAAACATGTTTTGTTTTGTTTTTTCCTTTTTGTTGTTCTAATTGGGTGTTTTCTGCTCTAGTGTCTTCTAAATCGCTGATTCAATCCTCTGCTTCATCTAATCTGCTGTTGATTCCTCCTAGGGTATTCTTCATTACAGTTATTGTATTCTTTACTTCTGACTGGTTCATTTTTATGGTTTCTACATCCTTCTTTATACTTGCTAGCTCTTTGTTGAAAGTCTCACTAAGTTCCTTAAGTATTCTTATAATAAGTATTTTGGTTGTCTTCATTTCATTTAGTTCAATTTCTGGAGGTTTCTCCTGTTCTATTATTTGGGACATGTTTCTTTGTTTCCTCTTTCTAGCTGCCTCTCTGTGTTTTCTTCAGTGTCTCTCCGTCTTTGCTGGATGGCCTTTTGTAGTATCTGTCCTGTGTAATCCAGTGGTAAAGTCTCCCTGATCTCCTGTGCATGTGTTCCAGGAGTGTTCCTTGTGTGTTTTATACGTGTTTCCCTGTTGTAGTTGAGCCTTGATTGCTTTTGGTGCACCAGTGAGTGGGATAGACTCCAAGGCTGACTGGCTATGAGGTTTGGCTACACGCAGTATATGAGTTGCTGTGTGGGAGCTGATGCCTTAGAGGGGAGATTCACCCCAGCAGGCTCTTGTGCCTGTTGATACTACCCTTTGGGTCTGCTGCTTGTGGGGCTCACCAGGTAGTGCTCTGGTATGGTCTGAAGCTGGCCTCTGGATGTGTTCTTTCTGGTGTCTTTTAGAAGGGTCTCCCATTTTGGCCTTGTCTGTGACCCGCCCAGGGCTACCTGGTAGTAGCTACAAAATTATGTGTGATTGGTTACTGCCTGTGCTGAACTTAGAGGTGTGTTGGGGTGGTCCCGCTGTGAAATTAGGCCAGCTGCCACCAGTTTGGGGCCTGGATCAGCTTAATAAAAGGTTCAGAGCCCTCATAGGCCTTTTGCCAACTTCCAGCTACCTGTAAGGCTCAGCTGTTGAAAGAGCCTCTTTAGGTGTGTGGGCTGGACTGGTTGACCTGTTGTTGAGAGCGTCTCTGGTGATGCAGCACTAGCTGGGAAGGACAGGTTTCCAGGGAGTTATGAGGCATGGTTGCTGGTTTTTTATAAAGTTAATGCAGATTCAGTTCTTGCACTAGTACCAGGTCTGTGACCACTTTTTAAAACTCCCTGAGAATACTACAGCAGGCACCACTTAGGCCCACAGGTCCCCAGTAGCCACCCAAGAGAGGCTGCAGGGTATGTTGTGGCTTAGTGCCCACCATTGAAATTTCTTCAGACCACTGCAGACCAACTGCTGCTGTAAAAGGCCTCTGCAGCTTGTGGGTTGGGGCTGGCTTACAAGGAGCTGCCAGTACTCCTGGTGATGCAGCACTATCTCCGTGGGACAAGGACCCAGGGCAGCAATAAGGTGGTGCACACGCACAGAGTTACCAAACCAATGTGGTATCAGGTTTGTCCCTTTGGGGAGGGTCAACATAGAAGATATGGTGCCCTCCCCATAGTCTACATGTGAGGCAGTCTCCACGCAGAGAAAATGGCAGCTGTCTCTCTAACCCTCGCTCTGAAACCACACAACTCAGACTTTCCCCAAACGAGGTTTGAGAATTAAGTTTGCAAACTTTTTGCAACGATATTGCTAACCTTTCTTGATGTCAGAGGGGTCAGTCATTATGAATTTGTACCAGCTGGACAAACAGTTAACAAAGTTTACTATTTGGAATTGCTGAAAAGGCTGCGTGAAAAAGTTAGACAAAAACTACCTGAACTTTTTGCCAACAATTCATGGCTCTTGCATCACGACAATGCACCAGCTCACACAGCACTGACTCTGAGGGAGTTTTTAGCCAATAAACAAGTAACTGTATTGGAATACCCTCCCTACTCACCTGATCTGGGGCCCAACTACTTCTTTCTTTACCTGAAGATAAAGAAAATATTGAAAGGAAGACATTTTGATGACATTCAGGACATCAAGTGTAATATGACGACAGCTCTGATGGCCATTCCAGAAAAAGAGTTCCAAAATTGCTTTGAAGGGTGGACGAGGCGCTGGTGTCAGTGCATAGCTTCCCAAGGGGTGTACCTCGAAGGTGACCATAGTGATATTCAGCAATGAGGTACATAGCACTTTTTCCAGGATGAGTTCATGAACTTAGTTGTCTCACCTCATATGTCTCTGGAGCCCCTTCAGTTGCTGCCCCTCCACCTGAGCCCATGTGACTGCAAGTGAGTGAGTCTGTGTATGGGCTCTTTAAGAGAGAATCTGGTTTCCAGCCACCTTCCATTTCACCAGGATGGACAGACAGAGTCCTAGCTGATTTTCACTGCCAGATGTTGTGGTGACTCCTCTTCCCATTCCAGGACCTCTGGGTTGGGGAGCCTGAGGTGGGACTGCAACCCTTCTCTCTTCAGGTGAGACCTCTGTCACCAAGCTGTCCTTCCTGATATTCAGCCACTATCTCTGGGTTTGGAGTCAGCCCATTTCATGTCTCAACCCCTCCTACCAGTCTTGATTGGTCTCTTCTTTATATCCTTAGTTAGGGGTTGTGCAGCTAGTCTTCATGTGATTCTTGAGTTAATTGTTCTATAATTGAGTTGTAATTTTGATGTGATCATGGGAGGCAGCAGGCATAGTGTTTACCTAATCTGCCATCTTGGACCTTCCCAGAGTAGTATTTATTTTTGTA
The DNA here is from genome assembly GCF_964194185.1 of Rhinolophus hipposideros. Lineage (NCBI taxonomy): Eukaryota > Metazoa > Chordata > Mammalia > Chiroptera > Rhinolophidae > Rhinolophus > Rhinolophus hipposideros. Next base: position 8,262,578 of record NC_138051.1, on the reverse strand, counting down.
TATCTTAGTATCTAGCAGAGTGCTTTCCACAAAGTATACAACGTATGTTTATTGAATGAATTTGTGCATGTAACTTCTGCAACTTTTAAATGGATTGTTGGCTATTTGTGCAGTGTGATATTCATATAGCAGTAGGTGTCATGATATGCAGATATATAAGTGCTGGTTATATTTTTGTTAACTTTCTTGAGATTATGTCTAGAATCTGTATATAGAGTATTATGTTTGAAGTCACTTCCCATCTTATTTACTTATGTATTATCTCTACTTGTATTCATGAAATATTGAATGTTTTTACCTCAATGTATTATTCTTTATACTTTTTAGTATAGCCTGTGTTTCAGTTGAATATTATTGTGGTAATCAACAAAGAAATGATTTAATGATTAAAATTTCAAGGGACACATTTTTAATGTTGCTCCGGAATTCACCTTTAGCCATCATAAAATAAAGATTTAAAGAACTCTAGAAAATTGCTAAAGGTCTCTTTGTCTTAAGAAATGTATTAAATACCTCTCATTTCTCCTCATTAACAGCTTCTCTGCTTGGCTACCCTGGGAAAAGCAAAACGGCCATTGGCAATAATTCCCTAAGCCAAGTGATCTCAGTCTGGCAATCCCAGTTCTCTGCCGCATCACCTAGTCACCAACTTCTGAGGCTGTAATTAGCTGCTGCTCTTATTGTTTTATATAGCTGTTGAGTGTGTAATGGTCTTGCATAGGATTTGGTTGATTTGTGAAAAACTATATCTATCTGAATCTTTAATAAAGTTGTTCTTTCATCTCCCTTAATAAATGCAGGTAGGAGGGAAGGACAGAAATAACATCTATGGTGAGTAAATCAAGAAGCCAAGGTTTCTAGGTTCTAGGAATGCAGATTTAAAGCTTTCCTCCATTCAGTGTGATGTCAGCCTTCTGTGTGGCAGGTTGCTGTTGGCACTAGAGAAATAAAATAGAGTAGGAATTAGGCTTGTTAACAAGAGTCACTGTGTATGGGCAGTTAAGGGTACGAGTAGTGGAAAGTGTAGTTTGAGATCTCAAAGAATTCATATAAAGCTGTAGAAGAATGTCAGGGAATCATCAGAATTTATCTTATTATTACTCACTCATCTTCTTTCCAAGTTTCCCAACTGCTTAGACCCTGATTTGTTTTGTTTTGTTTCATTTTGTTTTGTTTTTGTGTGTCTTATGTGCCTTCCTGTCTCCTGTGATGTATGGTTAGCTTGGCCAGTTAGTTGGTCTATTCAATGCCAAATCTTTCACCCCTTTGTTGACCTGGCTTACCTGCCATTCCACTTGTTAGCCCTTGTCATCCTCATGTTTAGAGTTCTTCTTGGTTGATTTCAAGCTGTTGAACATAGTTGGTGAATGTCAGAACAGAGTGACAAGTAGGTTCTCTGAAAACTTTGTCATCCAACCTCTCATGGGATTTTTCATTAATTAATTCTTTCACAACTCTATGGCATTTGTTATATTATTCATTTATTAATTAAACCATTTGACATTTATATTGTGTACCTATAATATACCAGGCCAAAACTACCCATTTACAAAGTGGAAAATTTATGTAAATTAGCATCTTAATTTTATTATATTCTCATTTACCTTGCTTTCTTCATTGTCACAAATTTTTGCTACCTACCTTTGTCCTCTTTTGTCCCCCTTCATTCTTTCAGGTCTTTTATTTTTCTACCCTAATTTCATTTACCAGTGAATTCATGCGGAATGGGTCCCAGCAGCTCAGGCTCCTTTCCATCGGTTCTCAAACACTGTGCTTCTCTGAGTGGAACAGGCTGGCACTTCAGCTGAACCCAGATATCTTTCTCTTTGGTTTCCTTCTCTTTTTGATCATTTTCCTTCACATGTTTCAGGAAGCTATCTCAGCTCTTAAGAGTGTTTAATATGCTCAATGTGTACATTAATTCTCTTGGCAAGAATCTTGCCCTGGGCATGTTTGTTTATGACAATACCAGTTTTGCTGTGGGAACACTGATGGGGCCTTCTGTTTTGAACAGTGCCCATTCCCTTCATGTCTGCAATATCACTTTCTTGTAGATTCGCATGTATGTGGCCACAGGAACAACTCCATGTTTTCTAAAAGGCCAGAGAACTTACAGCAGGGCCTCTCCTCTTTCTTGTGTTGGTCATTTTGGTGAATTCCTGGAAGATGGAAGTTCTGCCTGAAAGGTTGTCCTCCTTCATTCTTGATACATTTTTGGCTTCTTGACCCACCACTGCTTGTCCTCCTCCCTCTATGATTGTTCTGCCTAATTTGTTGGCTTCTTTACCTCCTTTTACATTGTCAATGTAGACGTTCTACACGATTGGGTCTTAGCTTTTCTTTTTCTTTTTCTATTTTTCTCTACACTCTTTCCCTCAGGGAACTTATTCACTCTCATATATTCATTTATTACTTTTATATGTACTGCTGCACAGTTTTATCTCAAATCTATCCTACTTTCCATATACCCTATCCCCTATTTCCACCTGGACTCTCACTAGTATCTAAAACTCTGTTTGTGTAAATGTGATCATCTATTTTCTCCACCTTCACAAATTACCTGTCCAGTATACCTGTTCTACTGTACCTTAGCAACTGCTAAAATAATTGACCTCTATTACGTGTTTTCAGGAACCACTCTCTATTATAGGTGAATAATTGAGGTGAGTACCCACAGAGAAACATAACATTGTTCTCTGCTCACCCTCCACTTAGCACATAAATACAATATTAAAGGATTAACTCGCCAGTGTTACATTTTGCATTCTATGCTTTAAAGTTAAAGAAAAAGCTCACCTACCTTATCCTCCTAAAACATGACTTGTTAATGTTTAATAGTATTTTCACTTGATAATAATAAATCCAAAGTATAAAAATACAAATTTCCTTGAGGATAAACTTTCAGAATGGACTCCAAAGTATACAGGGTAATATCAAATAGTAAAAGAGGTTACATTGCAGGGGGTACTAAGTACTTCTAAAGCTGGGGAACACCAATGGACATGTAAGGTAACACCCAGGGGAGGCTGAGACAATGATAGTTAAAACTTATTAATAATATCTCAACTCTTCCAAGTAATGGTCCTCGATGATATCATATGTATGGACAGAGAAACACTATTTGAGGAGATCCTTTACATCTTCTCCATCTGGCTATTTTAGCCATGTGTTTTAGTAGAAACTCTGGTAAAATCCCCCAAATATACATTTATTAGGCTTGGAGAAAACCTTGCATGACCAGGGGACATAAACTTCTTATAAAAGCCTGACTGGGCATTGAAGCCAGTTTAGAGTTTTGTAATAATGAACAATTTTGTAAACTGGAGGCACTTGGAATAACATGATAAAACATGATGAAAAATAGTGGTTCTATTTTTCATAAAAGTCACACATGTCCCCTGTTTTACTGCCCTTGCTAGTTCTCCAATTTTACATATCCCAGTCTATCCAGTCTCAATCTATAACCTATCCTCACTCAGCCTCAAGTATTGTCTGATACCTCTCACTCTAGGGAATGATCCATCTGTTTAGATCATGTTGCAGCTCACACTGTGATAATATTAGGTTAATTTTTGTTGTTTTTGTATATCTGAGGAACTGGATAGCTATATACTTTTCATTCTTAATGAGAACATTGCAACATTAATGATTCTCGTACATACTATCATCTCCATAATCACAATTTACTTCTCATTTTCTTTGTTCTCATAATTTCAGCCACAGCCCTAGATATAGAAAAAAAACAATGGATAAATGAAGTTAACGTTCTGAAGAAACATAACTTCAAACCTCATTGAATCCTACATTGATCCAAACTGCCATAAAAGTGAAAGTATTAAAACCTGCTTGAGACTCACCAAAGTCTTCAGTATGCAGTTCTTATACTTGGTTTTCATCGATATTCGTTAAAAAATCAGTGCCATTTTCATACTTGTACTCTCAAAGACAGCAGTTGTGAGCTCTTACCTGCCCCAAATAACAAGAAATTAATGTTTCCTTGTCCTCTGCCCATCTCTTGACAGCTGATGCTTTAGGAATGCTATGGGTGTCTAGTCAGTTCTGGTCTTTCACTCTATGAGCTAATGGAGCAAATTTAATCTATGCCTGCAGAATAATCCTGTGTCATTGGGCAAATGGTTGATAGAAAGAGAAGGTCCCTACTGGGTATCAGTAGAGAGATAAATGAATCACAGTGCCTTCTATGTTACATTTGCTTGATAGGAGGTCAGGAGTTTCCAGGGACGGGGTTGAGGACTAAAAAGTACAAGGTAATAAAGTAGTAAAATGAATCTCCAAATTAATATTCTTGGAGCGAGCCCCTGAAGTATGTCAGCCCTGTAGTAAAATTGTTCTTGCTCTCAACACTCTTCCTAGCCATTCACCAAACCCTAAAACACAATAGGGGTAATATATTTTTCTAATATTCACTTATCCTGGTGATGTTTTACTTTAACTGTTGAAACCAGAATCTTAGCATAATGAAGCTTCGCGGACAGGCAACAGTCCATATAGGTGTGACACCAACTCTGCCTTTTTTTCCAGTAGCCCTGCTAACTACTCTCAGGAAATATTTCTCTTATGTGTGAGGGAAGATGCTCTTTTCTTCTTTGTTTTGTCACCAGAAATCTTCTAAGGTAGGAAATGCTTGTGATGGCAGTGGAGGTTAATGACCTTTGGCCTTGCTCACTGAACCATCTTCCCTGGGCATTGGTCTGCATGCAGGATGACTAGGGGTGGGCAGGTGCAGAACTGGCATCAATTTTCCTCTGAGACTTTATTCCAGAATCTAGTCCTGGCCCCATTTCCTATGACTCTCATCATAAATTATTTTTTCAGGAGCCCAATTGCCCTTTCAGAAATCTGCTATTGGCTAGGTTCCCTCAGTCCCCTTCTATGATTATGATTGTTTTCCAAATCTATCCCTGTTTCTGGCTTTGCTTTAGAACCACACAGCTGCCATTAGAGCCTGCCATAGTAGGATTTTTCTTTCTTTTTTAAAGTAATGAAATATTTGATTCCTAAATATTCTCTGCATTCTTTGAATCCAAGTATAACATTAGTTAGTATTCACAAGTAGACAAGAAAAGAAAAAAAAAAAAACATCCTAAAATTTCTACCTTTCCTTGTTAACTTCCTTACTGGGAAAGGAAATTGGCGAAAAGCTGGTATTACAGACTTCTTGCACTTAACTCCCTCTATGCCTTCTACCATTAATGCATGCCAACTTTATAATCGCACAAAATGGTGGAAGGTAATAACTAATTATTCTGCCTTCTAAAGCTATCAGTCTAGCTTTCTGCTTCTTTACAAATCCTCATAAGAGACACAGAGTTTTCATTGCAAAAGAAATCTTTGAGACCGTTTGGTGGAGTCAACTTAGTTGAAAAATGAGAGAAGTACACGTCCAGTAATGGATTACCAATATTACTTTATATTAACTTTGCAGTTGAGGTCTCCATATTTTATGACAAAGTATTTTTCCTTTTTATTAACTGTAAGAATACTTAAGTATATTTTAATAATTGTACTCAATACCTGTTATATTGTCACAATTTCTGATATGGCCAAGAATTATGCTGAGTTTTAGGTAAAATTTGTCAGTTCATGTCAGGTCAAAGTCAGAAAATTTTTGCTGTAAATAATTGACATGGAAATTTCATTTAAAAGGAAGATTATTATTTCAAAATTTTAATGGAATCACATATATATATATATATATATATATATATATATATATATATACACATATGTAGTAAAAGTGATATTTTGTATCTATCATCTAGCTATCTATATTTTTTTAATTTCCAAAATTAGTGCAGAAGCGTTTATAAGTGCTTTCAGCATTCAGGGGAAAAACAACAAATATCAGAACTGGCAGAGTAAGAGGCAGTTTACATAATTTAAACATAATGCAAAGGGCCTCTGGCCTGAATGCAAATAAATATCTCTTACACTCTCTGCCATGTGTCATTTTTCATCACTTAAGGTACCGCCCTAAGAAAACATTTGTTAAATACATTCTTATTACCTGGAAAGTACACGATATGTTTCACTATCCAACTCTTATTACCGCCCAGCATCATATTAACAATAACATGTCACCAGGAGAAGGGGACACAGAAGTTTTATTTTATTATAGGAGTATAAGTTTCAAAACATCCTCAATGTGGGATAGCTGCAAGTGAGGGAAACCAATTATAATGCTGCCTTGAGGGACCTAACACAGAAAGAGAAGCTGAGGCTGATAGAAGGGGGAATACTGAAAAGGACTCTAAAATCAAATTGCTACACTGATTTGCCAAGAGAAAACTCATTGAAAATAATAGCACAGTAAGTTGAAAATAGTCAGTGGAAAGGCGTCTATTTAACAATTACAAAATTACACAAAATATTCTTAAAGGAAACATAACTACAATCATTAACACTGGTCTTTATGTCAGAGTGAAGCTTTCTCTAGCAGAATGCAGAGCTCCACAATGATTGTTAACAAAACATACAGACAGATGTTTAAGAAGCCATCCTTATGCCTGAGTGCTAATAATTAAGTGGTAATCAGACTTCTTAGTTGAATATCAAATCTCAGTCAAATTTGGCCTAGTAGGGAAGAGTACAAATGAGCTGGAGGACACACTGATTTGAGGAGCACCACATTAGAACATTGGCATTTTAAAAACCCTGGTAAAGTTAGTCCGTTATTTCTTAAAAACAACATAAATAGCAGGATTATCCAAGAAGTTTTGGAAAAAGCACCTATTAATATAAATATGTTTTAAAATTGGTGACTTTACTGCTGATCAAAGTGTGCCACATAACTAATATTAGGATCAAGATTTTCTTCATGTAGTTCCAAAAATGATATAACAAAAATTGTGGTTAATCAGTTATTGTTTAACAATACTACTGAACTTCACATTTTCTAACATGGAAACATATTCTTGTGGGGCTTTATTTCTTGAAGATTATGCAGTGAAAGTGATACTTTTGTTTATATCGATTAGGAAAATTTTTGGTACTCTCTATTGGGATGCCAGTCTATATGTAACACATTAATAAATGCATTTAAAATCATAAAAGGAAGAAGACCAGTGTGGGGGTTGGGGGAGGAAGCATATCTAGTCTCCTCTTGAGAATTAACATTATGCTTTTTCTATATTTAGTTTAGCTGAGCTCACCGTGTGTGAGTGGCTGCAGAGGAGGGTATGTCCTTGGGCAGAGCACGGACACTATAGAAGCAAGCTTGCAACCTTGCAAGTTTAGTAACTGTTCTCGTTTACTTCTAACAAAGGTCAAAATACAACAGACGAAGGGTAAAAGTCATTTTATGCCAGACCCATAAACAATTTCCCCAAATCACAACTTACCACAGAGGGTGCCAAAAAACATATACACATTTTAAGTAAAGGAAAACACTGTATTGAAATGATAATAAATCAATATATACCGACCGATAACAAAAGATGAATTAAAAGTCACATTTGACTTCTGCAAATACAAGAGGTGCTCAAAATGGTTACCATCAGCGTAATTTTAATATAGTTTTTTCTTTTCTTAAAATGTGTAGATATATTTTTTGGCACCCTCTGATAGTGGGTTCATTCTTCATTTCCTCTTAGGATGAGAATTCCTTATTTCCTTGCAATCTCTAAGAAAAGTAGAGCAAACTAGGTTTGAAATTCTTCAAAGTAATTTATTTTTATATACTGTAAGTGATTATTTTAATACAGATTTATTTTCATAAAACTTAAGACATCTTAAACTGCAAATCCTCTTTTTTTTTATTTTTTTCACCAAAGAAGCCAGTTATTTATTGAGATATTCCAATTCTTTACACTTCCTGAAGAGGGATTAGCAGAACTGTGCAGAGTGATGTGTTATGCATTATCAAACCAAATTGATCTGAACCTAAGGAAGAAGGAAGAGTTTTGTACAGGATGCAATCTGTAATTTGGAGCACACAGTGAAACGGCAATCTCGTCAGGATGATCTTCCGGAACCATTGTGCTGACAGGCCAGAGAGACAAATCCCATCTGAGTGGTATGCAGAGGATTAGCACATCCCGATAACAGCACATGTCCTCTTTTCCCCAGCTCAGCACCACAGGTGAAAGGCATGGACACTTTTCTATTTCCATACAGTTTTTCTTAACCTTTCTTTTCAATCGGGTTAATTCTGAAGTTTCAAGTTTCCACTGGTGATTGTAATCAGAAACGTGGTTACACAAACTTACCAAAAAAAAAAAAAAAGCTAAGAGTATTAAGCAATAATAGAATTGCATTACATTGATCAATGACTTGAATATATGTAAAAAATAGTTGTGCTTTTTTTTTCACCTAAGGTCTTATAAATGTGTTTCTTTGACTATAAAGGTTACTATAGTTATCTGATTTATTTCTTATATATTATCACAAATGTGTAAGAACAAAGTTTAATTCATTTGTATGCCTTCATCTGAGGAATATAAATGCAGTTTTATTGATATAAATGAGAGTATATCTATCATGATGACACATGTTTCTGTATTTTTTACATATTATTTTTAATTGAGAAAAGTCAAGAAAAAAACAATTTGAAAATAAGAAAACTACCACATCTTGATTGAGGATAATTGGAAAATCAGTATCATTGTATAAGCCATGAGGAAAATAAAATGGTAAATACCTCGATTAATTCATCCCAATGAACAGCAATCATTGGGTGGACGGAAAAAAGAAAGGAGAGAGATGGAAGGAAGGAAGGAAGGAAGGAAGGAAGGAAGGAAGGAAGGAAGAAAGAAAGGAAGGAAGGAAGGAAAGAAAAAAAGAAAGTAGGAAAGATGGGAGGAAGGGAAAGAGGGAGGGAGGGATGGAGGGAAGAAGGGAGGAAAAGAAAGAGTCGAAGGAAAGAAACCAAGAAGAAGAAGGAAAGAGGATGGATGAAGGGAGGGAAAACTAACCAGGCATTAACACACTAATAAGGAGGAGGACATCTAGAGCTCAAAAGGAACTGATCAAGCTATTTTCTTAACAAGAAACTGAGAACAAAAAGATGTAGGGGCAAAGAATGGTTAATTATTAATTGATTATAATTTTAAATTTTCTGAGATCAAGTTCTGTATCCACTTCATATTTAAATTCTTAGGATCTGGTTCAGATGCTCGATAAATATTAGTTAGAATAAAAAGATTCCAAAGTAATATAAAATGCACTTTAGGAGATTTTTAATACCTAATGTATTTATATGGGAAGGCATAAAATCAATGGCTATGAATTTAGGTAAACTGATTTTAGCTGAATTTACAGAAGAACTTTCATTCCTAATCAAAGGAAAAAGAATCTACTTTGGCAATAGTAAGTGTTTTATCCTAAATTGAGCAATAGGTATGAATAAAATAGGAGAGGTGATAAACATTCAGATTTATTCAAACCTTGCGATTATAGTTCTTTGGTTAAAAGTTACTCAAAAGTATGGCATAAAATAAATTTTACAAATAATATAGCAATAAAATTATATCTAGAATGTTAACATGCAATGTCATAAAATGTGGGTTTAAATAAACATTTCCCTAGAATCAGTGTTTCTAATTTGAGTTAAAAAAAATCCAAATAATGATTTTTGTATAATCAATCATTTTTGATGGTTCACTTCCACTTAACACATTTTACCTTTAAAAACTCATAGAATTACATTTTAAGGAGAAATAATAAGTGTACATGAATGAGCAAGTTAGAAATATAACAGCTGTATGATTGAAATGCACTTTGAAAGTCATTAGTTTCTGCTAATTAGTTTCTATATTTTAGGTAACATTAATTTCCTTGAAGTAGAAGATTATTTTTTTCTTTAGCAAGACAACAGTGTACACAATATTGGATTCTTGCACCATAAACAGTGAAAATAAGTTTACTTGTATCTAGTAGAAAAGAAAGTCCCATTTGTCACCCAAGGCATCATATTTTCATAGTTCTACATTAGTAGACTTCACAAAGGTTATCTTCAGGCTAAGCTGCAATTTTGGGACTTAATCTTCTCTGCCGTTATAGGTTTTGCAAAATTTCCATTAATATGAATTCTCAGAGAATCTTGCAATACTTCTTGTATCATATCACTAAAATTTAAGGTAAGATAAATAATTTGTTCATTTATATCCAGTTAATTTTATAACTGCAGAAATATGTGAAGTATAAAAATTCAATAGATGATAAATTTCATTTGTAACTCCAAGGGGTCAGGTAATCTACTTACTTAAACCACTATAGAAAAAAGAACAAAGCAAAACAAAAAACAAGAAAAAATATAAACACCTTAGGCTCTACCTAAGAATGATAGCCGAGAGAAATTTTGAAAAATCAACGACACAAAGATACGTAGAATGGCCATCTATGACAAGCCCTCCGCTAATCTCATAATTAATGATGAAAACTGAAGCCCTTTGCTCTACATTCAGGAACACGAAAAGGCTGTCCCCTATCACCTCTGCTTTTCAACATAGTGTTGGAAGTCCTTGCCAGAGACATCAGGCAAGAGAAAGAAATAAAAGGCATCAAAATTGGGAATGAAGAGGTTAAAATGTCACGCTTTGCAGATAACATGATGCTATATATAGAAAACCCTAAAGACTCCACCAAAAAGCTGTTAGAAACAATCAATGAATACAGTAAAGTTGCTGGCTACAAAATCAACGTACAAAAGTCCATTGCATTTCTATATACTAACAATGAAATCTCAGAAAAAGAAATACAGAAAACAATTCCCTTTGCAATTGCAGCAAAAAGAATAAAATACCTAGGAATAAACTTAACCAAGGATGTGAAGGATTTATATGCTGAAAACTATAAGACATTTTTGAAAGAAATTGAAGAAGACACAAAGAAATGGAAAGACATTCCTTGCTCTTGGATTGGAAGAATCAACATAGTTAAAATGGCCATATTACCCAAAGCAATATACAGATTTAATGCAATCCCCATCAAAATCCCAATGGCATTTTTTAAAGGAATAGAAGAAAAAATCATCAGATTTGTTTGGAACCACAAAAGACTCTGAATAGCCAAAGCAATCTTAAGAAAAAAGAACAATGCTGGAGGTATGACACTGCCTGACTTTAGCTTGTACTACAGGGCTACAATAATCAAAACAGCATGGTATTGGCAGAAAAACAGACACCTAGACCAATGGAATAGAATTGAGAACCCAGAAATAAAAAAACATAAACATGGACAGATAATTTTTGACAAAGAAGCTAAAAACATACAATGGAAGAAAGACAGCCTCTTCAGTAAATGGTGCTGGGAGAATTGGATAGCCACGTGCAAAAGAATGAAACTGGACTGTTATCTGTCACCATGTACCAAAATTAATTCAAAATGGATCAAAGACCATAAAAAAGCATAAGACCTGACACAATAAACTGCATAGAAGAAAACATAGATACTAAACTTATGGACCTTGGGTTCAAAGAGAATTTTATGAATTTGACTCCAAAGGCAATGGAAGTAAAAGCTAAAATAAACAAATGGGACAATATGAAACTTAAAAGTTTCTGCACAGCAAAAGAAACCATCGACAAAATAAAGAGGCAACCAACTGAATGGGAGAAGATTTTTTGCAAACAGTTGCTCCGATAAGGGTCTAATATCCAAAATATACAAGGAACTCATGAAACTCAACAACAAGAAAACAAACAACCCAATTGAAAAATGGGCAGAGGACCTGGAGAGACATTTCTCCAAAGAGGACTTACAAATGGCATATAGACATATGAAAAAATGCTCAACATCACTAATCATCAGAGAAATGCAAATAAAAACCACAATGAGATATCAGCTCACCCTAGTCAGAATGGCTATCATCAACAAGACAAATAGTAACAAGTGTTGGAGAGGCTGTGGAGAAAAAGGAACCCTCATACACTGTTGGTGGGAATGCAGACTGGTGCAGCCTCTATGGAAGGCAGTGTGGAGGTTCCTCAAAAAATTACAAATAGAATTACCATATGACCCAGCAATCCCTCTCCTGGGTATCTACCCAAATAATTTGAAATCATTTATACATAAAGACACGTGTGCTCCAATGTTCATTGCAGCTTGGTTTACGGTGGCCAAGAAGTGGAAACAACCAAAATGTCCTTCATTAGATGAATTGATAAAGAAATTGTGGTATATATACACAATGGAATACTATTCGGCGTTAAGGAAAGATGATATAGGAACATTTGTGACAACATGGATGGATCTTGAGAGTATAATGCTAAGCGAAATAAGTCAGACAGAAAAAGCAGAGAACCCTATGATTTCACTGATATGTGGTATATAAACCAAAAACAACAAAAGAACAAGACAAACAAATGAGAAACAAAAACTCATAGACACAGACAATAGTTTAGTGGTTACCAGAGGGTCAGGGGGGTGGTGGGTTGGAGATGAGGGTAAGGGGTATCAAATATATGGTGATGGAAGGAGAACTGACTCTGGGTGGTGAACACACAATGGGATTTATAGATGATGTAATACAGAATTGTACACCTGAAATTATGTAATTTCATTAACAATTGTTACCCCAATAAATTTAAAAATAAAAAAAAAAATTAAAAAAAGGAAAAATCATACATAGAATGATTAAAACATTAAGGTAATCATTACCTCTAACAATTAGTAAATATGTCTTTAACTCACCGCTTCTTGATTATTCCAATTTGATGTTCAAAGGTATTTTATACCCATACTGTTGCCTTCAGTTTCTGATATTCAATGTTTTATGAAAGTTCAAAAATTTAACTTTGAAAGCAAAATGACAGCAGCCAAGACAGACCAGACGTCAGTGGCTTTTCTTTTCAGGGGTAGATCAAAATAATTGCTCCAATATTTCAAGAAAAAAACTTACATGTTATAAAAGAAAAATTCAAGTACCATTTCTATATTCTTTATGCATGCATACTACTTCCATTAGAAGTGGCTCTGGTGGAAATTATTGCTATTAAATAAATTTATCCATGAAGAATTGTGCCCAAAAGCAAATTAGGACTCTATGCAATATATTTGAATAGGAGGGGGAACAAAAGGATTTAACAATACTCAGATGTACAGGTTTGTCCTCAGAAAGTTGCACAGATTCTTTGAATATGGGGAAACGATAGACACTGAAGGGTTAACAGACACTCAGGAGATTCTGAATGCAATTGCAATCAGCTCTCACCATCCATATGAAACTTGTAAAGTCTGTAAAGTCTATTTTGATTGCCTTTGATTCCATTTTTCCGTGAGATATCATTTTTATATTTCCCATGATACTCTGTAATCTCCGTCAACATACTCTGTCGTTGTAAAACCCTATGGCTCCATCTAATAATTTAACATTTTCCCCAGTGTTTAAGAACAGGGTATTTACTGAAAAACAGCTATGTAATTTGATAAATAACTTGTGCTGTGTCCTTAATATAATTATGTCAGGTATCATTTTAAAATTTTAGTCTGCTCCTTGTAGAAAATTTTCACAGATGTTTTTAATCATCATGGTTGGAACTGGATGGTTGGGTAGATCAGTTTAGTAATATTTGGAAAGTTCTCACCTTTCAGAAGCCTTTGAAATTATATTCAATGACTTCACTTATTTTTTTTTCCTCTCTGGCCATTTTTGACATTTATGCATTCACTCATTTAAGGGGAGCAGGATTTGCCACAGGACCAGCTTCCTGAGTTGTGAATTCTTTGTTTTATAGGAAACAGGAAACACCTATGGTGGATAGAATTGAGCAGTAGAGGGAGGGTAGCAGTTATGGGCTGAATTTGGTTCACTCACCCAATTTATGTTTTGAAGTCCATGTCTCTGAATGTGATTGTATTTGGAGATAGGGTCCTTAAAGGTGTAATTAAGTTTAAATGAAGTCATTGCAGTTGGCCTTTATCCAATATGATTGGTGTCCTTATAAAAAGAGGAGATTAAGACACCCACTTGCACAGGGGAAGTCCATGTGAAGACATAGTGAGAAGACAGTCATCTACAAGCACAGAATCTCTGTTGTTTGTGGTCCTTTTCTACGGAAGCCCTAGCCAACTAATGCAGTAGCCTTTTGGAGGTAAGTATGATAATACAATTAGAATTATTCGTTTTTTAAGATGTAGTTTGCACTTTGCATAAAATCTGATTTTATGCACAAGTACACAGCTGGTGGACCTAGATTTGGAAAAGGAAAATAAAATGACTGGCCAGAAAAAGAAGCATTTCAGTCAACAGCCAGACATGTTTATACATGAAATCTACTAAATGAGAGTCAGTGTTTTCCTTCTACCTGACATTTCACCTGCTCTTCCACTTACTAGGACTTGAAGATGCTGAGCCTCATCAGTAAAAGTCTTAGAGAAATATCACTCTCCTTCTTGTTAACACTGACGGTACCTGAAATCCAAACACCAATGCTGTTCAGGAACACTAGATCTCTTGGTTCACTACTCATCTCCAATCATAAATCTGTATTCAATAAACATTAGCCTTTGCTGTCCATATAGCAGACATTTAATGAAACACTACACAGATTTAATAATGAACTAATCAAGAATTATGTTAGGCTGATAGGGCTTGATTTTTGTAATTCCTCAGATAGATGTGACATATCCTGCACATTTACCAGGATTTCATTTACTCTTTAGACTCAGAACAACAATAACAATGGAACTACAATACAAAAATATCTCCTCTCTCAAGACTCTTGGAGAGGATGATTAAAAGTTAAACTGACATACATATGCTTTGTAGCCACCTCACCTTTTGTATCTGTCATCGAAAGCATGTGGTATTGAGCGTATTCTTAATTTTTAATCACAAGGCATAATAGTTTCCAGAACTACATGAATTCTTCTTTGTTGTTGTTGTTATTGTGATAAGAACACTTAACATGAAATCTACCCTCTTAACAAAATTTTAAGTGCCCAGTACAGCACTGTAAGCTACAGACACAAAGGATATCTAGAATGTATTCATCTCACAGAACTCAACTTTATACCTATTGAACAGCAACTCCCTATTTCCCCTTCCCCCAGCCCCTGGCATCCACCCTTCTACTGTCTGTTTCTATGAGTTTTGCTATTTTTAGATACTTCATCTCAGTGGTATCATGGAGTACTTATCCTTCTGTGACTGGCTTACTTCACTTAGAATAAAGTCCTCCAGATACATCCATATTGTTACATATGGCAGGATTTCTCTCTTGTCAAAGGCTGAATAGTATTCCATTATATATAGCTCACATTTTGTTATCCATTCATCCATTGATGGTCATTTAGGTTGTTTCCATATCTTGGTTATTGTGACTACATGAATTTTCAAAAATTAATACTAGTGCTTTGCGATGGTTTCAATCAATTTTGAGAGAGCCAGAATTTTTGTTTGAAACATTAAGATTACAATATATTTACGTGACATAGTGTACAATGCTTAAATATATAGAATTCCCTAGAGCCAGGCTGCCTTTGTTCAAAGCCTGACACTGCCACTTACTAGTTGGGCAAGATACTGACTGAATCTTTCCATGCCTCAAATGCTTACCTATAAAAACTGGCTGATAATAGTTCCTATCATACAAGTGCTGAGAGAATCAAGTGAGATATACAATAAAGCGTTTAGAAAAGTGATTTATATAAATACCGTATTGCTTTACTGATATTGTTCATCTGCAGATTCATTTTCTGTTCTTCTAGACTGAAAAATACATTGCTTTAAAAGTAACAATATACTACCCTTCATTCTCTGTTTCTATGAGTCTGTTTTGGTTTTGTTTATTCATTTATTTTGTGTCTTTAGATTCGACAGATAAGTGAAACTAAACAGTAATTGCCTTTCTCTGACTTATTTCACTTAGCGTAATACCTTCCAGTCCATCTCTAAGGGTGAAATTCTAAAAATCAATAACTTAGATATAGTTAGCTTATAGCTTGATTCAGCTCATAGTTTGCTATTTAGTTTTCTGTTTCTCCCCCTCACTGTTTGATTTAATGACTCTGCTTTGTTCCCTTTCTTGAGGCTACACATACTTCGTTAATCCACTTAATCAGCAGAGCACTAACTCAGAAAGAACAATTTCTTAGTAACTCAGGCATCAGGGTGCCAGAATCCGTGTTGCAGCTCCCTTGCAGTTTTTGCTGATGGCGCATAAAGCACTTTGGCCATGGCTGCTGAGTCCGATAACATTATCTTGGAACAGACCAGACCCTGGAAAGCTATTTCTCAACTGTCAGACCTCAAGCCTGCCTGCCTGACTCCCACTTCTCTTTGTTTTTTCCCTCAACCTGCATACTTATAAAATCCCTTGATTATCCTCAGCTCAGGGAACGTGGTTTTTCCTGGACAGCAGTCTGCCATCCTTCCTGGCTGCTGACATCAATAAAGGAATAAAGAAATATTCCCTTTCTGCTCACCAAATCTTTTCTCTTTAATTTTAAGGTTTCATGTGACAAAGGGTCGAACTTGAGTTTGGTAACACATCTATGTGTTGCAAATGGTTAAGATCTCGTTTCTCTTTATTGCTGAGTAATATTTGAATGTGTGTGTGTGTGTGTGTGTGTGTGTGTGTGTGTGTGTGTACCACATCTTCTTTATCCATTCATCTTTTGATGGACACCTAGGTTGTTTCCATGTTTTGGCCATTGAAAATAATACTGCATGAGCATAAGGGTGCACATATATTCTTTCTGAATTATTTTTTTTCATTTTCTTCAGATAAATACCCAAAAGTGAAACTGCTAGGTCATATAGCAGTTCTACTTTTAATTTGCTGAGATATCTCCATACTGTTTTCCACAGTGCACCAATTCCAATCCCATCAACAGTGCAGGAGGGTGGTCCCTTTTCTCCACATTCTTAGCATGTTTCCCTGAAAATAAGACCGAATCATATTAATTTTTGCTCCAAAAGATGCATTAGAGCTTATGTTCAGGGGATATCATCCTGAAAAATCATGCTAGGGCTTATTTTCCAGTTAGATCTTATTTTCCAGGAAACACAGTACTAGCACTTGTTATTTATTGACTTGTTGCTATTAGCCATTCTGACAGGTGCGAGGTGGTATCTCATTGTGGTTTTGATTTTCTTTTCCCTGATGATTAGTGATGTTGAGCACCTTTTCATATGTCCTTTGGCCATCTGTATGTCTTTTTAAGAGATATGCTATTCATGTCCTCCAATAGTTACCACAGAGGAGAGGGGTGAAGTGATGGGTTGAAAAGGTGAAGGTGAATAAGAGATACTGACTTCCATTATAAAATAAATACACCACGGAGATGTAGTGTACAGCACAGGGAATATAATCAGTGATATTGTAATCACTTTGTATGGTGACAGATGGTTGCTAGACGTAGAGTGGAGATCACATTGGAAGGCATAGAATTGTTGAATCACTATGGTGTACACCTGAAACTAATGTACTAATATTGACTAATAGTATGTCAACTATACTTTAATATTTTTTTTAGAAAAGTAAAGGTATAAATCTTAATACCATAATGAGAATTCATTCTCCACAAATAAACTTTGCAAAATATAAATGCTGTTAAGGGACATCGCTATAGACATTTTAATAGAGACATGATTAAAAGCAGAGTTGGATTCACATTAATCTGAGTTAAAGCCCATTTTTACTTCTTACTGTCTGTGTAAACTTCAGCAAGCTACAAAAACGTTCTGAGCCTACATTTCATTATTTAATAAGATAAAAAGATTATGTATATGTCATAGGATTGCTGAGAATAAGTAAATATGTGTAAAGTCCTTATCATGCCTTGAATATAGTAAATACCATATATATGTATATATATATATATATATATATATATTAATTATTGTTATCCTATTATTATTTTCTGGTTACCTATTAGTGATTACCGAAGAAGCACCACAAAACTCAGTGACTCCAAGCAATGATTTATTTTTGTCTTTCATGGTTCTCTGTGTTGACTGAGCTCAGTGAGGCAGTTCTCACTTGGGGTCCCCCATGTGATTGTAATTACTTGGCAGCAAAGCTGAAATTATATGATGATTCAACTGGACTGGACATCTAAGATGATTTCTTCTAGATTCACGTCTTGTACCTCACTTACAATATCGGGAATAGCTTGGTACTAGCCAGACATCTTTCTGTCTATTTGACCTTTCCGTTTGGTAGCTTGAACTTCTTGCAACATAACAGTCTCAGGATAGATGAATTTCTTGAATGGAGGCCACCTTCCCACAGAATGAGTAATCTGAGGCCAGGGAATAAGCTATAACAATATTTTAAACTAGCTATTGACGCCACACAGCATCGTAAGGAATGTTTTCTCTTTGTTAGAGATGAGTCATAGAATCACTGTCGAGTCAAGGGCAGGAAACTATACAACGGTGTAAAAAAGGAGGAGGTATGATTCAAGAGGGCTGGGCGATCTTGGAAGTGTAGCTGCACTGTTGTCTCTGTAATCACTATTATCATCATCCACAGTCATCGCCATCATCACCCATTCTTGATTTTACTACAACTTTTGTCAATCTCTTGGGAAAAGTAGAAAACAATATGTTAGTACACTTGAACTATAATTTGCCTTTAGCCAAATAATTCTACTCTTGAGACCTATTCTAAGGCAATCATCCAAAGAATGAAAAATAATTTATTAATAAAGATATTTATATTTCAGATGGATAAAGTTTGGAAAAAAGTGAATAACTCGATAAAAAGTATTAAATAAATTAAGACACTTATTCAAAAAATATTAAGTAAACATTAAAAATGATGTTTTAAAGGATATTTTTAATGTCTGCTTTATTACACATTATATACAAATATGTATATATGTGTGTATGTGCATCGTATCATATACATCTTTAGAATGATATAATGATACATTATAATGATATATTTAGAATCAATTAAGAAACATGTCTATTAAAGCACACCAAAGGGAATTAATCAATATATCAATATTGGTAAATTATTTAGTGGAATTCTGAGGTATTTTTAATCAGTTTTTATATTCCTGTTTCTATTATCTTATTTTGGGGCCAAATGATCTGTCCCTTTATATCTTATTGTGCTGTCATTCTAAACTCTTTTCCTACCCTATTTCTATCTCACACCCAGTGCTCCAGCTATACTAAATTACTGTAGATTCCTGAATGCACTTATTGGTTTTCATTTCTGTAGTAGACATTGTTGTGCCCCACTTGATATCCCTTGGCCCGCCTCCAATTTTACCTGCAGATGTCATGGAAAATTTTGTGAGAATTTGTCTGACACTATTATAGCTCAATCATGAATGACATCTTTCTGTTCACTCCAGTACTTTTTCTAGTGCCATGGGTGCCACCAGCAATCACAGCCAGAAATGGAGGGGGTCTGAACAGCCCTGGAGCAATTTTCAATCACCGGGGTCAGAGAGGCAGGAGAGAAATGCTCCAGCACCATTCATGTAGACGATTCGTGGAGGCATTTTATTCTTTTCTGAGACGGTCCTGGCGGAATCAAACTCCTGTCTCTCACAGCAGTTACTTAATCACTACATCCTCACATCATCTTTCTCATTCCAGTCCCTTGCTTCTGCATCTTGGAACAACCTCCTAAGTAATATCCTCCTCAAAACTCCTTGTCTCAGTCTCTGTTTCTTGGGGATCCCAATCTGTGACTTGCTCCCATGCTTCTGGCGTCCCATTCTCTCTGCTCAGCTTACAGTTTCATCACTGCAGCACAACCCATCCCCTAAACCCCATAGAATGATGATTTATCCTCAAGAACCCAGCCCACCCCATAGTAAACTTTTCTAATGAGGCCTTTTCTGACACCAAGAGTGTTTAGAGTGTTTAATATTTCCCTCCTTTGTGCCCGCACAAAAACACCATTATAATATTTTTATATTGAGTTATAATTATGTCCTTACACATCTTAGCAGATTCAGCTTTTGATATTAGTGACTCTGATTGTACTCTTGTTTGTTGTATTTTCACATTTGATTGTTGGCATATATTTAAGTACTCAATATCATCATTTGAACAGATAACTGCATTGATAACAAAAAAATAATAGCATTGAGAATCAAGTATACTTTATCCTGAGTTAATGAGGATGGTTAATAACAAATTACTTAAAACTCAATACCTATGTCTTTAACTGTGGTGTCAATTATTTTCTCGGTTGCCGTCTAATCTTTAACTATATGATGGCATCAGCTATAAAAATTCCTTAAAATTATCTGTTATGTAAAAGAAACATACATCTATGTGGTAGAAGCACCCTAAGATGACCCCTCCATGAGTCACACTCTTGTATAATGCCCTCCCTTTGAATGTGGGCAGAATCCATAAATGATTTCTAATACAATACAATACAATACAATAGAAAAAGGCAAAGTGATGGTACGCCGCTCCCTTGGTTAGGTTAGATTGTATGGCACAGGTGATGGTATGTTATGACCACAGTTACATTACATTAGGTAAGATTCCTTGAGAGTTAGAGATCCCCCTGCTGGGTTTGAAGAAGCAAACCATCGCTTTGAGAACTGCATATGGTGGAAAAGATCACGTGGCAGGGATCTGTGTGTGACCTCTGGGATCTGATGGTTGCTTCCAACCAACAGCCAATGAGAATTGGGGGCCCTTAGTCATCATCACAAGGAAATGTATTGTGTCTGAATGATCATGGATCTGAATGATCTGAATGATCTGAATGATCATGGAAATAGTTTTTCCCCAGTGAAGCCACCAGATAAGACACATCCCAGCTGACACCTTGACTGCAGCCTTATGAGACCTGAGCATGATAAATTTTCCCAGACTCTTGACCCATGAAACCTATTAAATAAATGCATATTGTTTTAAGTCATTAAGTAGTTTGTTACACAGTTATAGAAAACTAATATTGAGTTTAGAAATTGAAATGAAAACCTTACACTAAAAATTTATCACCATAGCTATATTTGTGACCCAAGTATTGGTTTATCAAAGCAATTCTCATCTTCTTTTCCCCTTAACTTTTTCCCCTCTGAGGTCTCCTGCATATTTCAATCATTCCCTCTTTCTTTCTCTATTTCCCAACATGGGTTAGATATAAGATTTTCATACCAGTGAGTATATTGAGCTTAGTACCAGAGTTAGAATTAAAGTTGCAGTGATGTAATGACACAAAACTCAGAAAACTATCACTATATGCTGTTGAGAAGCAATTGCTAAGAGACTGGTATGGTACACAGAGAAACTGCTCCCCAACGGTGCCCAGAGTCCTGTGGGTGTGTTACCTTACCTGGTAAAATGGGCTTTTGCAAATGTGAGTACATTAAGGATCTTTAGATGGAAAGATTATACTGGATTATCTACGTGTACTCAATGTAATTGGGAACGTCCTTATAAGTAGAGGCAGAAAGCAAAGAGAGATTTGAAATTGTTACTCTGCCAGTTTTGCAGATGGAGAAAGCACTGAGAACCAAAGAAACACAGGTAGCCTCTAGATGCTGAAAAAGGTAAGGAAGTAGCTTTTCCCCTAGAAACACCACGGGAATGCAGGCCTGCTAATTCACTGTAGACTTTTGACCTGCAGAAAACTCTTAATAAATTGGTATTGTTTTAACCAACAAACTTTGGGTAATTTTTTAATAGAAGCAATAGGAAACTAACACAACCAACAAATATTGCAGTGGGCTTAACAGACAAATCTTTCGAACTAAACGTGATTATCATAACAAACCAGTATATTAAGATGCTCCCATTCTCTATTTTAAAACTTTTATAATACATATATACACAAGCATGGGTTCTTTGGTACCATAGATGCTATTTTTCTGTTTTTCGCTTTGCTGTATTTTTCTTAAATACCATGGTAATATTTTGAGTAGCTACCTGTCCTTGGGCAGACTTGAAATATTATCCAAGGGTTCTTCTAATGTTCTTGAAAGGTTCCCCATCTATCTGGTGAAGATTAATCTTTTCTTCGAGAAAATAGTGTAATGAGAAAATCTGAATAGATATAAGCAAGAATGATTAAATCCCAGTGGCCAAAGTGTACTCACTATACCAGACTGACTCTAGTAAAGCCCTTGGTTCAGCTCTATTTGAAGGATGACAGGACCTCTCTGACAAGCCCAAGAACACTGCTGTCACACATTCTCCCTTTTCACAATGTCTTTCATGAGGTAAATGCTCTGGGTGACTCTGCTAAAGAATGATGAAAGGAAGATATAGACTGCTAAATGCTGTCCATCTATATTCTCTAGGACTACTTAATGTTTCTTTTCGAGGTGGAAAGTGAGATTTGTTGGTTGATTAAATAGGGTGTAGCAAAATGTTGATGCCTTCTTCTGTCATTGTTCTTCAAACATAAAAATAATTGTTTCACTAGATCCTAAGTGGCAAATGAAACAATAACAAAGGGGGCTTCATCATAAAGGATGAAGGCAACGGCTGAAATGTTTGTTATTCTTACACCAAATATCTTCAGATTCTAGACATTGCTTTTATGTCCAAGAGAGAAAAAAAGGGGACAAAGCTGTGGTAGACTGGGAAGAGAACATATTTGTTCATGTTAGAAATGAACTTACTACTTATAAATAATGAAAAGGTCCCCTTATGTGAGGAATCCTTAAATGCCTCAGTAATATTAACACTCATCTAAATCACTAGCCATACAGTTTTCCTGTGCTGAAATAAGAATGAATTGTCCAGGCTGGCTTCATAATGCTTCCATTTTACAATTAAGCCTGCAATTCAGGTAGCTGTTATCAGGGAGCAATAATACCACCAGAATTACATAGCCAAGGCTCTGTGGCTCAGAAAACCAAATCTTTCAAAACCTCGATTTACACGTGATCCAGGTACCTGATTATCTTTCTTAATCTACCTGGAGAAATCCAAAACTCCAATTCAAAAATCTTTATGCACTCTTATGTTTATTGCAGCACTTTACACAATAGCCAAGATATGGAAACAACCGAAATGCCCATCGGTAGATGACTGGATTAAGAAGCTGTGGTACATTTATACAATGGAGTATTACGCAACCATAAAGAAGAAAGAAATCTTATCATTTGCAACAACATGGATGGATCTAGAGAACATTATGTTAAGTGAAATAAGTCAGAAAGAGAAAGACAAGTACCATATGATCTCACTTATATGTGGAATCTAAAGAAAAGAATAAGTAAATGAACTAATCAGAAACAGTTTTGGGGACAAAAAGGAAAAAACCGAGAGTTGTTAGACGGGCGGGGTGGGGAGGATAAGGGGAAAGGTGAAGGGATTAGGAAGCAGCTGGTAACCACAAGATGGCCTCAGGGTTTTTTTAAATTAATTTGGGGAAGGTATTCAATAATGTTGTAAAGATTTTGTTGGGTATCCGATGGACATGTGTCCTATTTGGGAGACCACCTCAGGGATACTGTGGATGCCTGATCATGGCATTGTACACCAGAAGCTAAACAATAATGAATGCCAACTATAATTTTATATATATAATGTGATGGCTTGGTGCGAGGTCAGAGGGATAGTGGATGGGGGGAGGGGGATTCACAGTGTGAGGGATATAAATGGTGAACGTCTAAGCATTACCTTGTCTTGTACACCTGAAACTAATAAATTAAAATAAAATAAAAAATAAAAAATACAATAAATGTTAAAGAAAACAATGCACTAAGTAATTATCCAATGAGATCAGTGATCCAACTGATGGTAGCAAAATAAGTGCTTCCTCTGAGGTACTTTACCCTTCTTCCCTTTCTGAGTCTTTTAAATATGTTTGAAATTGAACAGAACAATTTTTAAACAGTTGTACAGTAGCGTGCCCTCAGTAACAAGTCATACTTACTTTTTTCCGCTGATTTACTGATGGAATGCCTATGTCCTGGGTGAATGTGTGTACTGCATATTGGGAATGTCCGGTCTTCAGAGTTCTGATAGCAGCATGCCCTAATTTGCAGACTTCAAATGAGTTATTTTTGTAAAAGCATGCACACATACTCACACACAAACCTAGATACAGCAATTGTTGTGCATCGAGACCAAGACAGGCCACTCAGCTGCTTTACTCTGATTGATGACTGTAAAAGGAATGAATAAAGGGATTGTAAGTGTCTGTGCTTAATTTATTCTATAAACTTAGTCATTAAATTTTGTGACTTATTTGAACATTTTTAGAAAAACTATCAAAACCTTAGAAATAAGGAAAAAAGGTGGGTGACACCTGTTTACCATGCCGTATAAGACAAAGGCGTTGACTGAAGATCCCAGACCGAGGGAAGCTACAACTCAACTAGGAGAATTTTGTCTGGTAGAGATGCCAAGAACTTCTATCCACTAGAACAAATAATACCAAAAGTTATATTTATGGTTCTACTTGACAGAAAACAGTTTTAAGCCAACTATCTTACCCAAATATTTCTTTGTTAAATTGTATATCTATAACTCTCCCTCTATCTCTACCTCTTAGATTCTTTCTTTTTCTTCTTTCCTTCCTTCCTCCCTCCCTCTCTTCGTTCCGATTTCATTCTCTTTTTTCCTTTAACTATCTGTCCATTTATCTATCTATCATTCCTCTCTCTCTCTCTCTGTCTCTCTCTCTGTCTCTCTCTCTCTCTCTCTCTCTCTCTCTCTCTCTCTCTCTCTCTCTCTCTCTCTCTCTCTCTCTCGCATCTATCATCTATCTCGGCTTCTCCAATGTTCTTTGGATGAGTTTTAATATCTCCTGGTTTACCTCATTAATTAATGAGTTAAAAATATGTGAAACATGTTCATTTTATATTTACATGTGAATCTAATTTTGAAAATTAGAGTTCAGCACTTTTATAGACTATCCACTGAAATATGCAAGTGGGCCCACTTGATTGAACCAACTAAATTGCCTTGCTAGCGAAGTGTATGTACTTACCCAGATATTTAAGCTTGAGAACATCATTTTTTGGCTTATGGAGTAAAATCTAAGTGCAATAGAACTTTAATTTTGCTGACTCTAGGAATCCCAAGGTTATGGTTTTGTTTGTTTGTTTTTATACTGACGTTACGGGTTTTGTTTGTTTCTGTTTTATGTAGACTGAAAAGTTGTTTTTCCATTGGTGGAAACCATGGGTGGAAACTGAGTATCATGGTTGACCATTTGTTGACCTCTATCAGGTGAATAATGGGGATCAAACTTCTGTCACCTGAAAGATGACAGAGAATCTAGTCTGTATTTATTTATTTATTTTTGTGTATTTGTTTGTCTCCTGGAAAGTTATTTGAGATCATGACTAGGTTTACCTTTTATTTGTGGCTGAAGATATAGCTCAGAAGCTATAATCTCTCTCTATGTCTCTGGGTCTATCACCAAGAAAAGCCTTTACCTTTTGTTAGGTGAGTGTGAAGAATTTTGCTGTCTCTGGAGTATATTAATAAATTAGATTATCACAAATCAATGGGTTCTGTTTAGCCTGACACATAAAGAGTATTTCCAAAATTCACAGAAATTAAGGGAACAGACTTTTTAATATTACAAAATACTTGACTTAGAAGAAATCCTTACTGAAGCTGCTTTCTCAGAAACATTTAATGAGTCTAGATAAACATAACTGAAATGGATCTTTGGGCAAATAATAGTGGTTTAATAATTTTGGTCTAAGAAAGTAAAACAAAAAGTAGCGTATGTCTTTTATCTTCTTTATTATTAACTTTAAGAATACATTTTCATTTATAAGATCTAAATTTGTATTATAATAAAGTGTCCTCTGTAGTCTGCACTTCCTCTTACATGGGTTGACTTTCCAATAAGCTGACATTACTCATGTACATAATATTTAAGAACTTAAAAAAGTAAATTAGTGTTCAGCAAAATTTAATAACAATTCTGATAAACATTTTTAGAGCAGTAAAAATACTTGTTGTGTATCACCTCAAACATTATTTCCAAGATTTTAAATAACTGAAAAAATGTTAGTAGATATTAAATGAAGTAAATATACAAATATTCTTTGGATATTTGTTTAATTTCTCAGTGATAGGAAATACTAAAACATTCATTACTAAGTATAATTTTAAACATACATTTTGCTTCTTGTATTTATGTTTCAAGAAACAATACCTTTGCACCATCTTAATGAAGATGCTCATTTTTCTACCTTAAAAATATATTAAAAATGTATCTGGCAATAGTAAATTATATTATACATATTCATGGATTTTGACAGTATACTAAGGTGCTTGAATATGATAGACATTTCCCAATGATCTACCACCAAGTATTTTCTCTGAAATTGATATAATTTGTTTTTTTTTAAGTTATAATTAATATGAACAGATGAGATTATCCTACAGAAATCAGTGACCAAGAAGCATAAATGTGTAGACAAAGTAATAATGTGTTTTTTTAATCAACACACATACATATATATTTTTTCATTCTTAAAATGTTTGATTATTTCATAATTTGAAAGGGGATAGTGAAAAGCAAAATCTGAATGATTATAAAAATGTTCGTAATTGCATGCAGAAAGGTGATTTTTCCTGTCTTCATTTAAAATATCTGCACATCATGAGTCTGTCAAGACACAAAGAGCTGTGTAAATATTTTTTGCCGAAGTTGGCTCAGTTTGATGTGTTTATTTTTAACATGCTATGAAGCATTAACTGCCAAATATTAATGCCAATCTGGAATTTGGCTTTCTCACTGTTAAAATGATGAATGATCATCTTTTACCTTCTGTGCAATCTGCCCAGAAATAGCAGAAATTCCATGCCTACCAAAATGATTTTATTTTTTTGAGATAACTTTATCATGCCCTTTATTATTAAAAATAGAACAAAGTTTCCTCACACATGAAAGAGCTAAATTTCCTTAAAATTTGTTGCCCAGTTATCCATATTTTTTTCTTTATCTAGTGGCTAAATATCTTATGGTAAATCTTTTGATTTTACTGTCCTAAACCAGGCCCTACACTGAAAAAAATAAAAATTATTTTTAAAAAAATGTTTACACCTAAAACATTTTTTTGTTTCCAAGATAGCTCCTGGGAAATCATATAGTACTGCTTTTTCACTTCATACAAAAAAGATACTAAAAATAGATTTGTTTGTTATTCACATATTTTTCAATAAGCAAAATACTATTTAAGACTGGCATAGGAATTGTCAAAGCACAATGATGTTTAGATCACCCTATGTTAAGATTGTAGAGCTAAAATTAATAGAAATATTTCTATACCTTACCTTGAAGATTTTTCAATGTCTTTATACTCCATTGTTTGTTCTTATGCTTATAGAAAACATTTATCAAATCCTCAAGAAATAGTTATATACTGTACTCCAATAAAAATTTACTGTTCTATGTTCTAATATTGTTGGTGAGTATAATAAATTGACCACAGTCATTTACTATCATTATCAAACAGGTTTGTGCTTCCCTCTGATGGTTGTCTGAAGGCTCTCCTATAAGCTACATCTAAAATTTATATATTAAACAATAAAAGGACAATCACAATGCATTGTGGAAAGAACTGTATTAAGTACTTTGAACTGCTGATACTTCAAAGAACTCAGACTGTTGTATATAGGCTTTCAAGTTGACATGGCTTAGGCAACTTGCAAACTGTAGCAGCTGACTGATCCAACATATCCAGATTTCTTTATTGTTTAGAAACAAACAAATACACTGCTAACTCACAATCCATATAATTAATTACCAGTGGACTTTAACTGTGGTTATTTCTGTGGAATGTTATAATCATTTTAATATTCTATCTTTATGAATATATGAAGAAATCATTATCTCATATCCTCAATTTAGTAGACTATCTGTTTTAAACTTAAATAAAACATTTTTAATGGTATCTGATTGACACTGACCCCCTTCTTCCTCTTGCCCTTACCCAGAATTCAGAAACAAACACTGTTTTTGAGACTTCTTGCATTTTAGGGCAATACAGTCATTTGCATCTGTTCAATAAAAGCTGTTTTCCTATTTACCAGGAGACAAATTGATTGTATAGCCAAGGTCACACCTGAAATGTCACATTTAAGAATGACTCTGATTTAATTAAGTATAACAATGCCACTGTTAAGATAAGGATTGACTTCATATGTGGAGTGGTGCTTTGAGCCCATACTCACCAAGGGTTTTGTGAAATGCTTTGCCATGTGGCATAAGGAAATGTCATTAGATTGGCTCAAATAGCTCTGGGTTAATGACCTGGCTTGCAAAGTTCCATGTTCACAAGTGGTAAATGAAGTTATTTCCTGCCAAGTAAAGGATGTTAGCATATTTAGGGGACCTCAAGAAATGAGAAATTTACCCCAATTTATGACTACTGCACATGAAATCTGGTAGAGAAAGTGTCTTGAGGTTGGGAAGAGCAAATAAGAGAGGGTTTTCCAAATCCAATCTGAAATTCCATATCAAAATTTCCAGAAGTTAATTCTCTGGCATTTGTACTTGCTCAATACTGAATGCTTTAGATTTTCTTGTATAGTTTTGTTTATTTTTTTGTTTTTTTATTAAAGTTTATTGGGGCGACAATTGTTAGTAAATTTACATAGATTTCTAATATATGGTGATGGAAACAGAACTGACTCTGGGTGGTGAACACACAATGTGCTGTATGGATGATGTATTACACAATTGTAAACCTGATTTTCTTGTATAGTTAATGAATACTCTTGCACAGCTCTATAAATAATCATGTCAAATCTAAATACACAAACGTTTTTGTGAATAAGAATAATCTTTGGAGATCTTATTTTAATTATGATTACAAGGTGATAAAAAGTAAAAAAAAAATATCTAAAATTTAAGGAAAAAAGTATCATTTCCAATGTTTTATATTAAAATGCAACTCAAGGAATGACTTATGCATGATTTACAGTCCCAGACTTGGTAATGCTGCATGCTAATATATAGTTTTCTCCAGTAAAGCAATTAATTCCTGTCAGGTGAAACAAGTAATCCCTATGGTTATAGATTATGAACTTGTTGGACTTTAACCAGTTTTGTATCTAATGGAGCAATCATATATTAACAGTTCTTTTTATTAAATTTCGTATCTCACATTCTCCTTCATTGTTTAATTAGTTGAACAAATTTTAACATGAGTCTATTTGTATGATAAATGTTTCTTAATATTTTAAAAAATATAGTTTAATAAATATTAATATGATATATATACGAATTTTAAAATGAGGGAAAAGATCATTAAAACATCCCAAATTATGCCAACTCCCCACCACTAGCTCTCAGTAGAATGTATTTTAGACATTAATCCATCTGTATGTCCTACTAGATATATAATGAAGGTACTCATGGCAAAAATAAGTACATCTGAAAAATTTCCCATGAAAACATTTTAGGGAGATAATTTTGGTGGGACATATTTTTAATAAGTGTTCTAATTCATAATTATATGAATTAATACATTTATAAGTGACTTTAATTTATCCTTTATGCCTGAAAAGATTGTTGACTCTCTAGAATGTGAGGTTTCTAAAGATATTTGGGGAAATATCTGACAGTTGAAAACTAGCAAACAATGTAAATATTTATTATTATTATTCCTTACCATGTTAATAACTGAAATCTTTCTTTATAGTAACATGCTCTAATTTTTCCATTACCTTGCTGGTGTATTGGTGTTATACATACTCAGAGTTCAGCTACAATGAAGGCCTGTCTTTAATTCCAGGTCTATTTCCAGCACCCAAGAAAAAGCTTTTCAGCTAATCTGCAAAGCCTTTTGTTTTAAGAATGAAGAGAACTCATTTTAACTTTAGTTCTTGAGCCTTTTGAAATTTCTGTTAAAAAAACCTCATAATTTACTTTTTTACCAATTTCATTTTTTCTTTATCTTTTTAAATCTTGCATTATAAAATTTGACTTTGTCTACAGTGGTATTTTTTTTAATTAAACTTTATTGGGGTGACAATGGTTAGTAAAATTACATAGGTTTCAAGTGTACAATTCTGTAATACATCATCTATATATCATATTGTGTGCTCACCAGCCAGAGTCTGTTCTCCTTCCATCACCATATCCTGTTTACCCTCATCTACCATCCCCTCACCCCTTACACTCTGGTAACCACTAAGCTATTGTCTATGTCTGAGTTTTTATTTCTTTATTTGTTTGTCTTGTTCGTTTGTTGCTTTCAGTTTTATATACCACAAATGCCAAAGAAATATGCATTTAAGGATAAGCATCGTCATTTTAATAATAAAGGGTATATATTCACATTGACATTGGACAATGGCAAAATCATTTTTTATTCAATTCATTTAGTTTAAGTTCATTAACTCTGTAATCCAACATTTTTTATAAGAAAAGAAAATTGAGGATTATCTTTTAAAATCATAAGAGCTCCATTCCTTGGGATCTATGAGGCATGATCAAAGAATATGGTGAATGTTTTAAAAAAAATTTATTACAGTAAAAGACACATTGCCATTAATTGTGACCACTTTGATCACAATTATCCCATCATTCTTGCCACTTTCTAAAGCAGTTCTGGGAGTCCTTTTTCATGAGTGTCTTTATTAGTTGCACTGTGGTGGCTGCCTCAATGTCCTGACTCATTTTTACTTTGGGGAAGATCCAGAAGTCGCATAGTGCCAGATCCAATGAATAAGGTGATGAGGACACACTGTAATGTTTTTATATGACAAAATTGCCATACTAGAAGCAGGGAGCGTGACAGGAGGTGTTGTCATGATGGAGGATGATTTACAGCACATTTTAAAATACACCTTCTCTCAACCGTAGCTCACACCCAACTGACTACATCGAACAAATTGAAACGTCACAAACTGTTACTAAGGTTCCACACACCGCTTCTTGTATTGAAGGTCCCTGCCTTTCCATTGGATGGCACTTGGCAGCAGCGTTCACCATATTTTGTGATTACAACAGAAAGGCTCCATGTCACCCATCATTTCTGGTATGGCAATTTCTGTCAAACAAAAACATTACAGTGCGTCCTCATCCACTTTGTTCACCAGATCTGGCACTGTGTCACTTCTGGCTCTTCCCCAAAGTCAAAATGATCATGAAAGGTAAATGTTTTGAATCGATTCAGGATATCAAGGCAGCCATGACAGTACAACTAAAGACACTCATGAAAGAGGACTTCCAGAACTACTTCAGAAAGTGACAAGAATGATGGGATAATTGTGTTCAAAGTGAGGGGGAGTTCAAGTTTGAGGAGGATTAATGGCAATGTGTCTGTTACTGTAATAGTTTTATTATTTAAACATTCATTGCATTTTTTATCATACTGTGTATTTAGCATAAATCTCCCTTTTTAGTTCATTTTCCACTCAGAAAGATGAATATCTTGAAATGTCACGATCCTAGGATATTTCTTTTATATTCTTTGTAAGAAAATAAAACATTTATTTTTACAGTAATTTCAACATAATTATCAAAATTTCAAACTGAGTCTTCCATCAAATAAAAAAGTGAATTGCGCAAATTCACTTCAGTAATGTTGACAATGGCTTGCCCTGAAAAACATCATAAAACTATACCTACATGGATATTGTTACAACACTAATTTAATCTTATAAATGGTGGTTTATTAGAATTAAAAATTGTGGGTTTTTTTTTCAGGTTTCCTCTAACAAAGCTGTACTTCTTACCAACAAGAAGCAACTTTATCATTACAGAAAGGTAACAGTACTTCCTTTACACTTTACAGAGGCATTTACTTACTATCTGAATGAGAGCTACACTTAATTTCAAGGAAAATTAAACAAATTATTTTATAAAGTATCTCAGCACCATATTTTAATAAAGTTTAGTGTTTGAACCAATCTGTTAGTGATCAGAGAAGACAGGAAACCTGCTGATACATATGATTGCTCTAACTTAAGGGGTTGGCAACCTTTAACGTTTGTGCCAGATGGTGACACACTGGGACATGTGGACTGGGAACAAGCCTCTGGCAGTAGCTCAACACCCTCTGTCTTTACTACTATTTGGAGTTATTGCTACTATTCTTGGTCACTGGCATAGGCATGATCAATACCAATCTTGGAATTCACAAAGTTATCATGGCCTTCAGGTCACACTACCCCAACTGTATTAAACTCTGTAATAGCAGATAAAAGAGGAAAAGATGTTATGAATCCTGAAAAGGGTGATTTTTAAGTATTTTTATTCTACTATAGATTATCATAATATTTGAGACATAAAAACTTCATATTTCATTAAACTATGCCCTCATCAAGCGGCCATCTACCTTAGTGTGACAACTACAATAATGGGGAACTACTGTGTTCTGAGGCAGACAGCCTATCTTTAAAAAATATATATATTAAATTTATTGGAGTGACATTGATTAGTAAAATTACATGAGTCTCAAGAGTAAAATTCTATAATACACCATCTGTATATTGGATTGTATGTTTACCACCCAGAGTCAGTTCTTTTATCGCCATATATTTGACCCCCTTTACCCTCTTCTACCTCCTCCCTTCCCCCTTACCTTCTGGTAACCACTAAACTGTTGTCTGTGTCTATGAGTTTTTGTTTGTTTGTTTGTTCGTTTGTCTTATTTGTTTGTTGCTTTCAGTTTTATATCCCACATATGAGTGAAGTCATGTGGTTTTCCATTGTTTCTGCCTGACTTATTTTGCTTAGCATGATAATCTTAAGATCCATCAATATTGTTGCAAATGGCAGTATTTCATTTTTTCTTATGGTTGACTAATATTTCATTGTATATATATAACACATGTTCTTTATCCAGTCATCTATCAAAGGTACTTCCTTTTTTTCCATATCTTGGCCACCGTGAATATTGCTGCACGGAACATAGGAATGCACATATCTTTACAGATAAATGTTTTGAGATTTTTTAGGTAGATACTCAGAAGAAGGATTGCTTGGTCATATGGTAATTCTAGTCTTAATTTTTTTGAGGAACCTCCACACTGCCTTCCATAGTATGTGCACAACTTTACATTCCCACCAGCAGTGCAGGAGGGTTCCTTTTCCTCCACAGTACCTCCAACATTTGTTATTATTTGTCTTGTTGATAATAGTCATTCTAACAGGTGTGAGGTGGTATCTCATTGTGGTTTTGATTTGCATTTCCCTAATAGTAGTGAAGTTGAGCATCTTTTCATATATCTGTTGGCCATTCGCATGTCTTCTTGTGAAAAGTGTCTGTTAAGGTCCTCTTTTCATTTTTAAATTAGATTGTTTGTTTTTCTTGTTGTTACGTAGTATAAGTTCTTTATATATTTTGGATATTAGTCCCTTGTTGGAGGCGTTATTTGCAAATATCTCTCTCATTTGGTTGTTTGCCTGTTTTGTTGATGGTTTCTTTTGCTGTGCAGAAGCTTTTTAATTTGATATAGTCTATATTTTTATAGTTGAAGGCAAGTAAATGAATTGAAGTTGGGCTTCAGGACTACACAAGTGTGGCTGTGATGATGTATATGAAAACGTTTGCAGTTGTGAAAATTTTTATAAACCTGCTCATTGTAAAAGTTAAATAGAATAAAAAGAGAATAGTGACTTCTGCATTGTTTCAGGCTCAATTTCTAATATTCCTTTCATTCATTAATTTATAAAAAATGGACAAAGGAGATAATGGTAGAATTAAAGTCACACTACACAATCTTTAATATCTGGCATGCCACATTCATTCTTTCCATTACCACTTCTTCAAACTAATCCAAACCATCATAGTATTTTGCCTGTACAATTACAATAAGCTATTTGTTGCCCCATTTCTGTCTCTGTTGTTAAACTGTCAAACAAAATTTCTCATAAACAAGTCCAAAATAATTAGGAAGTAAGTCATCAATTTCACACAGGGAAGGAAGGAAGTAAAGATGGAAGGAAGGAAGAGGAGAAAAGAGAGAGAGAGAGAGAGAGAGAGAAAGAAAGAAAAAAAAACTAGTTGTTAGTCAACATGAGGACACAAAATTAAATGAAATACAGTTCTTATTCAAAGACTTATTGTGGGTCAAATAAAGAAAATACATAATTTATATGTATTATATACATATATACATAGGTGCTTCAAAGGTAATGCATTCCAAAGCAATAATTGCTGGTTATATGAAGAGATAAATTTGATATCAATGCAGTTAGGGGAAAAATTATATAAATGTATTGAGAAAGGGAGGATAATTGCCAGAAAAGAGAAATAAATAAATAAACCAAGTAATCCAACATGCTTAAGGAGTCTGACTGGACTATCACTCTGTCAATAAAAATAAATAAATAAATAAAGACAAGTAGTTACCAAAGATTGAGTGCTGAGTGAAAAAGTTTCACCTGGGACCTGATCCATCACAGGATCTGGCTAGGCCCTCAGGGATGAGGTCTGAAGAATAAATAATATGACTTGATTTTTGTTAATTCAAAGTTTGTTAACTCTGCATTACATATTAGAGAAGCAAAATCGAATTGATGTTGATTGGGTAGTAATACAGGGGTGAGTTGGCACTGGGATGTTAGTTATCCAGTGATGCAGAACAAATTACTACCTTCCAAAATTCAGTGACTTAACACAATAAACATTTACTAACTCAAACAGTTTCTACAAGTCTGCATTTTGGGAGGGACTCAACTGGGTGATTCTGTCTGAGGGAGTCTCTCAGGATTGCATGAAGATTTGACTAGAACTGAAGAGTCAACTTCCACAGTATATATGTATGTATGCATATAAAATGGATATGTAAACACACATACATACACATATAAAATAAATCAGTTAAATAGCATTTATTTGAGTGTCTGTTTGCTGGAAAAGTTTTAGCTGACATCAAACTTCCATAAATTTTATAGACTCATAAATCTTTAGGAGGAGTTAATTAAGTCCCATAAGTTTTCTGTGAAAATATATGATTATCAGTTTGGTGGAATAGTTTGCAGCGAGGATTTGCCAGGGAGAACCACAAGGGACAATATTTCTGGTACTCAGGATATTTATATTTACAATGAGCCACAGGGTGTCCTTCTGTGAATGTATTCCTGTTCAAAGTATTTACCAATTATGTTTGATCTCAGCTGATGTTTTTATTATTGATATTATGAATATTGTTTATCTTTTATTGCTGACATTTCCATTTGAGTCTTTAGTTTTCTTCTCTCTGGTCTTGAACATGATATCCTGTTCTACTAGATCCAATAATATATTAATAGTTGTGATTTTAGTTTTCCTCTTGAGATTATTCCAACATCTGAATCAGCTTCAAATCTGTTGATTTATCTCTCAATAATGATTTTTTTGTTTGTTTTAATTTTTTTGTATGTGTGTCCCATACTTTTGATTTCATACCAGTCATTGAGCATAAGACAGTAGAGATTGAGGTAAATGGTATTTCTGTCTCTTCTCCTGTTAGGCTATTAATGCAGGGACTTGTTTCAATCTAGTTAGGAGATGATTCGGGATTGGGTACCATTGTTGCCATCATTACCTTCAGTGCACTACAGTTTTCATATTCTTCCAGTGGTGAGCTTATGTTTAGAATAGGAGCTGGGTGCCAGAAAGTTTTTTCCTAGTGTTTATGCTCCATTCTCAACTTTGAAAGGCCTATATATCGGCTGGAAAGAACTCCCTCTCCATGTTCTTGCCCATCTCTGGTAATAGAGTACTGTCGTGCAGGGGACCCTGCTCGCTGCGCCATTTGTCGTGCAGGGCGTCAGCCGGGGTCTCTGGTCCCGCTCCCCAATAAGAACACAGGACATGGTAAGGCCAAAAAGGAACACCCATGGAGACATAGATAGGGGAGTCACACCACTATAGTCTCACTGGAGGTTGGATTCACACGACATGCGACCTGCTATCCGCTTTTCTGACACTGACCGACTCCCCTTGCTAGCTGCAATCCTCCGTGCTAACTGCAATCCGCTCTTGCTAGCTCAGCCACCATCTTCTTGCTAGCCCCCATTTTCTGCTAGCCAAGCCATGGAAGTTATATTAGTGGCCAATGGCTCACTGGTTACAGCTGACAGCCAACTAGCCACAGCTGACGGCCATCCAATCACAGTTGATGGCCATTTGCTACCCGAGCCAGCACCTTTCTATGTGAGGCCGAGAGCCTGGAAACTGCTCTCCGGGGTTCTGTCCCCACAGTGCACATTTATGCCTTTCTCCCAGTAGCTGCTGATCAAATCCTATAGTCAATTTCAAGAGTGGGCTTTCAGCTGTATCCTATCATGCCCTCAATTTTTTTCATGAACACCCATTCGAGGGGCATGAAAAAGTATAAACTACTCTTGTCTCTGGGGCCACCACTACCCCCCTTTAAAATATCAGTTCAAGTTTGGCCTTTACAATGTGTTAAAATATTAGCTGATTTATTTTTTTCCTACTTCTCTGATCACCAGCTTTCTCTTTTATGATCTGCCATAGGTCAGAAAATTTATGGATTTCATGGTGTCATGGAAGGTCTTAGGAATTGGATATTGTCCCCTAAAACATATGTTTAAGTCCTAACTCCTTGTATATGTAAATATAATCTTATTTGGAAATAGAGTATTTGCAGATGTAACAAGTTAAAATAAGGTCATACTGGAGTAGAGTGGGCCCTTAAACCAGTATAACTGTTTTTCTTGTAAGAGAGGAGAAGACACAGACACAGAAGCAATGTTGTCATGTGAAAACAGGCAGAGACCGAGTTTACATTTAATCCAAGCAATAAAATATATCTTGATTTTGAAATATAATATTAGCAAATCAAATAAAATTATATAAGGGATGCATTTATAATGAGGTAGGTAGATCTTTTTAAACTTTATTTGACATATCCAAGATTCAGTATTTTTTTTTAACTTTTATTTATTTTAAGTATATTTTTCCAGGACCCATCAGCTCCAAGTCAAGTGGTTGTTTCAGTCTAGTTGTGGAGGGCGCAGCTCATAGTGGCCCATGTGGGGATTGAACCGGCAACCTTGTTAAGAGCACTGTGCTCTAACCAACTGACCTAACCAGCTGCCCCAAGATTTAATATTTTTAATACTAGAATAAAACATTTTCAGTGATATTTACAAAATGAAAACAAGGTATAGGCACTAGTATGAGTTGGGCTTATGGAAGGTGCATTAATGATTATTGTTAAATATATTATTTCAGTAGAATTCATAACAGTGGAACACCAACATATTTCTATTAAATTAAACTAAATCAAACAAACTCATGGTAGAAATGAATAAATGTGAGGAGCAATAGTCCAGGAATGGCAATGGTCAATCTTATTCCAAAGATAAAAATTTATATTTCAATAAAATTTTGGGAAAGTTTTGAAAATGTGCCTCCTATGACTCAGAAAAAAAATGGTAAAAAATATGTTGCCTCTTATTTGAAAATGCAGTTATAATAGTTTAGTTGCAAGCATTGATTGTTTTAAACCATCTCTTGGTTAAAATATGCAACAGAGGTAGAGGTTAATGAAAGTGTCACCAAGTTTTTTATTACTTGGAATAGTGAAAATTCAAAAAAGATGTGTTAGTAGTTTGTTATTTGGCAGTACGCTTTTTACAAATTTTTAATATTCACATGCTAATTCACATACTTAATCAGCATCATGCATTTGTTATCTGATTGACATAATTTACAGCCAGTGCAACTTTGTTGGATACACTCATTGCTTTGTCTCACAGGATTTTACAACAGAGGATAGAAAGAGAAGTTCATTAACATAAAATAAGTATTTTACCTCTCATGACCATGGAGAATGAAAGAGTGTCTGCAAAATAAGCAAATGGATTTATGCTGATATTCATAGTAAATCCCTTTTCATTTTATGCCTTACTATCACCTTGTACCTAGGAATGCATTTGTAGAAAATAGAATAGGCTGAATTCATGTCAAGAATAATAGATGATACATTCCTTTCAAAGAAAATGACTTTAAAGGAAAAAATATCATTAAGTACATTTTAAATCAGATTAATGGATATCTAGGTTTTTCAATGTACTTCTTAATCTCAAGAAAATCACTGACAAAATTCTATTTTCTTTGTGTTAGGATTTGCTGCCAGTTACTAACTTACACTGAGAAATCCTTTGCTCTAGAATACAAGAGTTTTAATATTTTTTATCATTCTAAGTGAGAACAAAATTTAAATCAGAAATTACAGAAAGAATATTTTCTGTTGTCATATATTAATAAAGTTTCCCTTCTGTTTACAAGTGCACTGCTATTTTTGTCACATGAACAGATGTATTTCTATATGTTTTTAATCTTAAAAATGGATTTTCAAAAAACATGTTGCAGCTGAAAGCTTCATTGTACAGCCTACTACATAATCACATAATCCATTGGCAGACACACAGAAGTGGCATTGAAATAGGATTTTGTAGGGTTAATTTGTTTTCTAGTAAATGCTGAAAATTATAACTAGTTTTCTTTTCATATCTATTTTGAGAATACAATTATATGTGGTGGAAACAAATTTTTTACCTTTGTACAATGAAGATACCTTAGTATCTCAATGAAAGAAATGATCACATCTTCTTTATTTAGAATAACAAATTCATTTTTCTCCATATTTCTAATGGAATTCCAGTGGCATTTCTAAAAATTACACAGAATCAGTGCACTCTGGTGTGTGTCCAAGAGTCAGAGAGAAGCTATTTCAATCTATTGCTCTTTTTTCCTTGATTCATTTCTCTGCCTCTCTGTCTCTCTTTGTCTCTCATCTCTATCTCTGTCTCTGTCTATCTATTTCTCTCTCTCTGCCTTCATGGTTTCTTATATGATTTATGGTAACGTATATTTGCCCAAATTTTAAAATGGGACTAGGGAAAAATATATGATTATAGCATATAAAAACTCAAAAATATATTTAAAAAGTACATGTGTTTAAAAAATCTCCCCATTCCAGATCCAAATCTCAGCATTGACTCAATCCCTTACTTCCCTAACCCAGGAAATAACCACTGATAACACCTATCATACAAAATTCCAAAAGTTTTATCTGAAAATATCAGTATACTTATGTGTGCATTTATTGGTATTTTTTAGTATATGTAACTGGTTTCTTCCACACATCAATATATCTTTAAATGTTTGATATCAGCATACCTATATATTATATATAATATAATAATATATTTCCTGCTTGTATAGATTCTATATTACAGATACATTATAACTACTCCAATGTTGATAAATATTTAGATTATTTCACAATGTTGTGCTATTATAGAGAATGCTGAAAAGAAGCTTGTATGTATGTATCTTGACACACATCTGAAGTACAGTCATGCACTACTTAATGATGGGGATATGTTCTGAGAAATATGTCATTAGGTGATACGTCCTTGTGCAAACATCACAGAGTGCACTTACACACGCCAAATGCTATAGCCCAGGTATGGTTATATGGTACAATCTATTGCTCCTAGACTACAAACCTGCACAGTGTGTTACTGTACTGACTAATGTAGGCAATTTTAACATATTGGTAAGTATTTATATGTCTAAACATAGAAACGGTATAGTAAAAGTATGGTATAAATGATAAAAGTGGTACAACTCTATATATAGGGCACTACCATGAAAGGAGCTTGCAGAACTGGAAGTTGCTCTGGGTGAGTCAGTGAGTGAGTGGGCAGTGAATTAAAGGACTAGGATATGACTGTACACTGCTGTACACTTTGCAGATGCTGTACACTGAGGCAACATTAAATTGATGACAGTGTTTTTCATTCTTCAATCATAAATTAACTTTAGCTTATAACATTTTTACTTTATAAACTTTGTAAGATTTTTTTTTAATTTTGACTCTTGTAATAACACTTAGCTTAAAACACATTTCTTTGTACAGCTGTATAAACATATTTTCTTTCTTTAGATCCTCATGCTGTAGAGGCTTATCAATGTCATCCTCATTGCACCCAGGTTAAAGCCGTTTTCCATCCCAACTACACAGCCTTGTTGATTTTTGCAACCTCCTCATCTTCTGCAAATCCTTTGAAATCATGGTTGAACCTCGTGGGTGTCTTCTTCCAGATGTCATCATACACTCCTTGGTGACATCACCCCAAGCAAGGTTCTTGGTGTAATCCTTCCAGACTTGCATCCCTGTCTTCCTCAGTTCTGGCAATAGTCCGGGCAAAGGTCCTCCACAGGTAGGAGGTCTCAAAAGCCTCTACAACTCCTTGATCCATTGGTTGGATCAAAGAGGTGGTATTTGGAGGGAGAAACACTGCCTTGATATTAGGATGACAGTCACCAATCAAAGGAGGATATTTGGGAGCATTATCAGCAAAAAGCAAAATCTTGAAAGATATGTTATATTCCAAAGAGTACTTCTTCAATCACTGGCATAGCAATTCAGGAGGGCATCTTGGAAGAGGAGCTTGATTATCCAAAACTTCTTATTGCTCCTGTAGCACACTGACAGTATGTGCTTATTGAGCTTGCAGGCCCTGGGATTCTCACTGTGCTGGACACTAAAGGTTACAATCGGTAGCCTGAAACATTGCCCCCAGGCAATACTGTTATCCTTTCCTTAAAAGCCTTGAAACCTGGCATTGACTTGGGCTCCTTACAGATAAAAGTCTTTCTGGGCATCTGTTTCCACGGTAGGGAGTTTTCATCCATATTGAATATTTGCTCTGGCAAGTAATTTTCCTCCACAATAGTTTATCTATTGTTTCCAAGTATTTTTCAGCAACCTTCACATTAGCACTCACAGACTCACTACTCACTTTCACATTATGTAATGAATAATGATTCTTGAATTGTTAAACCACCCAGAGCTAGCAGTAAATTCAACACCATTGTCAGGTACAGCCTTTTCTTCCAACATGGCAAACAAACTTTTTGTTTTGGCCACTATTGTCATAGTGCTGAAAGGAATATGATTCTGTGTCTGGTGTTCAATCAGGTCATTAACAGTTTCTCCATGTCTGATATACAGGCCCCTCTCGAATTTTTGCTAGTCTCGTTGCCTTCAACAAAACAGATTCTTTAACAGCTTCCATCACTTTGTTCTTGTTCTTCAGGATCACAGATATGGTGGAATAGGACATGCCTAACTGACGAACAATTACCATCACTGATTTTTCACATTTGTAGTCCTTAATCGCTTTTCATTTCGTTTCCAGGTCAATCTCTGGACATCGCCTCTTACTGATGACAACAGACAGTGGATTTTGTATGCTTAGGGACCATGATGGACAAACAAAATGAGAGTAAATCAAGTGTAAGAGAAAATGATGTAATCAAGAGATGCAAACACAAGATGCATGAGACTACTGCCCACTTAATGCACCATAAACTTTATAATTAGAGAGAGAACACTCAAAAAAAAACAGTAAAAAGTATAGTATAGTGAATGTATAAACCAGAACCATAGTCATTTAATACCATCATCTCATATTATGTACTACATATAATTGTTTATGCTTACTTTTACACAACTGGCAGCACAGTAGGTTTGTTGACACAAGCATCAACAGAAACACACGAGTAACACATTGTGCTATGATGTTAGGATGACTGTGATGTCACAGGCGATAGGAAGTTTTCAGCTGCATTAGAATCATATGAACCATCACTGTGTATGTAGTTCATTGTTAATCAAAATGTTATGTAGCACATAACTATATATATATATATATATATCAATAGTTTTAAAGAAGTCTAAATTTTCTGATATAGTTTCCATTATTATTATTTTCTATGCTCACATTTCTTCAAAACTACCTAAATATTATATATTTAAATTTTTAAACTTCATTAATATCTTCCATGTCTATAGAACAAATGATGATTTCCCACAATTTGGCAATTGTGAAAAATTAAACAAGAAAAAAAATGAGTATTATTCTACTACATTTTAGCAACCATTATTATGTAACATTTGAATGAATATCTGTCTAGATTTTTGCAGAGAACATGTTTATTGACATGAAATGGAAACTCACTGAATGTAACATACACTGAAATGACGAATTTATATAGATACAAGGTTTTTATTGAATTAAACTCAAGACTGCAGCTAGGGCTCAGACACGGGCTAGATTCACAGACTGAAATGCTACACTTTTTTAAAATTTTAAACTCTGGTCTCTGTTCCTCTCTGAGAGTAGGCTAGGACGAAGTCTTTCACTACAGAATATCTTTCTCTGCTTTCCACACTATATAGCAGAATTACTTCTGACATATCACAAGTTTACACATTACAGATATAATTATAGATAAAATTTTCTCTCTCAGAAGATATTTTGAGAGAGATGTAATTGCTCCAGACTGGCTCCCTGGATCAATCACTTGCAGTTGGGATAAGAGAAAGGTTCTATAATCTTTAAACAGGACATCCCTGAAATGAATCCTGAGGATTTGAATGGAGAAATATGTAGCTAAGAAGGGCAGTTAACTTTCTGCTAAAAAATAATTAAATATATGCCTTCTGTAATTATTTAATTTTTAACAACCTCAAAAATATGGAAATATTGTTATATTTTTTCAATTAATATGTTAACATATTTCTGTCTTAATCAATACATTTTACTTCATTTTCAACCTCACAAGATTTCACTGTATGAATATATCACATTATTTAACCAGTTCTATATTTAGTATTTGGGGTACTTAAAATTTACATCCTCATAGGTAATGTTTTATACATGGCCATGATTATTTTCTTAAATATAAATATTTTCTAAGATAAATACACAGAGCATAAAATTGGTAGATCAAAGTGTACACATATTTTTACAGATTTATATATTATAAAGTATCTACCCTCTACCAGAAATGTGTGATGATTTCTTTCTCACAAATATTTAATAGCGTACCTATTCTCTACATATACACCTACATTGTTATTAAAAAAAAAAAAGGAAAGTCCCTTAATCTTTATGTAATGCATCTGTTTGAAACAGACATTTCCTTATTATTTGGCCTTGAAAAACTTGTTTTATTTTTTTCAGAATCTAGAGAAGTATTTTTCCTTGGCTCTCTGTTTTATTCCTGAAGCCCAATAGTATGTAACTATTTGGACAAAATTCAAATAATTGGACTTTTTTTTTCTCAATACTTCCCAAGTAGGTGAAAATATGGAAATAAATTTTCTCCCTGCTCTACCATCCATCTGTTAGGGATAAAATAACTTTTACAAGCTTCTTGAATTATCAAACATTCTTGTTTAAATACACAAAAGTTAGTCATTCATGTATGCCTTACTGGTCTCAGAGATAACTTTATAGCAAAGACATTATCAGATTTATTTACGCTGTTATCATACTTTTTTTTTTAATCTCGAGATGTGCTCTTTCAAATTATTGATTTAACAACTTAGTACATTTTATTCCAGAATTGGTTTAGAAAAGAAAATGAGACAAAAACAATATAACACTTCTAATTTAGTAGAAACTTTGGTAGACTGATTTTGTGCTATTTTGATGTTTTTCCTATTTTTTAGAATATTGTTATTCCAAATTCATCAGTAAAAACAGCACTATAGTAATTCATATATCCTTGCAATATGTATGTGAACATTTGGTATAAATAAACATTTATGAGAGAATTTTATCTTCAAAAAATATTAATATTTTTAAGAATTCATATATTATGATTACTCAATACCAAAAATATTAAAAGTACACTTAATAATGTGTATTATTATTCCATTAAAATAGTTGTTTTAAGATTTAAAACTGAACAAGTTATAGAATTTTGAATATTAAGATTCATAGTGTCCCATCCAAGTACTAATAAAATCCACATATACAGAGAGTGCCAAAAAAATGTATACACATTTTAAGAAAGGAAAAAAAACTGTATTAAAATTGTAATACTTGTTGGAAGTAAAATTAATCATTCCCAAAAACATCTTTTGAGTGAACGTCATACTACACATTGCTACTGTAATTCAATTCAACTTCGAAAAGTTAGATGGGCGGGGGGGTTGGGGATAAGGGGAAAGGTGAAGGGATTAGGAAGCAGCTGGTAACCACAAGATGGCCTCAGGGTTTTTGAAAATTAATTTGGGGAACGTATT
Organism: Rhinolophus hipposideros; assembly: GCF_964194185.1. Classification (NCBI taxonomy): domain Eukaryota; kingdom Metazoa; phylum Chordata; class Mammalia; order Chiroptera; family Rhinolophidae; genus Rhinolophus; species Rhinolophus hipposideros. The sequence continues at coordinate 8,218,678 of NC_138051.1, read as the reverse complement.
CAATAATGTTGTAAAGATTTTGTTGGGTATCCGATGGACATGCGTCCTATTTGGGAGACCACCTCAGGGATACTGTGGATGCCTGATCACAGCACCGTACACCAGAAGCTAAACATTAATGAATGCCAACTATAATTTTATATATATAATGTGATGGCTCGGTGCAAGGTCGGAGGGATAGTGGATGGGGGGCGGGGGGTTCACAGTGTGAGGGATAAAAGTGATGAACGTCTAAGTATTACCTTGTCTTGTACACCTGAAACTAATACATTAAAATAAAATAAAAAAAAGAAAAAGAAAAGTAATGCATAGATAACATCTCTTAAAATGTGTATATATTTTTTTATACCGGCACCCCCTGTATATAGACAGATAAGTTTCAACAAAGGAGCCCAAAACATACAATGGAGAAAAGAAAGCCTTTTCAATAAATGGTGCTGGGAAAATTAGAAAGCCACATGAAAAAGAATAAAACTAAACTGCTATCTGTCACCAAACACCAAAATTAACTCAAAATGATAAAAGACTTAAACATAACACCTGAAAGAGTAAATTGCATAGAAGAAAGCATAGGTACTAAACTCATGAGTTGGGTTCAGAGAAGATTTTATGAATTTGACCTCAAAGGCAATGGAAGTAAAAGCAAAAATAAATGAATGGGATTGTCTCAAACTAAAAGGCTTCTGCACAGCAAAAGAAACAATCAACAAAACAGAGGCAACCAACCAAATGGGAGAAGATGTTTGCAAACAACACTCTCAGTAAGGGGCTAATATCCAAAGGATATAAAGAATTCATACAACCCAGCAACAACAACAACAACAACAACAACTGCAACAACAAAAACAATCCAATTAAAAAATGGAGCAAGGATCTGAACAGACAATTCTCCCAAGAAGACATACAAACAACCAACAGATATATGAAAAAATGCTCAACTTCACTAGCTATTAGGGAAATGCAAATTAAAACCACAATGAGATACCACGTCACATGTGTTACAATGACAATTATCAACAAGACAAGTAAGAATAAATTTTGGAGAGACTGTGGAGGAAAAGGAACGCTTCTACAGTGCTGGTGGAAATGTAAATTGGTACAGCCACTATGGAAAACAGTATGGAGTTCCTAAAAAATTAAGACTGCAGTTACCATACAACCTAGCAATCCCTCTTCTGGGTATCTACCCAAAAATATCTGAAAACATTTGTCTGTAAAGATATATGTACCCCGATGTTCACTGCAGCATTATTCACAGTGGCTAAGACAGAAAAAAAAAACAGTGTCCTTCAATATATGATTGGGTAAAGAAGATGTTGTACATATATACAATGGAATATTACTTGGCCATGAGAAAAGATGTAATATTGCCATTTGCAACAACATGCATGGATCTTGAGATCATCATGCTAAGTGAAATAATTCAGACAGAAAAAGTCGAGAACCATATTACTTCATTCATATATGGAATATAAAACTGTAAATAACAACCAAATAAGACAAACAAACAAAAACTCACAGACACAGACAACAGCTTAATGGTTCCCAGAGAGTAAGGAGGAGGGAGCAGTGGTAGAAGAGGGCAAAGGGGGTCAAATATGGGTACATGGTGATGGAAGAACTGACTCTGGATGGTGAACACACAATACAATATATAGATGATGTATTATAATAATGTACATTGAAACCTATGTAATTTTACAAACGAATGTCACCCCAATAAATTTAATTTAAAAAAAAATGTACAGGGACATAGCAAAAGTACTATACTTTTTCATTACTACATTACCAAAAGTTTTGCATTCAAAGTTAATTTTCAATATAACCTTGAGATTCTCATTCTTATTGTTTTGGCATTAAAAAATGTTTCACTTTTGGAGTTTTTTTCAAAATCTCCATGAGCTTAAACTTCCCTCCAGAATTTCAAAAACAATAATTCCAGACTTTTCTGGAGACATGGTGACATTTTGAGAGTTTCCCGAAGGCTCCAATGTAACATGCAGTAGTCTAAATGCATTTTTAAAAGAATTTGGCTTGTTGTAAATCAGAATTTTTACTTAGTGTAAAATCTGAAAAAATATTGCTTAATATATGAAATACATCAAAATCCCAAACCTCACTGAACTCCCTCTCCAGATAATTTGGTGCATGGTCTCATTTTAGTGAAGAAGGTAGTCTATTACATGAATTCAAAAGGGATTTTAATACTAGGGTTTGATTTGGTTTGGCAGACGAGTTGACAGCTTGGCATTTCTTTTTATCCAACCGTTCTTAAAAATATATAGCATAAGCATTTGTGTCTTTCTGTATCATCCTGAGTAGTTTATTGTTGGTGTGTATTTATGGGAGGGGTGTGGTACACTAGCTGTGAAACTAGCCATACCATTGGAGGAAATTTAGATTTTACCACTCACGCTTCTCTGGAAGACCAGATAGTTAATACTCACTGCAGGCTTTTTGTTGCTTTTCCAAAAGTGACTTGTAATATGTTAGCTAATTGACATCTTTGTGTATCATGTGATTCATCCCTACAGACACCAGTAAATCCATTACAAATACAAACACAGCTGTGCTCAATTACAGATAGTTATTATACTATCTGTATAGTATAATACAGAAGCAAGTAAGGGAAACTGGACCTTTTGCTAATTATAACGTCATTATAATCTCATTTGCATTGTGGTTACTATGATTGCCATCATGCACCTGATACCACGACAGTTCCAGAGGAACCAAATAAGGAAGAAAAAGCGGGAAACAGAGGGTACTGCCCAAAGGGTGGAGACTGATAAGCCACATCAATGGGACATCACTAATTCCCGACCCTAAGGGAGATAGATACTCTTGGTTGGGACTTACTCATGGTGACTCAACCTCTGAGTTCATCCCCACTTTGCTCTCAAATGTGTACTTTTATTTCAATAAACTCCCTGTGCTTTACTGCAAAAAAAAAAAAAAGGCAAAAAAACAACTACCAACAAAAAAACAAGGGACACTGGAGAGTGAGGGAGTCAAAAGTTTTTGTTTTTGTTTTTGTTTTTTATTTAATCAGTGAAATTTTCTTGTGCTTGAAAAAAATCAGAAAATGGTCAGATATCTAGAAGAAAGGAATTTTGGCATACCATGATTCAGAGTTAGAGTGCCTGCCTAAGCCACTCATGGCAAAGAAGCAGTAAATGACAAAATAGTATATAATGTTTATACTTTATTGCTCTATCAGGCAAGCATCTAAAAGTAAACTTGGTCTATCACTCAGATGTTTTAAAATTAGATGAAAAAAATTAATATTTGATTACTTTTTGTGAGTTAAAATGCTAAGTAACAGGGCAGCCACGTAATCTACATTTTATATAAGGCACATTTTATATAAGACTTGTTTAAAGAAATTACGTTCTCACTACATTACTTCCTGATACTTTTTACAAGTACAACTTTTTAATTACAGAGACATGATTTTTCCATTAGATATACATGCTGATTTCAGTGTGCCATGGAAACAAATGAGAAAGAAAAGGAATTTAAAATCCTTTTGGATAACCAGCATAAACAGTGAAGAAAGTGAATCAAAAGTGCTTCTAATCCTGAAATAAGTAAAATTTTATCTCAAGTAAAATCACAGTAATATCACATTCAAGGCTTCAATGTCTATATTTGTACATGATTTAATCATATTACAAAATACACAATACAGCCAAATATTTGTTTAAATCATATTTTTTTATTTGGGTGTTGTGTTTAATATCCCTTTTTACCTAAGAAACATTTACAATGACAGTCTCTTTCCTTTCTTTTGGGTTTTGAACTACAAAGCCTTACACTGTTAAAACTGTAAGGCATCTTGATTAGACAGACAACTGTCTTTGTTCTCTATTGGTGCATATGTATTTTACCTGCTAAATGTTTTTTTTTTATGATTCTTTATATGATGTTGAAATTAATAATGCAGAGCTTGGAAACAACTACTAATTTGTGTTTGAGTTTTACAGTTTGTAACTGAACTTTTCAGTCTGTACTCATTATCACTTTCTTTTTTTACCCAGAATAATTATTTTGGGATTCATTTACGTTGATGCATATATCACTAGTTCATTTCTTTGTATAACTGAGTAGCGTTCCATATTACAGTTTGTTTATCCACTTGTCTATTGATGGACTCTGGAAATGTTTACAGTTTGAGGGTATTACAAAGAAAGATGATATGAACACTTCTGTATAAGTCTTTGTATGGACATAGATTTTCTTTCTCTTGAATAAATACCTAGGAGTGTAAACGACTAAATCACAAAAAACTTCCACTTCTAGAGCTTTCCATTCCTTTGCATAGCTACATATTTTTTTTCTGGCATAATTTTTCTTCTGCCCTACAAGCTATTTTTTAAACTTATTTTTTGTGGTGAGGGTATGCTTTTGATAAATTCAGATTTTATATTTTAAAATGTCTGTATTTCATCTTATTTTTTGAAACATATTGTAAAGGGCATAAATTTTAGATTGTCATTTTTTTTCCTTTCAGTACTTTAAAGATGTTGCCCTACTGTTCTTTGAATTCTGTGTTCATGGTACTTCACTAAAATTTTTCTTGCCAAGATCATCAAGGTCTTTTTATTCCTATGTTCACCACACAGTTGTCACTTAATAAATATACTGCCCTCTAAGCAGTACTTGACAATTTTAGAACTTTGTCTTCCTTGATAGCCCTCATTTTTTTCTCCAATTTCTCTGGCTAATACTACTCAATCTCCTTTGTGGATCATCCTTCCTCCCCTTTCCCTCCTTTACGTATTGGTACTCCTTACACTTAGTTAATCTTCCCTTCTCACTGTGATTATCTTTTTTTTTTTTAATTTATTAGTTTCAGGTGTACAAGACAAGGTAATACTTAGATTATCTTTTTTGATCTCCATTTTCTTCTCTAGCTTCGATTGTCACTTAGCTACTGATGGTCATCTCAAACATCTCGGCTAAATTTCAGATATACATATCAGGTTGTTAATTGGACATTTTTAGTTGGATGTTTTGCAACATTCTTCTCAAACTCTGCCATTGTCTTCAAATTCTGCCATCTCCTTTTCAAATTCTTCCCATTCACAATGAGCACACTATCTTCGTACTAATTTTGCTTCCTCTCCAATGTTTTCTGTTTCTGAGTGTTGCCTAAATGTGTGAAATTACCTCTGTCCTTAATTTTGTTTTTCTGGGCTTCCCTATTGAACTAATTAATTTAGTATACCTGCAAAATTATTTTATATCTGGCCTACGTTCCAGCTCCAGTTTCTGATTCCTAGTACTGTATGTCACCATCTGTAGTCTGCAAGTGACCATAAATAGCTTCTGTGTTGCTATGTTTTAATAAATCTATTATTAATGTTGCATAAAATAAAAAAATAATTTAATTTACTTTTTTTCTAATTTATCAATGCTTATCAGAGTAAAGGATTTATAAAATTATAATCTCTAGTTTGGAAGGCATGTTAAGATTTCAATAATTGTTTCTAGGTAGAATAATATAGAGGCACACAGACAGACTTACACATGGCTTAAAGTTTTCAAGATATGTGTATTTCAACAATAGTGAAATATTGTGGAGTTTTTCAAAAATTCCTAGCATTTATATCATTCATTATGTATTTGCCTTTCAGCTGGACTTTGCTGTTTTATTTTTAAGTGAAAAGTTATCATTTCATTTAATGTCATTAACCCTACACTAACATAAATAACATTGCTTGCCTTTCAAATTTGATTAATTTAATCATATTCAAAAATACAATTGTTCATAAATTCCCTGCATAATTGCATTTGTATTGCAACAAATAAACTTGACTTAATTAGTATTCCAAATTGAGTACTAATGGATTTCAATACTCATATTACTCTTAAAGCATTTCTGTCATATCTCTGATGGTCCACAAATATCTGCTTTTTTCATAGTTAAACAATTGTGAAGAATAAGTTAATGTCATTTCTTTTACTATTATTTTTATATACTCTTTTTACAAATAAATGCTTATATAATAAATAATAATTGCAAGAAATGATAAATTCTCCATTATATTTCTATCACTCAAGTACCTAATTATTTTTGAATAAATCTAATAAGAATATTTCAGCATAGTGTTAATATACTATGTTAAGCAATAGAAACATACTTTAATGCCAGTGTTTCAAAAGGAAACTCACTGTGAACTTTAAAGACTCATTATTCTATTTGATTTGGCTAGTGTATGTAAGACTTGGAAGATTCTTCATAGCAACAAAAGATTGAAACAAAATTCACAAATATTTTGCCTTCAGATAATTTATAATCTAGAAGTTAGGATGGATGAGAGAGAAAACAAACATTGATATCTACAATATATGTTACATTGTGGTTAACTTCAACTTGTGGATTTGGCATAACGTAAGTAAATGAAAATTAAATAATGTAAAGGCAAAAGCTTTTCATGGGCCATTAATATAGTGTGGTATAAACAACGTACTCTATGATAAGAGCTATGTGAACAGTTAAAGACCTAGGAGACACAGAAAAGAAAAAAAACAGAATGGGTCACATCAAATTTGAGTCATTACAGAAGAAATCTCCTGGAGTAAGTAACATTTCAGATAAATCTAAAGAAAAGAATAAGTGAATGAACTAATCAGAAACAGTTTCAGAGACATAGAGGAAAAACTGAGGGTTGCTAGATGGGAGAGAGGGTAAGGATAAGGGCGAAGGTGAAGGGATTAGAAAGCACAGTCAGTTGACACAGTGTGAGGGATATAAATGATAAACATCCAAGTATTACCTTGTTTTGTGCACCTGAAACTAATAATTAAAAAAAAAAGATAAATCTTCTTTTGGAGTTTGTTAGATAAAGATTTGGGATTATAAGCAAGAGTATATTTATATAGAGTTGTGAATGCAGGTAAGAACAATTCAGGAAAGTCAGATATTATATATTAAAAATACATGAATTTTTAATTGTGGAATAAATGGGAATAAAGAAAGAAGAGCGATTTTTAGGGATATTGGAATGGACAACTCAAATGATATTTAAAATTTGTTGGAAAGTGGATAATCAACCACTTAGTGTTTCTGAATATGGAATAAACACAATCAAAGAGGTACTTTTTGAGAGTTTAACTAGATAACATTGTGCAAAGTTCACCGAAGCATGTCAGAGTGAAAAATAAAGGGACTCTCAATGAGAATATCATAATAGTCTACACATTAATTACAGACATGGCCTTCAGAATGAATGCCACCAACAAAATGTGTGTGTGAGTGTCATTAAATCAAAATCCAAATGGCATGGAATGAATTTCCTTCCAGTTATCACCTGACATCTGAGCTAATCCCAAATAGTCTTTTTTTAAAATATACATGAATTTGTATTTTCTAATGATTTATTTCTTGAAAAGGTAAATAAGATAGATGTAGCACCATGAAATGAATTAAGAACATATTTAATTATAACATGTCTCCTACACTATAGGAAACAAAATAAAAACTTTGCCAATTTTTTTTCAATAAAATATTAGAAAGCATGCTTGAAGGAAAAACAAAATATAAAAACACAATCAAGTCAGCTAACTGAAATCTATGCTGCATGATTAGGCAATTGACACCTTCATACTCAAGGAGGGTAAGCTTTCATTGCCTTGTCCTGTTGAGATGTGGTTACAACCTTTTTTCCATTCACTATTATTACAGCTATGGAAGCATCAAAAAACTCCCCATTTAATCATCCAAGTTTTAAACATACTCTTTTCTGCCCCTACTAGGTAGCAGCAACCCTCTCTCCTCATGAACATGAGAATCCAAACCTCCCCAAAGTATAGTAACTCCTTTCTTGCCCAATTGATCTAAAAGAGTTATTCAAAGTATTCAAAGCCTCAGGTTGAAACGTGTTTTCTGATGATCGTGTTGCTTTCCTGGAAACCAGGACCTCTACCAGCAGCGTGCAGTTTGTAGAGAAGCAGAGAACAATTTCTACTAGTGGGTCATTAAGAGTGCAAGATAAGCCAATCTTAATTCCATCCTTTGGTTCCCAGACCATGCATTATATAGTGGATGTTGCCTTAATGAGTATAAAACATTCTGGGGGACAGCATCCATAGGGTTAGTCCTGTTGATTTCTTATTTGAATATCAGTCTTAGCTCAGATATTTTCTGGTATTTTGATATGTGGCAGAAAGAGTGGATCATTTAGACCCATGTCCATTATTGCACATAAAATGTGCAAAATTCACTGTAAAATGGCTCCTTTGTCTAAATCTGAATTATGTGGAATTCCACATAGGTATAACAGTCATTCTCTAAGTCCTTGAATAGTGGTCACTGAAGAAGCACTTGGAGTAGGGAAGGAAATTTATGTTTGGAGTGAGGCATTAGTTCCAACAAGGAAAATTGCTGCCCATGCCAGAGTGGAAGTGATCTAAAGTAACCAGCTTTCCGCTAAATGGTTAATTGTTCTCTTTTAGGGCTCATTGCTGATGAAGCATTCACTACAACAGTAATCAGATCACCATTAATGAGAGAAATCACATGTTTCTGGCTGCATGTATAGTCTCTATCTCTACAAACATGATTATTATATTCATGAGTCCATTTCACAAGCAATAGTACAGCTGGACATAAAGTATGGCTGGCATCTACCAGACAATATCATATACCCACTATATTATCAAATGCCCTTCTGCATTGGATCCTCTCTACTAGGTCCATCAAAAGGCCCTTACACCAGAATTTCTTCTCTTTGATATTTTAGTTTTGCTCCTCTGGGTCCTGACCAACTAGGCATTTGCACTACTCAGTAACTCATGTATATTTGTACAGCAGGCCATATCTCCTCTCTGTGAATCAGGCCTGAGGTTTTCCCCATGGGGCCATAGGTTTAAGTTGTGGAAGAGGAATCATTGCAGCAGAGGTAATGGAGTTCTGAACAATTTTTTAATGAAAATATCAGGGCCCTCTGTAAGTGCTTAGGTCCAATTCTCATAGCACAATTTTCATCACACAATAGATCATTGATGCTCCTGCCTAAAATGATTACTTGGTGGATCTGACAATACTCATTTTGTAATGAATAGCTCTGGACACATGGTCACTTGATGTCTAATGGTCAGGCTTTCAGTCTCAACTTGTGCTCAGTAGTATGCCTGAAAGTAGTTTTCTCTTTAAAAAGTTCTAGCCTTTTTCTAAAACTTAGAAGGTCTGTGTTGCAACTCCAGTTGGGTTTCATCAGAGACTACAGGTAGAATCCTTATTAAACATGGATATTTCTTGTAAGATTGAATGTAATCTTGCACCAGAGCTTGGACCTAACTGGATAAGCCTCGCTTTAATTGGAGTCTCATCAAAATTGTCAAGCTTCCACCTGATAATTGTTGGAAACAATATTCTCATGTGCAGTACATGCTTTTCAAATTCCACAGAAGCCCACACACTGCTACGCCTTTTTTTTTTTAAAGATTTTATTGGGGAAGGTGAACCGGACTTTATTGAGGAAGAGTATCTTTTTCCAGGACTTTTTCAGAGTCATGTTGTTGTCCTTTCGATCTTAGCTGTGGAGGGCGCAGCTCAGCTCCAGGTCCAGTTGCTGTTGTTAGTTGCAGAGGGTGGAGCCCAGCATCCCTTGTGGGAGTCGAGGAATCGAACCGGCAACCTTGTAGTTGAGAGCCCACTGGCCCATGTGGGAATCGAACCAGCAGCCTTCGGCGTTAGGAGCATGGAGCTCCAAACACCTGAGCCACCGGGCCGGCCCCTGCTATGCCTTTTAATGGTCAATAGTTCAAGATGCGATAATTTGACCTTAATTTTAGTGGAGATGTTTTTGTAAGAACTTTCTGTACTTTTAGAATAAAAGCCACTATTGCAGGAAAGATGAAGTGCAAGTCTTTGAAACTTCCCTAAACAGCCACGATATTAAAGTCACAATAGATAAATAGTGCCCCCCATTTTTTTTCCTAAAGCCTCATCATTTTGTCCATATTTTAAGGGATCATGCCAGAAATGTTAGTAGCAGGTTCAGGTTCCTTGCTAAGACATTGCATTCTTAAATCTTAAGTAAAGAATCTTATCAATATTTAATATTAATCATAACTCCTTTTCTAGTATTATATCAGAAAATATATAAACTAACATACAAGGAAGAAAAAATTGGCTAAAAGGAAAATAAGCAAATATCTATGCTGTTATGTATTCATTAATTATCTCAACATTTTACATAATATAAAAAAGTATCCAAGTTGGGATTAAACTTAAAGAAAATATGTCTGAGAGAAGTTCAACATAGTGGCACAGAAGATCTTGAGATCATCTCCTCTTAGAGACAGAAGAAATCTACAACTACATATGGAATAATTCCCTCTGAAGGTGACCTGGAAACTGAATGGACAGAACTCCACTAAATGAGACAGCACTGAGAAGGGTAGGAAATGTAGAGATGCAGTCATGCTAAGGAAAAACCACACACCAACTGTGGCATTTCACCATCAGGAGGTATCTCAAAGGTATGAAACTTTTGCCCAAGTAATAAGGGATTCAAGCTCCACATAAGACAACCCAACCCTTAGAACCTGCATAGAAGAGAAACACTCCAAAACACCATGCTTTGAAAACAAAAGGAGAATATGTCCAAGAAAACTACAGGACTGCAGGGAAAGGAAAAACTGCCCTTGAAAGGCTTAAACACAGATTCACTAGACCTGAAAAAATAGGAACACTAGTTACATAAAGCAAATATTAACAGATATAAAAGGGGAAATTGACAGTTTAACAATAATAGTAAAGGACTTTAACAACTCACTTCAATGGATAGATCATCCTAATAAAATCAATAAATATTGGACCATATATATAATATATAATATATAAATTATATTTAATATATAATATATAAATTATATAATATATAATATTATATAATATATTATATATAATATATAATATATAATATGATATACGATATATGATTTATGATATATAATATATAATTTATCATATATAGACCATATATCATTATCATATGATATGTGATATATGATATATGATTTATGGTATATAATATATAATATATAATTTATAATTTATAATATATAATATATATAACATCTTAAACCAGCAGAAATACACATTCTTTTCAAATGAACATAGAATATTCTCACGAATAAATCACATATTAGGCCACAAAACAAGTCTCAATAAATTTAAGAAGATTGAAATCATATCAAGCATCTTTTCCAACTACAGCGATATGAAAATAGAAATCAATGACATGAAGGGAACTTGAAAAAAATAAAAAGCCACAAACATGTGGAGGCTAAACAACATGCTAGTAAACAACCAATGGGTTAACAGAGAAATCAAAGAGGAAAACAAAAAATACTTTAAGACAAATGAAAACGGAAACATAACATCTAAAAATCTGAGATGCAGCAAAAGCAGTTCTAAAAGGAAAGAATGTAACAACACAAGGCTACTTCAAGAAACAAGAAAATTCTCAAAACAATCTCACTTAACACTTAAAGGAATTATAAAAAAGAAAAATCATACAAAGCCCAAAGTTAGTAGAAGAAAGGAAATAAAGATCAGAGTGGAAATAAATGAAATAAAAACTAGAACACAAAGGAAATGATAATTGAAACTAACAATGGTTCTTGAAAAGATAAACAAAATTGAAAGATTTATCACAAAAGATTTATCAATTTTGAATAACCAATGTTGAGTAAGCAATCTTGAGAAAGTAGAACAAAGCTGGAGATATCATGCTTCCTGTTTCCATACTATACTACAAATCTATCCTAATCAAAACAGTATAGTATTGACATAAAAACAGGAACATAGATCAATGGAACAGAACAGAGAGCACAGAAATAAACCAATTTATGCCTAATTAATCTACGACAAAGGAGGCAAGACTATACAATGGGTGAAAGGTAATCTCTTCAATAAATGGTGCTGGGAAAACTACACAGCTACATGCAAAAGAATGAAATTGGACCACTTTATCATACCATAACAAAAATAAACTAAAAGTAGATTAAAGACTTACATGTAAAACCTAAAAGTATAAAACTAGAAGAAAATACGTTGTAACCTCTTTCATAGTAGTCATAGCAATATTGTTTTTAGAATTGTCTCCTTAGAAGAAAGAAACAAAAGCAAACATAAACAAGTGAGAGTATATCAGACTAAAAAAGCTTTTTTCACAGAAAAGGAAACTGTCAACAAAACATAAAGCCAACCTACTTAATGGAAGGAGATATTTGCTAATCATACATCCAAGAAGGGGTAAATTTTCAAATATATAAAGAACCCATACAACTTAACAACAACAACAACAACAACAACAACAAAAATAACAACCCTCACCAGGGAAATGCAAATCAAAACAATGATTGAACCCAAGATTCAAAGTTTAGGAAACTGCTGACCACTCTGACATTTTAAACACAGTGCTTTATCTCTATTTCTATTGGGAAAACAATAAATATTAAGACAAAGTATTCTGTATATATGTACAATGTTGTTCCTTTTTACTTTAAGTCTGGAAAATAATACATCTGGTTAACATTAAAAAAAAAAAACTCACAAGATATCACCTAATACCTGTCAGAAGGGCTATTATCAAAAAGACAACAAATAAAAAGCATTGGTGAAGATATAGAGAAAAGGAAACCCTTGTGTAATGTTGGCGAGAATATAAATTGGTACAGCCACTAGGGTAAACAATATGGAGGTTTCTCAAAAAATTAAAAATAAAACTACCGTATGACCCAGGAAAACCACTTCTGGGTATTTATAGGAAGCAAATGAAAACACAAATTCAAAAAGATACGTGCGTCCCTATGGTCACCACAGCATTATTTACCATAGCCAAGTATGGAACCAATCTAACTGTCCACTGGTAGATGAATAGCTAAAGAAGAAGTGGTATATGTATATATAGTGGAATATTACTCAGCCATAAAAAAGAATAAAATCTTGCTAATTGTGACATGGATAGACCTAGAAGGTATTATGATAAGTGAAAGGTATATGTGTATATAGTGGAATATTACTCAGCCATAAAAAAGAATAAAATCTTGCCAATTGTGACATGGATAGACCTAGAAGGTGTTATGATAAGTGAAATAAGTCAGACAGAAAAAAAAACAAAGTGGAATCTAAAAAAAAAAAACAAACAAAAATGAACAAACAAAACAGACTCATAGATACATAGACTGACAGTTGCCAAGGGGAGGGGATGGGCAAAATAGGAGAAGGAGATTAAGAAATAAAAACTTCCAGTTATAAAATAAGAAGCTACTGGGATATAATGTACAGTATAGAGAATGTAGTCAATAATATTGTAAGAATTTTGTATGGAGACAGATGGTTACTAGACTTATAACAGTGATCATTTTGTAAGGTATGTAAATGTCAAATCACTATGTTGTACACCTGAAACTAATATAAATAATATATGTCAACTATACTTAAATAAAAAAAATATAGAGAATTGCAAGCTAGGAGAAAAAAGCAGTGCAGGGGTTATGAATGCAGATGCTGGCATGTAATGAAGTTGTTTGATCCAATCTCCATTAGCCACCGTCTTTCCCCGAAAATAAGACCTAGCCGGACAATCAGCTCTAAAGCGTCTTTTGGAGCAAAAATTAATATAAGACCCAGTCTTATTTTACTATAATATAAGACCGGGTATAATACAATATAATATAATATAATATAATATAATATAATATAATGTAATGTAATGTAATGTAATGTAATGTAATGTAATGTAATATAATGTAATATAATACAATACCGGGTATAATATAATACCGGATATGATATGATATGATGTATGATGTGATATGATATGATATGATATGATATGATATGGTATGATGTAATATACCAGGCCTTATATTAATTTTTGCTCCAAAAGATGCATTAGAACTGATGGCCTGGCTAGGTCTCATTTTCGGGGAAACATGGCATCGGCTGTGGATAACAGAGTTCCTTTACCTCACCAATGCTGTCTGCTCATAATGTTTACATAAATGAGATGCCTTGTGTATATCTTTTAGTTCAGTGTGAAATAAAGGAAAGAAAATGTCATATCTATTTTAATTTATACAAAAAATTAATCCTATGCAACCTAATATGAAAATTAATATCTATAGAATTTTGTCTCAAATTAGCTATTGGCTTTTATCTACTCTGGTCATAAAATCATTTTAGAAAAAATTTGAAGATAAACTAGTAATATATAAACTGAAAACTCCTACTCAGATATAATGCATTATGCTTTAAGAAGCCAAGCCTAAAATGTTTTCATTAAAATATGTCATATGCAAAAATTGTCCAAAGTACATATTAAATAAGTTTGAGTTTATAAGATATATTAGCATATAATTGAAAAGAGCAGATCTAAAAATTTTTGAAAAATACCAAGACAAAATTGTTTCTTTCTTCTGATTTAAAAAAAAGATTCAACGTTTGGATTCAGTACAACCAGACTTATATCCAGTTCCATCCATTAATTTTCTTTATGCTGACTAACATTACCATGTTCTTTTTGATAGTATTTGATGGAACATTTCAGTTATTACAAGATAACCTAAGGCAGCTTGCCTGATGAAATACAACTTGATCAGAAGACAGTTTAGATGATGTAGTACTATTTATTTAAAAAACACTTTCAATAAAAATTCAATAGAGCATTAACTTTATCAGTGATTGAATTAAATGTTAAAAACTTTAAGATAATGTACTTATTATCTTTAAAAGAGTCCAGCATAAGATATCATTAGATTGTTCACATTGCAAAGAGCACAACCAGCTCCCAACATTCCCCTAGAAATATAGAGAAATAATTATTCCCAAGTGCTAATGAGGATTAGATCTTACTGCTTTCAATACACTTATTGAAGGGGTTTAGTCTCCTGACTATCCTCTCAGTTACATTAGGTATATGACAATAATTTGAAAAGACAAAGTGAATATCTTATTAAATTTAACATTGTGCTGTAACTGTTAAATTGGTTTTATAAAGTGGCCAGATGGCAGCATTTTCTTAAAGTAATAGGTAAGTAACTGAAATAATCATGAAAATGAATGGAAGTGATGTCATGTATGATAAAAGGAGTCAGATTGATTGTGAAGATTCAAGGTCATGTGTACTGTTATATGCCAAGGATACAGCTACATTCAATGAAGGCCATAGCGAGGAATAAAAGTTTAGGTAAAACGATTTTTAAAAAGCTAGTTTTAATAGGCTTCAGTAGTCTCATATCAAGATGCAGCAATGCTTCCTAGTAAGGTTCCTGGATGATTGAAAAAAATTTTCCCAGGCTACACTGAATACTAAGAGGACTATAAAAATAGCATAGAAGAGGTAGGCTCTTGGGATACAGGAAATTATTTCCATTTACCGAAATTTTCCCGAGTGTTAAGATTTGTCAAAGTTGTTCACTCCTGGAAAAGGCTAAAGTTTGTTGATTCATGGCATGGGACTCAAATAGTTTTCTCTCCTGAAGTAGTAGAGGAGATCAAGGCCAATGCAAACTTATGACCTTGGCAGTAATAAAGAAGCAGGGAACAGATTCAAAATGTTAACTAAAGTAACCAAACTCATTGTTTTACTTCATGAAAAGGACACAGTTTTGTCTCTGTCCTAGTCTCCCTTTCTTACTCTTGCTCTCTTTCCTTACTTTTGTGCCAGAAACTCTTTGAAAAGGAGATACATAGATCTTCATGACTTAGGGAAATCACTATTTTAGCCATCTTATTTATAGACTTTTGCGCATCAATTTACATTCTTTACAGTTTAGACTAGGGGTCGGCAAACTTTTTCTGTAAAGCATCAGATAGTAAATATTTTAGATTTCAGAGGCCAGCACTGTTAAAACTATTCAACTTTGCACATGTAACATAAAAGAATACGTGAAAGTACATAAATGAATGGGCATGGCTGTGTTCCAATGAACTTTCTTTACAAAAATAGGTGTCAGGTTGGATTTAGCCCAAGGGCCATAGTTTGCAGACTGTTGGCTTAGAACATGGAGACTGTATCAGTTTGACGTGACTAAGCTGCCCTAATAAAGAGATCCCCAAATACAGTAACTTACGCAAGATACATATCCACTTATCTTCAATATAATTTTCCAAATTAAGCAGTTCCAGATTGATCAAAAGACCATGCCATCCTCAAATATGAGTTAATCTCAGCCTCCCTCGCCCTCAGGTTTGGATTTGCCTCTTCCTGGTCCAGTGATTCATAAATTAATAATTTATTAATTATTGATATGTGATGAAGAAACAGGATAGCCGCCAAAACAAACAGAGAAGCAAACAAAACATAAATAAAAAATATAATAAATAAACTTTCCTCTTTAGAAAAGAGAAGGCTTTGAACAGTTGTTGTTGGCAGAAAACATACAGAGCAGAATCACAAGGTCCTTCTGCCATGTGCATGGAGTTAAGCTCCCTTTTAAGACCTGGATTCTGTTCTCAGGAACTTTTCTTGTTTACTTCCATTAGTAATCCTAGACTTTCCACCAGGATAAATCTTCCTTTTCTATTATTTCACATATCACATATCATATGACTTGGGCATTATACAGTATAAGCTCCTTGGCCATATTACATGTTTCACACTTTGTTTTTGTGCATTTGGGTCCTGAGGTTATTTTAAAGGTGTAACCATTGCGTTTTACATGTCAAATTTCTGGTATGGTTGGCAATATAATTTCTATGAAAATTCAGAAACTTTCCAATCTTGTTTTGTTTTCAATCAGTTCTTTGTGAACGTCGCCATAGTTCAAAATTTATTTAAGTACAGATTTTAAGCTGACATATCCACCATCTCTGTCTTCACAGCTAGCATTACTAAGCACCTATTTAAAAATCATTGCATGACTACATGTGCCTAAGTTTCAGTCTCCAGAATATCTGTGAAGTGATATGTGCTAAATGGGGAAATTGCCCTCAGAAGAACTGACTGTGTACTTCTCTGGCTCTTTTCTCATCCTTCTGGATGAAATGGGAATTGGACTGGCCCCTTTGGGTTCAGATACAAAGCCATGCTTATAGAATGATGCAGCCACCCCACCTGGGCTGGCATGCATACTTCCTATCGGTTACATGGGAGAGAAATAATTGGCTCTTTTGGTGAAAACATTGAAATTTTAGGTCTATTTTTATAACCACCTCGCCTCTCTTAACACCAGAGACATAATGCATTTTGAGGTTGCTGTTACTGTTTAATGATTTCTCAGCCAACCTATCGGTTCATAATCTGTTCACTTAACATTAATAGAACTTAAAACTATATTAGTAATAATCTAGGGATATAGACGCCAACGGCATAATGTCAGAAATACAGAGGAAACAACTAGTTTGCTGTATTTGCTTACGTTTATCGCATAAACGTTAATGTTGTACTTCTGTTCCAAATGGCCTTTTTATATGTAGCACGCTGAATTTTCAACAAAATTCTTTTGAAAGCACTGTAATGAGTCAGGAGTTTGCACAAAATATAAGTAATTCAATCCTTCTTTTTAAAATTATAGAAGAACTTACATCCCTCTACCCCTAATATTCTCCAAAAATTGATTGAAGATGCAAGCCACATACACAAGCACAACATAAAAGAAACCTATGCTCAGATTGTGTGCATATGAATATTAATATATATTAAAATCATATCTTATTGGCAGTGACCATTGTATTTTTACAACTAATTGTTGAGTATTTTCTATGTGCCATATTCTGTAGTAAATAATTAGAAGATAATTTAGAAGGAAATGAGACTAAGCTCAAGTTCACACAGCTGGAAAGAGGCAGAACTGAGATTTAACTTTTTGACATTTGAGATATTAAATGTTCAGTTATCTCAAGTTAAGGTATTGACAACCCAATTCATTTCTGTCTTAAAATAGTTTTTCAAGATTATTAATAGTTGCTTCTTCATTCAGATCTGATGTTTACAAAATCATTGATAAAGCTGATCTAGTTTGAAGGATTTTTTTTTCTTCACCCAAATTCAATTTCACTGCTGGTCTTTGTATCCAGTTTTAGTTAATAATAAATTTCTGCTCAGATTTGTCTATATTTAAGATAGTATCTTTCTTATTTCTGAGTGTCCTGTTACAATCTTTAGATTTTTTTCTATTAGTTTCAAGTGTACAAAACAATGTAATAGTTAGAGATTTACACCCCTAACAAAGTGATAACCCTCTTACCCCAATCTACTACATCTCTGACATCGTATATAGTTGTTACAATTCCATTGACTCTAGTCCCCATGCTGTACCCCATATCCTGTGACCATATGTATATATATATATATATATATATATATATATATATATATATATATATATATGCAATACTCAGTATTATTCAGCAATAAATCAGCCAACAACAAGTGCTGGCGAGGATGTAGAGAAAAGGGAACCCTCGTGCACTGTTGCTGGGATTACAAATTGGTGCAACACTGTAGAAATCAGTATGGAAGTATCTCAAAAAACTGGAAATGGAACTACCTTGTGACCCAGCAATTCCACTCTTAGGTATCTATCCAGATAAATCCAAAATGCTAATTCAAAAAAATATAGTCTTTATATTTAAATGTTGCTTGTAATATTCTGTATTGATTAAAGAAGTAGTCAATATTGTCACTTCTTTATATCCTAAATCCTATTCACCCATGGGGACCAGTGAGTTACACTATATTTGGCCAAAAAAAATGTTCTTTGAAAACAACAAATGATGAGCCTCAGGGTAGTGGTGAGCATGAGTCGCACATAGACAGATGTCGGTTTGTGTAACATTAGCAGGAGAGTGAAACAGTTCACTTCTAAAAGTTGTCAAGTGTAATCAAGAGTAAGTTAATGGATGAGCTCCCTGATATGCGAGACCTGGTATTCCAAAATTGGTCATGGACCAAATACATGCATACAGTTGCCAGGAAAACTGGAAGTAAAAAATAGATATCTAGAAAACTGAAAGAAGAAATTATTTACCTATAGATTGAGGATTAAAAATATAAAATTTTACCATGCCTCAATAAATAATCTGTGTCTCATTCATACTCTCCTTTCTCTTTGAAGTTTTCAACTTAAAGAACGAATTTGGGGCAGCTGTGAGAAGTAGGGAAATTAAAAACATATTCTTTGGCTTAAAGCCAAAGTTGTGAGTTCCGTTCCACATGTGCCCCAAGCTGAGTGAAGGGAAAGGCTGGCTCTTTTCTTGAGTTTTGGAGGAATCTTAACTCTTGAGGGTATAAATTTGATTTTTTTTTAAATAACTAGATCTAACTATATTCTGATGAATCCTCCTTTTGTATTGGGAAGGCATCCAGATATCTTGACTCCATTCTGAAATTCCCATTGCCTTGTGTTACTAAAACAGCCTCATTTTAGTAGTGATTTTCATATAAAGATTTTCGTATAAAGATTTGGTTATTTTTATTTTTTAAAGCTTTATTCTCAATGCACTTCAAAGTTTGATCTGTCCCCCTGACAGAGTGCAGGCTACATCCCTGGTTGTGGCTCTCAGAAATAGGAAAGCATTTGGTCTGGCTGTAGGACATTTCCTCCCTCTCTTTGTGTGTGGACTCCTGTGTGGGGCTCAAGGAGCAGGGAGAGGGGCCAGGACGAGGCAGGGTTTTCTGACATGCCAGGAAAGACTTCTCTGATAATCTTTAGTCTGCTCTTTAGAATCTTTAGCACTCTGCTTATGTGATGGTCTTCCTGTGGAGATGCCCTTGGTAATGCCAACAACTCGGGCATGTCTGTACTTAGCTCGGTAGCTGCCTTCAGCCTCTCCCCTCGGGTAAGCCCACTGACCCTAGTTGAGAAATCGTAGGAATAACTGAAAGTTTTTGTTCACCCCCACCTTGGCCCCAGACCCAAGGTGAATGACCCACTATTTTCTCCCCAGGCATTCCCAAACCACTTCCTCTCCCAGCAGGGTGACACAGACAGCTTCAATAGTCCTTCCTTGTTCAGAAATCCCAACAGCAGAGGTGACCACTGTTCTTTAGCTTATGTAATAGATATACCATTATGCTCTTCACCACAGTATGGAGAAGTGTTAATAAGTTATAAAACCATAATGCCAAGCTCCCAAAATATTCCTAAAAACAATTACTCTACTTTCGTTTCTTATCTGGATGCCAGGCAAGCAGGTCCTGAAGCTCAGCGGCATCAAGCTGGAGAATAAGATTGCCGGTGTTACTTTTTGCAAGTACAGTTAGTCCTTGCAAGTAAGGGTTTTTTTGTTGTTTGTGGGGGTCACTTGGCTTTGGGGCTCTCATCCATGGACCTTGCACTTCCTATAAGTCTGATAGCAGCAGCTATCTTATGTTAGCTTGAGGGTGGAGGCAGGAGCAAGGAGCTGAGTTATTAGGTCTCTTAATTAACCCAGAGGAAAATTGGCTGATTTCACCTGTCATCGTGTTTCCACTTTATACTGTGGTGTACATAGTAATTTTGTCCTCAGCTTTTGGCTGTGGCATCAATTCGAGTATAACAGAAATATCCCATTTGATATTCTAGAAGACCTCATTAGTCACATTGAGATAGAATCCTGACATGACTCACTCATTCTACTAGCTATTACGGATTGCCAGAAGAAATAGATATTTATTCTCTCACGCTAATGCCATGAAAACAAAATCCCCTTGCTCTCCTACAGAGCATGCAGAGCTCCTTTTGATTAGGAGGGAGTACGGACCTTTGTTCTTCAAATGGTACAATGGAAAGAGAAGGGTAGCAGTACAAATCAGTTTAATGAGTGCAAAAAGAAAACACAATTCTTTTGACAGCTGCGAGAGACTAAATTGTTAAATTCATGTCATCCAATGTCCACACTGTAAAGGACTATAGAGACCATGAAAGCCTAATCTGATTTTATACCGGAGAAAACCAAGGTCCAGAGGCTGGGGGAAGGATGTGCTGGTTTCTTCAGCTATTTTGGAAAGATGAGGATTAGACACCAGATTGGTTAACAACAAATGATTTTCATAGAAATTCTAAAGGCATTTCGTCAAACTGTGAACACAGGGAGATAGTACCGTGAATACTTCACTTTAAAAACACACTCATAATTGCCAGTAGTTAATATTTAAAAATAGTACAGCATTTGCTGGCATCAGTATTGACTGAGTTAGGAGAACTCATTTCAGTGCCTCTTTCAGAATGAAACAAGTGTCAGGGTTCATCACCTACCTGCCTGGCCTTCCAGGCTTATCAATGGGCCCTCGGTATCACTCAGAGGTACGTGTCCTGTATGTTCCAGATGGAAAACAATATGCAATTCTCATTTCCGGAGTATGCCAGTATGTGCTCAATATTCCTCATCCCTGCTAAGTACTAATATCAAAGATAATAAAAGAAAGTCAAAGATAATAAAAGAATTGCAGTGAGAGAAAAAGCTGCCTAATTGAAATACTACCCTGCACCAGCAAAAATTCAAATTATATAGGAAAGGTAAAAGAAAAATTATGGTCTTTGTAAAATGAAGGCGTATAATAATTTTTCTTAAAGTATGAATTTGAAATCATCATTTAAACACTTTGGCATAACTTAGATCTGCTTTCCCTTCTTAGCCTTCACATTGTTCCCGTAAGGAACACGCCTCATTCAGAATTAGTATCAATGTATATTTAAGGACTTAAAAATAATAATTTAGTCACATATCCTGTCATGAAAAATGGCTAACTTTAAGATGGCACCTTTGATATTGGTTATAATCTGTTTCAAATAATAAAAACTGTGTTCTAATGAGATGACATTTCCACAGCCCTGACGAGGTTCTGTAATTAGGCAGTTGAAAACAGTGGCACAGTTATGCCATTGTAGTTATTTTTAATTGCTTTATTCCTAATGAGGAAGCATTTTGGATTAACTTGCTACAATTGTAGTAGGTGAAGAAAACATTTTGATAAAAATAATGTTCTAAAATATTTGCCTCTATCCCCAAATAAGTAAAAGGACATTATTTTTCTTCCTTTTTATTTTGTTAACCAAAGGTAGTCTGCCTCCTTCACTTGCCTACCCAATAAAATTATATCTCTAAAAGTGGAAACTGCTTAATCTTTTACACATTATGAGTAAGATCACTGGGGGAATTTTGGATGCCTGCATCGTTGACAGAGAAAGGGCAGGAGGCCACACACACTTGAGGTGAAATAAGATAGGCAATTAGTCACTCACGTGTAGGAATGTTGCCTGTAACTGTTAAGTCCAAAGCTGACACACTTATGTCCCACTGACATTTAAACTCTAATTGCAAAATATTACTAAAACTACGCATAGATTCAGGTAGCCTTCTAAGTGACTTCCAGATATTACTGAGTCCCTGAATTTGTATCTCAGTAACAAATCCAGTTAAATACTTCTGGCCAGGCCTCCTCTTTCAGCTGTCAGCTATCTGGTGCTCCCTGAACTGTTCTCTAATAGGATGCTTATTTGAATGCCAAGGAAGAAGTCTCTCAATTTCCCCAAGACCACCACTAACATGAACGTCAAGGTGGTGGTAAGCTTTGTGCAAATGTAAGAGAATGTGTCTCTTCCCAACTTTGTCACTTGAGAGCCAGAGGAAGTATTCTTGTGCAAAAGGTTCTGTACGTTAGGATTTTCCAAATGAACATAACCAATAGGAGGTGTGTGTGTGTGTGTGTGTGTGTGTATGTGTATGTGTATAAAGACATTTATTATAAGGAATTGGCTTACACAATTGTAGAAGTTGAGAAGTCCCTGAATCTGTAATCTAAGGCCTATAAATCAGAATTGCTGATTGTGTAAATTCTAATTCAAGTCTGAAGGCTGGAGAAGACTGATGTCCCAGCTTGAAGACCGTCAGGCAGAAAGAGCTAATGCTCTTTCTCAGCCTTTTGATCAATTCAGCCCTTAAATGGTTTGGATAAGGTCCACACACATTGGAGAGAACAATGTGCTTTGTCAGTTTACAGATTCAACTATTAATGTCATCCAGAAAAATCCTCACAGACCCATTCAGAATAATGTTTAGCCAAAAATCTGGGCACCTGTGGTCTAGTCAAGTTGACACATAAAATTAATCATCACTCTTCCCTTGAGTTGCAGGATTTCTGCTTCTTATACCATGTTAACAACTTCTTGGACCTCAACATTTAACAACTCCATGAGAACACAAAATTTCCGTCTTTTTTCTAAACAAAGAGAAAAAATATTCATGCTTTTTTCTCAGATTAGAAATTATTTTCTTTCCTTAAGAAGCACTTACTAAAAGGATACAATTCTGCTTATAACTTATAACTATGTGAACACCTCCTATAGAGGTCTAGAAGCTAGACTTCTCAAACCAAATTTTTATCTCTAAATGGACCCAAACATGGTTTTCCTAGAAGAAAAAGAACAATTATACCTCATGGTGTAATAATATCATTTTGGAGTCTACCTCTTGGAGACTACATATTCCTGGACCCCAAACTCAGGTACGAAGACACAAGACTTCACTTAAATAGTTTCTGTGAGAACAAAGTATGCCCATGATGTCCTAGGAATGGAAACTCAGCCCTGAAACAAGAGCAGGGAAAATTTATTTCCTTTCTAAAAATCTGATGCAGAGGTTCATGATATTATCCTGCTAAAATGCCTTTAGATTTTGACTTCTACATACATAACATTTTAATTTTAAAGTTCATGGTGTCCTAAAATGCAGACATATTTTTTTTTACATAGAATGAAATAATTAAGAAAATGAAACATAATAGGATTTGCTTTCTCCTGGCAATATCTCTTGTCTGCTAGTCAACTCCAAAAGCAAAGCTGGAATCCAATCTTTATTTCTAGGCAGTCCATTTCTTAGATTATTTTTATTCTCTTATTGTCTCCTTCCTATTGTTTCAATTTTATATTAAGGTATGCTTCCCTGGATGGCTTCTCTTGAAAATTTTTCTTTACGTGATCACAGATACTTATAAAACTAGTCCACTGCTGATTAAAACCATAATAAATTTGTTCATAATGTCATTCAAAGATTATTACACTTGCCAAACTAACTCCTTAAACTTTGGAAATATGTACAAAAGAAAAGGACCTAACAAATCATTCACTGTATGTTCTTCATTTTATAAATTAGGAAACTGTAGCATGGAA
Source organism: Rhinolophus hipposideros (assembly GCF_964194185.1). Classification (NCBI taxonomy): domain Eukaryota; kingdom Metazoa; phylum Chordata; class Mammalia; order Chiroptera; family Rhinolophidae; genus Rhinolophus; species Rhinolophus hipposideros. The sequence goes on along the minus strand of NC_138051.1, from coordinate 8,194,564 downwards.
AGACTGAGACATGCCCAAGCCACCCAGAGACTAGAGAACTGTGGCTGCTTAAACTGCAAGAGTTCTGATTCCCAGTACCATAGTTTTCCCATGAAATATCATATTTGAGTATCCAGACCTTATGAAACGTGCTAAGGTAAAAGTGTTATTGTTAAATAAATTTGATATAAATAGAACTGCAAAGGATGAAGTCATCCCATTTATTGATTCTGAAAAATACGTAAAATAGCTAAGTTCATTTTAGATACAGAAACAATTTAAATTCAAATATCTCTTAAGCATTACTAAAATATTTTAAAAACAATTTCCATTGATGTGGCATGTATAACTGGAGAGTAAACTCTGGCAATTATTGTAAATGTGATATGCTGATAGAAATTTGAAATATATTTTAAAATAATTGACGTTGGAAAAACAAAAAGAAGTGAATGGATTATTCAATGATAAATGTTTAGATTTATATTACAAATTCAATCCTTCAAATATATAACAGTTTCATTTGCTGTAGTGAACTGCAAGTTCAGAAACAGAAAAAGGAAGGTGTTTCAGGAATAAGGAATAGGGCCCTAGTTTATTTTTAACAGCTAACAAATTGAAAAATATGATTGACATGCTAATAGCAATTAAGTCTCCACTATAACAGGAGGACACACCCAACCCACACAAGGGACACACCCAGAGCAACCAGCTGAGGTGATAAGGGAGATTGTGCCACTGGGCCACACAGGACATCTATTACATAGGCCACTCTACTAAGACTGGGAGACATAAGAGCTCTACCTAACACATAGAAACAAACACAGGTAGTCAGTCAAAATGAGAAGATAAAAAAACATATCCTAAATGAAAGAACAGAGCAAAGCTCCAGAAAAAGAACTAAACAAAATGGAGACAAGCAATCTACCAGAGGCAGAGTTCAAAACACTGGTTATAAAGATGCAAGGCTCTCAGGGAGAACTTCAACAAAAATATGGGAAACATAAAATAGGAGATAGAAAACATAAAAAATAACCAGTTAGAAATAAAAAATACAATATCTGAAATGAAGAATACATTAGAGGGAATCAACAGTAGATTAGATGAAGCAGAGGATCTGATCAATAATACAGAAGATAAGGTAGTAGAAAACATCCAAACAAAACAGCAAAAAGAAAAAAGAATCCAAAAAATAGGGACAGTTTAAGGAGACTTGAGACAACATCAAGTGCCCCAACATTCGCATTATAAGAGTACCAGAATATGAAGAGAGAAAGCAACGAACTAAAAGTTTAGTTGAAGAAATAATGATTGAAAACTTCCCTAATCTGGTGAAGGAAATAGGCAGTATACAATCTCAGGAAGTGCAGTCTCAAACAAGATGAACCCAAAGAGGTCAACATCGAGACAAACCATAATTAAAATGCCTTAGAAGGAGCAAGAGAAAAGCAGTTAGTTACCTACAGGGAGCTCCCATAAGACTGTCAGTTGATTTCTCAACAAAAATTTTGTAGGCCAGAAGGGATTGGCGTGAAATATTCAAAGTGATGAAAAGCAAGGACCTATCACCAGGAGGACTCTACCCAGCAAAACTAGTATTTAAAATCAAAAGACAGATAAAGAGTGTCTCAGAGAAGCTAAAGGAGTTCATCATTGTGAAAAAAGTATTACAAGAAATATTAATGGGACTTTAAAAAAATAAAAAATAAAAAAATATGAATAATAAAATGGTAAAAACTACATATCTATCAACAATTACTTTAAATGTAAATGGATTAAGTGATCCAATCAAAAGACATAGAGTGGCTGAATGGATAAGAAAACATGACCCAAATGTATGCTGTCTACAAGAGATTCACTTCAATTTGAAAGACACACACAGGCTGAATGTAAAGGGATAGAAAAAGATATTTCATAAAAGTGTAAATAGCAGTGACAAAAAAAAAAAAGCTTGGGTAACCGTACTTATACCTGACAAAATGACTTTAAAACGAAGGCTATAAGAAGAGAAAAAGAAGGCCCCAAAATTCCACTTCTGGGTATTTATCCAAAGAAACCCCAATCACTAATTTGAAAAGACATATGCATCCATATGTTCATTGAAGCACTATTTACAGTAGCCAAGATATGAAGGCAAGCTAAGTGTTTATCAATAGATGAATGGTAAAGAAGTGGTACATATATACAATGCGACACTAATTACTCATCCATAAAAAAAGAAGGAAATCTTGCCACTTGCAGCAACATGGATGGACCTAGGGGATATTATGCTGAGTGAAATAAGTCAGACAGAGAAAGACAAATACCATGTGATTTAACTTACACAGTGGTACCTCGGTTTTCTAACGTAATCCATTCCAGAAGACCGTTCAACTTCTGAAATGTTCAAAAACAGCCGACAGTTAGGCCTCAGGATCTTGTCTGACATGTTCGACTTTCGAGGCGTGTTCGAAAACCAAAGCATTTACTTCTGGGTTTATGGTGTTCATAAACCAAAGTGTTTGTCAATGGAGATGTTAAAAAACCGAGGTACTAATGAATATGGAATCTAAAAAAAACAAAATAAATGAACAAACAAAACAGAAACAGACTCAGATTCAGAGAACATTTTGATTGTTGTCAGATAGAAGGGGGATGAAGGGGGAAGGGATTAAGAGGTACAAATCTGTAGTTATGACATGGTCATGGGGATGTAAGTACAGCATAGGGAATATATAGTCAACAATATTGTAATGACTATATATGGTGTTAGGGGTACTAGATTTATTAGAGTGATAACTTCATAAGTTATATAATGTCTAATCACTATGTGTACACCTGAAATTAATAAACTGTTGCATGTCAACTGCAAGTGAAAATTTTTTTTAATTATTTAAAAAATAAAATGCATGATAGGTTCTCATATATTATCTTTTTTTCTGATAAATTACTTTTCCTCTCTTTTCTGGGAGCATTTATCAAGTCTGTCCTTTGCTTACCTAGAGGCAGGTGGGAAAGGCTACATTGTGAACTGAGAATGGCTGCCACCAGCACAAAGCTCCGCAAAAAAGCCAGGACACTCTGAGACCTGCTGCTACCTGCCAGCTCCTGTAAGTTTCAGCCACTGATAAAGCCTCCAGAGGTACACATGTTAGGTGAGGCAGGGTCTCAGTGAACCAGAAGGGTGGAGCAAGGGAGCTCACCAGGCCAATCAGACTCAGATGTGGCCTGTGGGGATTGGCTCAACATAGGAAAGATGGCTCCCAAATTCTGGCTGCACAGGAGGAGGGCTCCACAGAGTAAAAATGGGTACTGTCCCTCTAGTCCTTGCCCCAAAGTCACACAACTCAGTCTCTCCCCACGTATCTCCAACACCCCCAGTGTCACTGTCCCTCCACCGAAGTCCAGGGTGAGTGCCTGTATGGGCCCTTTAAGAGGATGTCTGGATTTCCCACAGCCTTTCATCCCATCCCATCCTCACCCCACTGTTTTTCACAGCCAGATGTTGTGGGGGCTCTTCATCCTGTCACCAGTACTTCAGGCTGTGGAGTCTGCTGTGGGAGGCTGGGGTCCCTTGCTCCTCTGTGGAGAACCTCTGTGGCCAAGCTATCCCTTCCAATTTTCATCCACCATACAAAGGTTTGGGGCTGGCCCATTTGGCATCTCTGGCCCTCCTATCAGTTTCAGCATGACCTTCTTCTTCCTCTTCTCCTTCTCCTTCTTCTTCTTCTTTTTTAGTTAAATTTATTGGAATGACAATGGTTGGTAAAACTACATAGGTTTCAAGTGTATGATCCTATGATACATCCTATATATATCTCACATTGTGCGTTCATCACCCAGAGTCAGTTCTCTTTCCCTCACCATATGTTTGACCCTCTTCCCCTGTTATCCTCTATATCCTTAGTTATAAAACTTGTGTTCAGCTAGACTTCAGATGGTTCTCCAGGTTGATTGTTCTATAATTTAGTTGTAATTTTGATGTGTTCATGGGATGAAGCAAGCACAGCATATATCTACTCCACCATCTTGGATCTCCTCAAAGTATTACTGTTGTTTGACCATAATGTAGGTTATGTTACCCTTGACATTTCATATTCTCATAAAGCGTACCCACCTTTTTTTTTTTTTTGTAAAAACACTGTTCTGACATTATATTCAGAACTAGAGGTTATATATATTTTCACTATAATTATTTCTTAGACTCCCCTATTATCAGTATAAATGAAAAAAGGAAGGAGAGTTTGTTCTTAAAAAAAAAAAAAAATCATTGAAAGTTGTCTAATGGAAAGAGAGGAAACATTCTTCTAAATAGACCCATCATGTGAAGGCCCTAGCAGCAAGTTAAGGAGTTGGGAGTTCTCCTTATAGGGAGAAAGGGACACAGTGGGAGAAGAAAAAGTGGTAGAATGGAATTTCTATGTCTGTTTGGTATAGCAATGCCATGATAGTCAACTTGTATATATAGGAATGTAAAAGAATATTGTGATGGGTTTTTTGAGGGTTCAAAGCCACTCAGTTCCATTCCCCTCCCCTCACTTACTTTCTAGGTTATAGAACATTACTATTTCCAATTTATGAGACTTAAGTACTAGCTGAGGGGCTTTCCCAACTCCTGTCTTAATCCTGCAGTTTTTCTACTCAGCATAGAGAACTTACATAAATCATGGTAGGAAATTAGAAGAGGTCCTAAGTACTTTTTCTCAAGTCACCATCTTATCTAGAATTTGTTTCTTTTAAAACAAATGGTGAACTACGATTGCTGGGATGAGAAGGGTCACACAAAAGCTATGCAGGCAATTTAAGTTTAGGTGTCTCAAAATACTGTAGTGCTACCTACATGAGTGCAGTAAAGTTTGTGTTAATCTTCTTTATATACAAGCTGTTTATTATCATCATTGTGTGAATACAATGAGCAATCAGCTTCTGTGATGGTGGGCTGCTTATGAGATGACTCATTTGTAAATACTGCAAGTGATTGTTAGAACACTGGCAAAGTCGCATCAGCCCTTCTTGCCAATCAAGTCTATAAATATCTCTGGCATTCTGGAGAATGAGTCTCCTGAACGTATCATCATGGAATGTTGACAGAAAATCCAGATTGCTACCCAAACTGTCTGGAATACAAATGAAGGATTTCCTATCTGGTTGTGCTGGAAAGAAAAAGAGTGTGTTGTATAATGCATATCAATGAATGAAAATATAAAACAATTTGAACTAGTTTAGTACCGAATCAGATTGTAGTAACACAAAATACACTGTGACAAGCATGTTTAATTAGAAAATTAATGTCATGAATTTGAGGCTGGAGGCCACAAACCTATTACTTGAGAATTCTTAGATTTCATTGCTGACATGTGGGTGGCCTGGTTCATATTCATATGGGCATATAAATTTATATTCACAATATTAATTACTATCACTGATTATTTGCAATTCAATTTCTTTTAAAATATGCATTGGCTGAAATTAGTGCTATTCAATCGGTAAAGAGGTACTACACATATACTAAATCCAATATATTATTTGTTTATATATAAAAATGCAGTGGTGTACCTTTGAAGGTTTTCCACTGTTTCTGACTTTGTAAAGACATTACTCATTTAGTGTTCAGCAGGTATGCTTTAATAACGGTATTCGTCAGGCATCTCTAGAGAAGCCGAATCAATAGACTATATGTAGATATAGAGAGATTTATTGTGAGAAATTGGCTCGCATGACTGTGGAAGTTCAGGGGTTATGCTTGAATAACTGTACTAGTCAGGGGTCTCTAGAGAAACAGAACCAATAGAGAGATTTGTTATGAGGAATCGGCTTGCATGATTATGGAAGCTGAGAGCTCCCATGATCTGCCATCTGAAAAACTGAGATCCAGGGAAGCTGGTGGTATAGGCTGAGAACTAGGGAACCAATGGTGTAAGATCTGGTCTGAGTCCAAACTCCTGAGAATCAGGAGCATTGTGGTCCAAGGGCAGGAGAAGAGCGATAACCCAGCTCAGCAGAGAGAGCAAATTCACCTTTCCTCTGCCTTTTTGTTCCATTCAGTCCTCAACAGAACATTGTTGGAACCATGTTAGTGACAGTGATCTTTAAAGTCTATCAATTCAAATGCTAATCTCTTCCAAAAACACTCTCCCAGACATACCCAGAAATCGTATTTTACCAGCTACTTGGGCGTTCGTTGTTTAACCTAGTCAAGATGATACATAAAATTACCTATCACAATAACTGGGAAGTTAAGAAAGTGTGTCATTTTGTGATTACTCATACTAAAACACATTGTTTCTTCTTTATCCTTATTATTTTTAAGTATCTCCCTCTCATCTATCAGTGCAGGTAAAAGAAGGAAGAAAAGAAAAAGTAGGAACGACAGTAGAAATAATACTGGTAACACCTTACATTAGTTGATCACTTATTAGGTGTTAGAGCATATGCTGGACACTGTATGTTGACTGGTCTCTTTAGTCTTCAAAAAACCCTACTATTTTTAGAAAATGTGAGTGAGTTTTAGAGACATCAATTAGCCCTAAATCCAGAGTTTCATTTTAAACTACTTTGCTATCCTAATGGGTAGACTTTCCACAGAGAGAATCACTTGCACTGCATAACCATATCTGTGTATGGCCTAACATTAATTTAGTTTGTCCATTTATTTCACATGTATCTATTAAATTCCATCCCTGTGACAGACTTATGCTAGATCAGATGGGTGCAGTAAACCAGATAAAATGTTATCTGACTTCATGGAGCTTAAAAGCCATTACGCTAATTTCAAATTATTAATTCATTTGTTCATTTTTTTTGATATATTTACCAACTTATTCAAAGTATGTATTATTAAGCATCTATAATGTTTCAATTACTATGTTAGAGAAATAAAATGTAAGGCAAAATCCCCTTTCCTAAAGGATTTCAAAGTCCAATGATACAGATAGACAAACTGTCAATTCTAAAAAAAAGAAAAAAAATGCAACGTGTGCTACAACAGCGGGGATGTGTATAGAGAGGGTTTCTTTATAAGGCTCAGAGAAAGTTGCTCAAAAGAAAAGGAAAGGAGACTTGTGGCTTCAATGGTGACTAGGAATTTGTTACACAAAGCTGGGAGAGGTAAGAATGTGTCAGGCAGAATAAATAATATATGCAGATATAGAGACAAGGGAGAAAAGGGTCATTAGAATGATATGGCTTGAAGGACAGGAGAGGAAGAGAGCTTCAAATCTTGAAGAGATTTTGCACCACAGTAAGGAATTTGTCCTTGAAATGACAGGCATAATTGATTTATATTACTAAGGGAACAGATATGATCAGCTCTGCATCATTGAAATCACTGAGGAGACGGGATTATATTCAAGGAAGGAGGTGTGTGTAGGTGCACGCTGGAGTTTGAGAAACAGGGAAAGGATCTATTGTAATTAGACCAAGTGAAAGAGGACTAGGGTTTAAAGACACTGCAATTAATTTATCTCTCGTGCCTTTTCACTGGGCCTAGAACAGACATAGATAAACAGTCTGACATGGAAATAAATCAAGCAAATGTTGAAACTGCTTCTGGCAAAACTGATTACATGTATCCAGTTAAATATATTTTTGCATAATATTGCCCTATTGCTTTCCACTTTAAAAGCCAAAACCATTATATCAGTCATTTATTTTATTAGACATCTTTAATGCAAATAATAAATAATACCTTACCAATTTCTTTTAGAATTGTGGGAAAGAAATAAAACTTTTTTGAAATAATTCTAAAATATCTGTAGGTAAATTTATAATAGCTAAAGCTTTGTGTTTAGTTAAAATAGCAGGGGATAATTTGTAGACTAGTTTGAAATATGTTGAAATATCACACCTTATTTGAAAAGATTTGTGGAAAATCACATATTTACCATTGCTTTATGAAATCATTCCATTATTTTGGTGTATTAAACAATTTTATTTCTATGACTTTTTTATTGAAAAATAATAGTTTCTATTAGGGCCTAATTGTTCAAGCAAATACCAGGTATATACATGATCAAATCTCTGCCTAATTATTAATTGAGGATTTACTCTGTGACAGCCCTATGGTAAACAAATATGCAAAGTCTTTCCCTCATGTAGCTCACATGTGAAGCTGAAAGTGCAAGAAATCAAACAATAAACAAGTAAGAAAACACCTCTCAGATAGGGACAAGTGCTATTTAGAAAATAAAACAAGTTTATACTTAGCAAGGGGCCAGGTATGGAGGAATTTTAGATAGGGCATGATGGAATCCTTCCTGGAGGAAGCATTATTGAAGCTAAGAAGTGAAAGACAGGGAGGCAGCCATGCTTAGATCTGAAAAAGAACATTCTGGGTGGAGAGATGGCCATAGCCCTTTTGATAAAAGAAAGCCAACGTGACTAGAGTGGAGAAAGCAGGAGAGAACACAGGGAGGTAAATGTGGGCAGCAGAGAAAGGAGCAAGTGGAGACTAGAGAGAGACAAAGACCATGCAGGACCTTCTCTGTTGATTTTATTCTAATTGCAACGGGAAACCATTAGCAAGGAAAAACATCATTAAATGTGGCTCATATCTATTTTCTTGGCTCTTTATACTAGTTTTACAATGCCAGCCTTCAGATTCAACTGTTATGAAGTAGTGAACAAAATCCAGAAAAGCTAAATCACTGTCATGACCAAAGTTTAATTACTATGATTTGTAATTTGGGCAGCTCACAGAGTAGATAGATAGAAAGTAAGTTCTGCCAACCTTATTTTGTTCCAAATAATTTCAATTTACATAGATATAGATATAGATATAGATATAGATATAGATATAGATATAGATATATAGATATGTGTGTATGTATGTGTGTGTGCACTTATGTGTGTATAAACACATACATATATATTTTTAGGGTTTTTTTAACAAGGTCATTTTTATCCTTAACTGTTTTATCCCTTAAACAACTCTCAAATTGTATCACTCAAATACATCTTAATTCATCTAATCACAAGCTCAGGATACTACAAAAAATCTCCATAGGTGGAAAAGGGAAGAAAATTCTTTTTGCTTCGCTTTCCTATTCTTACCTGCATCTTTGCTTGTCACCATCAAAGGACAATATCATTTGACTTTTTAACAGCTGGAGGAGCCCAAATAAGAAACAGGCCTCACAAATCCCCTTAGTTCCTTGCCTGCTGAGAGTGGCTCTTGTTCCTACTCCCAGGAAACCCTCCTACACATACAGGTTTAGATTTGACACCTATAATAATACAACTGCAGTCATGCCTTAGGCAGCAAACCCTTAGAAAGCATGAAAGAACACAGACTTATTTTTCCTTACTATTAAGGGTACAGCTTGCTGCTTACATTGCTCTTTCTGACACCTACTGCCCAGCCCTGAGTTCTGCCTTCCCTGCCCCATCGTAGCTCTCACCTACGGAGGAACAGCAGCCTGGGAAAGGGGGTGGTCAATATCCACTTTCTGTTTGAGTTATTGTTGCTTTTTTTCTCCGTTTCCTCAATGTACAAAATAGTACATTGTATGCTGGCCTTAGTGCATATGAGTCTCTCTGTTAAAACAAGATTAAAGGACGTTTCTCTGTCCTTCTGACTGAGAAAGGTGGCTGTATCCTTCCACTGTATACTCAGAAAATAACCAGAGTTATCAAATTAAAGGTGTCCTAATTACTTTTGTTATTATAAGGTGACAATTTAACATTATCCTTGTGACTCAAAATTGAGAATTGATCCATTTTCCATAGTCTTTTAACTCTAAAAATGCTAAGGAAACTATCTTAAAAAATGAGTTTTGCTAACATGTTTTACGTATCATTTCCCTCCATATTTACAAAATAGAATATGCAGGTAGTTTATTATTATTATTATTATTATTATTATTATTATTATTATTACTATTACCAATACTTTAATGTATAAATTATTTCATTTAATGATAACTTGAAGCATGAAATATATTTTTAATTCATGAAGTATATTTATCCAGCAAGTATTATGTTTTACATATGAAAAAAATACCTGAAAAGAGCTAGTGATTTGATGTTTTACTCATTCAGTGAATAGAGGTTGATTTTCAGAACAGTACTGGTAAATTTAAATATTGAATTTTTAAAAATATTTTTGTGCAAATTGAGTGAGCTATACAGTTATTTCCTTTCTTAGAACTCATAAGAGAGTGGAAATTCAACAGTAATGTAATACGGCAAAGAAATTGTAACTGGTGGCTTTCCAGTCTCCAGTTAGAATCCTGTCTTAAAAGTGAGCTTTTGCGTATGCAGTGAGTTTGAAGATGTACCTGGTATGGCGTTAGTCTAAATTATAACGTATTCTTCTCCTGGAAAGAAATTGATGAGATCTACAGAATACAGAAGATAATTTGTTTTTGTATTGCATTTCCTTGTTTTATATAAGAATAATACTTTTCAAGGACAATCTAAAAGTATAATTTTGATTTATCAAAATTACAATAATAATTGCATTTGGTCAAAGATCTTTTTAAGTTTCATGAGATCAAGATCACTTTTACTTTTATAACAAAATAATGAAAACAAAATGGACCCATCTAGAAATTTTGAGTGATTTTGGCCTGGTCCAAAAGAAAGCCATGATTGTCAGGTCTAGGCAGTAAAAGTGCCTTGGACACGAAGATATTCTTACACATAAGAAATACGAAAAGCTTAGTAAAATGTTTCTGCATATGTTCCATCATAAGTGGGATGAACAAAGAACAGGATACCTCATCAATTGAGGCAGCAGTGCCTGGGCCCTCACTACACTTCGCATAGCCAATCTCAATCATCTGGATCAGGTAGCCTTCCACTCAGGTCAATACAATTATGATGAGAAAAATCCTCATACAAGTAAAGAGTAACGAGAGGGGAAGCAGTAACACATTATCTTGTCAGCTCCATCTAAGAAGTTTGCACAGCAAAAGGAAGTTGAGATTATAAACAGGTTTTAGGTTATGGATGAAATTGATAACTGATGGAATATATTTTTTATCCTACTGGCTTAGTTGGTCTTAGTGTCAATAAATCAGTCATTCCAAATCCACCATGCTTTACTTCCTCTAGTGTCAATGTGTCTATCAGAGGGATCTTCAAATAGGAAAAGAAAGAAATGGGGGCCCGTGTGAGTGGACTGCAAGTTCTAGTGCCTTAGCTGTAGTCTCCTACCTCTCAGTATCATCAGAGAAGGCAGAACCCATCTAGTAGGAGTATATCCAAGGATCAGCAGGTTGACCCTCAGAGTTGTTAGCACAAGAAAACTAAAAACAGACTTGCATACATTATTAAAAGTTGTAGAACAATGAAGAACACTTACAAAATGGAAATTGAAAGCTATTTCATGTATTGCTACATTTTGATGTTCATAGAATATTTAGAAATCCCTAGTTTTGATTTAAGAATGCAATGATGCTCACCATAAGTCTTTGAAAGAAAATGCATCATTGAGCCTCATACTCAAGGTGAGATGTCTTATTGATGATAACACGCATTATTTTAAATTGTCATGGTGTATCTTGCTGGTGATGGGACATTAAAGGAATAACGAAGAAAATGATTTGCCTGGGGTCACACACATCAGTAGAAATTATGGGGGAAATCCTATGTTTTGCTGCTAAGTATTCCATTAGAACCACGAAAGCATGTTCTTTCCCACATCATTTTTACTAGCAAGTAATAAATATATTCCTTACTTCATACACAAGCTAAATTCTTGATGAGGTTAATTTTCTTCACTACATTAAATCCTCTGTAAATGATCTGAAGTCACTGCTCTCTGACAGCAGTTCAGTAGTTTATTTCAGTGATCACAGTCCAGTTCCTAGTATTAATGTGACTACATCATGAAAGCTGTCAGGAAAATTGATATTAATGAGAGCCCTTGCTGGAAAACTCAGGACAAAGGCCAAATGTAAAATTCTATGGACAGTGAACTCTGTCTTAACTTCCATAGGCTTGTATGCCTTCTTATCATAATTAAAATGCACCAGCAGAAATATTTTACCATGAACACATATTGCACATTTGGAAAACCAGAAGAATTAAATGTGTCGTGTCAGAGGCTTTCATCTCTCATGGTACATGCTTCATTCAATAGACATTCTTCTGTATACACTTGGTCAAACTAAAACTTCACTGACAGCAAGAACAAAGAACAGTTAAGAACACTTTGAAACAAGGGTAGTTTGTGAATTAAACACATGACCTCTTACATCCCCCTCACAGACATGTGCAGTATAAAACTTCAAAGAAGAAACAGAAGCTTGTCTCTTATACAAATATTAAGGAAACGAATTAACAAGCACAGAACATTATATATACAGTCCTCTATAACCTACTCTTTCCACAGCTACTAAAAATGATAATTAGGCGATTAGTCATTCTCCTGCAGGGGTTGAAGTGTGTTTCTGGCCTTCCAAGTTGGATTATAGAAATAAATTGTCCTGGAGAAATCACCTGTGTAAAAACTTAACCACTGTCATTTCCATGAGAAGATGATTTTCAAGTGCTAAAGTATTTTACAATATACTCTAGGAAAATAATATTCCCATAACATAAGGACTACCTATATTAGTTCTGCCTCTCAACAGTTTAAAATGTCAACAACTTGTTCTTCCATCAGTAATTCATTTGCCATCTGTTTATAACCATATTTTGTATTCATGTGCATTGCTTCTAAGACAGTGATCTTAGTCTATGGCTACTGAGCCATAAACTTGTGGGTGTGCAGGTGGATATTTTGGGATAAGAGCATTAGGGGGGCTTGGTGTTAAAAAAGGGCCCTCAAATTCTTACAAAATTCTTACCAGACATTGTCATTAGAAAGAGTTAATATAGTTCACATGGAATTCTTTTCCTGGTTTTCAAGTATAATTTGGCTTAATTCAATGCAAACTCATATGACAATGTTCAACTTTTTAGCGACACTTTACTCTAACAAGACTATCGATTAATGAAAGATACTTCTGTGTGAGATGTCGAAAACATTTTGTCATTATCCATGTTTTAGGACATTTTGGGAATTCCTGCTCTATGTTAGTCCAAACTATGCCTTCTAAATTATACTCCAGTTTCTCTAACCTGGTACCTCATTAAAACAACATTCTATGTATCAGCAATTTCACTATATTAACATCCCTTCAAAATTAATATCTGGTTTGGAGTTTACTGTTATATATTCTAGTATTTCTCTAATCTGATTTTGAAATCATATATTCATTTAGGATAAAAATTTATTATTTCAAATCCTCTTTTAAAAAAGCAATAATCCTTAGGTAGTCCTGAACGTCAGTGCAATCAAAAGTTTTCTTCCTAAACATTAGTAGGTACAATATGAAAGCAAGACAATCACAAAAATGAAGAAAAGCCATACAGAAATTGGAGGCAAGACTTCTAAAATGTGGAGAATACAATTTTGAAATTTTTTTTAAATCTCTACAAAGTTTAAAGAAACTCTCTGAATCTTCACTCTTGAAAATTACAGAAGTTCTCAAGAAAACACTTTTCACCTACAACTATCTTAACGTCTTTTAAAGATGACCAAAACTTTCATTTTTGACTCTGTCTTTCTCTAATTGTTTGCCTATCTGATAGAATGTATACTTTCCCTGATCTTACTTTCCAATTTAAACAGAGCAACAAGAAAACATTGGGTATAAAATTATCCAAGCCTTTCAACATACATAATATGATTATTATTAATATCAATAGATGATATATACGTGTACGAAGACATTTCTGAAGAGATGAATTGCTTTCTAAAAGGACAAGTACAAATGGCAACTGTCTTCACAATTGGCAGTAAGTCAGCTTTCTCTCTTTTATTTGCTATACTCAGTCTATGTCAGAATGACTCAAATTTAGTTTCCACTTAAATAACATTTCAGGAAACAAATCACATTAGCTTGATGAGATTTCTTTTTACTTCATAGGACTGTTTTTCAAAATTACGAATTGCCTGTCTTGACACTAAGGCATCCATGATGATAAACTTGGCTGTTTACTCAATTATTTCTTTCCAAAATTAGAAACTTCAAAGTACTTTCATGTTTAAATGACTAGCACTCCAGTAACACTGCTGATCAATCATTTCAAGCTAATGATTAAAAACAGTAAATGTTCCTCTACTCTCCATAACTGCTCTAAAGAATGTGTCAGGCACTGCAGACTCTATTTATTGTCTCTGCATTTTAACATGGGCCACCAAGTATGAGGCAGCATAGATAAAACATTGTTCAGGGCTTTTACATTCTTTACTTAATGTTTGCTTTGAATGGTTTTAAAAATGGCTATTTCTCAATTACACTATTTTATTTAGTAAGCCATGCTCTTTTTAGATTTGTTATATCCTAGGAAAAAGTTGTGTACTTTAACAAGCTGCATTTTCATGATGCTGGACAGCTGAGAGAAGGTAATTTTCTAAATGGTTCCGAAAGTTACTTCATTACTCATAGAGAATAATGTGTGTAGAACAAAGTGTGAAGAATTGATTCATCTCATTGTGGAAGCTGTAATCTAGATATTAGACAAATTAATTCACTGTACTTAAAATTTGAAATTATTAATTCAGTCCAAAAATGATAATGGTTGTTTGTTTAAATGATACAAAATAGCAATGAGCTACCTGGCTTGAATATTAAATTTTCAATAGATTGTTTTGTTATACTAGCAGTTTCTTATGTCTTATAATTTAACAACTTACTTTTGAGCCATTTCTTGATATCAAGATGGAAAAAGAACACAAGATGTACATAATTTGCTCATCAACTGGCTACTCTTTCTCAATTACATTTCCTAGTTCCTTTTTCTCTTTCCACCATATTTAAATAAATGCTCCAGAGCACAGTCGTCCTAGGTCTTTTCTATCTACACTCTTCCTAGGTGATCTAATTCTATATCATAGACTTACAGTTCAACCAGCTCTCAATTTAAAACACCTATGTTCAATTTACAACTCAATACGTGTTTATTTTATTCTTTGTCCTTTTACTTTTAAGAATTATTTTAGTAAAGATATTAGCCCTTTGTCTGTGGTATAGGCTATGAATAAGATCTACTAGTTTGTCAGTTTTCTTTTGATTTCATTTATGATTAATTTTGCCATGCATATTAATATAATTAATCTATCACTCTTTTGTTGTCTCTGGACTTTTTTGTCAGAATTAGAAAGTCTGTTCTTATACTATATTTAAAGAGTAGTACACTCAGATTTCTTCTAGCGTTTGACTTTATTCTTGCTTTGAGATCCGTAATCCACTTAAAGTTTATTCTTACATATAGTGTGAGATATGAGTCAAATTTTATCTATGTGGTGGCAGTTGTCTCAGGATTATTGAAAAATCTGTCTTTACCTCAGGGATTTAAGATACCACCTTTATCATATTCTAAACTTCTGTATGTTCTGAGGTTCATTTCTAGAGTTTCTATTCTATTCCAATTATGTATTTTTCTATATGTGAGGCTACCTCACAATTTTAATTTTAGAGGTAGTATAGCATGTCTTAGTGTAGGACAGAGGTAGCCCTCTTTCAGATATTTTTTTTAATTTCTTGATTATTCTTTCTTTTTAAAATGATTTTTAATATTGCTTTATTTTTATTTATTTATTTATTTATTTATTTATTTGATTTTTAAAATTTTTAGGTCTGGAGGTCAGGTTTGTCCCCCCCCCCAGCTTTATTGAGATATAATTGACATATACCATTGTGTAAATTTGAGGTATACAAGGTGATGATTTGATATATATATATACAGAGGGTGCCACAAAGTGTATACACGTTTTAAGAAAGGAAAAATCTATTAAAATTGTAATACTCAATATATACCAATAACAAAAGATGAATGAACCTGAAACTAATTAAAAAATGTTTAAAAAAATAATATTGTGATAACATTGCTCAGTGACAAATGATTACCAGAATTAGTGGGGCAATCACAAATGTTGAATCACTATATTGTACTCCTGAAACTAATATAACAATATAAAATTCTATACTAACTGCACTTAAATTTAAAAAAATGTAAGAAAGATCAATGGATTTTAATATTCAGAATAAGAAAAATTCATTGATATAGTTTCAGAGTCCACACTGCAACTAACCTTTAGAAAACCATGAGTTGTTGCATTTCAGTGTAACCTCAAAGAAGAATATCCACAATTATATGAAAAGGTTATTAAAATACTTCTTCCTTTTCCAACTGTGTATCTTTGGCCAGACATTCTTCACAGACCTCAACCAAAATATATTACAATCGACTGAATGCAAAAGCAGATATGGTAACCTAGCTGTCTCATGTGTTGAGCCGTACAGATTTGAAAAAATAATGTAAATGTGCCATTCTTCTCCCATTTCTTTTTGTTTGGGGAAATATGGTTATTTTTCTTTAAAAATTGTTCTTTGTATTAATGTATAATGGGTTTATTACTTGTAAGTGAATTAATAAATTTTTAAAAACTTAAAAAAAACCTAGATGAATAACAGATTTAACTTCTGCAATTACAAGAGGTGCTCAAAGTGGTTACTATCAGCATCCAGACACTTCTGATTACAGCCAACTATTGCTTGAGCAACATTGACCATCTCTTAAAATGTGTATACATTTTTTTGACACTCCCAGTTATTATGAAACAATTACCACAACAAGGTTAGTTAACATTTACATCACTTCACATAATTACCATATTTTGTGTGTGTGTGTGGTGAGAAATTTTAAGACCTACTCCCTTAGCAAATTTCAAGTATACGATACAGCACTGTTAACTTTAGTCACCATGCTGTGCATTAGATAACCAGAACTTGCTCATTTATGACTGGAAGTTTGTACTCCTTGATCACCTTCACCCATTTCCCCATCCCCCCTCCCCACATACACAATTTGTACCTGGCAATCACCAATCTACTTTATGTTTCTGTGAGTTCAGTTATTTTAGATTGCACATGTAAGTGAGACCAAACATTCTCTATCTGACTTATTTAACATAGTATAACACCCTCAAATTCAGGATCATCCATTTGGTACAAATTTGGCAAGTTTCCTTCTTTTTAATGGCTGAATAATATTCCTCTGTGTGTGTGTGTGTGTGTGTGTGTGTTTACCACTTTGTCTTTATCTGTCTAACCATAAACAGACACTTAGATTGTTTCCATACTTTGGTTATTGTGAATAATGCTGCAAACATGGGAATGTACATATCTCTTAGATATCCTATTTTAATTTCCTTTGGATATATGTCTAGATTGATGAATGATACCACAGTTCTATTTTTAATTTTTAAAGGAATTTCCATACTGTTTTCTATAGTGGCTGTACCAATTTACCTTCCCACTAACAGTGCACAAGGGTTTCCTTTTTTCCACATCCTCACCAACAGTAGTTATTTCTTATACTTTTTTTAACAGTCCCTCTAACAGGTGTAAGGTGATATATCATTGCGGTTTTAATTTGCATTTAAATGCTGATTAGTGATGTTGAGCATCTTGTTAAGTACCTGTTGGCCATTTGTATATCTTCTTTGGAAAGTATCTGTTTATTTTCTCTACCCATTTTTTAATAGAATGACTTGGATTTTTGCTACTGAGTTGTATGAGTTCCTTATGTATTTTGATATGAAACCCTTATCAAATATACAGTTTGCAAATATTGTCTTCATCCATAAGTTGTCTCTTAATTTTATTGATTTGTTTGTCGTTGTCGTGCAGAAGCTTTTTGGTTTGATATGGTCCTTCTTGTTTATTTTTGCTTTAGTTGCCTTTTGGTGTCAAATCTAAAAAGTCATTGCCAAAACCAATGTCAAGGAGCTTTTTTTCCTATGTTTTCCTCTAGGAGTTTTATGGTTTCTGGTCTTATATTTGGGTCTTTAATCCATTTTCAGTTAATTTATTATTGTGGTTTAGAATAGGAGTTCAGTTTTATTCTTTTGCTTATGGATATCCAGTTTTCCCAACATCAAACATTGAAGATATTGTTCTTTTCCCATTGTGTATTCTTGGCTTTCTTATCAAATATTAAATAACCATATATGTGTGGGTTTAATTCTGGACTCTGTGTTCTGTTCCACTGTTCTATGTATCTGTTTTTATGTCAGTACCATATGGTTTCATTGCTATAACTTTGACATGTAGTTTGAAGTCATTAACTGTTATACCTCCAAATTTATTTTTCTTTCTCAAGATTGCTTGGACTATTCAAGGTATTTGGTGGTTCCACACAAATTTCAGAATTCTTTTACTATTTTTTTTAAAAAAAGTGTCATTGAAATCTTGGTAGCAATTGCGTTAAATCTATAAATGGCTTTGGGTAGTATGGACATTTAAAAAATATTAATTATTCTAATTCATGAACAAGGAATATCTTCCCATTTATTTGTATCTTTTTCAAATTCTTTCAACAATGCCTTCTAATTGTCAATGTTCAGATCTTTCACCTACTTGGTTAAATTTATTTATAAGTATTTTATTGGTTTTGATTCTATTAGGAATGAAATTATTTTCTTTATTTTTTTCAGAAGTTTTGTTGTTAGTGTATAGGAATGCTACAGATATTGTGTGTTGATTTTTAATATATTGCAACTTTACTGAATTTATTGGTTCCAACAGTTTTTTGATGGAGTCTTTAGGTTTTTCTATATCATGCTATCTACAAACAGATATACTTTTACTTCTTCTTATCTGCTTTGGATACTTTTTACTAATTTTTCTTGTCTGATTTCTCAGGTTAGGACTTTCAGTACTAGGCTGAATAGGAGTGGTCACATTTTTCTTGTTCCCAATCTTAAAGGAAAAGGGTTCAGCCTTTCACTAATGGGTATGGTGTTAGCTGTGGGCTTGTTGTATATTTATTATAGAACTTTATTGTGTTGAGGTATATTTCTTTTATACCCAATTTGCTAAGGGTTTTTATTATAAAAGCATGTTGAATTTTATCACTGCTTTTTCTGAATCTATTTAGACGATCATTGGATGTTTATGTTTAATTCTATAATGTGGTGTATCACATTTATTGATTTGCATACGTTGAAACATCTTTGCATCCCAGCGTTAAATCCCATTTTATCATGGTAGACGATCCTCTTACTGTGCTGCTGATTTCAGTTTGCTTGTATTTTGCTGAGAATTTTTGCATGTATGTTCATCAGGGATATTGGCCTGCAGTTGTTTTTTTTCAGTGTCGTTATCTGGCTCTGTTATCAGAGTAATGCTGGCTTCATAAAATGTGTTTGGGAGTGTTCCCTACTATGCAATTTTTTGGGCAGTTTCACAAGAATTGGCATTTATTCTTTAAGTGTTTGGTAGAATTCACCAGTGAAACCATCCTGTCCTGGGTTTCTTTCTGTTGGTTGGTTTTGACTAATTCATTCTACTTAATCATTATTGTTCTGTACATATCTATTTTTTCACAATTTAGTCTTGGTAGGTTGTATATTTCTAGGAATTTAGCCATTTCTTTTAAATTGGCTACTTGTTGACCCATAATTTTTTAGTCTCTATGTTACTTTGTATTTCTATAGTATCAGTCATATTGTCACCACTTTATTTATTTGAGTCCTTTCTCTTTTTTCTTGGTTAGACTAGCTAAGGTTTGTCAATTTTATCTTTTCAAAGAACCAACTCTTATTTTTACTAATCTTTTCTTTAGGTTTTCTCTTCTCTATTACTTTAACTTCTACTCTAAGCTTTAATATTTTCTTCCTTCTCCTAATTTTGAGCTTAGTACATTTTTGTTTTTGTTTTTCAGTTTTTTGATGTGCAAAATTTGTGTATTTGAGCTCTTCCTTTTTATCTAACGTTTCTTAGTGCTCAGGCAGGGCTGTAGGCTGTGCTCTGAGATTAATAGGGGTTGCCTCCTGTGTCCTGAAGTTAAACAGAGGTAAAGTTCCGGCCAGTCTTTTTGCTCAGGCAGAGCCTTTTTCTGTATCCTGCAGTTGGGTGAAACTGGAGACTGTGCTCTGTGGTTGGGAAGGGTTCCTTCTCAGATGAGCTACAGACTATGCTCCACAATTGGGGAGGGTTGCTGGCTTTGCACATTGCCTGAGTGAGGCCTCAGACTGTCTTCAACAATGGGGCAAGAACTTAGGCTAGGATTAGCTAAAGACTACAGATATAGGCTGGCCTCTGAGACTGCCCTGGGTCACTGTTGAGCCCTCCTGGTTATGGGTAGTGGGGGTAGGGGCTTTGCTCAGCAATTGAGCAGGGTTGCTAGCTTGGTTCCCTGCCTAAATGGGGTTGTAGTATGGACTCCACAGCTGTCTTGGTTCTCTGACCAGGCTTTCTGGTCAGGTGGGACTGGAGGCAGTATTCGGAAGTTGGGCATTGTTGTGCATTTACTTCCCTGCCCAGGCTGGCCATGGAATATGCTCTGGTTGTCTGCCGTCTGTTACCATGCTTCCCAGTGGGGCAGGACTGTAGATTAGGCTCACCAGTTGGATGGGGCTTTGAACTTGCTTCCTTGCCTAGTGGGTAATTAAATGGGTTCCACAGCCAGTATGACTCATTGACTAGGGACTCAAGTCAGGCTGAACAGCCAATGATGTTCCCCGGCCCAATGGGGCTACCAGCTCATCTCGGCAGGTGGGCAGAGCCAGAGGCTGGGATTTCTCTTGGATTGCTGCTGCAAGCAGGAAATTTGGTCCACAAAGAAATGAGCCCTGGTTTCAGTAAACCTGAGCCAATTTTCTATCCCTACCTGAATTCCAGTGGCATGGACCTGCAGGTTCCCCCAATGACCTCCATGAAGTGGACCTGTGAGAAACCTCCCTCAAGGGTGGGAAAACAGGACATTCACCTTGTGCTCTCCTTTCCCACCAGATAAACTGTAGGCCCAGGGGACATTCTAGATGTAGTATCAGCCTGGGGGAGGGATGATGAGATCAAAGTGAAACAACTCCTCTTACCCTTCTAATGTGGTCCTTCTTGGTCTCTGTGGTCCAAGCAGGTGCTTTAGCCTCACCCCTGGTTGTGGGTGTTTCATAAGAGTGTCTTATCATTGAATAATTGCTAGTTGGTCTTTTTGTGAGGGGAACTGAATTTGGGAATGATCTGTGTTACCATCTTAAGATTTCACCCTTTTTTGGCTATTTTTACACGTTTATATTTCCTGATAAATGTTATTATCATTTTGATTTATTCCCCAGAATAGTTTGTTGGCATTTTTATCGGTACTGTATTGACCTTCTCTCTTATACAGCCACATGGGGATAAGGGATCCCAGAATCATGTACTTATGAATGTTTCCTGTACCAAAATTAACTGTGTTCATGTCTCTCTTAATTAAACTCTGAGATTAAGGGTAGGTTTCATGCCTTTTCAGTACTATGAATAAAATAACAATTGACATAGTGGGTATCTTTATCTTGTTCCTGATTATAGTCATCTTGTTTCCTGTGTTTCTCCATTAAAGAGAATATTGAAAGTTCTGAGTAAGATAAAATAAGCAGTTTCATCTGGTCTCTCCCACTGAAAGAAACCATAAAACCTGGACAGAATGCAAAGAAAAGCTATTTAATGCCATATGCAAATAAACAAATAATTGAGTCTCAACCTTAACCCTACACTTTATACAAAAATTAATTCAACATACATCACAAATCTCAATGTAAAGAAAACAATTATAAAAGTATTGAAAATAAACATTAGAAAAAATATTTGTGTGGTGGTGGGTTAGCTCAATTGGTTAGAGCATGGTGCTAATAACACCAAGTTTGCTGGTTCGATGCCTGCATGGGCCACTGTGAGCTGCGCCCTGCTTAAAAAAAAGGAAAAAAAAAAGGAAAAGAAAAGATATTTGTGACCAAACATTAATCAAAGAGTTTTTATTCATGACACCAAAGCACGATCCATAAACACCTTCTCCCTAAGGTCTTTATAGCATAATCCAGGGATCTTGTTGGTTGTTGGTTGGTAGGGAAGGATTGTGATTTTATGGACAATTTTGCCCTGTAGCACCCTATAATTACCTTCTTATTTTTCTTTTCCTCTTCACCATCTTATCTCTAAAGGGTGCTTTTACCTTCCTTTCTTTTTATCTCCCCTAGAAGCTATGCCTTTCGAAATACTCCTTTTAAGTATCTCTTATCCCTTTAAATGACATCTGCCCTTATAAATCACACTTGCAACTTTAACCAGTGCCTCCCCCTTTAAATTGTATAGACTTCAAAATCTCTTCTCTATAGACTGTGCCCAGATCTGCCCAGACACGTTTCCAACATTTTCAGGTTTAGAATGGATTTAATATTTTTGGTGCCTATTGAAAATCAGCTTTAGGCTTCTCTAAAGCTCATCTTTCTCTTATGGCTTCCCCACAGTTTTCTCATTCTGCTTTTGCTTGCACCAAAGCTTTGTCCCTGGGCAACAGTCACATGGTGGTCTGAGAGGTCCTGCATGGGAATTTGGTGTTCCTTTCTCTTTCTACTCACAGGTATTTATAATTTCAGCATTCTTTGTCTTCCAAATCTCACATAGGCATAGTTTTACATATGTTCTCGTACCTGCCCCTAAAAAAAGGAGAGTCTGTGAGAAGGATCCTTTCAGGAACTTTGCTTCACCTTTGTGCTTACACCTTATGTCTCCCTGTTTGGCCCCAAAACATGGCTGGCCAGTCAATGACAGGTAAGATTCCCCACAGGGGTAGGGGGACAACCCAAGCCAGACACAGCCACATGGGGACCATCTGAGGAACTTGCGGGGTTGATAGAGGTGGGTACAGCCCCCCACCTTCCCCTGGCTAAGGAGAGCCTCTGCCTCTGTGGCTGCATTCCTTCCCACAACCTGCATGGGAAGTGTCTCAATGATGTGCTCTCCATCTATTCATATGCATAAACGTTTTGTCCCTTGGGGAGGTACATACATCCTGAGACTTACGATTCTGCTGCCTGCAGGCAAGGGTGATTGGTTTGAATCAGTTTCCTATTATAATGTATGGGATTCACAGATCTTGAGATTGACAAGCTTCACTTCCCTTACTTCTTCATCTAATAAAAGCTATGTGTTGACCTGATTTGGGGCTCAGCCCTTGAGGCTGGAGCCCCTTGGCCCCGCTTGCACACAATTCTTGGCTGCTGTCTTTCTTAACTCTACAATTCCCTCCACACTCTCCACAACTTTTGTCGTGCAGAACGCAACATACATACACTTACTTTTCACTTTTGATATTTTTAATAATAAAAAAAGACAACTGAATACTTTTCATCTGGAGAGCAAAATTTTAGAGATACATAGCTCTTTTACAACTATTGTCCTTAGCTACCAAGAAATATTGTTGAATTCAATAGCCCAGTATGTTGGTAAGGATTTTTTCATCTACATTCATAGCAGAGATTGACTTCTAATTTTACTTTCTAATAAGGTACTTATCAGATTATCGTGTCAGATTTGTTCTGGTTTTATAAAATGAAACTCCAAAGCTGAGGCAGAATAGGCACAACATGAGCTTAAAAACTTTGTTATTCCAGAAGGTAAGGAAATGCTAAAATAACAACAATAATAGGGGCATACTAAGGATACAGAATGCAGTTCTTAAGTGACACATACAAGCCAAATCTTGGACAATTTCAGCAACATAAGAATCCATGAGTATGTAGTGATTATAAACAAGCAGATAAATGAATAGATAAAAGGTGGATAAAAAGAGCTTTTTGTAGTAGAATGCCAATTGGAAGCTTCTAAATGTGATGGGATTGGAAATATATTGTTTTGTAACTACAATAATAAAGATTGGTTCAGGTAAGAATTATTAACAGTTGCTAAACCTAGAAGGATATTTTTTTATGAGATACAGTATATTTGAATGGTCTGAAAGTGTCTTCCCAGTGATTCCTTATTAGTTTAAAGGAAAAAAAAAAAACAGTAACTACAAAGTGAAGAAATATGACACCTTTACTGGGTGAAAAAATTAATATCAACAGTGAGAGGCAATTGACATTGTGTGCTTCCTGATGTGATCCCCTTGAAGGACACAACATCATATAGACCAACCTGAAATGAAAAACACAAATTGAATTGTGACAAATAATTGCACAAATCCAAAATAAGGATATTTCTATTTTAAAAAATGAAAGTGGGAAATGTACAATACAATTCTAAAACATCGTATTATAAAAGAGAACAAGGAAGCTAACCAGATCACTTGAATCTTGACAAAAGTTCTCAGGGTTCAGTCTAGCTTACACTAGCAACGATAAAGCCATTTCAGCATTATTAAGAAAAATAACTGTAACAGAGTGAAGCAAATAAAATATGTTTAAATCCATGAGTCCTAACAATTAAAAATAATTGTTCACAACTCAAAGGTGCTAATAAAGTACCATTTTAGGCATAGGCACTTTAAGAGGAAAAAACACACATTTATCTTATTTTCCCTATAAAAATTACCACTGTAAAATTCAATAGTAAATTAAGGATGTTTCTTCCTATAGAAGTATTCTACCTAATAAATGAAAAAGGAGTTATCAGTTTAGACTGTTTCACAACTACTGCTAGCATAATGGATCCAGGTTATGATTCAAAGGCTGTTAACCAAAATATGAAAGAACCATATATTTTGTGCTGAAGATAGAACACACCCACCACTAAAAAAATAGTCTTGCCAAAACACTTGGGTCTGTATCTTATCAAGCTGCTAAATCTTTATAACAAGATGTTTTAGGATCATATTGCTAAACTACAGAGGACAGAAAAACAATTTAAAAATGTACCATGGGATGCAATCAACAAAATCCATTAAATGGGAAACACTACAGGACAAGTATCTTGTTTTCTTTAACAAAAAGAGGAAGGAAAACATGATGAAAGTAGAACCTATAGAACTAAAGAGGTTTAAGAGCTATATCAAACAGTAGTTATGTGTGGACCTCATTTTAGTTATATCCAAAATCATTTAACTTTTATTTTGTGACATTTTAAAAGATAATTTGAGGAAGTATTAGCCACAGCAATCAGACAAGAAAAAGAAATAAAAGGCACCCAAATTGGAAAGGAAGAAGGAAAAGTGTAATTTTTTCAGATGACATGACACAATATATATATAACCCCAAAGATTCCACCAAAAACTATTAGAACTAATAAATGAATTCAGTAAAATAGCAAGATACAAAATTAATATTTAGAAATCACGTGCATTTTTATACACTAATAACAAATTATCAGAAAGAGAAATTAAGAAAACAATCTCATTTACAATTGCATCAGGGGAAAAAAAACACCTAGGAATATATTTAACCAAAGAAATAAAGGATTTGTACTGAGAAAATTATAAGATATTGAAGAAATTGAAGAAGATACAAATAAATAAAAGCATATACCATATTCATAGATAGGAAGAATTAACATTTTTCAAATGTCCATATTACCCAAAGCAATCTGTAGATTCAATGCAATCCCTATCAAAATACCAATGGCATTTTTCACAGAACTGAAACAAATAATCCTAAAATTTATATGGAACCATTAAAGACCATGATTAGCCACAGCAATCTTGAGAAAGAAGAACAAAGATGAAGGTATCACAATACCTGATATCAAACTATACTACAAGCCTATAGTAATAAAAAGCAGCATGATACTGGCATAAAAACGCACCCACATAGATCAACGAAACAGAATACAGAACACAGAAATAAACCCACACATATATAGTCAATGATCTGTGACAAAGGAAGCAAGAATACACAATAGGTTAAAGACAATCTATTCAATAAATTGTTCTGGAAAAACTGGACAGACACATGCAAAAATATGAAATTGGTCCACCTTCTTAAACCATATGCAAGAATAAACTCAAAATAGGTTAAAAACTTAAACATAAGACCAGAAACCTTAAAACACCTAAAAGAAAACAGACAGTAAACTCTTTGATGTTGCTCTTAGTAATATTTTTTTCTGATATTCTGTCACACACCAGGGAAATGAGGAAATATTAATGGCGCTACATCAAGCTAAAAAGTTTATTCACAGCAAAGGAAACCATCAACAAAATGAAAGAAACCTACGGAATGGGAGAAGATATCTGCCAATGATACATTCAATAAGGGGTTAATATCCAAAATTTATAAAGATCGCATGTAATTTAACACCAAAAACACAATCCAATTAACAAACGGGCAGAAGACCTGAACAGACATTTCTCCAAAGAGGACATACAGATGGCCAATAGACATGAAAAGATGCTCAATGTCACTGTCATGATGATCAGAGAAATAGAAATCAAAACCAAAATGGGTATATATCGTCTTACACCTGTCAAAATTGTCATCATCAACAAATCAGCCAACAAGTGTTGGAAAGGATGTGGAGAAATGGGAACCCTCATGCACTGTTTATGGAATTGTAAATTGGTGCAGCCACTATGGAAAACAGTATGGAGGTTCCTCAAAAAATTAAAACTAGAGTACCTTATGACCCAGCAATTCCATTTCTGGGTGTTTATCTGAAGAAATCCAAAACACTAATTTGAAAAGATACATGCATCCCTATGTTCACTGCAGCACTATTTACAAGCCAAGATATGGAAGCAACCTAAGTGCTCATCAATAGACAATTGGATAAATAGAAGGTGGTATATATACGCAATCGAATATTACTCAGCCATAAAAATAATGAAATTTTACCATTTGCAACAACGTGGATTGACCTGGAACATATTATGTTAATTGAAATAAGTCAGACAGAAAGAGAAAAATACCATATGGTCTCACTTATACTTGGAATCAAAAGAACAAAAGAAACTAACAAAACAGAAAAAGACTCATTTGTGCAGGGAACAAGCTGACGTTTAGTAGATGGAAGGAGGAGTTAAAGAGCAGGGTTGAAAAGGTGAAGAGATTAAGAAGTACAAATTGGTAGTTATGAAATAGTCATGGAAAGGCAAAGTACAGCATAAGGAATATAGTCAATAATATGATAATAACTATGTATAGTGCCAGGTGGGTGCTAGCCTAGACAGGAGGATAACTTCATAAATTATATAAATGTCTAACCACTATGCTGTACACCTGAAACTAATATAAAATAATATTGAATGCCAACTATAATTGAAAAAAAATTTAAAAGGGAGAGAAAAAAAAGTGAAGGGGAATAAGACCTTCAATTTCTAGGTATGAAACAAAAAAGCTTTGGGGATGTAACATACAGCATAGGGAATATAGTCAATAATATTGTGACAGCGTGGCATGGTGTCAGAGTTTGCTGGAATTATCATGGTGATCACTTCTTTAGGTATATAAATATTGAATAGCTATGGTGTACATCTAAAACTATATAATACTGTATATTGGCTATATTTTAATGTCTTTTAAAAATTAAAAATAGAACTACAATATGAAAACAGATTAAAAAAATAAAGTCAGTTTGCTAAAAAAGGTGAAAAAATGAAAATATTGAGTTCAGCTTATCAATTCTTTCTTTTGTAAATCATGCTTTTGGTATTTAATTTAAAGAGTCATCACCAAACTAGGTCATCTAGATATTTTTCCTACGTTAGTTACTAAGAGATTTTTAGTTTTGTATTTTGCATTTAGGCCGCCTATAAGCCATTTTGAATAAATTTTTGTGGATGGTATAAAATCCGTAATTAGATTCATTTTTTTTTGCACATGGATGTCCAGTAGTTTCAGCACCAAAACTGAAAGCAACAAAGGAACAAGACAAATAAAGAAACACAAACTCATGGACACAGATAACAATTTAGAGGTTACCAGAGGATAAGGGGGAGATGGTAAAGAAGGAAAAGGGGGTCAAATGGAAGGAGAACTGACTCTGGGTGATGAACACACAATGTGATATATAGATGATGTATTACAGAAATGTACACTTGAAACCGATGTAGTTTTATTAATCATTGTCACTCCAATAAATTTAATTTAAAAAGAAAAGACTGTCTTTGCTGTGTTGTGAAAATTTGTGTAAAATTCCTGCTTTGTTCAAGAGACTGTCAAGAGAATGAAAAAACAAGCCACAGAAAGGGAGGGAATATTTGCAAAACATATCTGATAATAGACTGTTATCCAGAAATTGCAAAGAACTCCTAAAACTCAACAATAAGGAAAAAAAAAGAAAACAGTTAAAAATGGACCAAAGACCTTCATAGACACCTCATCAAAGAAGATATCAAAGAAAACATGCAGATGGCAAATAAGCCCATGAAAAGGTGCTCCACATCATATATCCTCAGCAATGCAAATTCAAACAACCATAAGATACCACTACACACCTGTTAAAATGGCCAAATTCTAGAACACTGACAACACCAAATGTTAACAAGGATGTGGAGCAATAGGAACTATCACTCATTCCTAGTGGGAATGAAAAATGGTACAGCCACTTTGAAAGACAATTTGGTTGTTTCTTACAAAACTAAACATAATCTTACCACATAATCCAGCAATAGTGTTCCTTGGTATTTACCCAAAGCAGTTGAAAGCTATGGCATGGATATTAAAACCTATACATGGATATTCATAGCAGTTTTATTCTTTTTTTTAATTAAAGTTTATTGGGGTGACAATTGTTAGTAAAGTTACGTAGGTTTCAGGTGTACAGTTCTGTAATACATCATCTATATATGACATTGTGTGTTCACCACCCAGAGTCAGTTCTCTTTCCATCACCATATATTCAAATATATCTCCTTTACCCTCATCTACCACCCCTGTCCCCTTTTACCTTCTGGTAAACACTAAACTAAGTTTAATATAGTTACTGATCTATACCATCTTAAATTTGGTTTTCATTTGTCCCACTTTTATTTTCCTTTTATTTTCTTTCATTCAGTTGAATCAGTCCAGTTGGAACCAGTCCAATTCCAATTACTGGAAAATCGTTTCAGTTTTCTCCTTATCAGGGTGTTGATTCTTTATCACTATTCCAGAGACACTATTCCACATCCCAGATAAAGTAAGGTCTTTAGAACACTTTATTTAACTCTACTTAATCTACTTATTCCCTTTCCAAGTTGTGTGTATTGTTGTAAAGTGTTTTAATTTTATATCTATTTTGACTTCTCCCCAGTCTTTTTTATAATATGATCAATTTGAATTTATATTGTCTTGTATCTATGCCCCATCTATTTTTATTCTTTCCTGCATTCCCTACTACAACTTGGCATAATTTCCTTTGCTTTAAAAACAACCTTTCATAGTGTGAGGGATATAAATGATGAACGTCTAAGTATTACCTTGTCTTGTACACCTGAAACTAATAAATTAAAATAAATAAATAAATAATAAAAAAGAGAAAAAAATAAATAAAAAAATAAAAACCACCTTTGACATTTATTTTAGAGTTAACCAGGTATACGCTGAATTATTTGAGTTTTTATTTGACTAAAAATATCTTAAATTCACTTTTATTTTGAACAATACTTTTGCTTGGCTTGGTGGTTATTTACTTTTGCCCTTTGAAAATGTATTTTTATTGTTTTCTGGTTTCCATTATTTTTATTGATATGTTAGCTATCAGACTCCTTTGAAAGTAACATGCATTTTCTCTGATCGCTTTTAACATATACATAAGACAAGTAGTATGTATATATCATAATCTTCTCAAAAGTAATATGATGTAAAGTGAATGAGAAGTCATGCACAGTTACATAAATCAGAAGGATGAAAAACTGATGTCACAGGAAAGGGCTCATACTTAGGAGAGATCATCAGAGTCTGTCCTGTATCCTAGTGATAGAAGTTCTAACTTTAAAAACTGCTTAAACCCTTACAGAAAAATATGGCATGCTATTTTGTAACAATTTATTGTGCTCACAAAAATCGTATAACTTTCAAAAAAAATTCCTGGAAGCGTTTTCACAGTCTTTTTGTAGCCCAGAGAGTCATTTGTAGATAACTGAAACTATCTTTGAAGTGATTACTCAGCTAGAGATAAATGCATATGATCTTTAAAGAGTATTTGAAATAAACGAAAATGTTAGTACACTCTGAGCGAGGAATATAGAAATGGGATTTAGGTATTATCTCTTCCACAATTCGTTTTACAAAGGAGTAAATCAAGAATTTATTAGTGCATTAAAACTAACCTGAGGTCAGGGTCTGGATTCAATGTAAATGTGAATTGCTTCAGACACTGAAGATAATCGCCATAAAGAAAGTAATTAGGCTAATACCAGGTTTTGTCAGTAGGCTGAGGGGATGAGGTTTCTACCGGGAACTAGATCAGTAGTTGTGAACACTTTGGGGAACATACTGATTTGTGAAACACTAGGGCTGGCATATAATAGGATCTCAGTACAAGTTCAATGCGTGAATGAATGAATGGTTTGATCCTAGATCCCAATGCAGCTAAAATAGGCTCCCAGGTGATTGCGTTTTAAATGGTTTTATTTAGGATTATATTTTAGACATGAGAATTTTAGTTGAACACCAACATTGTTTTTTAATCCTTTTTCAAAACGCTGTTTCCCAGATTCAATACAAAGGCTTTAGAAAATTTGGGGTTATAGAAACACTTTTAAGTGGTATCTCCTGGATTCATTTCCCACTATTCCTTTAGAATTGTTTAAGTCTTTAGTATTCAAGATATTGTCTGTAATGACTAAGGAAGGTGAGCAAAATCACTGGGTGAGGAACATCTTGCTTATTTGATATCAGAGCATTGTTCCCCGTCGTTTCAAGTAGTTCTAGTTGTTTTTCCCCAAAATGAATCAGAGCAGACTAGCGTATTTACTGTGGACTATATTCTGCATATGGGTTAAAAGCATGTACATCAAGTTACCTCTAATGCAGAATGAAAATGCCCGACTTGTGCAAAAAGTACTCATGCATTCAGTCATTAGATGATGACCGATTAGCCCAGAACACATGTATGGCCAGTATAAATGCTTGCTTTTTTCAATCAGAAAGGTATAAAAAACTATGAATGGCATGGAACACTATGCATTCCTGACCAGGTAGACACAATTACAACAAGCTCACAGAAACCTTGCTACAAAGTAGATGAACTTTGTTTAAATTCAACTCTTCTAAAAATGCATCATTCAGAGGACATACATTGAACTTCAAATTTTTCCGACATGTTTCCAAGGATTATAAATTGGAGATTATGTGAAAGCTAGATTATGTGTTACTAATTCTCACCTCTAATAATTTTACTGTGGGTATGTGTGTATTTATTTCTCTTCCTAAATCCATTGCTTAATATTGATGTAAGACTGATTTTTTTCTCTCTTTTATTCCAAATTTAATCCAGTAGTAAATTCTGTCAGTTTTTCCTCCAAAATCTGTGTAGAGTCTGATGACTTCTCACACCTCAATCACTACCACCACTCTCATCCATTCACACTGTTTCTCTTTTGGACATTTCCATTGCCTCCTAATTGGCCTTCCTTTTTTCTTTTTTTTTTTTTTTTGTCCTCGGCTCACCACCAGTCTGTTCTCCATTCTGCAACCAGAGTGATTATTGTGAAGTAAATCAGATCACGATATTCTCAAGTCCCTCCAATGGCTTTCTATCTTTCTTCATGTAAAATCCAAAGTTCTTTGCAGGACATACAGCCCAGCACTACTCTGAACTCATTCCCACCACTCAGCCTCTCCTTCATTCTGCTTTAGGATCCCTGGCCTCCTGATGTTCCTCAAAAGCACCAAGCAAACTACAACCAGAGAGTTTTCCCTCTGCTTAAGAGATCATTCTCCACATATATCCTTGTCAAAGATGAACAAAGGCAGACACTAGTTACAGTGCTGAGGATACATGTTATTCAGTAACAACTACGACTTTTGCAGTAAGAAAGGAGATCCAGTGTGAACTGACTTCACTGAAACAAAAGGCAGGAGACTTTTTTTTTTATTAGTTTCAGGTGTACAAAACAATGTAATAGTTAGACATTTACACCCCTCACAAAGTGATAACCCCCCTCCCCCAATCTACTACCCCTCCCGTGACTATATATATATAATTATAGTTGTCATTCAATATTATTCAGCTTCAGCTTCAGGTGTACACTGCAGTGGTGAAGCACCTACACCGTCCCTGAAGCCGTCTCCCTAGTAATACAAGTGTCCTTCTGACACCCTACAAAATCTTTACATTATTGATTATATTCCCCATACAGCTTTTTGTATCCCCATGGAAATATTGTGGCTACTAATTTGTATTTTCAAATCCCCTCACCTTCTCCCTCACCCCTACCCCTCTCCCATCTAACAACCATCAGTTTTTCCTCTATATCTCTGAGACTATTTCTCTTTAGTTTGCTCGTTTATTCTGATATTCAAATTCCACATATAAGTGAGATCATGTGGTATGTGTCTTTCTCTGTCTGGCTTATTTCACTTAGCATAATGTTCTCTAGGTCCATCCATATTGCGGCAACTGGTAAGATTTCATTCCCTTTTATGGCCAAATAATATTCCATTGTAGGCTGGGCTTGCTAAGGGAAAGTCACTGAGGCCATTAAGAGAGGTTGGTCCATGTGACTAGGCCATATGGGTTTGTTGATAGGAGTTTATCCAGAGGAGAAAGAAACATCTTACATCTTTATGACAGGAAACTGTGTTGCAAGTGAAAGCAAGGCACCTACAAAATATGGATGCTTTTCTTCCTACAGGGACCGGGTACAAGAGTAAGGATTCAGAGAGACACAGGATCTCAGGTCCTTGAGAATACCGTTCTGGATGGTAGGGGATTTACATCTTAAAGAGATAGAGAAAGGATTTATAACTGCTCTAAGAGGGGGTTCCGGGAGCTATCTGAAGTCACTGCTCTAAGAGGGGGTTCAGGGGGCTATCTGAAGTCACTGCTCTAAGAGGGGGTTCAGGGGGCTATCTGCCTATTACCAGGCTTTGGTTGGAACAAACAGTAAATTCTCCTGTTATATGTAAATAGTATGTCTATATATATAGATAGATATATGCTGTTCCGCCGAAAATAAGACCTACCCAGACATTCAGCTCTAATATGTCTTTTGGAACAAAAATTAATATAAGACTTGATATTATATATTATATTATATTATATTATATTATTATACCCAGTCTTACATATATTTTTTCCCATGAAATTGTTTCCATTCCACTCCTCAAGTAGAGTTTATGTTAATTCTGCATATATGCATTATATATTTTTGAGATGAATAAGACTGGGTCTTATATTAATTTTTGCTACAAAAGACACATTAGAGCTGATTGTCCAGCTAGGTCTTATTTTCAGGGAAATACCATACACACACACACACACACACACACACACACAAACACACACACACACCATGTGTGTATACAGAATACCCAATGCCTACTATTGCACTTGTGACAGTCAGGCCTTGATAAATATTTTTGATAAAAAATTAATTATTTAAAAACATTTATTTAGAATTGATTCTCTGTATGGCTCTATGGTACTTACTTGAAATATAAAGATAAGTGAGACAATCCCAGACATTAAAGAACTTCTGGCTTAATGGGACAAATAGGCATGAACGTGAATTGTCACACAATAGTGAGAGAATTGCTGAACATTAGTTAGGTAAAAAATACTATAGGAATCTGAATATTTGAGCAACAATCTATTGGAAAGAAGTAATATATCAAAAAAAATCAAAACCAGGGTTGATTATGTGATTAGTCTTGAAGGAAGAGAGCAAATGTATTTGAATACATTTTTAATAAAACTTGGCATATTTTTCAAAACACTGTATTGATGATTTGGGAGTACCAATACTTTTTATTTTTCCCATTTAAAAAGCTCTTCCTCTGAAAATTCAACAGCTGGTAGCACAGTGGAATTACTGACTTAAATCTTATTCTCAATACAATTTTATTTCCCTTTTACTCCTTATCATAAAGACCTGACATTTCGTTAAGAAACATGCTCACTTTTTTTGTAAGCCTTGAGGTTACCCAAGGTTACACATTTATTTCTTTATTTGTTTGTTTGTCTGTTTGTTTGTTTGTTTTCTTTCTTTCTTTCCTTCCTTCCTTTCCAGATCACCACAGGACTGGTCTAAGAAAGATGACTGCATTATTGCCACTAGCACACATGACGATAAGAAAGCAATCCTTTCATTCCCCAATTTCCTTTTATAATTTCATCACCACTTTAAGGTACTATTAAGGTACCAGCACCTCTAGATATAAAAAAAATCATAATGCACTTCAATAATTTAATTTTAAATATGTCATTGCACACATACGTATTGACACTGAGCCAAAAGGATACAATTTTAAACATATTTATAGGCAGGGACTTGTCTAAGAGCATACATATATTTTATAGGGCTTTCTTTTAATAGATTGTATTATATTTACAGCACCAAAGTAGTGTTAACAAAGTCACTTATTTGGGAAATTGGAAATAGTCATTGCATAGAATGGAAGTCTATGATAATAGTCGTTAGAATTGAATACTATCTACATTGGAGAATCACTAAAGGCACCATACTAATTACGGGTCGAATTTCATCCTAAACTATGAAGCACACACAGTGAGTGTGGCGGGAGTTAGTAGTAATCAAGAGGGATGAATTTTTAAAAACATTTTAAACAAACAATCTCCCCAGATCGTCAATCAACATAAAACGTCTCAAGTTATTTTCTCAGTGCTTATAAGATAATATTAATAGTATATCGTGGTACTCCATTTTGACATAGGTCATGAGCCATTCTGATTCATTGAAAGTAAAGTTGTCACAATGGCTTCGGTCATTAAATTTCAATCATAAACTTTGCTCAAACAACATAATTGATCATTAGTATTCTCATTTGCTTTAGGCTCACTGTAGAATTTTTTTTTCTTTCTTTCTTTTTTTTTCAGTACTCTAAAAATCATTACCCAGAAGTAAGAGGTTAATCTCCTCTGCAGTTGGTCACCCTTGATAAATGTTTTTCCATCAAATGAAATGACAGTGCGAAGAACAATAGACTTAGGGTACAGGAGAGTGGAATTTTATAATATAAATTTCAGAAAGTTGCCAAATATTCTCTGTGGTTTACCAACATAAATTTGGGAAACTATTTGCTCCACATCTGTATCAGCAAGAAATGATGGATTCAAAATGGATTCAAAATGAACAAATGGATTAATTTATTAATATACAAAGTAGTTTGTACTCTTCTCAAAAAAGAGAATGCTGGCATAAATCCTAAACCAATGTTCCATAGTAATTAGTTTCACTCACCTCTGGAGTAAGAATATTCATGCATCACTATCAAACCAAACATTCAGAACTATTTATACTGTTATAAAATAAATTCTGCTGATTCCAATACACCTCAAGTCATTCTACACCAAACTGCCTTGTGTTTTTCAAGTACTTGAATTCTGTTTTGTGAAACACAGATTATACATTTCTAAGAACTAATTCTTAGAAAATATTTTAAATACATAATAAGTCTTGTCCAAGACCAAATAACTGCTTTATAAACCCAACATACTAAAAATATTTAAATACATCCTCAATAAACAATTTCCCAGGTTTTGCTCTATCTCTAAAAAAACTTTTTTCCTTGAGCCTATAACTATGCTAAGAAGGCATTCAGCATAGTTTCCAACTTCATTGTTTCACACAGTCATTGGAAAGAACATTTAAAAAATGTCTGTGTACCATTCTATTAGGTGTTTATGCCTTTCCTTACTTCGCAATTTTCTTACTGATAGTTAGCATGAGATTGTGCCTATTTTATCCTTTCTTAATGAGTACATAGGTATCTGTGCATAATTTTCTTATTATTGTATTTAAGATTGTGTCCTTAGAACAGATTTTTAGAAGTAGAATTTTATAAGGCTTTTAAATATGCATTGCTAAATTGTATTCCA
This sequence comes from Rhinolophus hipposideros, assembly GCF_964194185.1. Classification (NCBI taxonomy): domain Eukaryota; kingdom Metazoa; phylum Chordata; class Mammalia; order Chiroptera; family Rhinolophidae; genus Rhinolophus; species Rhinolophus hipposideros. The sequence goes on along the minus strand of NC_138051.1, from coordinate 8,158,871 downwards.
AAAGGTTTATTTTTCCTTTTTTTTTTTTTTTTACCAATTTGCATGGTCATGATCAATGTATGAGCATGTCTGCTTTACTGTATTCTCATTGTATTATCAGAATTAATCAGAATTAAAACAATAAGAATATTGTCCATTAAATTTAACCAAACTGATACAAAACAAACAAACAAACAAACAAAAGAAATGGTTATTCTTAATTTATACAGAAGTGATACAATGAAGCAATAAAGGGATTCTCCTATCTATTTAAAACATTTGGGATTAAACAGTGCATTGTATATGTATGTACCGTTGCTTCTCTCTGAAATCTGTGTAAACTAGGAGTAAAGAAATAAATGTGGTACAAACAAAAAAAATTTCATTTAGGAGATGACAATAGTTTTTAGAAGTTGGAAACTGGCAAGAGATGGAAAAGAAATGTCAAAGGCAAGCAGATGGCTTTCCTGGAAGTGCTCTCACACAGGAGGGTCAGGTATGGTAGAGATGAGAAGGAGACATGAACTGAAATGAAGAAGTTGAATTAAAAGTGTTCATAAGAATATTTAACTCAAGGCCCCTACCCAATTCTGTACATAAGCAGCTGGCCTCTCTCATTCTGTGCAAGAGAATAGAGGTCTATTTGGTAGCAAAATGGAACTAGAGGCTCCACACCCAAGGGGACTCAAAGCATAGCAGAACAGGAAGAGAGGCTGGCATTAGCAGAAGAGGAAGAAAGCTTAAAAAAAATGGCTATCAATAATTATTCTAAATGTAAATGAACTAAATGCTCCAATCAAAAGATATAGGGTTTTTCACAGAAATAGAACATATAATCCTAAAAATTATATGAGACCATAAAAAGCCTCAGCAATCTTGAGAAATAAGAACAAAGTGGGAGGTATAACGATACCTGACTTCAAATTATACTACAAGTCTACAGTAATCAAAACACCATGGTACTGGCATAAAAACAGACACATAGATCAATGGAACAGAATAGAGAGTCCAGAAGTAAATCCTTGCCTATATGCCCATCTAATGGAAGCAAGAATGTATGATGGGGTAAAGACAGTCTGTTCAATAAATGGTGCTGGGAAACCTGGACAGACACATGCAAGAAAATGAAGCTGGCCCACTCCCTTACACCACATACAAAAATAAATTCAAAATAGCTTAAAGACTTAAATGTAAGATCGGAAACCATAAAATACCTAGAAGAAAATATAGGAAGAAACTTCACAGACATTACCCGGAGAAGATTTTTACTGATATATCCCCTCGCGTGAGGGAAGAGAAAAAATAAACACGTGGGATTACATGAAACTAAAAAGTTTTTTCACAGCAAAGGAAACCATCAATAAAACAAAAAGGGATCCTACTGAATGGGAAAGGATATTTGCCAGTGACATATCCGATAAAGGATTAATATCACAAATCTATAAAAAATTCACTCAACTCAACTCCAAAAAACAAACAACCCAATTAAAAAATGGGCAGAGGACTTGAAGAGACATTTTTCTAAAAAGGACATACAGATGGCAAACAAACATATGAAGAAATGCTCAACCTCACTAACCATAAGAGAAATGCAAATAAAAACCACAATGAGATACCACCTCACCCCAGTCAAAATGGCTATCATCAATAAATCAACAAACAACAACTGCTGGCGCGGATGTGGAGCGGATGTGGAGAAAAGGGAATGCTTGTGCACTGTTGGTGGGATTGCAGATTCGTGCAGCCACTATGGAAAACATTATGGAGGTATCTCAGAAATCTGAAAATGGAACTACCCTATGATCCAGTAATTCCACTCCTAGGCATCTATCCGGAGAAATCCAAAATTCCAATTCAAAAATCTGTATGCACTCTTATGTTTATTGCAGCACTTTACACAATAGCCAAGACATGGAAACAACCAAAATGCCCATCGGTAAATGACTGGATTAAGAAACTGTGGTACATTTATACAATGGAGTATTATGCAGCCATAAAGAAAAAAGAAATCTTACCATTTGCAACAACATGGATGGATCTAGAGAACATTATGTTAAGCGAAATAAGTCAGAAAGAGAAAGACAAGTACCATATGATCTCACTTATATGCGGAATCTAAAGAAAAGAATAAGTGAATGAACTAATCAGAAACAGTTTTGGGGACAAAGAGGAAAAACTGAGGGTTGTTAGATGGGTGGAGAGGTGGGAATAAGGGGAAAGGTGAGGGGATTAGAAAACAGTAGGTAACCACAAAATGGCCTCAGGGTTTTTGAAAATTAATGTGGGGAACATAATCAATAATGTTGTAAAGATTTTGTAGGGTATCTGATGGACACGTGTCCCATTTGGGAGACCACCTCAGGGAAGATGTAGATGCTTGATCAATGTACTGTACACCTGAAGCTGAACAATGGTGAATGCCAACTATAATTTTATATATATAATGTGATGGCTCGGTGTGATGTCTGAGGGATAGTGGATGGGGGGATGGAGGGACCACAGTGTGAGGGATATAAATGATGAACGTCTAAGTATTACCTTGTCTTGTGCACCTGAAATTAATAAAAATAAATAAAATAAAATAAAATTTAAAAAAAGAAATAAAAACAGGTCAGCGACCCCCCCTCATAAAAAAAAAGGTATAGGATGCCGTAATAGATTTTAAAAAGACCCATTTATATGCTGCTTAATCAAAAGATTCACTTTAGATTGAAAGACTGAAAGTGAAGGGATGGGAAAAGATATTCTATTCAAAGAGAAATGAAAAGAAAGCCAGGGTAGCAGTACTCATACCACAAAAAATAGACATCAAAACAAAAAAATGGAAAAAGAGACAAAGAAGGACATTACATTATTTTACAGGGCTCAATCCAAGAAGAGGATATAACAATTATAAATATCTATACACCCAACACAGTAGCACGCAAGAATCCAAAACAAATGTTAATGGACAATAAGGCAGAGATTAGCAGAAATACTATAATAGTTGGGATAGTTGGGGACTTTAATACTCTACTTACCTCAATGGATAGATCATCTAGACAGAAAATTAATAAGGAAATAATGTTCTTTAATGCCACATTAGATTAGTTTCACTTAATAGACACTTATAGAGCATTTTATCCAAAAGTGCAGGTTACATATTTTTCTCAAGTGCACATGGAACATTTTCCAGGATAGATCACATACTATACCACAAAAGAAGCCTCAATAAATTCAAGAAGAATTAAATTATATCAAACATATTTTATGATCACAATGGCATGAAACTAGAAATCAACAACAGGGGAAAAAGTGAAAAAAGTACAAATACATGGAGACAAAACATGTTTCTAAACAACCAATGGATCAAAGAAGAAATCAATCAGAAAATGAAAAACTACCTTGAGACAAATGAAAATGAAAACACAACCTTATAAAATTAGTGAAATGCAGCAAAAGTAATTATAAGAGGAGAGTTTATAGCTACACAGGCCTACCTCAAGAAACAGGAAAAATCCCAAATAAACTATCTGATTTTACACCTAAAGAAACTATAGAAAGAAATAAACAAAACCCAAATAAGTAGGAGGAAGAAAATAATAAAAATCAGAACAGAAATAATTGAAATAGAAAATTAAAAAAAATAGAAAAGATTAATGAAACTAAAAACTGGTTCATTGAAAGGATAAAATTGACAAGCCACAAGCAAAAATAGAGAGAGAACACAAAAATAAAATCAGAAATGAAAGAGAGATTACAACTGAACTACAAAGAATCAGTAAAGAACACTATTAACAATTATATGCCAGCAATCTAGAAAATGGATAAATTTCTAAAAACATATAGTCATCTTTTGTTATCAGTATATATTGAGTATTACAATTTTAATACAATTTTCTTTTCTTAAAATGTGTATACTTTTTTGGGGGTACCCTAAAATGTCCCCACTCTATGTATTAAATGTGTCATTTCCTGTCATTTAAAAAAGGAAATAAATTACATAGAATTAAAACTGTGTGTCCTAGATGTCTGTCTCCAGGATTCTCATGCACTAAAGCATCCCAAAGAATATGCCTGAGGAGTTTAATAAAAAACAGGTGTCTGCTTCTCCTCCTACTTTTTATTCAGTGGGCCTGGAGTAGAGCCTGGAGTGTCTGCATGTATAACAAGTAGTCTGATACAAGTGTATTGAGAATCACATTTTTAAAAAGCGTTAGTTTTTTTTGTCTGTTTGTATTTACTGAGCCCGTACTGTGTGCCAGGCAGTATTTTATGTCCTGGGAATACATTCCATTGATTAAAAACATACAAAAATCTCTGTCTTCCTTGTGCCTACACTCAAGAGGAAGGATACAAGACAATAAATATAATACATAATTAAATTACATAGTAAGTTAGAAGGTAATAAGTTCTATGGGAAAAAAAAGTAAGCAGTTATGAAAATAAAGACAAATCTTACCTCAAAATATTCTAAAAACAGCCTGGGTGGCGAGTACACAATGTGATATACAGATGATGTATTATAGAATGTATACTTGAGACCTATGTAATTTTAATAACCATTGTCACCCCAATAAATTGAATTAAAAAAAACTAAAAACAGCATATTTTTATTTTGTATGAGTAGGTGACATGGCATTTCTTATTCAAAAAATAACGCCATTCCTAAAAACATATTATCTAGGATGATTATGTGTGGACATCCATCAAGTTGATATTTGCCTAACAAATGAAATATGATTGTGGATTTAAGAGAACTCAAGGTAATAGACTCTTTTAGATAGAATTTTCATTTTCACGAAAGTCAAAGTAGAAAATACTACTGGTGCTAATTAAAGTTGAAGCAATTTAAAAGGTACAAAATGGGAAGAATGCATAATATAAGTTAATTTTAATAATTAAGGATAATTTAACATGCTTCTACTAATTGTGATGTTTATTCTGCCTGGTTGAACATGGAGAATTTTTCTCTGTGTTTCTCACTTGGTTTCCTTTTGTCTTAAAATATCTTAATCTTACTTGTTTAAAAACCAGTGAGAATTTCTGCTAAATTTGTAAAAATGGAGCAGAGTGATTTTGTTGATCATGCCTACTCCCTCTTTTGGTCACCTGCCAGCAGAGTCTAGGAGGCAGCCTGGCTAAAATGACAAAGACACTTGGTTCTTTGCTGATTATTTCCCCGGGGCCCCCTGCATCTCTCCGGAGTGAGGACTAGAAATCTTTCCCCAGCCATCTATGCACTATGATCAGACGTCAACATTATATATCATTGTCTTGGTTTGAAATCCTATCAATTTCAGTCTTCACACTGTAGGCCACTGAAATTTAGTGTTGATTTTTATTCTGTTGATGTGCATGATTTGATTTTATGTTTTGAAATACTTAAATGAAAAGGTTCTCAACTTTATAATTTTATCTCCTATGATAAGCAAATAGCTGATAACAGGGTAAAGGTCCTTGAAGGCTCAGCCTGCTGCCAGGATACTTCACCAGGGAGCAAATGGCAAGAAATAGAATTTTGCCTCCTCAAGGGACCTGAGGAATATTTTCTCGAGATGCTTGGCCTCCGAGCTGCTTTGAGAAAGCTGTCGAGGGCGTGACATCTCCCACATTTTACCTTCAAGTGCATCTGTAGCTCCCACTGCTATAGAAGGGGAATTCCCCATTTTTTATTGCTTTGGCTGCATCCTCAACATTTTGATATGCTGTATCATCATCATTGAGTTCAAAATATTTTCCAATTTTCTTTGTGATTGACTTAATTGACCTGTAGGTAGACATGTTCTGATTCATTTCCACAAATGTGGATATTTTCTAGTTACTTTTCTCTTATTGAGCTCTAACGTAATTCTACAGCATTCACAGAATACATACTGTCTTATTTTCAACCTTTGAAATGTGTTGAGACATGATTCATTGTCCAGAATATTTGGATAAATGTTCTGTGTGCACTTTAAAAAGATACTTTTTTTTTGCATTTATTGGATATAGTATTTTGTAAATGTCAATTAGGTCAAATTGGTTACTCATGTTGTTTTAAATGCACTGTAACAGTCTCCTTTTTCTGTAAGTTACTGAAAAAGGTGTTTTAAAAGCTCCAACTCACATTGTGAATCTATTGGGCTCTCATTTTAGTTCTGTCACTTTTGGTTTACATATTTTAGAGCTATGTTAATAAGTTTACATAACATTATTGTCAAATATTCCCATTAAATTACATGTCAGCAAGAAAAAGCCCCTGGTTTATCTCTCCTATTAACCTTACCTAAAAGTCCTTTTCTGTTATATTAATATGTGAATATAAATTAAAAATAAAAACAGTAAATTATTAGTACAGTGAAATCAGCATTGCTTTTGCTTGAATTGCATGATTACATTGCATGTATGTCTGTGTGTGTCCATGTATATTTTACTTCCAGGTATGTCATTAACATCACCAAGATTTGTTAACATTGTTGCTTTAAAGAGTTGGTAGTCTTTTATAGTTCTCCTTCCTGCATTTGCTTTCTACTTCTTATACTTCTGATTTTCTGTCTGGGATCATTTTGCTTTTGTCTGCAAGAATGGAAACAATGAAAAAAATTGTTAGTGTGGTCACTTCTGGGAAAGGAATTGGACAGCTAGATTTTCACTGACTTTATATCTTTTTAAGAAAGAATGGCAGTATAGATAGTTTTTGCTATTTTCTGAAATTTTCAAGTAAAATTATGAACTATAAAGCCAAAAATACATCAAATTTGAATATATTTGTCATATCAGAATTATAATAAATATTAGTGTAATTTCTGTTAGTGTTATAAACCTTTTCTCTACATGATACAGAGGTGGCAATTTATTCAGAATGATGACAAATGTTAAAAACATGAGAACACTGAATTATCTTTTTTTAAATTAGAGTTTATTGGGGTGACAATTGTTAGTAATGTTACAAAGATATCAGGTGTACAGTTCTGTAATACATTATCTATATCTCACATTGTGTGTTCACCACCCGGAGTCAGTTCTCTTCCCATCACCATATATTAGACCCATTTACCCTATTCTAGAGCCCTTCAGATCCTCTGCCCTTCCCCCTTACTCTCTGCTAACCCCTAAACTATTGTCTATATCTATGAGTTTTTGTTTCTTCATTTGTATGTTTTGTTCTTTTGTTGTTTTTAGTTTTATATACCACATATCAGTGAAATCACATGGTTCTCAACTTTTTCTGTTCAGTGTTTTAATCATAAATGGATGTTGTATCTTGCCAAATGCTTTTTCTGCATCAATTGATATAATCATAAGATTTTTGTCCTTTGTTTATGTGATGTATTACATTGATGGATTTGCGGATGTTGAACCATCCTTGTGCCCCAGGGATAAACCCCACTTGGCTGTGATGAAGAATCTTTTTAATGCATTGTTACATTCAATTTGCTAGAATTTTGTTCAGGATGTTTGCATCTGTATTTATCAGAAATATTTGTCTGTAGTTTTATTTTTTGTGTGTGTTATCCTTACCAGGTTTTGGCATCAGGGTAATGTAGGCCTCATAAAAGGAGTTATGGAGTATTGTCTATTCTTCAATTTTTTGGAAGAGTTTGAGTAGGACAGATATTAGATCCTCTTTGAAGGTTTGGTAGAATTCACTAGTGAATCCATCTGGTCCTGGACTTTTGCTTTTGGGAAGGTTTTGGATGACTGATTCAATTTCCTTACTGGTGATGGTCTATTTAGATTTTCCAATTCTTCGTGATTCAGCCTAGGAAGGCTATATGTTTCTAAGAACTTGTCCATTTCTTCTAGGTTATTGAATTTAGTGGCAAATAGTCCTTCATAATATTCTTGGATTATCCTTTGTATTTCTATGGTGTCCGTGATAACTTCCCTTCTTTCATTTCTGATTTTGTTTATTAGTGTCTTTTCTCTTTTTATCTTAGTGAGTCTAGCCAAGGGTCTGTCGATTTTGTTAACCTTTTCAAAGAACGAGCTCTTTGTCACATTGATTTTTTTTCTATTGCCTTTTTGTTCTCTATTTCATTTAGTTCTGTTCTGATTTTTATTATTTCCTTTCTTCTGCTGACCTTGGGTTTCACTTGTTCTTCTTTTCTAGCTCTTTAAGGTGTAATGTGAGGTTATTTATCTGGGATTTTTCTTGTTTCTTTAGATAGGCCTGTAATGATATAAGTTTCCCTCTTAAAACTTCTTTCACTGCATCCTGAAAATTTTGGTACGATGTATTTTCATTGTCATTTTTTTTTTTATGTATCTTTTGATCTCTCCTCTAATTTCTTTTTTGATCTGGTCGTTCTTTAAATGTATGTTGTTTAATATCCATGTATTTGTGTTTTTTCCTGCTTTCTTTTTGCAGTTGATATCCAATTTCAAAGTCTTGTGATCAGAGAATATGCTTGGTATGATTTCAGTCTTCTTAAATTTGCTGAGTTTAGTTTTATGTCCCAATATATGGTCTATTCTTGAGAATGTTCCATGTATGCTAGAAATAAATGAACAGTCTGATGTTCTAGGATGAAGTGCTCTATAAATGTCAATTATGTCGATTTCATCTAATGTGTCATTTAGGGCTGCTATTTGTTTATTTATTTTCTTTTGCATAATGTATCCATAGCTGTCAATGCTGTGTTTAGTTCCCCTACTATAATTGTGTTTTGGTCAATTTCCTACTTTAGCTCTGTTAGTAGTTACTTGGCATATTTCTGTGCTCCCTGATTGGGGGCATAAATATTGATGACTGTTATGTCTCCTTGTTGTATAGTCCCCTTTCTCATTATGAAATGTCCATCTTTGTCTCTTGTTACCTTTTTGATCCTGAAGTCTGTTTCATCTGCTATCATTATGGCTACACCTGATTTTCTCTGGATACCATTTGCTTGGAGTGTCAATTTCCATCCTTTCACTTTGAGTCTATGCTTGTCCTTGTAGCTGAGATGTGTCTCCTGGAGGCAGCATATGGTTGGGTTTAGTTTTTTGATCCAGTCTGATACTCTGTGCCTTTTTATTGGTGAGTTCAGTCCATTTACATTTAGGGTGACTATTGATATGTGAGGAATTCCTATCATTCTATCTTTGCTTCTCTGGTAAGACTGTATCTCCATTGTTTCTTTGCCTTTTTGTTGTCTATTATTTCTGTGTGGTGGTATTCTATGATTTTTCCCTTTCTTTTATTGTGTTATATATTTCAGTTCTGGAGGTTTTTTTTGAGTGGTTACACTTAAGTTTATGTAAAAGAAAGTTTCATATTTAGAGTATTCTATTTTCTTCAGCATGCTTACTTTCTCCATCCCCATATTCCGATATAGTCCTTTTCTCTCCCTTTTTTATGTTTTGTTTGTCACAAGTTATCCCCATTTATGCCCCTCGAATAGCCACCTTCAGTATTTCTTGCAGTGCAGGTCATGTGTTAGAAAATTCCCTCAGCTTTTGTATGTATGAAAAGGTCCTTATTCCTCCATCATACCTAAAATATATGTTTGCTGGATATATTATTCTTGGGTGATAATTTCTCTCTTTCAATAGTTTGAATATTTGATTCCACTCCCTCCTGTCTTGTAGAGTTTCTGCTGAAAAATCTGATGATAATCTAATGGGCTTTCCTCTGTAGGTTACCGTCTTCTTTTCTCTGACTGCCTTGAGGATTCTTTCTTTGTCGTTAATGTTTGATAGCTGCAATACAATGTGCCTTGGAGAAGGCCTGTTGGGGTTGTGGTATTAGGTGTTCTATGTGGTTCTTGGATTCAAGGATCCAGTTCTTTCCACAAGTTTGGGAAATTCTCGTCAACTGTTTGAATACACTCTCTGTTCCCTTCTCTCTTTCTTCTCCTTCTGGTATGCCCATTATTCTTATATTGCTCTTTCTGAGGGAGTCAGAAAGTTCTTGTAGAATTATCTCATTTCTTTAAGTCTCAAGTCTCTTTCTTCTTCCATCATGTCATTTCCAGATTTCTATCTTCAATGTCACTGATACTTTTCTCCATCTTGTCAACTCAACTCCCAAAGCTGGTTATTTCATTCTTCATTTCTTTTATTGAGTTCTTAATCTCCAGAAATTCTATTTGGTTCTTTTTAAAATTTCAATCTCTTTGGTAAAATGTTCATGGTGTTCTTTGGCTGTGTTTCTGAGTTCATTAAACTTCCTTTCTGTGTTTTCTTGCATCTTGTTGAGTTTTTTAAGAACTGCAATCTTGAATTCTCTGTCATTTAAGTCACATATTTCCATGTCTTTAAGTTCATTTTCTGGAGACTTTTCATTTTCTTTCTGAGCTATCTTGTTACATTGGTTATTCATGGCTATTAATGATTTATTATTTATCTTCCTCAACATCTACAATAGTGGGTTCTACAACAGGTTGATTGAAAGAGGTCTTTTGTTTTCCAGTAGGTGTTGGTAGGATGTTTTATTCTCTCTCCAACTGCAGCCTTTTATTTTCTCTCACACTGTAGTGTCATATTTTCTCTGTACTATTCCAGCTTCTCACACAATGGGGGATTCCCTGGGAGGCAGGCTTCTGCTCTGTGAATAGTCCACCTGGGTCATAGGGCACCACCTCCGTGGGGGTATGTGGAGAGCTTCTGAAGTTCCAAAGTTCTTCCTGCACCAGAGTCAGAGGCCAAGTGTTTCAGCAGCTCTGTTTACTCCTGCAGGATCCACCGTGATAGATGTGGACAGGAGCAGGGTGGGTTGTGAGAGGTGGCCCAGAGCAATGGCCACGACCACCACCACAGCCAGTGCTGCTAACACGACTCCCTTCCCTTTGCCGGAACTTGTTGGGCTGCGACTCTGTGTCTGCAGACCACAGTTCTCAGAACTGCAAACATTCTGTTCTTTTGATCTAACACTGCTACTTTTCCACTTCTAGCACTGGGCAGGTGAGGATAGGGTGAGCTCTGGGAGGGTAGGGAGGGGACAGCAAGTCTCAGTGCTTAACGCTTCCATTCTCTGCTACAGTGAAGGCTTAAACCACCATTTTTAGCCTCTTCCCTCCGTCTTTGCTCTGAGGTCTCTGCTGTGAGCGTTGGGTTCAGCCGTGTTATGTGCTATCCTCTCAGCCCTGTGGGCCCTAAGCAGAGTCCTAGCAGTCTGAGTTCTTCCCTTTCCCGCAGCTGGGGTAGTTCCGTAATGCAGTGAATTCAGAGCAGTGAGCTAGGTCTGCGTCCTGTGCCCATGAAACCTCATCTCCGCACTTCTCCCTTCCCTCCTTCCCCACTTGTGCAATTTGCCCACCTTTAGATGATTTCAGTAGTGCTCCTCTTAGTCTTGGCTGTCTGCTTCACAGGGAGTTCTTTGAGGAGCTATAGTTTTTCAATTTGTTGTAAATTCCAGGGGAGACTTCAAGAGGCTCACCTCACACCACCATTTTTATAACATCATCTCTGAAATACCTAATAGGAAGACATACCTCTTCTTCATGTGTTTGTCATTCCCATTTAAAAAAACAAAAAATGTAAAATAAGTGTTGATAATCTCCACAGTTGAGTACACTTGAATGAGATAGACCCATAGATCATGTATTTTGGGGAGTTATACAGGAAACAGTATTATGGATTCTCTCTCAGACCTCTATATTCATTCAATAGTCTTCTGGGAACCGTTTCAGATTGTGTGATTATAGAACTGTCAATACCATTCTCTCAAGAACGTGTCATAACTGTACTCTAGAGCAATTTCCTTTATTCCTGATCTAGAATGAAGCATTTGATTCCTAAGGAAACCAAGATTTTTTTCCAAGGCCCCATTTACTCAATAACTAGAAGCAAACCCAATAATTTCATTTTATTTTTATTTTCAATGCCTGCATTTTATAGACTTTTCACCTGGATATCTTTTAAGTAACTTGACCTCAAGAGACTGAAGGTTAATTCATTATCTTCTGCGTCTTACCACATTGTCATCTTGTCTTGAATTTTCTGTTAAGAAAAACCTGTTACTATCGACAAATTTCCCAAGCCAGAAACCTTAGCCATCCTAGACAGCTCTGATTCTTACTCTAACAGGTCATCAAGTAGTATTTTTTACATCTTCATAAATATCCCTTGTATTTATCCTCTTATTTTTATCATCTTATTGTGACATTGAGAATTGTTTTGAGGTGGAAAAAAGTTCAAGTCTTATTTATTGGCTCTGCTACAAATGTAGTAAATCTAGTTTCTGCAGCCTGTCTCTAATTGTAAATCGTTTTATTTATTCCTAGTTGACCAACTCCCTTTTCAAGTCTCCATAGGGGTTATTTCAAATTTTCACTAGTTTTTTAATGCTTTCTTTCAATTTACCTCTCTATTATCTATTTACCTCTCTTATCTATTTATCTCTTATTATCTATTTACCTCTTATTATCTGTTTACCTCTCTATTATCTATTATAATCAGGTATTTTACCTGGTAACAAATGAAAATGTTTTAATTATATGGTTATATGGTAAAATATCTGAATGCAAAATTATCTTTTACTTCAAGAATTCAATGACTGAAAGTCAGTAGTTTCTTTGAAGAAAATACTGCATGCCTGCTAAATGTTGTTTGCTTAATTAAATTAAGCAATCAAACCTTATATTAGAATCCTCAAAAACAGTTTAATTAAGTACTAATATTTGAGCTAATAAATTTTAAGATAAAAGTAAGGGGTGCTTCAAGAAGCGATAATTCCTGTTTAAGTATTTTTTAAAAAGTCATTGAGAGTACAAAATTACTCTTGCTTCTGCTTTCATGCTGAACTACTCAGGAAAACGAAGCTTAGTCAATGACTTTAAAAAGAAAAGCTTGGAACTTCCATAAAGACGGCAAAACTATTTTGATTTTAAACTATGAAAGGGAGCCATTTTCTTAGCCAGTGAATACAAACTACTGATGGTGACCTCTTCAGATTATAGTATGGACTCTAACATGTCACCAATTGCCCCTATGATTATAGCTTTAACATTGACATTAAAGATATTTTCATACTCTACAGATGACATGTAACAGTGGCGCTATGCCTCTCTCTTTCTCATTACAATGATTCTGACATTCGGCATGAGCTACAGATATTATAACACGAGAGCCCTGGAGGCATACACTTGGAGCTGTAAGCACTTAAAATTTTTACACTGGTAAAACAGTTTGCTTATAACTGGCTGGAGAATTGAGTTTAAAAAGTTTCGAACAAGACATGATCCAGTTAACACTAGAAATTCCATTTCTACGAGTGGCCTTAACTCTGGTATGGAATTTGAAGTCTATACAAATGAAATGTACATAAAACCTCCTCTCACCTCCACTTTTGAGTGGAAAGAAATATACCAACTACGTTAGTATTATAGAGATTTGATAATTAAATAAGTTTGGTTTAGAAATGCAGTCTGAAAGTTATAGGTTAACTCTCTCATCTTTAGGGTGCAATTTCCATTTGCCATTTTATGTCTGGTTTAGGGCATTTTTCAATTTTGACTTTTCATTTTCAAAGGTCTATGCAAACAATTGTCAGGATAGTGAGATTATGCTATGTATTCCAGTAGGGGGCAGCGGTAGGGCAATTTAAAACACACATGCCTTCACAAACTTCCCAAAAGTTTATCCCTTTTATTAAGGAGGTTCTAGTTTAAGAAGTACGTTTAGAGGAACCCACCCCATCTCTAATGTATCTTTCCATTAAAGCCACAATAGCCCTGGGCACTTCTCTTTGAGGACTGTTTCACTAAAAGTCCCGGAATGCCCACTAATAAGCCTCAGAGAAGAGCTCTCTCCTACCTGTGCTTTCCATCTGAGGTTCGACCCTATGCACTGCACCCTCCTCTCTTAGCAGTTTGTCTGCTGTACTCTTGCTGCACCACAGCCTTTCTTGCAGAGACTGTCCCAGTCCTGGGCTTCATTTAGGGTTTAGTAAGCAGAATAATGGACCTTTAAAATTATCTACCTACTAATCTCCAGAACCTGTGAATATGTTGCTTTACATGGCAAAAGAGTTTTTTGCAAATGTAATTAAGGTTATAAACCTTGAGGTGGGGAGAGTATCCTAGATTTTTTGGGTGGGCCCACTCAAATCATGTGTGTCATTAAAAGTGGAAGATGACTAAGACAGAGTGGGTCAAAGAGAAACAACAGAAAGAGATTTGAAATGTCACAGTGACTTGGCTTACTATTGCTGGCTTTGAAACTGGAGGAAGGGGGCTATAACCCCAAAATGTGTATGGAGTTATAATAGAAACTGGGAACGGGCCTCTGCTGACAGCCATTAAGGAAACAGGGATCTCAGTACTACAAATGCAAGGAACTGAGTTCTTCACACAACAACCCAAATGAATAAGGAAATGGATCCTTTCCTAGAGCATCCAGAAAAAAATGCAGCCCTTTTGACAGCTTGATTTTAGCCCAGTGAGACCTGTGTTTGGCTTCTGACATACATACTGTAAGATATTAAACCTGCATTGTTTAAGCCACTACTTATGTGGTAGTTTGTTATAACAGCAATCAAAAACTAATACACAGATCAGGCATTATTCTAATCATTTAAATCTCTTTTATTTATTTATTTTTTTTACTTAAATACTTCTCAAAAGATAGGATATGTATTATTATCCCCATTTCAATTTAAGAAAAAGAGGTTAGGTAACAAATTTCTTCAGACTTGTTTTATGGCCAAATGTATGATCTATCCTGGAAAATGTTTCATGTATATTTGAGAATAATGTGTATTCTGCTGCTGTTGGATAAATGTTCTATAAATGTCTGATCTAATTTATAATTAAATCCAATGGTTCCTTGTTCATTTTCTGTCTAGATGATCTCTCCACGCCTGAATGCGGGATACTGAAGTCCCCTATTATTATTGTACTGCTGTCTGTTTCACCCTTCAGATCTGTTAATATTTGTTTTATACATTTAGGTGCTCCTATGTTGGGTGCATAGCGTTTACAAATGTTATATCTTTTTGATGTATTGACCCTTTATTTTTATGTAATGACCTTCTGTTTCTCATTACAACCTTTGGCTTAAAGTGTGTTTTGTCTAAGTACAGTTACACCAGTTTGGGGGGGGGGGGGATTTGTTTGTTTGTTTATTTGGTTTCCACTTATAGAATACCTTTTTATATCCCTTCACTCTCAGTTGATATGTGTCCTTAAAGTAGAAATGAGTTTTTGTAGGCAGCATATAGTTGGATTTTTTTTTTTATCCATACAGACACTCTGTGTCTTTTGATTGGGTAATTTAGTCCATTTACACTTAAACTAATTGTTGATAGAAAAGGACTTACTCTTGCCACTTTAATTGTTTTCTGATTGTTTTATAATTCTTGTTCCTGTTTTTTCCTGTCTTGCTCTCTTCCTTTGTGATTTGAGGATTTTCTTTCTTTGTTGCTTTGATTCTTTTCTCTTTATCGTGTTTTTTTTTTTTTAATATCTACTATAGGTTTATAGTATGTGTGATTTCTATGAGGCTTACATAAAATATTCTATATTTATAATTGCCTATTTTAAGCTGATAATTATTTTGAAAACATACATATGCTCCCCCATTTCTACATTTTGTAGTTTTGAGGTCACTGTACCTTTTTACATTGTATGTATCCATTAACAAATTATTTTATAGTTATTATTTTTACTTTTTTCTTTTAACCTTCTTACTAGACTTATAACTGATTCACTGACTACCATTACAAACTTACAATACTCATAACTTAACTATATGTTTACATTTATCAGTGAGTTTTACAATTTCATGTTTTCCTGCTACTAATTTATGTCCATCTGTTTCAATTTCAAAAACTCCCTTTAACATTTCTTATAAGACATCATCACTCTTTTTCATTGCTCCTCTGATTGGATAAATTCCTCTGCCCTACCTTTAGGTTGCTAATACTTTCTTCTGTTTCATCTAGTCTTCTTTGAAACCCTCTATTGAATTTGTGAGTTCTGCTTTATTGTACCCTTCTGCTTTGTAATTTCTGTTTGGTACTTTTTTATGTTTTCCATATCTTTGTTGCAATTCTCACCTTGTAGTTGCATTGCTCTCCCACTTCCAGTGTGCATCTTTTTGACTGTCATTTTAAAATCTATTATCAGGTAAGTCACTTATCCCCATTTTCTTAAGATCTATAGATATTTATCTTTTTTGGGAATGTATTCTTTTTTTTCTTAATTTTCTTTGACTGGCTGTGTTGGTTTCTATTTATTATGGAAAATTGCTACCAGTCTTGACAGAGTGATCTTGTGTAGGACATGAACTCAATCAGCTCGATCACCAGGTTATCGCAAACATTTGTGATTGTCTAACCTGCCTTCTTGGGTCTTAGTGGCTCCCAGTAGTTGACAGTATGCCAAGATCAGTTAGTGACCTAAAGGGGAAGATTGCAGTCAGCACCTAGATGCAGGCTGATAAGAAGTTGGACTCTTAGGCAGCAGCTGGGAAACTATAATGAAACCCCTGCCAGAGGGAAGTTGGGACATGATCATTTTGTCAGCTCCCTGTATGTTGGGCTCAGGTGTTTAGCCACAGGAGATAGGGAGCAGGTGCTACTGCACCCATTAAGAACTTCTTCTTTGTTTGCTACAGTTCTACGGGACTCATCAATGCAAATTCCATTGGCTATGAGAGCCAGGTGATCTAGGGGCCTGGCCCTTGGCTACAACAGCAAAATGTGGATGTCAGACATGGATACAAACTCCTCCTAGGGAGATACTGGTAACTTGGAGTGGTTTGGAGGAAGAAGGTTAGGGAAGTGTTCACCAGCTTCCCCATTCTCTGGAGAGGATTCTAGTTAGTCCCTAGATAGATGCTAGAAGGCTGACCCACAGGCAGCAGCTTTTAAAGTATGCAGATGGAACCCTTTCAGGGAAATGGGTGTCTTTTCCTGTTCCTCTGCACTCAGCCCTGAGGGTGTAGCCACAGGGAGTAGTTGAGTGCCTGTTAACAACTGCTTCTTTGTTTGGTACAGTCTTATGAGTCTCATGGATGCAAGCCTTGGTGGCTTTCAGAGGTGGCTGTTTTGGGAGCCCATCTCTCCTGTGGAAGTATTAAAAGCTGGAGGTCCTAAGGGTCCAAAGCCTTCCACGCTCGGAGATAAGCTGGGAGTTGGAAGTTCCCTCCCAATTGTATTATAGGTGGGACTGTTTTTGAGAATATATCTCAGCCATTCTTACCCACTTGGACATGAATATTTTCTCTTTATTGGATTATTGTCATTCATTTGCCTGACACATATAAATCACTCAGTTATTCTTTTTTTTTCTTTCACAGGGAATTGCTCTGTGTATAGTTGTATACTCAGTGTATCCGTGGGAGGAAGGGAGTTAGGAGCCTCCTATGTTGCCATCTTGGTTGACATTCCCCCACACTATGGGTTGTCTTTTAAATACATTAAGCAATCAAATTTGAATTCCTTTTTTCCTGCAAGAAAACGGTACAAATATTTAAATTAAAACACTTCAGAGGGTAACACTCCCATTTAGGAAATTTACATTTTATTCTTATTCTGTATAATTTCAGTTACATTGGTCTAAATTACGTGATGATGGGAAATTAACCTTACATAACGAACAAAACAAAATCCTAACATAGAATGAAACAGGTAGAATCTTAAATAAAAGTTTATCTGCCCTAAACCTCTCAGTATAACAGGCACATTTTATTAATAAAATTTATTACTTTTGTCTTATATTCAGTATAGTAAATTCTATTTTGATATGTATTATTTGTACATATTTTTTATTTTGCATTGAGGCTATCTTTGTGAGATTTAAAGTACTTGTTTATTCTCGTTGATGCAGGTGATGACTCCCACTAAAGAATTCCTTTTGGGACTATCTCTATTTCCTAGTGTCTTTACTGGACTATTGTCATTCATTCAGTCAGAAGGCCAGTCAGGAATCAACAAATATTCCTTTACTAGCTATTATTTATAATGATGTACAGCACTCAATTGCCTACCTCAAAAATCAACAATCTTGTGGGATCCTGAATCAACCATTTATCATTTGATTCAACTTCCTTTGTAATCTATGGCAATGGTGCTGGGGAATACTGCCCTCCTGCTTTTAACATACCCTAAAGTTCATCCATGTAATGGATACACCTCAATGTTTTTTATATATCCAGAGAGTTGTGCAGCAATCTGCACAATCTGGATTTAGATCATTTTCCATACCCATTAGCAGTCATTTATTATTCCCCTCTACCCTCACCCCCTGGAAACCACTAATTTAATTTCTATGGATATAGTTTGCTTATTTTGGGTGTTTCATGTAAATGGAATTATATAATATGTGGTGTATAGTGACCAGCTTTATTCACTTATAATATTGTAGCATGTATTACCTTGTTTCCCCAAAAATAAGACCTAGCTGGACAATCAGCTCTAATGCATCTTTTGGAGCAAAAACTAATATAAGATGCAGTCTTATTTTACTATAATATAATATAATAAGTTATATAATGTATTACTTATATAATATAAGACCCGATCATCTTATATTAATTTTTGCTCCAAAAGACACATTAGAGCTGATTGTCCAGCTAGGTCTTCTTTTCGGGGAAACATGGTAGTACTTCATTAATAATATTGCATTATCTGGATGTTGCACAATTTGTACGTCCATTCATCAGTTGATGGATATTTGTGTTGTTTCCACTTTTTGGCTGGTAAGCACAATGAGACTATGAACATTCATGTACAAGTTTTTGTACGGACATATGTTTTGATTTCTCTTGGCTATGTACCTAGAAGTGGCATTGCTAGGCTATACAAGGACTCTATGTTTAACATTTTGGGAAACTGCCAAACTTTTCCAAAGAGGCTACATCAGTTTATTTTCCCACCAGCAACAAAGAAAGGGTCCCATTTGTATACATCTTTATCAACACTTGTTATTGTTTGTCTTTTTTATTTTATTGTCATTTGTGAGATGACGTATTACATTTTAGTTTGATTAGTATTTCCCTAATGGTGATGAGCATGTATTCATGTGAACATGCGCCATTTGTATATCTCCTTTGGAAAAAATGTTTTCAAAACTTTTACTTATATAATAAAAGTTAGATATGTTATTTTTAATTAACAGATGATATCTAATGCAGTTTTACTTTATAGAAAAAATTGAACAGAAAGTACTAGGAGTTTCAATTCCTTTTCCCACCTACTCAGTTTCCTCCACTATTCACATCTTTTCATTGGTGTGGTGCATTCATTACAATTGATACAGTATTATTAGCTAAAGTCTATAGTTTGCATTAGGTTCATTCTGTTTTGTACTGGTCTATGTGTCTGTCAAATGCATGATGTCATGTATGTACTGTTATAGTACCACACAGAATAACTTCATTGTCTTAAAAATTCCCTCTGTTCCATGTGTGTATCCTCCCTCACTTCTCAAATTCCTGGCACCACTCATGTTTTTATTGTTTCTATATTTTTGCCTTGTCCAGAATGTTATGTAGTTCAATTATTTTCTTCTTCAGTCACTCAGATCTACTGTTGATCCGACTAGTGAATTTTCCATTTTGGATATGCAATTTTCATTTCAGAAATTTTCAGAGTTCTGAAATTTCATTCCAAAATGTTCATTGGTACTTATTTAATGATTTCTATTGGTTTATTGATATATTTTCTATTTGATGGGACATTTTCATATTTTCCTTTATTTTCTTTTGGTGTGATTGTCTTTAATCCTTTCAAGATATTTAAAATAGCTTCTTAGAAATCTTTCTTACTAAGTATATATCACTGGACCCCCTCAAAAATAGTTTCTACTTTTTTTTTTTTCTCCCTGCAAAATAAAGTAAACTTTCCTGTTTCTTTCTGTGTCTGCCAAACTTTGCTGAAGACTGGGCATTTTATATAATACATTTAGAGGTATTGATCCCTACCTCAACCCTAAGGGTGAGTAGAATTAGTACAACTGCCTTATAATCAACCAGGCATGAAAAGTAGTTTTGAAGATGTACCTAAGCCTTGGTCTTATAGTTCTACTCCAGTTTTATAATATGGATAAACCTATAATCGTCTGCACAAGGAGTTGTTCATAAGAATGTTCATTATATCAATATTTGCTGGAGGGAGAATAGGAAATAGGCAACTTAAATGTCTATCAGCTGAAGAGTGGATAAATGAATTTGAGTACTATTTTTTACTGCTGCGTTTTACATATATATATGATATGATATTTTTAAATTTATTATAAATTTTTAAATTTGTTAATACTGATTAAAAATTGTTAATACTGGTTGTTGTGGGTACATAGAGTTTTACTATTTTACCATAATTCTATATGTTATATAGCTATGGAATATTATTTAGCATTGAAAGAGTAAAAGAAAAACAATTATTTAAATTCCATTTACAACAATTATTTACTGTAAAATAATAAAATGATGTAAGTACATCAGGTTGAAGAAAAATGATTTCAGTTAGAAAATGTGTCTATGCAAATGAATGAAGAGTTACAAATAGGGTAAATGCATCCTAAAATATAAACAGGAAGACTCAACAATATGATATTGAAAATACATAGACTTTAATTATAAAAACAGGTAAAATGTAAAAGGATGGGGAAAAGTTGTAGCATGCAAACACTAATCATTATAAAGCTGAAGTAGTTCTGTTAATATTGAAGTATTCTTCAGTTAAAGAAACATAAGCAGATAAAAATATTTTTATGATAAAAAGATCAAATGAACAAGAAGATTAGCTAATCTAAATGTATGTGCATCTAATAACAAAAGTTCAAAACATATGAAGAAACAATAACAAAATTAAAAAATAAACTGTCAAATTCACAATTATAGTTGGAGATTTTCACATTCTTCTCTCCATACTTAAAACAAATACACAGAAAATCGGTAAGGGTATAGGAGACTTTAAACCATTGTCAAACATCTTTATTTTATTTATTTATTTATTTATTTATGTATTTATTTATTTATTTATAAGTTTATTGGGGTGACAATTGTTAGTAAAGTTACTTAGATTTCAGGTGTACAATTCTATAATACATTATTTATATATCACACTGTGTGTTCACCACCCAGAGTCAGTTCTCCTTCCATCACCATATATTTGATCCCTTTTATCCTCATCCACTACCCCTCTTCCCCCTTCCCCCTGGTAACCACTAAACTCTGTTTATGAGTTTTTGTTTCTTCACTTGTCTTGTTCTTTCGTTATTTTCAGTTTTATATACCACATATTAGTGAAATCATATGGTTCTCTGTTTCTGTCTGATATATTTTGCTTAGCATAATAATCTCAAATTCCATCCATGTTGTTGCAAATGGCACTATTTCATCTTTTCTTATGGCAGAATAGTATTCCATTGTGTGTATATATATTATCTTTTCTTTATCCAATCATCTATTGAAGGATACTTTGGTTGTTTCCATGTCTTGGCCACCATAAATAAAGCTGCAACATCTTTAACTAATTAATATTAATAGAATACAACATTTAACAATTTCAGAGTATACATTCTTTTCAAGTAAAATTAGAATATTCACAAAATAGACAGTATCCTGGGCCATAAATCAAGTTTTAGTGAATTTACAAGAATTGACTTGATAGAAAATATATCCCTTAAAGAGATAAACTTTAATTATGAATAAGTAACCAAAATACATTTGGAGCATTTACAAATATTTGGAAATTAAGCAACAGATTTCTGAATAACTGAGAGGTCAAAGAAGACATCCCAAAAGATGTTAGAAAAAAAATATTTAAAAATTGAATGGTATTATTATGCAAATACAGCATAAAAAATTTAAGGAACGCAGCTCAAGCCATGCTTAGATACAAAACTATATTTTACTAATTTTATTAAACAGGAGAATGGTTAAATGATTTAAACTACCAAATTAATAAACTAGATAAAGAACAAATTAAACCCAAATTGGAAGGTAAGAAGTAATGAAGATGAAAATGAACATCAATATAATAATGAAACAACAAATGATAGAGAAAAATTACTGAAAAAACACTTGCATCCTTGAAAAATAAAATTAAACCCAACTACCTCTAGCTAGACTGATAATGAAGAAAATAGAAACCACTAAGCAATAATATCAGGAATGACTGTGGCAACATCATTACATTATTACAGATCCTAGATAAAAAAAAGATAAGGATAATGGAGGTAAAGAATAAGGGTGATAACATACATAATCTTAACAATTTCAAAAAATTAAAAACAATTTATCAAAACTCTAATAATATAACATAGAATTTTTGCTAGAACCCTTGGATATGTCTTTGGAAAAAGAAATTAACTTTGGCCCCTGCCTCATAAAGTATGAAAAAATTAACTCAAATGGATCATAGACCTAAATAAAACCTAAAATTATAAACTAGAAGGAAACAGAAGAACTTCATTGTGAACTAAATGATTTCTTAGGACAAAAAACAAAAAACAAAAAATGAACCAATGATAAAAATAAATCAATATATTGAACTTTATTTTACAATCCTCTTTAAAGGTCCATTTGAAAATGAAAAAGCAAGCCAAATAATGACAGTGTATTTACATTACCTAACAATACAAAGGGCTTATTATTAAAAAAATATAAAAACCTCATAACATAATAATGAAAAGACAATAACCAAACAAAAATGGGCAAGAGATGCTCAATATCTTTAAACATCAAGAAAATGCAAAATAAAACACAATGATATGTTACTGCATACCAATTTGAAAAGTTAAAATGAAAAAGATTGGCAATACCAGGTACGGGTGAAGATAAGCAGCCAATGGATGGAATTCTTATACATATCCAATGGAAATGGTGTGATCATTTTAAAGACTAGTTTTCCAATGTCTATAAAGTGAAAATACACTTATCATGAAATCTTACTATCAGATATTTTATCAAGAAAAATAAAAACATGACTGCACAATAACATGTACATGTTTATATATAATTGTTCACAAAAGCCACAAACTAGAAACAGTGCCTATATCTATCACCAGGTGAAC
The DNA here is from genome assembly GCF_964194185.1 of Rhinolophus hipposideros. Lineage (NCBI taxonomy): Eukaryota > Metazoa > Chordata > Mammalia > Chiroptera > Rhinolophidae > Rhinolophus > Rhinolophus hipposideros. The sequence continues at coordinate 8,135,985 of NC_138051.1, read as the reverse complement.
GGATGAACTGATTGTAGTATCTTCAATCAATGGAATACAATACATCATTAAAAAAGAATACACTACCAATACATGTATCAAAATGGATGAAACTCAGAAACCATTATGGAGAGTGAGTGAAGGCAAGAACAACAATGTATGTACTGTATGATTCCACTTATATGCAGTTGTAGAAGAAATAACAATAATTTATAGTGATGGAAATAAGATCAGTAGTTATTTGAGTAACAAGATTGTGTTTATGAGGTTGTATGTTATTTGTCAAAACATATGTGATCAACGCATTTTACCTGATGTGTTTTACTCTAAGGAAATTATACCTAAGTAGATTTAGAAAGTAATACAGGCCATGGACAAAATACATTCAAATAGAACAAAAGCAACATTAATAAAAAGTAGGTCTTTCTACAGTCTACAGGCAAACATTATAAATAATTTAGGATGTATTTTTCCAGAAATACTATTTGTATATATACAAACTCATAAGTGCATAATTGAGTTTTTAATATCATAGCAGTATTTTATACATGACAAGGAGCAGTTATAGGTGTTTGTTTTTTATACTGAATTTAATAAAATTGTAAATTTTAAAAAATGTTATTTCTTCCATTATATGAAAATAGAGGCCAAAGCTAATGTATTAAGTTTTGTTTCCTCACTACCTCCAATCATTAGTCAATTCTAGCACTTTGAATACAATAACAGGTCAAGACATAATCAAGTTAACATAGCATATATGGTCCATCCAATCTTACTACCAACAGGATTGGGGAATATGTTTTGGAAAAGGAGCATGTGAAATGTAATAATCAGAGGGTGAGAGGGAGTTGTGTTTTAAATTTGCATAGAAAATCAGGATTTTAAAAAACACTTTGCTCTACCAAATTTTTTATAGGTTGGCCACTTGATTTATGAGGGTTATTTTTCCTTAAAACATCAGTAACCAAAGAAAAGTGCCTCAATTTTTACTACAGATTTATGTGATGCTGAAAAGTGTATCTATCATTGGTAGATGAAACATAAACTATGCAATTTTTATAAATAGTTAGTAATGAGCAGATTTCATTTTGCTCTCCCCCAAAATGATTTTTAGCACTAAACATCCTTATTATATTTATATACATACATATTTAAAATGAGCAAAGGATTTAATGATGAACATACATTGAAGAATAAAATTAGTTGTCTATTCAAAGAAAAAGGCTTTAAAATAAATAGGAGAATAAAATCACTCACAGTTTATGAACATGGGAATCTGAGCCATTTTATTTAGTGGATTTGTTAGATTGAAAAAGTACACTTGAACATCATCTATATATGTGTGTTCACCACAGAATTATACACTTGAAATCTATGTAACTTTACTAACCATTGTCACCCCAATAAACTTTAATTAAAAAAAAATTGTATATGAGTAAAAAAAAAGAAAAGTAAATTTTTGTCATGTGTCTCAAGTATTTTCTTCTTATTTTCCTGTGTATTCATGCTTTTTAACAACAAATTATACACATTCCTTAGGATTGATGTAAATTCATAATTTAAAATTATATTTTCCTATAACTGGTAAAGTCGACAAAATCTGATTAGACATCTTATAATATTAATAAAATCTGAACTTTTTTCCCCTCTATAATTTTATCAGACAAAATTGATAATCTCTCTTTTTTTGGTGATTTTTACAAAGGGGTAATTCAAGATATGGATTCATAAAATAACGTTCTAGAGTCACAAAATGGATTATTATTATTTTTATTATCATGTTATTGATTATCTTCCCTATACTAAAGAAGTGATCACCATGCTAAGTCCAGCAACCATCTAACACTACCACACTAATGAAAATATTGATCTTTTCCGCCTTTTTAAATTTTTCAATTAGAGTTGACATTCAATGTTACTTTATATTACTTTCAAGTGTATAGCATGGTGGTTAGCCATTTTTATAATTTAGAAGATGATTCCTCTGACTAGTACCCACCTGGCACTATACATAGTTATTACCATATTATTGATTATATTCACTACACTTTACATCCCCATGACTATTCTGTAACTACCAATTTGTATTTCTTAATCCCTTCTTCATTAAAATGAATTATAAATAGAGCTAGAGTAGGTATTTCTAGTTTGTGTCAAAATTACTCAAATTATATAATAACTTGCTTCCAGTATTGTATTAGGTTGGTGCAAAAGTCATTGCGGTTTTTGCAATTTTTTTTTTTTTAACCTTTTAAATCGCAATGACTTTCGCACCAACCTAATACTACCTCTTTTCGTATTAATCTACTATTGGATTTTGAAAGCTTAATGCATTAAGTAATATTACCTCATGAAAAAAGTCAGTTCACTTTATATGGAAAGTGTCTAACTTAGGCAGTCACTGTTGGACATCTTCAATCATAATTTTTGAGCATATTATTGGTTAGACTTTAATACAATTGTTAAACTTACTGTGCTATGAACAGAAGCAGACACCAGTGGTTAAAAGAACAAAGAATAGCCTACACAGCTAGAATGACACCTATCAGGGAAGATGTGAAAACTGTGGAGAAAAAGTAGTCTGTAGAGCATATGTGAAGAATTAATCATAGTGTACGATATTAGAGCTCAGCCTTCCAACAGAATCAAGTCACAGCCCATAAATCTCAATATGAAACTCAGTTGGTGCAACATCCAATGTTGTATATTCCACATGCATCCAGGAGTTTTATCTTTTTGCATCAAAGGATTGAGAAATAAAATGGAAATTTACATTTTTATCTGAAACATTTTCATCAACAACCTATTCAGAATGATTGGACTATTTTTACAGGATAAAATTAAATTAAGGATACTTTTTTATTATATTTGAGTGAACTGTCCTTTTAATCAAATCTGCAATAGATTCTATATTCATTTTCTAATTAACAATAAAGTTCAAACTCCCATATTTCTCTGCAACAGACAGTGTATTAACAAACGAGCAAGTTACTTTAATTCTTACAGTTTACAATAGTGCATTCAACCATAATTATAATATTCTTGTATTTCAAATATTTTGATGTTTTACTACATACAAACATTCTTTTCTGAATACAGCAGAAAGAGTTACTTAACTGAACATTTTAAAAAATTCTGCATGACAAGTAATACATTTACCATCTAAAAGAATCAATTTTAAAATTAGGGTAAACCAATAAAAAGTAGTGATCACTGAGCAAAATATCTCCTCAAAATGATTGCTGTTCTTTCTTTGTGTTAGAATTCAGTGGAAAATACATTAATTTTATGAACATAGATTTTTTTTCCCTAAGTAATAGCACAAAGATAACTAGACCTGTTCTTTTCAACACTATTTTATCATTGAAAATGATCAGAAGTGGACTTTTGACTTTCTTAGAAATGAGCCCACACACTAGAAACAATAAATTAATGATCCTCGTGCAATAAGCCCTGAGGATGCTGTATTGCTCTGTTGGCCCTTCACTGGCATGTTATCTAATGGTCTCCTGCTATCTATTGTTTGCACTTTGAAGAAATAAGATTATTTATGCCGGCCTTGCAAATAAGTATACAACAATTTATCAGCACAAATTGTTTTGTCAGCTTGTCTTGCCCTATAGTTTTGCCAGTTAATGAACAATAACTTATATTACTTCAATAGCCTAAACCAGTTTATTCTCAACAAATGTCTGCAGCAGTGTTGTCGAAGTTGATAGCAGTATAGTCTAAGCAAGTTAGAATAAATTTTTGTTTATTTGTTGATTTTTTTAAAAACGTATAGGCATTATAGCCTATAAAGGTCTGTGTCATTTTGGCCTATATAGTATAAAATAAACTTTACCTGCTGTTAAGTCTATGTATTGATACCATGCATTTTTCCCCTCCTCCTTCCCCAAACTCCGCACACACACACACAAAATTGTACAAGAAGAAATAATAGCACTCTGAAAATTACAAAGATGGATGGAAAAATGTATAATGACTTAGCAAACCACAGAATAACTAAAAATTAAACAACTCTGAAGAATTGGGGGAGGCAACAAAAATTAGGCTCATTCTGGAAATTTCTATCCAGAAAGGCTCTGATGTTCACTTCTGTAGGCAGATTACAAAAGTCACAAAAAGAGGATAGTTTGAATGGTGCTTAGACTCCTCTATCTCTATAAGTGTTAGAACCCTGTATGTCTTCCCTCATATGATTGACTACTTTTCTAGAGATGTGGAACCATATAGCTTTTGATTTGAGCAACTATCACGTCTGAAGGTGGAGGTGAATTGAAAGACTAAAAAGATTGGAGTTACACACTAATCTTCGTGTTAAAGTAAAACTCTAACCCTCTGGAGTTTTCATTCTATCCTTGTGTTTTAACAGCTACTTTCATTTGGGTATTTTCTTACTTGTATCTAAGCCCTCCTGATTGATACAGAAAGTTTATCAGCCATTTACAGATTCAAGCTAGGGCTTGAAAAATCTGCTTCAATACAGTTAAATGAAGATCTTTGTCCCATAGGGAGTGAGAAATTTGATGAAGCTACCAAGGTTTAATTTAAGTCATATTGCTGAACAAAATGTATTATCAGACCTAGGAGTGAGACGGAGCAAGAGTGTTCCTCCATGATCTTCTGCTCAAACCTGTCTGCTAACGAGAAAGTAGAGTTTGGGTATGTTAATGATCCTGGGTTCCTTCAGAAAAGCAGTAGAACATTTCTGCCTTTGGCTATTTCTCACTTTCTTGGAGATGTCAAAGCTAACATGCACAGTTAACTTATACCATGGACCCTGAACAGTGCCGGTTGGAACTGCATAGGTCCACTCAGATGTGGATTTTTTTCAATAAATATAGTTACAATCAACCCTCCATATCTGCGGGTTAACAACCCACAAATTAAACTAACTGCAGATCAAAGACAATATTTTCAATCCATAGTTAGGCACCCTATTGATGCAGAAGTTCATCTTATACACAAATTTTCAACCGCATGGGGGTCAGTGCCCCGATTGTTCAAGGGTCAATTGCTCCACATTGTTCAAAGGTCAATTGCTAATACTAGTTATTTATATAAACAAGAATTGACCTTTCTGTCCATTCATTTGGGTAACAATTATAAATAAGCACTTCATTAAGCATCATATACTACTTTTATCCTCTACCTTAGTTGATAATGATACTCCTTCTTTTTGTGTATGTTCATACCATGTAATCTGCTCCATTGCTTAAAAAAGTCAAAGAACTTTTGTTTCATGACATAATCCTTCTAATTTACAGCAGTAATTTTCAAGCAGCATCCAGTCCTAGAGTTCTGCAGAGCTAGCCAAAGGGCTGGTATGTGTATGTGTATATGTGTATATTATATCTATGTACGTTTGCGTATGTGTATGAGTGTATATGAGTCTGTGTGTGTACATGTGTGTAAATGAGTATGTCTGTGACTGTATATGCATTAGCGTATGCATACAGAGGGTGCCAAAAAATGTATGCACATTTTAAAGAAAAAACTGTATTAAAATAATAATACTCGATATATACCAATAGCAAAAGACGAATACAAGTCATATGTATACATTTTTTTTGGCACCCCAGTATGTAGGGGGTGATTCCAAGAAGTGTAGCTTTAGAATCTCATCACAATCTTAACCCAAAGGAACTGTTGTCACACTTGTTTTGTTTTTTAAGCCTCTTGCAAGTGTGTATTTAGGAAAACAATGTTAAAGATGGATTAAAATATAAAAGAAGCTCAGCAAACAGCCAAACATTTCTTTTAACATACTTTTCTAAATCATTTAAACATACTTTTCTAAAATAATTTGGGACATACGCACTTTAAATCTACATACTATAATCTCTCAATTTAATTTTACCAAATATATTCACCCCTCTACTCTACTAAACATTTTCCTCCTAGCAAGATAGCTTTCCAAAAATAGCCATGTTTTCATTTAAATTTCTTTCTTATTTTTCCTTTTTCTTGGATCACCTTCTGGAAGAATTATAATAAGCAGAGAAATTGGCAAAATCCAATGATCAGAAAGAAAAAAAGAAATGAAACAAGGCTAGATAATCTATAAATTGCACAGTAAGCTTAGAATAATTGAATCGATTCCAGTTCAGAAATGGTTTGGCCTGAAATGTTCTCTGACTGCAGTCTGCATGCGTGCATATGCTTTCTTAGAAATCAAGGCCAAATCACTTGGCAGAAATATGTTTACCCACTGTGTTTTGTCATTTTAGTAGTGACTTTGAAGCCTTTGCTGAATTCATAGAATTTTGAAGTAATTTATGCATTTCCTGGAGATTCCTGGAGAATAGTGAACACTAGTAGAAACACTACTGTGCATGTAGAAATATTGATATAGAAAATACAGTTTGAATTCAAGTTTTCAGACATGTGGCAACATGAAAAATTAAGCTACCTTAATTTTTCCTTTCAGAAATTATATTTGAAAAATGAAAAAGTGACACTTTCATATGTCACATGCACATCGCATTGTATTTTCAATTTTGAACTGTCTGCACTCCATACTCTATGGTCTTAAACTTGGCATTAGTATTACCCCAAACCCCTCAATGACTCTTCTTCCCTTCAAAGTGCAGGCTCCCGCTTTCTCTATCAGAAATTCTATCTCTTCGGTCCGTTTCACTACGGCTCATGAACGAGCAACACATTGTCTGGCATTTAGGAGTTGCAAATTCTAGGTCTGTATTTAGTTCAGATTTGGATGTGCCATATACACATGGAGCTCCAATTTGTATAAATTCATACACATTTGTGTAGATGATTTCTCCAATGGCATTGACGTTCTTCAGGGTTCAGTCACATGCTATCCTCTTTGCTCACGTTATATCTTTTCATAGATGAGAGTGAATCCATTTTCTATAGCTTTAAGAACTTTCTGTAACTTCACAATTTCTTAAGTATTATCACCAGGCCGCCAGCTCTTGTAAATCCCGGATCTATATGTACATTTGCTTTTTGACATTTTCACTTGAATGTCACATTGGCATCTCAATTTTTTTTTAATTTAGTTCCAAGCCTAAACTCCTGTTTTCTTTCCAATAACTGACTATTTTTTGGTGTTCCTCATCATAGAATATGACATGGTTTAAACAGCAAACTTTTTTTTTCTTTCTCACAGTTATGGAGGCTGGAAGTCCAAGATCAAGGCACCAGTAGATGAGTGTCTGATGAGTGTTCTCTTCTTGGTTTGCATGTGGGTATCTTCTCTTTGTAACCGTACAGGGTGGAGAGGGAGAGAGAATAAGCAAGCTCTCTAGTGTCCCTTCTCATAAGGGTACTTATCATATCATGAATGCTCCACCCTAATGAACGAATCATTTCCCAGAGGTCTCAGTTCTAAATACCGTCCAATTGGGGGTCATAATCTCAACATATTAATTTGGTGAGGGGAGACAAACATGTATAGTCCATAATATCAACTCACATTCTGTCAATTTAAAATATCTCCTGCGTCTTCTCATGCCACCCTCATCTAAGCCGCTATCATCTCTCAGTTGGACGAAGTGCAAATGTAAATCTGACCACAAAAATGCCTTGATTAAATTTCTTAATTCTTCTAATTGCTCCTAAGGTAAAATTCAAAATTATTAATATGACATACAAAGCCCTGCAAAATCGACCCTAACTTCTAGTTCCTGTTACTATCTTTCCTACCATATTCCTGCCACAGAGAACTGCATTTTTCTCTGCTTCTCTAACATACACTGTCAGACAATTAAGTTTGCGAACTCATCCTACAAAAAGTGATACACACCTCATTGCTGAATATCACTATGGTCACCTTTGAAGTACTGCCCTTGGGAAGCTATGCACCGACGCCAGCACCTAGTCCACCCTTCAAAGTAATTTTGGAACTCTTTTTCTGGAATGGCCATCAGAGCTTTCATCATATTACCCTTGATGTCCTGAATGTCATCAAAATGTCTTCCTTTCAATATTTCCTTTATCTTCCAATAAAGACAGAAGTCATTGGAGGCAAGATCAGATGAGTAGGGAGGCTGTTCCAATACAGTTATTTGTTTACTGGCTAAAAACTCTCTCACAGACAGTGCCGTGTGAACTGGCGCATTGTCATGATGCAAGAGCCCTAAATTGTCGGCAAAAAGTTCAGGTTGTTTACCTTTTTAACACAGCCTTTTCAGCACTTCCAAATAGTAAACTTGGTTAACTGTTTGTTCAGTTGTTACAAATTCATAACGACTAATCCCTCTGATACCACAAACATTGTTGCAACAAGTTCATGACCTCCTATATAGCTTTCAGAGTTGTAAAACCCATGAACATGTGACAGAATAAAAGCTCCTGCTGGGTAAGAAATTATAGGAGAGCTTTTAATTCATCTACATGAGCATAAGTCACCGGTCTCAAACTTGTTACTTATACGCACACTGGGATAATTTGTAGTGGTATTTTGGTCATCTTTAATTTATCATATACAATAATAGAAGGGTCCTTAAAGTCTGAAAAATGTAAAATATTTCACAGTACTCAAAGGAATTGTATAGCAAATTATACAGTGGTGAAACTGGCATTAGTAACATTAGTAACAAAAGTAGAGTAAGTTTTGAAGTAGTCACTTGTTCCCCAAGAGAAAGTCTGAGTGAAAAAAGACATGTGATAGTAATTTTGTTTTCTTTAATTTTTTTGTAATTTCAGGATAGACCTCCACCCTAAAATTGATTTTGATATTGAGACTAACACACACACACATCAGTAATTTATGAAAAAGTTCATTACATATTGAAGCTTTCTGTGGAGAATGGAGAATTGGGAGACATTGTCAAGAAATCAGCATATCAGGACTTATTTGCCCTTTTATTTTTCTATGTCCCATTATTTTTGACCCCAGCCTTTTTGAAAATGTACTTTTTTTTTTATTTAGAAAAAAATTTTAGGTTTGAATTCGTTTTCAGGACATCTATTTTACAATATTAGAAATGGAGATTAATGTTGTTTTTTTCTTTTCTATTCTATTCCCCATTTGGACAGGTATAGCTAATTTTTAACATAGCACTTAATTTGTACATAAGAAGGAAAAATGTTAAAAAAATAGACAAAACATTTGAATATTCCAGTTCAAAATACGAATAAATCATGCATCTTCGTGTGGATATTTATGAAATGTTTACTTTTCTTTATCATTTACATAATTTGCAAGATAATCTTTGTGGGTTTTTTGGTTTATTTTATAAGGATCAATAAGATGCAAAGTACAAAAGAGGGTAAATACAAATGTTTTGTGAGTTTGTATGTTGTATGTTTTCAGAGATGCTTCCAAATTTACGGTATCTTTTGATTCAATTATTAATTACACCCTACTACAGTTTACTATAGGATCAACTCCAAACAGTTAAAAAGGTTTAAATGCTTTCATTCTATTACTGCCACCCCATAAATAATTTCATTGTTTCCAACAGCAGAAATTTAAAAAACGATTATAGTGAATATCTTGTTGGCATTTTTAAGGTGTAGGAAATTATTGGAAAACTTGTAGGGACAGTGTCATGACTGTTTCACTGCGATATCCCAACCATACTAATTTGAACACTTTCAGAAATGTAAATTAACTTTAGATTTTGTTTTAAATGGTAATTTTATACCTACTGCTATTCATGCTTTGCTATTTCAGAGTCAAATTGGAGTTTTTCTAGGAATATCTCTATTCAGGCCTAATTAAAGATCACATCCAGTTGTATCTGTTCCCTGGACACCTGCCATATTTGTTTTTGTGTAAGTAATTAAATTAGATTTTGGTCCTTTTTTTTCATTTCTTTGACTTTTTATGAATTGTTTTTTTTCTGTTTTGAAATGTTATTGTCTCCACGTTTTATACTTCATGAAAGCTACGGCCCTATTCTATTTAATTCTCAAGCGAATACTATACAATTGTTAAATTCACAATGCAGAGAATGGAACCAGGTAAGATGAATCAAGCAATCAAAATTATTTTAAATCTCTGGTATATCATATATTTAAATATAATTATAGACAGTTTAAGTTTAGTTATCCTCAAGCAGAATATTTGTGTTGCAACTTATTTAACAAAACATATTTTAGTTCTTTACCTACTTTATATTGAACAATCTGAATAATTTCAGTCAAGTAGGTAAAGCAAACACACACACACACAGAGAAAGTGAGAGAGAGAGAGAGAGAGAGAGAGAGAGAGAGAGAGAGAGAGAGAGAGAGAGAGAGAGAGAGATTTACCTTGATATTAGTAAGAGGTGAGGTGTCAGCTGAGGTTTCTAAACTTGAGGGCTTAATGTCAGTTGTCCTCAGTGCAATACAAATTACAGTCTTCCTATGTAGTACACATCTGAAATTCTGTTTACATGTATTTCTCTTAATCTTATCAACCATTTGTTCTAGACACTTGTATTTGCTACTTGCTGGCTTGATGAAGTAGAGGAAACCCATCTTCAATATGCAATCACAAAAAGAGATTGGTATCAACTTGTTAAAGCTATCAACTGGTTATTTAAATGAGCTTTCATATCTTTTTCTATTTTCAAGGTTGTAAACTGTAATCTTTATATAGGACCTTTAGAGGAAATCAGTCACATTAAGTCAGGCGAATTTATAGTTTTGAGGTGGGGCTCAGCAGGGCTGATCTTTTCCTATGCCGGCTGTTGACTACTGAAATGACTTCCTGCTGGTTGGTGCAAAGCTCCAGGCCCTGAGGGTCACTTGTGCTGTCTGTTTATGAATCCTTCCTAGAGACTCTGAGTACCTTGCCACAATCCAGGGGAAATTTCTGGCACCAAAAGATGGCTAGTTCCCCACTCTAGCATCTGTTCTGATTGTTGTTGTTTTTCCATAATAATTATTAAGTAGGTTGAAAGAGGTAAAGTCCTACTAGAAGACAAATTCTACATCAGTGTTGGTGAAATGATCTATTATGTGTGTATTATGACTTAAAAATGAAACTATGTGAGTAAACAAAAAGTTGGGTAAAGAAACCCAGAAATGCATTATTTGCAGATTCAGATGTTCTTTGTATAATGAAATATAAGAGGTAAAGTATTAAAAATGCGGAACAAAGTGTCTGGATCAGAGCCAGTGCTGAATTGCCCTTTCCATATTTCCTAATGCTGTATTGGGTTCATAGAGCAGTTAAGGTCATGTGAAGTGCCTAGGGAGATAAGTAGCCTAGTCTTTCCAAAAGCCTAAATGGTAGGCGAAAAAGAATCATGCTTATCACCTGGACACAGGGAATTCTTTCCCGTCTATACCTGAGCAATGTACCCTAGGAATTGTCATTCCAAATTTCTTCAAATGATCATTATGTGGAATTCCTTAGTTATCTCTCCCAAACATACAAAGATGGAGCCTACAAGTCAGGAAACAATTAGTGTTTTCAAACAATTAGAGTGAAATGGAAGGGATGCTGTCGTAGGATTCTGATCCTTTCAATCACTACTGGTGGGCCTCTGAAAATAGCTTCCTTGATAAAACGCAAATGTTCATTCTACTTCAGAGAATTGTTTGCAAAGATTAAATATGATAATACCTATATAACACATCCACCTAAGTGCCTGGCACATTTTAAGGATTCAAAAAGTGGTATTATTCTTATTATGATGATTATATGACTAATGATTATGAACAATGTTAGTTTCCTTGCTATTGGAGGATTTCAATATCTTCTCCTGTTAATAAATTTAAAAGTGCCAAAAGCAAATAATTATCAATAGAGAAGATGGAGAGAAACAACTGTTAAACAGTAAAGGGGTCATTTGTTTGTTTACTTATTTATTTATTTAAGATGAAGACAGTGGTATTCATGTGAATTACTTGTCAAAGTAACTTCCTGTCTTTCCTACCAGTACTTTCCATAAGTGATAGTTTAGTCAATGATCTCTCCATTTCCTCTGCTTATCTCTTTCTCCTTCCTTTTGGTGCTACTTCCCACATCATCATCAAGAAGTATGCAAATTATTATTTAGGATCTTTGTTTTTCTTGGAAATTTTGGTAGAAACATATGTAAGCCATTTGTAATGCCTATTATGTACCAAGTATTGGTGCAGGTGTATTTATTTCATCTTTATCAATTTTCAGTCTGTGTCTCAAAAATGTAAGGTTTAGGGGCAAAAAGTGTCCCTGAAAACCTGAAGTAATTCCATTTCTTCAATAGCCAGATCTGTTCGCCTTATAGTGCATCCAGGCTTTTACCAGGCCAAAAACTGTCTAGGAATGCAACTAAAATCACTCAATTATGATTTGAAGTATCTCACAGCCTAAATAAAATTGTTTGATGTACAATTAATTTATTAATAGAAATATTTTTGTGCTTATTTTCATCCTGAGTAAACATTCCCAAATGATCCATTTTTCAGAATGTCGTCTATGTTAGTTCATACGCATAAGAAGAATATGTATTCTACTTTTAAAAAGTGCCTTTTTATTTTTTTTTATTTATTATTATTTTTTTAATAAGTGCCTTTTTAAATCACTTTAAAATATTTCATTTTTTTCTAAGAGTTGTTTTTCTAAAAATTCTCAACAGCAGTCAGTGTTTGCTCAACTTTTTAATGGGACCTCATGAGATATCAAATTTATTAGATTTAATTAACTGTCCTACATTGTAGGGATAAAACCTATTAAATTGAAATTCATTATTAGAAGCCTAGTTTGTAACTTCCTATTTAATCTATGTTTTTCATGCATGTTCTTAACTGTGATTTGTCTTATGATTTCCATTTTGCTTCCTAATGTTTAAGTATAAAGGATATGCTACCTTCACAAAACAAATTGAGTTGACTATATCTTCTATGTTTCAGAATAGCTTGTATGGAATGGGATTAGCTATTTCATAAAAGCTGCAAACAACTCTCCTATGAAATTATTTGGTTCCAGAAACTTTGTTGATTTAATTCTTTGCAAATTTTAAAATGTTCTCCAAGTTTATTGGTCTCTTCAAGATTTTAATATGTAATGAGTAAATTGTGTTCATTTATATATTTTATAACAATCTTCTACTTCAACTGGATTATCAGATTTTTTGTGTGATTTATTGTATTTATGTTCCTTGTGTTTTTTACAAATTCAGGGCTTTTTAAAAATCCAGTTATGTCCGTTTATTGTTTTTGGTTCTTTTATCAAATAAAATTTCCAAGCCAGGTGACATTTATTGTTTTTCTCAAATACCTATCTCTAAACTTTTTATTAATTCTTAAGTTTTCCTGGTTTTATTTCACTGATTATTGGTTTTATCCTTTCCTTGTATTGGTTTTATTTTTCCAACTTTATAAATTGAATGCTTATAGCAATGTATTTCATTTTTTCTAACTTTATAACCCATACATAATGCTATAACTTTCAATTATAGATATTTTGGGGTTATATCTTATAATTTTTAATGTCTAGAATTTAGAAATATATATTTGTTATTCTGTTTGCCTGCTTATCCTCAAAGGGAAGTAGGCCTGCCTTCTCACAATATTCCATATTATCCACAGCTAATACTCTAAGGAGTAACCATTTGACCCAAATGACACAATCCCTAGAATGGACAAGATGAACAGAACCAATTACACACACATACATACACACACACACACACAAACACACACGGTCTGACAATTAAGTTTATGAACTAATCCTAGAAAAAGTGCTACATACCCCATTGCTGAAAATCACTACAGTCACCTTTGAAATACTCCCCTTGGGAAGCTATGCACTGAGCCAGCACTTTTCTTGTACAGCGTAGATTTCTGTCATTTTGGATAAAATGAGAGACGTTGTCTAAAGGAAAAACACATACCTGTATGCTCAGTACTCTACTATAGCTCTAATTCACTTAACTTCTGACACTTCTGGTGACGGAAAGTTTAGTGGAGGAGGAGGGGGACAGATCCCCACTCCAAGCAATTCTAGGACCCCAGCTAGGTGCCCCACAATTCAACTCAATCCTGACATTCTCCACCTGGAGAGAGTGCCCGATCCCATAGGTCAACATCCCAGTCCCACAAGACTTACACACACACACACACACACACACACACACACACACACACACACTTCAGACACAAGTCCAGGTCGTTACCTGTGTGTTTTGACCTACCATCTATAATCAGAAGTTCCCATGACCTCCTCCTTGAATTCAATTAATTTGCCAGAGAAGTTCACAGAACTCAAGAAAACATTTTACTCAGTAGATTACTGATTTATTGCAAAAGAATAAAACTCAAGCTTTCAGTTATAAGATGAATAAGTTTTGGGGATCTAATGTGTAGCATGGTGACTGTAGTTTATAACACTATCTATCATACAGTTGAAATTTGCTAGGAGAATATATCTTAAGCATTCTCACCACACACACACACAAAGGTAATTTTGTGAGGTGATGGATATTATAAGTAACCTTATGGTGGGCATCACTACACAAAGGAGATTATATCAATTCATAATGTACAATTTAAATATATACAATTGTATATATCACTTATACCTCAATAAAGCTAGAGAGAAAGAAAATCTATACACACACATAGATACACACACACACACACACACACACACAACCATGATGTCGGACAATTAACTTTGCAAACTCATCCTAGAAAAAGTGCTACATACCTCATTGCTGAATATCACTACAGTTACCTTCAAAGTACTCCTCTTGGGAAGCTATGTGCCGACGCTAGTACCTAGTCCACCCTTCAAAGCAATTTTGGAACTCTTTTTCTGGAATGGCCATCAGAGCTGTCATCATATTACACTTGATGTCCTGAATGTCATGAAAATGTCTTCCTTTCAATATTTACTTTATCTTTGGGTAAAGGAAGAAGTCATTGGGGGCCAGATCAGGTGAGAAGACAGTGTGTTCCAATACAGTTACTTGTTTACTGGCTAAAAACTCCCTCACAGACAGTGCCGTGTGAGCTGGTGCACTGTCGTGATGCAAGAGCCATGAATTGTTGGCGAAAAGCTCAGGTCATCTAGCTTTTTCACGCAGCCTTTTCAGCATCTCCAAGTAGTAAACTTGATTAACTGTTTGTCCAGTTGGCACAAATTCATAATGAATAGTCCCTCTGATGATATCAAAAAAGGTTAGCAACATCATTGCAACAAGTTCACGCATATACACAGATGCATGTGTGTATGCGTGTGTATATATATGTATATATATTCATGAATATATAATACACATACATATGTCTATATTATATACACCCATAGATCTATTTACCCATATATATGCTCATGTATATTCAGTTGTACACATACTTTTAATTATATTAATATTATGCATCCAAATAAGCATATAGGTCATATGTTGTTATTTTTAAATTTCTATAATTGGAACTTTTGTTTCATATTTAACTCATTAATGTTTTATAAATGCCAGGTGGTTAGGGTTTAAATAATAAAGTGGTTATTCATTTCCAGTGTCATAAGATTATGGTGCGAGAATGTGGTTGTAGATGATGCTATATTTCAGGATTTAATCTTTTAAATCTATTTTTTGCTTCATAGTTTTGATTCTCCAGGGGTCTTTAAATGAGTCTATATAACGTGAAGTTTAAATTTTAGTATACATGTTAATCATAATTAGCTAATCATACTTAGTTAATCATACATGTTAATAATACTACAATTATTTATTTTTTCTATCTTTTATAGATTATGACTTCTTTATAATCCTCCACTCATAATGCATTTCTATCATTTTCTTCTGATATTTTCAGTTGTTTCAGTTTTATACATTCTGATATTACATTACATTACTAATAGATATTCACAAGTAGAAATCTTCACTATGCACCAAATAGTTTACTAATATAGAGATCGATAGTCTTTTCCTGTTTTTATAATTTTTGCATTGCTTTGTGAGTATTAATTCGGCTACCCCTAATATTTTATACACTTATTTATGTTTTTCTGGTATAAGCAATCATAGTCATTTTGTTTTAAACTTATGTCTCATAAACAAAAATTCTAAAATGGCTTAATAATAGTGCCTACCTCATAATCATATAAATATTAAGAAAATTAAATTCCTAATACATGCTCGTTACATGATAGGCACACAAAAGACATTGCTATTATTTATTTTATTTAAAGATTATTATTATGATCATTATCAACACATTTTATTCATTCTTGCTATAAGTTTGGTTTCTGTGATTTGCAAAGTGATCTACATTACTTTTCTTTTTTTACATATTCCAATGATTCATATTTTATTTTTCCTGCTTTATACATTTATTTATATAAAAATATATTTTATGTTTGTATTTCACTGCTTATATTTTCACCAGTATTTTTCTAATCTTTAAAATAAAAAAGAATATATCTTTTCACTCCACTTTAAATGAAATTAAACACTTAACATGCTTTTACCAAGTTTTAGTTCACATCCTCATCTTTGTTAATACATAAGAAATTTAAACCTGTTATGGTTTATACAATCAAATTATACGTTTGTTCTTTTCCAAGAATGATTTTTTAATGTACATTGTGTTTGAACAGAACAATCTTTCACTTTTAACTACATGTTTAAGTGTTTTACTATTTTATTAATCTGTCTTTGTGGTAGTAGCAAACATTTCCAACATTTGAGTGTAATGGACTGAATGCATGTGGAGACAGAGGTAGGAGTGCAGTTTCCAGGCTCTCGCTCACACGTGGAAAGATGCTGGCTCAGGTAGTAAATGGCCATCAACTGTGATTGGATGGCCATCAGCTATGGCTAGTTGGCCATCAGCTGTAACCAGTGAGCCATTGGCCACTAGTATAACTGCTGTGGCTACGCTAGCAGGAAAACAGGGGCATAGCAAGAAGATGGTGGCTGAGCTAGCAAGAGCTGATTGCAGTTAGCAAGTGAGGTTGGTTGCCAGAGAGAAGTGGACGGCAGGTTGAGGATAGTGTGGCTCCTGCTTCCTGTGTCTCCAACCCAGCCACCAGCAAGAATATAGTGGTATGACTCCCCTATCTATGGCTCCATGGGTGTTCCTTTTTGGCCTCACCATGTCCTGCATTCTTATGTGGGGAGCGGGACCAGAGACCCTGCCTGACACCCTGTGTGATAATGGATCTCTGCCAAATTTATATGTTGAAGTCCTAACTCCCCAACATGATGATATTAGAAGATGGGGTCTCTGAGAGGCTAAACCCTCATGAATGAGATTAATGTCCTCAAAGGAAGAGATACAAGAGAGCTTTCTCTCTGTGTCTCAATCTCTCTCCAACCACGTGTAGATACAACCAGAAAATGGCCATCTGCAAACCAGGAAGAGGTTTCTCACCAGACACCCTATCTGTTTGATCTTGGAATTCCTAGCTTCCAGAACTCTGAGAAATAGGTTTGTTTATCAATCTATGGCAATTTATTATACCGACCTAAATTTATTATACCAGTCTTATAAGAGTGGACATGCATTTCTTGCTATAAGAGGCTATCGTTTGGCTGTGAGTGTGCTGAGTTGTCAGGGCTCAACTGTACTTAGCCAGGCTGACTTACATGTGGCTTCTCAATCTGAAAACCATGTAAAGGTGTAGGCACAATAAGGTATATGCTTTTCACATGGTGAAGAGTAATAGTAAAAGGATCGAATCAAACCACGCAAGTACGTGTAAAAACCCTGCTTAGATGAGGCATACATCATCAGGTCAAGTCATTTGTCATTGGCCAGAGGATGTCATGTGGCCAAATCAAAGGTCAATAAAAATTATACTCCTCCTACATGGACAGAGAGGAAATAATAATCTTGAATAAATAATATAATCAACCATAACTACCTAGCATAAAATTCCTTCTGCCCAAACTTCCTCTATCATTTTTTTTGGTCTTATTAATGTACCTTAGACACTTGCATTTTCAAGGAGCATATACATAAGTAATATATCTTTTTACCTTTGCACCTTGTGCTTTTAGAATGTCTCTCATTTACTTTTTCCTTAAGTAGGCATGAACCCATTTGGCACTGCAATTTTCTCTTTAAAACTCACTTGATTCTTTGGATCCAGGGAAAACAATAACAGTAACGGAAAAGGAAAAAATATAAGAGACATCTATATTTAATAGAAAAAGGGAAATGAAACTTACTTAAAATACTAAACAAACACAGTGATAGAATGAAAACTGGTACAGTGTAGGTAAAGGATTTCAGTGAGTGTTTCAAGGTGTTAACATAGGTGAATGTTGCTGAGAGATCAAATAAGACAATGATTGAAAAGAATCCATTGGAGTTAAAGGATGCCATTACTTTCTTGATGAGAGCACTTTCAAGACAGTGATAGGAAAGATATTATTCTTCAGAGGATAGATAAGTAAATGAGAAGAGGAGTATAAACAAGTACAATCTTTCTTAACCCACTACTGTTTTCCAGAAGCACAGCACTCAGGCAAAGTTTAACATTGTCTTACACAACTAGATCAACAAAACAATACTCGGAGGTATTCTTCTTTTACAGCAAAAGAAAAGGAGTCTGAAAGAAGTTACTCATATATCCAATGATAGATATCTTAGCTTGGATTCAAAACCAGGTATAACTAATTCTAAAGCCAACCTTTTCCTTAAACTTCCCTTGTTTTCCTTACTTAGTACAAGAAAACTCTGATTCCAGCTTTGGATATAAAATAATGTGATTAGAAGGCATTATCTAATCCTTCCAAGTGTAGATCAACTGTAATTCTCATATACGATGTAAATGCAACTTCATTGAGAATAATATTTTTAACCTTCCAATATAACTATAACTCTGTAAGCTATTTATTCAGGTATTTGTTTATTGTAAATGACATTCTCACATTTAGATCGGAAATATGACATACTACGTTCAGATCACTTTAAGGACCTAAAGGCTATTGTAATAGTGATGCCTTAAAATGCATCGTTTTTCTTTCATTTTTATTACTTTCTAATGAGTGGTTGCATCTTTTGAACATTAGATTGGGGAAATCAGCAGATACCTGAGTTGAACTTCCTACAAAGCAACTGCCATTGGGCATCACAAATATTAATTATTGTAAATAAAGTTATTGTTTATTGAAAGTTTTTTCTGAGAAATAGTTTTTTATGTTTATTATTTTATAAACAGTTGTGGAAAATCAGAAGATGCAGTTGGCCATGTTTGATTTAAAAAATTCTTGAGAATTAAATATGCACATGTGCTTGAATAAAACAGAGGCTGTAGGGAAATTAATCACACTCTGGGAAAAACATATTCTCTGCCACCCACACCTTTATTCTGTTTTAATTACCAACAAAAATTTTTCCTGTGGCAACTTACATGTATCCACTATTAGATTAAATTGTTGAGTTATGATAGCTATTTGGCATTCCTTTACTTCAGTTATTTGATAATTTTTAAATGTTTGTTCAATTATTTTGTTATTGTTGAATAATTTTAATTAGATCGTATGTAGATTTACATCAATCAAGCCATATTACTATAGGGATAATAAATTTAAAATATATTAATACATTGCTTATGATGATTTTAATAGAAACTATGTTAATTTATCAACCAAACTATTCTAACCTTATTATGACTTTTCTTTTTGAAAATAGTAAAGCAGCATATGGAGTTTTGAAGAAACATACAGTGTGACTTTTTATCAGGAAAAATGAAAAGAGTTTAAATGAAGTTAAACTCTTAATTTAACTAATTTAATTAATGTGAAGTTATAAATAATGATTAAAATATATACGACAGAATGAAAGAATAGCCATATCAATTGCAATATCATATCTTTTAGCTAGTATGGACAAACTTTAAATCAACGAAACCACCCATTTTTAAACATCTTGAAAGTCTAAAACTTGTCAAATGTCACTAAAATCAGACAGATGAAATACTAACTACAGTGCCATTTCAGTCTAGTTTAATGATCAGGAGAAAAAATATTTAATAAGTTGCCACACTGGGAGGTTGGTTTTAGATAACTTTTGAATCATATTTGTTCATTAATATATGTAATAAACCATACAATTAAATTGTAGGAAATGTTCAAGTATAAGATTAAATCACTATTACTACATTCTATACCACATTATCAATGTAACCTAAAGCCCCAATATTTCTGTGCAAATGACTTTTTAAAAGTGTAGTTTTAAATTATATGTTTGAAATTATCAATACATTGGTATTATGGTAATATGTATAAATATATGATAAATAAAGATATTTAGAATCAGGTAGTCTGATCTGCAGCCATATAATTAATTTTTCCTGGCCAGAGAACTAATGGCACAATCTTTTCTTTTCTTCTTTTTATTTTTATTTTTTTTGAGAATTCCAAACATCTTAAATGGGTAGATTTGAGTCTAAGCCGATCAAAAACACAGAAGTTTATCTACTTCGATAAGAAAAAAAAATAAACTTTCTTCATTGCCCACATTTTCTGTCTTCCCTTTGAATATCTACTCATCTAAATTTATTTACTTTTTTAATTTCTTATTATATTTATTGGGGTGACATTGGTTAGTAAAATTATATGTCTCAAGTGTAAAATTCTATAATACATCATCTATATATTGCATTGTGTGTTCACCAATCAGAGTCAAATCTCCATCCATCACTATATATTTGACCCCCTTCTAACACCCCCCCCTTTATCTTCTGGTAACCACTAAACTGTTGTCTGTGTCTATGAGTTTTTGTTTGTTTGTGTGTTGCTTTCAGTTTTATATTCCACATATAATTGGTTAAAGAAAATGTGGTACAATTACGAGGTCTGACAATTAAGTGTGTGAACTTGTTGCAACAATGTTGCTAACCTTTTTTGACATCAAAAGAATTATTCATTATGAATTTGTACCAACTGGACAAACAGTTAACCAAGTTTACTATTTGGAAGTACTGAAAAGGCTGCATGAAAAACTTAGACGACCTGAGCTTTCACCAACAATTCATGGCTCTTGCATCATGACAATGCACCAGCTCACACCGCATTGTCTGTGAGAGAGTTTTTAGCCAGTAAACAAATAACTGTATTGGAACACCCTCCCTACTCACCTGATTTGGCTCCCAATGACGTTTTTTTTTACCTAAAGATAAAGTAAATATTGAAAGGAAGACATTTTGATGACATTCAGGACATCAAGGGTAATACGATGACAGCTCTGATGGCCATTCCAGAAAAAGAATTCTAAAATTGCTTTGAAGGATGTACTAGGTGCTGGTGTCAGTGCATAGCTTCCCAAGGGGAGTACTTCAAAGGTGACTGTAGTGATATTCAGCAATGAGGTATGTAGCACTTTTTGTAGGCTGAGTTCATAAACTTAATTGTCAGGCTTCGTATACAATGGAATATTTCTCAGCCATAAGAAAAGATGAAATACTGTCATTCGCAACGACATGGATGGATCTCGAGATTATCATACTAAGCAAAGTAAGTCAGACAGAAAAAGTAGAGAACCATGATTTCACTCATATGCAGCACGATCATTTCTTATTCATACTTGACCAGCCCCTTCAACTGTGGAACTACTACACTAGTTTATATTAAAACTTAAAGATTTAATAATAAAACATTTTTAAAAATTCAAAACATGAGTCACTTTGTTTATTATTTAAATATTTCTCCTTAAGGTTATTCCCTACATAGAAAATCTCCTGGGAATCAAGATATGCACAAATTGTACTAATTATGAAGATTTTATTGAGAGAAAAACAAAGGCTCAGCATAATCACTAAGTAGTATCTGTAATTGTAGCCTTTGGAAAAATAACGTGTTGATCTGAAATTTTCTTTTTCAATGAAACATGTGTTTTATAATTATGTCATTAAATATAGGTAAACTTCAATTTTTAATGGTTACAACCATTCTATAGTATGGTATACCATTATTTATATCTTCTCTTATTGCTACTATTAAAGTTTTCTTTTTTAAAATATAAAAGTTTAATGTTTTAATAAATATATTCATTTTCAAATTTTTGTGTACGTATGAGTTGTGTGTAGATTACATTCATAGAAGTAAGATTGCCTGACCATAAACAAATGCATTTACATTTTAATACTATTAAATTTCCCTCCAAAAATTGGTATTACCAATTTATGCTCCATTGTAGGTCAGTTTCCTTGTTTTCATAGGAGAAACATTCTGACACTGGTGGTTTGCAGATGGGTTATTGGGTAATACTCTCAGAAACAAATCCCATAAGAAGATGATAGAAGTGTGATTGGGCAAAGAAAGAATCTGAACCAACATGCAGTTTCAACTAATACCTTAGACAATCCCACAGGGAATTCTGAACTTGGATTAGCCATTCATGAGATGTCTCCCTTGCTTCCAATAACTAAAAGACAACCTTGGGTGGAGCAGCCACCTTGACTAAAGGACATTCCAGGGAAAGGAGTCAGATATGAACTGTCACCTGACAACCCTCCCTGCAGCAAGGGATTGAGTGCCTTGGTCTTAGAAGGTGATGGTGTGTGGTGCATCATAGCGTATACTATAGTGTATTCTTAGTGCCGCTCAGGTCTACTTGCTTCATGTAGTGAGTGAACTAGACCTAGGATCAGCTTATACAGGATTCTGATTGACCTCTTTTATTGAGAAAACTTACAGAAGAAAAATTATTGAGACAAATAGAAGCTGGCACTTCTGCTAATCTAGGTGACTTACCTGGCAGGGCCACCTAGGGTCTCTACCCTTAAGAGTCTAATCCCCTGGTCACCACATCTTTCTCAGACTATGGCTGCACGCCTGTCCATTTACCATTGATTGGGGCAAGGGACCAGCATGAGACACCCCAGTGGGTCTCCTAGGTAGCAAAGACATTCTAGATTGCTCCTATTTTATATGAGCAACCGCTACCTCCATCTGATGGTAAGGATCTATTAACCTTACCAGGATGATGGTGTCTTGCCTTGCCTACCAGTATCTTAAGCCTGAATTTACCACAATGTAGCCACCACTTAAAGTCATTCAGAGTCACCACTAATTGGGATTGTAGGGTAGCAGCAATCATTTCAGTTTGCACCCATATACTGAGTTGAGCCTTCTGTAACCAAATTGGGACTTGTTTTTCCATTATCAACTATACATAGCCCCACTCACCAGCCACAGGTATGAGCTGAGAGAGTGGTACTGGTGGAAAAGTTGTAGGTAACACGGACTTCTGAGCTGCTTGTTTGTACATTTTAGTTGTGCCCTTGTGCCTTGATCATGAAAACATGAACACTATGTCCATGTTTTGCTACTGGCTCCAGTTTAACATAAATATTTTTCCAGGTAACCATTAAATTCTCCAAATATTTTGGAGAATTTAATTAGGCTTTAACTGATGTATAGATTAAATTGAGAAGAAATAACATTTTAAAAGTTTTTATGATTTTATTTGTGCATAGCTTACATATTTCACTCTTTATCTAGATCTAGCTAGTTAGCTAGCTAGTGTCAGCTAGTTAACTAGCTAGCTATCATCTATCTTCCTAATATTTTATATTGTAATTGTTTTAGTGAATAGTATTACTTTTTAAATTGCTTATTAATGATTAAGAAAACTATTGAATTTTAAAGGCTTATATGGTCACTTTTCTAAACAGTTATGATTCTAATAATTTAAAAATTTATTTTCCTGATTTTCTAAACAATATGAATATTGTAAATGTAACTTTCGTTTCCCTTTTTATTTATAGCTGTTGGTTTTGTTATTGTTGCTGCTATTGTTGGTTTCCTTATGTAATTGCATTAAATAGAATTGCCCACATGACATTCCCTCTTATTTGACTGCAGAAAATTAATTGATTGTTATCTTAAATGGTGCTGTTTATAGCATTTCACCAGTAAGGATTATTGGTGCTTCATGTTTCCAGTCAATATGCTTTACTAATAAGTGAAATTTTCTTCTATTTCAGCTTTTATTAATTTGGGGAGTTTAATGTTATAAAATACTCTTTAAGCAAGATTACCATTTCTATTCAATTCCTTCAGTCAACTAACTTGATGGATTAAACTAACATTTCTTTAATCTTAAACCATCCTTGTATATCTGGGACAAGCTGGAGTTCATAGAGAGCTATTCTTTAAATACACTTTTAAATATTTCAGAATTGCAAAGCCTCATATATTTGTGAATAAAATTAGTCAATATTTACATTTTGAATTTCATCATTGCTTGCTTTTAGTTTGAGAGGTATCTTGACTTCATAAATAATTTAGGAAATGATGTATTTTCAATGTTTTAGACAGTTTATACAGATATTATTTGTTTTTAATGGTTTTGTGGCTCTAAGACATCAAAGAGTCTAGATCTGGTAACTTTCTTTTTAGATTGAAATATTTTCAAATGTTCCTCTAAGTTCATTGTCTATTCTTCTTGAGTTACTCTTGGTTATGTCTGGTTATACATACTATTTTACTCTACTGTTCAGAATATTTTCACAGTAACTATTAATTGGAAAATATATCCTTATGAGTCTTACTTATGTCAGCATTATATCAGGGTATAGAGTTGAATTCAGGTAATCTTGAGGACTTGCTAAAAATCCACACAGTAGGAATTTGTGCCAGAACTACGGTCCAAATTCCCCCTCTTTCAAGCAATCATTTGTTCAATTCAAGTAGGTTATAGCATTCTGTGTGAATAGCATTGTAAGACTAGTTGATTAGCTTCTGTTATTGACTCTGCTGCTACCAAGCAAGTGACTCAATTTTTATAGATTTTTTCCTCATATAGGATTAGGTAAAGTTTACAAAAGCTTTCAGTCTAGAACTACTGACTATATTTTTAATGCAAAATGTAACTTCAAAATATTTGTAATTTAAAATCTAATTAAATATATTTTAATTTACTTTTTATGAGAGAACATTCTTTCGAAAAATAATCTAGTTTCCTAAGGGTGTTTTACAGTGGGAGAAAATTCTTTTGAAAGATAATCTAGTTTCTTGAAATATAAAAATTTGACTAAGGAAACATTTGTGACATTTTATAAGCTAAATTGGAAAATAATATTATAAACACTGACTGACAGTAAGTTTAATATCCTCAAGTAAAAGTACCATGGTAAAACACAGAAAAATGGTCAATATTTTTACTTCTAATACATTCAAATTACCTGGGTTTCTTTCTTTTTAAAAAAATATATTTTAGAAACATTAATAAATACATGGGAATAAAATATGTATTTATGGTAAAGGTACTTCATTATTAGATGTGTTGTCAATAGACTCATTATTCAGAGTATCATAGATTTACCTGAAATAATTTGTGGTAATGAGGATTTATTTCCCAGGATAGTATAAAATTAGACGCAATATCATACTGGGGTATTTTTCACTTAATTGACTTTTGCAGCATTTTTTATTTAATATTTTCATTATTTTGTCTCTTCATTATAATTTAAAGTATATGTATTCTAATTTATATGGCTATGCAAATGCCTGTAAAATACTAACTCTGAGGTAAATTGTGCAACACAAAAATTTATGTAGCCTTCTTTGAAGAAAGTATTATTGCATAAAACAAAAGCAAATTTGCATATTTTGCGCTTTAAAGACATTCATGAGCTAATAAAAAGCAATTCAACATATAACTTATAATAAATTACATATAGGAAAGCCATGATGAGAATAAAACATTAATTTTAAGGTTCTATCTGGAGGAATTTATTACTATGTCTTAGAAAATGTTTAAAATTGCATGACTTATAGAACTTGATTTTTTGTATTTATTATATTGTTCTTTTTAAGATTTATTTTTAAAGTGCTAGGGAAATTATGCAATTTCCAAGAGAATTCTCCTGTGAAACAGAACTATTAACATTTTGTTTCTATTCTATTCATACTTGTTATTTTCATCTTTTTTTATTATAGGCTTTCTCTGAATCAAATTCATGTCTGAAAGTAATGGCTTACTGGAAGTTCTGAGTCCAGTTCTCCAAATAAGCTTTATATTAGTAGCCATATGGAAAACTGTATAAATTAAGTCATAAGTTATTTTTTTTCAGCTTAACAGTAGAAATATGTTGTTTTTTCTCCTATTCTCGGGACTTTTAGGGTAAATGGATAAAATGCAAGATCCCTTGGTGTTCTTAGTATTAAAGCAATAATCTCAGTGTTAATAGTCTGTCAAGATCAAGTAACCACTTGAGCTAAACCAACCCAACTATTAGAATGGCAATTATCCACAGGACAAGTAATAACAAGTGTTGGAGAGGTTGTGGAGAAAAAAGAACACTCATACACTCCTGATTAACTAGTAAAGTCACTATGGAAAACATTATGGAGGTTCCTCAAAAAATTAATAGAATTACCACATGACCTAGCAATCCCTCTTCCAGGTATCTACCCCCAAAATCTGAAAACATGTATCCATACAGATACATGTACCCCTATATTCATTGCAGTGCCATTCACTGTGGCCAAGACACGGAAACAACCAAAGTGTCTTTCCATAGATGATTGGATAAAGAAGACATGGTATATATACATATACATATACATTGTATATATATATATATATATATATATATATATATATATATAGAGAGAGAGAGAGAGAGAGAGAGAGAGAGCGAGAGAGTAGTATTCCATTGTATATATATATATATATATATATATACTATATGTATGTATATAGTATATATATAGTAGTATACTATATATATATACATATATACACATATATATGTATGTATACTGTATATACATATAAACACATATGTATGTATATACATATATACATGTGTACATATATACATGTATATACATATACATCCACATGTATATATGTATATACATACATGCATACACATACATATATACATGTATACATCTATACACACATACATATATACATATATACATGTATACATGTATATATACATATACATATATATGTATGTACATGTATATATATGTATATGCATATATACATGTATATATACATGTATACGTGTATATGTATGTATATACGTATGTATGTATGTGTGTATACATGTACATACATATATACATGTATATACATGTACATACATACATGTGCATACATACATGTGCATACATATATACATGTATATATAGTAGTATTCCATTGTATATATGTATATATACATGTATGCATACATACATATATACATGTATATACATATATGTATACATGTATATACGTGTATTTATACATATATGTATATACATGTATATGTGTATATGTATATAGATGTACATACATCTATATGCATGCATATACATGTATATGTATGTGTATGTGTGTGTACATGTGTGTGCATATACATGCATATACATATACATGTATGTACATGTACATACATACATGTTTGTACATACATGCACATACTTATATACATGTATATATAGTAGTATTCCATTGTGTATATATATATATACATGGTATATATACATATATACATATATGTATATATATACATATATATACACAATGGAATACTACTCAAACATAAGAGAAGGTGAAATACATATAACCCCTGTATAACACGGCACTTCTATAACACTGCACTTTTATAACACGGTTTCACTCTCACAGGGTTCGCAAATTGGGGAAAACCCTCCTAAAACACAGCACCCTAGAACACAGTTACACTCTAACATGATTTGGGAATTAGAGAAATTCCTGAACAACACAGAGTGTAATGAGAGCTTTTAAGAGCAAAAAATATCTCATTCGAAATTAGAGAAATCCCCAAACAACATGGAACGTAATAAAAGCTTAGTTTTGATGACAAAGAAAACATTATTTAATACCTCTTAATGTTATACTTTTTGTGAAAATTGCTTTAATAAAAATATGTATCCTAATTATAAAAATATAATGGTATGTTGTTGTTTTTTTTAATTTTTGGAACTTAATCCCCTTTTTTGTACTAGTGCTTTGTTTTGTATAACACGGTTTCACATAACACGGCATTTTTTAGAAACCTGACAACCGTGTTATGAAGTGGTTATCTGCATTGCCGTTTGCAACAACATGGAAGGATCTTGAGATTATCATGCTAAGTGAAACAAGTCATAGAAAAAGTCGAGAACCCTATGATTTCATTCATTTGTGGGATATAAAACTGAAAGAAACAAACAAACAAGACAAACAAACAAACAAGCAAAAACTCATAGACACAGACAGCAATGTAGTGGTTACCAGATGGTAAGAGGGGAGGAAGGTGGTAGAAGAGGGAAAAGGGGGTCAAATGTATAGTGATGGATGGAGAACTGACTCTGGGTGGTGAACACACAATGCAATATGTAGATGATGTATTATAGAAATGTACACTTGAAACATTTTACTAACCAATGTCACCCCAATAAATGTAATAAAAAATAATCTCAGTATTAAAAGTTTTGAAGACCTTGAAAATATGCTTAAACCTGTGACTGGAAAGTGAAAAATATAAGAAAAATATTTGTATAAATTACCTCATCACCTGAATTGTAGAAAAAACGATAAATCAACTTCACAGGGGGGAAAAATAATAGAAAGACAAATCCTTAATGGTACTTATTGAATTGGACTTGATTACAGAGGTAATTTATCTTTCCCCAATATGGGAATGCATTAGGAACCTGTATTTATTATCAGGAAAAAGATACAGTAAAGTGTGTGTGTGTGTGTGTGTGTGTGTGTGTATTAACTACAAATATTTTTCACCATCTCTCACTTCATGTGTAGGAAAGATGTAGCTAACTGTATATGGATTTTTGCCCTTTTCAAGCTCTTGAAGCCATCCTGACCCAGGATTGTGTGGTAATATGAGGTGTGATCAACAAATACGGTGCATGTTGCTGCCAAATGCCATCCAACGGAAAGGCAGGATCTTCAGTATGGGAAGCTGCATGTCGAATCTTAGTAACAAAGTGTGACAAGTTTCAACTTGTTCAGTGCAGTCAGTTGGGTGTGAGCTATGGTTGAGAGAAGGTGTGTTTTAAAGTGTGTCAAGGATCCACTTGATAAAGAATAAGTCATCCTTTATCATGACAATATTCCATGTCACACATCGCTTCCGGTATGGCAATTTCTGTCAAATAAAAACATTACAGTGTGTCCTCATCCACCTTATTCACCAGATCTGGCACCAACAGACTTCTGGCTCTTCCTGAAAGTCAAAATGATTCAGGACATCGAGGCAGCCACAACAGTGCAACTAAAGACACTCATGAAAGAGGACTTCCAGAACTGCTTCAGAGAGTGGCAAGAATGATGGGATAAGTGTGTTTGAAGTGGGGCGGAGTATTTTGAGAGGGATTGATGGCAAAGTGACTTTTACTGTCATACATCTTTTGTTAATTTAAACATTCAGAATATTGTTTGAGCACATCTCCTATCTGGGCAGTGTGTGTTTCCCAGTACGGAAGCGACAGTTACTGTTATACCTATAAGAGGATGAGACTGCTCCTGTTCTCCAGAGCAACCAATACACGTAAGACTGAAGAGGCTGAAATTAAACTATTTTAGCCTCTCTGCCACTAAGTAAGTGTATTAGTTTCCTGTAATTGTCGTAACATGTAACCACAAAGGTAGTGGCTGAAAACAACACAGATTCATGGTCTTATAGTTCTGGAGGCCAGGAATGTAAAATGGGTCTCCCTGGATTCAACCCAGGTATGAGCAGGGCTGTGCTCCTTTCTGGAGCCTCTAGAGGATAATCTGTTTCCTTGTCTTTTCCAACTTCCAGAGATCTCCCAACTTTCCTTGACTTGTGGTCTATCCTCCAGCTTCAAAGCCAGCAGCATAGCATCTTTAAATGTCTCTCTGGCTTTAACTTCCTGCCTCTCCCTTTCATATTTCAAGGTCCTTTGTGATGGTATTGGGCTTATGTGCATAAAACAGTGTAACCTTAGCTTAAAGTTAGCTAAGTAGCAACATTAATTCCATATGCAACCTTAATTCCTCTGGCAATGGAAGAGAACATATTCACAGGTTTTAAAGATTAGAATATGGGTATAATTTGAGGGGTCCAATATTCTACCTATCACACTATATTATAATGCCTTGTCATATTATTGCATTATTCATAACTTTAGAGTCAGTTGAGGGAGTATTGAATCCACCTGCTATAAGATAATCAAAGAAATACATGAGGAGAAACACTGGGCTATGAATTAGAAGGTGTACATTCTACTTCTAATTTGCCCTTGAACACATGCATTGCTTCCACAAAGACACAATAATATCTGTGAGCCTAGATTTCCAAATATAGATAAAGTAATGTCTAAATCCTTATTACCCACTACAATAAGAATTGGTATTTGTGGGAAAGAAAGAATGTCATCCAAGAAGAGGCTTGTAAAATCAGAAGACTAAGTAGATAGAAAGATCTTAGGGATTATTGGATACAAGACTCCAAAGGGGAACACAGCTGATATATTGATTATCAGAATCAAAGAAATAAAACAACCCCAAACTCTGCATTCTTTTGTCATTTTTTTTGAGCCATGAACTGAGAGTCTGAATAGCAACCCTTAGTGACTACATGGCCCACAGACTCTGGAGGAAGTGATATCAGCAGGTTATATTCATGTTCCCAGGAGATTTTAATATTAATGGCAGAGAAGAACTTGGGGATTAAGTGTGTCTCCTAACCCCTCCGAATGGCATATTACATGAGGGGAAGAAGTGAGGAACAAACCTCCATGGAAATGTTTCTAGTTTGGGTACAGAGAGGGAAAAGCCCAAACATTCAGACAAGTTCTGGGGTAATTGAGAACTTTGATGTTGAAACTATAGAACCAGAGAGACACATATCAAGGATTGTTGGATGGGTAAAGTGAATGAACATTCAAAGATTGACGGGGGCCTTGGGATTTTTATGGAAATTTTTATCTAGCCTTCATTAATATATCATTAAATTTCTCATTATAACTTAATATAAAATTAATCTCAACATAAAATTCTTGCACTGTGTTTAAGATATTTCTGAGACTACTTAGATTAAGGGATGACCATAGGAAATGTTACATAAACTGATTACCCTTAGAAATTGATAAAAATAGCCCGCATTAAAGTGATATTTGTCATCTTTAGCTTACATGATTAACACATAATTGAAACTGAAGTTTTATTAGCCTTCTAGTAAAACAAATATTGAACTAAATTTATTCTGAGAAAATTATAAACATATACTTAAAGAATTCATGCAAGGGACATCTTATAAACGAGGGACTTTTGTTGAATTAGTGACCATAGATCAAGAATGTCTTTTCTTTGTGAGTGATATGGATTAGCAAGACCCGAAAGGGCACATTCAGAGTAATGAATTGTTCGGAAAGCAGTGGAGATAGAATTAGAGACTTTAGGAACAAAGCAAGCTACTCCTGGGCATCCCTGTGCATATTAGAATGGCTCCACATTCATAACGGGAAGTTGAAACCAGGCATTCAGGCCACTGCTCAAGGATTTATTTTGAGATCTATAGACAAGGTCAGGCTCTGAAACATACCATCTAAACAAAACTGTGTTGCAATGACTAAGGCTGTAAAAATATTCTACTCCATTTTCTAGTGTCCAGAGGGTATAAGAAAGCTGGCAAAAAAACCAAGGAAGATTCATATTTATTTCCCTCACCCTTCAAAAGTAGTTTACAAATAAATTAAGTTACTTTCCAGTATTTCCTCTGCCAAATTGCATCATACATCCTAAAGGAAATGCACCAAGCATAAAAGATAAAATAACACTTGTACGCATCAGAACAGACTTAATAAAACACTATCCTGAATTTCTTGACAAGGAAACCACCTAAGGCTAAAAATAGTTGAATATGATAGAGAAATGAAAAACAGAGGAGACTCAGATGACTCCCTCATAAGGCTATTTTATGGCATGATTTATGGCCTGAGCGTTGGGTAAGCCCTACTGAGTGTATATTCAATCAGAGTAACAAGTCACAGCAATGTACTCACTGATGATTATTCAAGACTGTGCATATATTTTTAAAATAAAAGTCATATAGATCTAAATCAGCAATTTTTTAATGGGTCATTTTAATTAATCCCTCTTATGCTTAGAATTTATGTACTGTGTACCTTGAAAATCACAAAGCCATTTATCAGCTAGCATATGGCTTCAACGGTTCTGACATTAACACATAACATTTAATTAGCAAGGCTTGTAGACAGAGCTGTTTCTATTTGACGCATAAGCAAGCTTCCCACTTCATACATATTTAGCCCAATATTCTAGGTAGTAGTTTATCCATAGTTTGAATCCCTGGATTGGCCAGTTTTTGTCCTGAGCAAAGTTTTACTCAGCATGCTTTTCACTTAGTCTTCTAAAACTTGTGTCCATAAGACATTGCTGATGGCTCATCATAATCAAATTTCACTATCAGTTTTAACCAAAAATGCACCAATCATATCATTTTTATCAATGAAAGCATATTTTTAATATTTGTTCTACCTTCAATGAAGACTACTACAGGGAACACTAGAAAAACTCTCAGCAAGCTGAAAAGTAAATCACAGGTATATAAACTAGTTGGGTCAATTCCAAGTGGTTGTGGGTTCTGGTATTTTCCTTCCACTAATAAAGAAACTTCTCCATTTAATATAAACGTTTACTTTAAATTGGCAACAAAGACATACATAAGATTTAATTCTCATCAAAAAACAGCATTGCCAGCTCCCAAAAGCCGCATCTCAGGTTCCCATCCAGTAACTGCAACTGTCTGTATCTCTCTGCTAACTTCCATCAATTTATGTTACTTTTGCTTTTTTATGTAAATATAGGAATGTGCTCTGCTCTGTCTTACTTCCTTAGTTCAAAATTATATTTGTGGGATTCATCCATTTTACTGCATGCAGTTGTCAATAATTCATTGTCATCGATGCATACAATTCTGTGTTAATATACTATAGTTATTTATCCATTCTAACGTGAATGGACATTTGGTTCATTTTTTTCATAGTTTGTAGCTATTTTGAATAAAACTTCTATGGGCATTCTTGGTGCATATACATTCATTTCTCTGGGAATATAACTAGGTATAAATTGCTAGATCTGAGCATATGCGTATATTTGGTTCAGTAGATAGTGACAGTTTTCCCTTGTGGTGCTGATAAGTATCTTGCAGCCATCTATGAGAATTTCCATTACTCCAAATTCTTGCCAATCTTTAGTGGTTTCCATGTGTTTTATTTTAGCCGTTCTTGTCGGTTGATATAATTTTAAATGTGTTGATCACTGTGTATTAAAAATAACAATGAATTTAATAAGACTATGCACTCATAATTGTCTACCATATGTACTTCCTTCTGGGTTCATTTCTGTATTAGTCTGCTAGGGCTGCCATAACAAAATACCATAGACTGGTAGCTTAAAAAACAGAATATAATTTTGTTACAGTTCTGGGCGCTAGAAGTCCAAGGTGAAGGTGCTTTCAGGGTTGATTTCTGGTGCGGCTTCTCTTCCTAGCAAGTAGATTGCTGCCTTCTTGCTGTGTTCTCACATGACCTTTTTCTGTGGGCATGCACAAATCTCTGGTGTCTGTTCCTCTTCTGATACTGATAAATGCAAGAGGACACAAGTCCTCTTGCATTTCGTCCCAACCCTTATGACCTTATTTAACCTTAATTATCTCCCTCAAGGCCTAATTCCCAAATATAGTCACTTTGGGGATTAGGGCTTCAACATATGAATATTGAGAAGGCAGATAGGTTTTAGTCCATAGCAATTTCCCTTCTTGCTAAAGTACTTCTCCAAAGAGATCTTTCAGTAAAACTTGTTCTGTGTTAAAATTTTGTTTTACTCTTATGTTTATGTGAAACTTTAACTTGATGAACAATTCTAAATTTTAATATATCAGGTTGGTGCAAAAGTACTTGCAGTTTTTGCATTTATTTTTAACTTTTTAAACTGCAATTATTTTTACACCAACCTAATACTTTGCAACATTATTCCACTGCCTTCTTGTGTCTAGTATCCTACTGATACCTGCTTTCTATCCTCTTACTCTGTTCCTTTTTTTTCTTTTCATCTTCTAGCGTACTATATAATTTAATGCATTATATCTATTGCTTACTTTATTTCTCCCATCTAATGTAGAAGCTTAAGTGGGGCACAGTCCTTTGATGTTCTATTCACTAATGTGTTCCATACACCTGAGAAGAGTGTCTAGCCCACAGCATGTTTTCAATAAATATTTTTTATATGAATTAAAAATGAACTTTGACTTGGAACTATCTGCTAACTTGTCTTTTAATGTGTACCACAGGGTAGACATGAAAGCACAGGAAAATGCAGTTTGTGCTTCTCAAGATGAGTTTACAGAACAATCAATCACATTTCAAGTCAAAAATTCATAGTGTGTCAATCTGGGGCTGACTATTTTCTTTTCTCCCAGTACCTGCTTCTTAGTGACTACTTCCATGGCACCAATCAGGATAACGCATTCTTTGAGGGGTTGCCTAGCCACTAGGATTAGGGATGGCTGAAGGATGATGGTTTGCTTGCCAGCCATGCAAGGTATGAACTCTAACCACCCCTCTTGGTCCCTGTTATTACTACCACTAAGGGCTTCTTGCTGTTTGCTAGGCTGAGTATTCTGTTTATCATTAAATCATTTGCTGAGGAAAATGTGGACTACCAGGTACAGTATATCCCACATTCATGACGCATTGTAGTTTTTCACTTTATCTGTGACATCCGCTCCCATCCCTACACACACCCATACAAATCTTCATAGAACTGACACCTTCTTTTTCCTCAAAGAATTCTCTTATTTTTTATGACTGGGCAAATAATCCAAAAGCCCATGCTAATTTGACATTTTACATAGCAAACTGAATAGCAAAAATAGTGGCCATACAAAACTGGCTTACATCTTTAAACTCTTAGTGGGAAATAACTACTACTGAAAAATTCGAGATCAAGTTAGCCATTCTCCAAAATTGAGGACAAAGAAATATACATATTTGAAGACATGAAAAGACTGAAAGTTTAGTATTCATAAATACTCCCTGAAAGAAACACAGAAGGATAAACTTCAATAAGAAGAGAATTGAATACAGAAAGAAGTACTAGAAAAAGCCCTAGTGAGCAAAATACTAAAAACATGTTTTTACAAATCAATTTTCCTTTTAAAAAATCCAAACTTGAGGAGGTGTTAAAATTAACAGAGCCTAAAGTACTAGACAAAAATAACATGTAAGATAGAAAGGTAGGTGATTTATAGAACATTCTAATTTACGTCAAGAACAAAGATTTTAATTGAATCTAAACTTTATTAAAATATGGATTAAAAGAGAAGGGCAACTATTTAGATAATGTAAAATAGGTTTTATGTTAATCACGATTGAAGGAGCATGGAGATAGAGAAAGGAGAAAGAAAACTTTATCAATCCAAAGGAGTTTTAAAATAGAGGAAAAAATAGATGTTCAAGGAAAACATTATAATGTTAAATAGTGAAATTACGTTTCAGTATTAACTGGCCCAATATATAGAGAAATTAAACTTACTTAAAGGCAAAGCTTATCCAATTAAATTTCACAAATGAAAACAGGAACAGGAATAATCAATAAAATCAAATAAAAAATAAATATTGAAGAAAAAGAACAAAACACCAAGCAAGTACTTAACAAAATAAATATTAATATCAGATAAATATTGTTGCAAAAGTCATTTACAGGGAGCACATAATATTAAACAGGTTAATCCGCCAAGAAGATATGATATAAATATATAAACACATATCAACTTAGCAAATTTATAGCCTTGAATATATTCATGAAAAATTTAATTTAAAAAACAAACAAAATTGAGGGAGAATTTGTCAAATGTTAAAAAATGGGAGATCCTTCTAATTTAACAAAGTATTATTTCTTAAATTCATAAAAATAATTAATATCTTTATTTTTATCATACCTAATTTTCTTTGATCCATGTATTACTCTGATTTTAGTATTCATTTACTTCCTTATTGTCCATTCACCTCATTAGAATACAATTCTCCTAGAAGGCTTAGTCATTATTTTATTTAACACTAAGTTCCCATGCTGAAACAGCAACCTATACAGAGCATACAATTAAAATAGAATAATTTTTTCTCCAAATTATCACAAATGAACACTTTCATTAATTAATTGCTTATGAGAACAAACAAATTTTGAAATTCTGAAGAATAAGTATAATATGAGAACTAATCTCTAGACCCAAAGCACTTATGTTGAAAAATAAATAATTTTAAATTATGAGTAGCCAAGTATTTTGAATATCTTTAAATAAAGTACAGGTAACATGCTATACATTAAAACTGAGATTTTTGGTAAACTGATATTTAGAGAAAACATTCAGATTTTAGGCCATTTATTTTAAAAGGAAAGCCTGGAAATAAACAAGGTTAGAATTTAATTCTAAATCTGGGAAGAAAGAAAAGACAAAGAAAGAAATAATAATTAAAAAGGAGAAACTTATGAAATAGAAACAGAAATAGTAAATAGAATTTAACAAAACCAAAAGAAAAACTTTTAGGACTTTCATTTCAGGCAGTATTGTGAATTAATCTTCCTGAAAATCTCACTGAAAACAACTAAAAATACAGGACAATATAGTTAAAAAAGTAATCCCCTGGCTATATCACTAAACAGATAGGAAAGGCATCCCAAGAGGATGAAAATAAAATATAGATGGCAACTGAGGGAAGCTAACAAGCTTCAAAGCTGGTGTTCACTCAAAGTGCATTTACTGAACTCTGGTGAATTTTTAAGCTTCCATTTCTGCTATTTACAAAAATGTATCTAAAAAATCCAGTACTTTTCTGTTAATCTAAATAAACTATAAAATGTGAAAGTAAATAAAACAAACAAACAAAAAAACATATCTGGGGGGAAAATCCAGAAATGAAGACTACAGAGAAAAGATTTTTATAAAGAATCTTTATTAGATATTTTTTTGAAAATTGACTTACTATGAGGAGAAAGTAAATCTAAGTCTCTACCTAGCACCATTTAGAAAGGTAGACTTCATATAGATCGAAAACCTAAATGTGTAAGTTAAAAATGTGAAATTAGAAGAAGGAGAAGAGAATATCTTAGTGACCCTGATGCAAAAAGTGGCATCATAAACATTTTTGAATAAGGAACAAACACATATTGGAGTTACATTAGGTTGCTGCAAAAGTGATTGCGGTTTAAAAGGTTAAAAATAAATGCAAAACCCGCAATTACTTTTGCACCAACCTAATAGCTTCCGCTGATAGAACCCAGAATATAAAGAATAATTTAAGGTTAAAATGTTTTTGTATCTCAGTTAATAGAAACATTAGACATTAAATGAGTATATTGCTCAAATGTATACATAAAGATACTGAAGTCTAAGACTCCGAGAAAATGGGTGCTGTTATTGTGTAGGAAAAAATGAACACTTTGGATCAAGCTCTATTATTTACTAACTGTATAGGCATGAGGTAATCATTTGCGTCTTTCCCCACCTATAAACTGGCAGTGATAATTACCTACCCTAAAACATTGTTGTAGAATTGGAGATACCATAAAGTAAGTTATCTGACATGGAGAAGAACCCAGAGTATGTGCCAAACTGGAGTGATTGTTATCTTAGTTGCATATCCATCCCCTAGCTCAGTGCTCAGTAGGGTTTTAGAAAATAAATAGATCATCTATTAATAAAAGCCAGCTGCACGTAGCTGGTTTTTTGAAATCCAGCTAGAGGTAGCATTTATATTCACAAATGAGAGAAAGAATCAGATTATGTAGAATATTGCTCTTGAGACAGGCTGGAATATCTTTGAACATGGCTTTGATCACTTGATTAGGCTGAACTGAAACTTACAAAGATTTGGACTTAACTAATTCTGAGATTCCTCGTAGAAGATATGGATCATTAAGAGTTTACTTTAGCAATTAGAGATCGCGAATCTAACCACAAAGTCATCTACCAGTAGTTTAGAAAATAACATATTTTCTAATTCATCTAACTCTTAATTCTTAAGTATTTTTAGTGTAAGAAATTATTGCTTCTCAGATCTTTGGCCTCCCTGCCTCCGATCGATTGGATTAATAAATATCTACTACAAATTAACAGAGTAAATCTACAATGTATTTGTGAAGATTTCACAATTGCCAACATTTATTCCAAAGGGCATACTTGCTCCTAAAAGCGAGATGTTTCTCTAAAGTAGCTATCAATCTCCTTATTTTTATTAAATCAAGGATTATTCTCCATTTGCTATTTTCAGACAACGTTTTTTGTGTTTTCATATAAACAGGTGAAAGGAATTATACACACAGCAGTTTTTTTCAATTAAATTTATTAGGGCGACAATGGTTAGTAAAATTACATAGTTCTCAAGTCTACAATTCTGTAATACACCATCTATATATCACATTGTGTGTTCACCACCCAGGGTCAGTTCTCACACAGTCGTTTTAAACTGACATTTTAACAGTGAGTTGAGAAGCAAAATGGCCAAAGGGAAGAAAGAACTAGCATAGCGAAAATTTGGGGGAAAAGAAATATAACAATTCAAAATTAACCTGTCCATCATAGGTATGTTTAATGAATACAGACAAATGGTGCTGTGATATTCATAAGTACTAATGCTTTATGTTTGAAAAGAACAATGCTCAAAAAAAAAAACTGCAAAGATAGTCTTGAATCAGAACAGAACTTGTAGAAATTGAATTTCTGCAAGAAAGGTTTTTTAACAACTTTCGCAACTCAACAGCCTCAGAAGCAGTAATTAAGCTGCTACTACACCAATAATCACTTCACAAGCATGGTGAATAATTTACTCTTCGTATTTGCATTTTTTCTTTGAAAAATTCATTTTAAATGTAGCCGTATAAATCACTTCCTTATCCCTCTGATTCTCTCACTCTGCACCTTGCATTCAGCCCAAAATATTTGCGTGGTCCTTTAGTATGGTTCCATTCCATTCCTTCATTTCATTTCCTTGTTATTTCATTTACCATTGAATGTTTAATTTACTATATTATTGTAAATATTATTTTCAAATACTTTCATATCTTAAGCCAAATTCCAAATCGACCTGCCAGAGAAAAGAATTTCTGGGGATTATAACAAGATATATACTTCATGTTCGTTAAATGTTTTGGAGAATAATTCACTAAAATTAAATGTTCTTTTTTTCTTGATACTTTATATCTATTTTCACCTCCACAGTAAGCAAAATTCAAGAGGAAGAAATACACACTTTTACACATTTCATGTATTCTGTTTGCAAAAATATATATTTTTAGATGCTAAGAAATACATAGGAAAATATATATCCTATACTGATAGAAAAATTAAGTATTAAGTATTTAACTAGTATGTCTCCTTTGTAGTACTTCTTACCATTATTCCCCCAAACAAAGTAATATGTTTCTGGTTAGAATTGTGGTGTAATATTGTCTTAATCATTTAATCACTACGTCAAAGGTTTACTAGTAAAATTGATGTAGGAAAAGCATTATCAAGTAAATATAGAATTGACATCAGTTATATTTTTTTTGTAAATGTTGAAATAAATCACATGTACAGCCTCTTAAATAGATACTTTTTTGTTAGAAAATAGTTTTCACAAAAGTTACAGTGAATTCAGACAAGGTATTTCTAATGTAGTTCTTATGGATAACATTTCAACGAGACTAATGTTATTAGTCAATTCCTTACCCTAAATTCACAGACCCAATCAGAGTTTACAGAAGGTCTTGAGTGTTTTCACACTCTCTGCTCCTCCACAGCTCCTATGCTCTCCAAACTCTCATCAACTAACATTTAGCATATCTAGAGAAAGCCACATCATCAGTTACAATAACCAACGTTGATTATTCCAAATAGAACATTAGGCCATGTATACTTAGCCTTTCTGGCTAAGGCTGGGATGGGAAAGTCTGAACAACTGACTGTGTTTTTATAGTATTCCAATTTGTTCATATAAAAATTCCAATTATCACAGAGGATTTTTAGGGCAGTGAAAATACCCCATGTGATACCAAATTTTTGGATACATTATACATTGGTCCAAACCCATAACATATACAACCCCAAGAATAAAACATTATGTAAACTATGGACTTTGGGTGATTATGATGTGTGCAGGTAGGCTCATCAGTTGTAACAAGCGCATCACTCTGGTGGGGGGTGTGGCTAATGGGGGAGGCGGTGCATGTGTAAGGACCGAGGGATATGAGAAATCTCTGTACCTTCCCCTCAGTTTTGCTGTGAACCTTAAACTGCTCTAAAAAAAATAAAGTTTCAACTAAAAAAAATACCCTCCAGCTATAAGATGACCATTCCCTGGAATGGCTCAACATAACCATTCCCATCTCTTAATTACTCTCCCCTTATCTCACTCCACTACAAATCTGTGACTAGAACAAAACATGCCTGCTCCGTTTCAGGAACTTTGTACTTGCTGTTCCCTTTGCAGAAATGCTTTTCTCTCAGACACCTATGAGTTTCTGCTCAAATGCCAACTTCACAGGGAAGCTTCCATTGCTAATATTGCACATGTCCCTTAAAAACTTGTCTTAACTTACTGCCCTATTTTATTTTTCTCCCTAGAAAATTTCAGTGAATTAAATTATATAGTTACCAATTTGCTTACTGTCTATCTAGTCCACTGAAATGTAAATAAGGGAAGACAAGGAAATTTTAATCCCGTTGTTCACTCTGTATACCCAGTACTTGGAGCAGAGCCTTTCAACTATGTCATCAAAATATTTGATGTATAAAATAATTAATCAATGATAAGATGTTTCATGGGTTTTGCTACAGCACTTTTACATCACTTTGTATATGAGTGTTTTTCATAAAAAATTGAATTTGAAGAAGTCAGAATATGTTTGAAAAAGCAATGTTAGTTTAAGGCTACTTTTTTAAATTTTTACAAGAATTAATAATGAGCATTTTATTAACTTTCACTTTCAAGATATGAAAGCATGTTACATGGTGGCACTGTTATAAATATGATAAATTGTTGAGGACAATTTAGCCATTAAAAAGAAATCATTACCACAGATGGATAATTCAGACAGAGAAAAAACTGAAGCCAATTTATACTGCAACTTTTAGCACTGGCATCTTCATAACTTGTACTTAGTTTTTAGAAAGATAAGCAGAGTCTAAAGCTTTCTTGATTCATATAAAATTCCTTATAATAGGTACGTCAGTACCTATTTCAGACTAAAGATTGGCCTAATAATATTATTTTTATTGGGAAAAACTCCTTAAGAAAAAAAATGAAAATAGTAGACTAGCCTCACGGTCTCTAGCCTACATATTAAAACATGTGAACCAAAACACAAACAAAAAAACATTTCCCTTGTGCCCATCTTTTTAAGTTGTTTTCCTGTAAACTAGAGAGCACTGTGTCTTAGGAAACTGAATTCAATTCTTCTCTAGTCTCTCTCCTCACTGGCTATCTCTGTTTAGTTTTGTTTTTTTTGTTTTGTTTTTTTTTAATGGCAATTTTAAAAGAATGGCAATGTGATATTGATGTTATATAGTCATGGAGTTAACAATTGTTCCCATCTTCTATTCTTCTTGGAACAACTTTTTTGTTACTGTTTCTTTATCTATATTCTTATAACACTTATTTCCTCAAAAGTGATTAAAAACAAACATCTATATGATCATTTGATCATTGTTTTCCTATTACTTTCGTTATCCCTTCCTGTTGTAGAAGGACTAATTCTCTAACCCTAATTGTATAAATGCATTGGAAGACTACATATGAAATAAAAACTAAAGTAAGTGGATACAAAAACACAGAATAGAAGGAAAATGAGCAAAGGGTAGATAAAAGAAAGCTGGGAACAAGGCTTTCACCCAAAATACACACTAAAAACATGTGTACAGTTTCTCATTGTATGCTGAAATTATGGCATATGCTTTCTGGAAGCCAAAACAAAAAGGAAAACACAAATTTTATGATGTATAAAGTCCTTAATATAAAATTCCAATAATTTAGAAAGACAACATATATGCCTGAGATTGAGCACCAAGAGAAAAGTTTTTCCTGTGAGATCTAAAAGGCCATTATATTATAATTAACTACATTTTTATAGTAAATTCAGCAATTTTTAAATAGTGTTTTTGAACAGTGTCTAATATGGGCTAATCACAAAATGCATATGTAGATAATACAATGAATTAATTTGGAGTTTAGCATTTTCAGACCATTCATTGAATGAAGCTCAGCATTAAGCACTGGAATTACAACAATAAACAAAAGTGTTCATCGTTTATATGAAGTTTATGGCCTAGGAGGAGAGGCAGCAATTAAACAATGGATTACATGAAAAATTAATTTTGTAGTAAGTGTTAAGAAATAAAACTTACAATATACAACAAGAGTTAATACAGCAGAATCATAAATAGTGTAGAGTAAGAAGGATGTGAATTATATATCTATAATATAACTCACTCTTAGAAAATACCTATCCATCAATGATAAATTTAATTTTTAAACAGCTTATCTTTAACTATTTGGGTCAGGGAGAGATTAGGAATTAGATTAGAAAGCAAATTATATTAGATAGTAGATAGTAAATTTTTGCAATGAAGTAATCAATGAACAGAATATATTCTCTATATTCTATAGTCCGGATGAAGACGGGACTAGACCTAGTGTATGTAAATGTGGCATCAAATTACAAATTCATTTAACTATTGGTTACATAGTATCTAAATAGGTCTAGATAACATCTGCTTCTTATCTGGTCAAAATGTCATTTCTGCTAGCCATATGGAAATACTACTAACAGATTCTATGTGTTTTTAGTGGCCTGCTTTATATTCAATTTATAAAACTTAATTCACAATCCATTTTCATACTCAGAAAATTTAAAGAAATATTATAGAGTAAAATATATAATGATTTATCATTTGATTCACTAATTGTTATTTTAAAAATTATTTCTTCTGTTCACTTTTTGATTTGGGTCATTTCTATTGACATATTTTCATATTCACTAATGTTTTCTTCAACAGAGTTTAATGTGACATTAATCCCATGAAGTGAATTTTTCACCTCACAAATTATATTTTTATTTTGTAACATTTGTCTCCTGAGGCCCAAACTCATCTTCCCTCTAGCTTTTTTAATATATGAAACATAGCTATAATAATATTTATTGTTTTTCTCTGCTACTTCTAACATTTGTCATAGATGGGTCAGTTTAATTAATGAGATTGTAATCTCTTTAGGCGTTGTATTTCTTTGCATGCTGATAATATTTTATTGGATCAGCCATATTGCATTTTGCTTGTTGAGTAGTGGACATTTTTATATTCCTATAATTTTCCTTGAGCTTTGTTTTAGGACAAGGTTCTTGAAAATACTAGTTTGATTCTCTCACATTTGCTTTTAATATTTACTTGACAGGAGCAGAGAAGCACTTAGTTTAAAGATGATTCTTTCCAACTATGTAGACAAAATGTTTCTGTTTATTTCACCCAATGGCCTGTAAATAATAATATTTTCTAGTCTTGCTGGTTAGAACAGACACTCTTCATGGCGCTAAGTGTTCTTTCAGGATTGTTCCCTCAAACATGTTCATGTGTTGTTATTTGTTCCCAGCTTCAGGTAGTTTTCTCATCTATATGCAGTGATCAGGTGGACTCTCTACAGGTATCCAGCATGCTCTTTCTTTCTGCAGCCGTCTCCTCTCTGGTATTTTGTACTGCAAACTCTAGCTTCCTTGATCTTTTAGATTTTCAACTGTATCTCCTCAAATAAGGAGTGTGCCAGGGTCCAACTGGATTCCCCCTGTTTATGATGTCACTTGGAATCTCAACTCAATATGCTAGAGAAATTATAGGGCTCACTTCATTTGTTTCCTGTCTGGGAGGATTCCTGACTATCCTTTGTTGTTTTATGCTCTATGTCTTCAAAACTGTATTTTTCAAATGTTTTGTGTGCATACTTGGATGTTTTAAGTAGGAAGGTAAATCTAGTACTTGGTACTCTGTCTTGGCTCAGTGGAGAAATGCTTGCATCCATTTTGATGTTATAGTATGTTGAAAGATAATTAGAATGAAAATATATTTGAAATCATATCAGCAGTGGAGTTGCATAAATATGGTAACACTCAGATAAAAGATTTTATTGTCCAATTATGTATTATTTTCTTCATCTTAGATCTTTAAGAGAACTAGAATATGACATGATTAATGCACATTTCAGTCTTAAAATCTATAACTGTCTGTAATACATATTTTTCAAATAATACAGTTATAAAATTTACATGTCAAATGGAGGAAAAGTTAGATAATAAACAACATGAAACATTTGAAGTAGTTTGCTAAATCTTTGTTTTCCTTCTTTAATGCCTATATTCTGTGTATATTTCATGTTTGGGATTTACAAGCTTATATACGTCAATTTGCAAGTTATTGATAATTTTATGCAGATTTTCAGAATCTTTCAAAGTGCCAGTGTTACTCTACTGATAGGAAACAACAGTAAAGTGATTATAGATATTCTTGGCAATTTATTTTGGCTTTGGATCGAATATCCCAGACACATAGGCTTTTGAGGCCAAAACCTGGGCTCAAATTCTAGACTTGCTAAATTATTGTTCCGTGTCTTTGAGAAAATTAACATATACCTTTTCTCCTCAATGAATATGATTTTAATTTTAGCCCTAGTTGTGAAGGCTAAATGAGAGGACTGGAAAGAGCATAGTGCACGGCAGGTATGTTGTAAAATATATGTTCCCTGTCGAAAATTGATAACATCAATTTAGTACCTAGGTAATTGTCTGAGTTCAGATTTGATATCACTTAACTAGAATTATTACCAATTTAGGTCTGATATATTAGATCAAGATTGACTAATACTTTTCAATTCACATGCTAATGCTGATTGACTGGATGTGTCTTCCAGGAGTACTATATTGAAACGCCTATCAAGGCTGCATCCATATTTAGTAGTAAAGAGTTTGGTGATTGATTAGTGATTTCTCAGCAGGAAATGTTGCGCATTTTCTCTATGTAAACCAAGAATGAGTCATAAAATTATGGATACTACTGACATAAATTTGGTC
Source organism: Rhinolophus hipposideros (assembly GCF_964194185.1). NCBI lineage: Eukaryota > Metazoa > Chordata > Mammalia > Chiroptera > Rhinolophidae > Rhinolophus > Rhinolophus hipposideros. The sequence goes on along the minus strand of NC_138051.1, from coordinate 8,091,051 downwards.
TCCCAAATCTGGTATATTTAGGGTTTTTGAAAGTTTTAGGCATACAGGATAAGGATAAGAAACATATTTCTGACAAACTATAAAAGCAAGGGTTTCACATACAAATTGGATGCTCTCATTTCTTACTAAGAAAATGTTTTGTTTTGAATCTTCTGTCTTATATATTTAATTCTACACATTTTTTGACATGTGTAGAAGGGATTATAAATTATTCATATAATATAGGGATTCCAGAAGCAACAGAGATTAAAATAACAATACAAGAAAATGTGTGTTTTTACTGTATATGCTGAACTTTAAATAATAAGGTAAATTAAATGGATATTGAAGGCAGATGCTTCTCCCATCAAAAAAAGAAATTTGGAATTTTTAAAAAATGATAAATATGACCAACCAGGAAAGAAAGGAAAAAAAAGAGCCCTAGATGCAATAAATGACAAGATAACTGAATTCTGAGAATGAAAAGAGGGACTTGAATCTCTACTGGTGTGCACAGGGAAATAAGACTACAGAGGTTAGTAGTTAGAGTTTAGTGTTTATGCCAAAGCAGTCAGAAGCTAGAATAGAGCTCCCTAGGGGTCCTCTTAGCACTGAAACAGGCAACTGACTATATTCCACACAAATCCAGTCTGGGGAATCAGCAATAAAAAAATGTGTGAAGGGAAGAAAATAATAAAAGACAGATAAACAAATAATAATAGATGATAGATAAATGGATGGATGGATGGATGGATGGATGGGAAGAAAGGAGGGAGGGGGGAAGGGAGGAAGGGAAGGAAGGAAGGAAGGAAGGAAGGAAGGAAGGAAGGAAGGAAGGAAGGAAGAAAGGAAGGAAGGAAGGAAGGAAGGAAGGAAGGAAGAAAATTAAACTCTTAAAAAGGTAAAAAGACTTGGGATCACTGTCTTCTTGTCTTACACTCATTTCAATTTACATGTTTGCTACTTGCCGCTTCTCTGTGAACATTTTAGTTTGTAATTGTGGAGTATCTGAGAATTAATTTTATTTTCACTTAATTGAAAATAATATAGTTGATAATAAGAATAAAATGTTGGGTGTTGTCTTTGGGTATAGTTAATGTGGTGGGTCTAGGTTGTACAATTTCATATTAAATTTCAGTATGGTACAAATTCAAATACATGATAAATGTGCCAACATCATTGGAGCTTTATCTTATTAATTTGTTAATTGTTCTCTTGGTTTTTACATGAAATATTTCATCCTTAAGTCCACAGACCACAGCCCTAATCAATAGTAAACTACAGAGTACCAACTGAATTGGTCATAAGGTCCTAAGGAGGAATCAGAGACCATAAACATGACAATAAAAGAAATGAAAGATCAAATACTACCCGTAAGGACTGATAGTTATCTTTATATGTAAAGGACACAATGTCAGCTGTGTGTTGAATTTTATATACATCATATATTTTCTTAATGGTGTTTCAGGAATTTCTATTATAGCTTCAATTTTATACTGAGGTGAATATGTGACAGAAGTATTCCATATATACAATTCTTGAAAGCAGTGTACATCTAATTCTGTTGTACTACCCAGTTGTTTCTTTATTCTGTTTTATTTCTACTGTGTTTTCATCATGAAAAGTCATTGTATAAAAAGTTTCTGAAGTGTCCTTTAAACAGCTTTGTTATGTTTATATTTGCTGTTTCCTTCAGTTGAATTATACTTTAATTTGAATGTTATTCTCAACGAAACATAATTTTGTGCACTAAATTCTCTTCTAAAGTGTTTTAAAATCCATCAACTGATACCTAGTGAGTTTTGTGTCCGTGCAATATTTTTAAAAAGCCTTCTCTTGTAAAATACGGTGGTATAAAATAGACTAATTATATTCTTAAAGAGTGTTTGTCCTTTGGTATTACTGAGTCTAGTGAAAGAAACATCCCTATTTATAGTTGAAAGGTTATAAAATGGCATGATTTTTAATTGCTTATAAAATTTTTTACTAAAAATCCATGTTTGACACTAGAAATTAAAAGAAATGAAATATAAAGATTGACTTTGATCTAATTTTCATATATGAATTTTTTGAGCATGCTTATAGAAAAATATACTGCCATTGCTTATAAAAACATTTTTATGATCTATTGCTGACCTTGGAATTGTGATTTAGTATGTTACAATGCATTTTGATGTTTAGAGATCATTTGTTATTACTGCCATTAATTGGCCTTACCCAGTGCCAGCCAGTATGAAATCTACATAATAAATATTCAGCAAATATTTACTTCATGAATAAATAGAATTTGAAATCTCAATTTATAATTGAAACGTCAAAAATTCATCATGTAAGTGTCTGCTTCTCCCATGCATATATTTTGCTCTCCTGACATTCTACCCTTCATGTACAGAGATAACTGATTTTCACTCTTAATGTGACTTGAAATTTTACCTTTTAAAAAAGGATATTTATTGGATACTATCTCTGATTGAAATGAGATGGGAAATATTTTAATAAAATTCATTATAATTACTTTTCAAGAATACACCCATTAAATGAAGCATCCACAAGTAGAAGGTTTGGTCAATAGGCCTCTCATTCTTTCTCACATCACATTTTCATTTAGTCTGACAGTCTGATGTTGTCTTGTCTTCCTGGATTATTATTATCTTTTTATTCTAGTGCTTGTGTCTTCCTTGTGGCTGTGACCATTTTGGTCAATTTTTTGTAATCTCCTAAACCTACACCGTTTCATGAGCTTCTCCGCTCTTTATACAAATTGGACTATTTCTGGGTAAACAATATTTTCATTGCCAGCTCCAGCTCTGTGGGAAGAGCACTTCTAGTAGGTTTATGTAGCCTTTGTCTCTGAGGAACAATCAGTTGGCAAATGTTGAAAATAGTAAGTTTTTGATGGCTTGATGATTCACCTTCCAAACAGTTCTCATAGTAATTAAGTTTATAAACCCAAAAGATTATGTGTGCATAAAATCTCAGGAGCAATTTTCCACTCTAATTGCATTTCTTACAGTCTGTAGCTTATTTTGTTAAATTTAAGGTGCAAGTTGTCAAAAATTTAAAAAACACAAGCTATATTTGTATTTGCCAAATAAACATTGTTCGTTGGTATTGACTGTAATAGTCTACAAGTCGCATTCGTATGTGATTCTTCATACTGTAGACTCATTATTATAACTTTCTTTTTACTGAGAAAAATTCTTTACATGCATTGTGTCCCTTTTAGTTTATATTATGTTTATTCAAATAGTCCTAGATAGAGCTAATATAAATGTAACATATGAGTACCTTTATACCCCATGGTATAAGAATTTTTACTTTAATAGAGAATTTTTAAAATTTGCACCATAGGAAGAATTTAGAGTTTAAGGTATCATCTTATATCATTATGAACTTTTTTTTTTTTTTTTTTTTTTTTTGCTCAAAGTTGATGCCATACTGGATAAATATTTTCACTTATCCCCAAACTAGGTTTAATTGTTACTCATTTTTGAAGGGCAAAAATGGTAATTGAAATCTTTCAAATTTCCTTTTTAATAATATTAATCGCCTACATTTTGTGTTATTAACAACAGAAATTTTCATTTTAAGAGGTGAGAAGATCCTACTTCTCTTCTTTCCTTCCTCTCTTCCATCCTCCTTCCCTTCCTTCTTCCCTTCCTTTTTGTAATCAGCAGAGAACAAGTCTAACTCAGATTTCATTCAATTTCAGATCAATGTATTTTGGCAGGGATGACACTTGATGCCCTAATTCTCTATCAGCTAACTGCCTGCTAATTAGCTTTGATAGGGATTCACATTTGTTACACAGGTTTCGCTATACAATTTTTATTCAAAAGTTGGTTTGTCCTATCCAGAGTGTACACTATGTGAAGCAATTTAAACTAAGTGTGAATCTGGCATGTTTGGAAGTTTGACAATTTCAGAAGTAAAGTAAAAGCTTTCATGGGAGAATTTCATTGTTTTGCTGCACTGCCTCTCCGCACTCACAAACGTATATGCTCAAAAGCATATGTTTGGTAAGTACATATGACAAGTAAGCTTCTTTGTGATTTTATTTTTCTTATTCTAAGTGAAAATTCCATATAATGTGCTACACATATCTCTATACAAACTAATGTGTATAATATAAAACATATTTTGATATTAATTTTTAAGCATCCATCCCTACAGAACTGTTAATAATCTTGAATCAGTATATTAAAGGTACCCCTGAGGATATTCAGTATGAGGACAGGTTTGGAACTTTTATGATATATGATTTTTTCATCTTAATTTGTGCTTACACTCTTTATTTTTTCAAAGCCTTTATTACTGAACTCATAGTTTTAGGTTTGTGTTTTTGTTTTTTTACTTAAGCATTTATCAAAATACGTGGAGTCATTTTATTTCACATACACTCCTTTCTATTGCCGTCTCATGGCTGTCACCCACTGCCCCAGTTAATGAATGTTATTAACATTTTGATGTGCATCTTTGCATAATGAACTCCAGGTCACAGCTATATAAAAACATTCACACACACACACACACACACACACACACACACACACACACACACTGAGTTGCATACCTGTATGTTTGTGTTTTCTGTTTCAAAAAATTGGGTCTGTACTATACACACTTTCTGCATCTTGATTTATCATTTTTAATATGTCATAAAAATCTAAGTCAGTTGGTATGTAACTAAAGTTATAGCTTTTAATGTGAGTATGGTGTTCTGTGTTTGGACATTGGTGTATTACGGTTCATTCAACCCTCCACTTATTGATGAGATTCCTTTTGTTTCTAATATTCATCTCTACAAGCAATGCTTCAATGTACATCTTTATGTGTGGGTACTTTTATGCCAATGAAATGGATTCCTAGAAGTGGATTTTAAGGTCAAAGGATATGGAAATTTTAATAAATATTTCAATATTACTTTCCAAAAGCATATCCACCATTAATATATAAAGTATATTTAATATAAGCCTATCACGTATACACCATTAATATTAAATGCATATTCCCAGACCATCATCATTAGGACTGGAAAGTGGAATCATTCCTTTTCAATTTTTTAATCTGATGGGGATAAAATGGTTACTAATTGTCATCCCATTTATCTTTTTCACACTGCTTGGGAAATTGAGAATCTCTTCATATATTTAGTAACATTTCAATTTACATTTCTATGAGTTGTTTATTCATAATCTTTGTCCATTTTCAAGGTAATATTTTTCTTTTGGTTATCAATTTATAAAGTCAAGCTCTGCTTTATCTGAAGATATTACATTAAGACTATGTCATCTTACATGTATTTTGGATCCTTTCAAAGTTAATACTTAGAATTCTCAACATGTGATATTTATCTTATTATTAAAGTGTTAATCATCTAAGTAACAATGTATGCATTGAGGAGAATTGCTCAGCAACATATGTGTTTTAATTCTTTCTTTGATCTTCTAATTCTTGTAAATAATAACTGGTAAAAGTTTGGAGTTTAAAGAGCTTTCTTTAGATGTTCTTTAGAGCAGATCTGCTGATAAAAAGCTCTAGCTTTCTTTCAGTGTGAATGATTTTATATCACTTCATTGATGAAGTATCTTTTCACTGGATATGGAATGCTGGGCAGACAGTTCTTCTCTTTCAGCACTTAAAAATGTGATGCTTTCTTATGGTCTCTGTGGTTTTGGATCTGAAAACTGTCTTCAGAACTGTTGCTCCTAGTAATGCATAGTTTCTCTCTGTCTGCTTTCAAGATTTTTCTTTAATTTTCAGAAATTTGATTTAAAAAGTTTCAAGTCATATATTACTTTGTTGCTATCCTGTTTTAGCTTTGCTCAACTTGTTAAATCTGTAGCTTTTCACACATTTGGGGGAGTTTTAAGCCACTGGTCCTTCAAATAGTTTTAGCACAACTACTTTTTTCTTTTCTGGGATTTTGATGAACAATTCCTCTATTAGGTGTCTTGTTATTGTCTCAGAAATCCCTGAGAATAAATTTATTATGTTAAAAAATCATTTGTTTATTTTTTCAGGTACAGTTGACATTCAATATTATTTTATAGTTTCAGGTATACTGGTTAGACATTTAGAAATTTATATAATTTATGCAGTAATCACCCTGATTAGTCTAATACCCACCTGGCATTATATATAGTTGTTGCAACATTATTGACTATATTCTCCATGCTGTACTTTATATCCCCATGATTATTTTTAACTACCAATTTCTATTTCTTCAGTTCCTCAACACCCTTCCCCTCTAGCAATCATCAGTTTGTTCTCTGAATCTGAGTCTTTTTCTGCTTTGTTTCTTTGTTTATTTTATTCTTTAGATTACACATAGAAGTGAGATCACATGATATTTGTTTTTCTCTGTCTGACTTATTTTCCTTAGCATAATATCCAATAGGTCCATCCATGTTGTTGCAAATGATAAGATGTCGTTGTTTTTTATGGCCAAGTAATATTGCATTGTATGTGTATATGCACAGTACCTCTTCTTTAGCCAATCATCTATTGATGGGCACTTGGGTTGCTTCCATATCTAGGGTATTGTAAATAATGCTTCAGTGAACATAAGGATGCATGTGTCTTTTTGAATTAGTATTTTGGATTTCTTCAAAAATACCCAGAAGTGTAACTTCTGGTCATAAGTTAGTTCTGTTTCTAATTTTGTGAGGAAACTTCAAATTATTTTCAATAGTGGCTATATCAATTTGCAATCCCACCAACAGTGTACAAGTGTTCCCTTCTCTCTGCATCTTTGCAGCACTTGTCTATTGATTCACTATGATGGCCATTCGGGCAGGTGTGAGGTAATATTTTTTTGCGGTTTCAATTTGCATTTCTCGGATAATTAGTGACTTTGGGCATCTTTCCATATGTCTGTTAGCCATCTCTGTCTCCTTTGGAAAATTCTGTTAAGGTCTTTTGTTCATTTTTTAATTGGATTATTTTCTTTTTTGGTGTATGAGTTGTAATTCTTCATAAATTTTGGATATTAAGCTCTTATCAGATGTGTCATTGGCAAATATTTTCTCCCATTTGAGAGGTTATCTTTTCCTTTTGTTTATGATTTCCATTGCTGTGCAAAAACTTTTTAGTTTGATGTCATCCCATTTGTTTATTTTTTTCTTTTGTTTCCCTTGTGTGAGGTGAAATACCAGAAAACAAATGTCATTATGAGCAATGTCTGAGAGTTACTGCTTATGTTTTCTTTGAGGAGTTTTATGGTTTCAGGTCTTACATTAAAATCGTTGAGTTTATTTGTGTATTTGAAGTAAGAAAATGGTCTAGTTTTCCATTTGTTGTATGTATCTGTCCAGGTTTCCCAACACAACTTATTGAATAAACTGTCTTTACCCCAGTGTATATTACTGCCCCCTTTGTCATAGATTAAAGGACCACGTAGGTGTTAGTTTATTTCTGGTCTCTCTATTGCATTCCATTGATCTGTGTGTCTGTTTTTATGCCAGTACCTTGCTGTTTTGATTACTATGGCCTTGTGGTATAGTTTGATATCAGGTAACATGATAACTCCAATTTTGTTCTTCTTTCTCAAGATTGCTGTAGCTAGTCAGGGCCTTTTCTGGTTCCATACAAATTTTAGGATTACTTTTCTAGTTCTGTGAAAAATGTCATTGCATTTTGATAGGGATTACATTGAGTCTATAGACTGCTTTGGGTAGGATGGACATTTTAACAATGTTAATTCTTCCTTTCCAGGAGCATGGTATATTCTTCCATTTATTTGTATCTTCTTCAACTTAGTCTTCAGTGTATTATAGTATTCTGAGTACAGGTCTTTGACATCCTTGTTTAAACTTATTCATATACATTTTATTTATTTTTGATTCAATTGTAAATGGAATTTTTTTTCTTAATTTCCCTCTCTGTCACAGTTCATTATTGGTGTATAAAAAGGCAACTGATTTCTGAATATTAATTTTGTGTCCTGCTACTTTACTGAATTTGTTTATGAGTTCTAATAGGTTTTTGTGGAATCATTAGGGTTCTATATGTATAATGTCATGTCATCTGCAAATAATGGCAGTTTTACTACTTTCTTTGCAATTTGGATGAATTTTATTTTTGTTGTTGTTGTTGTCTGATTGCTGTGGCTAGGATTTCCAGTAGTATGTTCAATAAAAGTGGTGAAAGTGGGTATCCTTGTTTTCTTCCTGATCTTGAGGGAAATGCTTTTAGCTTTTCCCTATTTTGTATGATGTTAGAGGTGGGTTTGTCACTTATGGCCTTCATTATGTTGAGGTATGTTCCCTCTATTCCCACTGTGCTGAGAGTTTTTATCATAAATGTATGCTGAATTTTGTTTTTTGATTTTTTGATTTTTACTTTTCATTTTGTTTATATGGTGTATCATATTAATTGATTTGCAGATGTTGAACCAAACTTGCATTCCAGGAATGAATCCCACTTGATCATGGTGTATGATCTTTTTAATGTACTACTTAATTTGGTTTAACAATATTCTGTTGAGGATTTTTTGCAGCTGTGTTCATCAAGGATATCGGCTTCTAAGTTTTTTTTTTTTGGTAATGTTTTTGCCTGGGTTTGGAATCAGGGTGATGGAGGCCTCATAAAATGAGCTTAGGAGATTTCCATCCTCATGAATTTTTTGGAATAGTTTGAGGAGGACAGGTGTTAATTCTTCTTTGAATGTTTGATAAAATTCAACTATGAAGCCATCCAGTCCAGGACTTTTCTTTGTTGGGAAGTTTTTGATTACTGATTTGACTTTGTTAGTAGTAATCAATCAGTTCAGATTTTCTGTTTCTTCATGATTCAGTCTTGGAAGATTGGATGTTTATAGGAATTTATCTATTTTTTCCAGATTGTCCAGTTTATTGGCATATAATTGTTCATAATGTTGTCCCATAATCTTTTGTATTTCTGTGGTGTAAGTTGTCACTTCTCTTTCATTTCTGATTTTATATGTTTGAGTCTTCTCTCTTTTTCTTTGATGAGTCATGTTAAAGACTTAATTTTGTTTATCATTTCAAAAACCAGCTCTTGGTTTCATTGTTCTTTTGTATTATGTTTTCAGACTCTATTTTGTTTATTTCCGCTCTGATCTTTATTATTTCCTCTTTTCTACTCACTTTGAGCTTTGTTTGCTATTCTTTTTCAAGTTCCTTTAATTGTAAGGTTAGATTGTTTACTTGAGCTTTTTTGTTGTTGGTTTTTGTTCTGCTGAGGTAGCCCTGTATTGCTATGAAATTCCCTCTTATGATGCTTTCACTATGTCCCATAGATTTTTGGGTCATTGCGTTTTCATTTTCATTTGTCTCAAGGTATCTCTTGATTCTTCCTTGATATCCTTGTTGACCCATTCATTATTTAGTAGATGTTATTATGTGTTTTTCAGTTTTTTTCTTGTAATTGATTTCTACTTTTATGACAGCATGGTCAGAGAAGATGCTTGATATGGTTTCAGTCTTCTTAACTTTATTGAAGCTCATTTTGTGGACTAACGTGTAGTCTGTCTTGAAAAATGTTCCATGTGCACTGACAAAGAATGTATAGTCTAATGCTTTGGGGTGAAATACTTTAAAAATATCAATTTAGTCCATCTGGTCTAGTGTGTCACTAAATGACACTATTTCCTTTCTGTCTGGACAATCTGTCCATTGAGGTCAAAGGGGTGTTCAAGTCTCCTACTAAGATTGTATTTCAGTCAATCTCTCCCTCAATGTTAGCCAATATTTGCTTTATATATTTTGGTGCATAAATGTTTTCAAGGGTTATGTCTTCTTGTTGGATTGATTCCTTTATCATTATGTAATATCCCTCTTTGTCTCTTAGTATAGCCTTTATTTTAAAATCTATTTTTTTCTGATACAAGTAATGCTACCCCAACTTTCTTTTTCCTTTCCATTCTCATGAAATATCGTTTCCCACCCCTTCACTTTCAGTCTGAGTGTGTCCTTTGATCTGAAGTGGGTCTTTTGTAAACAGTATATGTAAGAGTCTTGTTTTCTTATCCATTCAGCTATGCTATGTCTTTTGATTGGGTATTTAATCCATTTATACTTAAAGTGATTATTGATAGATACATAGTAATTGCCATTTTATTATTCATTTTTATGTTCCCCACTCACCTCCCCGTTCTCTTCTTCTTGAAATCCCTGTAATATGTCTTGTAATGTTGGTTTGGTGGTGATGAACTCCTTTAGCTTTTTCTTGTCTAGGAAATTATTATATCTCTTCTTCAATAACCTTGCTAGGTAGAGTAGTTTGGTTGTAAGTCCTTGCTTTTCATCACTTTGTATATTTTATGCCAAACTCTTCTTGCCTACAAAGTTTCTGTCGAAAAATCAGCTGACAATCTTATGGGAGCTCTCTTGTAAGTAACTAGTGGACTTTCTCTTGCTCTTTAGGATTCTCTTTGACTATAACCTTTGCCATTTTAATTATGATGTGTTTTGGTGCGGGTTTGTTTGGATTCATCTTGTTTGGGACTCTGTACTTCCTGGTCTTGTATGTGTATTTCCTTTGCCAGGGTAGGAACATTTTCAGTCATTATTTATTCAAATAGATTTTCAGTCCATTGCTTTCTCTCATCTTCTTCTGGTATCCCTATGATGCAAATGTTGTTATACGATGTTGTCCCAGTGGTCTCTTAAACCATCGTCTTTCTTTTTTTTTACTCTTTTTTCTTTTTGTTGTTTGATTAGGTATGTTCTGCTACCTTGTTTTTCAAATCACTGATTCCATCCTCTGCTTCCTTTAGTCTGCTGGCGATTCCTTGTAGTGTATTCTTCATTTCAGTTATCTATTTCTCACTTCTGACTGGTTCTTTTTTATGGTTTCTATGTCCTTTGTTTATGCCTGCTCTCTCTTTGTTGAAGTTTTCACTGAGTACCTTGAGAATCCTTTTAACCATTGTTTGAAACTCTGTATCTGATAGGTGGCTTGCCTCCATTTAGTTTAGTTCTTTTTCTGTAGTTTTCTCTTTTTCTATCACTTAGGATGTATTTCTTTGGTTACTAATTTTGGCTGCCTCTCTGTTTGTTTTAATCTATTATGTAGATCTTTTATGTCTTCCTGTCATGGCTGAGTGGCCTTATGTAGTAGGTGCTCTGTGGGACCCAGTGGCACAGTCTCCCTGGTCACCTGTGCCAGGCGCTACAGGAGTGTCCCTTGAATGGGCTGTGTGTGCCCTTTTCTTATATTTGAGCCTTGATTGCTACTGAACATGAATGAGTGGAATTGACTGTCAGGCTGACTGGATGTGGGGTTTGGCCACATCCACAGCTTATGGGCTGCTGTGTGGTTAGCTTACCCCATGGAACGAGATTCACCCCAGTGGATTTGGGTGCCTATTTAGATTGCCATTTGGGTGTGCCCCTTATGGGGCAAATTGGGTAAAACTCTGCCATTGTCTGAAGCTGACCTCCAGGGTTTTTGAAATTGGAGCCTCTTGGGAAGAGCTCCACTGCCCATCCAGGTCAGCAACTGGTAGCTGTGACAGACCCAGGACTACCTAGTAGGAGCTATAAAGTGATCTGCAGTTGGGCACTGCCTGTGCATACCTGGCAGCATACACTGCAAACTGAGCACTGCTGCCACCACTACTGGGCCTAGGGTAGCTCCACAAAAAGCCCAGGACACCCTGAGGCCTGCTGCTTCCTGCTGACTCCCATAAGGCTCAGCCACTGATAAAGCCTTGTGCAATATGCGAGTTGGGTGAGGTAGGTTCAGGTTAATGTACATTCTGGGTTGATGCCAGTGCTGAGCTACTCAGCAAATGCCTCATTGCACACCAAGGCCAGCCACCGCCCACCTGGAGCCCATGGACCCTGGAGAGTTGTCCAAGATAGAATGCAACATAGGCAGGGCTGTCTACTTGACTAGAAAGTGCCTCATTGGGAAAGTTGAGTGGGACAGGGTCTGAGGCAGTCACCAGGGTGGAGCAAGTGGAGCTCACCAGGCCAGTGTAGATTCAGATTTCATCATGTGCAGTAAAGTTCAACACAGTAAAGATGGTACCACCTTCCAGCTGCACAGGAAGAAGACCTTACACAGGAACTGGACTGCCCAGCCAGTCGTTGCCTCAAAGCCACACAACTCAGTTGCTACCTTTATATCTCAGATACCCCCTGAGTCACTGTCTCTCTGCTGGAGTCCAGGGTAAGTGCCTGAGAGTGAGTCTGTGTGTCAACCCATTAAGAGGACATCTGTGTTTTCTGTAGCCTTTTGTTCCACCTCGGTAGTTGGAATCTCCACTGTTTTTTACAGCCAGGTGTTGTGGGGTCTCCTCTTCCCAGCACTAGTACTATGTTCTGGGGAGCCCAGTGTGGAGTTGGGGTCCCTTGCTCCTCTGGGGTGAACCTCCATGGCCAAGATATCCCTCTAGATTCCGAAACGCCATGGGGAGTGTGGGTCCAGCCTATTCTGTATCTCCGCCCTTCCTACTAGTTTCAAACTGGCTTCTTCTTTATATTCTTAGTTATAAAACTTATGTTTAGCTAACCTTCAGATGGTTGCCTGGTTGATTTTTCTACAATTTAATATAATTTTAATGTGGTCACTGGAGGACACATTTATCTACTCTGCCATCTTGGATCCTCTCTTAATTTATTTTTTAAAAATATATTTTCTCTTTGTTGTGCATATTGTATATTATATATTTTCTATTGCTTTACCTTCAAGTTGATTGACTGTTTTTGCTTGTTTTTCTATTCTGATATTGAGCACATCCACTGATTTTTTTTTAAATTTTGGTTATTTTACTTTTTAATTCAAAATTTTCCATTCATCATTCTTTATGCCTTTGTTTTTTACTGACATTTTTGATACTTTAAATTTGTTTCAAGAGTATAATTACTCATTAGAATATTTTTAATGACAATTGCTTTGAAATCCTTGCCAGAGAATTCTAACACCTGTGTCATCTTAGCGTTAGCGTTCATTAATTGTCATTTCTCAATCAAACTGAGATTTTTCTTTGGTATGATAGTTGTTTTGATACAAATATGTTAATTTGACTGGAGGATAGCCCCCAGTTTTTGAATCAAACACTAATCTAGGTCTTGCTGTGAATGTATTTTGTAAATGTAATTAAAGTCCACAGTCAGCTGACTTTAAATAAGGGAGATTATTTTAGATTATCTAAGTGTGTTTAATCTAATAATTTGAAAGGCCTTAAAAGTATAGTTGAAGCTTCCCTGAAGAAAAAAAAAATCTCCTGAGGATAACAGCTCTAGCCCATGCCTAATCGCTCCAGCCTGTTCTTTCTGACAGCATGTCCTATGAATTTTAGACTTGTCTAGCGAGCCTTCACCACCAGGTAAGCCAATTATTTATAATAAACCTCTTAATATAAATATCCTAAGGGGCTTTTTTGGTTAAATATTGCTCTGATATACCCGATTCTTGAATGACAAGAATAACAAGTAATTTTGGACTATACCTAAACACATTTTGTGTTATAAGAGTATGATTTCTTTGTAAATCTTCTGTTTTAGTAAGTAGGTAACTTGCTAGGTTCAGAATGCATTTCCTGGCTCACTTCTAAAGGTTGTGGTTCAAATGTGAGTAGGTGTCCACATCGATTTCAAGCAGGGTAGTACTCAGAGTATTATTCACAAGATCTGGGGAGGGACAGAGAGAAATACATTATAATATAAGGAAATAAAAAACATTAGGAATTTAAAAAGAGTAATGGAAAGGATAAACATATAAGTAAATATAATAGACTATTCTCCTCTTGAGATTTTAAAATTGTATTTGTCAATTAAAAGCAAAATAATTAAAAAATGGTTTAATGTGGCTTTCAGTGTATGAATAGATAATATTTCAGGTAACTATGTTATAAAGGAGGTAGGGTAAAGGAATGTAAATGGTGATAAGGCATCTGTATTCCACTTGAAATTGTAGTCTACAATCTTAGCAATCACACTCCTAGGTATTTATTATACATTGTGAATTTAAATATGTTCACACACAAAAAATTGCACATAGATAATTAAGGCAGTCTTACAATCTGTAAAAACTGGAAGCAACTAAGATTTTCTTCAACACATGAATGATGTATAGAATAGTACTTCGAACTATGCAGTGCTAAAAGGGAATGAGCTATTGATGCATGTAACAGTATGGATAAATCTTAAACACATTTTGCTAAAAAAAAAAAAAAAAAAAAAAAGAAAGAAAAGAACAAAGCCACATCCAAAAGACCACATATTGTATGATTCCACATATACTTGCATGATATTCTGGAAAAGGCAAAACTATTGAGAAGGAAAATAGTTCAACATGGCTTTACTTTTGTTTCTTTGTTAGCTTTGATTTTGAGAGTGCAAAGGGTTTATTACAAAAGAAATATGCATGTTAATGTTGAAGGTTATGCACCTCTTCTGCATGGTATTGGGTTGGTGGATTGATGACTTTTTGCATCTGTTAACATTTATATAACTTTGTACCACAGAGAGAAAAAATTAATGTAAGAAAATTTAAAAATCAACCAGGATATGGAAGAATCCCAGAATGGAATACAGACTTACAAGTGTGGTATATTTTAGAGAGGATTTAGAAGTAGTGGCATCATAGTAGAAGTAAGCACACCCAGCACTCAGGTTTTAGTTTATAAATTTGTATTCTCCAGGAATAGGAACCAGCTATTTTTGAAGAAATTACTGATACTAGGCCTGCAGCATGGAAGCCATATGATGAGCTAGAGCACTTCATAGTACCAGAAGTTAATAAGCATTGAAATAGGAAGGGGAGAGAGAGCGAGAAAGAGAGAGAGAGAGAGAGAATACAGAAGACAACATGAAAAAGTTCCCAATTGCCAACACTGAAAAAACTGAGTGACAAAACAACACAGTATTGGGTTATAACTCAAAATATTAAATAACTATCAGTGAGTCCATACTGATCTACATAAATAATTGAGTAAATAAATTAATGGCAGAGAAAAGATAAATTTTCCTTAAAGAAGAATTCCAAATAATATACACGGTTACTCCTCCTGCCAAGAGGTAGAATTTACTTCTCCCTGTGAGTGTGGGCTGAATTTACTAATTTACAAAGAGTATAGAAAGGAACAAAAGAGTAACTTTAGAGTGGAGAAGTCTCACAGCATCACCTTAACAAAGTGATCAAGTTTACCGTCACCAGTACTAGTCATGTTGATATCATGTGATGCAGTAGGAAGGCACCATCCCCTCTGTGGTATTCTCCTTCAAAATCCATAACCCCAGTCCAATCATGAGGAAATGTCACTCAAACACAAGTTAAAGGACATTGTACAAAATACTTGGCAAGTATTCTTCAAAAGTATCAAAATTACAGAAAGCAACATGGTGAGAAATGGTCTCAGACAGAAATGTTACTGTTTTCAGAAGACATTGTAGTCTCTTTATTATTATATTGCATCAGTTAAGAGCTCTGAGTTCATTTTGCCAATGAAACACTTTTGTATTTCTCATGTCGAAGGCAATGCCTGGCATAATTATTTTTATTTGTTTTAAATTAATATGTTATTTGCTTTTGATAATCAAAGTTACATATATGCTACTAATTTTGCATTCAGTCCCTATAATACTTCTTTCTCTCAGCTTACCACCATTAACCTTCATCTTGCTACTTGGAATTCCAGGACCTAGTGTTATAATTCTTTCAAAATGCGTTAATGTTATATAGGCTTAGCATAAAAAACATGGAGTACACAAAGCATGCAAGAAAAAAAAAAGAAAACACTTTAGCATTCTCCCCCATCACTTTTTCATCCATCACTAGGTTTTGACAATTTCCTTAAGACAGAATTGTTTAGGTGCCTCAGGCATCTGCACATACACTCTCCTTTAAGTCCTTCCATTATTCCCAGTAATCATTTATGAGAATCTCTGCTAATCTCTAATCTGTACTGCCTATGGTCTTTGATGGTCTGCTGTAACAATGCAATTTAGAAACTTCAAAGCAAATTATTATCATGCTTCTATAAAATCAAGAGGATAAAAATATGTAAAAATATTTTTTCTGGAAAATATTGATATCAGAATCATCTTTTCTGGGGAGAAGGTTTTTCTATAATCTATTTAAACTTGGACAAAATATTTCATATATATTTCATATATATTTCAAAATATATTTCAATATATATTCATATATATTTCAATATTTCAATGTATACATATATATATATTTAAGATATAGTATTAACCAGTGGTGTGCTGGTACAGCAGCTTTCTAAAATAAACAACAAAAAAACAAATTTATTTGCAGCATTTGCTGATGTCCAATACATGACCAAATTCAAGCAAGCAACATGGCATCACTGAATTAGAAAGAAAAGTAACAAATCAACTGTCACGAGTCAGTGTGAACCAGCTCCAGTGCACAAGCGCTTCTCATTATATTGTGTTGACATCACAGAAATAGTATAATTTCCCGTGTGATCTATGAGCCCCAAGGAGACTGTATGTTAAGGTGAAAAGACCTCAGACCTTGTATTCAACTGTTTGGAGAAAGTTTGTTCGTCAGTCAAACCTGAATCTGGGCACTGTCAAGCAATCTGATTTTCTACCTGGATGTTGAAAGCATTAAACGGTGAAAGCATTAAATGTTAAATTTAATTTAACTAAACTTTGAATATTTTTAAATTTTAAAATGTCTTGGGATGATTGAAGATATAATCAGATTTTGCAAAACATATTGTTTTATTCAACTTTTTTTTTTAAATTAAGACTGTTTTTCCAAGAGCATTTAGGTTTGCAGATAAACTAAATGGAACTTGCAGAGAGTTATAATATACCACCTCACTATCACCAGCCCTACACACACACACACACACACACACACACACACACACAGAGATTCTGATTATTCATATCTTGCATTAGAATGGTATATTTGTTGCAATTTATGAGCCCATATTTATACATTAATTAAATCTATAGTTCACATTATGATTCACTCTTGGTGTAGTAATTTTATGGCTTTTAACAAATATAATAATATGTATCCACCATTATAGTATCATACACAATAGTTTCACTGCCCTAAAAATCCCCTATGCTCCCCCAATTCATTCCTTCCTCTCCCAAACACTTGGTAAACACGAATAATTTTACTGTCTCCATAGTTTGCTTTATCCAGAATGTTACATAGTCAGAACCTGGGGCAGTTCTACAGTATGTAGCTACATACTGCTATAGTATGTAGCCTTTTCAGATTGGCTTCTTTCACTTAGTAATAGGCATGTAAGTTTTCTACATGTCTTTTTTTAAAATTAAATTTATTGGGGTGACAATGGTTAGTAAAATTACATAGATTTCAAGTGTACAATTCTATAATACATCATCTATATATCACATGGTATGACACGTCTTTTTATGGCTGGATGGCTCATTTCTTTTCAGTGCTGAAAAACATTCCATTGTATGATGTACCACAGTTAATTTATCCATTCATTTACCAAAGGACAGCATGATTGTTTCCAAGTTTTGACAATTATGAATAAAGCTTCCATAAACATGCATGTGCATGCTTTTGTGTGGACATAAGTTTTTGGTTTCTTTTGTTTTGTTTGTTTTTTTTCCAGTTTAGGACTTTCAATTTGTCTCAAAATGCTGAACAAAATCATGATAAAATATTCTGCTTTCCTTTACAACCCCCAACACAGAAAAAAAAAAAAAAAACAGAATTGTAGGAAAAAAATGTGTGTTTTTTTTTGGTACATGGGAAGAAACAATATAAATTCAAAACTTTACAGGTAAGGGTCAGCTCTAGCACTCATCTCTTTAAAACGTTTATATTCTGTCAAAACAAACAGGGTATTTCCCTTGAAATGTTATCTTTAGGGATTTCCAAGTAGACCACAGGACTGTATGCTGTCTTGGAATATCCTTAGAAGGCTCTGTCATTGACCAGGTAACAGTAAAAACCCAAGTCCTTTCTTTCCAATGGAAGAAGGGAAGACCGGGATAGAAGAAACTATTCAAACTTCGTTTTCTTTCCTTGTGATTTGTGGTCTCCTCCTCCTTCTCCTCTCCCTCTTTGGAAGCCTCATCGCCCTCCAAAGCTTCCCCGGCCTCTGCTACCAAGTCCACCTCGGCCTCCGCAGCCACCACCTCGGCCCTCAAAGACACCTCTGCCTCGGCCGCAACCTCCAAAGCCACCTTCACCCTTAGGCTTGGCCCAGTCCAAATTATCTTTGTTTCCATCCATTTCACCATCTTCCATGGCCTCCTTGGCAGCTTCGGCAGCTTCCTTACTATTGAAGTCTACAAAACCAAACCCTTCGGAAGACCCCGTCTCCTAGGCGATGACTACCCTTGCCCGAACAGAGCCATCAAATGACGCAAATTCTATAAATGCATGCCCTTTAGATTTGCCATTTTGGTTCTGGGACACTTTGATCAAAGTTGCCTTCTCAAATATTTCCTGAAGAGTTTCTTGTGTTGCACTGTAAGAGAGGTTGCTTAAAAACCACAGTTTTTGATTCACCACTCCAAGTGCTATTCTTTCCACCTCTGTAGTCTGGATTTTGACCTTTCTCTCTAGTATAGCACAGGGAAATGGATCACCCATCTAGCTCTGTTCCCTGCTTTTCTTCAAACATTGTTTCTGTATCAGCTCTGTCTTAAATTCGATATAAGCAATCCCTTTACTCTTTTCATCCTTGCTGATTAATCTGATCTCCATAGCATCTTCAAATACTTCTTTTAATTCATCCTGAGTAACTTTGTAAGGCAGATTTTTAGCCAAAAAGTGTTCTTGCATCTCGATCTTTTTTACTGTCTTTTCCCTTAGGTTTTTCTAGTTTAATTTCATTGCCAAAGACTTTTAAACCATTGAAATCCAAGGCTTTTTCCAGGTCTTCAGCAGATTCAAAATTCACGTAGCCAAACTTCTTAGACACACCAATTCTGACACACACAACAGCAAGAGCATTTTTAGCAAAAATATCACTGATACTATTTTTGCTAAAAATGACCCTGCCTGTGAAAGACAGTTTTTAATTCAGGAGCAGATTTGTTGAAGTTCAGGTTTCCAACAAAGAGATTGAAAGACGTGGTTGGTCTGTGCCTTCCACTTTCTGTTTCTTGGCTTCAGGAGCTGCTTTCTGTTTGGCCATTTCCTTCTTTCGTTTTCCAGGTGCTTCTTTGACAGGCTCTTCCTCCTCATCCTCCTCATCCTCATCTTCATCTTCATCATCGTTCTGTTTGTCGTCATCCTCTGCGGATCTCTTGGCCTTGACAGGAACAGCTTTTTCGGGAGCTTTCTTGCCTTCCAGGGGTTCTTCTCCCGAGTCATCTTCCTCATCATCGTCTTTTTCCTCGTCGTCATCGGAGGCAGCCGCAGTAGCTGCTCCTTTCATCACTGCTGGATCGAATTCATCCTCATCCTCATCGTCATCCCCTTCTTCTTCTTCACTGTCCTCATCTTCCTCATCACTGTCTTCTTTCCTGGCATTCTTGCCGTTCTTGGCTCGCTTGGCTGGGGTGGCTGCTCCTTTTTACCAGGGGTTGCTACCAATGCTTTGCCTGGTGTGGCTCCCTTGCTGCCAGGTGTCACCACTCCTTTGGCTGGTGTCACTAATGCCTTTTTGGCAAGGGCCGCTGCAGCCACCGCCTTTTTGCTGCGGGTGACAACTACTTTCTTGGCTGGCGTGGCAACTGCAACCTTTTTTGTTGGGGAAACCATCACCTTCTTTGCTGGAGTAGTGGTAGCTTTCTTGCCTTTTTTTTCTGAGGGATGACAACCTCTTCTCCGCTGCTTTCATCTTCTTCAGCTTCTGACATTTCTTCGTCTTCACTATCTTCTTCTGTCTCTTTTGGGGGAGGAGCCATTTTCTTGGGGTCACCTTGATTTTTTACTGGCTTTTGTGAGCTTTACCATGATGGCGGCTTATGACGACGGAAGGTGTGGCAGACGAGTGGCGCAGATGAGGCCAGAGGAACGCAACGACGTCTATGGCAGCTGCTGGTACCGAAGATCCGGGCCGCGTGTACTTGGCTGCCCCGTGGAGCTCGGGACTGAGGACAAAGTCGGACATCGGTTTTCAACCGCTTTGGGTAAACACCAAGTAACATGATTACTGCACTGTGCGGTAAGAGTATGTTTAGTTTTAAAGAAACTGCCACATTGTTTTTCCAAAGTGGATGTACCATTTGGCATTCCTAGAAACGATGAATTCAAGTTCCTCTTTTTCCATGTCTTCACCAGCATTTGGTGTCAGTGTTTTGAATAGGTACTTATTGATGTCTCATTATTTCTAACTGCAATTCCCTGATTTTATATATATATATATATATATATATATATATATATACACACACACATATATATATACATATATATACACACATATATATACACATATATATACACACATATATATACACATATATAATCATATCATATCATATATATCATGATATATATGTGTATATATATATATAGATATATATATATCCATATGATGCGGATCATTTTTTTCATCTGCTTGTTTGTCATATGTGTATCTTCTTAAAAACCATTTTTTGAATCAAAAACTTACTATGGAATTAGCTTAGTCTAAGTGTTGGGAAAAAATGGAGAGCAAGTTCAACAAATGTTAGTGTCAAGTTGTAGAAAGTACAATTGCTGAAGAAGCTCAAGTGAAGGATATATAATTGTTGTATGAACCTAGGATAGAAGGTAACTTTTTATCGACGTGAAAACAGAATCTAAGAGAATATATCCTTAACACATAATAGGCACAGCTGTGAAAGAGTAAAATCTGACAGGCACTCACATGCAGAAATAATATAATAAATATTTACCCCCACCCCCATTAATCAGCTATGATCACTACCAAGATGACTCATACGAAAAAATTAAGTAAAGCTATTCCTGATTCCTTTCTCATACTTTCTAATGTTCAACTCCACAAATATGTTTGGGGTTTGCACTGAAAATATCTAATAATTTCATTTTTTTCAAGTTTATGAATTACTGAAGCTAAATCCTATCAGAGACCTAAAGGGAAATTACAGTTATTCTAAAGCATCAACAGAGAATGAAAAGGAGCAACATGAAAGCCACTGTGGAATTGTCTGCTATTCAAAGCCATTGGGGATAAGCGGCATACTCAGATTTCCCTTGCCCCTCCAATTCTGTTTGAATAAATGTTTTTTTAAGGAGGCTTTCTATTCCATATTTTAACAGCAATTAATTTAAAAGAGGACATATGTGCAGTAATACAAGTAATATTAAAATGGACACAAGAATATATGAACATAAAAATTAAATATGAAATAATTTGAATAAACTTGATGTGGATGTTGAAAAGGAAAAGAAGACGTCACATTATTGTCACAGGAGTAAAGATCAACAAGTGAGCAAACTAGCAGAAGTTATGGAACCATCAACTTCCTTATAACATCCACGTGGAGCAGTGATAAGCGTTTCCCAGAAAATTGTGAGCAAATCACTAGAAAAAATTGTAAAGAAACAAGTAATCATAATAAGGTCTATTGCCTAAGATAGACATGTATTCAGAGTTATACAGAAATCAAAGTGCAATTTTGATCCAAATATAGAAGAACTGAAATAGTACTGAAATTGAAACAGAAATTTCAGGTTGACATATTTTCTGAAAATCGATGTTGAAAGAAAAAAACAGTGCATTGGAAGATGTACTTTCAAATATGTTAACAACGTAATCATTTAGAAGGGGAAGACTCTGTTTATTCTTAACTATTCATGATTATCTATAAAATTGAAAATACAAAATTATACATACTCAATTTCAAAATATGGAAATTATGTTTGTGGATGAAGGATCAGCAACTCTAACATTGCTTGCAAATTATGTTATTTCTAAAGTACACAATATTCAATGTTCCCATAAGCATGACATTAGAAATATTTCACGAGCAATATGTAATCATCATAGTAATATGATGATGTGGTACAATTTTCAGAAAGGACTACGAGAAAATGGACTCTATATCCTGTTGTACTTTTAGGTCTATTTACTGCAGTAATCACAACAGGACTTCTGTAAACAATCCTGTGAAGTCTTATTTTACTTTCTAAGTAAATTCACCAAAATGGTCATTACAATGTTATATTGGTGTACTGACCTAAGAATTCTCTCTTAAAAATGCATTTAGTTATTATTAAATGTGATTGTTTACAATATAACAACAATATAGGATATGAACACAGAATTTTATTAAGTATGTATTAAGCTTAAATATAAACACACTGAGAATGAAATGACAAATTATCACCTAGTCTAACTAGTTTGTAGTTAGAATTACCAATTATGATGTAATGGTAACCCGTCCTGCCTTAGCTTGTCTAGGAATGTGTGTTTGTCTGGTCCCTCTCTAGTGTATAGTCTTGTCTCCTTCACACTGATTTTGTAAATTTTGCTCCTGCCTGTGAGAGACATTATCTGTTTCTTGATTCTGAACAGCTGCTCTTGGATGTTAATGCCAATATTCCAGAAAGCTCCAAGGCTCTGTCTCTAAATCTTCAGATTTCAAACATAATTTTGGAGATATATTATTCATGGTCAGTTTTAAACTTAATAATTAAACTCTTGACTCAGTCTCACTAAAATTAGAAACAGGAAATAATATCATGTAGTACCTCTCAGTTTTAACATGAATGTAAATGCTCTTTTAGAAAATGCAATGAGAAAAGAAAAAGGGATTAAATTTGATATCTATTTGCTCATAGACACAGACAACAGTTTAGTGGTTACCAGAGGATAAGGGGGAAGGGGCATGGTAGATGAGAGTAAAAGGGATCAAATATATGGTGATAAAAGGAGAACTGACTTTGAGTGGTGAACACACAATGTGATATATAGATGATTGTACAGAATTGTACACTTGAAACCTATGTAATTTTACTAACAATTGTCACCCCAACACATTTTAATTAAAAAAAATGTTTTAAAGAGTGTCACAGTCTTTTGTATTATATATTGGTTGTCCACATGTAAATAAATAATAAATACAGTTCCTGAAAAAATATTAGAAAAGACTGGGCAGTTTATAAAAGTAGCCATTATAAGATGCTTAAAGGCTTTCCCACACAGCAGCTGTGACCAGAAATGGTGGTGAAGACTGTGAGCTCTGGCAGCAAGCAGTACCAAGTTCAAGCCAATATACACCATAAAAGGGAGTTGATGCATTCTTTGAAAATTACAAAATATATTGTTCTAGATGACACAGAAAATAAGTGCACAGATTATGCATGGTATTTTCACTGTTAATTTCATAATGCCATCATCATCGCTGGCATTTTACCTAAAAGTTGGTGTTACCTATATACTTATCTTGGCATTGTGTGGCAGGCATTTTCATAGAGGCATTTCATAAGAATCAATGTAGGCACAGTTTGGTAATAAAATTTATTTTATTTTATTTTATTTTAAAATTATTTTTATAGACAAATTATTTCTTTTGGGGGAGGTTTAAATTCTTCTTTTTAAATTAAAGTTTATTGGGGTGACAATTGCTAGTAAAGTTACATAAATTTCAGGTGTACAATTCTGTAACACATCATCTATATATCATATTGTGTGTTCACCACCCAAAGTCAGTTCTCCTTCCATCACCATATATTTGATCCCATTTACCCTCATCTACCACTCCCCCTTCCCCCCTCACCCTCTGGTGACCACTAAACCATTGTCTGTGTCTATGAGTTTTTGTTTCTTCATTTGTTTGTCTTGTTCCTTTGTTGTTTTCAGTTTTATATACTACATATCAGACGTTGTCCAAGACATAGAAACAACCAAAGTGTCCATCAATAGATGACTGGATAAAGAAAATATGGCATATATATGCAATGGAATACTGTTCTGCCATAAGAAAACATGATGCCATAAGAAAAAATAATGCCATTTGTAACAATATTGATGGATCTTGATATTATTATGCTAAGCAAAATAATTCAAACAGAAAAAGTAGAGAAACATATGACTTCACTGACAAGTTATTTCAATATTAATTCAATAGTATATAGAGAATCTGGTATAGGATTCTGGTATAGAACTTGGTATAAATCATCAAGACAAGTTCATCAATATAGATGCTTTACTGGCAAGGCAAGATGAAGATAATGTTATATACCAGAAATACAATAAATACTTATTCTATTAGCCAGGGGCACAGACTTCTAGTTGTTTCCAAATCTGATTTCTTTCTCCTCTTTCATAGCATGAGCTATTTAGCTGGTTACATGAGTTTCCACAAGAGAATTCATTTCCCTGTCTCCTCCCAGGTAGTATAATTCCTAGTCAGTGATGGAAAATGGGTCTTATTTGGCAGCTTCTGGGAAACTTTCATCCTGGAATAGAGGGTAGCTCTAAGTCAGTACAATAGACTGTGAAACCAGACGGCTTCAGTTTAAATACTGATTTTTCCACTCTCAGCTTTATTGTTACTTAATGTCTCCTCACATCAGCTTCTTCATGTTTAAAATGGGAGTATTGGCATGAGCGTGCTCATAGTGTTGTTGCAAGTGTTAAATAAGATAGCACATGTAAGTCCTAATACAATGGCTGGCATATATTTAGTGCTTAGTCAGTATAGTTATTATACTGAAAAGATATCACTTCTGACTTTTGATGAATTTGATATTAAAAAATGTTTAAACAATGCCTTTAAAAGAGTTATAACAGTAATATTCTCACAAAGCCATGAAATAAAGAGGTAAGTTTATTCAAGCAAAAACTTCTATTCTGCCGCCATCCCTCCAAGCTCTGCCAGAAATCTTCAGGGTACAATGATAATAAGTGACTGCAAGTTTGCAAAATGACATTCCTTCAGTGTTTTCAATCCCAGCCACTTGAGTTAGAATGTCTAAGTTTTAAAAAGAAAGGAAGGAAGGGAGGGAGAAAGAGAGGGAGAGAGGGAGGGAGGAAGGGAGGGAGGGAGGGAGGGAGGGAGGGAGAAAGAAAGAAAACACACATACACACAAAAGAACAATAGCAACAAACCACATTCAAACTTCGAATCCATCCATAGTTCAATATTTAAAACCCTGTACTTGGGAAAAGTGAAGAACTTTCTATTCCCTAATCTGGATGTATTGAAATTTAGCTTGAGAAATTTTAACGTTTGGCATGGACAGTGAAGTCCCTCGCTCAAGTGTAATCATCTGAAATTAAAGTATTTTAAGCTCCTTTCTATGAAAGCTTTTCCTCATGCAGAATGCTTAACTGTCTTCCTGGGTAACATGTTCCTCTGTTACTGGATGGCACCCTCTTTGTACTTAACTCAGAGTTTATTACCCTCCAGGGCATGGCTTTCTGAATCTACCTCAAGTCACAAGTTTGTTGAAGAACTGGCAGATGAAGAGCACTTCCTGGCCTCTGTCTGTGGTTCTTCATCAGGTTCCTCACAGAGATACACCTCTCTGCCCTTTGCCTCGTATTTTCAGCTCCTGTCACCTCTCTCCATCTTTTCTGTGCCCCGAGATATGAGATCATTCTAGAGCTTCTCTGATATACAGAAGCACCATTATTTATGCCAGGCAGAGACCAGATTGTCCTGGACAAAATGCACAGTCCTTCCTGTCTTGTGGCCATGCCATGCCTCCAAGTGTCAGCTTGTGAGACAAGATGTCCTCACAACATTCATAGTTCAACCAGGGAAATGGATTCCTTCCTTCATTAACTGCCACTACCTCTACTCTCTTGACTCAGCCTTATCCTCTCGTCTTCCTATGCAATGAAAAGAATGTTCTTCAGCCTCCATAGAGCAAGGTTTCTCAACCTCGGCAATCTTGACATTTTGGGCTGGATAATTTTTTGTTAGGAGTGGAGGGGCAGTCTTGTGCATTGTAGGATTTTTAACAGCACCTCTGGTTTCTACCCACTAGATGCCAGTGGTACCACCCACCCCAGCTTCATGGTGGCATTCAAAAATGTCTCTAGATTTTGTCAAATGCTCCTGGAGGGGGAGGAAGGGGGGCAAAATTGCCCCTAGATAAAAAAAACGTTTCTCCGGAGGAAAGACATCCATAAAATTTATTTTTCAAAACATTTAAATATGGCAGAAGCCTTCTGACTTTTTTAAAGGACTTTAGTAAGTTGGAAACAAATATTAGTAAAGACTTACAGAGCATTTTGTGTTTTCCATCTAAGTCTTATCCTTTACCCTGAGATAATGATTCCAAAGCTGCCTAATTGAATAAAATGATTGAGGGGGGAGAGAAAAGGAGGCAATTTCAAGAATAAAATATCAACTAATATTTCAAAAATATTACTCATCACATGTATCTGTTGTCCATAGAAGTCCAGTCTTCTATATTAATGGGAAAATAAAGGGTTTTTAAATTATATTTGGATGGAAGTAGGAAATCAAAATGATTTTCCTCATTGACCTTCTCTCCACTGCACATGTAGCATATTACCTCAAGATATTACTCTGCACTATTTCATATCTATCAACACATGGTTACAAACTCTGTCTCTTCTCTCTGCACTTCTTTCTTCCATTTTAGGGACTTTTTATTCTCAAGGTTCAGTTTCTAAATGGGACCCCTCTCACTGATGCTACTTCTCTAGCTGTGAGTACAGCTGAGCCACCTGACTTTAGAACACTTTTGCTTCAAATCTGATATCATTAATGCATGTGGGCTGTTGTATATCTAAGAACATACTAGAACTCCTCCCTTTCATTGACTGAAGGAGTTATTTTAGCTTCTCTTTTCAACCTTATGGGAGTTTTCACTTAGTTTAATTATTTCTCGATTATTACTATCACCTTCCTCTTACTTTTTGCAGATTTTAAATATACACTTTGTTTCTCTTTTTTAATTTACTTATTTTTGTTCCTATGAGAATCACCTGAGGTTGTTTCAAATTTTTAATTCTTGTGTCCTATGCAAAATGGTTCCATATCTCCTTTCCACTTAAATCAATAATTTTTCTTAAATTTGTTCTTATGAATCCATAAGATATTTTGCTGAGGAAAACATGTTAGAGTCATTCTTAATTCTTTTTTCCTCTCACAACCCACATTCAATCTGTCAGGGAATTCTGATGGCTCTATATTCAAAATATATAAACGAGCCAATCATTCTGGCTTATTTTCTGACATTTCATAATTTCAGGCATTGTGGAAATAGTAGGTGCTTGATAATATTTGTTGAATAAATGACTTGTAGATGAAAATAAAAATTTTATTACCTATTTTATTGCTCTACCCAGTTCACATGCCTAATATGCAAGTGTATGTAAAATTAATGCTATTGATGAACTGGAATGCTATTGGTGAACTGGAAGTTGAGAAATACAAAATTTTTTACTAAATCATAGAGGAAGAAAGAAGAAACAATTCAAAAAGATCATAATAGACATATGGGGCATAGTGAAAAATGAAAAAAAAAATAGTTAATTTGAGTACTAACAGAAAGATATGAGAGAGGCAAGAGTAAAATTTGAAGAGATTGTGTCAGAAGTTTCCAAAAACAATAAATGACATACAACCTCAGATTCTAGAAGTCTTATGAATTCAAATAGGGAAACACACACACACACACACACACACACACACACACACACACACACACCTTCAAGGGAACAATTATAAGTCTAAGCATCTCCAATTTTGGGGAAATTAGGAAACACTACTAAATAAACTATTCATACAATATGAGAATTAGAAATAGTAAACTGAATGATAAAAATATAACATTTTAAAACATAGACTATAACAAGCTATCAATAGAGAAATGATATATGGTCTTAACTGCGTGTATTAAAAGAGAGGAAAGGCTAAAAATCAATGATATATTCAATACGAGAAATGAAGAGATAAAAGTAAGCCCAAAGACAATAGAAAGGGAATAATAAAGGCAAGGAAAAAAACTCAATTACATATAACTCAAACTTATAACGAGAAAATCAATGATAAAAGGTGATTATTTGAACAGAATGAATATTTTTATAGGTTTGTCAAGATTCATCAATGAAAAAACTGAATAAGGAAAAAAGTACTGATAGTATCATAAAATACAATATTGTAACTCATTTTATAACAATAAATTTGAAATTTTAGGAAAAGATTAACAAATTTCTAGAAAAACATACCTTAGTAAATCACACACACACACACACACACACACACACACACACACACACACCACAGAAATCTGTTATACAATTTGATTCAATTAGCAACAACCTTCCCATAAAGTAAAATCAAAGTTTAGGCAGTTCACCAATGATTTTTTTTTCCTCCAAATTTAAGGATCTTGTCTTATGTTTTCTCTCTCTCTACATGATGGAATTTAATCATAATACATTGTTTATTGTTCTGATCTTAACATAATCTCCCACTAAGTAATTTTCAATTATTTATATCAGGACCACAAAGACATTAACTTCACATGGCAGTTTTACTTTCTGATGGTGACTATTATTTTTTATTATGCGAAGATCGGAGATACTTCTTCATCAATAACAAGAGAAATTTTAGTACTCTTTTCTAGGTGATACTGAGTATATTAGGATACATGAAGAGATTTTTGTCCTGACTCTTTTATGAAGATGTCTTTTACCCTTTGAAATGCCAGCATCTGGCAGTTGTGAACTCCTACTTAGTTGAACAAGCTCTAACTCAGGGAAAATACCAACAGCATAAGAATGATTGACCTTTAAACAGGCCTTGCCTTTTACTGGAATTTTTAAGTCTCTGTGGT
Organism: Rhinolophus hipposideros; assembly: GCF_964194185.1. Lineage (NCBI taxonomy): Eukaryota > Metazoa > Chordata > Mammalia > Chiroptera > Rhinolophidae > Rhinolophus > Rhinolophus hipposideros. The sequence continues at coordinate 8,062,398 of NC_138051.1, read as the reverse complement.
TGAGCTCCTTGCAAAGAATTTTTTTCTTCTATTATAAATTGTCACACACCTAAGATTTAGTTTTTGAATTTTCAAAAAATGGTACATTCTGTTTATATCAAAATATCAGACTAAGATGTAATATTCTGAGCGCCCTGGTAGTTACATCATGTAATCATCATATAGGTACTACACTATAGGTTTTTTTCCTTTCCCTTAAGGCTGCTTGTTTTGATCAATATTTGTGTATATAAAAGCAAACTGACCAAATTCTACCCCTTGTATTTCTTTTATTTTCTCAACAATATCTATTAAGTATGTACCCTTTTATACAAATCACTTTCCTTCTCTGTCTCGCAGGTTCCTGTCAGTAAAATGAAGGGTTTTGAATAACAGCCTGTTGAACTTCCCATTGCTGTCATGGTATGTCATGTATTCTCAATGAGGATGATATTCTCTCCAGAGGTATAAAGATCGTTTCTTTGGGAAGTGGCATCTTAGATACTATAATAACTTGTGGCCCTACAAAACAAACAAATGAAGACATATATGATGATGGAAGGAGAGCTGACTCTGAGTGATGAACACACAATGTGATGTGTTACAGAATGGTACACTTGAAACTTATGTAACTTTTCTAACCATTGTCACCCCAATAAACTTTAATTAAAAAAATAGAACAGCATATCTAGAAAAGTTCCTTAGAAAGTAATAATTAAAAAAAAAAAAACTTGAGAAACATCTCTCTAAGTGTTTATGGTCCTCAATTTATGAATCATTTTGACAACTCCTATCCTTTTTCCATTTACACCATATAATCATTATGTGGGTTGTAAGTATAGGCATTCACAGTAATTATTTTCAGTCCGACATTTGTATGCATGTAGACATTGTTGTATATTTGAGGCCTATGTTTGTAAGCCATTATTTCCAAGAAATGAGTTGAACTCTAAAGAAAATAGCCCTCAGGAATAAATGTATAAAATATAGAGAAAATGAGATTACTTGATCATAAATATTCTCTTTGTGCTGAGAACTAGTGGCTTATGTTAGTTCTGAATTATAAGGCATGATTTTAAAAACAGAGCAAAAAATTGAGCATGATTTAAGTTACTACCTCAATAAATATTTAGGAGTAGTTTCTTCTACTTTTAAAAATTAGACACAAAGTATACAATACAATGAGTGTACTTTCTTGCCAAGTCTAAAGCCAAGATTTTGGAGACAAAATAAGCATATGTGTTTGTTTAAATATTTTTAGCACAGGAAAAAATAATTCCCCTTTACTTTTTGTGAAGCAAATTAAAAAGCAAAGTAAATATAGCAACTGACCCAGGATAACAACAGACTTGTCATCACATGTAATCACTTTTCACAAAGACTTAATGAGATTCTACTCTTGAAGGTTTTATACTTTAAACCAGAGAAGCAGGCTAAGTTTTCAAATCACAAAGGTTCTCAACAGCCTGGGAGAGTACATAAGCCTCTGCTGGCTGCAAACCATAACCTGAAGGCTGTAAATGGATGGCCCACGCCAATCATCACTTCCCCAATTCTGCCCTGCAGCAGTTTACTGCCCAAAGGGCGATTTCCAACAAAACCAATTCATTAGTGGTCAATATAGGTAACCTTTTCTAAATCTTAGACTAATAAACAAAAATGGCTAAACTGCAGTCAATTAAATAAATAATTAATTTAATTTATCATTACATTGTGATTGTGATGATATTTTGCATATACATAACAATACAAAATGCCGAATACAAATACATAATGAATGTTTTAGGATAATGGCTCCCAAAGATGTATATGTTGAAATCCCCTGAACCTATGAATATATTACGTGACAAAGGGGAATTAAGGTTGCAAATGAATTTGAGGTCACTAATTAACTGACCTTAAAGAGATTATCCTGGATCATCCTATGGGTCCAGTGTAACTTCAGGGTCCCATACATGAGGAAACAAAAGGGTTACAACATGTGAAATGGCATCTTGAGAAAGACTCAATTGGCCATTGCTTGCAAGCTTTGAACATGAAAAGGAGCTACAAGACAAGGGCTGAGGACAGCCTCTAGGAATTGAAAAAGGCAAGAAAACTGATTTTATCCCAGAGCACCCAGAAATCAATGCAACCCCACTAATTTGATTTTAATGCCATGAGACCATTTTGGACTTCTGAGCTCCAGAAATAAGATAATATATTGTGTTTCCCCGAAAATAAGACCTAGCCGGACAATCAGCTTTAATGTGTCTTTTGGAGCAAAAATTAATATAAGACCCTGTCTCATTTTACTGTAATAGAAGACCGGGTCTTTAATACAATATAATATAATATAATATAATATAATATAATATAATATAATATAATATAATGTAATGTAATGTAATGTAATGTAATGTAATGTAGGGTAGTGTAGTGTAGTGTAATGTAATGTAATGTAATATAATAATATAAAATATAACATAATACGGGTCTTATATAATAAATATAAGACCGAGTCTTATATTAATTTTTGCTCTAAAAGACGCATTAAAGCTGATTGGCTAAGTCTTATTTTCGAGGAAACACGGTATGTGTTTTGTTTTAAGGCAATAGGTTTGTGGTAATTTGGTGCAGGTAGAGTAGGAAACTAATATAGATTGATAGATTTTCTTAAAGTGATGTTTTGTAATAATCTTATTATCATGGGTAAAATATGAACTGTCCCAGGCATTCTTTTCCAAGGACTGTTCCTGTACATGGTCTCAGACTATTATGAGTATCTTCAACATTAATTTTGTATATCAGAAATAAATATGGAAAACTTAATAATTTTTAAACTACGTGGTTGTGGGCATTTTAAAGGTAAATTAGCCTACCTCAAGTTGCTTTAAGTATATAATGATTTTTATATATTTCTATGTATATATGAGCATCCACTGGACACAAAATTTAAAAACTATCCACTATTTTTGTGTCATGTTTTGGTTAAATAGGGCTCTTATGAAAAGGAAATTTTATTTTTGGGTGCATTTGTTTCTGTAAAGAGGACAATTTACACATAAGATAAACTTCTATGTGTCCTCTCTTTATAGAAAAGTGTTGATGTTAGCGATTTTTAAACAGTGAAACATCTGATCTCCTTAATATATTTATACCATCACAAATTCACTTATATCAGACAACCTCAAGGAAAGGGGAACATATTGTATGTTGCTCAAAGATTCACACAACCATTGAGAATGTGAAACGTTATCTAATGACAGTTTTTATTTTAAAAATAAAATGACTGTTATATATAGAAAAAGAAACCCAAGCACTGCAAAATCTAAGGTATTTTTTTCCACTTCTGTAAAATGAAATTAAATTAACCATTTCTAGCTTTATCTAGTTTTTTGAAGCCTGTTTTTATTGTACATGATGGCAGGATGTTTTGTAGTTATAACCACATCAAATAGTGAAAGGTAATACTCTGATAAACTCAGCAACTCTTAGAGTTGGAAGGATTTTGAATGTCATCAAATTCATACCTACTCCGCTAAAATTCAAAAATATATTGAATAAACCATTGCAATCTATAGCATTCTTCATTTCTCAGGATATTAAAGATCTCATATATTAATGCTATAACGTAAGCCTTTTTAGTTTGTCTATTTATAGTTGAAGTAAAAATTACTAGATGGTTGGTTTGCTTTGTTTTTTATAATAAAATTTCATGGGCTTGAAGACGATTTTAAAACTTGTCTTTTCTCTGTTCTTCTTCAAATCAGATAAGAGGGATACTGTTTTCCTTTGTTCCTTGGATTACTGTGTACAACATGCGGTCTGTCCCTCCACAGGCTTCAAGTTTACTCCAAGTTTCTAAAGAATATGTTGACTACACTGTCCTTAATTTATTTTAAAGGCAAAACATCTGTTTGTATTGTCATTAGCTATCAGCACAGAACTATTAAATGAATATGATAAATCAGTCTTGCCCTCACTGAATTCATTGGGCATTTAACATCTAAGCCTAATAAAAACTTATGCTTTAATGAAGATGAGAAAAAGAAAATTTTCTGTGTTTTAGACTGATAACTTTAGCCACACTACCACCGAGATGTTCATTTATAGGAGTGAAATCTGTTTGGTTTCTTTGTCAGAAACTGAACTGTCACAGCTGAATTTCCCTGTGCTTGGACTGAATTTCGTGGGGGTATTCTTTAGAGTTGATTTTAAAGGCAAAAAAATACTCAACTCTCCTTAAACATAGTTTAGTTAGAGAGATCAAGGAAGCAGAGATGAATATTACTTTGAAAATGTAACATTACCTCAGAAAACAGGCTATGACAATGTTCTTTCAAAAGAAAACATACAAGCATTTCTATTCAGGCAATCTTAGGAATAGAAAATGGGAGGTGGGGGAACAAGGTAGTATAAACTGGAAAACGTGTTAGAATGTCTTCTGTGTCCTGAAACCTGGATGCTAGAGAGATAGCTCTGTCTCCTCAGTGACATTGTGCAATTCTGCTTTAATGTGGATGTATAGAGGGTTTTAAAAAAAGAAAAAAATACTTTTATTTATTTAAGTGTATTTTTCCAGGACCCATCAGCTCCAAGTCAAGTAGCTGTTTCAATCACTAGTTGTGGAGGGCGCAGCTCACAGTGGCCCATGTGGGGATCGAACCGGCAACCTTGTTAAGGGCACCACGCTCTAACCAACTGAGCTATCTGGCTGTCCCTATAATAGAGGTTTTTGAAAATAGACTTATGACTGGAATTAAAAACACATGGAAGACTGCAAAGTAGAAAATAGTTTTTGTTAACATCTCTCCCTTTGTTGTCCAATTTGAAAATATGACACAAAAAACAATTATGTGTGAGTGCGTGCACTTACGTGTTTGTGTGCTTAGTAAAATGTATTATATATATGTATGCTTTTTTATTAAAGTGAAGTTTGATGATTGGCATGAAAGTCATAATGTTTCATTTTATTCGGGATAATCATAAATACAAGAGTATGTTTTAATATTCATTTTATGAATGTTATTGAGGCTTTCAGATATTAACATGCATCCTTCAGAAATTATCATGGCTTTTATGGAAAAGTTTTAAGGACATCTAATAATAATTATTTTTGACACTGTGGAAAATAAACAAAATAAAGCATTATTTTAAAATGCTTTAATAACACTGACTATAAAATAACTATAAACTAAATAAGTCTGCCTTAAGTAAGTGGTACTTTTTCTTAAATTTAATTTTTAAAATTTTAATGAAGCAATGCCAAAGAGGCACTTACAGACTCCTAATTTCACTTTCTCTAAAATGTGAACTTGAATTATTATATGTAAACTGGGAACACCTACTGACTAATTCATTTAAAAATGTCTTATTTGCAGATTTTAAGGAAAGAATAATATGACACTAAGCATCAACAGACTCAATGTATTATAGCCAAAAAATCTGTTATGCTGAGTCAAAATAGATGTCAAACACCACTTCCCATTGCCCTTTTTTTCCCACATTACTTGGGAAATTATGTACCCTGATAATTTATAATCAGACATTTCTCTAAAATGGTCCATATGCTTCATGGTTTTGGAGATCAGAATAAATCCTTTAGTAATTCTTTGTGCTCCATTTTGCAAATATGTTTAGTCAGAGTTAGTGTGAAGAAGAAGGAAATCAAAGTAATAATATATTATCTAAATTGACTTTTCCACTATATCTAAAAAGGGACAAGTGTATCAGTTACAAAGGGCCCAACAATTGATTGGACTCACAAGCCTCCACAAGGTGTGTTGACATAAAGTTTTAATTAAAGTAAAGGGTACAATACAGCAGGAGAAAAAAATAATGGACCATAATAGAGGGTCTGACACTTCTAGGTGCATCCCCATGTTTATTTCTCAGGTGAAGAGGATGTTCTTTGTCCTCAGATTATAAACCAATAAGACATATGTAAGGCATCTTGTTTCCAGGGTTGCCAGTCAAAAGGTCATAGTGGAACTTTTATCACCTTACTGATTGTGTAGCTAAGGCCAGGCTATATAGGTTGAACCAGGTTGAACCAAATATAAACTATTGATCCATCTGTAAATAATGGAGACCATTTGGCAGTGAGCATCTGTAAGGGAGTTTCAAAGTGTAAGCTGTACTTTATCAATAACTACCATATCTCATTCTTATCTTGGCCAAATGTCAGTACCAGACTTCAAGGCATTCCTGGATATAAATACAGAGCTGACCAACTGAAGCTGTAAGATAACTCTATCTTACATGCAACTGTGGTCTCTTAGTTTCATTGAAAAGAAAATAGAAAGACAGAAACAATAATCAGTTCTCTCAAGTTTATTGTTGAGAAAACTAGAATTAGAATCCATCAATTCACAGGTATTTAATTAGATAGTCTTCTAATGAAATACACAACCTCTTAAAAGATGTCTGCTATTTTACACTTGACTAGAGTTAAACAGTTTATGCATTCATGATTCTTTTAGCCAGAATGATAAATATTTGCAGAGACAGAGAGGACCTTTGTGCTTTTCCATTCTTTTTGAGAACACTAAGATCACATAGAAATCTCAGACATGGGCAAAGAAGATGAAAGAGGAAAGAAGACAGAAGGAGAAGAAGAAAAGAGAAGAGAGAGAAATAGGGAGAGGGTGAGGGAGAGGGATAGGAAGAGGAAGAGAAAGAAGAAACTAATTTATGCAAAATTGTAAAAGCCCAATAAAAGATCTGTCTTTTAGTAATTTCCCCAAGTGCATTCATGTCAAAATGGAAAACAATCTCATAAATTCCAATAATTATTTACTAATGATAGCATATGAGTTATCATTAAAACGCAAGGATAGTTTTCAATGGGGCATAAACAATAGTGAGAATCTCAGTTTACAATAGCATGCAACTTTGCCTGTGTAGAGTTTGTAGTCTAAAAGAGTATATTGTGCATATAGGAACGTAGTAAGTAGACAATACTTGTGTGTGTGTGTGTGTGTGTGTGTGTGTGTGTGTGTGTGGAGAAGGGGGGAGGGGACTGCACATTTTAGAACTTATTTGCCTAATTGGATTCTTAGTCTTATAAAAGAGAAAAAAATCACAGGTAGAATCATGGTATGAAGGAAGCTAAATATTTGCTAATGGTAAATAAGTAATCTCTATGGTAATTATTTATAACAAGTAGAGATAGTATCTTTCCAGATCCTATCCATGCCTTCTTACATCTTCATTTTTCATTGCCTTATTCCACATAACAGCATATGCTTCCAACATAAATTCATTTGTTCCTTCATTTTAAAAACTGGAGGCTTGACTCCAGGGGGATCCAAGATGGTGGAGTACATAAACAGTGTTCTTGCCTCCTCCCGTGATCACATTAAAATTACAAGTAAATTATAGAATAACCAACCTGGAGAATCATTTGAACTCTGAGCTTAACAGAAGTCCTATTACTAAGGATATAAAGAAGAAGCCATGTGGCGACTGATAGGAGGGATGAAGACACAAAACAAGTTGACCCCCACACCTGTGTATTTGGCAGTTGAGAATCAGGAGGAATATATTAGTTGTGAAGGTCCCTCCTGGAAGAGTGAGGGACCCCACTTCCATTCCAGGAAACCCAGCCTGGAGTATCAGTGGCATAAATAGGTGCCCCACAATATCTGGCTGTGTAAAACAGTGGGGTTTCCAACTATCTGGGCTGTGGGAAACCCAGACGTACTCTTAAAGAGTCCATTTACAGACTCATTTGCTAACAGGCACTCACCATGAGCGCTGAAGGAGGGATAGCTGCTTGGAGGCCATCAGAGACATACAGGGGGAGACTGAGTTGTGTGGTTTCAGAGAGAAGACTGAAACGACAGTAGCCATTTTCCCTGTATAGAATTGTCCTCCAGTGTAGCTGGCAGGCAGGGACCACCTTTCCTATGTTGACCCCTCCACCACAGGGTAAAATCTGAATTTAATTGAGATTTGAGCTTTGCTCACTCCCTGGTGACACCTTGGAACGCAGCCCCACCCAGTTCTTGCAATGCTATAGGCAATTTCTTGACCAGCAGCCAGCCCCACACACATAGCACTTGTTCTTGAACAATTATCTGGGGTTTATGGGCCCCAGGTATGCAACGGCTGGCCTCAGTGTGCCCTGAGACTTTTGCTGAATTGCTCCAGGCTCAGCACTGTCACAAACCAGAATCTACATTAACCTGATGAACACCACTCACCCCACCCTGGTGACTCCCTAAGACCCTGCCTCACCCAACATGCCTACTACATGAGGATCTGTCAGTGGCTGAGACTTATGAGAAGCTGACAGGTGGCAGCAGGCCTCAGGTTGCCATGGGATTTTTGTGGAACTAACCCAGGCTGGGTGCTGGTGGCAGTCATGCTCATTTCACAGGGTAGCTCCCACTCTCCTCCAGATCCAGCACAGGCAACAACCAACCAAGTATCACTTTGCAGCTCCTACTAGGTAGTTCCAGGCCAGTCATTAGCAATGGCTAGCCTGGGCCTGCAACAGAACCCCTCCCAAGAGACCCCCAAACCAACATACAGAAAGGAAGGCTTCAGAGTACATCAGATCACCTCCCAATTAGCATAAGTGGCACATGGAAAGGGCAGTCTTAACAGACACCAGAGGCCACTGGGGCAAATCCCACTCCACAGTGTAAGCCCACCACACAGCAGCCCATAAGCTAAACCCCACAGCCAGTCAGACTAAGGGTCAATCCCACCCACAAATATGCCAACAGAAACCAAGGCTCAACTACAACAGGAGATCACACACAACATACACAAGGGACATTCCTGGAGCACTCAGCACAGATGACCAGGGAGGCTATGCTGCTGGGCCCCACAGGGCAACTACTAAATAAGACCACCCAGCCAAGACTGGGAGACACAGTAGATGTATTTAATACATAGAAACAAACACAGACCAGCAGCCAAAGTGAGGAAACAAAGAAATATGTCCCAAATGAAAGAACAGGAGAAAACTCCAGAAAAACAATTAAATGAAATGCACACAACTAACATACCAGATACAAAATTCAAAACAATGGTTATAAGGATGCTCAAGGAACTTAGTGAGAACTTCAAAAAAGATAGCAAGCATAAAAATGGACATAGAAACCATGAAAAAGAACATTCAGAAATGAAGACTACAATAACTGAAATGAAGAATGCACCAGATGGAATCACCAGCAGACTAGAAAAAGCAGAGAATCAAAACAGCAATTTGGAAGATAAGGTAGTAGAAAACACCCAATCGGAACAGCAGAAAGAAAAGAGAATTTGAAAAATGAGGATGGTTTGAGAAACCACTGGGACAACATCAAGCATAACAACATTCATATCATATGGGGTACCAGAAGGAGAAGTGAGAAAGCATAAGACTGAAAATATATTTGAAGAAATAACGATGGAAAATGTTCTTAAACTGCTGGCAAAGGAAATACACATACAAAATCCAGAAGCACCGAGTCCTAAACAAGATAAACCAAAACAGACCCATACTAAGATACATCACAATTAAAATGGCAAAAGTTAAAGAGAGAATCCTAAAAGCAGCAAGAGAAATGCAACTAGTTACTTATGAGGGAGCTCCCATAAAACTGTCTTCTGATCTCTCAAAAAAACTTTGCAGTCAAGAAGAGATTGGCACAAAATAGTCAAAAAGATGAAAAATATGGACCTACAACCAAGACTGCTCTACCCAACAAGGCTATTATTTAAAATTAAAGAAGAGATCACTAGCTCTCCAGACAAGAAATAGCTAAAGGAGTTCATCACAACCAAACCAATATTACAAGAAACGTTAAAGGGACCTGTTTAAGAAGGGGGGTGGGGGGATAACCTAAATGTGAATAATAAAATGCAAATAACTGTGTATCTTTCTTAAATCACATAAAATATAAATGGATTAAATGTTCCAATCAAAAGGCATAGGATAGCTAAATGGATAAGGAAACAAGAACCATGCATATGCTGTCTACAAGAAGCCAATTTCAGGTCAAAAGACACACATAGACTGAAAGTAACAGGATGGAAAAGATATTTCATCAAATAAAAATGAAAAAAATCCTAAGTCAGCAGTACTTATATCACACAAAATAGACTTTATAACAAAGGCTATAATGAGAAACAAAGAGGAACATTATATAATGACAAAGGGATCAATCCAACAAAAAGATATAAGCCTTGTAAATGTTTATGCACCCCACATAGGATCACCTAAACATATAAAGCAAGGATTCACCGACATAAAGGCAGAGATTGACAGTAATACAATCATAGAAGAAGACCTGAACACCCCGTCAATACATGTGGACACATCTTCCAGATGGAAAATCAACAAGGAAAGAGCAGCCTTAAATGACACACTAGACCATCTGGGTTTAATTGCTATTTTTAGAACATTTTACTCCAAAGCAGCAGGTATACATTCTTTTCAAATGCACATATAACATTTTCCAAGCTAGACCACATGTTAGGCCACAAAACAGGTTTCAATAAATTTGAGAAGATTAAAATAATATCAAGCGTCCTCTCTGACCACATGGTATGAAACTAGAAATCAGTTCACACGGAGACTAAATAACACACTGCTAAATAATGAATGGTCAACAACTAGATCAAGGAAGAAATCAAAAGATAGCTTGAGACAAATGAAAACACAGCTCCCCCAAACCTATGGAACACCGTGAAAGCAGTCTTAAGATAGAAATTCATAGCAATACAGGCATACCTCAAGAAATAAGAAAAATTTTGAATAAACAACCTAAATTAATATTTAAAGCAATTAGCAAAAGAACAGCAAACAAAGCCCAAAGTGGGTGGAAGGAAGATGGAGACTAAAAAAAAAAATACAAGAGATCAAAGAAACCAAGAGCTGTTTCTTTGAAACGATAAAAAAAATTGATACACTTTTAATAAGGCTCATCATGAAAAAAAGAGGGCCAAACAAGTAAAATTTCAAATGAAAGAGGACTACATTCGGTGTCAGTTGTTACTACAACTGACACCGAAACAATACAAAAGATTATAAGAAAATATTATGAACAAATACATGCCAACAAATTGGACAATCTGGAAGAAATAGGAGAAATTCCTCAAACATGCAATCTTCTAAGACTGAATCAAGAAGAAACATAAAATCTGAACCACCAATTACTACTAACAAAATCAAATCACTAATCAAAAATTTCTCAACAAACAAAAGTCCTGGACCAGATGGCTTCACAGGTGAATCTTACCAAGCATTCAAAGAAAAATTAGCACCTATTCTTCTCAAACAATTCCACAAAATCAAGAGGAGGGAAGGCTCTCAAGCACATTTTACAAAGCCACCAGTACCCTGATTCCAAAACCAAAGATATATATGATACTTAGGAATAAATTTAACCAAGAATGTAAAAGTCTTGTACTCAGAAAACTATAAGACAACGAAGAAAGAATTTGAAAATACAAATAAATGGAAGCTTATATTGTACTCTCAGATAGGAAGAAATAATGTCATTGAAATGTCCATAGTACACAAAGCAGTCTATATATTTAGTGCAATCCCCATCAAAATATCAATGGCATTTTTTACAAAACTAAACAAATAATCTGAAAATTTACATGGAATCACAAAACACCCGAATTACCACAGCAATCTTAAGAGAGAAGAACAAAATTGAAGGCATTGCAATATTTGATATCAAACTATACAACAAGGCTATAGTAATCAAAACATCATGGTAGTGGCATAGAAGCAGACACATAGATCAATGGAACAGAATAGAGAGCCTCAAAATAAACCCATGACTACATGGTTATTTAATCTATGACAAAAGAGGCAAAGATATACAGAGGAAAAAAAGAAAGTCTATTCAATAAACAGTGTTGGGGAAACTGGACAAGATACTTGCAGAAAACAAAAGTGGACCACCATCTTATGCCACATACAAGAATACATTCAAAGTGCATTAAAGATTTAAATTTAAGGCCTGAAAACATAAACTACTGGAAGAAAATATAAGCAGTATACTCTCTGACATTGGTCTTCATAATTTTTTGTGGGGAACATGTCATTTCAGGCAAGGGAAAATTAACAATTGAGACTACATCAAACTAAAATGTTTTTTGCACAACAAAGAAAACAGCCACAAAATGAAGACAGTCTACTAAATGGGAGAAATATTTGCCAATGATACATCTGATAAGGGGTTAATTTCCAAAATTTATAAAGAACTCATGCAACTCAACACCAAAACAACAAGCAATCCCTTTAAAAAAAGAAAAAATGGGCAGAGAACCTGAAAACACATTTCTCCAAAGGACAGACAAATGGTCAAAAGATATATGAAAAGATGCTCAATGTCACTAATCATCAGAGAAGTGCAAATTAAAACCACAGACCTGTCAGAATGGCATTTATCAATAAATCAAAAATCAAATGTTGATGAGGATGTGGAGAAAGGAAACTTTCACACTCTTGGTGGGATTGGGAATTGGTGCAGCCATTATGGAAAGCAGTTTGGAGGGTTCTCAAAAACTAAAAACAGAACTACCTCATGACCAGGAATTCCACTTCTGGGCGTTCATCTGAAGAAATCCAAAACACTAATTCAAAAAGAGATATATATACCCCTATGTCCATTGCAGCACTATTTACAATAGCCAAGATATGGAAGCAAACCAAGGGCCCATCAACAGACAATTGGATAAAGAGGTGGTGCATATATATGATGGAATATTACTTGCCGTAAAAAAGAATGAAATCTTACAATTTATGACAGCCTGGATGAACCTAGAGGGTATTATGCTAGGTAATGAGGTCAGGCAGAGAAAGACAAATACCATATAATCTCACTTATATGTGGAATCTAAAGAACAAAATAAATGAAGAAACAAAACAGAGTCATAGATACAGAGAACAAACTGATGGTTGCCAGAGGGGACGTGGGGTTGGGGAGCTGGACGAAAAAGGTGCAGAGATCAAGAAATACAAATCGGTAGTTACTAAACAGTCACGGGGATGCAAAGTACAGCATAGAGAATATAGACAATAATGTTGCGATAACTACGTATAGTGCCAAGTGTGTACTAGACTAATTGGGACATCACTCCGTAAAATATATAAATGTGTTGCCACTATACTGCACACCTGAAACTAATATAAATATTATTGAATATAAACTGTAATAAAAAATTTTTTTTTTAAATGGAGGCCTTATTTGTTCTTGATCTCAATCTGACAGAGAAAGAAATGTGCTTAGCATGGCAGGTTTTTCTGGGTCATGGAGAGTCCATTGTGTTACTTGACCAAAAACTGAAAAGAAAATATATTTTTACTCTCAGATTGTGAAAAATATAACTGGTAATATAAACAGTTGTCTTTCACTTTTCCACTTTCATTTGTTAGTTGAATTAAAATATACTCCTCATCATTTTATGATATCTACATCATCACATGATAATATTTCAATGGTGTATTTTCTTGGGAAGATGGCCGACCTGACATACTTCTCATCTTGTGATTTAAAACAAGTTGGAATAAATGGGTGAAGTATCACTTTTAATTGAAAGTACCTCATTACACATCATAATAGCATTCACTTCACTCATTCAGTAGAGACATCTCCCTTACATCTAAAAGATGGAACTCCAACCACGAAAAGGAATCAGAAATGTGGCATTCTAAAGTTGACATTTATTGCAATTCTGTTTCTCTTTCTCTGGGCTATCTGAGTCCAGTTTACTATTTCCTCTGTGTTTTAAGTGTTTACCATTTCTTTTTCTTCCCAGTTACTGTTATTAGTTCTCACCACTGAGAATGGGAAAGAACATCAAATTTATGTGCCCTTCTCCTGGGTGCTGTAGATCTTTATGAAAGAGCCCCGATTTCTTTTGGCTAACTCACACTGAAGTGGCTATGAAGCATAAAGAATCCTAAGAATAAGAGCTCCTACACTGACATGTGTCTGCTCTACCCAAGGTTAAATTATCGTGGATCACGGTGGTAATTCACAATATCTATTCCTGTTGGTTGTAAATCTTAATAGAAGCTTCTATGTATTTGAACCATCTATGTATTCACAGGTCTTAATCCAGATGTCAAGAAGCTGCAGAGCGACAGATGTCGAGGACAGAGAACCTTCAAGTGCCTCACAGGAATTCCAATAAATAGTAATCCCAAACCTCTCACACCAAGACATTCTAAGGGGCTAAGGACACATTATCTGATAGTCTATTTTATTGTTCATTTACCCACTCAACAAATATTTATTTAGTACTTCCTACGTGGTATGCACTGTTATACATACTGGATATACAGTGTCCTTATGGAACCTATGTTTTAGTGGTAAGAGCCATTCAATTAAAAATACAGACATAAAAGAAAATGATATTAATTATTGTAGAGAAAAGTAAAGTACAGAAGAGAAATGGGGAGAATTGAGATAGGAAATTATTACTTATTGAGTAGGAAAGTTGTTCTTTGAGAAGGTTTCAGTTAATATCTGGTCAGAAGGTGCTACTGTAGTCAGAAAGAACAGGGCTTTGGGGAGAGGGTGGGAAGAAAGGTAGGAGGAGGTGAGATCATTCTTAAGAAAAGCTGCAGCTACAGGTAACTATAATGGATTTTAATACTATTATATTAGCATTGCAGGCAGGGGAAAATCTCCAACCCCTGTGTCATCATGACAGTTCCAACAAGGGCCGAATAAGGACAAAAATCCCTCTCCCCAATGGGAAGGCGTGGTCAGTGAGGAAGACCTGCAACTCCACCCCTAAGTCTTGAATATCTTGCACCCTCATTCAAATAAAATCCTAAGCCTCTTTGTTTTATGGGGCAGTGGCTTTCCTCCTGGCCTGCCCACTCGCAATATTTTGGGAGTATACTCTTTTTCTTTCCTTTAATAAAGACACTACTTGTTTGGCTTTATTTGTGTGGCTCAATTCAGTACATGCTTGAATTCTTGCCTGTGATGCAACCAAGAGCCCTTTTATTCTGGTAACATTGGGACAAAGACTGTGTTTTGGGGGGGAAGACAAGAGCATTCAGACAGAAGAAACCACAGAAAAACGTTTCTTGACACAAAACTTAAACTTTCCTGGGGTTCCTCTGCTGAAGTCAGCAATAGCATAGCAAGCTAAAAAAGCATGACAACGTTGTTCATAGAAGTTTTGCATTTTTCTCCATTTTTAATCGTTAAAACTATTTGACCAAAACAAAATTATATTTTAAAATATTATTGTGACACAATTCAAATTTCAATAAAGTAAACAGACTATGCCAAACATCCACATACTCACCACATAGATTTAAATTTAATCTTTTTTTTTTCTCACGTTTTCCAAAATCCTTTTAAAAAGGAAGTAAAGCATCAGAGAGACAATGAAGACATTTGTATACCTGTGTTATTGAGGGTTTATGATTACAAGTGACATTAAACAGTGTGAGAGCCAGATTATTGGCTGATGCTAGCACCAAGAATGTGGATGTGGTTCTTAGCTTACAATAAATCCATCAATGAGTAGAAACAACCCATCCAGAGTCAGCACAAAGAGAGTTGCCACAGTATGAAGGACAAAGCTACCAGGAAGGGAACACTCTACAAAAGAGCTTCGAATTGCTAGGGATTCAACTTGCTACACAGGTAATCTACAAAGGCATAGATCTAGCAAGGAGCAAAGACCACAAAAGTTGCCATGTTCTCTGATGATAAGATGAGATGCAAACTCAAAGGAGATCCTCATCCAAAAAATGTTTCTCAGGCAGTAAACAGTACAGAAGGCCACAGAGATGCATCCTCTAGGAGAAATGTCCTGTGAACACCTACATGAGAACGTGAAAAAGATTGAGTTGATCGGGAATATATACTTCTTCCAATGAAGAGACCATGTGAACAAGGAAATAAGGTAGATAAAAGGCAGGTTTCGGAAGCAGGATGGGCTATCGGACAAGAAATCCCCACCCTTCTGAATCTTATCAACAGACCTTAAGGCGAGATGGATGGTTGGTAGTCTGGGAGCTGGTATAAGACTGGCTGCAACCACTGAAACCAATGTGGCAATGGATTTCACCTAGCAGTGACCCTAAGACTCATTATACACTCATTACAGTACATTAGCATGCTAGAAGACCCCATGCCACTATTGTCAGAAACGGAAAGACCGTAAAAGGACACAAAAGGTTGATGGAGCCCTTCCAAGAAATCTCCTGATGGATCTTGAGATTATTATGCTAAATGAAATAAGTCAGACAGAAAAAGTCGAGAACCATATGACTTCACTCATATGTGGAATATAAAACTGAAGACAACAAAGGAGTAAGACAGACAAATAAAGAAACAAAAACTCATAGACATAGACAACAGTTTAGTGGTTACCAGAGGATAAGGGGAGAAGGGGATAGTAGAAAGGGTAAAAGAGCTCAAATATATGGTGATGGAAGGAGAACTGATTCTGGGTCCTGAACACATAATGCAATATACAGATGATATATTATAGAATTGTACACTTGAAACCTATGTAGTTTTGTTAACCATTGTCGCCCCAATAAATTTTAATTAAAAAAAAGAAATCTGCACCTTTTCCAGAAAACCCCTGAATAGTCCTCTTATGCATTTGAATGTACAGCCCCTAATTAAAGGGACACCTATAACAGGCTTAAACACCAGCAGGATCTGGGCTGCTCAGTCTATGGAGTAGCCTGCTTCTTGCAGCTCTTCTGCTTGCATAAATGTATCCTTGCTTTATTTTTATTTTGACTGGTGCTTGAATTCTATCCTGTGTGGTGCCAAGAACGCACTGGTTGAAGCCCTTCTCTGGGTGGACGCATTGCCTAGCATCCTGAAACAGAAGGGTGTATTTGGCCAGCAATACACAGAATCAATGTTTGCTGCCTTAATCAACATGTAGTAGGTGAGCAGAATACAAAAGACAGTCATCTCTTCATTATCACAGAATACATCCACAGATCAGGAGATATATTCAGGTGCTATGGCAATTACAGAAGCAGCAGGGAGCCGAGACCCTGCATTCTTGAGCTCTTTAAAGAGTAACACTTGATGAGGATAATGAAGGAAGAGAAAACAAGGCCAGAGACATACAGACATTCTGAATGTTGATTATAACATGGATAAAA
The DNA here is from genome assembly GCF_964194185.1 of Rhinolophus hipposideros. Classification (NCBI taxonomy): domain Eukaryota; kingdom Metazoa; phylum Chordata; class Mammalia; order Chiroptera; family Rhinolophidae; genus Rhinolophus; species Rhinolophus hipposideros. The sequence goes on along the minus strand of NC_138051.1, from coordinate 8,045,321 downwards.
TGAAGTGCATGTTAAATTGCACCAGACAGAATCATTAAGCCTGAGTAAATTGTCCCTCCAATGACTGGTTCCAAATCGTACCAGTACTGGCCATCAAACCAGTTACAGAAATTATGAAACCCCCTCTCAGCCAGAAACTGGGTAGTTCAATAATGAAAATAAAGATGAAACTTATGGGATAACATTTTCAAATCAAAGGACACCAAAGAGGAGAATAAAATGACCACTGACAGGATGAGAAACTTCACAACTGTGTCCTGCTTCTCATAGGACAACTGCAAATATCTCACCTAAGTCACCTCGACATCAATGATTAGCAACAGATGACATTCGGATAAATAGTTGCATGGCCTTCTTCAGGAATCTGTTCCTTTGGAACAAGATTTTTTAAAGTATCCAAAATATATAAGGAACTCATACAACTCAGCAACAACAAAAATCAAGCAATCCAATTAAAAAATGGGCAGAGGACCTAAAGAGACATTTCTCCAAAGAAGATATACAAATGGCCAATAGACATATGAAAAAATGTTCAACATTACTAATCATCAGAGAAATGCAAATAAATACCACAATGAGATATAACCTCACTCCAGCTAGAATGGCTATCATCAAGACAAATACTAACAAGTGTTTAGAGGCTGTAGAGAAAAAGGAACCGTCATACATTGTTGGTGGGAATGCAGACTAGTGCACCTGTTATGGAAGGCAGTGTGGAGGTTCCTCAAAAAATTAAGATTAGAATTACCACACGACCCAGCAATCCCTCTCCTGGGTATCAACCAAAAAAATCTGAAAACATTTATTCGTAAAGATATATATGCTCCAATGTTCACTGCAGCTTTATATACGGTGGCCAAGACATGAAAACAACCAAAGTGTCCTTCGATAAATGATTGGATAAAGTTGTGGTATATATACACGATGGAATACTATTCTGCCATAAGAAAAGATGAAACAGTACCATTTGCGACAACATGGATGGATCTTGAGATTATTATGCAGAATGAAATAAGTCAGACAGAAAAGTTGAGAACTATATGATTTCACTCATATGTGGTATATACAACTGAAAATAACAAAGAACAAGACAAACAAATGAAGAAACAAAAACTCATAGACACAGACAATAGTTTAGTGGTTACCAGAGGGTAACAGGGGTGGGAGGGTGGTAGATGAGAGTAAATAGAATCCAATATATGGCAATGGAAAGAAAGCTGACTCTGGGTGGTGAACACAGATATATAGATGATACATTACAGAATTGTACACCTGAAATCTAATTGTACACCTGAAATGTGATATATAGATGATATATTACAGAATTGTACACCTGAAATCTATGTAACTTTACTAACAATTGTCATCCCAACAAACTTCAATTAAAAAAAAAATATATATATATATATAATTGATTAATTTCTTTTAAATGGTAAGTACACTTAATTGGGTAAAGTGAACTTAATAAATAAGAGGTCTATGATTATTAAAATGAATGAGACAACATAGTGAGGAAAATTATGGGTGGAATGAAATACTTTCCACTTACCGTACACCCTTACATCAGTCTTCAAACTTGCAGCACCTCTGACTCATGGAGGATAAGAATATTGGACTGTCTAGCTTCTTTAGAGAACAGGCTGAAGAACCAACATAATAACACTTTCCAACTCAACTCTGACTCTGTGCTTTTCTTACATAATGTTTTTTAAATCTTTTAACCTATTTTTTAATCTAAAGCAGTGAGGTTATTAAAATTTTAAATCTATTGTCATTAGACTACTTTACCTACTTGAGATTTCACATTTTCTTAATTAATGTATGATCAGATGCATGAAGAGACAAAGAATTATTATTTTTTTAATTTGGGATTGCCTTTGATTTGTTGCTATAATTAGTATTTAACAGGAATTCTCAAACTTTAATATGCATATAAATGACTTGGGGATCTTGTTAAAATGCAGATTCTGTTTTAATAGGATCAAAATAAACCAGGTCTGAGATTCTGCATGTGCAACATGCTGCCAGGAGATGCTGATCCAAGGATTATATTTTGAATAGCAAGGGCTTAGACTTCACTTTTACCATTCTAATTCAAACTTTGTCCAGCTGATAGCTTTCATTTTAGTAAGTGAAGTCAGGCTTGGAGATAATGTCAGAAACAGATATGAGATATTGTAATAATTTCTAAATAAACATTGTTTCATGCCCTTACAAGTGGAAGAATTTGTCTGAAACAGGGCTTTTTTTTTGCAGCCAAATTGTCTGATCTGTGGAGATATAAATAGGTTATTCTTTATATGCCATAAGCTTGTCTTAAACACTTTGTAATATATTTTTTAATTAACATGTAGCAAGAAATTGGCCTTTGAATGTTAAGAACCACAAAACAATAAAAGAAGTAAACCCTTTTGTTGAAAAGCTCCAATTCCCATGTTAAAGTCTCATTCACAGCCCAATTATAACCCAATTACAAAAATTAAGATAAGTAGAAACAGCTGGAACAGAAGGCACTGGGAGTGAAGTGTACCCTCTGCACTCATTATTTGATGGAGATCATTACCCAACTCTACACACAGTGTGTGATGGTCAATATGATTGGGCTAATTTGTATCTGAAAAGAATAAGAGTACCTTATGTAAAGACATGACTGACCTATTAGCTCTGATTCTTTAAACACTCTATTATCTGATGTTTCAAGTGCAGGATAGTGATAAACCTAGGAAATACTGTCAATCCTGTTTCAAAATCTCTCCACGGCATTCCTTCTTTATCTTTTGATCAAGGCATCATCTTCATTCTAGAAGTGTTAACAACCGGAGATACGCTGGTAGCCACACTGAGAATCTCTCCAGTGTTCAATTGTATGTGTAGTTAGGTGTTAAAGACAAAATAAAGGCTTGGTTTGAATTTCACATTGATAATTACATAAATTTACTCTTGCAATTCAGGGTACACTCACACTGGGGAAACCCCACATTGTTACAGCATGTTATTTAAGAACACAAGTTATGCATCACAAAGAGAAATATTTTTTTTTCTTTTCATTTTATCTGTGTGAGATGACGGACATTAACTAAACCAAATGTGGTTATCATTTTACAATATATGTAAATCAAACTATCATACTGTACACCTTAAACTTATACAGTGATGTCAATTATTTATCAATAAACCTGAAAAAAAGAACACAAGTTAGGTAGTAATGCAATATATGGATGATGGATTATAGAATATACACTTGACATCTGTATAATTTTACTAACCAATGTCACCCTAATAAATTTAATCAAAAGAGAACATTTGTGAGGTCCAGCACACACAAAAAAGGACATTTGTAAAAACTAAGGAAAAATAAACAAAGTGTGGACTTTAGTTAATAATAATGGATCAATATTGAGCAATTAATTGTAACAAATGTACATAATAATGTAAGATGTTAATAATAGAAAAAGTATATTAATAATAGAAAAAGGAGCTCTGCACAACAGGGTTGCCGGTTCGATTCCCACAAGGGTCAGTGAGCTGCACCCTCCACAACAAGATTGAAGACAATGAGGGGCCGCTGAGCTTCCAGAGGGGTGGCCAGATGTCTCAGTTGGTTAGAGTGAGCTCTTAACAAGATGGCCAGTTCAATTCCAGCATGGGATGGTGGGCTGTGCCCCCTGCAACTAAGATTGAAAACGGTGACTGGACTTGGAGCTGAGCTGTGCCCTCCATAACTAGATTGAAGGACAACTACTTGGAGCTGATGTGCCCTCGAGAAACACACTGTCCCCTAATATTTCTCAATAAAATAAAAAAATAAAAAGAGGTAAATTTTAAAAATAAATAAATAGTAGAAAAAAAGTGCATGGTATATGAGAATTCTTTATTATCTTCATTTTTACTGTAAATCTAAGTTCTACTAAAAACAAAGTTTGTTTTAAAATTGAAAAAAAAAGTAATGACTTAAGCTTTCCAAGACTTACTTTCCTCATATGCAAATAATAGGCAGTAACAGTGCATATCTCACCAGGTTGTTGAGAGGATCAAATGAATTCATGTAAAACACTTGGATTTTGTGTGGCCTATCTAATTACTCAGTAAACATTAGCTATCTTTATGTACTGGGACACAACACTTTTTTTTTTTTTTATTTATTGGGGTGACAATTGTTAGTAAATTTACATAGATTTCAGGTGTACAATTCTGTATTACACCGTCTATAAATCCCATTGTGTGTTCACCACCCAGAGTCAGTCCTCCTTCCATCACCATATATTTGATCCCCTTTAGGGACACAACACTTTGATTGTTATGATTCATAATCTCTTTTCTTCGAGATCAAGTCCTAGACAAGTAAAATAGATTGCCGGTTATAGATTGTCTATTGTGTACATACAGGACTTCTCACTTTCCCAACAGGCCCCATCTATAGTTATATTGAGAGTTCATGAAAACAAGTAAGATAAATGACAGGAAAAACAATACTTTGGGTATATATATCAGCAATATGAATAGAAGCTAAATTATTAATAAAGACATAGTTTCACATTTTCTTGGTGTGTTTGCACAAATACATTACGTTTTCTTGCCTTCTTTGTGTTTAGTTGTTATCTACGGCTTCTGCATTGTGAGTGGATAAAGAAAACAGAATAATGCAATAATATAATACATGATATCTGAGGACCAGAAACTCCTGTCCTCCTCTGCACGTGCGTGCGCGCACGCACGCATGTACCCGCGCGCGCACGCACACACACACACACACACACACACACACACACACACTACACCAAACATCCAAATACGTACTTATAGGAAATATAGCCATATATAAAGGGTTCTGGGTAAAGTCTGGTAAATTTGAACTTTATTTATACAATCCTAACATGACTTTTCAATATGGTGAAGACTGAATAAAACAACTCAGCAATTTCAAGGGATGTAAGGTTGTTTCATGGAATTAGCCAGAGGTTCACTAATCTCACTAAGCTCAGTAAAATCAATTCAGTCATCTTGTTTGATCTGATAACCCTAGGGAGGGAGCCTGTCAGGGTCAGTAGCCTCAAGCAGCCCTGTGGTTTACATTGAAAAGATAGCCTGTTAGTGCTATAACTATTTGGGGGTTGGAGAGAGTTCTCAGATTTTGTAAGAAAATGAACCACCGGCTATATTTTGTAATACCAGAAAAAAGGAACAAAAATGATGTGCTTTCTGGTACATATGTAATGTGCTATATCCACAGGATAAATGGGCTAAAATTCCATTTCTGATATAGCAATCTCAGATCCAGAAGAATAAAAATAATATATTCATGACTGTGACCAGATTTGCATTAACATAGCTGAAGGTAAAATTTTACCCCTTGTGTTTATGCTTCTGGACAACCTCGTACTTAATTCGGGGTGGGAGGGATTTCTATTTCCAATATCCCCAGGGAATATGCATATATAGAAATGTTCAGCAACTTAAAAGTGACAAGGAAACATTTTTGCCTGTCTTTCATACCAAATAAACAGTTTCTAACTAGCTAAGTCTGACAAGTTTAGATTTATATTCCACAAGCCTGATTATTTATAGTCCATTTATTTCCATACTGACTATAGAACAACAAAATAGTTAATGTAATTTGACTGTTATTTTGAAGTTTGTTTATCAGATTAGTTTGCACATGTTGTTTGAATTGTCTTTTTCCCAATGCAGTTATTATATTTTAAGGGTCTAAGAAAAATACTTGAACATGCATCGTATGAAGACATAAATATGGTTCGTATGAAGGATAACTTCAAATAGCAGTGAGTTTGAAAATAATCAGTGCTGTTTGAAGGACCGATACTCAGCAGTTAAATATATAAATTAATCATTGTTGAGATAATATAGATTAGGAAAAAATATAAAGATTATATCAGAGAATGTTTTGAGAGCAATTCTAAAAGTTTCATTATATGAAATATGTGTCCATACATTCAAACTTGTAAAAATTTCCCTGGGTTCCCTGACTTGCCATGTAAACCCTCCACCTTTAGCTCCATCCACGGTGCATTGTCTTACCTCAAACTCGAATTGCAGGTCTGGGGAGATGGAAAGCGCATCCGGCCTGTGTGAGCATAGTGTCCCATGTGGAAGAAGTGCAGTGTGATGAAAGAAGCTTCTGCCACTGCTGCTTTCTGTGCATGATTTGCAGGAAAATTTTAGACAGCACGACAGTGACAATTCACGAGTAAGAGCACTGCTATGGAAAGAAGTTTGGGCCAGAAGGCAATGGTTACCTGAGGCACCTGCTTGCTCAAAGTGGACGGTGGTAAGAGGCTAGGTGTTAAGCCAGAGAGTATTCAACCTTGCAACAAATCCAAACACTTATAAATCTGCTCAGAAATACGAAGACACTGAGAAGTGTTCCAGATGTAATGATTCCAGATAAACTGCCGAGAAGATCATTAGAGCTGGAAGGCCCTGGCACAAAAACGGTGTCTGATGTGTCAAGTGAGGGAAGAGTCTTGAATCAACAGAAGAAGGATACTGTACAAAGAACTTGGATCCGAAGGGCTCAGTTATAGCCAAGGGGCAGGAGCCCTGGTTCACGCTCAGTAAAGGTGTAAACCCTGAGCAGATAATGCACTGAGAATATCTACACAATCTGGGCACAGGTAATCTAACACTACACTGTGAAATTCTACCAGGACTTAATGACTGCATATTACCCTGTCTTTGGATGGGCTGGCTGACTGGTGGGAAGAGAGCACTGTATCCTTTTGCTGTATTCGTCAGCATTTTCAAGAACCACTTTTTTGTTTTTTTACATTTCAAATAAAACCATCTTGAAAAAACAATTTCCTATGCAACATTTTCTATTTGAATACATTATTTCAACAGATTTTAAATCGAAATAAAATAAATATAGTATGCTATACCTTCTATCCCATTAAGTTTCAACCTTATTTGCATTGTTTTGCAATCAAGACCAAACCATTAGTTTCAATAAGGCTTCTTATCATCTGTAAATTTTATTGGGCTTAATTCCCCCACACACACACTTTTAAAAATACATGTAGGCTATTCAAAATACCAAAAGAAAAATGAACATTTTCTAAGAGTTCAAAAACCGGGTTTGAGGAACCCTCACTGACTGTAATTGCCAGGAGTTATGGAAAGGAACAGGGATGGGAGGAAAAGTAGAATCTGATTCTTTCCAGTAAATGCTTGACATTTCCTGCATCTCCCATTCCCTCAAAAACTCCACCAATTCTGCTCATTGTCTTCAATATGTGTTTAAAAACAGACTCTTTGAAGAGAGATTTTCGGCTGATTGTATCAAAGCCATACTACTAATTTTGTGTTTTCTCCTCCAATGATGGACTTTGAAATGTGTCTCTCCCTTTGCTTGTATACACCTCTGTTTAGAACATTCTCCCCTTCTCCTTTTCTAATTAATTTCCATTCATTCTTTGAGACTGGGTTTTGATCTCGCTTCACGTAAGTCCGCATCACTACATTATACTAAAGTAACAAATAATCCCCAAATCTCATGGCTGAAAATATTAAATGTTTATTTTTTCATCCATCCCATACGTTTGATGTGTGTTGACAAGAGATTCTGTTAATTACAGGCTCTTGAGTCTGGCCAACGATGTAACTTATCTTTTCAGGATTATTATGGCAGTTAATAAGGAAGGACATGCAACACACCATGCACTGGTTCTTCAGACTTCCATTAAAAAGGCGACACAACACCTCTGTCCACATTTCATAATCAGAAGCAAATCATCTGAACATTCATAATGCCAATGGGGGTATAGTGTGCCCAATAGAAGGACCAGGCATTTGCAACCATTGCTGTGGTCAACGAGGGAATCAAAACTGTGTCACATTTATCACAATATGCCGCAGTTATAGAACTTTTAGGTTCTGTATATCCAGAGTGCCTATTCTATGGCTAATAAATTCTAAGTTATTTATTACTAATAAGCATAACACACTATCCTTGCTCTTGAGAATAGGAAATCAACCCTCCAACCATTAGTTAATTAACTACTCAATCTCTAACTTGCAAAACCAGAGCATGCTTGAAGAATCAATAGGCCTTGAGACAATTTGTTTCTTCTTTTTTAAAAAAAAAAAAAAACTTTGAGGAAAAACATTCAGCAAAAGGTGAGCTTTCATAGTCAAGGGTAAAACAGCTTTGAAAATCAAGTTAAAAGTGAGCATAGGGTGAGGAAAGATCTATTGCCTGGCTAATTAGCCTTCCATTTTTCTAAGGCAGGGATATATTCAGACAAATTGAAAAACTTGTCATAACATTGAGGAGGAACGTACATTTTCACACTGGGTCATATAAAGCGTAAATGAGATCCCAGAAACTATTCCCATTTTATTTTTGACTATGGCTTAGCAAAATACTTACATTCCCCCTATGAGGGAAATATTTTCTTCTCTGCCCAAATTTAGAAGACTGTGGAGGTGTTAATGACAGGTCTGATTATGCAGCAAGAGAATACTGACATGTGCACATGGGCAAAGATTCCAAAGGCTAACTGACAATTCTGCTTTAACAGATAGTTCTTGGAAAGGAAAAACGAGTTTCTGTTATCACTTGTCATTGCTTCTCTAATGAACACTATCCGGATCTGACTGGCAATGCCCCCCACTCCCAAGCTGTACCCAAATAAGGTTATATAATACAATATTGCTCAAGAGAACATGGCTTTTCTGCTGGTGCCATATCTGTGCCCAGCATACAGATTCTTTCTTCCTGGCTGCTAGTCATGTGACCCATGATTTTCTTGGACCATGATTTTCTATCTGCATTATGTTGCAATTGGTTTTATTATGTTGCATTAATTTCACTAAAGATCAGTGTCTGTAAGTTTTTATCTAAATTTTCTTGCTCACTTCTTTACATATATGTGAAATGCTCTTAGCTAGATAGACATATGGCAAAACTACTTTGCAGAGCTAAATGAGAAGTCTTAAGAAAGCAAAATCATGTTTTCATTTCTATAACAAGGAAGGGGATCCTGCGCTCTTCCTTAATACCATTTAAAATAAAAGTTTAAAATTATAAATTAATCAAGTCAAGATTACCATATTGATTCTTACCTATTGCAATTCCTTCAGCATCTTGAGCCTGGTGGATTCTTAGTAAACATGAGAATGAGAATCATCTTTCAGAGCATGATGACAATAAAGTCCTGATAATGTGGTAATTCTGTAGCCAGTTCGGGTCCTTTCTACTGCCAATACCTCTGAAGAATTTGATGAGAACAGTCACTGGAAAAGATTATGCGATGGAGAAGTATTTCTCACCCTGATCCACTTTGGATATTTGCATAAATTCATATTTTAGTGCCGTTCTAGCATTGTGTACCATGCTGCTATTTGATTTACTCCCCCACAAAAAAAAAAAATGAATCTTAGGCTATCTCTCCTCTAGGCTTTTATGCTGATACCATTTCTCTCATTGTCTTTTATTTACGTAGAACAAATAAGAGTTGTTTTGAAAATCATAGTAAGACAAGAAAATTGACCTTCAATTTTTCACTTCCTTTGGTCTTCATCATACAGTTTAGCTGGCAATAGACTTGCTTTCTCAGAATAATAATAATATTTGAATAACTAAAACACCATCCTTATAAAAGCCAAAAAAAAGTGAGTAATCAATGATGAATGCTATAATTTTAAACACTTGCACTCTGATTTGAAAAATATTCCCTTTTCTTGCAGTACTTGCAGAAATAAAGCTCAAGATGCTAGTGTCTCTCTGAATTTTGCTAAATGTGCAATTCTGATCAATAAAAAATATGACTATAAGTTATTTGCTGGCACTGGTCCATATTAAATAGATAGTTCTAACATTTACATGTTTATTTCTACTGAAAAAAGTAAAAAAGAAAATTACTGTTCATTAACCATTCACAATTAAGTATTATGTACATATAATTCTATAGGAATTATATAACACACTATGGATAAAGTAGTAAACAGTGGCATGGATCTTAACATCCACTGGAAGCTACAATAAAGCAAATAATAGTTACCATAGAGGGAAATAAGTGCCATAAGAGAGAAGCAGTGATAATCTGCTAGCTATGAAATGGTGTGTGGCAAGCTTCTCAGAGGAAGTAATGTTGAAACAGAGATCTACAGAATGAATAGTAGTTTAAAAAGGGTTAGAAATGTTGGAAATAAGAGTGCAAATGTATGAGTGGTACATGTGTATGTGTGTGCATGCATGTAACTATGTGTATGTATATGTGTGTGGTTTCAGGCAGAAAGAGAATATGAGTGGTTGAAAGTAGAGAGGAAAGAAAGGGACCTAGTTATGAAAGTTTTATAAGCTATATTAAAATATGAAAATTTTATTTAAGAACAGGATGGGCTCTAAAATTTTTGGGGCCCAGTTCAAAATGAGAATATGGGGCTTCTTGTTCAAAAATTATTAAGAAATTCAAGATAGTAGAGCAGAGTATTAAACCAGGCATGGGGCCTTCTGAGAGCAGGATTCTGTGAAATTGCTGTCACATGCCGAGGAAGGTGGTCTCATCTAGGAATAATAGAAAACTATGAAAAATCTTAAGTATGAGATGCTAAAAGGTCATTTAAGTTTTGTAAATATCCCTCTTCCTCCATCATAGAATGTAACTTGGAAGGAAGCCATATTTGAATCAGGGAGACTTGTCTGAGAGCTATAAAAATAATTTAAATGATATATAGTCTTGGTATGAACTATGGTAGTGGCCATAAAAATGGAGTGCATTACAAAATTTCAGGATGTAGAATTTATAATAAAGAACACAAGAATTATGACAGATAGATGGCAGAACTACAGAGGCAAACTCAAGAATGAATTTCAAAACATGATTAAATATAAGGAATACAAAAAATGGAAAAGGATTAAGGAATAAAGTGCTATCACCATCTCATTGAAAATTACAATAATCAGTTATATATATATGCTCTGAAAGAAAAAAAGATATCTACATTAAAAATAGAAACTGAAAATCATTGGTATTCCTAAAGGTATTTGAAATGATGGAGTTTTTGAGACATCTCAGACTGTGTAGTGAGTAGAGAATAAGATTAAGAACAGAACCCAGTGAAAAACTAATGTGAAAATAATAAGTAGGGAAAAAATCCTGAGAGTAAATTAACAAAGAGTAAGAGACATAAATGGAAAACCAGAAAAGTAGATATCATAGAAGCTTATGGAAATGTTTTTCAAGAAGCAATGTGTTGTAAATGGTGTATATGTTGCTGAAAGGTCAAGTAAAATAAAAACTGAAAAGAATTTTGTGATAAGAAATTCACATTGGCCTTGATAAAATTGGGAGAGAGAGAAAAAGAGGGAGAGAGAGAGAAAGAGAGAGACAGAGAGAGAGAGACAGAGACAGAGACAGAGACAGAATGCAGGGTATTAAGAGAAAAAAAAATTGTGTAGACAATGGAAATAGATTGAGTGGAGAGGTCAGAAACAAGGTAATTATGAAGTGAGTTTAAGGAGTAGGAAAGGAAAGAGCTTTCGATAGTGGTGACGGGAAAATGTAGTAGGCAGAATAATGGTTTCCCAAACATGTTTATTACCTAATCCTGAAACCTGTGAGAATGTTACCTTACATAGCAAAACTGACTTTGCAGATGTGATAAAGTGTGTCTTGAGATGGAAAGATATTCCCAGGTTATTGGGGTGCACACAATATAATAATAGGGGATCTTCAAAGAAGAAGATAGGATTGTCAGAACCAGAGAAGAAGATGTGAGAATAAAAGCACAGATTGAAATTGTGTGATTGCTAACTAGTGATCAAGTGAAGAAATCCAGGCAGCTTCTAGAACTTGAAAAAGGCAAGGAAACAAATTCTCCCTTAAAACCTCTGTGAAGAACAAAACCCTTGATTTTAGCCCCCTACCAATTTTAGACTTTTGACCACTAGAACTATTAGATAATAAATCTGTCTTGTTTCAAACCACTAAATTTGTGGTAATTTGTTACAGTAGCAATAAGAAAATAATGCAAAAGGTATTAGTACAGAGATAAAATGTAAAATGTAGAAGAACGGAAAAATCAATGATGGGATAGTCCTGAGAAGGAGAAGATGGAATCAGAAGCTGTTGAGGAGAATTGAGTCCAGAAATAGAAATAGAAACCAGAGAGTGAGGATGTGGAAAAGCCTGGGTTTTAGGACACTAGAAGTTGATGGAGTCTGAAAAGAAGAGGAACAGTGTTCATATGAGAGGTCTGAGAGAAAAATACAGGTTTGAAGTAATTGGAGAATGGGTTAGAATGAAGCCTTGGAAAATACAGAGAATTTCCAGGAAATATTGAAGGCCTTGTAGAGATGGAAGTCTACACCTACAGAGTAGCACCTGCCTGCTTGGTTATGTGATTTTATTTTTAATTGTTCAAAGGTTCAGATTCAGAAAAGTCAGATTCAGAGGCATGGATTGATTTTTTGGTGAGACATTAAGAGCAAAGGAAATGATGCCATTGTCAAGAATATGGCTAAAAGGATTGGTCCTGGATTCCAAAACCATCTGCTCTAAACTGATGCTAAGAGAAGTTGAGATATTTACTCAAGGAAACACAGCTAGTAAAGAAGGCTATTCTTCCACTCATAAAGCCCCAGCCATCCTGATCTCAAACTTCATATTCTCAGCTACTTCATTAGAAATCTGCCATTATATAGCAAAATAAGTAAGAATGTAGAATCTAGTGGCAGGTAGGAGACTAAAGGAGAAGAAACAAAGAGATTGGAATCACCAAAACCTCAGTGTTATACCTCCAAATAGTCTTGAGTTGATTGTTTTAACACCAATCTAAAATTATTCCCCAATTCATAAATATAACTATTGTCCACTTGGGATGCAATGCTATTCAGCCTACAGAATACTTTGCATATATTTCATTTACTAAAATAGATTAAATATTTTGAGAAATATGTTTTACCTTACTGGTAATGATGAAATGTAGACGAAACTTCCAAAGCTTTATTTAGATATATATTTTAACACAAAATTATAAAAATGTATTATCTGAATTTTTTCAAGTGGGTTAATGTGTAGATTCGAGCTCAGGAAGGACAAAAAAAAAACATTCATTTCTGATCTACTCAGGATCCCTCCTTTTAAAGATCTATTTTACTATTATCTTGATCAATGACTGGTTTTGGTGGATTTGAACACACATTTTGAGCCCCAGCGGTAGGCACGGGCACGTGTCTGACTAACCAGAGTTCTCTAGTTTGTGGACAAGTTATCTAGTCCAAATATCATTGTATGGCCCATGTTGGGACTTACACTGAAGATATCTGGAAAAATACATGCTTTTTATTTGTCTCTCAGGCAGGCTGGCCTCTAAGGAACACATAAATTGGCAGTTGCCTGGGGCAACCTGATGCTTTACTTGAACAGCATCTATCTGAGAATGAAGTCAAACAGAACTGAGAAAGGAAGAGAAAGATAAAGAGTTCCCATGACTCTGAATTCCTGAAGCCAGCCATGCTTGAAGATAGTGCTGGTCCTTTGAGTCAACAAGTTCTTTTTATGTTAATGATAGATTGAGTTCTGTTGTCATTTGTAACCAAAATACCACGACCGAGAAAAAAACAAAGTAATTTTTGCCTTTGTTAAGCTTAGTATTCAAAGTCAGTGGAAAAATCCATTAGTTTGTTTTCTCTCCCTGAAAATTGTAATCACGCTACTATTTCAACAATGGTTTCATGTCAGAGACAATTTTTACATGGTTTCAAGTGCAGGGCAAATTTATTTAACAAAAAGAAAATCCATCTATCCAAATTATAACACAGGAGATACATCCAAGAGATTATGTTATAAAAGAACTGAAAGTGTGAATTTAAAAATCACGAACTCAGGAAAACATAAGCACAAATCTATAGTTAGAAATTTAAGGAAGTTACATTAGTTTTTATTCAAAGGGATAATCACTAATCTGTCTATATAGCCACATAATCCAAAAACATAATATTAGGAAATAATCAATTTTGGAAATTTAATCCTGTTTATTAAATGTGACGATTTCAAGGGACGTTGTTTTTTTTTCTGTTTTTAATTAAATCTATTGGGGTGACAATTGTTACTAAAGTTAGACAGGTTTCAAGTACACAATTCTGTAATACATCATCTATATATCACATTGTGTGTTCACGACCCAGAGTCAGTTCTCCTTCTATTACCATATATTTAATCCTTTTTCCCTCTTCTACCAATCTCTTTGCCCCCTTATCCTCTGGTAACCACTAAACTGTTGTTGGTGTCTATGAGTTTTTGTTCCTTTGTTTGTCTTGTTCCTTTGTTGCTTTCAGTGTTATATCCCACATGTGAGTGAAGTCATACGGTTCTTGACTTTTTCTGTCTGATGTATTGTGCTTAGCATAATAATCTCAAGATCCATCCATGTTGTCACAAAAAGCAATATTTCATCTTTTCTTATGGCAGAACAGTGTTCCATTGTGCATATGTACATCTTTTTTATCCAATCATCTGTGGAAGGACACTTTGGTTGTTTCCATATTGGCCACCATGAATAATGCTGCAATTAACATCGGGGTACAAATATCTGTATGGATATATGTTCTCAGATTTTTTGAACCCTCATACACTGTTGGTGGGAATGTAAATTGGTACAACTGCTATGGAAAACAGTATGGAGTTTCCCAAAAAAATTAAGAATAGAATTACCATATGACCCAGCAATCCCTGTACTGGGTATCTACCCAAAATAATCTGAAAATATTTGTCCATAAGAGGAATGATTTTTTTCATACAGCTTATAGGAATGTATGTTTCTATATTTAAGCTGTTAGTTGTATGGTATTTTCTCGACATACTTCTCTAACATCTACAATGTAAGTTAACATTTAAAAGTATGTACCATATGGGCAGCCGGATGGCTCAGTTGGCTAGAGCACGAGCTCTGAACAGGGTTGCTGGTTCAATTCCCACATGGGCCAGTGAGCTGCGCCCTCCACAACTAGACTGAAATCAATGAGCTGCCGCGGAGCAGCAGCAGTGACAGGACTTGGAGGTGAGCTGAGCTGCGCCCTCCACAACTAAATTAAAGGACAATAACTTGGAGCTGATGGGCCCTGGAGAAACACACTGTGCCCCAATAAAAAATTAAAAAGAAAAAAGTATGTACCATAAATCATGCAATATTTAAAATATTTTAAAAATATTAATGGTAAAATGTTTATATGTTAAACAGCAAATAATATTTAAACTCATGTAATTTCTTGCCTATTATAGGCAGAATTAATATTAATGCTAAATAATTTGTATTTAATTTCCCAATGAATAACCTTACCCAAACTGATTATAATAAGGAAGAAAAACCAACTATATCTAGCTTTGTCAGGAAAACTCGCAAACCTCTCTGACCTAATATCCTTAGGGATTTTAAAGGTTATAAGTGAGACAAATTCACTGGACACTGAGTTGTGGCTTAGTTGACTTCCATTTTCAATGATTATTTTTGTCATTAAGAGATGTCAGTTTGAACAGTTTGAGAGTACAGAAGAGTATAGTGCTATGAATATTGTAAGAAAAGACGTGTTAATATGCAGCTAAAGCACTTATAATATGGAAAACATAGTCTATGTGGTAAAGGTTATAGTAGTTAAGAAAACACACATACCCACATACCCACATATACTAATATAACAGCAAAGGCATTAGATCATTTCGTGGAAGGGCTTTTATCTATATAGTCTCCTTGGTACTTACTAATTGCAACAATTTTGGTTCATTTTTATATTTGTTATCACTATTAATAATTTTCTAAAATAACTTTATTTTCAATAATCTATTATATTTGATAATTTTCATCTGTAAATCTCAAAAGTAACTATTTTAATTTATTTTAAAATTTACATTTCATCGTGCTTTCAAAAGATGCATGATATCTCCATTTGGGAGAGTAAACAAGCAATGTTGGCTATCATATATGGACTTATACTATCCAGTGTAACTTTCATCCAATTCTTTTCCTACTCACTTCTAATCACTGAACAGGCATGAATAAACAGATATTCCCTTATTGTTTATCAATTATTCAGAAAAAAAAACAGTTCTTATTTTACAAAGAAAAGAGTATGTAAGTTGAACAGATCGTTCTGGCCACCCCACCTGGTCACTGCACCGTATAAGACTGCGTGGATCTCAATGAATGTCTGAAGTCTGGTAAAGATTTACATATACACAGCCTAACTCAGGGGGCACAATTTAAAGGTATGCATGTCTATGAGCTGGACCCACATCAACTAAGGTCATGTAGACTGATTGAGAAAAGCCCAAAAGCTAATAAGCTAATTTATAACCAAACTGCAATTGTGACAAAAATGCTGGTTAGCACTTTTTCTCCATGCAGCCTAGTAACATGTAACATCAAATTATAATCCAAATAATATTTAACAAAATGTACAATGATGTGAAATATGACTCCTATTCTTCCTCACTGAAGGCATATCAAGCACCACATTATCAAGAGTTTGTTTAGCCATCATGGAAGCAGAACAAGGAAACTATGTAGCAGGTATCAGGAAGTCTCTTTCAGCTAGCTAGCAACACATACTATCCCTCAATTGGAAAGACTTGATAAATGAACATGAATGTCAGTTTCTACACATCCTCCAGCCCCTTTTCCAAGACCGACGTCAGAGAGACTCTCCTATGCTGACTTCTACTTGTATTCACCCCAATGTATCCATCATGTCCTTGGGAGGCCTTCCTTTGTGTGAAACTAAATTATGTCTTTTATAACACTGGGGCAGTTACTTCACAGCATTTAGCAAAATTGTGAATTTAAATTAATTTAAGTAATTACTTAGTCAACGCCTATAGAACTACAAGCTCTCAAAGTCAGGGTTCTTACTTGTTTTGGTCATTTGATACACTATACTTGACACCTGGTAAATCACTTTTTGTATGTTATAAATGACAAACAAGCTTCAGTCTCTACACTGGGCTTGTGCTATGCTCTGAATATGTCCCCCCAAAATTTGTCGAAATCCTCACGTCCAACATGATAATATTAGGTGGTAGGGTCTTTGAGAGGTGGTTAAGTCATAAGGATGAAGCCTCATGAATGAGTAGTTTTCTTATTAAAGACACCCTAAAGAGATTCAGAGAGAAGGCACTGGCTATGAACAAGAAAGAAAGCCTTCACCATGCTGGTGATTTGATCTTGGACTTCTCAGACTCTAGAACTGTGAGAAATAAATTTCTGTTTTTATAAGCTAGCTAATCTGTGGTATTCTATTTTAGCAGCCCAGATGGACCGATCAAAATTCTATTGATTAAATTCAAGTCTGATTTCCCTAATAACACTCTCTTAAGATTAGTATGATTTGAATTTTGGGTATTCTAATACATGTATGATCTAATTGTTTACTCTCATGTGCAGTTCAATTGATTGTATGTGAATTTCCCAGAAAACCATCAAGACAATCATATATTTTTGACATACTTGCGTGGCCACTCCTATTATTCCAATGTACCCTCCTCTGAAGGACCTAAGTTCCACAGAAAACATTTTGTTTGAATGTACACACTTACAGTAGTTATTATTTTATCCTTTAATTTGATGAATTGGAATATATTTTTATTCATTTTTTTATGAATATCAAGATATCTAGTGAGTCCATCTATGAAGTAATATATAAAAGGATATATATGATATATATTTCCGGGTAAATGACACTCTATTTTTCTACCTGAAAGCCTAAAAGCACAAGTTAAGGTATCTTATTCAGTTAGAGTTCTCCAAAATGAATGAGTAAATACGTAAACAAACAAATCAGGGAGAGGTGTTGCAGTCAATGTAATCATTTAAGTATACCTCACAAAGCTATCAAGAACTGCTAATTAACGACAACTTAGCTACTGGTATATTTCAACTTATGTGTTTCTAAGTGAGTCTGCTATATAACAGAGACTGATTTTCATTAGACTGATTCCGAGGTTTATCCAGATTTTAAATACACAGAAGTTGTCAAGTATATTACAACATTTTGTGTAGTAAATGCTCAAATTTCCCCAGAGTGATTTTTATCAGACCAAACATCTTAGTATTTTGTGCGAATACATGTCTAACACAATAATTTCTAACTTTAAATCAAAACACGAATGCTTAACTTTCCCCCAAGAGTAGAACAAATAAAACAAAAAGTCAAGGTTTAATTTCCAAATCACAGGAAAAAAATAGAAAGTGGTAGATATTTATACATTACCGTAGAATTTCATTTTGATAGGATTTGGTCTACACAATACAAAACATGCCATAATGCAGGACACGTAGTTCATAATGGGAAATAGATACGGCCACATACAAGAGCATTGATTAACCCACAGACTACTATTAGGTTGGTGCAAAAGTAATTGCAGTTAAAAACACTAACTGCAGTTAAAAAGGTTAAAAACAATTGCAAAAACCTCAATCGCTTTTGCACCAACCTACGAGATAAATACTGATAACTATTAAGAACTATGAAGGAGCTGAAATTTTTACCAATCACGAACAAACAACTTAGCCTGGTATCATGATATAGATGCAGGTAGAAGACACACAACCCCTATGCTAGAAACAAAGCAGTTCATTACTCAGAGCAAGAGCAGTAACCAAAATATGATTTTGCGTCAGTTCCCAAACCTCGATTCTCACACAGCAAGGAAAAGATGGCCTGATGATAACTGCACAAGCAATGTTTTTCATGACCAAAGAGGAACCCTGAGCATAGTCACTCTCAATCTTTTACAGTGGACAGGAAGTATGACCCCCTTTCTTCAGAAAGAGTCATTTTATTTCCCAAGGTCGTTTGCTGTATAGACATCCTTGAAAAGAGAGTCAGGATGGAAAAAAGGACAGTTAGTGCTTTGCTAGCAAGTCATGCAGAAACAAGAGAGAACCATGAAAAATTGTCTCCCAACGATGATACTTTAAAATAATTACACAAGGATCATCTTTGGATATCTTAAGAATCAATTTAGATTCTGGAATAACCAGTATACTTTTGGATAATGCAGGGTGACCTTTGGGAAACATACCGACCCATAGCTGGAGCTCTGTTTTGACCTAACTCCTGACTTAACAAAATTTCCATCACTTTTCTAGAGTGTTTTATTGTTGTTGTTGTTTTGTTTTCAAAATAGAAATATAATTTAAAGGTTTTGGACACCAAGAAGAGAATAAGTCTATAATGGGGTTAAACAAGATTAATGGATTTAGAGTTAAAAACATGCAAGCATCTCTGAAATGGGTTTATCTAATCCTAAAAAAACCCAGAAAGTCCATTAATGTAGCTATCACGATCCCCATCACATTGATTATCTGTTCAATCAAAACATAGATTTAGTGTACACAGTGTGGCTCAAGTTACTCTTAAGAAAAAGACGTTTCCAAAAATGGTAAGAAAACTGAATTTTAAGATATTAGAATTTCTGGAGTAAAAAATCATCTCTCATTTGGAATTTACCAATCTCTCTTTTAAGACTCATCTTACCTACCTTCTGCACTATTAACCATCTCTGCTAATACTCTAGAAATAGTAACATTTTCATTATCACATTTATACAAAAGAAATTCTTATGAAAATTGTAATGGGCTTCTGAACTTTGGGTATTACAATCTCTTTTTTAAAACATTTATATTCCCTTCCCGATGATTCTGAGACATGACATATCTATTGACTCATTCTTTCACAAATAACTAGTGAACACCTACCTTGTGCAAGTGACTGTTCCAGGCAAGTAAACTCTAGGTCTTGTCTTGTCCTCAGGATAGCAAAAATCCTATTGTGATTGCATTTACATCTAAATAGAAAAGAAAAACAATATGATCTTGTAAAATAAAATGAATAAACAGGATAACAGTGTAATAATGGGGGGAGGAGACCTACATGGTGAAAATGAAGAGCTTCTCTATGGACGAGACATAGAGAGTTAAGAAACAAGAAACACAACGGTATCAGTACTGTGAAGTCCCCAAGAAAAGTAGTTTAGGCAAAGAATGGAAAGGACCAAGTGCTAGGACCCTGAGGCAAGGAAGAGGAACAAAAGGAAAAGCTATCTGGTGATAGGATAATGAAGGGGAGTTAGGAAGCAGGTGAAATGAGACAACTGGTAGGTCTGAAGGCTGTAGTAAGAAGTTGTGTTTTTTTTTTTTAATGCAAAGTTACTGAAGAATTTTAACAGCTGGAAAAAGGGGCATTATTTAGTTAGATTTTTAAAAAATACTGTTATTCTGAATGTGGTATGAAAAATTGACTGAATGGGCACCAGAAATTAAAGCAGGAAAATTGGTATATTTAGAAATATGTGAGTTATTCCTGAAAGCACTTAATACTGGGTCAGATAAGGAAAACAAAAGTGAGAAAATAAAGGGTGTTTCCCCAGTTATGGGCAACACTATTTACTAAGATGGGGACTCCTGGGAAGGGATACAAGTAGTCATGTGTAAGGGACATGCTAAATTTGAGATGCCTATTAGATGTCAAAGTAAAGATGTATAATAAAATACTGGATTAGCCATCTGAACATATGAATTGAATAATCATCTCATATAAATATTATTTACAACCATGGTGTTGGATGCAATGACTCAGGGTGGAAGATAAATAGAAAACAAAATAAATACTTCATGTTGACCTTTAAGACATACCCATATTTTAAGTTCTAAGTAAGTCTATTATAGAAAGGAGGGAAAGAAAGGGAGGAGAGGAAAGTAAGGGATGTGTGTTTTCAAGGAACTATTCCAGAAAGCAGGGGAAGTTGATGAAATTTCAAGTAATATGAGGCTAAACAAATATTGATAATTTTAACATCATGTTGTTTTTTTTTAATCACCTTGATTAGTAAAGATAGTAAGGAAAGGAGGTGGTGAAAGATAAAGGAAAAGATACCACCAGAAAAATAGGTTTTCTTCGCAGTGCTGTTTGTTTATAATTGTAAATTAATAGTGAAGTTTATCACCATGCTTGTGATATGTTCGCCCAACTACATCCAGCACTTTAGTAGCAGGTGCAGAGATGGAAGACCCTGCATTCAAGGATGAGGAAAGTTGAGTGGGTAAGAGAGTTGTGAATGTTTTCAGCGCAGTCATTTTAATGATAAGTCAATACATACAAATTAAGTGAAAATGGAAGTGCAGACAAGAGGGTGTTGATGATTGAATAAGATTAATACAGTAAAATAAATCAGTTAGACCAATGCGATGTGGTGACAGGAAAGTGAAATGCTTAAAACTTTTAAAAGTGGAGATCATCCTGTCGATTCCCAGATCTGAGGGAAGTAGGCAAAGCATTATCCTCAGTGGACAGTTAAATCTTAGACAACATTAGAAGGCGCGCAGAAGTAAAAGACTGAAGATCGTTTAGTAACCATTATGTTACTTACTGATTAGAGCTCCCAAGGGCAGAGTGCGTTAGTTTTGTCCTTCACAAAGGGACAAAAGATGAGATCAACTTTGGGGATGTCCAAGATAGAAAGGAAATTAAAGTTTAGGTGATAATACATAAACTGAAATGCTTGGTTTCTGGATATGACACATAGTTTCCCCAATAAATAACAGTAAACAGTGAGATTTCAAACAGTAAGCAAAATGGACCATTAGTTCAAACTTGCTGTTATGGTTTTCTTGAACCATTAATCTGTTTTCTAACTAGGAATGATAAAACACAACTAAGTAAGGATGTGATAACAGAAGTGTTCCCCCTAGATCGTGTGGCATTGTGGTTAAAACTATAAAATTGCAGGTAAGATAGACCTAGCTTCAAATCCTAACTGTATAACTTAATTGCTAAGAGAATCACGTTACTTTAAACTGAGTACTTTCATTTGTGAAGGGGAAAAAATAAAGAAAAAATAGAGGGAAGACAAATAATTACTCTTATATTGGAGGGCTGATGTAAAGTTTAAAGACTAAGTGAAATGAGGAATAAGAAAGTACCCACAGAATGTCTGGACGTTATTTTCTTCTCCTACCTTTCTCATTATGGAACCTGTACCTCCATCTCTCTCCCTCGCCCTACTAAATATTAGTGTGCAACTCTGTCACCAGCTAAATAATAATTATAATTTTAATGTTTTACAGAGGTGGTATTCATATTTTGATAGGTTGGGTCATAGTAAGTTACCTAAATATTTACCTATTTAATTGCTAAAATGTATAATTGTGAACACATTAAATCTCCAGATCCAATAATTGCATTTTTTTGTACCAAAGAGTTACCAATATCATTTTTATGATTTAGAAAGATGTCAAACTTTTTTAACAATTTGGAGAGACAAGTGTTGGTAATTTAGTTTCTTCCACATTTTTAAGAGAACTTTAAAGGATAAAGTGATTAGACTTTCAAGATAAATAGTATTACCCACTTGTCAAAGAAGTCAACTTGGACTTGAAACAGGATCACCAAAATAGGAAAGACAACAACATTTAATCCATATTTTAAATGCCAGGGCTATGACAATTTCTACTGAATGTCACAAATGTGTGGATGATATTGTGTTTCTGCTTTGTAAATTCTCATCAGTTCCCTTGATTAATGTTTACTAAGCTCCCACAAAGAACGTGATAGTATACCTAGCATTGAATGTAATCATTCCTTCAAGCTGATGAACTAGCACACTTGGATGAAATGATGACTTAAAACATGAGTACAATGAAGGGTAAAAAAAGCTTTTACCAAAGACAGATAATGCATTCTCCTTTTCAATGTTTTTGTCTTTAAGGTGCAGGCAATCAGGCCTTGTCTTCGCTTCACCTCACTTCAGAAAATATTCCCTTCGCACTGTTGATATCATATGGCTATTTTTCTTTTTCTCCTCTTGCCATTACTTTGAAATCATAAGTGGAATATTTTTCTACAAAGAACAGGGTCAATTCTACTCCTCTAATGTCTTAAAGGAAAACTGATAATCTTATAATATTAAAAAAAAAAACATTTTTGGAATTAAGTCTTTTCTAAGTCCTTTCCAGAAATTGAAGGGGGAAATTATTTTAAAAGTTATGTTTGCCATGTGACCTAGCAATTCCACTTCTGGATAATTATCCCCAAAAATACAAAACACTAATTTGAAAAGATATGTGCACCCCTATGTTCATTGCCACATTATTTACAATAGCCAAGATATGAAAGCAACCTAAGTGTCCATTGAATGAATAAAAAAGATGTGCTACATATATACAGTGGAATATTACTCAACCATAAAAAGAGCAAAATCTTGCCAACTTGGACTGACCTGGAGGGTATTACACTAGGTGAAATAAGTCAGGTAGAGAAAGACAAATGCCACATGATTTCAATTATATGTTAAATCTGAAAAACAAAATAAATGAACAAACAAAACTGAAACAACCTCATAGATCCAAAGAATAAACTGATGGTTGCCAGAAGGGAGAGAATGGAGCGATAGACAAAAAAGGTCAAAGGGATTAAGAAGTACAAACTGCCAATTATTAAAACCATCACACAGATGTAAGGTAAAGCATAGGAAAGGAATAAACTCAATAATATTGTAATAACTATGTATGCTGTGAGATGGGTACTAGACTTATCCTGGTGATCATTTTGTAAGGTATCTAAATGTCTAATTCATATGTTGTACACTTGAAACTAATGTAATATTATATGTCAACTGTAATTGAAAATTAAAGAAGATTTTTTTTAAAGTTAGGTAACAAAGTATTAGCATGTATTCATTTTAATGTGTTACATTAAACTTACATTTTTAACTGTGTAAAAACCAACTTCTGATATTTGATCATCCTTTTGCTATTAATAGATACTTGATACATGAGATCTGTCACTTAATTCACAAACTTGTCACCACGCACTTACATTGGCAGCACTGTACAAACAGCTCGGTAAGGTTTCATAGCCTTGGTATATCAGTGTCTCAGAGCTGTGTTCGTGTCAACATGTGATGGTGTCTTGCTGAGTGGTGTTCATTATTGTTGTTGCATGTTTTTGTGTGCCGTTGTGAGAATTTCTGAGCTTGAATTAGAGCAATGAACAAACGTTAAATTTCTTGTTAAACTTGGCAAGAGTGGAAGTGAAATCAGGGACATGTTAGTCCAAGTTTATGGGGATAATGCCATGAAGAAAATGGCAGTGTACAAATGGATTAAATGTTTTTCTGAGGGGAGAAAACGCATCACTGATGAAGAGAGAGGTCAGGGCACCCAGTTATGAGCAGAACTGAAGAAAGCATTGCAAAACTTTGTCAAATTGTGGATCAAAATCATTGGCTGATTGTGAGAAGCCTAACAGACCAAGTAAACATCGACAGAGAAACAGTGAGGAAAATCTTAACTGAAAATCTTGGCATGAGAAAGGTGTGTGCAAAAGTGGTTCTGAAGGAGCTCACCAAGGAACAAAAGCAAAGGAGAGTCGAAGTTTGCCAAGACCTTTTGGAGAGGCAAGATGATGTTTTGGGTCATGTCATCACTGGTGGTAAAATATAGGTGTACCAATGTGACACTGAAACAAAGCATCAGAATGCACAATGGAAGTCGGCCAATTCTCCATGACCAAAAAAGTTCCATCAGTCCAAATCAAGAGTCAAAATTATATTGCTAACACTTTTTGATATCAGAGGGATTATTCATTATGAATTTGTACCAACTGGACAGTTAACCAAGTTTACTATTTGAAAGTGCTCAAAAGGCTGCGTGAAAATTTTAGATGAAAATGACCTGAACCTTTTACCAACATTTCATGGCTCTTGCATCACGACAATGCACCCAGCTCACACAGCACTGTCCATGAGGGAGTTTTTAGTCAGTAAACAAATAACTGTTGGAACACCCTCTCTACTCACCTAGTCTGGCCCCCAATGACTTCTTTCTTTACCCAAGGAAATAGTGAAAGGAAGACGTTTTGATGACATTCAGGACATCAAGGGTAATATGATGACAGCTCTGATGGCCATTCCAGAAAAAGAGTCCCCAAATCGTTTTGAAGGGTGGACTAGGTGCTGATGTCAGTGCAAAGCTTCCCAAAAGGAGTACTTCGAAGGCGTCTATAAGGATATTCAGCAATGAGGTATGCAGCACTTTTTTTCTAGAATGAGTTCACAAACTTAACCGTCATTCCTCGCATACCTGAATTCATATTAACTAGGTAAAAACCAACTTCTGATATTATCTGCAATGTTTTCTTGCTAATTGAATCTGAAAATATTCTATTCAAATTATAATGACATAAATATAAATCCAAGGTGTGAGAACTACTGTGCTCATTGCTTGATTTACTTACTAACCTACTCTAAAGATGGATGTCCTCATTTAAAACACTACCATTAGGAAACTTGTTACTTCTTGCCTGATCTCTAATATAAGATAGATAAGGGGGAAAAACTACCAGTTACAAATAAGTTAATTGAAAATATCAAAATCACAGACAATACTGTCCACATGTCAGTTTATAAATGGTGACTATATTAACAAATGGTTTTGCTGTTTCCATTTTCTTAAAGGATAAGTTTTATTTTAGTACATATCAAATAGGAAATATTCAGCTGGGATTATAATTTTTACGTAAATGCATTTTAGGTTTCTCTCCTTTGGAAGTTTAAAAATAAAGGCAACGATAACATACTTAACCCAGGTTAATAATCAGTTAGTTTTTTGCTTTTTTTTTTTTTTTGTCTTGTTTGTTGGTTAGTTTTCTTTTCTGTTCCTTCATTTTGCCTGGTGAATTGAACTGTATTTTACTTCTCTGACTTGGTTAGAAACTGCTTCAGTGTAGCTCTTGTATCAGTGGCTATTAGAAAAATGTTTACATAATATGGAATCTTTGACAGGTAACACAGCAGGGAGAGTGAAAAGCTCTTGAGTGTCTGGAGCAATGTGAAGAATAACATAGCCCAACAAATAGAAGATAAAGACTTCCCCAAATATGAACTTTTTATGCATAATTTTTCTTAAGCATAATTTAGTAAGAGTAGTTGAAGGGGTTAAACTGAGGGGAGCGGGTAGAAAAAAGTATAAAAAAACACTTTAAAATCTATAGTAATAGGTCTTCCCAAACATTTTCTTTCATGAGACAGCCTTTGGATTGGTCAGAATCTGCTTCCCTAATAATCATTGGAGCCAAAATTTAAAATTTGCTAATATTGCATACCTAGTGTTATCTTTTTTGACTTTTCCCTTGAAACCTAAATTGCCAAAATTGCGGTGTCAAGAATCTTGGAAACATAGATATGCTTCATTTAATTATGGAATGCACAAATTAGTTTACCATAGGTCGAAGCAGAATATCAGCTCAGATTTGCGTGTGATTTTTAAATACCCTTCTAAAATTTTGTTTGCCTTTTGTTTTCTTGGGGATGGCTCATTTAATATTGTCCTTACTTAAGTCCAAATTCTAAAACATAACTCAAGTTCCAGTACTCTGCTTCTGCTACAGCCATCACTTTCATCTTTGATCAATTTCTGATTTATATTTGTTATTGATGCATTCATTTGGGGCTTTTTCATAGGAGGGTTTTGTTTGTTTGTTTCTGTTCTTAAATATAAGCTTTCTCATTTACCAGCTATTCCTCAAAGCTCTAAGAATCTCCTGACTTGTCTTCAAATCAAAGGCTCCCAAATTTAAACCTCATGTCTTTAAGATGCATTGCTTTGTCTACAGAGAAGAATTGCTATAAAAGTAAAGTTTGTTCAAAGTCCAATAGATGTTTCACTCAAACCATCTTTATGGTCTACTCTGACACTTCCAGTGTTTTTTGAACCTTGGACCTATTAACCAATGTCATTTCTGCCTACTCGAATTTATGTGATGGGAAATTTTTTGAATTTGAAATTCTGAATGAGTCACACTTTCATTTGGGTAACTTGAAGTATACTACCTCCTTGGGAAACGGTAAAGAATATACCCCTTTATTCTTTACTGTTTTACATTGAAAGACAACTTCCACCCCTTTTCTCCTTATTATCCTGCAGAGTATGTGATGATTTCAGCATGTAATATGCAAAAGCTGCCATTCATACTTAAACTGTTGATGGCCCAGCACAAAAATATTCTTGAACATTGAAAGTGCAATAGTGCTTATTGTCTCACGGTATTTGTGGTTTATACATAGGTGCTGCAGAATTCTAAATTCATTAATTTACATAAAAAAGCCATTTTCTTTCTTTTATCTTTTAACGACCTTTCTCCTAGTATTTAATCGTGGTTTATGGCACAGATCTGTAGAAGCAATTATGAGACAACACATGCTTGGCAGTCTTATCATTATCTCATGAGTTAAGGTCAGACTCTCTCAGTCCTTGGATGGAAATCTCCAAAGAAAAACCAGATGTTTCTCAGAGAAGCACTGGGGATTCACAGGGAAGAAATCTGTTCTGTGAGACAGAAAAATGCACCCTTCATAAGACCCCCCACCCCGCCCCACCACCATCACCCTGAAACAGCTCACTCATTTTCAGGTGGGGAGAAGAAAAACGCCCATCAATAAATAAATAAATACATATGCCATATATATATACACACACACACACATATATATATATATGTATATATATATATATGTGAAGGAAAACATGGACATTAGCTTTTTTTTTTCTTAAACAAGGCCTTCCCTCTAAGAATGTAAAATGAGTGAACCAATTAGATGTGGAGTTGTTTACACAACGCGGTGACTCTACTAATCTCTCCTTTCTGATCTTCACAGGGGAAACGAGAGAAAGGCAGGTATTCATGGTGATTAATTACACACACGTTTCCCCAGAGTCACATCGTGATGATAGATGTCGGCACAGTGCTGAAGCCCTCTAATTAGGGCTGGCTGAATATGGTAGATTAAAATTCTAAACATTAGACTTTGGGGAAAAAACTCCAGCCCCCACTCAATTTTCATTAGCTTAGAGTCACTTCATATATTCAAAGTCATCGGAGAAATATTGATAGGTTTTCTGAGAAATTTTGCTACATCCCTAGCATGCTAAAATTTGACATTATGTATTTTAAATCGTTAAGCAGACTGAATAATTTCAGTAGCACCTTCTGTGTAGAGGCAATGCCTTTAAAACATTAAGATGATCGAGGGGAAATAGAATATTTCCTAAATTACTGTGTTTCTTTTGTTTGCTCCTTTTTTTTTAAAGCCTTAACCCAAGTTTTTCTGAGCGACATATTCACACCTTGCTTGGATTTTTGCTTACTCTACTCTACTCTTCTAAAAAAAATTCTCATTTCTTAAATATGTTAGCCCTAAACACATTATTTGGTGGAGAAAAATAACCCAAATTAATTCTCATCTTTATCTGCATTTAGTTTCCATTTCCTTAAAGAGTAAGTTTTATTTTAGTACATGTTGTACATAAAGAAAATTGTGTAATTAGAATTAGTAAAACATGTCAATGAGGAAAACAATTTCAGCAGGTGACTGAGAGTTGTCAGTAAATTATATATTTACCTCAGTTAATAGATTGAGTAAACTTGCTTAAAATCTGGCTATTTGGTCTCCGTACTGAATTGTATTCAACAAAATTATGACAGGTGACACTGTCGGTGATGGTCAATTTCTATGCTTGCCCGTCCTTCTTCCTCAGCTTGAATTCCAAGAAGGCAAGACTGCTTAAATAAATTCAGTAAGACGAATGAAAGGGTTTAGGTGGAGAGAATGTATGAGGGAAGAGTCC
The DNA here is from genome assembly GCF_964194185.1 of Rhinolophus hipposideros. Lineage (NCBI taxonomy): Eukaryota > Metazoa > Chordata > Mammalia > Chiroptera > Rhinolophidae > Rhinolophus > Rhinolophus hipposideros. The sequence goes on along the minus strand of NC_138051.1, from coordinate 8,016,683 downwards.
TTAATCTTGAATCTGCTCCCACCTCTACTGATTCCCTCTGGCAGAGTTCCTGGACCCTGTTCTACCACAGAAATGCTGACTGAGCCTCAAGCGAAGACTTCTATTACTGAACTAATCCCAGGTTTGAAAACTATCGCTTGCATGTCAGCTGAAAGTTTAATGAAAAACTTTATGAGCAAAATGACAATCCGAAATGAAAAATGAAAATTAAGCATTGAGCATGTAATAAAAGAAAATAGCTTCCCCATTTGGTTCTGGCTGTCTACATTGCATTTGGATGTGTCAGTTATTGTTGGCATTTTTGTATTGCTTTTCAACTCTACACCTCTGCATAGCAGTAGTATGTAAAAGGCGTCTGTTCTCACATACTGTACATTTTCCCTGATCTCATTGTTGAAACAGATCAGGAATGGGCATTTTTCTCTGCTAGTTTTATCATTCTTATGACTTTAGGTTAACAGAGAAAGTACTGATCTTGTTCTTGCTTTTACCATAGATCTGCCATTTAAAGACATATTTGTGTCATCTCTGATCTCAAGATATTGCTGGGAAAAAGATCTGAACACTAAAAGGCACTAGTTAAGAGGGAAAGGTATCCCCGAGATACTAGCAGAACGTGTTTGGGGCACAATTATAGAGAAACTATGTCAGGTTGTATCTTCTTGCTTGTCATTTATATTTTAAGTCTTTTTATCCGTCTTTTTACCCCTCCTTCTTCTTACTATGGCCAGAAAGCTCTACAAATCCCTTGGTTAAAATATTCCTGTTTTTTACTGCCAAGTTATTATTTTTCAGGCTTCTCAATTACTGTTTATCAAAAAAATTAAAACATTACAGAAATATTTTTCATTCAATTTTAAAGGGTACTTAGTTTTCATTGGTACAAAGTGGGGCTAAATTTATTTTTTAAATAACAAACAATTATTGAACAATTAGTGCCTTAAACAATATCCGCTTTTATTTTTTTCACATGTGGAAGTCTTGAGGTAAGCCATCCAACTGTTTTTATGTCAATTCTCCTGTGTGAAATCTCCGGAAACAGGTTATTTTATCTTGTTTTCCTAGGAGTGGTTTTTATCCCTAAGGCTGTCTTGTAGTCCAAAATGGTTATTTTGACTCCACACATCACACACATTCAAGGAGAAAGGATGATGAAGAAAGGGCAAAGAAAACACTTCACCTTTTTGGGGAACATTTCCATCTGCTTATATTGCCTTGGCTATATCTTAGTTATATGGCATACATAACTGCAGGTGGGTTGAGAGAGGCAGGGCCTGACTAAAATTAGAAATTCTATTACAATGGTAAAGGGGAAAAATACAAGTAGACATTGGCAATAACAAGTGATCTCTGACATCAACTAAAAATTAAATTTGTTAAATCTAAGAATATTGCAAGTAGCAGATAATAAATACTCTGGCTTCTGACTTTATTTTTAACTTACCTTGTATAAAAGGTAGGTTAACTGACCAATCACTCCAAGCTTCAGAAGTCTTAACAGTAAAATTCTCAGATTATTGTGAGGATTGATCATATGTAGAAGAAATAGGATAAAGCCCTATACTTAATATAAGTTCAATTAGTGTTATCCTCCCTTTCTTATACATTCTTGCCTGTAAGTTAGTTTGTAGTCCTATAGAAGCTTTAATAATTACATAAAAATTGACCATCACTGTCCAATAGGAAAATCATAGGAGCCACATATATTTAAGTGTATATTTTCTAGTATCCACATTAAAAAACATTAAAAAGAGGATGAAATTAGTTTAATATCATATTTTATTTAATCTTATAGTGTCAAAATGTTATTTTAATATGACATTAATATAAAATTAGAGATAATTTCCAATTTTTATGTACTAAGTTTTCAAAATTGCTATGCATTTTAAATACATAACCCATCTCAGTTTGGACTAATCACATTTTGAGTTTCAATACTCACATACGGCTAGTGACTTGGACAGCACAATCTATACTCTAAGGTTTTATTTGAAGCAAAAAGATCCTGATGCTCATGACTAATATTTTTCAGACATACTGAATGTTTACAAGCCATTATCTAAAATACTCCAAATAAGAAATTTTCTAATTATATATGCATTAGGGAAACAAAATGCTAGTTGATGAGTTAGAACAAGCAGAAACGAATATCGGGTACACATTTGAAGATGAAAACCTTCTTTTAGAGGAAATGGACAACAAATTTTAAAAATACCGACCTTATTAATGTATATTTGTGAATGTTCCCTGCATTCAATCCTCAATGTATTTAGCGTATGTCAGCTTTTTTATTCAAATGCAAATGCCAACTTACTTTACTTCATTAATAATAAGAAAAAATGAGAATTTAATGGTCCCAATACAACTTTAATTATTACAGACGAGTTCTTCATCTCAACATTAAGGATACATAGTGATAGTTTGTTGTTAATATAAGTGAATATGTAAAGTAGGTTATGGAATCAATGCCTTGGAACACAATAGAGTTGTAGCACTGCGTAGAAAGAGTCAAATCAACGCTGGATTTTGCCAGTGCTAACAAAATCCATGTGTTTAAATCATTGTACTACCTCACAAATGAAAAGGGATAAATAGATTGAATATAGACAAATGTAGACAACTAACTGATGAATCTCTATGGCAGTAATTAAAATTGATCAACTCTGTATGTGTACTTTATTGATCAATTAAATAATTTTATGCGATATACAGGTGACATATAACAGAATTGTACACCTAAAACCTATTCAACTTTACCAACAATTGTTACCCCAATAAACTTTAATTAACAAAAACATTAAAAAATAATAATTTTATGTTTAAAAATTACCAGGAAATAAGAATGAGATTATTTTACAATGAAGTGTTTGGATTTTTGTTTTGTTTTGTTTTTGGTGTGTGCTTTTTTTTGCAATTTGAAATACTTTGTTTTTTGTATAAAGAAACTAAGCCTTAAGGAAGGTGACTTAATTTACATCTGGATAACCAGTTTGTGTCAGAAGTATTACAATTAAGTTCTAAAAACTAAATTAAAAATATATATAGGAATGTCGAAGATTCAAATTTTCAAGTAATGCATAAAAGATAGATTTTCACTCCAAGTTACAGTTATGCCCTAGGACATGTGACACACTCCTGCTTTTTCCATGCACTCATACTCAAGCCATCCACACACACTTGCACTGAAAATTTTCAGTTTCCTTAGGGCATTCACAAGAACCAACAGATAGTGAAATTGGAAGCGGCACATTCACTGTAAAAGTTTAAAAGTCTCTGTATGGCTTAAAAAAACAGACATTTATTCTCTCATAGTCTGGAGTCCAGAAGTCCAAAGCCGGGGTGTGTGTAGAACCATGCTCCATCTGAGGCTCTAGCAAAGAATCCTTCCGTACCTTCTCCAGCAATGGAAATTCCTTAGTTTGTGACAGCATAGCTCCAATCTCTGCCTCTGCCTTCACATGGCTTCGTCCCTGTTTTTTTATGTCCTTCTCTGTCACTTATTAAGGATATTCTTATTGGATTTAGGGTTCATTCTAAGCCAGTATAATCACATCCCAATATTTACCCTAATTATATCTGCAATTAATTATATTCACAGGTGCCAGGGATTATGACTTAGAGATATCTTTTTGGTTTTGTTTTTGGTTTTGGTTTTGTTTTATTTTGTGTTTTTTTTTTGTTTTGTTTTGTTTTTTTGGTGAGGGGCATTATTCAATCCACTAAATTATGCAAAAAAATTGTATTTGTACAACTTACTTTACAAAACATAATGATGCCATATCCATCATGGTAATGTGATTGTGGCTGCATTTTGAGTAAAGTTATCATATTCTACTATTATTTTTCATAGTCAGTTTGATGTGGGGTGACTTTTTAGACTTTGTGGCATTAATCCATCTGGTATGTGGTACTTCTTATGATTTATGACCTTGACTGGGGTGTTTACAGCGGGGGAACAATTTCAGGGGTTTTAACTTGACTTTCTTTGTAATTCTAGTTTTACAACTAGGTCCTAGTCCAGATTTTCAACAAATGTACCCTCTGGCTGGGGGAGATAAGGCTTTTCTTAAATGTTATCATAAAGAACTCCTGGCTTTCATACTATGTCCCATATCAATAATTGTCTGATTTAAGTATGTCCTCCTCTTTTTCCCAACCACAACCGACTCCAACTCCTTAGAATTTCCATCACCATCACGTCTTTCCAATGCTGGAGTTATTGCATAAGCTAGTGCTTGCTCCCCAACTTGCGTCCCATCCTAGGATTATAGAGAGTCACACAGAGGAAGAAAGGAAGCCAATAAAGGGTTCATGATCCAGGAATGATTGGAGCTTAACACATGGGGAAACAAGAAACAGAGTAAAACACACATCTCAGAATTAACCCACCCAAGAAGGAATGGACCTAAAATCTTTATACGTTTTCCCCAACCATTGATTGAGGATTATTTCCTAGGCTTACTATCCATGAGGGCTGTGTGCCTTTCATAACTTCAGAGAAAAAACAAATATAGTCAAGAGATGGAGATGCTGAAATTAGAAGTAAGTTACAGTTTACTGAAGTGGTAAGGCTCTGGGGATGTGGTCATAGCAATGAAACATCAGGTACTCTTACACTGTAAACTTTTCTCCAATGTTCCCCAAATTTGCTCTTCTCCATTAAAGATAAAGATATTAAATATCTTTATCCAGATAAAGATATTAAAACATTTATTTGTTGTAATTTTTTATTGTGATGTTCTCTACTAAAGTGTAAATCAGTACTATTTTGTTAATTTTTTTGCGTCCGTCTCAGTAAATAACAGAGTACTTAGCACATAGAAGGATCTCAAAAATAATAACTTAAAAATTAATTAATGTTATATTAAGCAATGCACTCTCTTGTGATCGTCTGAATTGGTGACTTTGTCTCCGTAGATAATAGGTGGGCAGTTTCTGCTCATCTCTTGTTATCTCAGCATTTAAACAAAGCTGGAATCAGATTTTATATTGACACTTCAAAAATGTTAAGAATTTATAATATTTATAAAGGAAAGTCTTAGATTTTTGTTTAATATCTGGCTTATTTTGGGAGGAATAAATGCTCTTCCATTGATCTAGCTTTTAAGAAATTGAAAAAAAACAAACTAGTAGAAGCTTTGGTATGAAAATGGTTCGGCAACCCTAAACATCATTTAGGCAAATATGGAATACACCAAAACACAAGTGATGACTACACAGAACAAAGACTATTTCCTAATACTATACACACAAATATACACCACCAATTATATCTAAAACTGAAGATAAATTCAGAAAGAAAGAGGGAGAGAGAGAAGGGTATTTTATGCCCTATCATTTTTAAGGGACTGTAGCATGTCGTACATCTTCATATCTCTCATATTTTGATATCTTTACTACCATATACCGGGAATTAAATAAAATTCTTAATTATTTGGAATCAGATGTACTTATATTAGTTCAATACATTGAGATATCCTAATGTCTAGGCATAATGAACACTCTTTAACAAAGCTTGTTGCAGTCCTCTCACCCCACTCTGTGTTTTATAAAAGAGAAGCCAATCTTCCATAAAATTTTAAACTGATTTACATTAAGTTGCTGTTGTTGTTGTTGTTGTTGTTGTGTGTGTGTGGATTGTAATATCAGTGTTTGGAGATTGATTCAACAAGAAAGTTTAAAGAATATAAAAATTACTATTAAAATGGGTTCCCAGCATTGATCACAAAGCCTGGCTCATAGAAGATCCTTAATAATTATTTGTTGAATGAATTGCTCTAGATTTCTACTCAAATTTGTCTTGTACCACAATCATAGAAAATATTTATGAAACCACAAACTTCCTGAAATTACAGAACAAAGCAAAAAAGATCTGCTGGGATATATTTTAAAACCTGAATAATACTGATCACCATTTTACTTTTATGCCTTCATAGTTGCATTGAAAGAAGGCAAAAATTACTAAAATATATTACCTACTCAATATTGTTTATTGGTAAATTAAATATCATAGCATGATTAATTTCCCTTGTATAAATGTGAAGGGAGTTTATCTAGTTAGCTGATTGCAGAAATGTGCAGAAAATATATCTGAAGAATAATATTACACTAAGTAGAATGTACAATGATGTTTCCTTTGATAAACCAACAATTTCCAAAGAATCCATGGTGATCTATTTAACAGATTAATTATATAATGTGCTTAGTGTTGCTTAAAACTGTAATAGCTCCATTCCAAATCACTAACTGGCTTGAATTAAAACATGATCTAAAAAAAATGACTCACATATTTACTATAGAACTGATATTTGATAGATACTTGAAAACTCAGCTTTGTTATTTAGACACAAGGGAGGTTTTATATGAGGGAGAGTTAATAGTGTGATATACTATGGTATCATACTGTTACTAGACTCTACTATCCTCAGACAATAACACCAATTTGCTGAAGTTAAAGTTCTTTGAATCACATCAGTCACCTCCTTCAGTATAGCCCATCAGTCAGAGGACTTCAAGGGAATGAGATAACCCCCACAGCACTTCATCTTGGCTCCACCATCCAGGGAACTCTGACTTTAGGCCAGCAGGGGAATAGGACTCGGGGTATGGGAATTGTCACGTGGTATGGGAATTGTCACGTGGGGTGGCATGCGGGGTCTCAGCTCTCTCTCCCCACATGAAAACACAAGATATGGTGAGGCCGAAAAGAAACACCCATGGAGCCATACCACTATAGTCTCACTGGCGGCTGAGTTGGAGACATAGGAAGCAGGAGCCACACGATCTGCAACCTTCTCTGACAAAGAGAAGTTGTTTGCTCGCTTCTCTGACAAACAACCAATCCCTTTCTAACTGCATTCTGCCATGCTAACTGCAATCCACGCTTGCCAGCTCAGCCACCATCTTCTTGCTTCTTGTTTCTTGCACACTTTTTTCTGCCAGCGTAGCCACAACGGTTATATTAGTGGCCAATGGCTCACTGGTTACAGCTGACAGCCAAGTAGCCAGAGCTGATGGTCATCCAATCACAGTTGATGGCCATTTGACACCTGAGCCAGCGCCTTTCCACATGAGGCTGAGAGCCTGAAAATTGCACTCCTGGCTCTGTCCCCACAGGGATCTTCAGTTTGTTTAGTCAAGTAGCAGAAATATGGTACAATAAATTTCCTAGGGACACCATAACAAATGGCCACCAACTGGGTGGCTTACAATAACAGAATTTTATTCTCTCACAGTTCTGGGAGCCAGACACCAGAAGTCTGAAATCATGGTGTCAAAACAGTTCCTTTTAGAGGCTTTAAAGGAGGATCCATTCCATGACACTCTCCCTACTGTGGTTTTTGGCAATTGTTGGCATTACTGGCTTATTGCCAGGTGATTCCTATCACTGCCCCAGCCTTTATATTGCCTTCTCTTATATGTGTCTGCCTGAAGTCTTCCTTTGCTTTCTTTTATAAGGACATGTATCATTGGATTTAGGGGCTACCTATATAATCTAGGATGACCTCTGCATCTCAAGGTAACATTCAGTTCAGTGTCCAGTGATTAGAATGTGGACATATCTTTTGGAGGACCATTATGTTGCCTACTATAAAGGGTTGGCTGAATATCAAAATAGGAAAAGTGAATGAACCAAGAATTAGTATCATATAGCTATTAGATAACATTATTTTTCTTATATGGTCTGGTGAATTCATAATAATGAAAGAAGAGTTACACAAATATTTTGCCAAAGGAGAGTTTTAAAAAAAACACTCTTAGATACTTTAAAAATGAATATTTCTGTACATATAATATGTCAGTAAATTTCTGCATGTGTGTATGTGTGTGTGCTTTGAGAGAGATGGTTGAAAGAGAAATACTTAATCCTAATAAAGAGCTGACAAAGGCAGAGCTGGATAATGTAATAATGAAGAAATGTACTCAACTATGGGCTAAAGGAGAAACTTTTTTGATTTTATAGATCAAGGGTAAAATTTGGCGGTTTGTGTATTGGATGTTGATTATCATTCAGAAAAGATGACTGAGTCTATTTTTATGCTGTGAAGAAAAAAATTCTTGAAGAACCAATATCGGAAATCCAGAGACTTTTTTTTAAAAGTTTGTTCTCACTTTCTAAGGAACGTTTATTATCATATGAGCTTAGTATTTGCTACACTGGTATCCTTACTGAAGGAAGAACGTTTTCTTATTTCAATTTATTTTTATCAAATTATTACATAAACATGGTTTAAAAAGTCAAATGGATGTCAGTTAAAAATGCATATTGGTAATGTGCTTTTAGCTAAACCAATAAACTAAACTAAAATGAGTGTAAACACAAAAAGGAACTAAATATACTAGGACAAAAAGGATAGACAAGAGCCAACAGCAGATAAAGGAGACTAGACATAACAACATTTAGGAAAATTGAAAGTAGGTGGAAGAGTAATAGCCAACTTAGGACGCTAGAAACTGTTAAATCTTAAGCTGCAGCGTAAGGAGTAAATTAGACTCAAGGTGATCCAAGCTAAACAACTCCCAAATTTCTCAGGAATTGGAGATAAGGCAATGAAATTTGATTAAAAATTCTTATTAAGAGGAGTTGGACTCCAAGATATCTTCCTATCCTATTTCAAGGATGATATTCTGAACCAAGTTCTGCTTCAGGGCACACTGGAAAGAATAGAGGGGTATATGTACTGCAAGCAGAGAGTTTATGTGAAAGTCTACCCAATATTTCTCCCCCCACCCCTTGCCCCCGCACTCCTTCAGGAGGTTAGAGAGCTAGGCTTGTATTCCGAAGGAAGAGATTCAGTAATTCATCTCAGGGAACCTGACAGACCAAATAGAAATAAATGAACAGAAACTTATATCTGGGCATCTTACAGTACAGCCTTTTGTTTTCCAGCCATGCATGCACATACACGCAGGTTCTAATATGCTTGTGAGTGCCAAAGATTGACAGATATTTGAGAAAAGTACCTAATCTGGCAAAAAGAAATCGAAACATACAATCATAAAAGTGGATTCTGACAAAACAGAGCTAGAGACATTGCAAAGAACAGAAGTAAATTTAGACATGAAGAAATTTATTATTTTCAGAGGAATAAAAGAAAAGATTGCATTCATAAAATAAGAACAAAAGGCCATAAAACAAAAAAATCATAAAATAAGAAAGAACTTTTGGAAATAAAAAAAAAGATGATAGTGGATATATATATATATATATATATATATATATATATACATACATATTATATATCTAATATATATATATGTATTTTAGAAATGTTGAAAATTAAAATTGAGAAAAATCTCACAAAAATTGAAACAAATGGACAAAGATACAAAACAGAAAAAATATAAGTCAATTTAGAAGATTAGTCTAAAAGATCCCACATCTGATTCAGAGTTGCTTCTGAAAAAAGAGAAGATGAAAACAGGATCTTCCTATTATGAAAGAAATAATTCAAAAAGCTTTTTCAAGACTAACGTCCAAGAGTTTACAAATTGAAAGATTTCCTAAGTGTCCAGAATAATAAATGAAATGCGTGTGCATGCACACACACACACACACACACACACACGAAATTTTTTTGCAAACAGTTCCTCCGATAAGGGTCTAATATCCAAAATATACAAGGAACTCATGAAACTCAACAAAAAACCAAACAACCCAATTGAAAAATGGGAAGAGGACCTGAAGAGACATTTCTCCAAAGAGGACATACAAATGGCAAGTAGACATATGAAAAAATGCTCAACATCACTAATCATCAGAGAAATGCAAATAAAAACCACAATGAGGTATCACCTCACCCCTGTCAGAATGGCTATCATCAACAAGACAAATAGTAACAAGTGTTGGAGAGGCTGTGGAGAAAAAGGAACCCTCATACACTGTTGGTGGGAATGCAGACTGGTGCAGCCATTATGGAAGGCAGTGTGGAGGTTCCTCAAAAAATTAAGAATAGAATTACCATATGACCCAGCAATCACTCTCCTGGGTATCTATCCAAAATATCTGAAAACATTTCTCTATAAAGACACGTGTGCTCCAATGTTCATTGCAGCTTTGTTTATGGTGGCCAAGACATGGAAACAACCAAAATGTCCTTCGATAGATGAATGGATAAAGTAGTTGTGGTATATATACACAATGGAATACTGTTCGGCGTTAAGGAAAGATGATATAGGAACATTTGTGACAACATGGATGGATCTTGAGAGTATAATGCTAAGCGAAATAAGTCAGACAGAAAAAGCAGAGAACCCTATGATTTCACTGATATGTGGTATATAGACCAAAAAGAACAAGACAAACAAATGAGAAACAAAAACTCAGAGACACAGACAATAGTTTAGTGGTAACCAGAGGGCAAGAGGTGTGGGTTGTGGGAGATGAGGGTAAGGGGGATCAAATATATGGTGACGGAAGGAGAACTGACTCTGGGTAGTGAACACACAATGGGATTTATAGATGATGTAATACAGAATTGTACACCTGATATCTATGTAATTTCGCTAACAATTGTCACCCCAATAAATTTTTAAAAATTGCTCATTCAATTATTGTCTATTAAGGCACTAGAGTATCTATGATGTTGAATTTATTCTATATTCTAAAGTTCTAAAATGAACTTAGAGAGGAAAGCATAATTGGGATCAAGATGTAAAGGTTTATAATTCCAAATGGTTTCTGATGAATGTAATTAGCACAATCTGGAAGGCAAGCGGAAAGGTTCCTTTTGGCTCATAAGAGTTTTCCTTTTGCTGTTTTATGGCAGTGTGGTATTCTCTATTATTTTTCCATTGTTATTTTGACAGATGAAAGAGATTTGTAGAAATAGCAGGGATGATTGGGGGCGATGGGCATGAGTTAATTTTAATCAAGCACATGCGCCATGGGTAGTCTTCCCACTACCATCACTGTCGCAGAACATAACCTGACCTATGGTCTATTAGCAATTTCTCCTGTTTCAGATAATTTCACATGCAGCTAACTTTATCTTCTCAAAGGATAGCTGAGATTATTTTTCTACCTTAAATCAAAATTTTTTGGTTAAATAAACTTTTGTTGTTATTGAGGCACTAGACTTCATAGTATTGAAAAGGCATGTACTCTATCCTTAATAATCTCACAGTCTAAGGGAGACATGACAACAGTTAATTTTGGTATAGGAAATATTCATAGGTACATGGTACTGAGAGTCCTAATCCTTCATGTTACTGTATGGAATGCACGAGTTCTGATAATTAAGTTTCCAAACTTGTTGCAATGATGTTGCTAACATTTTTTTTTATATCAGGGGTATTATTCATTATGAATTTGTACCAACTGGACAAATCATTAACCAAGTTTACTATTGGGAAGTGCTGAAAAGGCTGTGTGAAAAAGTTAGACGACCTGAACTTTTCACCAAGAACTCATGATTCTTACATCATGACAATGCAGTGGCTCACATGGCTCTGTCTGTGAGGGAGTTTTTAGCTGGTAAACAAATAGCTGTATTGGAACATCCTCCCTTTTTGCCTGACCTGGCCCCCTGTGACTTCTTTCTTTACCCGAAGATAAAGGAAATATTGAAAGGAAGACATTTTGATGACATTCAGGACATCAAGTGTTATACGATGATAGTTCTGATGGCTATTCCAGAGAAAGAATTCCAAAATTGCTTTGAAGTGTGGACTGTTGTCGCACAACAGCCTAGCCAAATGTCCCTTCATGTCTTTCCTTAAGGAAAGAAGAGTTTGTGAAATTGTGCCTTTCTGGGACTCTGTTCCATCCTTTGTTTACACCTTATGTCTCTCTGTCTGGTCCTCAAAAGACGGTTTGCAGCCAAAGACGGGTAAGATATCTCACGGGAGAGACAACCTAAGCCAGGCGGAACCGAGTGGAGACCCCAAATGAGTTGCCTTGGACAGGTATGGGAAGAGGCCTTGCCTCCCCTTCCCCCTGCTTGGGAAAGTCTATTGCCAGCTCTGGCTTTCCCCTTGCACCTGGTTCCACTTCTCTCAACAGAGTTGTTACAATGTGAAAGACTTGATCCTGAAAAGGTACATACTTTAGGTAAAAACATCCTGGGACCTTGTGCTTCTGCTGTTTACAGACAAAGGGTGATTGGAATACACATTTTTCTGTTAGGAAGTCTGAGCCTCACAGACCGTGTAAGAAACAATGTTGCTTTCTTGTAGTTGTAGACCTCTCAATAAAAACCTCCAGTCAGCTTTATTCTGGGCTCCAGCCCTCTGAGACTGAGAGACCCCTGGCCTTCGGAGAGATTTAACTGCATTAAGTCTCTGGTTGTTTCTTGCTTAAAAACTTAACCCAAACCGCCCCTTCTCCTCACTGCCCTTGTTGAGCGGGACGCGACAGTGGACCATGTGATGGCATCAGTGCATAGCTTCCCAAGGGGAGTACTTCGAAAGTGTCTGTAGTGATATTCAGCAATGAGGTATGTAGCACTTTTTCTAGGATGAGTTCATGAACTTAATTATCTCACCTCATAGATAGGGCCTTTAAAAAGATGATCAAGGTTAAATGAGGTCGGAAGGGTAAAGCACTGATTTTGTACAACTGGTTCCCCTATAAGAAGAAGAAGAGACAAAACAATAAGGTGACCACCTGCAAACCAGGAAGGGAGCTCTCACTAGAACCTGACCCTGCTAGCACCCTGGTCTTGGATTTTTAGCATCCAGATCTGTGAAAAAATAAGTTTCTGTTGTTTAAGCCACCCGGTCTATGGTATTCTTGCTATGGCAGTGTTGGCTGACTAATATGCATGGAATGGAAAAAATTAACCTTCGGTTGGGGAGTCAGGATAATACAAATCTTTATAGAGAACATGACTATGATGGGTAAAATAATGTCCAAGGCGATCTTCACCTTAGTCCTCAAAACTTGCAAATATGTTACCTTACCTGGCTGTGCAGATGTGATCGTTAAAGATCTAGAGATGGAAAGATTAATCTGGATTATCCCAGTGGGCCAGATTTGAAGATGCTGCTCTGTTTGCTTTGAAGATGGAAGAAGGGGCCATATGCCAAGGAATACAGGCAGCTCTGAGAAAATGGAAAAGGCAAGAGAGCAGATTGTCTCCTAGAGTCCAAAACCTTGATCTTAGCAAAAGACCCATTTCAGACTTCCAACCCCCAAACCTGCAAGATGATACATTTGTGTGGTTTTAAGCCACTAAATTTGTGATAATTTGTTACATCAGCAATAGGAAACCAATATAGAGTAGCTTTTGAGCTGACTTTGGAAGGCAGAATAAACTTTGAGGAGGAAAACAAAGAACTGAGCTAGAGAAAGAAGCTTTCGTTGCACAGACATCAGCATGGAAAGAATCACAGCTTTAGGTAACTGCAAGTGTGTGATTCAGTTTGATAGAATGTAAGTGATGAGTTGGAAGCAGAGGTGATGAAGTCTGAAAGCATGGGCAGGGTGTGAAATTTGAAAATAAGGTAGGACTTGCAAGGTACTTGAGTTTTGTTGTGAGTAATGAGGAACAGGTTTTAGACAGTGGTGTCTTGCTTGGAGATGGCATTTATCAAAAGACTAATGAAAAGGCAGTGTGAAAAATGAGAGGTGAGAATTTGGAATGGAGGTAATCCTAACAGTATAAAGGCCATTTAGAAAACCAAGAAACAGTGTGACTACCTGACTTAGCAGATTCATCCTCTAGTCTCCCTGAGCAGACCCAGTAATCACTCTTGGCTGTGTTCATTCAGTCCAACATTTCTTATCCATGACAAAAGTTAATAATTAAAATGTTGCATGATATAATTAAAAGACAATATCAACTTTTTGTGTTTTTTAATCTCATTTAATCAATTGTCATATCTGGATATTAAGAGCCTTACTGCCCCCAGGAACCAGTTAATTACAATACAGGAATATAGACGGATTCCTTTTTCAGCCACTGCTTCCTCTCCAGATCATTTATATTGTCTGCCCCAAAAGTGCAGTATCTCTCTATGCCTCCAAAATTACTACATATTTGCATTGGTACTTTGTATTTCTATGCTTATTGGTAGACTGTAATTCCTTTAGGGCAGAGAGCAATGTCTTTATCTATACATACGTATTTGGCATTTACTAGTAAATAACAAATGCTGAATAAATGTTTATTGAAAATATGTAAATAAATGATAAATGGATGACAGCTCTTATAGTGGTCATTTGCATATCCGTTATCTTTCCAGAAAAACCATTTGAATTATTCAAGGAGAAAATCAAATCAGTATCAAATGATATATACACATATTAGATTCAAAATTCAAAACTGAGGATGACAAGTATACAAGGAAGATTTCACATGAAGAAACAACACGCATAATGAGACACAACAGCACGTGCATTCCATTCTGACCAACAACCTGCAAACAGACTCTTCAGCAATAACTAGTCCTCCACATAACGTCGGGCCATGCCATTTTGTTGGATATTGTTCACAGCAGTTGGTTGAAAATAAAACAGATTGTTCAGAATGAAATGGTAATTGTTTGAAATTCTTTTTTGTATTACATTTATTGGTCTTATGTTGGTTAATAAAATTATATAGGTTTTAAGTGTATAATTGTATAATGCATCATCTATCTGTTGCATTGTGTGTTCACCACCCAAAGTCAAATCTCCTTCTGTGACCGTATATTTGACCCCTTTGACCCTCTTTTACCTCCCCTATCCTCTGGCAACCACTAAACTATTATCTGTGTCTATGCTTTTGTTTGTTTGTTTATTTATCTTGTTCATTTGTTGCTTTCAGTTTTAGAAGGCCTAACAATTAAGTTCAAGAACTTGTTACTATAATGTTACTAACCTTTTTTGATATCAGAGGAATTATTCATTATGAATTTGTACCAACTGGACAAACAGTTAACCAAGTTTACTGAACTTTTCGCCAACAATTCATGGCTCTTGCATCACGACAATGCACCAGCTCACACGGCACTGTCTCTGAGGGAGTTTTTAGCCAGTAAAGAAATAACTATATTGGAACACCCTCCCTACTCACCTGATCTGGCCCCCAAGAACTTCTTTCTTTACACAAAGATATAGGAAAAATTGAAAGGAAGACATTTTGATGACATTCAGGACATCAAGAGTAATACGACGACAGCTGTGATGGCCATTCCAAAATTGCCTTGAAAGGTGGACTAGACATTGATGTCGGTGCATAGCTTCCCAAGGGGAGGACTTCGAAGGTGACTGTAGTGATATTCAGCAATGAGGTGTGTAGCACTTTTTCTAGGATGAGTTCACAACCTTAATTATTTGACCTCCTATATCCCACATATGAGTGAAATCATATGGTTCTCAACTTTTTTGTCTGACTTTTTTCACTTAGCATGATAATCTCAACATACATCTATGTTGTCACAAAAGGCAGTATTTCAAACTAAAAAGCTTCTGCTCGGCAAAAGAAACCATCAACAAAACAAAGACGCAACCAACTGAATGGGAGAAGATAATTGCAAACAACACCTTCCATAAAGGGCTAATATCCCGTTAGTATATTACATTAAGAACTCACACTTTTTAAAGTATATAAATAACTTATACAACCCAACACCAAAAAAACAAACAATCTGGTTAAAAAATGGACAGAGGACCTGAACAGACACTTCTCCCAAGAAGACATATAAATGGCCCAAAGATATATGAAAAGATGCTCAACTTCACTAACTATTAGGGAAATGAAATTCTTTATTATCGTAATTATTAGAATTTTCATGACTTTGACAAAATACACCTGTGTTAATTACTCAACTAGTTTATGTATTTATATACTGGACAAAGTAACCCAATTTTTTCCTTAATTAATGTAAAGAATTTTACTGTTTTTAGAATCTACTCTATCAGCAATAACATCAGATTTATGAAAGTTAATTTTATTAATGTTAATGATTTTCTTGCACATAAATCTCATCAGGTATTGCTGATGGACAAGAATGCGGTGAAACACTAAAAAAATCTCATGTGACATTAGCAGAACTGGATGCTATCAAGGAACAGAAACTTTATTAAAGCATAATCATCTAAATTATGTCCATCAATATTAAGAAATAATTGTCATTATGTCATAGAGAAAATGGCCTTTTGTGGAGAATCGAAAGAGTCAAGACCTTCTACGTATTTTTGTGAAAGTGGTGTGGTGATCCCTGGATATAGAAAAATCATTGAATATATCTTTTGGTATACAATATTTCTGACAGCAGTCTGATTTCTTTTGAAATTATAAATTTTCATGCTCTTTTCATTTGTATTTTCAATGAGGAAGAAAAGTTCAATTAAGTGCTTACTCTCCTAAAAAGTTCAACCTAATTCAGAGTAGCTATCTTGTGCTGTACTTTGAATTCTCAATAAAATACTATAGGCAGCAGCTGTAACAGCAGAGGTAAAAGAAGTATTATTACCATAGTAATAGTGATTTTCATCAACAAGCTAAGTTAGCCTTAGGATGAGCAGGGCACAGGATTCATAAGGCAGCACCTATTTTGATTTGAAAATTAGTCTATTTCACAAATACACCCATATATTCATTAACTAAAAATACTTAATGAGCATTATACAGAAATTAATATTGCAGCGTGGGTGAAGAGATAGCCATTTTTTTTTCTTTTATAGAAAAATCTGTGATTGTTTGTCCTCTGAATCAAAACATTTCCCGAAGGGCTTCTTAAGGAAGTAATATCTAAGATCTGAAGGAGCAGTGAGATGTTTGATTAGGTAAAGAATGTCTGAGGGGCTGGTTGATGGGAGGGTCCAGACAGAACAGTGCTGGTAATTACCTGCGTCAGAAAGAACTTGGCAATTCAAGAACTGAAAGGCCAGTGTAGTTGGAATACAAGGAGTAGAGCAAAACAAGAACACAGAAAGATAGCGTGGGACCCTCACATATATGTTAGGACGTTTGGCCTGCATTCTAAGAGAGTGCAAAGCCATTGAATCATTGTATGTAGGGGAGTGACATGATTGTAGCTAGTTTGTAAAACATCACTCTAGGTTCAATATAAAAAGGATTCATGATATTCGGTAATTTTTTTATTTTATTTTTTTGCGTTGAAAGAATTATAAAACACTATATGGAATAGAATGCCATAGAAAGTCTATAAGTAAAAACATATGAAATAAGTAAATAATAATTTTACATAATTAATAATTACAGCAGAGTAAAACTATATTAAATGAACTATTTTTATTAAGATAAACACACAAAAATTAACTTGAAATGGATTAAAGACTTGACTGTAAGACCTGAAACCATAAAATTCCTAGAAAAAAACATAAACAGTAAGCACCTTGACATCAAACTTAGCAATGTTTTTGTGGATCTGACTCCAATAGCAAAGGAAACAAAGCAAAAATAAACTAACGAGACTATACCGAACTAAAAAGCTTCCACAGAGCAAAGAAAAGCATCATCAAAATGAAAGGCAATCTGCTAAATGAGAGAAGATATTTACAAATCATACATCCAACAAGCACTATATTCAAATATATAAAGATCTCATACAAATCAACAACAAAAAACAAACAACCCAATTAAATAATGGGCAAAGAACCTAAACAGACATTTTTCCAAAGAAAACATATAGTGGGCCAACAGGCACATGAAAAGGTGTTCAACACTGTTAATTATTTGGGCAATAACAAATCGAAACCACAGTGAAATTTCACTGCACATTAATTAAAATGGCTATTATCAAAAAGAAAGAAATAAGAAATGTTGGCGAGGATGTGGAGAAAAGAGAACCCTTGTGCACTGTTGGTGGGATTGTAAATTGGTGCAGCCACTATGAAAAACAGTATGGAAGTATCTCAAAAAGTTAAGAATGGAACTACCATATGACCTAGCTATCCCATCCATTTCTGGGTAAGTAACTAAAGAATATGAAAACACTAATTTGAAAAGATATATATGCATTCTTATGTTCATGGCTGCGTTATTCACTATAGCCAAGATATAGAAACAACCTAAGGGTCCAAAGATGGATGAATAAATAAAGAAGATGTAGTCTGTACATACAATGGGATATTACTCAGCTTTAAAAAGAAGGAAATCTTGCCATTTGTGACAACATGGATGGACCTATAGGTATTATGCTACGTGAAATATGTCAGATGGAAAATGACAAATACTACATGATTTCACTCATATTTGAAATCTAAAAGAAGCAAAACAAGTAAAATAAAGTAAAATAAATCATAAATACAGAGAATAGAATAGTGGTTACCAGAAGGGAAAGGAGTTCGGGGGTGGATGAAATGAATGAAGGGGGTCACGGGTCTGGTGCTGGATGGTAACTAGACTTGTGCTGGTGATCACTTTGTAATATATACAGACATTGAATTATAAGTCTGTACACTCGAAACTTACATAATAAAACGCTTTAAAAAGATAACCTTGTCTAATCATTATTCAGGTTTTGTATACCTGCAACTAATTAAAAAATAAGTAAATAAAAAGATACACACACCAAAAAAAAAAGAAAAAAGAAAAGAAAAGGAAAAAGGCAAAGACAAAAAGAAAAAGAAAAAGAACCACTAAACAACAGGAAGGAACAAAGACACAATGGGGACAATTGGTGAGGATGGCTCTCTGTGCCTGGACGAACCACAATACTTTAGAGCTCAAAGGGGCCTCGAGTCCAAATGCTCTCTTAGCAGATGACACCTAGACTCTGCAGTCAAGCGACGTCCCAAGATCATATGCTCAATGAGTGGCAAGAGCTGGTCAGAATCCCAGTCCAACTGACTTCTATTATAGTTGAAGGCACTTTTCATTTAATCATAGTTTCAGGAGATTGTATCTTGTTTCTAAATAAATCCAGCTGGGACTGAAAAACCAAAAACGTTCTAAAAGATAAACGTTTCACTAGTGCTGGGAATATATTTCAAAATAAACCTATTTATCACATTATGATAAATACTTGTATCCATTTTCATCTCAAAATAACTTCTGGGTAACAACAGTGGAGTGCAGAATAATTTCAGAATTCCCCTATTCTTATAAGCAACAATGTACACAAATAGCAAAAACAACTACAACAACAAAACAGTAGACATTACATCAAATACAACCAGGCCAAAGAGTTTGTTTCACATATATTGATTCTTCTTTTTTAACTTGGAAAAATTTATAATACATCAAACATACCAAATAAGTAAGAGTAAAGTCTGCGTCATGGGTCTCAACACTTAAATATGATACATGTTCAGAGCAGAATCCATTCTTAATGGCGCATTGAGGCAAAACTGACATTTAATCTCTCTGCTTTATAAATTCTCTGTACTAGCTTTTGTTTGTAATGCAGTGAAGTTTGTATAATTATTCAGAACTTGCATCCTTTTGACACATTCATCAATAAAAATGTACAAGACCCTAAAATCATTTAAAATTAGCATTTAGTGACACTTACAGGTAAGGCTTTAATTGGTAGAAGGGTAGTTTGCATGCAAAGTGCATATTGCATGTCACCTTTAATTTACTTCCATGACAAGTTCCATGCTGACAATTCTATAAAGGCAAAGTCATTATTTATTCACCTCAGGCCACAAACATGACCTGCCTTTTAATTTCCAGCCTATTGTAGGTTTAATCAGAAAATCTTTAGGACAGTTTTTTCCATTAACTCTAATGGCCAAAGTGCTGATGTTTGCCTAAGAATCATGTGCATACTTAAAACCTTCAGGCCTTTAGTATGTTGAGAATACTGACAAGTCAAAGATAATTTGACTTCATTTTCAAATGAAGAAAATTAGACAAGATATTACTGAAGTTTTCAAACTTCCTAAATCATCAATGGCAAATGGGTGAGCTATTTAAGCAGAAAGCAAATTGAACTTTTACAGTACTTGTTAATAGGTACTAATTTTAAACTAAAGACGTGGCTAGTTCCTGGGATTAAAGGGTCAGTTTTCAAACAATAACAAATAAATTTAGCAAATTACAAGATTTCTAGAGCTGGTATTATGTGAATGGTTTTGAAGTAGTTACAGAATCATCTTGACTGGACATTTTTAACTTTGTTCACTTAAAACTATTAGGTATTAATTTGTCCCTACATCACCAAAGCATTAAAAAATAAGTGAGACAGAAAGTAACAACTATATATTAGTACACAAATATATACACAATATAAATACTTTGTGTATTATATATATTTACATATGATTTGCGTATTTATGTGCAAGGCTTTACATATAATGCATTTACTCATGTGCTTCTACCTTAAAATTGGGTCCCTATCTTTGACTTATGGTTTCTGAATAATAAAGGACATTACCTCAGATTTATATTCATAGATATGACCCTGTTGAATTCTTAAAGTATATAAATATAATAGAGAATGATAACTTATGTAAAATACTTATTACATATAAATATAATGATGATATCCTGTAGGCAGGACGTCTATCTTTCCCACTGGTGTTGTTTTCCATCAGTGACTAGAAATTTTCCATTAGTGAAGGGAAATTTTATCTGACAGGTACTTTGATTCTAACCCATAGCAGCCTTTATAGGATGGTGATGTTTTCATGGTAGTTCTTGGTCACTAACAAAATGACACTGGGTTGGGGGAGAATTATTCAACAGTTGAAATAACTACCATAGGTTTTCATTATGTAAAAAATATTATTTATTAGAACATATTTTAATATATGTTTTAGATATATTAAAATGAACTTATAATTATTTTTGTGCATGCTTTTAGTTTTTCTTTGCTTCGCACACTAATGCAATGTCCCATGTAAATAATATACTTATTGAATGATGTAATGGGAGCCTTATTTTAAAATCTGGCTTTTCGTATATGTCCGTGTTAATATTCACCTGAATAAAATTCTGTTTCAACCAATAGAATGAAAAATGGGAGAAGGTTCTGGCAGAGCCAGATGGCATCAATTCAACAAAGAAAAATCATGCAAGAAAGCCCAACCAATAAGATGGCATCAATTCAAGAAAGAGGAGTCATGCACAGAAACCCAAATTGCCTTTTTGTTATAACATGGTATTAGATGAAAGGAATTCAGTAAGCACAGATTATTTTTAAGAGGGCATGTTTTCGTAATGCCTCTAATATTTAATTCAATATGACTTTGAAATTTGTTCTGATTTGATGTCTGAACATTGTTAGAAGGGTCATAAGCAGACAATGGTTGCACATTCAGGGTAGGTAGATTTATCACTGGTACTAGCAGTTATCATATGGAGGAGTGGACTTAAGAGTCAAGTAGAAACCACAGCACGTTTGAATCCAGAATTCATAATAGCATATATTTGAAAGCCATGAAACTTAGTAATACTGTTGATACTACCTAACATTTTAAAATTGTATTCATAGTCGTTATTGCAATCTGATTTAAGAGGTTACCTGTTTCTTATTAATCTTCCCACTCACAAGATAATTTCCATGGAAACAGGGACCGTATATGACTTACTAGTCGGACAATTAAGTTCCAGGACTCACCCTATAAAAAGTGCTACATACTTCATTGCTGAGTATCACTACACTTACCTTTGAAGTCCTCCCCTTGGGAAGCTATGTACCAACGCCAACATCTAGTCCACCCTTCAAAGCAATTTTGGAACTCTTTTTCTGAAATGGCCATCAGAGCTGTCATCGTACAACCTTTGATGTCCTTAATACCATCAAAATGGCTTCCTTTCAATATTCCCTTTATCTTTAGGTAAAGAAAGAAGTCATTGGAGGCCAGATCAGGTGAGTAGGGAGTTGTGTTCCAATACAGTTATCTGTTTGCTTGCTAAAAACTCCCTCACATATAGTGCCATGTGAGCTGGTCCATTGTCGTGATGCAAGGGCCTTGAATTTTTGGCAAACAGTTCAGGTCGTCTAACTTTTTCACGCAGATTTTTCAGCATTTCCAAATAGTAATCTTGGTTAATTGTTTGTCTAGTTTGTACAAATTCATAATGAATAATGCCTCTGATATCAAAAAAGATTAGCAACATCGTTGCAACAAGTTCGCTAACTTAATTGTCAGACTTCGTATTTGCCTCTGAGGATCCCGGAATTTAAGCAGACAAAGAGCACATGGTAAGCATTCAGTTAAAAATTACTGTAGGAATGAAGTACTTTTTTTATTCTTTATGTTTTCTGTATTTAAAAAATATTGTACATTACTTGTGTATTTCTTTATAAGGAGAATCCACAAAAAGTTATGAAACTCTCTTGTTTATATTTGTTCTTGGAGCATTTGTGCTTAGAGTCTGTTCAGGTAAGCTGAAGGGCACAGTGAACAGCCCAGTTTCCTATCATGTCTGTGAAATTAGCAGTTTCTGGAATAACTGTACTTTCATTTTTAATATTGTATGTAAAGATGTTAAAGAGTGAAAGAAGGGTAAAATAGATTTTTAATTTTGGATTTATTTTTTCTTCCAAGTGTGTAAAGAAAAATTTTAGGAGTCCACAAATAGACAAAAAAAAAATATTTTTAAATATTCAAATATGATCACTGATTTATTCTCAAGCCAACTGAGATAATGACTAGAAAATCTGTGTAGAGAAGTTATAATTCAGTCAGACATCTACTCTCAGATTGATAGAAGTAGGTATTGTCATCAGAATAAATAGAGATTTAAGTATGCCTATAAATATGATTATACATTAGTATAGAGCTAGAGCCTGGGGCTTATATTTTGTAAACTTGGTAATCATTCTATGGCCAGTCCTAAGTCAGATTTAACCTTACCCTACCCATTAGTACCTCACTATGCTACTAATCAAGAGGTAGAAGGAATATGTAGCTGATAATAAACAATTCATAGGGATCTGAGGAACAAAATGTGATTTGGAATATTATCCTAGTTAAGCACATAGATTCCAGGCCAGATTGAGTATAAATTCCAGCTTCAATATTTCAGAGCAGTTTGATCTCTCTTTGCTTTAGTTTCCTTATCTTTAAATAAGTAGAAAACTTCAACCTGATACCATCATCGTGAGGAAAAAAAATTGTTAATATTTGTAAAGGGTTGAAAACAGTGTCCGTCACAGAGTAAGTTCCCAAACTGACATTGTGTCAGTCAACTTTGCTTTTGACTTTTTCCTTGCAGAAACCACTATTCTATTTTGTCAGCCTAAGCTTCACATTCACATTAGGCCTATTTCAGTTAGTCAAAAACAAGACATTAAGGCCTGAGTTGTAGACATGCTTAAGTCCTAAGCCTTGTACCTCTGAATATGACCTTACTTGGAAGGAGGGTCTTTGCAGATGTAATTACCATATAAGTTGAGGTCATACTGGGGTATGGTGAGCTCTTAATTCAATATGGCCAGTTTCCTTATATGAAAGGATAAGAAGAACAGAGACAGATACCCACAGGGAGAAGACTGCACTATGATGATGGAGACAGAAACTAAAGTGCTGCAGCTGCCTGCCAAGGAATGCAAGGATTGCTGCAAACCACGAGAAGCTAGGGTGAGGCGAGGAAGGCTTCTCTTCTACAGATTCCAGAGGGAATACGGTTCTGCTGATATCTTGGTTTTGGACTTGTAGCCTCTGGTATAACAATAAATTTCTGTTGTTTTAAGACACCCAGTTTGTGGTTCTTTGTTATAGCAACCTTAGGAAACGAATTCACAAGGCGTAATATCCAAATAATCCAGGAAAGAACATCACTTTTGTCAGCCCTTACCGCGCAGATTCTGGGAATTAGTGTGCCCTCTGCTTCACATGTATGGATGGGGGTGAGCGCTGTGGGTCCCTAAGAGGTTCTACCATGACCTGTCAGCATTTAGCCTGGACCACTTCTGAGAGATGTTTAGTTCCCCCCCCCCTTTTTTTTATCTTGATTTGTACCAATTCCCCGCTTCTATTTTTTGTGCATAGCTCATAGTCAAACTTGTGGACTTTCCTTTTAAATAATTTCTTTGCTTTGGCTTGAAGATTTGAATTTAGCTTTGAGTGTATCCTATCTAAGCTTTGCTATTGACTTCATTCTCCCTGTATTATGGTCTCTATTCATTTAGTACCCTCTCTCCTGAACGTCCCCTATCCTGCCCACACTCTCTATAGTGCATGACTCATATCCTTCTAAAACACTTCCTGGCATACAGTTTCAACCCATATACAACTTTGATATTGTTGGCACTAACATTTCAGCATGATTGCTGTCCATTGTGGGAAGCATAAATTATAGAAAAGCATTACCTAAATTTTCTAGCTAGTCCATTTTCAAATATTTGGTGGACTGATGTCTCTGTATGATTTCTTTAAATTTTATCTTACTGTACATGTAGAGGATATTAAACTTACTTAAGTATTCTTCATCTTATCACTTATAGCACTAGTAACGAGGAATCTTTACTTTTCTATATCGGCAGCACTTTAAGCTGCACCTTTCATGGCATGATATAAAATTAACTCTACATACAAATACATATGTAGAGACACCTCTACATAATCTACGAGTAGAACACTTAGCAATAAGAGATAGTGTATTTTTTACTCCCCTTAGTTGAATAATTGACATTCAGCTTGCTACACTTAAAATTTGCTATACTTAATTGTGATTTTTACGAAAAATATATACATTTATATAGACATACATATATGAAAACAATGTACTCATAAATGTAAATAAACATATATTATACCAAATGTTACCCCATAATTTCTTTGCAAACCTCATGATTATTTTATAGGCTGAATAATATTTCAGCAAATCTCTTTCACATTTTTTTATTAAATCATCAATTGCTGGATATTTCATGATAAAACTCACTTGTAATTGAAGTTCAAAATAATAATACTGGAAAATGTTATTGAACTCAGAGGCCAAGACAAATGTGATAAAATATATCTCTCAAACTGGCCTTTTTTTCAAAGATTCATTTTCTTGAAAATAGAAGAGATTGGGAAGGCCTCATATGAAAATGTGACCATATGACACATGAAACTTTTCTTTCATTTTGTATTGACAGCTGAGTCTTGCTAAACTTCTAAGTAATGCTGTCCAGTTAGGTGGACCATCAGAAAATTAGGAAAAATATAAAATATAAATACATGATTTGAAGTTATGAGTAAAAGAGTTGAAATTATGCATGTTCATCCCCTGGTATTTTGTTTTGGGGACCTTTTTATTACAGTCTCTAATGTGGTGATGAGGAGAGTGGGCAATGAGAAATCAGACTCCACCATCACCAAAGTAGATAATTTTATTCAACTTTAGAAAATGAGATGATTTTTACTAACTGTCTTGGTCAGAAAGCTTAAAGTATATATCCTTTTTCACAACTTATAAGCACAATTTTCTCTATAGAATCACCATGGTTGACTGACCTATCAATCTTGCTGAATACAAAAGCAAATAATTTTTGCAGACTTTAAAGCGATTTTTGTAAACCTGATGCTAGGAAGCAATGTTTGGTTTAAATTCCTCCATTTGATGTTTCCATGGTCAACTAATGGAACAATTAAATCTGCCTATTACAAATAACAGTAATACTGAGGAATTAAAATTGAACTGAAAGTGAATTAAAGTGCTGTTAAAGTTACAATATGTCTAGCCTTATCAAAGAAAAAAAACATTTCCAAAGTTTTCTTCAGTTTTTCTTTAAGCAAAATAAAGCAAATATCTAAAGTCACCCTACAAAATAATGCTAAATGTCGGAAGCTGTCATGGTCACTATTTGAACATCATCCAGAACTTTGTTACTAATAAAACTATTAATGGGGAAGATCCAAGATGGTGTAATAGATAAACACTATACCTGCTTCCTTCTGTGACCATATTAAAATTACAAATAAATTATAAAACCATCAACATGAAGAACCATCTGAAGTCTAGCTGAACAGAAGTTTTATAACTAAGGATATAAAGAAGAAGCCACGTTGAAACTGGTAGGAGTGGCGGAGATGCAGAACGAGCCAGCCCCAAACCTTCATGTGATGCTTGAGAATCAGAAGGGATATCTTGGCCACAGAGGTTCCCCACAGAGGAGTGAGGGACCCCAGCCACATACCAGGCTCCCCAGCCCAGAATACTGGTTCTGGGCAGAAGAGCCCCCACAACATCTGGCTGTGAAAAAAAGTGGGGATTATGACCACCCGGTTGGGACGGAAAGCTTCAGGAAACCCAAACATCCTCTCAAAAGGGCTCATGCACAGACTCACTCACTTGCAGGACCTCATCCTGGGCACTGGCAGGGGACAGTGACTTGGGGAGGTGTATGAGGCTTACAGGGAGAGACTGACTTCGGGTTGAGTACTAGAGGGGCAGTCACTATTTTCCCTGTTTTTGGTCCTTCTCTTGTGCAGCCAGCAAGTGGGCACCAATTTTTCCTATGTTGAGTTCTCTCCGACAGGGCCAAATTTTAATCTGAATTGGTCTGGTGAGTTCCACTTGGACCCTGCCCCACCCAACTCACCTAACACTGGTGGCACTATCTTAGTGAGCAGCCAGCCCCTTTTGCATTGCACTCTTTCTTGGAAAACTATCTGAGTTTGTAGGCAGTGATTGGCCTCGGTGTGCTCTGAGACTCTTGTTGATAGCTCCAGGTTCAGCACTGGCACGAAACTAGAATCTACATTAACCTGGTGATACAACTCTTCCTGCTGTAGTGACTTCCTGAGACTATGTCTCACGCAACGTGCATACCACGTGAAGTTTTATCAGTAACTGAACGTTAAGGGAGCCAGCAGGTGGCAGCAGGCCTTGGGGTGTCTTCCTTTTTGCAGAGTTGCAGGCCTGATACTGGTGGCAGATGTCCTTGGTTTGTAGTGTGGGCTGTACCTCCAAGCTTAGAACAGGCACTGAACAAACACAGATCACTTTGTAGCTCTTACCAGGTACTCCCTGGCTGGTCAAAGGTAGTGGGGGATCTGGGTCTACATTGGAGCAACGCCCAAGAGGCCCCAGAACTAACACACTTGAAGGTTGGCTTCAGACCATAGCAGAGCACCACCAAATTAGCCCCATAAATGGCACACCCAAAGGGTGGTCTCAACAGGCACAGAGCCTGCTGAGGGAAATCCTATTCAGTGGGGTCAGCTTCCCTCATAGTGGCCCTTAAGTTGTAAATGTCACCAAACCCCACAGCCTGAGGGTCAATCCCACTCATTGACATGCCAACAACAATCAAGGCTCAACTATAAAAGGAGAGCATAGACAACCCACATCAGGGACATCCTTGGAACATCTGAAGCAGGTGACCAAAGAGACTGTGCCACTGGACACCTACTACATAAGACCACTCAGCCATGGCAGGGGGACATAGAAGATCTACATAATAGATAGAAACAAACACAAAGAGGCAGCCAAAATGAGGAAACAAAGAAATATTTCCCAAATGAAAAAAAAGGACAAAACTCCAGAAAAAGAGCTAAATGAAATGGAGGCAAACAACCTACCAGATACAGAGTTCAAGACAATGGTTATAAGTATGCCAGAGGAACTTAGTGAGAACATCGACAAAGAAAAAGCAAGCATAAAAAAGGACACAACAAAAAACAAACAAACAAAAAATACAGCCACTTGGAAGTGAAGAGTATAATAACTGAAATGAATGAAGAATGCACTAGAAGGAATCACCAGCAGACTAGATGAAGCAGAAGGTTGAATCAGTTATTTGGAAGACAAGGAAACATAGAACACCCAATCAAAACAGAAAAAAGAAAAATCCAAGAAAGTGAGAATAGTTTAAGAGACCTCTGGGGCAATGTCAAGCATAACAACATTCACATCATGGGGTTACCAGAAGGAGAAGAGAGTAAACAAGGAACTGAGAACTTATTTGAAGAGATAGTGACTGAAAACTTTCCAAAACTAATGAAGGAAATAGACATACAAGTCCAGAATGTGCAGATAGTTCCAAACAAGATGATCCCAAAGAGGCCAACACCAAGACACATCATTACTAAAATCGTAAAGGTTAAAGACAGAGAAACAATCCTAAAAGCAGCAAGAGAAAGGCAACTATTTACTTACAAGGGAGCTATCATAAGATTATCACCTGATTTCTCAACAGACAGTTTGTCCTGTGGAGCCCAGTGGCTAGTCTCCCTGTTCACCTGAGCTGGGTGTTCCAGGAGTGTTTTTTGTGTGGGTTGTGTGTGCCCTCCTGTTGTAGTTGAGCCTGGATTGCTGTTGTCACATCAGTGGATGGCATTGAGTCTCAGGCTTACTGCCTGTTAGGATTGGCCACAACCACAACATATGAGCTGCTGTGCGGGGGCTGACCCCATGGAGTATGCTTGCCCAGGTGGGCTCTGTTGCCTGCCAAGACCACCCTTTTGGTGTCGTGATTTTGCTGCTAATTTGTTGGTGTTCTGTTGTGGTTCAAAGCAGGTCACTGGGTGTGCTGGTTCTGTGGCCTCTTGCGAGGGGCCAAGATCAGCCACTGCCTGTGACTGGCCCAGGGCTACTTTGTAGGAGCTACACAGTGGTCTGCAGTTGGACACTGTCCGTGCTTGACCTGGAGGTTGTGGGATAGAACATGCTTTCAATTGAGGCTAGCCATCATAAGTGCAGGCCATCACAAGGGCAGCTCGGCAAAAGGCCCAGGGAATCCTGAAGACTGCTCCTGCTTGCCAGCTGCCTATAAAGGTCAGTTGCGGAAAGAACCTTAGTGGAACAGGAGTTGGTTGAGGTGGAGTCCCAAGGAGTCATCAGTTAATCTGCATTAACTTTACGGAGTTAATGCAGATTCAGATTTGATGTCAGTTCTGAGTCTGGGGCCACTCCACAATAGGCTCGGAGCACACAGAGGCCAGCTACTCCCCACCTAGGGTGTGCAGGCCCCTGAAGGTTGCCCAAGAAAGACTGTAGCACGGGCCAACACTGGCTGCCCATGGCTGCCAAAACAGCCTCCTGTAGCATGTGACTTGTTGCACGGGGCAGGGTCCCAGGGCATCACCATAGTGGAATGAGCAAAGTTCACTAAGCCAATGAAAAGTCCTATTTGGTCATATGGGGGGAGGGCAGGGAAGGTTGTGTCTTCCTAGCTACATGTAAATATTTTTACATGATATTATAAATTCTACTCCAATGTCAATTTAACATTCAATAAATTACTTTTTTAGATTTGAAAAACCTGGTTTCAAGTTATGTCCTGCCACTTAACTTCCTAACTGCTAAACTTTGGAGTGTCAGAATACTAAATTTTCTGTTCCTCAAACCTAAGAATGTTGTCATTGTTGTCAAAATAATAATTACTAGGTCATATCTACTTATAAATGCTCCTGAACAGATAATTGTCTGATGGATCTTTAGAAGAAATTCTTGACAATAATGGATGGTTCAGTGCCACTGCTATAAGTTGACATTAGGGTGCAATGGATCCAGTCTCAGAGCCAGGGATATCTTGGCCCATTCCACCCCAGTTTGAAAGGTGTGTCTGTATTTCCAAGCTTCTTAAGGAGGCAGCTAAAGCAATGTTTGTTGGAGGGCATTTTCAGCTAATGACTTTTTTTTTTTTTTATTGTGGCCCCTACACCTTCTTCAAGTTGGTGGAAATTGAACATATTTCTTTTATTGGAAAATTTTCTTAAATGTTTATGTGCAATGTACAGCTCTATAATGAATGGGACTTAAAATATTGGAAAACATTTAATTACTCTTTTTCTTGGGTATTTTTCCATTTATGTTTCTCCTTAACTATAACTAAACATGTCTCTATTTTTCAGGGATGTTTTTCTATAAACCTGACAAATGGTTGTGGGTGTTCTCTATAGTCTCTCTCCCTTTCTCTAGAACATGAAGTTAAAGTTAATCACAAATAAGAGGGCCATAATTTTTCATGGTCACAAACAAAACAAAACCATCACAAATACATACAAAACTTAAATCTGACCTGGAAATTAGTTATCTGAAATTCACTTTATGCTGAAAGGATAAAGGTAACTACATTTGCATTTTCTAAACCAGGAAATGACTAAATGCCCTGAAATCCATGAATATTCTCAAGACAGATACATTTGCTTAAGATTTAGAAAAAAGTTTAGAGATTTTAATATTCGTAGCAAGATTGATATGTTAAAAATCAAGGAGTTTCAAAAGTCTTAACTTTGGAGCTTATAGCAAATTTAAAAATAAAAATTAGTGCCTTACTATAGTCTATATTACTCCTAAATCAAACTAGATCATTGGAGCTCTTTTTTTCCAAGTAAATACTTTTAGTTGGGATTATAAAAATCTATGCTACTATTAGTTTAACATTAAATGAATTGTGTTATTTAGATTTGGAAAACCTGGATCCAACTTGTTTGCCACTGAACTCTCTGGCTGTTGGATTTATATCAGATTTGCCATCTCTCAGAAACTTCATCATCTAATCTTTAAAAGGGTGATTGTAGATAATACACATGTCACGTAGTATAGGATTGCTGTGAACATATGAACAAATTTGTACTGAAGAGCTGTGTATACTATAAAATACTCTAAGTACTTTAATAGTGTACATTTTTATCATTACCTTTTCCTCCTCAAATTCCCAAACTACAGATTATCATATTTGCTTTTAACAAAAGTATCATATTTGCTTTTAACAGAGGTATTTAAACATTATTCCCAAATTGACTCATATAATAAGTACCAGCTTTGCTTTTGTTTGGAGGATCTTAAGTGGTAGAATGAGTTTGTAGATGTCATCATTTAAAATTGCATACAGCACCTGAAAAAAAAATATATATGTCATGCAGCACCTAGACTTCATGAACTACCTTTAGCCTAACTTCTGAATTATTGTAATTCTTTTATCCATACTCTTTATCATTCATACAATTTTTTATTAAAGCTCATATTATGTTCCAGGTATTGAATTATATAAAGTCAACATCTGTAAACATAAACAGGTCATAATTTATTGGAGAAAAAGACAAAGAAACAACTAAAAGGCAGTATGATAAGTGCTAGGATATATGTATGCAGAGGATTCTGTGAGAAGTTGGCTTCCGAGGGAAGATGACTCCAGAGGGAAGATGACTCCAGAGTTGAGTTTTTAAAAGCAAGTAGCAAGTGCAATTAGCTAAGAGAAGCAGGGTGAGGGGTAAGCAGGGTGGTGGTAAGGAGGTACCCTCAAAGCAGAAAAGAGCATGCATTTACCAGGGGGAGGAGCACGCGTAATAGTAGAAATGGCAAGAAAAATAGTCTATGTCAGCAAAATCATGGTAATGTTCACCTGCAAGGTTATCACCCAGTTAGAGAGAAGAGCTCATTCAGGAACTCTAAGAGTTTTCAATGTAGTAGGAGCACAAAATGAACATCACAACATTCTTGAGCAGGAATGAAAAGAGAAGCAGAGCACAGATTGTGAAATGCAATATGTACTGTGCTGAGGAGTTTAATTTTTACTACCAAGGGCTATGAATAGCTATGGAGGAATTTTCGTCAGGCTTGTGACTTAAGTGGGTCTGAATTTCATGAGTATTAAAATTTGATGGTGATGTGGAGTGTGGATCAACTAGGGCTACAGGTAGAGACTAATATAGAGAGACAAATGTAGAGAGAAAAGGAAAAGGTGTGAACTGAGAACTTAACAATGGAGATGAAGCAGAGAATCTCAGGGAGTAAGCATTATCTCCTTTCTTAAAGGCCATCAGTGTCATCTGAATTCCAATAAAAATAAAATCTAAACTCCAGAAGAGTGAGTTTGCCTGTATTTAAATCTCAACTCATCACTTAGGACCTGTATGACCTTGTGTAAATTATTTAACCTCCTGTGACTTAGTTTCCTAGTTCCCAGGATAAAAATCGTAATGTACAATGTGATAATCCATTTAAACTTTTAACACAGTAATTGGGCCATGAAAAGCACTCAATAAATGCCAGCTATTGAACACATCACACACCTACTTCACTCTACTTCAACCTCATTGGCCTTCTGACAGCAGAGAATGAACTCTCCAGTCTTGGAGGATTGAAACTTTTTGTCTTTTAGCTTGGATGACTTTTTTTGCAGTGGACAAGTTTCCTTATATCTTTCAGCTCACGCCATGAAGACTACCTCCTCAGAAACTTTCCTGAACACTCTGCATAAAATATACTATTATTCTCTATTATTCTCTGTCATGGCAACCTGGTTATAGTCTTTATAGCACTGAGCACAAGCTCTGAATATGAGTTTATTTATTTGCTTACCTGTAAATTATGTCTCCCCAACTAGACTCCAAGCTCTGTGAGAATTCCATGTTCTCTTGTGTATCTTTGTATCCATTGATCCTAGCCCAGCATCTGGTACACAATAGGTTTCAATAAAAAAATGTTAAATACAAACAAAGGAAGTACAATATACAGACTTGAAGAGTGATCTAGTGTAGAAACTATGGAAGGTAAGGAAGAGATGATCAAGCATGATGAATACGAGGGGAGGAGCAATTCGGGTGGTGAAGGAAAACGAACATTTCAAATTTAGAAACATTTGTGGACACAAATGAAACTTTAGAGAAGGCGTACCGGGGCTGCATCTCCAAAGAGAGCTTGGTATTCAAGATAAAATCAATAGACAGTAGTGGTTATAACCTTGGAAATAGATGCATTCACCTAGGAAGGGCTTATTCAGTGAATAGAGACAGAAGTTTAGTAAGAAACTCCAGGGAGCACCATTCTTCAAGGTGCAGATGGAGGAAGACTGAAAGGGAGGAAGACTGATCAGAGGAGCTTGGGAAAAACAACTAACCAAACAAAACAGGTGTGAGTGGTATCATGGAAGCTATGGGAGAAGTTATTGAAATCCTTAAAGATAGCCTGATATCCAGGGTGTTAGCTCTTTCTGTAAATGTCAGGAACTCAGGAGCTCTTCGTGAGACATCACTACTTTTTAATTACACCACTCTGTCCTCAAGGAGTCACATCTCCTGGGCTTTTGTCTGCGTTGGTCACTGGGCATCCCTGGTGCCAATCTTTCATTATTCTTTCCCTAGGTTTCATTGGGCAAAATGTTTTTCTCCCTTTTGTAAAATGAAGATTTGAGTTATGTGGTACAGAGACCTCACTTTTAACTCTAAAGCTTCCTTCACTCTGAATTCAGTACAGAGATCTCTAGAACCCATGATTAAAGGACGCTGAGATGCCGCCATTCAGGGTTAAAATTCCCCAGTGGGGATGAAAATTGTATCTTATTGCTGCCATTTTTACCTGTCACTAAGTGATAGAAGACGGGCACATACACATAGTGTATATACTCAGAAAAGACTTATTTCATAGTCTCTTTTTGATGAACTCATTTGATGGTATGAGCTACATTAGCTACAGAAGTTGAAAATAGGTAAGCCAGTATGGAAAGCTTGATTGCTGATTGTTTTATAAGGAAAAAGTTTTTTTTTTTTTTTTAAAAAAGAGCATTCGGAAAAAGTAAAATTCTTTTATTAGGAAACTTTCCTGATGGTATGGAAACAAGTATAGTTTTAAAATTGAAACATTGTGAGGAAGGAAGGAAAGGGTATTCTTTGGTGGGTTATCTGCCAGTTTTGAATTAAGACATTCTTAGAAAATGTGAACAAAGAGTCCAGAATTCGGTTGATCCTGGTGGAATAGAAGATCATTACTAGTGAAGACAAAACCCCACACTGCCTGTCCTACTTCAAATGTGCTGGGTGTTCTGTCTCACTTCATCACTTTTTTATCACATAACTGTTTTATGAATGACTTGTGAGCATCATATATCAAGAACTGTTGCCTAACAATAACCCAAAACACTGTGTGAAGACTCAGATGCTGATTTTGACTGAAATTTCTCATCACTTTTTGAATTCCATTTGGTTCTGCCTAATTCAATGGCTGCAGGAATTAGCTGGAGTACTATAGAAAGAACTAGAGAAGAGACTTAAGTAATGAAATAACTTTCCACAATCAAAATCATTTTGCTTAAACCAAGCTTTTTTGTTGTTGCTGTTGTTCCTGCTGATCTCTTCTGTTTACCCCGAGCCCTTCTTGAATATTTGTGCAGAGCAGCTTAATGCTAACAAAGCAAGTCGCAGGAAATGAGTGTGGCATCAATACAGAAAGAACAGAATTAGAGCAAAATGGATAGCGACCTAAGATATTGTGCACACAGCTTTTTTTTAAAAAAGGAGATCAAATAAAATACCTCGCATTTATCATCATATGAAACCTGGAGACAATTTTTGACTCAATAGGCAGGAAATTAGACACAAGATTCAGGTATTGTCAACGTGACTTTCATACAAGAGTCCTGGCTCATTGTAATGAAAGTCACCTCTCTGCCTCTCCTGGAATTCTAGCTTTTGTGACATTTTTGCCGAGCTACCCCTTTCTCATTTAGTCATTTATCCTAATAGTCTACAGCACCATAGAGGACACATCACAAGGTACAGTCTTTCTGCTTCTGTAAATGAGTTCAACCACTTAAAAAGCCACTCCCTTTGTTCCTTGATTCCTTTTTGAGCTCCTAGCAACCACCATTGTGTCAAATTCTAAATTTAGATGCATTTCATGCATCGCTCTGACTCTCCAAATTATACTCCATCAGTTCACAACTGAGATTAAATGTTGGGCTTTTCGGTTTGGATTGAGCCAACTACTGTATACTTACTCCTTTATGCATGGAAGCCTTACTAACGTGGGCACACAGGAACAAAAAGGGAATGGCTGAGGTCTATTACAAATGGTGGAACTATCAAGTCAGTTGTTACTTTCTGAACATTCCTCTTTCTCCTCCTCTCTGTCGTTATGAAATCCTCACAGTAAATTCCATACTTAATTTCTCAGCACCTCTCAGGTAAATAACAATTTCTAGTTATATTGGCTCATGCAATCTAGTAATTTAAGTCAGGTTAGCATAACTCTCTTTAGAAAAAGTTAACAAAGATGCAAAGGGTCTACACAGAGTTGTTGAAGAAGAACTCTTCAGCAGCTAAGCCTATAAAACAGTTATGCCAGGCTTTACCTCCCTTGTCTGGAGTTTCACAGTCCCCTCAGAGGGGAGCAGTGTGATGCTAAATTGAAAACCTAAAGGCACTGGTATGTTACAAGCCAACCAAAGCTTAAAATACAGATGTTACTCAGGAGGTATCTACATATGCTGACTGGACTTCTGACAAAGTCTACACCCATGGTAATCAACGTTATGTTAACTTGCTTTTCAAGGGGTATACGAGAGGAAACTGCAAGGCCATCGGCTTCATCTTTCTACATCTGGTCAACTATAATAATCTAAAATCTCTGACAGATAGGAATTCCTCCTGTTTTAAAGCTATTCAAGGAAAAACAATTTTAGGTCTTTAACAGGAATTTATTCCTGCATTCAGAGGAACAGAAAACTCACAGGTAATTTCTTTGGTTATCTCATTTGAGCAAGTAATCATGAAGTAAAGGTTAAGAATAAATTTTCTGGAACTTGACAGTCTGGCCTTTAGATATCAGCAATTACAACAAAATTTCTCCTTTACACAGTTGTAAGTATATGTTTTGTTCTTACTAGTTGTTCTGCAAATTCATAATGCATAGAACATAGTAAACAATTGGTGAACGTGTCGACTGAAGGAAGTATAATGTAAATGCATAGTGGTCACTAAGGCAACCAGGGAGATATTATGAATGCACAGACAGTTCCTGCTTCACTTCCTACCTCTTAACTGACCCAGTTGATTCTTTGTTCCATGTTGGCATCTGGTCCAGTGACAGCTTGGACCTTCAGTGTTACATCTTGTTCTCAATATAGTGTATATTCTCAATATAGTGCTCAAAATGATAATTGCTTTCATTTTACTCATATTCAACATATACAGAGGGTGCCAAAAAAAATGTATGCACATTTTAAGAAAACAAAAACTGTATTAAAATTGTAAACCTCAATATGTATCGATAACCAAAGATGAATACAAGTCACGTTTGACTTCTGCAATTACAAGAGGTGCTCAAAGTGGTTATCATCAGCACAACTTTAATACAGTTTTTCCCTTTTTTAAAATGTGTATACTTTTTTTGGGGGGGGCACCTTCTGTATTTATTGAGTTCATGTTATGTGGCTGCACTTTTCTAGGGTTCAGGAATAAAGAAAAATTATGCCCAGAAGCACTGTGTAACCTAAATGGAAGATGCCTATTAAAGAAATACAGTAATTGCTATAAAACTAATTAATAACACTGGACTCTTGGCATTCTTGGTTTATCAGTTATAGTTTTGACTATTTTAATGTGTTTTCTAAGACACTGACATGGAAATAATCACTATTTGGGGAACACTGGTTTGACCATAAGCTCTATGAGCATGGCATACAGAAGCTGGTCAGGTGTTAAGAGTAGCTAGTTCCATCTGTTGTCTTCATCTCAACAGAAAGTTTTGCTTATCGTAGTGTGATCATGAGTCTTTATGTACACAAGAAATACCTGGAATTATATTCTTTGAAAACTGGGAGTTGTGTGGGGGTTCTTTTTCAAGAACTTGTACTGGGTATCTCAGATGAACAAATGAAGGTGAAAAATTAACTCTGTCAAAGAAGCCTGGGCAAGCTTTAGAGTGCAAAAGATACTCAGTCTGCATGTGTAAAAATCAGTAGATATTTTCCAGGTACTGGATGGGGAAGGGACACTTCAGTTTCTATAAAACTAACATACAGGCCTGGAAGCATGGAATCTCCCCATGGATGACATACAAGTGGCTCACTATGGCTGAAGCCTTGGGTATATGTAGGAAATGTTCCTGGAGGATGTGCATCATTTGGTAGGTTGTGAGAGTCCCATTGCTGAACTTCATGTTTGGAAATAACAGGATTTAGTCATGTGATCAAAAACTATGTATAGGAATGATTTTCATATTTTATTTTTTAAGGAATTTATTTGCTTTCGGTTGACCCCAACGAAGAGATTTGAGTAAAAAGAATTTTAGGTTATTTTAAAATATTTACATACTTATCTTTTTTAGGTGATCCCAGGATAGCACCGATAGGTATTGTGACAGTCAAACAGGTAAAGCAAGCAGCCAGAGTTTATCGTGCTAGTTATCTCTTTGGGTACCTATAGACTAATCCCACGGGGGAACTCTAAGAGCTCATGTAAAACATTTAAAAGTTCTTCCACCCAGAGGACGTGAAATTCTGGCTTCCTGAGCAGATGATAAAGTGGGCTGTCTTGGCCAGAGCAAAAAACCCCAGAATGACTATGTGTGGGCGCTCACAAGTCGGTGTCACTGACGTGGTAAGGGTGAAAGGGGAGGGGGAAGGCACCGATGCCATCTACTAATCATAATCATAAGGAAGATGTCAAGGATTCACAACAGGGCCAATACTGCTTATATTTTTACAAATTTATCACCACAACTAGAAAACTATTTTAAGATATATTATATAGGAGAGGCTCATTAGCTTTGAATCTTATGTTCCTCTATATCTTCTTCTACATTGTGGAGCTCATATTCAGGGAGTTTTCACTTATTTCATTTGATTTTCCTGTAAACTCTGGACACTTGTAAGGCTGATAGAATCATTTTAGTGTTACAGATGAAGAAACTGAGTTCAGAGGAACTAAACACTTTATCATATGGCTACAGTGAAAACCAGGTCTTCTACTCCCTACTATTTAGGGTTTTTTTCCCATTTAACTGCAACAAAAAGAACATTTAGCTTGTCCATGTCTGTCCCAATGTTGATTCAATAAAAAATTAAAATTATTTTTATTGAAATTCAGAAACAACTAGAGTGTTTCACATTTGCCACATTATTTTCTTATTAAGTAAGAAGATACCACACAGGGAACTTATATCCTTTTCTGACTCAGGATGTAACAGGTTGTAGGCCATAGGTATAGGACAGACAGCATACATGGATACTGGCATTGGGAAAATTGAATAATACTGGGTGGGGCCAATAGCTTGGGAAAGGAGGCATGCTAGAGAAGAGGAAGGTGAGTATTATGGAAACAAGAATTGGGTTTTAATTGGTACTCCTCGTGCCAAAGTGTCACTAATTAGATCAGTGCAGATTACAACCAGAGAGCTAGAAATATTGAAGAGATGAGTTTAAATAATCAGTGGGTAAGAAACTAGGAAGGTAACTGGAACAAGAAGACAAATTGCAAAAATGAGATAGGTGATCGATGCTTTGCAGCTTGAAAAATAAATCAAAATATACCCAAAATATGATACACTGGAAAGCCAGTCATTTAGATAATTGGTCTGGGCAGCAAGAAATGGGATTATATTATAGGAAGAATGGAAATGGGGCAGGTCATCACTGTGAAACAATTGAATTTAAATTCCTAAAGTTTCATCACTTTAGGGAAATTGCTTAAATTTTTTTCTTCTACAGAGGAACCAATTCCATGACTTTGCACTTGGGAAGAAACTGGACTATTAATGGTCTAAAATATTTAATTTGTTTTTCACTGAAAATGGGGCATATATAAAGGAACCAGGCTTAAAATAATTACTGTCAGCTGCAAATGTGCATTGCACTTTTAATGAGGGGAGAAGATATTGGCAATGTTTTTCAAAGCTATTATGAGCAAGGACACTCAGGGCAGACCTGAGCTCCAGTAGGTACGTTTTTACTGTAGCATTCACAGACAGTTGCAAGTCTTCCAAGGAAAGCATTATGAGGCAGGTGTTACGACCTTGATCTGTCCATTCTGTACACCATAAGAACATTGGCTGCAGGCTGCTTTTGAGTCACTTCAGCTCTGACAAGATTATTTGTTTTAATGCTGGAAGAGAGGAATCTTCGACTTAAGACTTGAAAATGACACCAAAAGGATTACTCAAAAATGACTTAACCCAGCTGTACAATGACTTATTCATAGTTCATCTAACAGTTAGCCTAAACATGAATAAACAATAAATTATAAAGAACATGCAGTTTGGTTCTGATGCTAGTCTGCAATCGATCTTCATCAGGGAATTGGTGAAATTCTTAGGCAGTTTGTGGTAGACAGTCTTCTCTCTTGGTCTAGTTTGACTGTCAACATGTGCTTTCTTTGGCCTAAATTGGCTATTCACTATTTCTTTTTCTGTACCCGATATTTCTTTGCCATCCCTGTTAGAATACTCATACCATTTTCAATTTGAGTTTTCAAACAAATTACAAAGAACTCTTGGTGCCTAATTATTGATTGCTAAAATATCAGTATTTTGTATCCTTTCCATCTCTACCTGTGACCTTCCTTTTCTCTCCTTTGCTTCATTCAGCTTGGTTTCATCACTCCCTTCTTTTCGTCTTCACTTGTTCCCTCCTCTGATACTGATACTGGTGGGAGGTGAGAGACCTGAGAGGTACACACAAGAAAAGTTTCCAGTGGTTACATTTTTAGGTTACTATGTATCATTTTTCTTCTGATTATATAATTTTCAGGATTTTTTATCTCCTATAATACCCCCTAAAAACGTATTCAACATATAAATATAAAACTTATATTTTTCAATGGGCGTTGCAAAAATGTGTGTATCTATCTAAGTTGCATGGTAGTATTGAAAAAGAAGGTTAGCACTTAAATTTTAGCACACAAATAGCATTCCCTGATTAGATATGAAGTGATATTTTCCCTCATTGCTCATAAAGAATTGTAATTTCTAAGGAATCATATGTAAAAAAAAATAAATAAAAACAGTTAGTTCATGAGTCTATTCTTTGGCCCAAATTGTGTGTCTCTAAATGTTCAGTTGCCTTTCAAGGGATGAACTTAAGTTGGAAGACAGGGAGCGCTATTCTCTGTTCAGATTTCCAAATTCCTTTTGGTTATAAGAGATGCCTTACATAGAATAAGCTACTATATTAAGGAAAAGTTCAAGCTGAGTTTAATTTGAAACCAGGAAAGTGATTCATCTTCAGTTAGACCATTATTTGAAAAGGCAACCCTAAATTTTTAGCTAAATATAGGATTTTGTCTTCATCAGATGGCAAATTTCAGGTTGAGCCTTGAGTGTCGATCTACTGAAACGGACAGTCACTGATCAGAATCAGTGATTTTAGAAGACACATTGCTTGATTAAGAAGTTGTAGTGGAGTGATTCTATCACACTATTACTGAGAAAATTTTATGCTGTTTTTTAGTCAGAGTGTTTAACATATGCATTAGCTTTGAAATGAACATGGATTTTAATACTTACTTTAAATCCTGTTTCAAGTTACAATACTAAAGAGTAGATGTCTCTGAATTCTAAGTTACTTGTATTTCTTTCCACAGCCCTGAGAATATACCTTATGAAGCTGATAAATAATTTTCTTAGCAAGTTTTTTTCTGAGATCATCTCTGGATTCTGGATTTAACCTAGCTTCACGTCTCATCCTTCTTATCTCTAGACCAAATTTGGTATACTCGCTTTTCTTAGTTTTCCCTATCATGAACATGACACAAAAACACGTGGCTTATTCGCCCCTCCTTCACTTCTATTTCCTCTCCTGGCTTTGTCAGTCTTATCTCTATTATCTCATTCTCCTCTGTGCTAGTGGTGGCAGAGTTAGCAGGAATGAAGGCAAGAATTTGGCTACTAAAAGTCTCTCTTTCATGTGTCCAGTAGTGCAGTTGAGGCTGACAATTCAAGTCAAAGTTCTGGAATGTTTTGAGATTAAATAAGAAATTGGAAAGTGGCCAAAGGATATACATATATATAATGACAAGTAAATATGAGTTGATTTTGAAGGTAAAACCCTGAGTGAATGCAAGACCCAAGGTTGAAAGTCAAAGCTGCTGGTATGGATAAAGGGATGGTTCAAGGAAACTTACTTTTCCTTTTGAATGCAACTAAAGGAACAACTGATAATAAAGACAAAAGAAAAGCTGCAGTGAATGAAGAGGTAACTGAGAGACTTACTGAAGTGGTCTCTCAAAAAAACAACAAATCATCGAGTAGCTCTGATGTCTTCCATGCCCTTTCCACTACCTAGAGAGGGGTGTTGTTCTTGGTTTCCACGTAACTTAAAGGGAATCTTTCACAATGTCCAGAGCACTTGATGTTCTGCAAATGGAGGAGAATGTCCAGCAGGAACCCACTTAGGTGGCACTGACCTTGACTTCTAAATGGAACAGTACATCTATAAATGGAAAAGTGATGGTATCTACATCATAAATCTGAAGAGAACCTGGGACAAGCTTCTGCTGGCAGCTTGTGCCATTGTTGCCATTAAAAACTCAGCCGAGGTCAGTGTCATATCGTCCAGCAACACCAGCCAGCGAGTGATGCTGAAGTTTGCTGCTGCCCCTGGAACCATTCCTATTGCAGGCCGCTTCACTCGGGGACCTTCACTAACCAGATCCAGGCAGCCTTCCAGGAGCCGAGACTCCTGGTGGTTACTGATCCCAGCACTGACCAACAGCTTCTCACAGTGGCGTCTCATGTTAACCTACTCACCATGGCTTTCTGCAACACACTCCCCTCTGTGCTATGTGGACATTGCCATCCCATTGAGTGTCTTTAGTTGCGCTGTCGTGGCTGCCTTGATGTCCTGAATCATTTTGACTTTGGGGAAGAGCCAGAAGTCATATGGTGCCAGATCCAGTGAATAAGGTGGATGAGGACTCATCGTAATGTTTTATTTGGCAGAAATTGCCGTACCAGAAGTGAAGTGTGACACGGAGTGTTATCATGATAGAGGATGAAGTAAAGACACTCACGAAAGAGGACTTCCCAAACTGCTTCAGAGAGTGGCAAGAACATAGGATAAGTTTGTTCAAAGAGAGAGGGAGTATTTTGAGGGGGATTAATGACAATGTGTCTTTTACTGTAATAGAGTTCTTTAATGTAAACATCCACCGTTTCTTTTGATCATACCTCATATGTTGCCATCTTGATAATGTCACTATATTAAATATATTTTTATAATGCTGATTACTACGTTGTTCTAATTTACAAATTTATACATACCATTCTAATAAATAATTTATAGTAGATTAAGTGTGATTTTATGGTTATTTCTATGTTCAGCTCTTTAATTGTTATATTGTTATTATATGGTTGAACCAGATTCAACTTGAATACTTTTAACCTATGACACCTTTCCAACAAAATAACCCCATGAAATCTTGGATTGCCTACACTTGACAAGACCTATTCAAAATGGAGCCAGTAGAACCTCAAACATGAATCATTCATTGAGTACATGCGTTCAGAAGCTTAAACTAGTTAAACTGAGCAGGTAAATAAGCACATTTTTGTGGAAGAGATAATGTGGGGGAAAGTGTCATATTCTGACTACCTCTGTGGAGACAGAGCCAGGAGTGCAGTTTCCAGGCTCTCTGCCTCACGTGGAAAGGTGCTGGCTCAGGTAGTAAATGGCCATCAACTGTGATTGGCTGGTCATCAGCTGTGGCTAGTTGGCCGTCAGCTGTAATCAGTGAGCCATTGGCCACTAATATAACTGCCGTGGCTACGCTAACAGAAAATGGGGGCTAGCAAGAAGATGATGGCTGAGCTAGCAAGTGCCAATTGCAGTTAGCATGGCGGAGTGCAGTTAGCAAGGGGTTGGTTGGCAGAAGTGGACGGCAGGTTGAGGATATTGTGGCTCCTGCTTCCTGTGTCTCCAACCCAGCCGCCAGTGAGAATATAGTGGTCTGACTCCCCTATCTATGGCTACATAGGTGTTCCTTTTTGTCTTCACCCTATCCTGCATTCTTACGTGGGGAGTGGGACCAGAGACCCCACTGGACACCCTGCGTGACAACCTCCATACTAATTGCTCATAAAATTTAAATATTGAAGAGATGCTTTTTGTTTGAGTCTTGAAAGCAGCAATGACTATTATTATAAATTAATAAATCAATAAATGTGGGGAAATTCCTGTGTCATGCGGGGTCTCTGGTCCTGCTCCCCACATAAGAACACAGGATATGGCTAGGCCAAAAAGGAACACCCACGGAGCCATAGGTAGGGGAGTCATACCACTATCGTCTCACTGGAGGCTTGATCCACTCGATCTACAACCTGCTGTCCGCTTCTCTGCCTGCCAACTGACTGACTCTCCAACCAGCGCAGCCGGGGCCATTATATGAGTGGCTAATTGGCTAACTGGTTACAGCTGACGGCCAACTAGCCACAGCTGACAGCCATCTACTACCCGGGCCAGCACCTTTCCACGTGAGGCTGAGAGCCTGGAAAATGCTCTCTGGGGCTCTGTCCCCACATCCTGCATGTCTTCTGTGGCACATCCAGACCCCTATCTGCCCTTTTTCTCCCCTGCTATCCACAGTGGCTGGCCTGTTTGGACTTAGCAAATGTCCTGAATGGCCTCTGTCTGGTGGTCAGATTCTTGAATGCAGGGCACTAGGGGCAGTTTGGTGGAAGACAGAAGAGTGAAGTCAGGGTCCTAATTCCCTCATGCCCTCTCTCTGCAGGGTCACCACTGACTGGCTGTCTTTCATGACAGAAGGTCTGAACTCCTGCCAGACTTACAGATCTCTTTTTCATATTGTCTCCAAGTTCTGGTGTATTCACCCTCCCTTTACCCCTTCAAGGTAGTAACAGAAAGAACCTTGATACTAGTCCCCAGGTAAGCCTTCACTTTTCTAAGTGTTAATGAGAATAATCATTCCTATTTGGGGTAGGCAAAATAATTGGCTCTTAAAGATGTTTTCTTCTTAACCTCCACCATTTGTGAACTGTTTTGTTCTATGGCAAGGGTGAATTGAGGTTTCAGTTGGGATTAAGAATTATAATCAGGTGTATTGATGTAAGGAAAATAGCCTGGATTATCTAGATGAACCCAATGGAATTACAAGCATACTCCAGTGTGGAAGAGGGAGGCAGAAGGAGTATTATCCTTGATGTGAGAAAGACTCCAGTTGCCATTTCTGGCTTTGAAGTTGGAGGAAGGAGCCACAAGCCAAAAAATGTGGGCAGCAAGGAAACAGGTTCTCCTTAGGAGCCTACGAAAGGAGTGCAGCCTGCTGAGACTTTAATTTTAGCTCCCCAAGACCCATTTTTGACTTCTGACCTCCAGAAATGTAAGATAATGATTTTGTTGTTGTTGTTTTAAACTCTAATGTTGTCTTACTTTGAGGTTATAATTCATCTGTTGCAATTTGTGGTAATTTGTTATAGCCGCAAAAGAAAACTATTATCGCATGGGATTGTTTTGAGAACTGGATGAAATAATGTAAAACCTAGTGTTTCAAATCATGAGCACTGGAATTCGATCAATCTGTTTTTTGAGACTCTCTCTTTGCAATTAGTGACTGTTTCCTTTTGAATTACATCATTCAGTTTTCTCATCGAAATGTAGGGAGAGACTATGTGAAAATACAAAGTATTTGTCATTTTATTCTTTATATTTTCTTATGCTTGGTAAGTGCTCT
Organism: Rhinolophus hipposideros; assembly: GCF_964194185.1. Taxonomy (NCBI): domain Eukaryota; kingdom Metazoa; phylum Chordata; class Mammalia; order Chiroptera; family Rhinolophidae; genus Rhinolophus; species Rhinolophus hipposideros. Next base: position 7,972,498 of record NC_138051.1, on the reverse strand, counting down.
AGTTGGCTGGTAAGTGCTCTAGTTGGCCGTTATTATAGACAATCTAGAATTAGCAGTGCAATTCGTAAAGAAAGGTCCTTGATAATGAGAAAGGAAAGGTTAAGGGACATCGTATCAAAAGCATAATATTGAAAAGTGAATAGAGGGAACCAGACAACATTCTTGAAGTTTAGAAGGGGACCTCCGGGAGGTGGGGGTGGAGATGTGTGGCATCAATGTGAGAAAAGCAGACTCTTCTCACCCCCACTGGCCAGCTACAGGGAACTGTGAGAAAACTGTACAAAGGGTCATCCTTCACCATTGTGCATAGCGCTGTGGCTCAAGGCAGAAAAAATGTGTTGCTGTTTTGGATTCTGTGGAATAAAAGCCTCCCACTGACCAACAACGACACCTGATGGTCTAGCAAAATGACCCTTTTATTAACTGCAGTCTTTGCAGAAACTTGTGTAGACTATGTGGTCAATCCACCGTCAGAGCCACATTTACTGGCTCAAGATAAACACCTCAAACAGTGAGGTGTCTCTGACATCTGAAGAAATGGATGATGAAGTTGATAGGAAAACTCTGTCTCCTATTTTATTAATGAACAATGCAATCGGCTTCTGTCTTAATAATGAACAACGACAAAATAACAGCAGCCTGTACTCAATAACCGCCTCACCAAATCAACGGAGAGTTAATAATCCAAATTCTATAGGATTGACAGAGGTGATGCATGTCAAGTTCTTATCTAAGGCCCTGGCAACAACAATAACAACACAACCGACTTTCCATTACCACTGCGGTTCCAGGGCATTCATAAGGCTTAAATTTATTACTTTTTAAATATTAACACAAAGTATAAAATTCCACAGTTTCCAAAGAGTGTAGAGTAAAAATAGTTCCTTGTTTCTCTGCTTCTAGCCATGCAGTTTCTCTTCAAGGGGGCAGCAAATTTCATAGATTCTTGTGTCATATCGAAATATTTTATATATTTAGAAATATTTACTCTTGTTTCCTCATAAAGGACAGCACATCATACAGTTTTTGCCCTTGCCTTTTTCACTTTACATATGCTAGTGTTTTCCCCATCAGTAATTACAATCCTACTTAACTATAGTTATGAAAGTGATTTGTAAAGTGTTTCTAGTTTTAAGCAACTAAACTGGTTCTAGAAAGACTTTTATTTCTAGTAGAGTTGATTACTATCCCAGATTAATATTAGGTTGGTGCAAAAGCAATTGCGGTTTTTGCAATTATTTTTAACCTTTTAAACCGGAATTACTTTTGCACCAACCTAATAATAGTAAGACTTCTTTCAACTTTGGAATGATGAAGGTATGCTCCAAAAGATACTTTGTATATCTTGGCAGGAAATACGTTGTGTGGTTTTGACAAGTTCTCTTCATGATGACTATGTCTAAACTTAGAAACATCCCCTGCATTGTAGAATTGGCAACAAGTGGAGGTAGACAAAGCTTGTTGGATATGTACCCTGTGATAACTGCCACACTTCAAATTATTTACATAACACCACGTTCATTCAAATGGGCTCTTTAATTGTCAAGCAGTGAATATAGACTAGAAGATCTATTTATATTATGGTCATAGATGAATGTTACCTCATGATTTGTGTTTATAAATACACATTTCTTCCACCACAATAAGCAAAATGAGCAGACATGTAGGAGGGCTAACCAGCTGCCACAAGTGTAGGTCCTTAGGGCCTGATTACAGAGGCTGACCGGATTTGCCTACTGCGTGCCAGTACAGCTCCTGCTTGGCTCCACACGCCGAAGTCACTATCTTTTAGGCTGGCATCCAAGTTTGACATCATTTATCTACACGAACAGGTGCTCCCATAAAATGAACCACATAAAAAGCAAATGCTATGGCAGTCTAATGACTTGGCACTTGATGTCGTAACGGGTATGTTTGGACACAGGCAAGGTTTCTCTATAGTTTCAAGGAGCCGCACCGACGAAATATAGAGATCGACATTTTCCAGTGCAAGATAGCTGAAAAATCTAGATTTTATTTTAAATAACTTCTTTAAAAACATACCAATTCCCCAAATTCTTTTCATATGATTTCTCCTACATCTCATGGTGTCAGAATTTATGTTAGCATGTGGGTGATATTTGGTACAGTGTTAGAAGAAAAGAATTACTGGTGGGATGTATTTAAAAGTAATTAGGGTGGAACAAAGAGGATGGAGGAAAGACTGGATAAGCAGGGATAAGTTGAGGTATTTCTAAATGGAAAGCAACATATTTAATTCAAATAAAATGTTCCTGGAGCTCTCACTATTGCTAAAGTACTGAGGTGATTACTGAATATGAAAACTTCTGGAAAATTGTCAGGAAATTAGGATGTTTATTTTTAAAGTAATGACGTTGTAGAATTTACCTAATAATATAGATGAGCAGTAATTTATGTCTTACCATTAGGATTTCAGATTGGTCCAACTCCCACTTATTTTAAAATGTCAAAGTCCTGCTGGATTGAAAATGTTAGAAGGGTGACGTCACTTTAAAACTTTTAGTTAGAATTCTCTTATGAATTTCTGAGGACTAAATAACCCGAGTAGAGGGTCTGTCCAATATGAATAAGCACTCATTTTCCAAGGCATACCCTGTCTGTCTTACTACATCAACTCAAAAGGCTAGATAGAGCTCATCTAACTCTATGAAAAGAGGACAATGCAATATTTTAGGGTAAAGGGACACTTAGAAAATTAGTATGATAATTTTAGATCACTTCCTCACTGTCAGTTATCACAAAATTGAAATATGTCCAAGCAGGAAGAAAACAAAATAAAAAAGTATTGCCAGTGTCCTTAAAAATAAATCCCCAAATTTCATTTTAAAATGTAGTTTTTAGATTAAAAAAAATGAAAATTGTAAAAATTAGACAAAATTCATAGATCTCTATATCATTCACAGAATTGTCCTTGTATAAGTGAACTATGTGCCATAAATGTTGTCTTTATTTTGAATTTTATCTTTGTTTTGATGTTTTCAAATAATTGTATTCTTAGTTTCATGGTGCACCATGCTGTTGGATTCTACTTTTTATCTACTAATTAGAATTAAAGAAACGTGTGTGTGTGTGTGTGTGTGTGTATTTGAAATATTTTGTATAAATTGAATACCTAGAGTTACACCCCTTCCTCCCAGAATTGTTCAATGGTAATTAGATGATAAAGTAAAACACTGGAAATCTTTCCTTGCTCCAATATTTTTATCTCCTGGTACTGTTACATATTTCTTTACAATTTTTCTTTTTTCTCTTGAGTGTTAGCTAAATCTATCAGAACAACACCCATCCCTACTTATAATAATAAAAAAAAAAGTTTAAAGTTATATGTAGCACACTTACAAGTGAGCTTACAATAGAGGAATTTTTGGTGAAAAACAAAACATTTATATGCGCGTTGTTAAATATCTTACGCTAGTAGTTAAGTGTCCTTGCAATGATGGTTAATAAATGGATGCCCAGAAGCAGGTAGTTACAAAAATGGAACTGCTTCTTCAGTTATCTGCTAATGTTAGTATTTCAGCCTTACGAAGTCAAATACTGTTTTGTTGAATCAACCTTAACTGGGACACGATATTTTATACTTCCTGTTATTTTATTCATAAAATGTGGTTATGCGGTGCGGAGAGATGATGAAAAAGGTGAGGTGTAGTTTAATGTCTGCTTCCTGGAAGGTGGAAGTAGATTCTGCTTTAATGACTTCCCCAGGAAGCAGCCTGTTTCCATTCTCTCTGGGAATTCTTCCTAGTATTTTATATACCCTGTTTTGATTTGGGGAAGAACTGAAAGTCTGGCGTTTATTATCATGTCTCTGAGCAAGAAGCTCAGTTAGTGGCCTCATCATATGAATACACACTAAAAGCAACTTGATATGTTTAGGTGACTTGTTATATAGTTAATCCAGAGAAGTCATCACCAGGAAAGGAAAAGCCACATATTCAGTGAACATCTTTTCATCATAGTCACCCTTATTATGGATTAAAATAGCAAGAAGATTGCTTTACATCTGAGATCTGTCTCTGGTATTTTATGTTCTTAATGTGGTCACAGAACTGAAACTTTATGGTTTATAGATCTAACTACATTTGCTTCTTTTTCCAGCTCGGCAGTACTTTCATGGGAACATGAAAATGATTAAAATCCTGATTATTAATATGAATGAAACAAAAAAGAACATCTTCAAAATCAAAATTCAGAGTGAAATTGAATCCCATAACAGTATTCATTTATATTCAAAGAATGCTAGTAATCTTCAGTCTTTGTGCATGAGATTTAAAATTCAATCAGTAAATCACCTTAACGACAGGATCCAAAAATGAAAAGGCAAAATAAATTTTTGCAAGATAACCACTTGCTGCTATTGATCAAAGTTGATCTAGGTTTCTATACTATTGACAAGCTGCAGAAGGGATTTTATAGATTTCTCAGTGTAAATGTATCATCACCAAATGTTCGGTAATGTTTTCTGTTTGCTATTACTCTTGGTTGTAACATGAGCAAATACAGAGATGTTCTTTTTTCTGCTGTGATAATCATACTCCAAAGTATGAGAGAGCAGTTTTAGGCGGGGAGGTGATTTGCATCTTTATTTGCCAAATGCAATTCATTTGCTAGTGTGAAGTGCATAGGGATTTCTTACTGTGCTGCTTACTTCAAGCCAGCAGCTTTGCCATCCATGTTCAATGTTATTTGTTTCAGATTTGGAGTTTTTAAGACAACATTTCAGATATAAAATTGTCAAAAATATAATGATACCAGAAAATATTATGTTTAATAATTGTTTTTGCAATGGATATAAAACTTGTATTGAAAGCTTTGATTTATAGTTTTTTTATTACCGCTTCTGAATTTAGGGGCTCAGTGTTGAGGAAGTCATGAGCCTCAGGGGCTAAGCCAGAGTTTATCTGGAGTTTTAAGGCCAGGGAGAGAAGATCTTCCATGTGCTGTAAAGTATCTTACAAAACATGGAGACAAGGCAGGGACATCTTTCTCTCCTGTGTAACTAAATTTTGCTTTTGTTCTTGGCAAAAGCTATACAAATATTTCCAGGTGAGGTACAGCACATTAAAATTCGAAATCTGCCATTTGAGAATCAGTCCTCATATGAGGTGTGATCACAAAATATGGTGAATGCTGCTGCCGAGTGCCATCCAACAGAAAGGCAGGGGTCTTCAATACAGGAAGTGGTGCATGGAACCTTAGTAACAGTGTGTGACAAGTTTCAACTTGTTCAGTGCAGTCAGTCAGATGTGAGCTATGGTTAAGAGAAGGTGTGTTTCAAAGTGTGCCATAAATCACCTTCCATCAGTGACAACACTCTGTGTCACACATCGCTTCTGGTATTGTATTTGATGCTCTGATTATGTTGTTGTGCCCTCACCCCCACCCCCCACACACATACCCCATGGTTTTGATGTCTTTCCTGAAACATCTGCACACAATCCTCTCCCTTCAACCTCAGTGCTGGTTGCTTGGAAGAATGACCACTGATCACTTTAACTCTGATAGCTCCTCAAAGTGAATTCCAAATATACACATAACCCACATTTTAAGTCATATCACCCCAGACCTTATTCCCACATTTCATTTCATTTACCTACTATTTTCACATGATAAGTGATGTGACAAAATTAGACACGATTACTTATAACATATACAAATTTGAGCTTCCTGTAAAAAAAAAAAAAAAAGGATTACATACTTAATTAGGCTAAGTATCCTTGTGTGGGAAAAGCATCAGCCCAAAGCTGGGCTAATGGAATCCAAAACACACTCTGGCTCTAGTGCCCAACACAACTGGACCTAAAGGTCCTCTCTGTCAAATGGAGACGTTGGCTCCCATGTTCTGTTAGGTGCCTCGGCCCAACCCAGGTCAAATTTTGTTGAGGATTTGGTGAAGGAATATTCACACTTTCAGCAGCTTATTTAAGATAAAACAATAATAAAAACAAAATCAACAAAATAACTTAATATGCCCTGACCACGAGCTGGGTCTTGCTTCCAGGCTTATTCAGTTTTAAATTCTGAAAGTATGAATAATATGAAATATTCCATAATAACTATATTTTAATTTAGACTACTAATGAGTATGTAGTCATAGAAATATTGTTATGAACTTGTATCATTCAGTTACAATGGAAAAACACATTTCCAATGAGTCTGAAACAAGAAATAGAAGTGGCACTCTTTCAGTAAATACTTAAACCCATAAAATATACTCATGTATTAGGTTGGTACAAAAGTAATTGTGGTTTTTGCCATTATTTTTACCCTTTTTAACCACAATTACTTTTGCACCAACCTAATGCCTACATCGTTCAGTGGTGTATTGTGGAGGCCATAACAAAGGAACTGGCTGGAAACAAGTCCTGAAACCTCCAACTGTGTCTACTCCTTTCTATGTCATAGTCAAGAGAGTGAGAGAATGAGTCACAGTGAGGAGATAAATGAGGAAAATAAGGATTTGGTTTGTGTTTGGGAAAGACCTTTTGTGAAGTCTGGGGCCTTTCCCAAGGCATGTGGGTGGATCTAAACATATCAATAAGATTCTTTTTCTTTTTCCCAGATAATTGGAAGTCCCAGTTAATCTTGGCACTTTGGATTTACCTCTTATACTCAGTCTCAAATGTCACAAGTTGTGATTGAATAATAGCCATATAAATGCTTGGTAGCAGAGGGATGATGTCCTTAAGTTATCATAGTTATGTTTATTTTAAATCTATCCTGGAAAAAAAATATATAGTATGTGGAAAAAGAATGTGGTAAAAGAATGTCTAGATTTCTCACATTTCATACCTATAAAGTAGCATGTGAAAGAAAATATTGCTTAGGTATCATGCCATTAAAGTTCACTCTATTTGCCTCTTATGTAGGAAATTTTGAGTGAGATACACTCTGCATAAGCATACTTCAGCTTTACTTAGGTCTCATGTCAGAATTATGTTGGTTTTGGCCAAAAGCCTAAGCAAAACTTTTAGAACAAAGAGATCTATTTTGATATTTAGGAAGAATAATGAAGTTTGAGGCAGATTAGCATAATAGTGAGCTTACAAATATGAGAATGATAATATATTTCAGTAAAAATTTCATCAAATAAATTCATTTCTATTATAAAATATCTATTTTGGAAGCACCCTGAGAAAAGCATAATTAGAGGTGTGTAGATTTTATAGTTTGTAACTGCCCTGGAATTGTTATTAATAAATGCTAGCGAAAACCACCCCTCCCCCACCCCAAGAACTATCAGATGGTTTTAGTTAATACAGCAAAAATGAAAAGTAAGATGTGATGTTCTATAACTTATAGGTTCTGTAACTATCATTCATAGGAATGGATGGCATCTGCCTTTGTCCTAAAAGCAAATTACTAAAAACATGCATCTGAGCTTGAAAAATGTAAAACTTGGTAGTTAGTGATCAACTGTGATCATTTTAAATTATTCAATATCAATGAGAAAAGTTTTTTTTCAGTATAGCAAGGAGTTTTAATCTAAGATATGGTCATGGATTAATACAATATTCCCTTTTATTTGGAATGGAATCAGTTTGGAAAACGTTATGGTTTCTAAAGCCCAGTTCACTCAGTTCCTAATTACATATGGCACAACTTTGAAATAAGTTTTAGAAGGTTAAGTGCATATGTATGTGATTTTTAATTGTTAAAATTATTATAGCCAAGTGAAATAGACTCTAATTAAGAAAGATCATTCCTTTTCTACCACAGCACAAAAGGAAGAAAGGAAAATTTTATAAGATTTTATGACTTTCCCAGTGCACTAATTAATTTTGACATTTGTTTAAATATTAGTCATAGTTATTTGTGTATTTCTCTAGCATTTCCTAGAAGAGTGGGGTTGTTACAAAATTTTCCATGCAGAATCAATCAAGTAAATATTTAAATAAACTAAAATAGTCTTTGTATATTTCCATCCTATTGAGAATCTTTTTTAAATAACTTTTGCTAAGTGTATTGAGGTGACATTGGTCAGTAAAATTGTATAGTCTTCAACTGTTCAATTCTATAATACATCGTCTGTATATTGCATTGTGTGCTCATTACTTTTAACTACCTAATGTGTTCTTTTTGACATACATCACTGTATAAATTTAACGTATACAGCATGATGGTTTGATTTCAATATATTGTTAAATTCCTATAATGCTTTCAGAATTCATATAAAACACCAAGGCAGGTTTCAGATTGAGAAAGCATCTCAACTGTCGCTAACTTAATCAAAACCCATAGTGTGGTAGGTTTTCCTTACTTATACAATTCCTTGGCTAATTAAACAGTTATTAAAGGTAGATTTTATTTTCCATTATTGTTTAATGAGATTTAATTAATCATTTAACTTTGCTTTAATACATTTGAAGAAGATGCAATATTTATAATTCAGTTTCAATTAAAAAAGACAGAAATTGAAAAGCTACATACATTCTCATTTACTACTGATCATTTTGCAATATTAAATGTCAGTTGAACCCAGGGTATTCTTACTTCTGGGAACTTATATAGTGAGATTAATGAGAATAAAAATCACTCTCATTTCTCCTTTCCCATATGTATAACATGATCTTCCACGTCAATTATTATTAATTTTTAAGGGGCACTTAAAAATAGACCTGGAAATATTAACTAAATTCATGTGGTTGACTGTACAACTCACTGTAAAGAAAGAAACTGAGAAAGTTGTTAATTATGCCTCAAGCATCTTCAACATGCATGTAAGCAAAATATTTTGGTTACGTCATTTGAATATAGCTCATAAAAGCAGGCCAATGGCCATGTTCAAAAGATTTGAAATAATATAGTGGGTTTGAATGTTTTTGAATGAAATTACCTTTAAAGGTCAATATTTCACATGGATTTTTCTTGATTCTCTATTATCATCGTTGAAACACATTTTCCCAGAGGGTGGAGGGGAGAAGAGCCTGCCAGCATTCCTCTTGCTCCAGCACCCCTCTCTGGAGTGCACATATCTTCATTTTCTGGATACAGCTGCATTCTTGGCGGTGCGGTCTGTATGAACGTTGGTCTGTCACTTCTCTGTGAGCAGCATGAAGGAGAACCATCTGCTGGGACTTGGTAGCACTACCATCTGGATGTGCAGATTATATCTTTCTAAACAACAGAAACAGAAGCTATGCTGCTGCAGTGCTCTGCCTCTCTTGCTTTGGCATCCTAAGTAAATATTCTTTATTATTTGAAAAAAGAGATACATTTTGAGGTAGAAAGACCAATAGGCAGCACAGAGCCCTACATACTGTTTTGACAGTAGGACAAGTCCCCCAGTTTAGGATAGGGACTAAAGGAAAGTCTGATCAGAATCTGGTCATCCATCCTGCAGTTGCATAGCCAGGGGCACTTAGCAGGAAAAATGTGGAAGCCATCCCATCTCAGTGCCTCAAGGATGGGACAGTGAGAAGCTGGAAGGATTCTGCCAGCTGCTCTGGGGATGTGGGTTTCATCAAGCCAAGAGGATTACTCAGAACTGAATCTGAGTCCAAATATACACATGTAATCCATGAGCTAAGTGTTCAGGTTTCCAAAGCAAAAATAAAACACACATTGAGTCCAGGATTTGAGCAGTAAAGGATTTAGGTTTAGAAAACCTAGAGGTAGTCCCAAATAAGTGAAGTTCAAATACGAATGGATAAGAGTTCTGGGGTCATGCCAGATAGCAGAATGCAGTATGGATCAGTAAACCAGAACCATTTGGAGACTAAAATTGTTTAGTTGCCTCCTATTTAAATTCACCTCATGAAGTCATGGGTGGTGCTCCATATAACGATGGATGCAATATGCCGACGGAGAACAAAATTTCAGACTTTGTGTTAGTTTCCTAATTCCTTACCTTGAATACACAGGTAAGAGGTAGAGGTACTTGGCTCCCATTAGTGGGTTCAAACCATCTTTGTTTCTGGAACCAATCCTAACATTAGACAATGAAAAAGAAAAGCAACCTACAGCTTAGAATCCAGTCATCCAAGCTCCACATCAACGTTTCAGTGTATTTACAGTTGTATGTGGGAATTGTGATTTATTTAGCAGATCCCATTTCACATTGTCTCCAGCTTCTGGATAACTATGCTTTTCCCAGTGACAAATCCTATCTTGGATTTTCACTACTATCTTAGCCTCTTTAGGACCAAAACCTTGTTAAATTAGAGACCTAGTGGCCTATGTCTAAACCCTAGTGCAATGGCCAGGAAATTGTTGACACAGCTTAAAGATTCAGGCATTATGTTGATTAGATTTACAAAATACCATCTTGTATTATATTTCCCATATGAGGAATGTCAATGACAATGCCATTTTTTATAATACCATCTTGTATTATATTTCCCATATGAGGAATGACAATGACAATTACCATGGTTTAGTTTGGATGCTTTGTATAGTCTCTCAGTCTGGAGTATCTCCTAGTATCTGTACGAATCAGTGACTTATGTTCAGTTCCACATCATGGCTTTTCCAACTGGCTACACATACCATGATGGTAAGCCAGAGCATTTCATTCATGTAAGATATAACATTATACTGTCATTCTATTTAGTTCCCCTTTATTTAAACCTGGGGATGACCTCCTTTGAAATAACTGGGGGAAATATATATATATATATATATATGTATATATACATATATATATATATATATATATATATATATATATATATACAAATGAATAACAGGATTTATTACTTTGCTATTCATAAATTTTCTCTTCTTTATTCAACAAATATTTACTGGGGAACCGATTGTATGAGACAGGGTTGAAAAGGTGAATTTGGACACATTCCCTGTTTTTAAGAGATTTACATTGTTATGGAAGAGGTTTAGCAATAAACAATTATTTGCAATATGACAAGTGTTTGTAAAAGTGGTAAATAAGTGGAATGTAGTAGCCAAGGGGGTTACTAGTTTTGGCCCGAGGTGGTGGTTCCAACAAATATTATTCTGCCATTTCTGCTGAGGGCTGCGTTTTTTTTTTCAGGATAAGAAATGAATTAAAGAATCCCTCCATGATATCACACATTTATTTATATATCTAAAACCTATTTCCTTGCCATGTTTTTAAAGGCAGCTCAGATTTTCTAAAACTATATGCAGGATCTTGTTGTGCTTGTGATAGCCCAGTAATCCTCTAAGCTTTAAATACACCTTTATCAAACATGATTTCCATGTTTTTTGATATTTTTGAGACTATAGTCAACTCTAATGTCCTCAGCTTTGTTATAATCAGCAAATGAAATATTTATAGAAAACAACATGATGAACTTCTGCATATTTTAGTCACTCTGCTCAATTTTAAATAATATTTCCCTGACACACTAGAAGAAATTTATCAGCATAGCAGAATCTGAATCAAGTTGATACAGCAGTTTTCCCCTAACCTTTTCAAAATTGCCTTATTTCTTTAAAAAGTTTTCTTGCACTTCAGAAGATCGGCAACTGTGTGAAGTCATCTCGGGAGCAGATTTAAAACTCCATTCTAAGCAAGAGGCCAGGTGACCTGAGTTAATTAGATACCCATCCTGTTAGTTGCATTGCCTTATCACAACACAATAATGCAATTAACTTGCATCACCAGTAAGGACTGTTAACACACATTTTATTTCACAGACATCAGTACCCACAAAGACCTACACACATACTTTCTAGGAGATTTGACATATAATTGTGCTGAAATGTGCTTTTTAGTGGATATCCAACCTCTAGTGACCATGATCTTTGTAAAAAAAAAAAATGCTCTCAGCATGAAGGTAAAAGAAAGGAAAATGACACTCTCTTGAAAAATTTAACGAACATATATTCTTCTTTCTTGCTCAGCAATTTTGTATGCAGTGACCCTAGTTCAGTAAGTATTTTCTTCCCTCTTTCAGTCTGCTTGCCTTCAAGCTCCTGCACGACGTTCATTCTTTGCAAGAATCTAGGCAATTGGCTAGAGGTTTATTCATTTATTTATTTGTTTGTTTATTTATTTATTTATATTTATCTATTTATTAGAAACTGCAGAGAAAATTAACTGCACTATCCTGTGTTTGTATGGGGAGTAAATTTGCCAAAATCCAGTGGCCAATCACATCTGTGAAAAAAACACAGGTAGAAAAATGAGTCCATCTGCGCTTGTTTCTTTGTGCAGACAAGGGCATCTACAACCAGTATAAGCTAACATAATTGTCATGGTATTAGGAAGCAAGAAGGTTAGGGGCCATAAGGATTGTTACAATAATGTTCTTTCCCTTTTGGTTTGAAAAATTTGGTGCTGATAATATTGCTAAAGATAGTAATGACGTATTTGAAGTTAGAATTTCCTTGACACTTCAAATTTGAAGGAAGATTCTGCATATTCGTATTCTCTCTCTCTTTCTTTCTCTCTCTGTCTCTCTCTCTCTCCCCCTCCCTCTACACACACACACACACACACACACACACACACACACACACCGTCTTTATGGCTCTGCAAAAAACAATTAGACAATATAAGCAACTGCATTATGTATTTTCTCTCCCCTGACAGAATCACTGTGATTTATTTTAATATAATTATGTTTCTATCCAAAAGTGAGTGCCTCTTCCGTCTGTTTTCCACAATTACTGTGCTTTCAGCAAATAGCTTGAGTGGGTGAAAGATCTCAGGAACTGTTCCACAGAGAAGTCTTTCTAGCCTGCAAATATCCAGATGTAAGGCATTTGCTATCTCTTTCCTTCAGCCATAAATTCCAAATCCTTATCTTTCAGGCAATTACAATTTTCAACTTTTAGGTATCCATAATTTTTTAAATTTATTTGGCCAACACTCTTTTTTTGACTTAAAAAAATAACATTTAAAATTGTTCTAGTTCTTAGGATTTTCTTGCTGCTTTTCCCAGTCTGGTTTTTGTTTTATGTTGTTCGGGAAAGCATATGTTACATTAGTTCTTTCATTTCACTCTCATCTGTACTATGCTCTGTAACATGGAGCTGAATTACATCATGAATGATGGTAGAATTAAAAACACCCCCTTTGAGAGTAAATTATATAAGTTCATTAAACGTGGATTCTGAAAGCTATTATTTAATTGTACTCTGATCAATCATAAATATTTAAAAATAAATGATGAGGGGAAGTAACCGTCTTTGCTGTAATATTTAGTCACAAGATGTACATAATTTCATGCTGAGTTGTATTTGTTTCTGCCCATGAGTATTTAAGACATACTAAAATACTCTGTTTTTTAGTAATGATTATGGGACCATTTCATTACCTATCAGAACTGTGATAGTAGGTGTAATTAATAAACAATTGAATCATAATAATAGGTGATTTGGGAATAAAATGAATTAATTATAATGAATATTTCATATTTTTTCCAATACAACAGAGGTATCATTTTGTACAATGTACATGCCTATTTGTATGTTAAGGACTCCTGGAAGGAAATAAGTTTCTTTCTCTCAAGAGAAAGTGGATGTTACGGTGGCTTCTGCCAAGTCTTTCTCTGGTTTAACAGGAGGCAGAAACATAAGCCAAAGAGAGGTAAAGAAAATTACTGATACTCTTGGTCTGTAAAACTTGGAGTACACTATTCATGTTACTAACGTCGCATGCCAAATCTTCTTTTGTCTTTTTCAGTTATGGTTAATTGAATATGACGATTTTGAGTTCTTGAAATTTCTAACACTACAATCAAGAGATTTAAAAATTATAAGAGTCTAGACAGATAGATATAGATATAGGTAGTCTTTTATATATTTTATACTATACATACTATGTCTTCTATGTTATTTACATACGTATAGTCTCTGATAATATAGGAGGTCTGACAGTTAAGTTTGTGAACTTGTTGCAATGATGTTGCTAACATTTTTTGATATCAGAGGGATTATTCATTATGAATTTGTATCAACTGGACAGTTAACCAAGTTCACTAATTGGAAATGCTAAAAAGGCTGCATGAAAAAGAAGAAAACAACCTGAACTTTTCACCAATAATTCATGGCTCTTGCATCATGACAATGCACCAGCTCACACGGCACTGTCTGTGAGGGAGTTTTCAGACAGTAAACAAATCACTGTATTGGAACACCCTCCGTACTCACCTGATCTGGCCCCCAATGACTTCTTTCTTTACCCGAAGATAAAGGAAATATTGAAAGGAAGACTTTTTGATGACATTCAGGACATCAAGTGTAATATGACAACAGTTCTGATGGCCATTCCAGAAAAAGAGTTCCAAAATTGCTTTGAAGGGTAGATTAGGTGCTGGTGTCAGTGCATAGCTTCCCAAGGAGAGTACTTCAAGGGTGACACCAGTGAGATTCAGCAGCGAGATTATGTAGCACTTTTTCTAGGATAAGTTCGCAAACTTAATTGTCTGACCTTGTATACATATATATATACATATACAGAGGGTGCCAAAAAATGTATACACATTTTAAGAAAGGAAAGAAAACTATTAAAATTGTAATACTCAATATATACCAATAACAAAACTTGAATACAAGTCATGAGTATGCATTTTTTTGGCACCCTCGGTTTGTGAGTATATACATATATTTTTATGGTCTCTGGGCTTAGGAGTAAGCTGAATGACTAAATGAGAATGGCATAATATCTATGATGCCTAAATATCTATATCTGTCTATATAAATATACGTATTCGCATGATCTAAGAGCTGTTGAGTGGCTGTGTGTACATCCCCCTTACTGACATGCATGTCTTTGGTGGTCATTTTCTTATAAGCTATAGCACCAATTGTATCACATGTGCTTAAGGAGCAGCTTTCACATGTGCATGCTCAATTATCATAAAATATTTAATGGGGAAAAGAGGTGTTACATAGAAAATGAATTTGGGCATATTGATGCCACTACTTTGAGCAACACAAGTTAATAGGTGTCCTAGACTACTAGGTAAATATGTTTAATATATGAACAGTTGGGAATTTATGAAATCATTGGAAATTTTTATAATTGGCTCCTACTTTGACTTTTTGTTCTTTTCAGGACATATCTTTTGCTTCACAAGTAAATATCTTGGACTTAGATTCCCAACTCCCTTTCCCCCATTGTACCCTAGTACACAATGTAAATCTCTCCAGTCCTTAATAGTGCACCATGATACCAGAATCATATATTAAGGTTAAACTCACAGAGATTCTTTAAATTGTGATTTTGTTGGATGCTAAACAAAAAGACAAGAAATAAATAAAAAGAGCCTTAAGAGATTATCTGAGTTTTAGCATCTAAAACTCATTTGGTTCCTCAAATAATTGATGACACATGCTCTTGGTACATAGGCCTGTGTTTATTTTTAGTGGATGTTTAGCAGCATAGTTTCCTTACCCAAATTAATATATTGTCCATATATCTAGTGTGTAATTAAATATACACCTGACAACAGAGTTACCATCTTTTATCTTTACCTAGGGTGGATTTAATTTTTCTGTAGTATTTCTGATTCCTTTAAATTACTTTTGATACATTCAACTTCATTTTTATTCTAAAATATTTATTTTAAAATCCCCTTTCTGCATCCTTAGAAAGATAATGTCCTCTTTAGTATATCATTTCTTAACTTGTTTGAAAGATATCGGTAAAAGAATTTTTCAAATCCTTTTTTGTTCCCTGGGAACTCTAAATATCTCCTTTTTTCATTATGCTGTAGTATATTTTTCACCTCAAATGTGGGTCCCTGAACAAGATGGAGTGCTTGCTTAAGGATGATTCATACATATTCTGTTGATTCCACTTCTGTGGTTTCTCATCCATCCCCTCCCATCTATTTCCAAACTATCACGCAAAAAAGACATCAGCTTTCCAGACCATTCTCTGTCATTCCCATCTAACATTCTAATATAACTGAAAGCACATGTTTAAGATTGTACCAAATTTGAAAAAGAAATCACACTTTCAGAATAAAATCAAGACTCCTGAATGTCACATTTAATATCCTTTATTATTTGGATCTGGTTTCCTTTGTCAAAATTAATTAGAATTACTTGTTTTCTTCTATCAATTTTAACTCTGTACTAGTCCCTGTGGATTCTTTCACTTTCTTGAATTGGTTTAAGCAGCATCTTTTGGAATGGCCTCCTTAACATCTCCTCATTCTGAAATCCTCCGGTCCTTCAGGGTGCAACCCTAGTGTACCCCAGCACATAGAGAGCCTTTAATCAGGACTCTGTAAGCACATACATGTTTTCCACTTGTATTATAACTATTTACGTACACAAATTATTATTCTCCTGAAGCAGTAAGCCCTGTAGAGACAGACTCTGTACATAAATCATCTTTGTATATACCAGGAATATATGGTGCTTTGTACTTAATAGGCTCTTAATAATTGCTTGATAAATACAAATGAATTGGTGATTTAGGTGATGCCTAGTGTTCTGTAGGGTCCATATCTAGAGTGACCCTCATAGGTCAGAATCAAAATACTTAGAAAGATCAGGCTACTAGTATTTCAGGGAAGTTTACCATAGGAAGGACTTTTAATAAATTCATCAGATCTGTCCTCAAGGGGCTCACAGTCTAATTGGGAAATTAGGCAAAGTGTGGTACAGGAACAAATAATAAAATGCAACATAGGAGGGTCCAATAGTGGTGTAGAACACAAATGCTACACAACTATGTAGGAAGAGGGAACATTTCCTGGGGGTCTCACAAAGTTGAGTGTTGAATCATGTTCAATTAGTAAAATTTGGGTAGACAGAGAAGAGGTGGGAATGATCTTCAGAACTGAGTTCTTAGTTAATAATGTCTTCAGTGAAGAAAAAAATAAAAGCCAAAAACAAAAATCAAAAAAGCATAATATGTGGTATATTTGGTGCTCTGCTCCACAGAGTTCTAGATCTTGTCACAGAAGTAGGGATTACTCTGTATCTGGAATGTTGCTGGGTTTGAATAAGGATGAAAACAACTTTTATTGTTTGCTTCCCTTTGCTTAAGCTGCTTTGAAGGATCTAGCAGCTCCCTATGAGGAAAGAAGTTGACTCCTCTGAGAATAAAATCAAATTTCTAGAATTACAATTTATGTGGCACCTCTATTCTTTCTACAAACAATAATTCAAAGTAGGAGTTAACTAATCTCTGTAGGAGAGTCAATATCAACAACTGCTCTTAGACTATTGACCCCTCACGCAAGGACCATGGGAATTATTCTAGCAACTCATTGCCTTTGTGACTGACTCAGACCTACACTGATTCAGATTTATCGTAGTTTTATCAGATTCAACGTATTTTTAAAACGTTGGTGCAATATAAATTCTAAATGATATTAATAAAACAGCACATGAATAATTGCATTTACTAGACTTAATATTTTCAGCAAATTTCCACGATCCTCAAGGAGACCAGTATTAAATGTGCTTAAAGTGCTAAAGAAAATGGTGAAGTTTCTGTGATTTGATTAATTGACACCCTAAGGACATGACCTCTTCACCTGCTAAGATGCTAACTGTGTAAAGGTGAGATTGTGAGAGAGCAGAATTATAATTACCTGGAATTAGGCCAAGAACGAGTTCAGTGTCTAGTTTAATGGTTCATTCAATAGCTTACCAAGGGATCAAGGTTTGCAGACTTTCTTTTAATGATTAATTTTGATATGTTTCATACAATTTATAGTTCCTATAATGATATAATAGTAAAATTATTACATTGAAAAGAGCCCTTGATTTCTCTTTTCTGTTTCTAAATTTTCACAGGCCTCAGACTTTCACAACTTCACTTACACTTAAATTTTTGTTTTCTATATCACTCCTTTAAAAACAAAAAACAAACAAAAAAACCTTAAAGTTTTAAAGGGTCTCCTATCTGCAACTCCTACTTGTTCACGATGTCCATATCCTAGTAACTGTCCAGGTCCCCACGTAACTTCCACTCTGAACATTTTAACATTGTACTTGGTTGGAAGTAATCTCTTTATCTCAGAAATTTCTTCATATATGATCTTATCTTCTGGTGCTTTTATTGTAGTTGTATCGTTTAGCAGCATTTTTGAATTATACTAACTGCATTTAAAAATGATAAAGTCTAATATAAATCTTTACTCATTAGTTTTCATAAATGTTCTATGATTATGTAACATGTTAACATAAAGGGAAGTTGGGTGAGGAACTTTCCGTACTGTTTTTGCAACTCTTCTGTGAGTTAATTTTTTTTTTAATTTTCTTAATATAACACACAATACGTTATTATTCTTAACTTGAACAGAATGTTGAGTTCAGTCAAACGATGGTGTTATATAATAATAGGTCTGCAAAAATATACAAACAAGAAGATAAATAAAAGGTCTCAGACCAAAGACTTGCTCAGCTATCCTTGAATCACCAAAATAAAGATCCCAACTAATAAAGGATCCAAAACACTCCAAAAAGGAGATCCTTCATTTCAATATTTTTGTCAACCTGCAGCTTTCTTGAGATCATTTGCTGACTAATAGTCTTTTCCAAGTAACTTTTCACTGTTTCAGACCAAATTTAGGGCACTAACATCTTTGAGAGAAGGTAAATATTTATGAACACATTGTTAAGTAGGGAAAAAAAGAGAATTTAAATGAACCTCCATAGCCTTACCTTTCCTTGTAAAAAATACCTGTTTAAAGGGAAATCAGATTTTTCTAAACAAAGGATTAATCAATTCCAAAAACCTGAAAAATAAAGACATTTACCAACCTCATATATAGGGACCAAAAAAAATCTGACATCTGCAGTTGATCCATTCATTAAAATAAGACAATCTGTAGAGCCCATTTCTGTAACTCTTTTGCAGACGGGCTCAAATTTTCATTCTCATAAAACTGAAGATGGGCTGTTGGGTTTATTGTTAATTGCAGCAGTACATTGGTTCTATGTTTGCCAGCCCACAAACCCCATAGATGTTTATCCACTCACAGCAGTGCCAGCCTGCTGCATTATTTCAGCAAGCAACATTCCTCGATGAAAAAACAGCAGCTGCTCACTCAAAATAAACTTGTTTCTGTTTATGCTGTCAGCAGAAAGCTGTTTTTTTTTTAAAAAAATTCATTAAATGCATTATGCTGTTGCAGTATGTTAAATTGTGAAGTATAAAGATACATTCCAGAAAGATACCACCATGTTAACTCCGTGCCTTCATCATGGAGTGTTTCTCTTTTTTCTGAATTAGTAAAATTCAGGTAAGATTGGTGATCTCAGTTGTTCAGACACAGTGTTAATGATGCCAAGATGATGGGTTGAAGCCCCTTCCAGGATAGTGAACTCTACACAAAGGAAAACATGTGGAAAATACTAGAATAGAATCAAGGGATTTGCTAATCATGCTAGATCTGCCAACCACAATCTATACAACCTTGGATATCTCTTGATCAAAGTGTGGTGCAATTTTTCCATCTGATATAAATGGTCTCTTAAGAACATCACACTTTATCGTGCAATATTTTCATTGTTAGCATTTTTCATCAGTTGTGAGAATATGCATGACTGATAAAAATTTATTCTGACTCTGGGTAAATTACTTTTTTACTAAAGCAGTCAATAAAGATGCTTTTTGTATTAAAAGAGTGACTTTATTTTGTCAACTTAAAATATCTGGAAGTGGAGTTTTAATCTTTTTCCACCAAAGGACACCAGTAAAATAAATTACGGTGCAACTATCAGATAAAGTGCCATACCATTGGTATGGTATTCATTAGACAATTGGATTGCATTCATTAGAATCCCGTGTGAACTGACATAGAGCATCAAAAAAACATTATTAGTTTAAAAGAAAATGAGTAGAAAATTAGGTGTGTCCTACTTGTAGCTTGTCATACTTTCATAAAATGAAAATATCTGTACACACACATATATATACACACACGTACATACACAACGTTGTGCAGTAAGATATTGCCAAACTATTTTAAAGTGGTTTTCTCTGGGAGAGGTAATAATATAGATCTCCATTTTTGTGATTTATACTTTTATATTTGAAGGTTTATAGTTAACATTTCTTACTTTTATAATATAAAGTTAATATTTCTTACTTTTATGATGTGTATCATATTCTCACTAAAAATATTTTAATAAAATATTTTTAGTGAGAATATGATACATATAAACTTTTTGAGGTATAATTTTAAGTCTAGGTTTTCATGAATTTTGAAAAAGGTGTGTTGTGTATTTGTGTCACCATCACTCAGTTCTAGAACCCTTTGTAGTCAATCCTTCCACCCCAACCCTTGGCCCCAAACAGCCACTGACATTATTTTTCAATTAATTTTCTTCCTTTAGACTTTAACATAAAAGGAATCATACAGTATCCTCTTTGTATTTGTCTTCTTTTGATCATTATTTTGACTTTTTTAGATTGATAGATGTTGTAATATAAATCAGTAACTTGTTCCTTTGTATTCCTGACACACTTTGTTTTTCCATTCCCCTATGATGGATATTTATGTTATTTCCAGATTTTTCCTATTATGAATAATGCTGCTATGGACATACATGTACAAGTATTCTCATAAGCTAATTCTTTATTTATCTTGGATATTAGTGAGGAGTAGAATTCCTGGGTCATAGGATATAAGTATGTTTAACTTTACAAGAAACTGCTAAATAGTGTGTTCCAAAGTGGTTGTGAAATTTTGTACCACCACCAGAAACATATGAGAGTGTTTCAGTAGTTCCATATATTTGTTAACACTTGATATTGTCAGCTTTTTTAATGTTAGCTGTTCTTATGGGTACCTACTGATATCTCTTTATAAAAGTTTAAATTTTATTTCCCTCATGATGAACGGTGCTGGCCACCTTTTCAGATGTTTACTTATAGACCTTCTTTTGTGAATTCTCAATTTTCTACCCATTTAAAAAATATGTTAGGTTGTCTTTTTATTATTGAGTTGTAAGAGCTGTTACAAATATGTTTTCAGCTGTATGTGTTGCAAAGATTTTCTCCTTGTCTGTGGCTTGCCTGTTTACTTTCTTAACATTAAGTTGAAAAATTGAATGTTTTACTTTTGATGAGCTCCAATTTTTAAGGCTTTATTTTTATTTTTATTTTTTTAAAATTATAGTTGGCATTCATTAATGTTTAGCTTCTGGTGTACAATGCCATGATCAAGTATCCACAGTATCCCTGAGGTGGTCTCCCAAATAGGACACATGTCCATCGGATACCCAACAAAATCTTTACAACATTATTGAATACCTTCCCCAAATTAATTTTCAAAAAACCCTGAGGCCATCTTGTGGTTACCAGCTGCTTCCAAATCCCTTCACCTTTCCCTTTATCCCCAACCCCCCCACACCCATCTAACAACTCTCAGTTTTTTCTTTGTGTCCCCAAAACTGTTTTTGATTAGTTCATTCACATATTCTTTTCTTTAGATTCCATATATAAGTGAGATCATATGGTACTTGTCTTTCTCTTTCTGACTTATTTCGCTTAACATAATGTTCTCTAGATCCATCCATGTTGCTGCAAATGATAAGATTTCTTTCTTCTTTATGGCTGCGTAATACTCCATTGTATAAATGTACCACAGCTTCTTAATCCAGTCATCTACCGATGGGCATTTCGGTTGTTTCCATATCTTGGCTATTGTGTAAAGTGCTGCAATAAACATAGGAGTGCATACAGATTTTTGAATTGGAATTTTGGATTTCTCCGGGTAGATGCCTAGGAGTGGAATTACTGGATCATAGGGTAGTTCCATTTTCAGATTCCTGAGATACCTCCATACTGTTTTCCATAGTGGCTGCACTAATCTGCAATCCCACCAACAGTGCACTAGCGTTCCCTTTTCTCCACATCCGCGCCAGCATTTGTTGTTTGTTGATTTATTGATGATAGTTAAGGCTTTATTTTTGATGAACTCCAATATCTAAGTCTTTTTTTGGTGTAGAAATTATGCCTACATAAAGGTTGTAAAGATTATCTCCAATATATTCTTCCATAAGTTTTACTATTTTAACTTTTGTGTTTAGGTCATTTTAACTTTTATAATGAAAAAAATACAGGACAATATTTTTAGTGAAAATAATGTTACTTTTAACATTAAACATGTAGACGTTACAAACCACTTTCACACTGATCTCTTGATAGTGTCTATAAAAGTTCTGATTTATAAAAAAGTATTTAGGTCCACTGTTCATGAGGAAAGCAACATTTTAAATTATATCTTCAGCATACCTGAAGAGAGATTTTTTTTTCCCCTTATATTATCTCTTCATACAAAAACATCCTTCAGTAAAGAAGTTTCCTTCAGTTAGCAGTGCTGGACACAATCCATCTACTTAACATTAATAGAAATGTTTTCTGAATTCTTCCCATGTGTCCCATAATTTGCTAGTTGCTAGAAACAATACATTATTTCTGGAGGATTTAACCCATGCCAAGGTAAAGTGGGGTCAAACTTAAGCAAAAACATAATTATAATACATGTTACAAAAAAAAGGACCAGAATAAAGAAAAAGGTGGGTGTTACTGGCACCCATAAATGAGTTTATAAACTGGGAGTAGGAGAGGGTTGGGGACCTCCTGGCATGCGTTTCAGGATACAAATAGTGGTTGGTACTGGTGTGCTACATATTCTTGGGCAGATCATTCTATTTGAAAAAGAAAATGGTTTTAGAAGAGAAAATGATTTTGCTTAGCATGTTCTCAGTTTGTTTTTCTCTTCCAGCTTTGGTTGATAGAAAGATTATTATGGGTAATACATCAATCTACTTGTACCCCAATGCTTTTGATATTTTTATATTTCTGAGTCTTACACACAAAAAATGGATCAATTAAAGACTATCTATAAGCAAAGAAGACATCTTCAATGAATACACAGCCTTTGTTTGAAACTCATTTCCCCCTTAGGGTTTCATTTACTCATCTCCTCTTCAATTTTATTTTAGCTTAAGTCTTGGGGTCCAGGTAAGGAATGTTGTTCAAGCCAGTGATTTTGAGTCTGACTGCTGCCATTCCTTATGTGGCTGGTCTTTTTAACAGGTCTGTTTAGGTTGGCAATTATGCTTTTTGCAGTGTGTAGACTCTAGAATCAAATGAGTTACATGCAAGAACAAAACTTTGGAAACTTTCTATTGATTTATGATTTTAGCTTTATTAACTTAAAACTCATTTAGCACTTACTATGTGCCAAGAACTACGTTCAGTGCTGGGAATTAAACTGAATATAACAGACACCACTACTGTCTTATATAGCTAATGATGAAGTGGGAATGGATGACATTGAACATTAATTAAAGGTATGATGAGTAGTGTAAGGGCAAATGTCATGGCATAACATATATAACACAGGAATGAGTAAGTGACATTTCAGCTGAGACTTGAGTAACCAGTAGAGCAGAACAGGAGCATTCCAGGAAGATATACTACATGAAAAACAACTCTGAGGTAGAGAGGAACACAGTATATTTCAAGAACTGAAAATGAGCCAATATGGTTGCAGTAAAGAGCGGGGAGGACACTGGCAGCCAAAGAGCCAAAGAGTCTTTGAGCAGACCTGTCAGTTACAACATCATGGGCCTTTGGGGAAACATCAGAAAACCTTACCTCAAATGGCTTCAATAAAAAACAGGATTTATTTATTTATTTGTCTTATATAATAAGAAGTAACAAGGTAAGACAACTTTGAGGTTGGTTAATTCAGAAACTCATATCGTCATATTATTTCAATTTCTTGAATGACATTCTTAGACCTTCAATAGTTTCTTCACACGTTTGACAGATGCCTGCATCATATTCATACATCACATCCTCACATACTAATATCCAAATCTGTAAATATAATTTTTTTTGCATTTTTTAAAAAGGAAATTACTGTTCTTGTGTGAGTTCCTTATATATTTTGTATATTAGCCCCTTATCGAAGGTGTTGTTTGCAAAAATCTTCTCCCATTCAGTTGGTCACCTCTTTTTGTCAATGGTTTCTTTTGCTGTGCAGAAGCTTTATAGTTTGATATAGTCCCATCATTTATTTTAGCTCTTACTTCCCTTGACTTTGAAGTCAAATTTCTAAAATCCTCTCTGAAGCCAACATCCATAAGTGTAGTATCTATGTTTTCTTCTATGTAGTTTATTGTTTCAAGTCTTATGTTTATGTCTTTGACCCATTTTGAGTTAATTTTGGTACACGGTGGCCAAGACATGGAAACAACCAGTGTCCTTTGATAAATGATTGGAAAAAGAAGATGTGGTACATAGGCACAATGGAATACTATTTGGTAGTAAGAAAAGATGAAACAGTGCCATTTGCGACAACATGGATGGAATTTGAGATTATTATGCTAAGCGAAATAATTCAGACAGAAAAAGTTGAAAACCATATGATTTCACTGATATGTGGGATATAAAACTGAAAACAACAAAGGAACAAGATAAACAAATAAATAAACAAAAACTCATAGACACAGACAACAGTTTAGTGGTTACCAGAGGGTAAGGGGGAGGGGGATGGTAGATGAGAGTAAAAGGGATCGAATATATGGTGATGGAAACAGAACTGACTCTGGGTGGTGAACACAAAGTGTGATATATAGATGTATTACAGAATTGTATGCCTGAAACCTATGTAACTTTTATAACAATTGTCACCCCAATAAACTTTAATTAAAAAAAGAAAAAGAAAGAAAGAAAATTACTCCCATAAACACCCAGGACATTTCCCTTTCATCTCATTGGCCATAATGGACACAGAATCATTAGTTTTCTATACCAGGCACTGGTAAGGGAAATGTGACCATTGTAACTAGAGTCATTTGAGAAATATATGGCGGGGGAGGGAAGGGTAAGTAAATGGAGGCATTGAACATACACAGATCTTTATACTATGTAGTCTCTGAGGTGGGGAGGGGAGAGGTATAGTGATAGAGTAGAATTTATTCTCAAGACCAGTCATATTACTAAATCTTTGGCAATAGTTACAACTGTGGGTGCAATTAGCCTGGTAGGAGGAGAAAATAGCCGTTCAGTATGGGCCTCCAGTAGTGTGTAGTTTAGTGACTTTGAACTTTATCAAAAGGGAGATGGGAACGATTGAGAGGTTTTAAGCACAGAAAAGATATAATGCAATGTTTGTTAAAGTATAATTTTCTCCAACATAAATAAAATGAGATTTTTTTAAAATAATTAAAAGTATAGTTATTTATCCAACATGAGACACAGAGCAACAGATGAAGGAGGAAAAACACTTATGAGGCTATGGTAGTGAGGTACATGAGATAAGACCATGACTTGAACTAATAGGATACAGAAAAATGATTTTCATATAATTAGTAACTAATATCAATAAAAACTAGGAATTGCAATTGGCAGATGAAGGAGAGGGAGAGGCCAATCTTGACACTGAGAATTTTGGTGAGGACAACTGGTTATAGAGAGGTACCATTCACGGAGATGGAAACACAGAAGGGATGCCAGTTTGTGTGGGGGTTGTTGTATATTGAATTTGAGATGTCAACAAGATGTTTAAGTGAAGATAACTGGTGGTAATATAGGAAAGGAGTTCAGGGGAGAAGCTGAACTTTAAATATAATTTTGCTGGTATTCAGTATAAAATTGCAATCAGAAATGGATGGAAGAGATAAGCTAAGAGAGAGCACAGAAGGAGAACAGAGTACTCAATCTGGTCCTGAGAGATGTCAAGCTTCAGGGATCAGGAGAGGAAGGGATTTCTGACAATGGCGACATAAGAATGGCTCTGGGAAGTTGGAGAAAAAACAGTGGAATATTATGTCATGAAAGTAAAGGGTTTTTCCACAAAGAGGGAGCAGACACCAGTATCAAATACCTCTAATAATTTCAGTAAGATGAGGAAAGAAGTATGACCATTGGACTTAGTGATATAAAATGATACACTTAAGAATAGTTTTGGTAGAATGGTGTTACAGTTGAGACTGGAGTGAACTGAATAGTCAATGGATGGTAGGTAAAGGGATTCCCAGAAAGAGAAAGTATCGAACATGATTATAGGTAGCTTTATTCATAGTGAGGAAAAGTTTTCTTTGTCCTTACATTTTTATGCTTGAAACAGTTAATACCCTCAAATGTAGGACATGCAAAAATGAGAAGAAAATGTGGCCTCAACTGTGGATCACAGTAGAAATGTTAAGCTCACAACTTTTCTTCCATAAATTACTTATTTAGGCCATAAAGTCCAAATAGTTGTTTGATAAAACCTAATTGTAAGAAAGACCTGCCACACACTTTGGAGGCAAATCATATTATAGAATGAGGAAAACTAGAAAATTTTACCATTATTATAGTTCTTTAGAAGCTGTAGCCTGCTTGGATTTATAAATTGATATTCTAACCAGATCATTAAGGAGACTCCTTCAATTATCAGAAAGTACATCTGATAGCGCCATACAATAGACTCTGGCATTGGACTAGGTTGCTCAAGTGTGGGCTATGAATGCAAGAGAATAGAGGCGGCAGCATCACCATTAATCAAGGTGCTTTCTAGATGACTGGTTATTGGACACACTATGCATATGCTCCTCATTCAGTTTCTTCTGAGAAAATATATCAGTCACTAGATAGGATGAATTAGCATACTAGAAGTAAAACAAATTGTGCTCTATATTGAGAACTAATTTCAATAAAACTATTTGTGAACTTATGGGTGAATAAAAATTTGATTTTTAAAATAATGCATGTTAGTTAGGAAAGTATTATGTTTTCCTATTCTTTCTTATTCTTTATAAATGGATAAGCATATAGGATAAGGTCTTGATTAATGAAAGCCTCTTTAAATGGAATCTAATGGAATATATTAGTTGTATTGACCTTGATTATGGACCTAACAAATCAATTCTAAATATTCCAATGACTTCAATTGAATAATAGTCTATCACTTACTTACCTCTGTTCTCTTCTTTACACCTGACTAGCCAGATTGATGAATGGTATACTCTGCAGTCTACAAAATAACCTAATTATCCAGACCTATAAAAAAATCTCGTAATTCTCACATTTTAAAATATTATCTGGGAGGATTACCCTACATGTTCATCTTAAATAAGTCCCATCCTTGATCTTCTTTTTAAAGGGTACTTATTGAATTTAAAACTTTTTTTTACTTATTATTGGTGGTAATTTCTATGCTTTGAACATTTGTATATGTGTCCAGGAATGTATTCTACGTTGTCCATCAAGTAAAAATAGTAATGCATTTATAAAGTGTTCCGGTCAGAATTTACCCCAATATTAAATTCAGGATGTAGTCAGCAGTTCCATCTTTGATGGATTGTGTTGTCAAGTCTTTCAATGAATTGGCAATTTCTACTTGTAAGCAGTTTTCTAGGAAAGAAGACAGTATGAATAAAGCCTTAAATGAGTATGAATAAAGCCTTAAATAAATATCTAATCATCAAATTATCTTGTATTTACTGCCATGAGTTAATTATAATAAAGCCACACAATGTAAAATACAGATCTCAGCTGGAATCAATCTTAACATAATTGGCAAGGTCATTTAAGAGATTTCATGTTTATATTTATCATTTTTCATAGAATATTCTTAAATGTCCTAAAGACAGTACTTAGCAATGATACCCAAGCTTTCTTTAAGAAAGAAATACAAAAAATCTTGTTTTATGCTTATGTTAATATATTCAGCTAGTCAGCCATTGAATATTTATTAAGTAGCTCTTTCATGGTAGTCATTGTGCCAGGTGTCCTATTATCTTTGCTTCTATAATATAAACTCCTGGTTTTCAGTCTACCTCTTTGTTTTATCTTATTTCACTTTGCCTTTCAGGTAGCTCTTCGGGCCTCCCCATGTGTTGATTTTCCTTAGAAATATGTCTGGAGCCCTCTCCTTAATTCTCCAGGGGTGATGATATCTTCTTTGTGGTGAAGAGGTAACGCAACACAGTAGATAAGCCTTGAGTTTTAGACTGATGTACAGTTGGAAAATAAGGCTATGACTAGGAATTTGGACTTTATGGGCCACAGAAGGATCTTTAGTACAGAAATATGAGGAAAATACTAGAGTAAATGGAGCGGTGCTGGTGTGAGAATGCCTGGGCCTAACCACAAATGTCGTCCTGTCCTGGACAATGCTTACGCTGTTCTACCGGAAAGGTAATATCCAGTCTTCAGAAGGGAATTAGTCAAGGGCAAAAAAATAAGTAACCTCAAATTTTAACCTAGCTAAATCAGAAATGAGCTTTTCCTGGCCTCACATTAAATCAGTGTCAATGATGGACGCTTTGGGGTTAATCAGCTCCAGACTTCATTATCTAGGAAAGGACTGATCTTGTTGTGAAAGCATAATGTAAGGGAGGTGTCATGTAAGGTGTCATGTGGTGTCTCTGGTCCCTCTCCCCACATAAAAACACAGGATATGTTAAAGCCAAAAAGGAACACCCACGGAGCCATAGATAGGGGAATCATACCTCTATAATCTCGCTGGCGGCTGGGTTGGAGACACAGGAAACAGGATCCACATGATCTGCAATCTACCGTCTGCTTCCCTGCCAACCAACCAACTCCACTTGCTAGCTACAATCTGCCGTGCTAACTACAATCCACGCTTGCTAGCTCAGCCACCATCCGCTTGCTAGCCCCCATTTTCTGCTAGCATAGCCATGGCAGTTATATTAGTGGCCAGTGGCTCACTGGTTACAGCTGATGGCCAACTAGCCACAGCTGATAGCCATCCAATCACAGTTGATGGCCATTTACTACCAGAGTGAGCACCTTTCCACGTGAGGGCGAGAGCCTAGAAACTGCATTCCTGGCTCTGTCCCCACAGGGGGTACAAAGCTAGGTTTCAGAGGAGGGTGAATAAGCTCATTGATGCACAGTGATTGTCTCTGTGGCTATCTTGTGAATAAACTATACTTTGCCCCTTCCCAAGGTTAGCTTTTGACCAATGGTAGACTCAAAATCATTCAGACTCAAAAGACTTCTCAAAATCATTGCACAACTTTATCTCAGTAGCAGTGGAGATTTATTGGGCAGCTGTTGTTATTGTTTGCTTTCCATATCCTTTTTTTGTAACAGCACTTTTGATTTCTTTGGAGAACTATTTCCACTTACTTCAAATGTCATGGTGGAATTAATTTCAAGGGGCCGCACCTCTTGGCCAAGAGGTGGACATGAGTCCAAAGCTCAGCCAGTCAGACTCTTCCTGAAAGTTGGATAGTTAGTAAACTGAGACAAGGAGAAGAAATGGTTGAATATGACTTATTCCAATCATGGGGTCTTAAAAAGACTCTCCATGTTTCAGCTACCTGTATTGCCAGACTACCTTGATCCCTGAACTTCCCAAGGTTTGGTTTTAGAGGTTTTCGTTCAGTTCTGTGAGTTATTTCATCCACATACTTCCATAAAATTATCAAGGTTATAGGTTACCAAGAATTGTTTTTCATTGGTGGATATCAAATGTCACTAATTCATTTTTGTTAGGTTGTTCAAAACCTTTAAAAAAAACAAAGCAAAGCAGTACATCTCAAATTTTGCTTTGAACAAGGCATCAAACTATTTCTGTTTTCAAAAGAATACTTCTTTCTTAGAAGGGTTATATGGATTTGCACATGAGGACACAGTGGACCATTGAGTGACAAAGGCTCAGAGAGGTTTCTAGCTTGAAAAGCAAAGCAGTAGGTTCAGGTACTCACAAGTGAGTGCGCCTGCTGTATCTCCAGGTGCATTGTTGGAGTTAAAATCCTCATTTCCCCATTAGTAGCAGTATAACCTTTCATTATCTCCTTAGTTTCTAAATTCCTCCACTTCTTCGACTGTTAAATGAGGAGAAGATAATTTATGTGATGTGCCTAGAACAGTGCCTAGCACATAGTAAAATCTCAATAAATATATGTTAGCTCCATGCTCAAGCTATCCAATTTTATGCCCAAATTCAATGTTGAGCTTCTTGCAAGCAAGACCTTATTTCAGTCATCTTTATATCCTACTTCTGGGTCTACTTGGTGCTCATCCCCTTCCCCTTAACCTCCCCCTCCCCGAGTGGCTACACTGATGAAACAAACATCTGGGGAATGTTTTTATATGTGTGTTGTATTAGTATTCATACAGAAACATGGAATCAACTATAAGTTTATTGAGAATTTAATTTTAAGAGTCCAAACCTGCCATCCTTCTCCTACAAGGTACCCTGGCTTTAAATTGTTATAAACGTATGTAATAATTTTTTATTGTTTATGTGGGGACAGAGCCAGGAGTGCAGTTTCCTGGCTCTCAGCCTCACGTGGAAAGGTACTGGCTCAGGTAATAAATGGCCATCAGCTGTGGCTAGTTGGCCATCAGCTGTGGCTAGTTGGCCATCAGTTGTAACCAGTGAGCCATTGGCCACTAGTATAACAGTTGTGGCTACGCTAGCAGAAAAATGGGGACTAGCAAGAAGATGGTGGTTGAGCTAGCAAGAGCGGATTGCAGTTAGCATGGCAGATTGGAGCTAGCAAGTAAGGTTGGTTGGCAGAGATAAGTGTACGGAAGGTTGCATATCGTGTGGATCCTGTTTCCTGTGTCTCCAACCCAGCCACCAACAAGAATTTAGTGATATGACTCCCCTATCTATGGCTCTATGGGTGCTCCTTTTTGGCCTCACCATATCCTGTGTTCTTATGTGGGGAGTGGGACCAGAGAACCTGCCTGACATCCTGGCATGACAGTTTATTTCCTTCCCAATTTGTGTCAGACTACCTCTCTTAAACAAATTAAAACTCCACCAATTGTTCTCAACCTTGGGTGCATATTAGAAGCACCTGGAGAGCTTTCAAAAACACCACAGAATCAAACTCCCTGGGGAAGGAAACTGGCTATTAGCTAAGACACCAGTAGGTCTGAAAAGTACAGTCTAAAACTATAATTGTACATAGTTTTAGAATTGAGGAATTTTGAACCTTGGCTGAGTGGTCTGACTATGGTTTGCTTGAAACATTAAAAAACAGGATAATAGAGCTCATGAAAAAGGCTGTCTACTTCTTCCATTTCTCCCCACTGTTCCTTTTGTCATTGTATTATAAGAAACTATATTGTTTCATTGAGAGCAGATGGAATTGGTGGAGGCTAAAGAATATGTACAAAGGCCAGGATTTGTACATTTTCTGATTCCATTTTATAGACTGTATAGTTTGTAAAAGTACAGGTTAAATTCTGTAACCCAAATGATTTCTGTTTATATTACCTCAAGACCCTTGGGGGCATGACTTTTGGTTGGTAACAGAAAGATGATGTGTGTGTATGTGTGTGTATGTATACATGTGTACACATACATATAGAAACATATATATAATATATATAAACACACATATAATATATATTACATATGTTTACAATATATATTATTATATACCTTCATATATAATAATATATTTTATATATATATATAATTTGTGTCTCTTGTGATTATTTTTCTTCTCTGATACATGTATTAATTTCAAAGCCCTAACCACTTAACAACTTTTCAGACATTTGAAGACAGCTATCATCTCACCTCCAATTTTTCTCTTCTCGAAGATAAACACAGGGAGTTCCATACATGTCATGGTTTCATGAACCTTCCGGGTGACCACTACCTATCCTGTTTAATTACAGTCACTGACGTTGACCAGACATGTACTATATGTCAGGCACTGTTCTAAGTGCTGATTACGTGCTAAGTCATTTTATTATCACAGCAACCTTCTGAGAGAGTAGCTACGTTTTGCACAGATGTGGAAACTGAAGCACAGATATTTTAAGACATGTTCAGAAATCTGCCCTACGTCACAATTACAATGCTGGCAATTCTGCTTCTGCAATCTCAGTCACTACACTATAACAACTTATAGTCTGTGCAGCAATATGTAATTGAATTTGTAAAAATACGACTAAGCTACTATCCACTGTGTAAGTGGGGAAAGGGAAAATTTCCTATAACTTTTCCATATTTGATCTGCTACATAAAGCAAGAATTTGTATAGATCTTTTCCCCCCTCTTAACAATTCATGTAACCTTCGGCTACTGCTATGTATCTTGAATATAATGCCTGGGGCTGTGAATTAAATACAAAATCTACAAAACTGTATTTGTTTTACATGATACGATGTTTTACATATACAAATTTTAGTCCTCTAGCAAATGGTTAAAACTACTGACATAGTACAAACTCCATTTTGAGCTCGCTTGCATGTGTGTGCCATCTTTGAGAGGCAATGCTTCAAGAAGTGACATCTAATGTAAGAGTCCCCAGTATTCATCATACCTGCAGGTTAATCTTTTCTTTAATGCCTTAGGTACTCATAGGCAATGAGGCGGGATAAATATATCAATTCAAGCACATCTGAAGTAACAGGCAAGAGAAAATCTGTGCTCAGTGGTGCAATGTGTCAGGAGAGAAGCTTAAGCCTACCCAGAATGTACACCACTGAACTTGGGCACCTGGCCAATATTTAACACCACCAGAGAAGTGCAATTTTATTTTAATCATTGATTTTAATCTGAAAGCCACGAACAGCATTTCCACCAGCTTCTACTTTCCCATGAGTTAAAACAGTGTGCTACACAACTCTCAATACAGGGAGTTTTAATTTGCATATTAGTAGAGCAGCAAAGTATAGTATTTATTCCTTTCATTTTTGTAAGGTGGAAGAGAGAGATAATCGTGGAAGCAAGGACTGAACATTTCTAAGCCTTTCAGTTCTAAAACATACCAGCCTAACAGAGAACATTTGAATCATGATGTCAAAATACAGCAAAACAATGTAGTATTTTGGACTCAGCTGCTTAGAGGAACAGACAAATTATAGAGGGTCCTTTTTCATTTTTATATTTTTAAAATGATATTTGAGTCTATCCTACCCTCTGAAGATTGGAACACATAGATTTTCTACACATTCAACTGAAATAATTAACAAAGGCAGCATCTTAAGTAAAAACAGAGACTGAAACCACCAATTCTATTTTGACGAGACTAATCTATCAAGTATGTCCACAACCCTTTGAGGGTTTTTTTTCGCCAATGAATTGTCTAGATTGAGAGTTATTTGTAATTTGTGCACATGCAGCCATAATTAAAGGTACAAAGAGCAAGTCCATCACAACTTATAAAATCTTCAAGAGAATGAGGTCAAATAAAAATATGTTAATATTTTCTCTTGATTCCATCACGTTTTGCCTAATTTCCTTTTCTCCTTACTCTGATATTTCATTACATGTCCCACACTTGGTTCAGATCTTTCATCCAAAGTCATCTTGACTTTCCTGCTCCACTTTCTTCAGTTCTGATAGAACTTTCTTCTTCATAAATCTTAGCCAAGCAATGCCATCTCTCCATTGATCTTTTATGAATTATATTTTACTATAGCTTAAGGATATATGTGATCTTTATTTTTAACAACCATACTTCCACTTTTCAAAATAATTACTTTCTTATATGTTTTAATCTCATGACATCTAAGTCATTTAGATTTTTGTTTTAAAATGTTTCTGACCAGTAGATACTAAAAATCATGGACTCGTAGATCTGATATGAGCCAACGATGTCAGTAGTCAAGTCTTCTCTCTAGTGTTTGAATCTTCTCTGCAGCATGTGGTATGATGAAAAAAAATTTGGTGAATATTTAAATTTAAAAAATGTATTACAGTAAAAAATACATTGCCATAAATCCCTCCTCAAAATACTCCCCCTCACTTTAAACACGCGTATCCCATCGTTCTTGCCACTTTCTGAAGCAGTTCTGAAAGTCCTCTTTTGTGAGTGTCTTTAGTTACGCTGTTGTAACTGCTTCAATGACCTGAATCATTTTGACTTTGGAGAAGAGCCAGCAGTAGCATGGTACCTCAGCTCCTGTGAATAAAGTGGATGAGGGCACACTGTAATGTTTTTATGTGACAGAAATTGCTGTATACCAGAAGTGATGTGTGACACAGAGCCTTTCTATTGTGATCACAATATACGATGAATACTGCTGCCGAGTGCCATCCAACAGGGATCTTCAGTATGGGATGTGGTGTGTGGAACCTTAGTAACAGTGTGTGACAAGTTTCAACTTGTTCAGTGCAGTCAGTTGGGTGTGAGCTACAGTTGAGAGAAGGTGTGTTTTAAATTGTGCCGTAAATCATCCTCCATCATGATAATGCTCCTTGTCACACATCGCTTCTGGAATGGCAGTTTCTGTCAAATAAAAACTTTATGGTGTATCTTCATCCATTTGATTCACCAGATCTGGCACTGTGCGACTTGTGGCTCTTCCCCAAAGTCAAAATGATTCAAGACATCGAAATGATTCAAGACAGCACAACTAAAGAAACTCACAAAAGAGGACTTCCAGAACTGCTTCAGAAAGTGGCAAGAATGATGGGATAAGTGTGTTTGAAGTGAGGGCGAGTATTTTGAGGGGGATTAATGGCAATGTGTCTTTTACTGTACAAAATTCTGTTTTATTGAAACATTCACTGTATTGTTTGAGCACACCTCATATTCCAGACAAGTGTTTATCCAGTTTTGCCTGGAACCCTCAGGGTGGGGAGCTTACCATCTCACAAAAGTAGTCTAGGTGATATTACTAAGTATCTTGCATTATATTACATATGCCTTTAAATAATTTATGTCAGTGGGTCCTAATTTACTTCTAGGATACATAAATATAAAACGGCATCCAAGTTACAACTTTTCAGATATTTGAAAATACCTCCTAACTTTTTCCGTCTCTAGGACAGATGTGGCAGTTTCCGTACGTGACATGGTTTCATGAATGTTTAAAATAATTACTATCCTAGTTAATTTCTTCATGTATTCCAATTTTTTCATATGTGTCCAAGACACGGAAATGTGCCCTTCAGATCCCTCTTCAATCTTCTGTCCCCATGAGGGGAGTGAGGTCACAGAAAGCCTCCAGCTGTTAGTTCCTTCAGGATCAGAGTTAGCTGCAGAGCAAAGGCTTAAATTAACCAAAGCCAGGTACTTCCCAAAGTAGCCCACTTCCTTTGTCTGAGGAAGGCAGTGGTGCAAAAGCCCAGCTATTTCTGTCCAAAGGGGGATGACTGATGGCCAATACTAGCTCCGTTAACCTCCCATTGGCTTAGCCAAAACCTTGTTTCACTTCTCCTCTGCCCAGTACTGCTTCTTCCCCTTTTAAACCTGCCTTTTCACATATGTTGATCCTTAAACATCTTGTGCTTCAAACTTGGTCTGTTTGCTTCCAGAGAACATAATTTATTGTCTTAAATTATCTTGCTCTTTCCCCAGACTAGTTGAGAATATATTTTGAACCAAGTGCTAAACCTCTATTTATTTATATTAAATGTGATTTTTAAAATATTGAACCATAAAACATGGAATCCCAGTTTGTCAGAATTATTTTGGATATACTTTACCCCCTATGTATTGCTTCACCCAGGTTATGTCATCTTAACATATGATTACCACCGTTTCCCAGAGTTTTTGATAAAATATTAACTAAGTCATTCTTAAAGAGTCCTATGAATCAGTCTAGATTAATGCACATCAGTAAATTAGTGTTTATTGGTTATGATTACTTATTCAGCTAAGTATCTGCTGTGTTCTATTTTCATATAGCAAGAGTAACATTTAAAAAGTTATCATCTCTTAAGTAATTTTAAATTACAGTATAAAATATATACAGAAAGGTGCACAAAACTCAAAACTAACATTAATGTATGGGCACACTCATTTGTCTACCATGCCAATCATGAAACAGAATATCACCAACAGCTCAGAAGCTCTTCAAGCCACTAACTCTACCCTCTTTCCTAAAGGTAATTGTTTTCCAAGCTTCACATCATAGAAGAGTCTTGATTTTATTTTAGTACTTTTATATAAATTGAATGTTATAGTCGATATTCCTTTGTGTGTCTGGTATCATTCATTGAATGTTACGTTTGTGAGATTAATAAATATAATTGTGTATAGAGTACAACGTTGATTTTTGTTGCTCTATAGTATCCCATTTTGTGAATCTATCCAATTTTTCCCTTCGTTCTATGGACAGTTTTCTAGTCTTTTTATTATTTCAAAAATGTTGCCTTAAATATTTTTATATTTTAGGTGTACTTAGTATGGGTTTGTGTTGGCTGTAAATATAAGAATGCAATTGATGGGTCATGGACATATCCATGTTTGGCTTTGATAGATATCACCACTTTTTTAAATAAATATCAATTTGCACTTCTACTGACAGGGTATGAGAGTTCTAGTTGTTCCATGCCCTTACCAACTCTGTTTCCTGTCAGTATTTTTTATTTTAGCCATTCTGATGGCAAGAAGGTAGTTGCATATCATAATCCATTTTATTTACCTTTCATTGACAATTAATACAATAGAGCATTTGGATATTGACTATTTGAATTTCCTCTTCTGAGAAGTTTTTGTAAATGTATTGTATCATATTTTTGTCTGTTAACCCCTATTATTATTTTGTGTCTTTTTCCCATTGATTACCAGCAAATTTTATATGGCTTGGAAACAAATAGTTTTTGGTTATATGTTTTAAAAATATATTCTTCCACTCTGTGGCCTGCTTTGTAACTTTCTTTTTCTTTTTTTTCTTTAAAGTTTATTGGGGTGCCAATTGTTAGTAAACTTACATAGATTTCAGGTGTACAATTCTGTATTACATTATCTATATCTCATATTGTGTGTTCACCACCCAGAGTCAGTTCTCTTTCCATCACCATATATTAGGCCCCATTTACCCTCTTTTAGAGCCCTGCTCCCTTCTCTCCCCTTACCTTCTGGTAACCCCTAAACTATTGTCTATGAGTTTTTGTTCTTTCAGTTGTTTGTGTTGTTCTTTTGTTGTTTTCGGTTTTTATACCACATATCAGTGAAATCATATGGTTCTCTACTTTTTCTGTCTGACTTATTTTGCTTAGCATTATAATCTCAAGATTTATCCATGTTGTCACAAATGGTCCTATTTCTTCTTTTCTTACTGCTGAATAGTATTCCATTGTGTATATATACCACAACTTCTTTATCCATTCATCTATCGAAGGACATTTTGGTTGTTTCCATGTCTTGGCCACCGTAAATAAAGCTGCAATGAACATTGGAGCACACGTGTCTTTATGGATAAATGTTTTCAGATTTTGGGGGTAGATACCCAGGAGAGGGATTACTGGGTCATATGGTAATTCTATTCGTAATTTTTTGAGGAACCTCCCCACTGCCTTCCATAACGGCTGCACCAGTCTGCATTCCCACCACCAGTGTATGAGGGTTCCTTTTTCTCCACAGCCTCTCCAACATTTGTTACTATTTGTCTTGTTGATGATAGCCATTCTAATTGGGGTGAGGTGATATCTCATTGTGGTTTTTATTTGCATTTCTCTGATGATTAGTGATGTTGAGCATTTTTTCATATGTCTACTTGCCATTTGTATGTCCTCTTTGGAGGAATGTCTCTTCGGGTTGTAACTTTCTTAATGTCTAAAAATACAGAGAATTAAAAAATATTTATGTAGTCCAATTACCGACATTTTCCTTTATAGGTAGTATAAACTAACTATATAGTTAGTATATGTCCTGATATCTTACCCTGTTCCTACATCTTGAAGATATATATTATTTTCTGGAAACTTTATTGTTTTACCTCTCACATTTAGAAGTGCAATACCCCGAATTT
Organism: Rhinolophus hipposideros; assembly: GCF_964194185.1. Lineage (NCBI taxonomy): Eukaryota > Metazoa > Chordata > Mammalia > Chiroptera > Rhinolophidae > Rhinolophus > Rhinolophus hipposideros. The sequence goes on along the minus strand of NC_138051.1, from coordinate 7,934,925 downwards.
GACTTTGGTATATGGCTTAAGAAAAGGGATCCTTGTTCTTTTTATTATATAGATGTGAAATTTATTAAAAAGTTAGTTTGTTCCCCATTAATTTGCAGTGTCAACTTTTATTTCTAGTTCGCTGAGAATTTTCTTTTTCTTAATGATATAGCTGTTGAATTTATCCAATGCTTTTTCTGTTTTTAATGGGATGATCATGTAGTTTTACTTTTATTTTGTTAATGTGAATTCCATTGATTGATTTTTAATGCCCAGCCTACTTTGAATTACTGGGATTTATTCAGTTTGTTTAATTATAATATAGTCCTCTTTATATATCACTAGATTCAATTTTTTTTTTCACTTTATGTATAGATCCATGAGAGATTCTCATCTGTAATTTTTATTTTATTGTTTCCTTACACGGTTTTTGTCAGGCTTTGGTATAAGAATTATGCTGGCTTCATAATATGACTTGGGAAGCATTACCACCTGCCTGTTCTCTGAGAGTTCATATACAATTGATTTATTTCTATTTTAGTATGTAAGGGAAAACTCAACACTAAAGCTGTCTGGGCCAGAAGTTTTCTTTGCAGGAAATATTTTAGTTACAAACTCAATTAGTATAACAAATGGAGAGTGATTGACATTTTTCTATTTCTTTTGGTGACAGTTTTTGGTAAGTTGTGTTTTCAAGGAATTTTTCCACTTTAACTTTTCAAGTATGTCGGCATATAATTTTTGTAGTATCATCTTTTTAATTTTATGTCTCTAAGACTCATACAGGCAATTACTTTTCATTTTCGATTTTGATAATTTTAATTTTTGTCTTTTTTTCTGAACATCTTTTGCTAAAGTTTATCAATTTGGTTAACCTTTTTCAAAAAGCCAACTTTTAGATTTGTTGGTCTTCCATTATTTTATGGGTTTTTTTCCTATTTAATTGACTTCTGTTCTTATCTTTATGACTTCCATCTTTACACCTTTTTAGGGTTAAATTTACTGTGTTTTTTTTTTTTCTACAAGCTATAAAATCTAGCAGCTAGAATTTTGCTTCTTGAGGTAGAAATTTATATTATTGCTTTTCAAAATTTACTCTTTTCTAATATACACACTTAAAGCTTTATTTCACTTTAAGATGGGTATAGTTACATTTTACAATTATGGAATGCTTAATTTAAATTTATGTAGTTTAAAATATTTTTATTTCCATTTTGATATCTTCTCTAAAACATGGATTATTTAGAACCACGTTGCTTAAATTCCAAACATTTTGATATTTTATCTTTCTCTTTGTTGTTGATTTCTATTTTAACTCCTCTATGGTCAGAGAATATTATCTAAATGTTTCAAGTCTTCGAGATTTATTAAGGAATACTTTGTGTCCCAGCATATGGTCTATTTTAGTGAATGATCCATGGATACTTGAAAGAAATATATTTTTGCAGTTATTGGGGATATATATAAGTCAGTTTGGTGAATAGTATTGATAAAATATTCTTATCCTTATTGATTTTATGTCTTCTAACTTTATGTCTACTGATGTTTGTTACTGAGAGAGGAGTAGTAAAATCTCTAACTATGATTGGGAATTTATTTATTTATCTTTGAACCTGTCAAATTTTGCTTCATATATTTTGAAGCTATTGTTTGCTTACAAACTTAGAATTATTGTCTTCTTGATAAGTGACCTTTTATTATTAGAAATCTCTCTTTTTATTGACGCATCTTATCTTTAAACATACTTTGCCTGATATTAATGTAGCTTCATTAATTTTTGATAGTATTTATATGATATCTTTTATTAATTTTATGCCTTTTTATTAAATGTATCTCTTGTATAGGCACATACATGGGTTTTATTATCTAATACAATCTATAATATTTTTATTTTAATTGTAGGCTTTAGTCTACTTACATCAAATTTAATTATTAGTATTTTGTGGTTGAAGTCTATTGTCTGTGTATTTGTTTTTCTTTTGTTCCATCTGTTTTTCACTCCAACATTGCTGTTTTGTTTTTTATTCTTCCTGGGTATAAAATTCTATGTTGGTAACAATTTGCATCTTGTCATAAAGAGAACTATCATCTGTTTTCTTGTTCCTTTGTACGTAATGGATCTTATATCTTTAGGTACATGTACGATTTTTTCCTTGTCTTTTATTTTTACACTTTTATTCTTATGTGTTTTTTGTTTGTTTGCTTGTTTATGCCTTCCTACACTTGCTGAGTTTTTTGAATTTACTGTTTGTTTCTTTTAAATCATATTTCGAAAATTATTGACCATTATCACTTAAAATATTTCTACTTCATTTTTTCTACTCCATCCTTTCTGACATTCCTCTTTTATGTATGTAAGTTCATTTGAATATATTTAAATGATCTCTTATATGTGTTCTCTTATTTTTATTTATTTATTACCTGACTCAGTATTTATTGATCTCATTTTCTATTATGTTTGATCTGCTATTAATCCATCTAATGAGTTTTTAATTTCATACTACTTATTTTTAAGTTTTATAACTTCCATTTTATAATATTTATTTTATATATTCTAATTACCTGTGAATATTCTCTATTTTTATTTATTTTTTCTACTTTATTCCACGTTCTTTAAAGTATTGTTAATAGTTTTCTTTCAAGTCCCTGTCCATTAGTTCCAGTATGTGGACAATCCTTAGGTTTTCTTTTACTATGTATTTTTTCTTCTTGATTGTCTATCATATTTCATGAATCTTCTCGTGTCTCATAGATTTGATAGTATGCTATTATACAAAATACCAATATAAATAGAATTTGATGCTATTTATTCCTAGAAAATGTTCTCTTTTACACAGGTATTGTGAAAGGCTGATACTTTAATCAGATATTAAACCAGCCTGGGATTGGGTTGCAACTCCAGTTAGTTTCAGCCCATGCCTGAAGTCTCATAGGAGGGACCAAATGTGTGTTAATTGTTAACTCTTCTTTATATGGAGGCATGGTTTCTTAAGCATTGTGTAAGACTGTGGAAATATACACTGCCCTGAGGTGCAAGAGTTTCTGCTTTTGATTGAATCTGGCCATTCTCTTCTACGTTGCTGAAAGTTTGGCCTATTTGCTATTTTGAGGTTAACTCTTTAGCCTCGTATTTCTCAGATATTTACAATATGGAAAATGTGTTGAGAGAGAGAGAACTTCATGCATTTCTTGTAGGGTACTTTCCTTAACATGACTTTGTCCCTTTGTAGAAAATCTCATTCTGTGTTTCTGGAACATATCTCTAGTCTCTCATGCCACTCTGGCACTCAACAAATATCCTGTAGGGAAAGTGATCAAACAACTGAAGGTAGTCTCTAGATTCTAATCCATTAAGAAGTTTACTTAGTCCATAAATTCTGTTGCTTTCTGTTTCTCCTAGCAGAGTCTTGTTGACTACGTCAAGTCTGATAATCAACCTTTCCCCAGGTTTGGCAAATGTTTTCAAGAAAGAAACTGGCTGGTGATATCAGCTTGCCTAGGAAGAGCTCTTCCCTCTCTGGGATTAAATTTTATTCAGTTATCTTGACTTATACAAATTTCTTGTCTTTAAAGCTTATTTTTAACTTACCTTTTCCACCACCCTCTCCCCTACTGGTTACAGTGAAAACAAAGATTTCTTGCTTCCTTTTGCAAACATAGGTGTCACCAGTCACAGTGGTTCAGAAAAACCACAGCCCATCATTATAAGGGTCTGTCACAGTACAACTTTTCACTTGGGGAACAAAATGTAATGTGCTGTTTTGGAGGTAGAGAGAAGACAAAGGAGTTTTATCTTACATCTTTGAAGGATTTTTCTTTGGATATAGTTGTACATTTCTATGTTAGTAGGTTTTTTCCCCCCAGCACTTTGAAAATGTTGTTCATTCATTTTTTTTCTACCATTGTATGAGCTAAAGCCAACTGAGTGTCACATTGCTCCTCTGAAAGCAATGTATCTTTTTCCATTGGCTCCCTTTAAAATGTCCTCTTTGCTTTTGTTTCTCAACATTTTAGTAGAATGTGCTTAAATATAGTTTTCTTTCTACTTACGCTATCTGGGTTTCCTGAGTTGCTCGCATTTGTAAGTAGGTGGTTATTTAGGGAATCCCGAGACCACTGTCATATATGGTTCTTTGCCAGTAGTCACAGGATTCAACATATGGCTGGACTGATGAATAAGATTTATTATAGTGACACAGTAAGAATGAATAGCTGAATCAGTAAGGGGAAAATTCACATAAGACAGAATTTGAAGAAACGCAGGCACCTGTTTCCTGTGCTCTGCTCTTCTCTCTCTCATCCCAGGAAGGGTCACACAGAGCATGCGCCTTTTTCCAGCAGTGAAAATGCAGCAGTATGTGGGCAATTTTTCTGTCCAGAGAAGCCTAACTGAGATTCAGATTTTGAGGTTTTTACTGAGGGCTGGGAACACAGTCACTCTTGGATCACCAAAATCGCAGACTTTCAGAAGGAAAGCAGGTGTTCACCATAAATCATCTTGTTTGTACATCCTAAACAGGCTGGCATGGCAGGAACAAATTTAGAGAACATTTCAAAAGCCAAATTCCCAGACACCAGCCTGGGCCAGGCCTGCAAGCCAGCCCTGTGAAAGATCATTTCTGTTGAATTAACCCTTTCCTACACAATGCTTTTTGCCTGAGTTAGAAAATTCTCAGCCGTCAAAACTTAAATATATTTTCCTCCATTCTCTCTCAGTTCTCCTTCTGATACTCCAGTTCCATCTAGTTAGAACACTTTGCTGTATTTCGTATGGCTCTTATGTTCTTTTCTCTGTTTTTCCTTTTATGTCTCCATGCTTCATTCACATGTTTTATTCCTGACCCATCTTCCATTTGTTCTTATTTCAAATGTGTCAAATTCTGCTATTGCTAAGAGCATCTATTGGATTTTTAATTTTAGTTATTCTTATTTTAAATTCTACAATTTTCATTTCTTACGTTATAAATTATTAGTTTTTGGCTATCCTTAGGTTATATAGTTTTTCAATATATTAATCACAGGTATTTTAAATTCATGTCTGATAACTCCAATAGTTAGATTTTGTTGTTGTTGGACTGTTTCTATTGTTCTCTTGGTTTACAGTCATGTGATCTTTACTCCTCTTATGATGGCAAGTTTTGATTGAATACTGAACATTGTATATTAAAAATTAGAGGTGGTTTGAGGCTCTAAATAATGTCATCTTCCTTCAGAAAAGTTTTCCTTCTGTTTCTGAAAGGCTGTTGGTTAGGGCAAGGTCACTTTAATCCAATCACAAAATACAATTATATATATATATATATATATATATATATATATATATATATATATATATACACATTGTTTTCCGAAGGCTTTAGAGGAGTGTGGTAAGCAGAATATTGGGACCTCAAATGTGTCCACACCCTAATCCCTGGAATTGTGATTACATTACATTATGTGGCAAAGGGTAATTTAAATTGCAGGTGGAATTAAAGTGGCTAATTAGCTGACCTTGAAATAAAGTTTATTCTGGATTAGTTTGGTGGGCCCAATGGTCCATAAAAATGGAATCAGGAGGCAGAAGAGTCAGTGTCTGATGCAGCACGAGAAAGAAAACCAGCTGTTGTTGGCTTTGAAGATAGAAGAGGTCCACAAGCCAAGAAATGTGAGAGAAGCAATATATTGCTTTATATTTTCCAAAACTAAAGTCCCTCAAGTTACTATGCTAAAGAGAAAACACTGAAGCCAAGGCTCTGTCAATTGGCTAAGTCAATTAAGCTCATTTTTAATCTGTTCATATTAGCTGTGTATAAAACTTTATGCAACTATTTATTCTTTACACTAAAGAAAGTGGGAAAAGTCAAAAAAACAGAGCCTTCCTTCCCTAGAGCCTTCAGATGGAATGCAGCACTTTGGTACCTTGTAAAACCTATTTCAGACTTCTGGCCTCCAGGAATTTAAGATAATTGTGAAAATCAAGTTTCTTTATGTCTCAACTTAATTAATCCATGGGACTCAGATACAGTGGTACCTCGGTTTTCAAACGTCTCCATTGACGAACATTTCAGTTTACGAACACCGTAAATTTCATGGATCTATGGTATCATTAGATAGTAAAATTCGTGCTAAATTTGCAGTTTTAGGGGTTGATTTTAAAGGTCTAGACTGGATTAATCCATTTTGCATTATTTTCTATGAAGAAACAGTGCCTCGGTTTTCGAACGTTTCAGAACTTGAACAGTCTTCCGGAACGGATTATGTTCGAAAACCAAGGTACTGTATTTGATCGCACACCAGTCCAGATGTCATTGTGAAGTTATTTCGTAGATGAGATTGACACTTAAATCAGTAGACTTTGAGTAAAGGCTGTTACCCTACATAATGTGGATGGGTCTCATCCAATCAGTTGAAGGCCTGATTTCCACTGAGGGAAAGGGAATTCTACCAGCAGACTGCCTTAGCGTTTAAGCTGCAACATAACTCTTCTTTAGGTTGCCTACCTGTCCTATGGATTTTCGATTTACCAGCCAGCACAATAGCACAACCAAATTCCCTAAAATAAATCTTTCTCTGTCTCTCTTTTTCTCTATATATACACATGCATACACATATACAGTTTATTGTTTCTCTAGAGGACACTGATTAATACAAAAATAAATTTGTGTTGTTTTTAAGCCACCAAGTTAATGGTAGTTTGATACAGCAACAATAAGAAACTAAGAATAATCCATTTCTTTGCCTTTTTTACCCTTTTATTAAGATAATCTCTTAATTTTAAAGTCAACTGATTAGCAACCTTAATTCCATCTATAATCTTAATTCCTTTTACTTTTTAATATAACATATTCATTGATCCTGAGCATTAAGATGTGAATATCTTTGGGGGCGGGGTGCATTATTCGGCTTACTACCCAACTATAATATCAAAATATAAAACCACTAACTTTGGTATTTAAAGGAAACCAATTTGTGTTGATATTGATAAATTTACTTGGTCCATAGAATTATTGTCCTTAAGCTATTCTTGATTTTTAGGCATTGAGCATTTCCTGGATAGATGGCTCGTAGCCCTAGTAGTTTGAATTTCTGATTCAAAATAAAAGAGAGAAGCAATATATCACTTTATATTTTCCAAAACTAAAGTCTCTCAAGTTACTATATTAAAGAGAAAACATAGAAGCCAAAGTTTTGTGATCAAAATTGGCTAAGTCAATTAAGCTCATTTTTAATCTATTCACATTACCTCCCTGTAAAATTTTATGCAATTCTTTATTCTTTACACTTAATATTGTAATGCAGTATTATGTGTTGTTAAGTGTAAACATGTTAATTCATACACTGCAGAGGAATAGCGTTTTAATAGCTCACCTAGTATGGGTTATTAAGAAAGAAAATAAAGTTGTTTTGTTTTTTAATCACCATGGCCTTAACAACATCTTAGTTTGTCATTTGGCACTAGTCCAAGAAACACATAATATTTTGGTAGGTAGGATATTTAGCGTGTGCTTTTGTTTTGGAATGCACAAAAAAGATTTAATTTAATATCCTATTTCATTTGCATAGCTTTTTTTTTTTTTTTTACAAGGACAATAGGCATAGTTTCTTTTCCTAGGCCAAAGTGGTGGTGAAGTATTGACAGTTCCTCTCAAGCTTTAGGCTACGACAGCAGTTTTGGCTATAGCAAAACCAAGAGAGTCTTAAGCTTGAGAGCAGAGGAATGATGAAGCCAGGCTGACTGCTGGTAGATATGTTCCTGAGCATACATGGGTCAGTTCTGAGCCTTCTAGGAATAACTAGATAAGTGTGTCCCACTTGCCACAGCCTTCCCAATTTGTAAATTCCAGGAAAACAAATATTACATGTGATTTATTCCAGAATATTTAACCAGTGCTATTACTAAGGCTTTGTGCTTACACAACTATCAGCAGGAAGTATTTGCATTGCTATTCTAATATATAAGAATAGAAAATCATTTTGGTTCAGAGGGATGCAGGGTATAATAGAAAAAGTCCTCATGTAGGATTTAAGGGAGCATATTTAGACCTCCTGTCGCACTCAGTTGGTCTGTGCCACTGGGCAAGTCACTTAACCTCTGTACATACATTTCTGCCCCTGCAAAATGAAGGATTTTGACTAGATTATTGGTAAAGTCTCTGCTAATTCTTCTATCCCATTGTTCTAATTATAAGACAGTTCTCTAATCCTAAGAATTACACCTTTCTGTCTTTACTGGATTAAGTGTTAGGAAAATGGACTGCCTTATATTTTAATCTAATCATTCCTAAATGTGAGTCCCTGGCTAGAATATAAGCTTTTTCAGTCAGGGACTATGACTCACATATCCTTGTTTCACTACAGCAATAATGAAAGTACTTGGAAAAATAGATATTCAAGACTCATTCAAGTGAAATAAACGAGTTCCAAATATCTGTAATGCGTGACTGTTTTTATATTTAAATTATTTTAAGTTAGGTTTTAATACTTAACATTGTAATTTTTAATTGTCTGTGTGGCATACTCAGAGCTCTAGAATAGAAATATTCATCATTTTGATTGCCTACAATTAGCTAATAGGCTTAAAATGCTCCTGGCAATTACTGGGAACCATGAACTCTACCACAGTTTCTCATTACTTGTCTTTTACTGTATGTGTTGTTGGGCCTGGGGAATATTTGAGATGTGAAGACAATCTTAAGGGGCTGGATAAGTAAGACATTGAATGTCAGTGCCAGAGATGGATTTACTCAACCTAGAACATCAGTGCTCTTCTATAGCCCTGATGAGAGGAGGTCAAAGAAGAAAGGAAACAATTGTCATACTGTGGCAAAGGAGTTGCAGGTGACCACACCATATTTAAGTTTTGGGTCAGGATGAAAATGCAGATATTGAAGTCCTGAAGAACAGGGTGCTTTTTAGAAAATGAGTTGATCAGGGATGATTGTTTTGTAGTTGATACTTCCTATACTGAGAGTTCCACACAAAAGCAGCAGCTCTAGTAGGTTGCTGCTGAATTTAATTACGTTAATAGAATAGGTAGGAAAAAAATAGAAAATATTCTGCTACTAATAATACCTTGAGGAAACAGAGATCTGAAAATGAATGAAACTTAGTAACAGAAGAGGAAAGAAATCTATCCATGATGAATTTTTCCTTGATAAGGGAAGGATTTACTAGAATGTATCTATGTCACCCTTCCAATAAACCTGAAAACAGAGTCTCGATGAAAAAGAGAGCTGGGATGAGAATTTTTACTTGATGAAGTAACTTTGAAAGAAAATAGAAAAATTGTTAAATGCATAGTACATACGAGGTCTGACAATTCAGTTCTCAAACTTGCCACCATGTGCTTACATTGGCAACACTGTACAAACAGCTCGGTAAGGTCTCATAACCTTGTATATCAGTGTCTCCCAGCTGTGTTCATGTCGACGTGTGCCGGTGTCTTGCTGAGTGGCATTCATTATTGTTGTTGTGTGTTTCTGTGTGCCGTCATGACAATGTCTGAAAATTAGAGCAATGAACAAACTAAATTTCTTGTTACACTTGGCAAGAGTGAAAGTGAAATCAGGGACATGTTAGTCCAAATTTATGGGGACAATGCCATGAAGAAAACAGCAGTGTCCAAATGGATTAAATGTTTTTCTGAGGGAAGAGAATGCATTACTGATGAAGAGAGGTCAGCGCAGCCAGTAATGAGCAGAACTAATGAAAACATTGCAAAAATTCATTGACTTGTGCATCAAAATCTTCTGCTGACTGTGAGAAGCATAGCAGACCAAGCAAACATCGATAGGGAAACAATTAGGAAAATCTTAACTGAAAATCTTGGCATGAGAAAGGTGGGTGCAAAATGGTCCCGAAGGAGTTCACCCATGAACAAAAGCAAAGGAGAGTCGAAATTTGCCAAGACCTTTTAGAGAGGCAAGATGATGTTTTGGGCTGTATTATCACTGGTGATGAAACATGGGTGTACCAATACGACCCTGAAACAAAGCATCAAACTGCACAGTGGAAGTCAACCAATTCTCCATAACCAAGAAACTTTCATCAGTCCAAATCAAGAGTCAAAACAATGTTGCTAACATTTTTTGACAGCAGAGTGGTTACTCATTTTGAATTTTACCAACTGGACAAACAGTTAACCAACTTTACTATTTGGAAGTGCTGAAAATGCTGCATGAAAAAGTTAGACAAAAACAACCTGAAATTTTGCCAACAATTCACGGCTCTTGCATCACGACAATGCACCAGCTCACACGGCACTGTCCATAAGGGAGTTTTTACCCAGTAAACAAATATCTGTATTGGAACACCCTCCCTACTCACCTGATCTGGCCCCCAATGACTTCTTTCTTTACCTGAAGAAAATGTTAAAAGGAAAGACATTTGATGACATTCAGGATATCACACACACGAATCACTTGATATCCCCCACATAGCTGGGAATGAATGTCTGTGAAAAGCAGATGCAAACTGATCCTGGAGGTTCAGGGGTCAGCATATCATGAATGGTCAAAGAGTTTGGGGGAGGATGATTTCTTAAAAAGTTGTCATGAGCTCTAGAGTGTAGTTGAGATAGTCTATACTTCTAGTTCTGTTACTGAAAGACACTCAGCCCCATCTCTGCCACAGAGCCATATCAGTAAAGATCTGAGTGTTGTAAGAGACGTCTCTTCTGCATAGGCATGAGGTTTGACCCAGGAATCAGGTCCTAGGAGAGGCTTCAGAATCCAGTTTTCAGACCAGGAGAAAAGTTTGACTCAACATGCCCCTGGATGGATGCCTCTGTCTGGTCGTTTTCCTACATACTCTAAGAAGACTCTGTGCCTCAGTTTCCTTATTTGAAAAATGAAGAAAATAACCAAATCTATCTCATATGCGTGCCTGAGGATTGAATCACTTAATATTTTATGAAGTACTTAGTGCCTGGCACACAGTGTGTGCTACAAATAATAAAAAAAAAAAGTCAGCCAACATGTTGTGTTGTTGTCCTATCTCTGCCCCAGCCTAGGCTTAACTTCCCCAGAATCTTTGCCCCACCCTCAGGACAGAAAGCACTCTTCTCCCTGCTCCTTCCTTTCTACTTCCACCCCCTGTTTGTGCACCCTGGGACCCAGAGTGGTTTTTGGGTTCTTGAAAAGTCAGAGATATCTCAGCATCCATCTCCTCTCTCCAGACGGAGCTCCTTGGGGAGCTCGTATCAAGGGTAATACGATGACACCTCTGATGGTCATTACAAAAAAAAAAAGAGTTCCAAAATTGCTTTGAAGGGTGGACTAGGCACTGGTATTGGTGCATAGCTTCCCAAGGGGAGTACTTTGAAGGTGACCATAGTGATATTCAGCAATGAAGTATGTACCACTTTTTCTAGGATGAGTTCATGAACTTAATTGGCAGATTCCATACATGTTCCTTTAGGTGGTGCCATGGAACCATTTAAAAAGAATTAAAAACAGTACATTGCAGTTTAAGTCAAGGAAAGCGCCTGCAAATTCTATTCCTAATTTTTGAAAAGCTACTAATAGGAGAAAATCTACAGATGAAATGACAATTGTTCCTGAACTATTTCAAAGAGAAACAAAACATGAAAACAACACCCACATGCATCATGCAAATTTTTGAAAGCTCAGATTTTCAACAAAAACAAAATTGAGTATAATGTCCTGTCTTTTGAAAATCAGCCTCACGCCTTATTGCTAACAAATCTACGGAATACTGTATATATTTTCAGAACTTAGATAAGGGACAGAGGAAAATGACAACTTAAAATTTATTCCTTGTTAGCAGTGAAAAATGAAACTTCTAAATATGTAGTCTTTTTTAAACTTACTAAATAAGTTGTCATTTTAATTTCTAGTTGTATTTTAAACCTGATTTACTTGGGGATGCTCACTCTGCTGTCAAATTAAACACATATTCATCAAGCAAGAATAAAGTTAGCATACCATATTAAGATAAAATAAACATAAAAGAAGATTGACAAGTTAGATCAAAGTTAGCAATTAATACTGTACTCTCTTTATGCCTGTTTAAATTCATTCTGTAGATATATAGTAATATGTTGTCACTAGCAAAAAAAGTGCTAAAATTTATATGACAATATATTTACACTGCATATTTTACAATACAGATTCAATATTTTTATATTTACATTAATATTGCTCTATTGTCATTTCCTATCATATTTTCCTTTTACAAAAGTAAATGAGTTTATATCTTTTTTCAGCATTTATTTAAATAGACAACTTAAATATATGCATTAGACTAGTCTCATAATTTGAACAGTCTGAAATACACAATGAGTTATAATTTCACACTTTATTACTTTCTTCCTGGAGATAAAAATGATTCTAAATCTATCACTATGGATGTAGAAAGTAAAATGTTAGTAAATGTAAGCCTAAAATAACATTTTCTTGGGAATCATTTTCAATAATCATATGACATATCATGTAAATTAATCTTTCCTCTCAATAAACATATTTGTTAAGTAAATGAATTAGTACATTAATGGATGGATAGGTCTATTTTCAAAGATGTGGAGGAAGATACACACACACACACACACACACACACACACACACACACACACACAGAGTTATTCATTTACTGCCTAAGACTGGACACTCAGTTATTGCTTAGTGGAATTAAATAATGAAGTTAAATGATGAAGTCTTACTAATCTTTTACCATCACTTATACAAATGTTTACAGATATAATTATTTTAGTACTTTTCATCTTTACATTCCTAAACATAAGTGACAAATTAGAAACTATGACTATTTTAGTATGAACAATATTACCATACTAATGCACTACTATTGAAGTAATAAACATCCTACTCCCATAATTCGGCCATGCTGAAGGACATTTCCTAAACCAGTTGCAGAGGAACCTGATTTTTTTCCTCCCCTTTCCGATCACCTCTTCCTCCTTTCGATTTTTCTGGCTTTCATACTATTTTGTTTTCAATAATAAAAGCTGTCATGTATCCAAAAAGTATAGGTGCTAAACACGTTGTTGCAGGCTAACATTTGGGGCTAATTGATATGTGAACCCTATAAGAAATGTTAATAAAGAAATTGACTCTGAACTCTGTTCCAGTATCTTTGCCTCATCACAGACCTATAAGGAGGGACTCTCCATTAGACTGTCAGTTAAAATTATAAAGAACATTTTGTACGATATCCATGTCATCTTTAATTCATCTTCGGCTCAACTAACTTTAAAGTGGTCAAAACTGAGAGAATGAGAGCAGGAGCCGTATTAGAATCCAACGATAAGGAAAAACAAAAAGTCTGAGGCAGATAAAGGTGGTATTTGCAAGTATTGTGTACTGTGAATTTTGTTTAGATAAATCACTTTATTTGTCACTTCAGCACTATCATATGGGGTGGTTACATTTTCAGGGATAGTGAAATCAGTGTGTTGAGAATCATGGTCACATAACTAGAAAATTTTTATTGATTATATATCCTCTTTACACAGTGCCTGTGCTCTTTGGTGGATATATTTAAATTGCTTAATTTGAAATGGACTCATGTTTTACTATTAGGGTATATTAGAATTTAATGAACACCTTGTTTTTATTTATTATTTAGTGAACAACATTGATTAAATTAATTTTCTTTCATCTTTAACTCTGAAAATTTTACTTCTTCAGACTTCCTGACCAGTATCCAGTTATTTTCAAGCAAATACTTCATTTCAGAGCTTTCCATATAAAGGAATATTTTTGTAAACCATCCAGTAAATATTAACATCCTAAATTTATCTTGTTAGTTTGGAATTATGTCTATTAGGTTTTCTTTTGTCAAGACCTGTAGTTAACTATTTCCCGAAAAATATAAAGAAAATTTAGTGTGGTAAATACAAGATTTAAAACTGTTATGAAGTCATACAACAATTTATTAGAGTATACAAAAGCCAGCAACAAGAGTATACTCTCGATACTAACTTACATACTAAAGAGTATGATTAGCTATAATTTTACCTTCTGATATTATTTTCTGAGCATAATCTATGTAAATTGAATGTACTACCATTATTTAAGCTGGTAAAATATAGAAAAGCAGTTTGGAGTTTCTACACTATTAACCATATAATGTAATTAATTCAATAGCAAATTTAATATTTAAGGTACTGTAGATTACTGTTAGTCACCAAATAGATATTCATTAATCTACTCATTCAGAAAGAATCTATATTCATTTCTGTTGCTAAGTTAACAAATTATCACAAAATTAGTGGCTTAAAACAATATATATTTTATACAGGTCAGAAATCTGAAATGTGTATTATGTGCTAAAATCAAGTTATTGACAGCTGCATTCTTTCTGGAGGTGCTAGATGAGAATTTGTTTCCTTGCTTTTCCAGCTTCTGGAGTCCATCAGCATTCCTTCTCTCCTGACTCTTTCCTCCATTTTCAAAGCCCATTACCCCAACCCCTGCTTCTGTTGTTACACCTCTTCCCTAACTCTGACCCTCCTGCCTTCTTATATTATGGATTGCCTACTGAATGCCAGACCCTTTGCTAAATGCTGGGTATATGACATCTATGGAAGACTTATTTCAGGCCAACAGAGCTTACATTTTGGTTGGATAGACAATAAAAAGTGTAGGGGTAAACACATTTATCCACTGCACTTGGATGTTATTTTCTATGACTTATCTAAATTCATGAATCCATCCTCTTGAGTTGTGAGGAGAGGAGCATATTTTTAAAGTGGCAAATTCATGTCTGCAAATTTTTGTTTGAATTATTGATTTTGAGTTTCTCATTCTCTTTTTACTAATGTACATTCTTTCCAATTTTTTCTTCCCTCTTTAGAAAAACAGACGCATTTGCATGGTGACGGGTACCAGTGGGGCTTCTTGACCTCCCAGAAGTAGAAGAGAAGGTCTTGGATCCAGTTGATACCCACTGCCTCATAACTAGTCTCTGTTGTAATGAGCTGATCTAGTCTAGTTCCTAGATCCATTAATTGATTCCTTGTGAGGTGAGGCTGCTGAGGTATCTTTAGTTCTCTGGGAGAAATTCAAAGCTCAGTGGTCCTTTTGACTGAATCGACTAACTGTTTTTGGCTTTAAGGTGCTATATCCTCTGTAGCTTCATGTGGTACCTCAGACATCCTCCATGGGGACACTGGCTAGGCTATCTTGAAGCTACTTTCATTGGGACTACTCTATTCCATCTATAGTAGCCCCAAAAGGCATCTTTTGTCTTTCTGCATTCTCTCTGGGCAATGGGATAACTTCTGGGTCTCTTTGGGAGGTAAGGGAGCTTCTCTGTCTCTGTCTCTGTCTCTCTCTCTCTGTCTCTCTCTCTCTGTCTCTCTCTCTCTCTCTCTCTCTCTCTCTCTCTCTCTCTCTCTCTCTCTCTCTCTCTCTCTCTCTCACTATCCCTTACCTCTTTTTCTGTTCTCTTTCTATCGAACCATGCTTTTTGCCACCATTAATCTGTTAGAGTTGACATAGGACCATCTAGTGTGATAGTCTTGTCCGAAGTCCTATCGCGAGAATAAGGCAAAAATTCCCTCTGCTTATGGCTTTTTCCTCAACTTAAATTTTTCTTCCTCCTTTTGCCAATTTCCCCTTGAGAAAGGACTTCTAACGTACTTCCTGTGTCTTTTATGCCCTATTCTCCTTACTTCTTTTTCCCACATGGGTTACATGGAACTTTTTTGGCTTCTAATATTATCTTATCTGCAAGGGCTGACTCCTGATTAATTGACAGGAGTGAAACAATTTAGAATATCTTCCTTTGATTATTTTAAGGGCTATTTTTTTTCATTATGAATTTACAAAGAAATCATCCCTGAGGTTGAAAGTTGAAATTTGTCCTTTGTTTTTAGTAGCACCAGCTTCCTCCCTGATTCTCATCCACTAATACGATTAACGGCACACTGCAGAGCAAAAAATTTTCAGGATTTGAAAATGCTTTGGAATCATTACAGATTATTCCTGATTATTATATTAAACATAATGTTTGTAGTTTGTTATGAGTTAATAAGGGAATGATATAAGGATCAGAAAGGGTTGCTAATTTTATGTTGATTTTACAAAGAATACTTTTCTAAAAGGTGACATTGAGCTGAGAATAGAAAGAAGGAAATGAGCTGCCACTTCAGCGTAAGGGGAAACGTGTTTTCACAAAAAAGAAAAGCATGTGCACAAGTCCTGAGACAACAAAGAATGTTGTGTATTCAAAAAACAAAATGAAGGAAGACTAGAAAGACTAGCATGACAAGACTTATAATACATGGGAAGATACATAGCTCAAGGCAAAACTGGCACATAGTTAAGAGCAAGTAATGAAATAGTTTATAAGCCATGGTCAAAAGTTTAGATAAGATTTCAAGTGAAAAAGTCATTTGAGAGTTTTAGACTGGGTCATGATATGATCCTCTCCATGTATTAACCAAGTTATTTTTATTATTATATGGAGCATGCCACCTAATAGAAACATATTGTGGGCCACAAATGTGAACCACATGTGTAAATTAAAATTTTCAGGTATAGCTCCATTTAAAATTAAAAATAAGCAGGTATGATTAAGTTTAATAATAAATTATTTAATATATCTAAAACATCACTTTAACATGTAATCAATATAAAGTTATTCATTCAATATTTTACATTATTTACACTAAGTATTCAAAATCATATGTGATTTTATGCAGGTTAGCCATGTCTCAAGTGTTCCACAGCCAACTGGGAAGCACAGATGCAGAAATTAGATTAAGCAAAAGTAAGAATTGGAGCAGGAAAACTTGTAAAGGAGTGGTTAGCTTTATCTGGGTAATAGATGGCTACAGACAGGGCAAGATGGTGTTAGCAGAGATGGAGGTCAAATGAGATGACTTGTGGGGACTCAGAGAAAGGGGCACATCAAGGAGGACTCATGCAAGAACTCCTAATATTTTAGTTTAAATAACTTAATAACTGGTTATGTCATTTACTAATATAGGGTAGGGGCAGTTTGGGAGAAAGACTAAAGGCATAAAAGAAAATTAATTCCTATAATTTTGGAGGATAAATGAATGAAAGGAATTAAGAATCATACTCAAATCTCTGGGTTTTTATACTGTGCTTCAGTTGTCATTTTCCTTTTTTGCTTTCACACATCACCCAAAAACAACATGAAAAGTGAGAAATTAGATTGTAAAATCCATTTTTGACAAAACCAGAAGATGTCAGATATCCTCAACCAAAGCCAGTAAATGTGAAGGGGTGAGGACGACACAGACTGAGGAGACCCAGGGTGCAGGCATGTTTAAGATCGCTCAGGAAATGAATACCCGTGGTGCCATCTGAAATCCTATAGCTCAAAATTTGCATAACCATATTTAGGAGCCCTGCTACCAGACCTTGTTTTGAACTTTCAGAACACACTTTTTTGAAGTTAATGACACACACTGACATTATTATTATTATTGACATTATTGGCAAGACCAATAATGACCGTTTGTTATATTTGGAAGAGAGTATATAGACTAGTGGTAGGAACTTCCCTGGAATTAGTCTGGTATGTTAAAAAAAAAAAAGCCATAGAGACAAAGACGAATAAGAGATTGCTAAGATTGGCCACATGTACAGTAAGCCATCTGTGATTAGGCAAATGTGAGCATTGTTGGCACTCCAGTGGTATTGATTTTGATTAGCTGGATGGAATTCATACAATCCTGTCTCTTAGAAACGTTTCTGTTAGCCTGGAACATATCCTTGGCTGCTTCTCCTACCAGAGCATAGAAACAAAGTGAGCATACAAAAATCTCTGATCCAAGAACTCCCATCATTTACAAATGAATAGTCAGAACAAAGATAGTACAAGATAAATGAGAAAATAAAAAAAACCAAAAGCATATCAATAACCCTCATTAGTAAAATATTTCTAAAAGGATTGACAGACATTATCAATGCATCTTTATTAAGCCCCAAAATTTGAAATTCCAAAGTCTAGTGTGGAGATACAAGAGTTCAGGGAAATTACAACAGGACAGCAGAAAGTAAAACGACACATGAACAGAAGTCAGAAGAGAAATGGGAGAGGTAAGCTAAACTATAACATCAATGGAAGCCAAATTGGAATCAGTCTCCCAAAAGAGAATAACATTGCAGAAAACACAATAAGTGACCAGGAAGTCAGGACTGAAAAAACAAATTTTCTCCTAAGCTAATTTCACTTCTTTCATTTCTAACTGAAATGAAATTAGCTAAGGAGAAAATTATGAATATTCAAGACAAAGTAGATTGGATATACTCAATTGGTATCCTTGAAGAAGAGATAAAAAAGAGCACAGTAAGAATATTAAAATTAATTTGTTTAAACATTGCAGAAATAAAAGACAATTCTATATATTAAAAGGGTATAATATATACCAGGAAAAATTGAAACCTAATATTTAACAATGAGACATAGCGTATTAAAATTACCAGATTTCAAAGATAAATCATGCATCTTTATTAGGCAAACAAAAAGATTTTTAAATATGAGTGTAAGCGCACCATTCTTTCCTCAGAGTCCTCTATCACAGTGTTTGGTACTAAAAGAATTTGAATAATGCTTATAAAGTCTGGAGGGCAAAATGTACATTCAAGTGAAAAGTTGTTTAAGATCAAAAGCATAAAACAAATATTTTTTGAACATGTAAGAACTCATGGATTTAAGCTTCTCTGATCTCTTCCTGAAAACAAAACAAAAAAACTAGAATACACATATCCTAGAAAGCATTATCAGAGATCCTGTGCCTAAAGGAATAACAATAAGCATTATTTTTATTTAACTGTAGGACTGAAATATAATTAAATGTGGAGAATAATATTCCAAACACTAATATACATATTGCAAATTCTGATAATGTAAGAATGATATAAGTAGCCAAAATTGGGAGAAAAAATGCTAGAGAAGATGAGAAGTAGTAAAGTATGCTTATTTTCTCTTTTATTGCTAGTAGTTAAAAGAATTTGTTAAAATCCAATAAAGAAAACAGTGTACATATGAAAATAGTTAAAAGATCAAAGGAAACACTAAGAAAAATTATATAATCCTTGCAAATTTTCATAAGATACATATTTTATGAAAATACATATACATACATGTATACATATATTTGCGTGTATATACAAATATATATATATATATATATATACATTTACAAAACAGAACTAACACAAACTATGTAGTTAAATAATGATAAAATGAAAAACTTATAGAAACAAAAATAAAAGCAAAAGTAAAGAAAAGGGCACAAAAAATGAAAATTATAAACCAATCTCACTTACGAACAGGATGAAATTATATGTAAATTAAACATAAGCTAACCAAAGCTAGCAGCAAATTAAAGTAACCTAAACAGGACTTGTTCACTAAATGTTAAAATAGTTTAATATCTGTGAAGCTATCACTATAGTTCACCATGTTAAAAAATCAAAAAAGAAAAATCACATGGGCAACTCCAGAAGTGCTGAAATGATATTCAATAAAATTAAATATCCATCCTTAATAAAAATATAAATAAAATAAAGTGTACTGGTATTTCATTAGCTTGAAAAGTATAGCACAATGAAGGAAGTGCTAGAAAAAAAAGTTCACAAATATGGAGATACCAGCCAATACAATTATTATACAAGAGGAAAAAGTAAAAGATATAAAATTAGAGAAGGGAAATAAGCTTATTATATCATTATGGCATATATTATTTGTTTCTATTGTCCATACACACACACATATGTTAACTAAAATATAAAAATTAAATCCAATTTTAATAACATCTCTAAGAATTTCCAAGGTGTTTTATAAGAACACAATAAAGGCTACTGTTTATATGGTTTTGTTTAATCAAGGAAAGGACAAAAGACCATAGTTGAAATGTGGGAAGAGAATAAATTAGGTAAAATTGTCATACAGTTTTAAAATATTACTTAATGTCACATAAAGTTTGATGTCAACTAATGGAGTATTGATTATACCTTTAAAAATCTTAGTTTAAATGGAGTAAATATTTTTATAGATGGTATCGGTTGATTTATTACATCCTTCTGCTTTCTTAACATAGGAAATACAAATACATTCATTAATATTAATCTGAATTGGAAGATGATTAACTATAACTCATTGAGTTTTGAGTAAATGTCCCTTCAATTATAACAGTTTATATAAAATATTTATAGAACATAATTGGCCCAAATATTACAAAACTAATGTCCATACTATTTTATATGCAATTTTGGCCTCAAATTCTAAGAAATATTCCTCGTATTTCTTAAGTGTGAAGAAAGTAATACCTTTATAGGAAATATCACTAAATATAGATTTTTGCTTTCTTGTGTCAATGCTAATGACTGTTAGTGATATTTAAATTATGATTGCAAGGAATTGGCTAATGTTTGATATTAAACTTAGAGGATATGTTATGCACATTGAAACATTAGAAAATATTTGCCTCTGGTATTAAGAGTTTACATGGTAAGGTTTATAGAAAAAAAATATCAGAGGCACATTTGTGATGCTGGAATTGTGCCACCCTTTCTAATAACCTGGAAAATTAAACTTTTTACAACTTAGGTGGGAATTTCCTAGCAAGTGAACATTCAGGTATTATTCCACACCCATCAAACAAATGTGTCAGTTTTCTGATTTCAGCTTGAATAGTAATGGTGAAATGTGGGATAATGGTATAAAATGTAATCATACCCTTACTCTTAGAATAAGAAATTTATAATTTTCTCATTATACCAGTAATTGTCACCACCAACAAATATATCCTAAGATAATTCTTTGCTCGATGAAGGGTTTCGTATAACACATATTTAATAAGGGGGAATACAAACGTACTTTTTCAAATAATTTGCAAGTTTTCCCCATCATAGAGTATTAAATATCTGAATATATTTTACAAGCATCTCCAATGTGTTATCTTTATATTTTTAGGTCTATATATCCTATTACTATGGTACAAAGACAGCAGATAGAGCTATGACAAGTGTCCAGTATTTGGTCTGGTTTATATAAATTTAAAAAGAGATGTAATTTTTGTTCAAATTACAAAGTTTCTGCACTTGCTATTATAAAAATAATACTTTTAATTTTGCCTCCCTCATGTTCTTGATAATCCTTGATTGTCCTTTGATAAGCCATATACCTGAATCTTTTTTTTTTTTTGTAAAACCCTCAAATGCTGATTCATCAAGTTATGATTCCCAACCACAAATAGTACCTTGGTATATCAATTTGATTTTTTAAAAACATTATTCAACTCTCTTCCTTATTATCTGCACAATTATTTCAGAAAACATACCACTGTCCTTAATACCCCACCCATACTCGATTTATTTTCACCAGACAAAAGATCTTTAACTGAAGGAGAAAAAAAATCTTCAGTTACTTCTGTTCTCATTCTCTTCCCTGGCAGTCCTTAAATTGTGGTCAGTGAACAACGGGGTCACTGAAATGCTTTTGATGGTTTGAGAAAAATAAAAAAAATAGTTTTATAATAACATTAAGACATCCTTTGCCTTTTCAATGTGTTGATATTTGAAGTGATGGTGGAAAAGCAATGGTGGCTGAAACTGACGGTACCATAGTACAAAATCAAGACAGTGTCATTAAATAGTAATACTAGTCAGTGCATTTTACACTGCCCTGCACTTGCAGTAAACAAAATGCCAGTGGCACTTAAGAATGTCCTTGATAAAGCAGTATAAGTTTTTGATCATATTAAATATCAAACCTTGATTGTACATTTTTAAAATGTCCTGAATGTTGACAATGGCAATATACATAGAACACTTCTGCTGCATAAATATAAAGTATGGTATTTTTCTTGCGTTTGAGTTGTCAATTGAACTAGCCACTTTTTTAATGAAACACCTTTTTTTACTTGAAAGAACAACTGACAAAGTAAGGTTATTTAGACTTGGGTATTTAGCAGACATTTTCATGAAACTAAAGTGGGCCTTTCACCTCAGGGAAACAACTGACATTTATTGCTAATGAAAAAATGTGAGCTTTCAAATTAGAAGTTTAGACACTTTATATCCTCTACTGTGAGAGTAACAGCTTCGCAATACTTAAATGTTTTTTGATAAATTGGGAATAATATTAATGCATATTTTTATATTGTGTAATGAACCATTATTTTTCACAGGACCCGAACATAATGTTACAAAAATCATACATGGGTAAAATGATCCATTTAAAGTTCATATGCTTAATGGACTTAATATGAAAAGAGTAAAGAAAGTTTGTCAATAAAGTTTCAGGTTCCATTCTGCAGCTAACCTTTAGAAAACTACCCGTTGATGAGTTTTAATGTAATATAAAAGAAGGCCATTCACAAGTATCTGAAAAGTCTATTAAAGTACTCTTCTGTGTGAGGCATGTTTTTCTCATATTCTTCACCATATCACACCAGAGCTTACGTGCTAGATACTTGGTTACAATCTTGGAATACAACATTGACTCAGACCAATAAGATACCTGTTCTTATTGAGCACACATAATTGTTCCTTGGTATGTCTCTGGAAGCTGGGACAAATCCATATTTGATGATGACTGATTTAATTTTATAAATGGTTCTGTTCTCTGACTTCATATTATCACCTGGTTTTGCTGATTTCTCTTTCAGGGTTGTTTACCCTTTCCTTTCAAAAGTATATATTCCTTAGGGTACTGCTTTTATTCTCTCTGTACTTTCTTTCTGGGTACTTGTTCACTTAAATACTATATTCACCTGTCACCTATATGCTCTTGATTCTTAAATATATATTGCTAATTTTGGCCACTATGGTAAACTTCAAAAACTTTAAACTTAATTTCTAATTATCTGCTTCACTCCTTTACCTGGAAATAACAAGCATTCAAAGTCAACATGTCTCAAAACAAAGTCAGTTCCTTACATACACTCCTTCATGGCAAAGACATCTCTTCTACTAGAAAGACTATCTGGGTCAATTAGCCAATTGTATTATATTAGCATTTCATGACTGTTTTTGTTTATTTTTAATTAAAATTGAGTTACACTGTCCAGTGTGTGAGTGTATGTGTATGTGTGTGTGTGTGTGTTATTTATTTCATTACTGTTCTACTTTTACATAATGTTTATTATTTTGCTTTAATCTCTAACTTGGTTTTATTTTTAAAATATTTTATTAAGATGAAATTCATATAATAAAAATCAACTATTTTAAAATGAACAACTCAGTGGCATTTATTACATTAACAGTGTTGTGTAACTATCACTTCTACCTAGTTGAAAATACTTTCATCACCCCAAAAGGAAACCTTGTACTTATTAAGCAGTTACTCCCAATTCCTTCTTCCTCCAGCCCTTAGGTAATACTAAACACTAATCTGTTTTTTGTCTCTATAGATTTACCTATTCTGAATATTTCATATAAATATGAAATGGTTTCTTTAATTAGCATAATGTTTTTGAGGCTTATGCACATTGTACTATGTATCACTATTTTATATTTTATTTATTTTTAAAGTAAGCCTTCTGATAAAAATCCAAGATGAGTGATGGAACTTCAGAAACCAGAGTCAGTATGTAGAAATCAACAAGCTAGCCTCCTGATTTGGAGATAAAGTTATACACTTAGAGTAAAAGTAGTAAAAAGAAAGCACAATCCCTCATAAAATGGACAACTTCACTATCTTCAGAAATATCTTGAAAGAAGTTGTCTTCGTTAAGTGTTGTCATTGGAGACTGGAGTGACAGCACAGCCAATCAAAAGGATCAGAAGGTATCCCCAGACTAAGGAAAGATGTAACTCATTCAATTATGTTGTAATCTTATTTTCAGAAATTATGATGTGGTCAGCATTAGTAGATTATAGAAAAGTGGATAGAAATAATTTGTAATTATTTAGTCAACGAAGTCCAAAGGAAAGAGAAAATATACCTGGTAGACACAGATATTTAATTCACCGGGAAAATTTATTTTGTTGTGAGACTGAGACAGTTCATCAGGCTTCTCTGCAGACAGAATGAAATATCACTCAGGACAATGTAATTCTCTTCACTCTGATTCTATGCTTATTAAGAGACTTTAAGGTTATTTATTTAGAAGTTTTATACTGATAAGAACTTCCATGGATAATGGACATGAGTAGTCCCTTTTGAAAACAAACGCACTGGCATTCTCATATACAGGAGTCTTGTTTTGCATTAATCAGTCTGTAGGACCGAGCACATTACCTGTCAAACAATACTAAGTAAATATGGCTTGAATGAACCGTTAAGTGAAAAATCATCTGTTATATTTTGTCCTTAATCTTGATATGGATAGAATAGGTTGAGGAAAATTTACTTTGTTAGTCATTTTACCATCTTTTTTCCGACATAAATCATTTGAAAATTTGAGTTACTGAGACATTCAATCATGCATTACCCGAGCAGAGAAAAATAAATGAACAATCTACAAAAGATAATTAAAATAAATGAAAAATTTGATTGGGAAAATTAAAATTATTAATATGGATTTCACTATGGGAAACATCCAGTGTAAATATGAACCAATTTTTTTTGTCATTTGTTAATATTCAGAGATAAAATGCACAGGGATCTTATTCAGCAGATGTACTGGTTTCCTAAGAATGACTCAGACTCTCAAAATATACAAGGACTCTCAAGATTCCACTCTGGAAAATACTTTCCACTTGGAGAAATTGCTGATATAATTAACTCTGGAAAGCATGAGATCTCCATGGACTTCCTTTTTGGTAAGATATCTCAGGGATAATTACAAGAGCCATTTTTAATAAGATCGAATTAGATTGCTGATTAGTTTGTTATTTTTAAGGTTACATCTTTGTACTTTTTTTTATTTGAAGACATTTCTGCTATATTATAGCAGTGTTGCAACTTACTCAGAACTCACATTTTGTTCTGCAAGGATCCCAAGCTGTCTTAGTTTATTATTCTTATTATTAAATCTTCCTATTGTAGTGAATCTATTGTAAATGAGTATACATTTATTGAAAGCCTTTTCCCCCCCTTTGTAGTGATTTTCAATAAAGAATACTATTATATCAAGAGGTTATGATAATAGTCTCCTAACTGTATTGCCTGGTGAGGGTTATGACAGCTTTCAGATTCATTTTATGTGGGTGTCTTAGTCAATTACAATAAGTGCTGCTTGCAGTGGATCCAAGAGCATTGGGGTGGGGTCAGGGGGAATGGTTAAGCACAGTATTTTCTACCTCTGTGGAGTACTTGGTTGCATC
This sequence comes from Rhinolophus hipposideros, assembly GCF_964194185.1. NCBI lineage: Eukaryota > Metazoa > Chordata > Mammalia > Chiroptera > Rhinolophidae > Rhinolophus > Rhinolophus hipposideros. The sequence goes on along the minus strand of NC_138051.1, from coordinate 7,909,732 downwards.
TTCCATATTCCAACATGCATTATTCCAAGTGCAACTCCAAAAAGGGTTGGTAACTGTATCTCGATTCATTCTCATGCTTCATTTTTTTTTAACAGAATGATTTTGTGCACATTTACAGCTTTAAGCAGCTACAGCTTTAAGCAGCACTTTCCTCAGAGTAGGCTAACAGATATCTTATCTTTATCTCAATAAGGGTTAGGTTAGACCTGGCCCAAAACTAAGATGTTTTCCCATTACCCATGTTAATGTTAGAGGATATTTTTTTTCCAAAGTGTGAAAATTTTAGGGCCACAATGAACTTTCTTAGAAGAAAGAAATTTTCTTTTTATCAATCATCTCCTAAACTACATATGCAATCTCATTGAATTTAGTCGATTACTTGTGAGTATAATTGCATGCATCATTCCTGTGTTCACCGAGTGGAATCAAATGGGAAGGTTTACCCTTTTTCCTTTTTTTGAGTAGATGGCACAGATTGATGTAGTCCAGAAGGCTGGATATTTTCTAGAAATGTTAAGTCTTAACGTTGAAATGTCAATTACCTTAAAGTGATGGATGAATTGAGCAATTCTTTAAGACTGAGGACTGCTGTGCACCTTTAATATCTTTCTTGAGTGCTCTATATCCATTTATTATTTATAGGACATTTTTACAAACTTGACACAAGTAACTATGTGTTGGAATATATAATTTGATCTGATTTGTTTTTTAAGCTCTGCCAAATCTCTTTGATCCCCATGGTTAGATAAACTCATAAATTTCTCTTTATGCTTATGTTCGTTACTGATAGTTGTAACCAGAATATGTAACTAATAAAAAAAAAACAACTGTTTATGGAGCACAATTCCACTTATCTAGACAACAAACTTTAATAGGCCATGTACCATTAGCCAGATCCTGCTGGAAACACCTACACCAAAACCCTGTGTTTTCCTGGTCTTAAAGTCTTGCAATGCAGATACATAAAAAGTTGATGTCATAGAGGGATAGACCTGGGAGGGTGTAAGGAGCCCTCCGAAGGAGGAAATATTTGAGGAGGCATTGACAGAAAGTAGACACTTACCAGGGAGCCAGGAATGATTACTATTTCAGGGGTGTGTGTGTGTGTGTGTGTGTGTGTGTGTGTGTGTGTATTGATGGGCTTGATGGGGGAAGCAAAAGAGTCTATAGAATCTTGAAAAAGCACAGTGGGATTAAAGATCTGAAAGCCTTTGAAAGGAGCAGTAGTGTAACGATCACAGTAGAGGTTAAGAGAGGAGCCCAAGTGAAACAGAAGTAAAAGGTATAGAATACGGGGCTTTATAGGCTATGTCAAGGACTAGGAACTTTATCTTTTAGGAGATGAGCAAGCACCACACAGTTTTAAGTAGGCAATTTGTAAATTTAAGAAGTGCCATTCCCTAGGCATGTGAAGCATGGATTAGTGTAGAAAGCCAGGAAGCAAGAGATTAGTTACCAAGCTGCTGATATTGTCCAGGAAAGAGAAGATAAATTAAGTGTGGGAGTAGCATGAGTAGAAAAAGAAGATACAATCAGGATGCCTAGCTCAAAGCTAAGTATGTAATGAATACAAAATGTTTTCTATCCTAAGGAGATTATAAATTACTTACCTATTTAACTGTTGGGAGACAGAAGCAAAAACTTATAAAGATATTACAAAATGTCTAAATGTGGTATAAACACATGGTTTGATAAAGAAAAATAGTATCTATACTGTTTCATAATTTTAATACTTTAGAAATTAATAATATGCTGAAATTAATACTATGCTGAAAATAATATGCTGAAATACTATTTCAATAATATGCTGAAATATGCTAAAATTATTAATATTATTTCAATAATATGCTGAAAATATGGCTAGTGGCAATAAAAGATATTTCTAGAATTCTCTAGCTTCCCCGTTGGTCTGAACTTTCTTCAGTCCCATTCTACTGCAGAATTAAAAAGCATCATCTTCCTGATAAAATAATGGCATAGGATAATGCTAAGGAGGTGGACATTAAAGGATGGGCATGGCTTAGAGGAAAGTTAGAGATTTTTAGCAGAGGGTCAGTATAAGTACAGGTAAGATAGAACTGATCGGTGTGTGGAACAGGCAGTGAGGATAATGATTTGATTGAAACAGAGACATTGTGCATGGCACTAAGGGTGACTAAGTGTAAGGGGCCTATCCTGTGTCAGGGAGAGTCATGGAAACCTGACTTAGGAATTCACATGTTAGCTAATAGACTCACACTTGTGTTATTACGTTGTGGCCATTCATTCCAATTCAATCAAGTTGTTTATTGTTTTACATACTCAAGGCCTTTCATTTCAGTAAGCTTGAGCACAATTATGTATAATTGTTTCTTAACTTGGCTAACAAATGTCTCATTTTTCCTTTTTCCTCCCTCCAGTTTTGTTTGAAAACAAAATGACACATCAGAGTGTTTGCCCCTTCATCCTGGACTAGTCAATAATTTAATGAGCACACTACTATAAATTCATTAAAAATGAATAAAATATATCTAAGTACAAAATGTATGGTACCTTTGGAATTGTTCATTTTCAGAGTATGGGCCCAGCCTTCAATTCCTCCTATTTTTGCCCTGCCAAATCTTGTGTTTATTTTTTTTTAAATGAGCTTTACTACAAATATTTTGGTAGAACAAGGAAAAATTCATTGCACACACACACATACACACACACACACACACACATATATGTATAGGTACATACATATATATACATGTATATATATGTATACATATTGTATATTTATTATGTGGTAATGATAAAACAAGGCCAATGTACAAATATAGGCAGCATAACTAAAATCAAAGTTAAAAATTCTAGATTTGTTCACTCATTTATAACATCTTCTTTTGGCATTTTCCTTTGAATGTGGGCAGGTATTTTTAAATCTACTCTCTTCTCCATTTCTTTAAACCAAATCGTTTATTCTTTGAATCCCTAAATACATGCACACAGCTCCCATAATCAAAACATTGATGGATAAGGACACAGATTAATTAATGTAATTAATTTGGTACTTTTCTAGTCATTGGCCATTGACATGTTATTTCAGATTGAGTAATTTATTGAGAGAAAACCAAACCAAACAAACAAAACAGTGTTTTTCCTCACTAGAAATGGCAAATCTATTTCAACCTAAACTCATCTTCACTTTGATAATATAAGATTGTAAACTAACTGTCCTTGAAATATAAAAGTATAAACAAACCCGTGCTACTTTCCAACGTAAGTGTCACCAGAATGCTAACTCTCCCTCTAACTGCAAACCTGACTGGATTATAGAACAAAATTGAAATTTTCTTAAACTAATGGTTAAAGCACTATGTTGATTTATAGCATCATGTATTTATTTTATCATTTTTTGGGGTGGTGCATTTTTATTTTTATATAATTTCAATATTACATAAAAGGTTTAGGAATTGTATAAGGAACTCCTGCATGCCCGTTACTCAGGTTTGACTTTTATTTCTGTTGTTCCATCTCTATTTCCTTCTCTCTCCCCCACTCCTCCATTATTCCCCACCTTTTTGCCTCTTTCTCCATCTCTTCCTCTTTTGAACCATTTGTAAATTGGAGACTTCATGTCCCTTTATCCCTAAATAATTCAGTATGTCTTTACTAAAAAACCAGGGAGGGGACATTCTCTTACATAACCACAGTACAGCAAATTTAATATTGATACAGTATTATCTAATTCAGCCAACATTTAAGTTTCATTAATTATCTCCATAATATCTTTTATGATTTACTTTCCCAGTCTAGAAAGTACTTTAATCATGTATTACGTTTAGCTGCCATATTTAGTCTCTTTAGAAATCTGAAAGTTTCTCAAATTTTTTTCTTAACTTTGATATATTTGAAAGTACAGAAAAATTTTGTAAAATGTGCTTCAATTTAAGTTTGTCTGATATTTCTCCATTACATTCAGTTTGTGCATTTTTGGTAGTAATACCAAATAAAAGACGTCATTTCCTTGTGGGTACCATATCAGGAAGCAAATGATGTTGATTTGCCTTGAAATTGGTGATGATAAATTTGAAAACTTGGTTAAAGTGATGTCTGTTAGATTGTTTTACTTTAAAATTACTATTTTGCCTTACAATTTACAGATCGTTTGTGGGGAGATATTTTGATGTTATGAAAATATCCTATTTCTCAAAAAACATATCATCGGCTAATTTAACATCCGGTTGGTGATTTTCTAATTCCATCAGTTCTTCTTTATTAATTGATATTCTACTCTAAGAAAAACCTTTTTTCCTGATTTATTAATGTTTAAATTTATTTATATTGCTATGGATTGCTGGATTTTTATTTTATTCAAAGTGTTCAACCCATTACTGTTATTATTTATTTTGATAATAAAATCATCTCAGATGTCAGTAGTGGGTGACTCATGAGCTGGGCCCTGCGTCCTTTTGATATATTTCTACCACTTTGACTTCTTGCTTCAGTGATGTAATCTAACATATCTCAATAAGACCTCTTTTTTTTTCTTTTAGCAGAGAATGGTATTTAAAATTAAATGTGTGTGCTAAGTGTGTGTTTTCTCTCCCTCTCTTCCTCTCTCTCAATATATACAGTGAGTTCATACTCATGATTCTGATAACAATTCAAAAGCCTCAGTCAGGATACATCCTAGTCTTCTGCTTTACTGTATTTAGGACACCCTTCTCGAGGCTTTGTGCACAAAATACTTACTTTTTTACTCTAATGTACACAGACAATGCAGAAAGTATTTTCCAAAATGTTGTGGCTTACAAACTTACTAGAGTTTAGCATTTGTTTACAACACTTTTTTGAAATAAAATTTGGATATAGCAAAAAGACCCAAATCTTAAGTATATAATTTGATGAGTTTTGGCAAATTTATACACCTGTGTAACTCACAGCCTTATCAAAATAAAAACGTGACAGTCACTCCAGAAGGCTTCTTGGGCCCCGCTCAGCAGATCTACACCCACCCTTTCCTAGTTCATCTAATCATCCTAAGCAATCAGTGACATAAATTAGTTTTGAATATTCTAGAATTTTATATAAATGAAATACTACTGCAAGCATGCTTTGGTTTTGGGCATCTTTTGCTGAGCTTAATGTCTGTGAAACGATCCATGTTATTGCATGTATTGGTAGCTCACTCTTTTTATTGCTGAATAGTAGCCATTGTGTAAATATACCTTCGTTGTATGAATGTATTTTTTTTATGTTCTTGTTCATGAACATTGATTTGGTTGCAGTTTCTGGGTATTTTCTGTGGGCATATGTTTTTATTGCTTTTGGCGTGTCTTACTTGATTTAAAAAGAAAAAAAGGACAATATTTTTTTCCAAAATTGTTTTACTATTTTATAGTCTCACAAGAATTCAATGAGAATTCCATTTGTTCCACATCCTTGCTAGAATTTGACTTTGTTAGTCTTCATATTTTTAACGTTCTAGTGGAGTGAAAGAAATATATCCTGTTATTTTCAGTTTGTATTTTCTTAGAATAGACAGTGCTCTACGTGGAAGCACTTTGTACAATTTTGCCCTAATCTGTAAACCAAAGTACTAGGGGTTTTTTTGCTTGTTTTTTTTTTCTTTGTTTTTTTTTTTGGGGGGGGGGTAGTTTTAAACTCATTGTAATCACTTTTTAGAAAGAAATGTTTATTAAGAGTAACCCAAATGAAATAATGGTAGTTGAAAATTCATTGAGTAACTAAATACTGCCTCAGAGAATCTCTAAATTTCAGTTTAATAAACTTTTGGTGACTTCATATTTCAGATCAAGTATATATTCCTTAATGAATTCATTGTATCGCTTTGAACCAATTAAATTTTTACTATAGAAGAATATGATGTCAATTATTTATAGTTTATTAAATGAAAAAGGTTTCCAGCAATTCTTCCAGGTACAAAGGAAAAGCTATCTGGAAACAAAATTGCAGCTTGAAGTTCATTCCATTTTTATCTCAAATATCTCAAATACCCTGAATTAATAATACTTAAAATAATTATTAAATCAAATTTAATACTAGGAAATGTGCCTAGTGAGTAGAATATGCCTGGTGAGTACTCAGGAATGAGTACACTGTATGAGTAGCCATTTAGATTTTCTTTCTGATCTGTGTGAACAAAAACCTATAGCACCTGAAAAGCTAAAAGTCTATGACATTACTAGTGGCTACAGTCTATGGCTCAAGAAAGGAAGAAATGTGAAAGAGATGCAAATTTTTCAAAGAAGTCCATGGAAGAATTTACGTAGTTCCCCAAGGTCACCAAAGTAAATAGGGCACAGGTATGTACACCCGTAATTTAAGGAATCCCTGTGTGAATAGAGATATGTGCAATCCAGATTTTCAACTCAGGCATTAATTTCACCTGTTGGTCAGCAGTGCTTTGCCAACTGGAATTTGATCTGACAACTGTTTTTCAATCCATTTAATGTTTTTTCCTTAGCTTTTGGGGGGAATGGTAGCAAGAGACTTCGAAGATAACTAAATAATCACAACAAATTACATAACTGAGAGATAACCTGCATTCTTTTAACTGCTCACTGATATAAAAACAAGTACAAAACAAGCAATGGTTTCTAAATGTTACACTGTTAATGGGAGATGCAAGACATTTCCTTTAGAATTTCTAAGACAATAAATATTCTCTTCTTCCTTTAGTGTATGTTGCTATTGGGGTTAATTAGTAAAACTATGATGCCAGATAGGTTACTTGTAAGAACATGGAGTATATTTATGTTTCAATGGAAAAGATTAACGTGAACCAATGCACTTGTGTGTGTGTGTGTGTGTGTTTAAACATGATCTTTTATATTTAAACATGATCTCAAAGGAGTTTCACTAAAGAAGAGAAATAAGAGATAACTCAAGAAAGGGCTTGATTTATTAGGTTGCAGGAGACTTGACAGAGTGGAAAAAGGCAATTGCAGGATGAAATCACTACTCTAGTAAGGAAAACAAAGTGAAGCTATTAAGTTCAGGCTCATCAGAAGTGTCCAACTTATTGTTCACTGGTTGAAGAGAGAGAAAGAATAACATAAAAAGAGGGGATAATAGACTTTTTAAATACTTAGTTTGAAAAGACTGGGGACAGATACTTTAAGCGTCTATTGATTTTAAGGAAGTACTGAAATGAAAGCCCCAAACTGAGAAACCAGAATTTTTATTTTTTTGTGAACAGAAAAAATATTTTAGCATGGCTTAGGTGAGGATAATGAGGTCTAGTTACTCTAGATTTTGAGAATGCCATAGTCTGAGGGTTTAGTTTTGTTTTTCCGTTTTGGGGTTTTGTTTTGGTTTTTTTTTTTGCATTTAAGAAATATAGATTATATTGGTAATATGCATATGTATTTATCCTGCATCCTCAAACTTTTGTTTGTCACTATTCAGTTTGGTTATGGATATAATCTCCTGCAATGTACCAGAGTGATCAGTATGTCTAGGACTCTATGACGTTTTAAATAAAATTTACAAATATCCTGAATAATAAAGACATATTTTACTCAAGCTCATTGCATTAAACGATTAGTTGAAGCTTTCGGTTAAGAAATACATAGGTCAATACATAGGTCATCTTTTTATTAATATTCATGTTTTGCAACTTACTTTTATGAGTCTAGCAAATAATTTTTTCCTATCATTATCTGGTTATGTTAAAACTAGCTTAGTGCTTTTCACTATGTTTCTCATCCTTTTAATAGTATTTGAAATATGTGCAGGAAAAGCATCATACTTCAAATTAGAAACATATACTTGGGCTATAAAAATTGGCAAACTAACCTCAGTTGCTTTTTAAAAACCATTAGTATAACAATTAATTAGTTGTAATAGAATAAAAAATGGCAAAAAAGAATTTGAAAAAGGAGGTATTTTCAAAACAGCAATTTGAATGTTTCTTAGGAATTTATAGGACTTAGTTATCACTTATTTTGCCTGAATATTGCTTTATTGGGAAAATAAAAATAAATTAATACTTTATAGTTAGAGAAAGTACATCATTAGGTATGTATATAATCCACAGATTTATGTACAGTTTCCAAAAAGTCAGATAGCTTGTATTTTCTGAGGTCATTGAAATTATCAAGGGGAAAAAAAAGACATAGTCTTATACGAAGAAAAGTTTAGCCTGTCAAGTATGATTGTTCTATATATCTTTACTATTCAGTTCATAATGGCCCCTTTACCACTTTTTATTGTTATTATTACTAATATCATTGCTGTTATTAATATGATTATTTTACAAATATATTTGGTGGTGATCAGTGTACTTATGTTTTGAAAAATCAATAAAGTCATAGAGGAAATACACTTTGTTTTTCCCTATTTGTATTGTTTTTAAAGGATTCCTGCTTGATTTTTTTAGGCAAGAGTTTAGTTTTGCCACATGGAACAGGGAAGGCTTAAAGAATGGGAAAAAATAATAGAAGGGTTTGAATTCATAATTAGAGATGTGCAAAGGCAATTTTTCAAGCTAAATTAATATAAATAAAACATTTTTTATTAAAAGAAAAACAAATACTCCATAGAAAATCTTAGATGTGTATATGAGCCTCACATCAGATATTGTCCATCCATAGCAAAATTTCTCCACCAAGACAATAAAATGGAAGTGTCACTGTGGTTGTTTGAAGAACTAAGTATGAAATATTTAAATCTGTGCATGAACCAAAGTAAGCACACAGTAATTATTGAATTATTGCTATTGTTGTTGTTCCAAAATAATAATTCTTCTATGCAACCAAAAGTGTATTGATGTGTTTGGGTAGTAAAATGAAACTTTTCTCTTGCATTCGCTCACTCAATTACTCAACAGCTCTTTATTAAAAATACATAATTTGCTAGGCACTTCACTGGATGTTAAAAAAATGCTTAAGGTGTAAATATTGCTCAGAATTTACCCATAATCCAGTATAAACATGCTGTAATTCAATAAGAGATTTAACCGAGTCACTAGGTACCAATATATGCTTGGATTTCTATATACATAATAAAACAGTCATTCGCTATCAAGAGAAAAGCTTGGTCCTTGGGTCTTCAAACCAAACACTGGATCCTTCATAATTATTGACTTCTTAAGACCTGGAAACTTTCAAATCAAAATGTAGACCAGGAATCTGAAAGTTCTTCTAAAAATTTTTGATCTTGTCAAAACATAGTTAAAAAAATAGCATTATTGGGGTAATTGAAGTATAATAACCTGCACATATTTAAAATGTACACTTTGGTAAATTTTGACATATGGATATATTTTTTAAACCATCACCACAATAAAGACAATTGACATATCTATTCCTCTAAAGACATATCTATTCAAAAGACATATCTATTCCTCTAAAAGTCATCAGGTGTTCCTTTGTAATCTTTCCTCCTGTCTCTTTCCACCTCCCTTCCCCAGATGACCACTAAGGGGCTTTCTTTTCCTTCAGATTAGTTTGCATTTCCTAGAATTTTATGTGAATGGAATCCTACTTTATGTACTCATTTTTGTCTGACTTCTTTCAGCCAAAATAATTTAAAGTTTACCCATGTTGTTCCATGTATCATTTCTTTTTTATTGCAGAGGGTTAGTCCATGATATACATAAACCACATTTTTTTAAATCCATTTGCCTATTAGATGAACATTCAGTTTAAGTTTTTGGTTATTACAAATAAAGCTTCAATGAATATCTGTAAACAAGTCTTTTCAGAGGTTTATGCTTTTCTCTCTCTAGGTAAGTACCTAGGAATGTAAAACCTGAGTCATGTGGTAGAATTATGGTTACGTTTTTACAAAACCGTCAAACTGCTTTTTAAAGGAGAAGTACCACTTTAAATTCCCACCAGGAGTGTTTAAAGGTTGTATTTGCTCCACATCCCACCAAAACTTAGTATGTAGTATGATCAGGCTTTTTCATTGTAGCCATTCTAATAGGAGTGTAGTGATATCTCATCATGGTATTAATTTGCATTTCCCTAATGACTAATGATTTCTTGTACTTATTTTCCATCCATATACATTATTTGGTGACATTTTTTTTTTATTTATTTATTTTTAAATAAACTTTATTTATTTTTTTATTGGGGAACAGTGTGTGTCTCCAGGGCCCATCAGCTCCAAGTCATTGTCCTTCAATCTAGTTGTGGAGGGCGCAGCTCAGCTCCCAGTCCAGTCGCCGTGTTCAATCTTACTTGCAGGGGGCGCAGCCCAGCATCGCATGCGGGAATCGAACCTGCAACCTTGTTGTTGAGAGCTCGCGCTCTAACCAACTGAGCCATCCAGCCGCCCCAACATTTTTTTCAAATGTGTTGCCTATTTTAAAAACTGAGCTGGATGCTTTTTTTTTTGTAGAGTTTTAATAATTCCTATTATATTCTGGACAGAATCTCTCCATCAATCAAGTAATTTCCATACATTTTCTTCCACCCAGTGACTTGACTTTTCATTTATAAGCAGTGTCTGTAAAGAGACAGAGTTCTTGATTTTATTGATCTTTTTTTTCTGTACAGATTTTGCTTTTGGTGCCATACCTAAGAAATCATTGCCTACCCCAGCCAAGATTATAAAGATTTTTCTTCTATGTTTTCTTCTACAAGTCTTTTAGTTTTATAATTTAAATTTACATTTATAATCTATTTTGAGTTAATATTTTTATATGGTGTGAGGTATGGATCAAGATTTATTTATTTATTTTTTTGTATATAGATATCCAATTGCTCCAGGACCATTTGTTAAAAGACTATCCTTTATCCACTGAGTTGACCTGGCATCTTTGTCAAAGTTTAATTGACCAGAAAGTCCAGGTCTTTTCTGGATTTTCTATTCTATTCATTTATCTACTTGTCTATCTTTACATCAATACAAACTGGTCTTAATGACTGTAGATTTATAATACATTTTAAAGCCATGTGGCATAAGTCTTCTAACTTTACTCTTCTATTTTAAATGGCCTTTACTGTTCTAGGTTCTTTGCATTTCTATTTAAATTTATAATAGCTTATCAATTTCTACATAAAAGCCAGCTGGGATCTAGATTGATTTTGGTTGAATCTGTTATCAAGTTATGGAGAATTAATGGCTTCATTAATGTTGAATCTTCTGATCCACAAATATTGTATATCTCTCTACTTACTTAGACCTTCTTTAGTGTTATTTCTGCACATAATTTTTCAATATATGGGTTTTGCACATATTTTGTCAGATTTATCTCTAACGACTATATTTTTGGTGTTGTTGCAAATAACATTCTTTTAAATTTAATTTTTGATGGCTTATTTTTAGTAATAGAAATATAGTTAATTTTTATAAATTAACCTTGTATTCTGCAATTTTGGTAAACTCATTTATTAGTTCTAATAGCATTTTTTGTAGATTCCATCATATTTTCTATATAGATAATTATAGCATCTGTGGATAAACACAGTTTTACTTGTTTCTTTTCAATCTGAATAGGTTTCATTTTGTTTTCTTGCCTTACAGCTCCGATTACTACTTCCTATACAATGTACTACTACCTCCTATGTAAATAGAACTGGGTAAAAATAGATATCTTTGCATCATCATCATCATCCTTATTATTATTGTGGGAACATTCAGTATTTCACTATTAACTATGATGTCAGCTATGGATTTTTCATAGCTGAAATTAATCAGATTGAGGAAGCACCGTTTTATTTTTCCTTGCTGAAATATTTATGTATTACTACAAATATTCCTTTGCTTTGTTAATGGGATATAATTAAGTGACACAGAAACACTTTTATTGTTATTTTTAAGCTTTGTTAAGCAGTTCCAAAACAGAATTAATTTTAAGAGTTAATCAACTTCACTTTTGAAGGAAAACCCTTCTGAGCACTTCACCCAATGCCCTGTGAGTTATGTAGTTTTTCTATTCTGCTCAGTAGAGATAGTAACTAATCTCAGCCTTGTGTGAGCTTGAGGGTCTATAACTTCTATTTTGTTTTTTCTTTTCCTGACTGCAAGTACTCTGTTCATTAAAACTCTGCTGAAAGCTTGTGAGTCTGTGCAGCTGTCTTCTCTTGGGGACTCTGTCCTGCACCCTCTAGCCTCCTGATGCTCTCAGCTCAGTCTCTTCAACAGAGAGATTGCCAAGCTTTACTTTGGTTCCTTCTCCCTGTGCTGCAGCCTGGAAACTTTCCAGACAGTAGAGTGGAACAATTATAGTGCTAACCGTTGTTTACCATCTCTCAGGGCTGCCTGATGTCCTGCCTGATTTTGAAAACTGTTGTTTCATATCTCTTTTTCCAGTTTTTAAAAATTGGTTTCAGCCAAGAAGGTAAAGTTGGTCCATTTTTTTGCATCTATGCTGGAAGCAGAACAAACTGTAAAGTTTTAAACTTTATTTTTAAAATTCATAGTAGATTGATTGATCTGAAGTTACATCAAGTAAGGAATGTATTACAGAAACATAGGTCAGAGGGGTTGTTTATATGTTTGATTCAGATTCTTTTCTGATTCATTCTCTCTCTCTCTCTCTCTCTCTCTCTCTCTCTGTCTCTTTCTCGATATATATATATATATATATATATATATATATATATATATATATATATATATCTCGGTGGCTAATAGGATATAGTAAACAGGTGGGAGGTAATGCATACATGACAAAGAAATACAGCCTCTTTTATAAGTAAAGAAAGAGCCAATAAATTGAACTGGTATTAGATAAAGTTGACTTTGTTTAATCAGAATTTTATCTAATTATTTTCCTATACCTATATTTCTCAGGAAACTGGTGATTAATTAATTACAATTGTGCCAAACTTTGAAACCCCAAAAAACCTGTACAATTTTTGATTAATGGCTACATCATCCAAAGCCAGCAGGATTCTACAGACATCAATTTTAGAAGGAACAGCTGATTTTGGAATACAGGCTGTTCCTGTCACATAATTTACCTGTGATGTATTAATAAAAGAATGATGGTTTAACTCTTTCAAATATTATCAAAAAGTGGTCAATGCTTTCTTGAAAAAGAAAAGATGAATAGATCATAATTTTGTTTGTGTTATTGTTCAATATATTGTTTTCTCTCAGACTCTTTATACCTTCAAGCAGACCATTATCTGGTTTGATGAAAGAAAAAGGAAAGACCATTAAAACTTCTTTGGTAGAAAATAGTCATATTTTCAAATAGAGAAGACTCAAATTAGTAAGTATTGTTAATTATCTAAGTCTAGAAGCAAAAATATTTATCTGTGTACAGTAAAAATAACTTTTAAATGATTTTAAACAGAAAACGTCAGTTTATATTTTTAAGCCAAGAACTCAGTTTACTCTTGTTGTGATTCAAAAAGTCATACTATCTTCATTAACGATGTATATCTTTATTTTACATCATCATTTGCTTAGGTAACTTACTTTTGATAATCCAGTAAGGGAGTGAAACTGGAGAGATTATGGGTTAATAAATATATCCAGTCTTATGAATTTGACTTCAAAGGCAAGGGAAGGTAAAATAAATGAATGGGACTACATCAAACTAAAAAACTTCTGCATAGCAAAAGAAACCATCAACAAAATAAAGAGGCAACCAACGGAATGGGAGAAGATTTTTGCAAATAATGTCTGATAAGGGGCTAATATCCAAAATATACAAGGAACTCATACAACTCAACAACAACAAAAAATAAAGAATCCAATTAAAATATGGGCAGAGGACCTGAATAGATATTTCTTCAAAGAGGACATATGTTAAGATGGCCAATAACATATGAAAAAATGCTCAACATCACTGATCATCAGAGAAATGAAAACAAAAATCACAATTAGATATCACCTCACACCTATTAGAATGGCTGTCATCAACAAGACAAATAGTAACAAGTGTTGGAGAGGCTGTGGAGAAAAAGGAACCCCCATACATTGTTGGTGGGACTGCAGATTGATGCAGCCTCTATGGAAGGCAGTGTGGAAGTTCCTCAAAAAATTACGAACAGAATTACCATATGATCCAGCAATCCCTCTCCTGAGTATCTACGCAAAAAATCTGAAAACATTTATCTGTAAAGATATATGTGTTCTGATCTTCACTGAAGCTTTATTTACAGTGGCCAAAACATGGAAACACCAAAGTGTCCTTCGATAGATGACTGAATAAAGATGTGATATGTACACACAATGGAATACTACTCTGCCATTAAGAAAAGATGAAATAGTACCATTTGCGACAACATGGATGGATCTTGAGATTATAGTGCTAAGGGAAATAAGTCAGACAGAAAAAGTCGAGAACCATATGATTTCACTGATATGTGGGATATAAAACTGAAAATAACAAAGCAACAAGACAAACAAATGAAGGACAAAAACTCACATACAGAGACAATAGTTTAGTGGTTACCAGAGGGTAAGCGGGGGTGGTGGTGGTTGATGAGGGTAAGGGGGATCAAATATATGGTGATAGAAGGAGAACTGACTCTGGGTGGTGAACACACAATGTGAGATATAAATGATGTATTGCAGAATTGCACACTTGAAACCCATGTAACTTTCCTGACAATCGTCGCCCCAATAAACTTTAATTTTAAAAAAATGATTATTATGTCATCAAATACAAAACTAAAAAGTAAGAAAAATACAGATTTGAAAATGAGTACTAAATAGGAGCTTTGCATTCATTATTTTTATAAAGATGTCACAGTGATGATCAGAAACATCTGGCATAAAACGTAAGGTACGAGGGAACATTTCATTTTGAGCAGCACTGTGTAGAGAAAAGCACAAAACCATCAGAGCTCTTAGACTCAGGTTCAATTCCCACAGCTCCAATATGTACTACATTGTAGCTGTGTAATTGTTTAACTTTTAAAATCCCTATGATTTTTATCTTAAATTGGGTTGATACTATCTAATCCACAATCATTTTGAGGAATAAGGAGAGAACGTGTATACAATACTAGTTAAATAGTTCTCACCAAACAAATATTAGTTACCTTTTTTTCATTACAAATTCAGAGTAGTACAGGTAAAAATGCCTTACTTTCCATTCATATCATCAAAACATGTATTCTTCCAATGGATTTTTATCATATTTTATATTCCATGAAATTCCCCCCATATTATAATAAAACACATTTATGTCCACAATTAATAAAGAGCCTTTATTGAAATAATAAAGTTATCTATAATCAAGACTGCTTCAGAATCAAAGGGCTGTGGTGAACCTGGGTGAAAAGGCATCATCTTTGGATTCAGGAGAGTATATTCCAATCCTGCTCCATCGTTTTCCAGCTCAGTAGGACATTCTTCAAATGATTCAGTCTGCTATGGCTTAGTAATATTGTTGATTGGCAGTTGGGGGAATTTTAAGTATTGTGTGTATTTCTCCTGTAAAGAAATTACTTCCTCTAAGTTTTATAATTACAGCACATTAGGCAATGTGTGTGAGTAATGTCTGATCAATGGTGATTTGCTTTGTGAAGTTGTCTTCTTCTTATTGCAACATAGGCTAGAAAAGTCATTTACATAACTTCTAGCTTAAAGAGCCAATTCATAAATAGTTTGTGCTGACCATGAAAAATTATTGTTTTCTTGAAATATTTTTTAGTTTTGGTTAATATGGAACTAAGATGATGCTACAAATTTAGATGCTGGCATGGTAATAGAGATTACAACAGGTATAACTCCTCAGAGAGCAGGCTTTGTTTCTTTCTTTTTACTTGCAAACAGAGCTTTGCTGTTACTTTAAACCTTATTTATTTTTTTTCCATAGGAAAAGCTAACTTAATTGGTACACTAGATCCAGAATACAGAAATACAGCTTTCCAAGAGGCCTCTGCTGGCAGGTGGCTCATAGGCTAATTTATCCTTTCATTGCAATTACTCTGATACCCCTGTCTCTTCATGCCTTGCCACCTGAAGTTACCTGCCAGTCTGCACCTGTAGACACCTGCTAGCTGAGACAGGAATAAGTCAGCCTGGGGAGAAGAGCATATCATTTCTGTCTCCTGCAGGCTTAACTTGTTTTTATTTCATTCCAGTTCCTACATCCTTGACCTATTTCTTATGTTGCACCTTGTATGTCCTAAGAAAATAATAAACAAGGACCAACCCTTAAGGGAAAAGCAGCCCGTAGCCTCTCCTCCCAAGTTTAAGGAATTTTCTCGTGGTGCTGGAAATTGAGAATGTAACAGGATGACGCACCTGCTCAGGAGGTGTGTAGCTGAAAAATAAAATAAAAGCTTAACTCTTAGGCCACATGATTAGAGAGTGATGGTAAACATGCTGGTGAGAAGCTCTAGGTATGGGCCACTTATTAGGGTTTTTAGCTAATGATGAAAGAAATTGCTACTATTTTAAAACAGAAGTAGTACATAACAAGTTCTCGTACAGTTTTTAAATGTAACGTGAGCTCAGTGGCTTATTATAAAGTTTATCCACTTGAAATACACTATTTCTTCTATTTCATAGATGTATGAGAGAACAATGAGAATTGAAGGGTGTTTAAGTGGAGTGGTGCTATGATTTAACTTCATTGAGACCTGAACATTATTCTAAATATGAGGGGATCTTGGTCAATTCTAGCAGTCAATAAGAGGAAGTAATGAAAGAACTCTTCCATTTAAAATCTCCCTTTGCCTTGATTTTTATCACTTGCTTAACCAGATTATGTCAGCACCTTACATTAATGAGAAAAGGAACATTGCAATGGAAAATTTTCTGCATCTCCAAAAAAAAGTTGTTAAACTACGTATAATAATGGTGCTTTATTTCTCTAAACCATATTGTAAAAACAAAACAAAAAGAAAAAGCTTTCCCTTTTATGTAAAACTACAAAAACAAACAAACAAACAAAAACCGTGCAAATCATGTCTTAGTTTTTGAGGGTTTACTATTTCATAAGATCTCAGGAGAAAAATGTGGAGCATGTAGTGTAATGTCACGAAACTGACACGAACTAGTCAAGTTTAATGTCTAGGGCATGAAGCATGACTGTAGCTTGAGAGACTGTGAAGAAAACTGCTTTATTTTCATTTTTTCTGCTCAAATATTGTCATGCTTAAGTCCAAGGCCTTGAGTTAGCCTGTTTGAATTGAAAGCCCAACTCTGTCACTTGCTAGTACTGTCTTCTTGGAAGAATTACTCAAATTATTTTGCCTCAGTTTGTTCATCCATAAAATGGGGATAATGAATGATTGAATTAGTTAATAAATAAAAATGAACAGTGTTTGTGACATACTAAGCTCTCCACCATAACTGCTACTACTGCTGCTTTCCTGAAGAAACTAATTCCAAGGTAGTCAGAGACCAGTGAGGAGGGTGACTCTGGGGACTGTTCCAAAGAGACGGTATGAATACATGAAAATACAACACTCAAATTGAGGGTAGTGATGAAAATGTTTTTGTCCCTTTTAAAAATTAAGGCATGCAAGAGAAAGAACAGAAGAAGAAACTGAGTTGAAATTGTAAAATTTATTTGCCTGAATTTATATTGGGGTCGGGATGGGACAGGCAGGAATGAAAGCCCAAATTGTCATATGTATTCAAAGTTTAAAACAGACCCATGGATTATGGGTCTTGCTCTATGAAATATGCAGGCTAAAGCCTAAACTGGGAATGTTTCCAAGGTGGAAATGCCTTTACTCGTAACAGCATTATAGCATTTAGCTGGGAAGCTGATGGATATAGCAGTCAGGGTCTCTTCTATAAACCTTTTCTTTATTTTGATATTCTCTGCTACTTTTCCACAACCCATCAGTCTCCTTCTTACCCGGGTATTTCTACAAATTGCTATCAATTGACTTCTAAAATATATTTTTATTTATTCCTGAAAGCAAAGATGGTAACTTTATAATCATTCAGATGGGAGAAAAATTCTTAATCTTTACCAGAATACAACGAATTCAATATAGTGTGGTTAGGGAGCTATCAAGATCAGGAGCTTCTCATGTGCTTGGTAGATTAGCAGACTGTTTAGGTGAAATGTTGGCTTTTATGCCTCTCTTTCAATGTTGAGTAAATACAATCTTGCCAAGTAAAAACACAATAAAGACTGAGTGTGATACTATTAGCAGTGAGGTCAGGAGATATTTCTTTTCATTGTTAGTCCTTCGGCAGACTGATAAAAGCTTTCCCAATTGAAAATATTTGGTCCTTTAAAAAAAATTATTGCTAGTATAATTAAATTGATATTCTTTAAAATAAAAAGGCCCAATACATACACAGAATTTTTGGGGGGAAGGGATAGGAGGACAGAGTAATTTAATTGTATCTGTGGCCATTATCTGTATTCCTTCAAATTATTTAAACACTCGTATTTTACGTTTGATATGATGTGTATAGCACTTGCCTCCTAGAAGTCAAAACTCTCCACATACCCTAGGTTCCATTGCGAGAAACAACCAATCTGAAGAATAAAGGGTATGTAAAATTATCATTAAAGTAAAAAATGACTCATTTTTACCTTATGAACAGTATCATCTCTTTGATTTAAAGGCGGATAGTGACCTAATGTTAAATGGGGCGTTGTCTAAAATTTTTAATCATTTATACTGCAAAAAGATGTTACTGGTATAATATGTTAAGCTTAGAGTGATTTCGATAGTGTAAAGATGAGGCATAAAGGAACTTAAAGTAAGATCATACACCCTCCTTCTCTACCTAGATGAAGTACCAAAAGGGAGGAACTGCCAGATAATGTGGTAGAACCCTGGACACTTTATAATAATCCATCTTGGTTGGATTGTGGGTTAGAACATCACAGAAGAAAATAATCCATGAAGATAAAAGAGATGCTTAAATTTGTTATTACTGATGAACATGGTGGGTTCCAGCTCAGCTCCATTTTGACCTCTGTACCAGTAGGCCTCTAGTGTGCAGAGATCAGAAGCTAACGGTGACATTTCCTGGACTGGATAGCAACATTCTGAACGTAAACCAGGGGTGGCCAGTTAGATGCACTTGTATGTGATTTCGAAGGCAGAGGAGAGGTAGAGGCTGGGAAGACTCAGAGTGCTCAGTATCCCTTCTGCTGTGATTGAGGATACGTAGAGGCACTTCCTCGTTGTGAAATTTGTAACTGGAGTGATTTCCTGATATTGGCAGCTTTATGGTGGCATGCCTGCCACTGTAACTTCTTGGCAGACCTATTGTGTAGTCCTGGAAGAACTTCCTGAAATTTCCTGCTTAATCTAGATAAAGGAAATCCTTTTTTTTTTTTTTTTTTTTTTTGCATCTAATCTATGATAATCTCAAGAGTGGTAGGTAGCAAATAAGAATTTCAAGGATTTGGGACTGGGGATTTCAATTATGTTTGCATTCAGTGATGACTCCATTAACATCAGAAAATGTGATATTGGTTAACTCATGTTACGGTTGGCAAATCACTTAACTTAAATGTAACTGTGGTTCCCCGGAATGCAGTGTGTATGGAAAGAACGTTTGCCAAGCATGGTTGTTTCTGTAATAGACCATCATGGTGAAACTGCGGAATACAATGTCTGTGAGCCGACTGGTTATTACCAAGTGTGCTGGAAAGCAAATTAAGAAAAAGACAATCTCAGGATTTTAATTTCTTGTCCCAGCTCATGTTCAAAGGAACAGGGAGCTTCCTTAAAATAATGTCTTATCTGATTCTTTCGCTAAGCAAATTATTGCGTAGGGTGTGTTAACTAACTGGCTGGGTCTCTCATGAGGAATATAGGACATTGTTTGGGAAATGTGGGATTTCAAATAATGGAATAGGGAAGTATAAGTGTTTTTGGATTATTCACACCCAAAATACATCGAAAATATCTTGCCACAGAATATGTTTTTCCTTTCCTTTCTTAAGAGTCACTCTTACCTTTCTGTAAAGCCCTATAATTATTTTACCTGAGGAACACTTTGCAAGGTAATAGGACGGTTTATCCCTTGCTTTCTTTTTCACCATATTACCTTAACTAGACATTTACCATCCTGGGAAACAAGAACAAAGCTTGATCTGGAGAACAAAAGATATGCAAGATTTTTATTGTATATACTTGGAAACCTAAAAAGGAATGGATTCGTAGGGTACTATAACGTAATGGAAGGGGTGTATTTTAAACTGAGTGAAATTCACTGGTGGATTTAGAGGACAGCATGGATTCCATTTGTAGCTCCAGAAGGCAGGCATAGCCCCAGCTGTTTGCTTGGCTGGTTGAAACATGAACTCAACTCATGTGCTAAGTGAAATTAAAATCACAGGAATTCCTAAGTAACCTGTAAAGGGAGGAATCAAAATACTTAGTAGATAGGAAAGGTGTAATGAATTTCTTAAATGAAACCCCTCTCTCACTTTCTGCTATTATCCCTGGAAGGCCAGGAAGATACTTCCTTTAAGAAAATATTTAAAAACACAGTATTATCTGAATCGTGAAAAATTGGAAGTGAAAATTTGTCCTTGAAAACCATATTTCTTAAAGAAAACACTAAAAATGAGATTCATTAGAAAGGGAAATAAGTTTATACCTTTGACCAGTGGACACTTCTTTACTTAAAAAATAATTGAAAAAATGTTTTTATTAATTTATTCTGTCAGTGGGAGATAAGGGATCCTTTCAAATGATTACTATGGACTCACAATTGAACACGATTAAATTTTGAATATTATTTTTATCATCTTATTATTGAAACTATTTCAGAGTATAAACCTTCTGTATCTGTAGGGCATTTTGGTATTACTGCATTTTTTATCATTAAATTAAGACAAAAGCTTAAGTTGGCACATTTAGCTTGGCACAAATAAACTGCAGCACAGAAAATATAAAACTGTTTTAGAGTCAGCTAATAAATTAAAATCTTAACTTTTTCCAACCCTCATTTTTTTTCTAATGCTTTGCACTAAACATAGACCAAATTCACTAAGTACTAGAATTCTTAAAGAATATAATGATACAGAAACTTAAACTCTGTGTTGAGGGCAGGGCAAAGCATTTCTTTTGGGTTAGCTTTATTGAGGGATGACATACATAATATAGTTAACCCATTTTAAGTGTATAATTTGATGTTTTTTGACAAATTTGTATAGTCACATAACCATCACCACTATCATGATAGCAAACATTTCTGTCATCCCAGAAAGTTACCTCATGCTACTTTGCATTCAATCTCCTTCCCCATACCCTGGATCCTGGCAACTACCAAGTGGCTTTCTATCACATTAACGTTTCTAGAATTTCACACAAAATATTACAGTACGTAATGTTTGTTTCTGGATTATTTCTCTAA
Source organism: Rhinolophus hipposideros (assembly GCF_964194185.1). NCBI lineage: Eukaryota > Metazoa > Chordata > Mammalia > Chiroptera > Rhinolophidae > Rhinolophus > Rhinolophus hipposideros. The sequence continues at coordinate 7,888,531 of NC_138051.1, read as the reverse complement.
TCATAATTTTATAATTCATAATATCTTTTCTACTAGTTTTCTGCTCAAGCAAATATGCATGCTTACTTTTCTGAAGCTTTTTTGTGTATGTCAGTAATTTGTTACCATTGTTTTATTTCTGGTATTCCTCTGTTTTTAGATCTCCATTAATTCCTTTTAACAATACATAGTTTGTAGTGTCAGTGTAAAGATCTTGCATATATTTTGTTAAATTTTCCTTAAATGTTTCATATTTCTTGATGCTAATGCAAATTTCATGTTTTAAATTTCAATTTTCAGTGGTCTGCTGCTAATATACAGCAGAAATGGAATTAGATTTTGTATATCATCCTTGTATTCTGTGATTCTACTAAATTAACTTACTAGCTTTATTATGTTTTTCTATACAATCAAATCATCTGAAAATAAATACACTTTTTATTTCATTTTTTCAACCCATATTTCTTTTTCTTTCCTGATTGTTATTTTTCTTTGCTTTGCTTTTTATATTTATGCCTTTGGCATTGACCAGGAACTCTAATAATATGTGGTGATGCAGACACCCTTGTCCTGTTATTCACCTTAGTAGAAAAATATTCAGTGTTCCATCATTTTAGCTGTAGGGGTTTATCGATGTTATTTGTCAACTCAAGAATGTTTTCTTATATTCCTAATTTGCTGAGAGTATTTTTTTAACTAAATGAGTGTTGAAATTTATCAAAAGCTTTTCCTGAATTTATTGGATAATCATTGGCTTTTCTTTTTAGTCTGTTTGACATAGCAAATTATATTCTTTGGTTTTTGGATGTTGATTCAACCTCGCACCTTGTATCCCTATTGATATAAATCACATTTGCTCATGATGTATTACTCTTTTTATATATGCCTTGATTCAATTTGCTAAAACTTTGTTAAAGGCTCTTGTACATATTCATGAGACATCAGAATCTGTTACATTTAATGTCTCTGATTTTGGTACCAGGATAATGCTGGCTTCATAAAATGTACAGAGAAATGCTTTCTCCTTTTCTATTGTCTGGAAGAATTTGTGGAAAATGGATTGGTGAAGCCATCTAGGCCCAGAATTTTCTCAGTGGGTATGTTTTTAACTACAAATTGTATTTATTTAACCATATAGACTATTTATGATATCCACTTATTAAGTGAGCTTTAGTGTCATATATCATTCAAGGAGTTTGTTCATTTCATCCAAGTTGTTGAATTTATTGGTATAAAAATTTTCACAATATTCACCTTGTAGACTTTTAATGTCTGTATGACCTGTAGTAGTGTTCCTCTCTTATTACTTATATTAATAATTTTTGTCTTCCTCTCTATCTTTTTCACAATTAGTCTGGCTAAAGGTTTATTGATTTCCTTGTCTTTACAAAGAACCAGGTTTATGTACAACAGTTTTTCCTACTGTCCTATTTTCTACTGCATTGTTTTCTTTTTCTTAATTGTATCCTTCCTTCTACTTATTTGGACTTAATTTGATCTCTTTTCTCCATTTTCTTAAGCTTAAGTTTTAGAAGCTTAATCATTGAATTGAAACTTTTCTTCTTTCTTAATTTATAAATGTTTAGTGCTACAAAATGTCCTCTAAATTCTGCCTTGGATATATCCCATAACTTTTGAAATGCTATGTTTTCATTTTAGTTAAAATATTTACCATATCCATTTTGGTTTTTTCTATTATGCATGAGTTATTTAAAAATGTATAGTTTAATTTCCACATATTTGTACATTTTTGAGATATTCTGTTAATGATTCCTATTTTAATTCAGTTGTTATTAGAGAATATATTTTATTATTTCAATCCTTTTATGTTGACTTTTTATAGCCTAGAATATGGTCTATTTTGATCAATGTGCACTTAAAAAGAATGTCTATTCTTGTATTTTTAGGCAGAGTGTTCTATAAAGATCAGTTTGGTCAATTTGATTGATAGTATTTTTCTTCTAAAGTCTGATTTCTGTTTTCTCATTCTGTCAGTCGTTGAGAGAAAGAGAGACAGATGTATAATCACTAAAACTGTTTACAGTTGTGTTTTTTATCTTAATAAGTTTTAGGAAAATATTAATAAGTAACTTATGGATAATAATAGAAATTCAATTTTATAGAAAATCTATTCATTTAAAATCATATTTATAATATTAATAATTCACAAACTTTTCAGCAGAACTGATTTCCTCAAATCAGGAGGTGACATAATTATTTATATTCAGAGAAATTCAAATAGAATACTGTAGAAAATCTTAAAATTTGCTATTGGTACCTTCTAGAACATCCACATATTCCTGTATTTTAGAATAGTACAATATCAAATAATTTTATACTGTATTTACAGAATCAAATACATGATGAATTTAGGCTATCTATCCTTTCATTATTTTATAAATCACTCTGTGAATGGAAACGTGAGAAAGACCAGATCATATGGGACCATATAAATCATAGTAAAAACCTGGAATTTTATTTTAAATATAACAAGAAGCCATTATAGTATTAGAAACAAGGAAGTGATATGTTATGATTTACATTTTAGAAGAAACACTCAAGCTGCTAGGTAAGAACAGGCTAAGGGTGGAAACAAAGTCCCTTGAACTAATAAAAGCAATATAGGGAGCATGAAGTGGTTGTATGCACTCTATGATTTCAAAAGTATTTCTAAGAGATTCTGCTGATGGATTGGAGAGAGTGCAAGAAAAAGATACAAGTTAATGATGACTACCCTAATAAACATTAAAGAACATCAAAACAGACAATGGAGTTGTAAGATTCTTGTTTATGAGTTACAGATATATTTTGAAATCATCTACATAAGATGGTTTTTGGAGACATTGTGGGGTAATGAGATGTCATAGAGATTTAGAGTAGATAGATCTGAGAAGATGATAGAGGGCTCTAACTTGATGTTACTGAAGAGATAGATTTATTAGGAGACTAGAAAGGCGACATCAGTGAAATGAGGTGGAAAAGAAAGAGAAGATAATGTCCCAGGAGCAAGTGAAAAATATGCTTTTTAAAAAAGAGAAAGAGAAATCTTTTATATTAAATGATGCTACGATGTTAAGTATGATGGGTACTGAGAATTAACCCATGTTTTTTGTGGACAAAGAGGTCTTTGGTAACCATTGGTAATCTTTGCAAGAGTGGGGGTTCAACAGAGCATGTGTTCAAAGTCTGATTAGGTTGGAAAGTAGGAAGACAGGACTATAAATAACTCTTCTTTAAAAATTCTATAAAGTGTGTTGCTAATGAAATGTAATGATAGCTATGGACAATTGTCTAAAGATTTCTGGCTGGCTTGCACAGCTAGGTAAAGAGTCCTCATCTTTGTGAACATTAGTGCTAGTAGATGGCAAAAAAAACATTTTGAAATAGAGGTTTTGTAAAGTCCCCTAGTCTCACCTGCTTGATAATTCCCATGCTTCTTCATAGCAGCTTTTTGTGCACAAGATGGATATATTTGCCTCAGCAAAAATACAAGATTTATATTCTATGGATATTTAAACGTATTTATGAATGCTTAGAAAACTCATTTTTAAATCAAGAGTCCACTGGAAATCTCTTTTAATCAGTAGTGTTAATAAATAAAACTGGGTGTTGAAAACAAGTTCTATGTAGTTCATCTGCAATGACCCACTAGGACTGTGTAACTTTGCTTTGCTTCACTGTAAGGCACAGTCACTACCACAAGCCACCTACATTTTAGTTTTGAAATCTGGATCAAGTATTGAGCAGAGATATGCTTTGGAGTTTTATATTAGTGAATGTGTTCTGCTCTCTATTAACTCATTTGTTTTTTAAAAAGGCATTCAGCTTTAAAAAAAAAAAAAACAGTTATTTGGGAGGTAGAGCAGAAAAAAAGGTAACAAACAGTAGATGAACAGGACAACTATTTTTCACCCTCAACTTTTGCTTAAAGGAAACTGAAAAAGTCCACTATATTCCCTCATAAACAGTTAGAAAATTTTATAATTATTGGTACTTTAAAAAAATCTAGAAACTCCTCATTTAGGGTTTATGTATGCCTGTGCATGTACACATGCCAGGATAAGAGTGACACATTTTGTTCGAAAGAAAAAAAAAAAACTATCAAAAACGACTATAGATACAAGAGGGTAAAGGAGGTCAAATATATGATAATGGAAGGAGAACTGACTCTGGGTGGTGAACACCAATGTGATATATAGATGATTTATTACAGAACTGTACACCTGAAACCTATGTCGTTTTGTTGACCATTGTCACCCCAATACATTTTAATTTAAAAAAAGACTATAGAGTATGAGCGTAAGTCAAGCAATAATATATTCATAAAGAGATAATAAGTAAGAGAAGTGTGATACAGCATACGAATGAAAATTAAAGGTACAAGAAACAGAAGTGATACTATTGAGGGTATATTATGGATCATTCAGGGAGATTAAAAAAATCTAATGGGGTTTATATGATATATTCAATTTACTGAATTGCCATTGATTTCAGAGTATTGTTCTATTACACTAGGTAATAATTGGTGGAAAGAGTGAGAAAGATAAAAGTAAATTAGTATGGATTCTGCTAGAGGAGTATACACTTCTAATAGGAAAAATAAAATATTTTGTTTTATTTTGAGCATGTGTGTATGTATGTGTGTGCGTCAATGAATGATACTGATATTAACCTGGCACAGGAACAAGCTAAAGTAGTGACATGATCTCTTCAGGCATCTGTTGGAAGTATTATTCTGATAAACGCAGAGAATTTGCTAAATGCATTCCTGATGTTTGTCCCTGGGAATTTCTTCTGTTTCGAGTCTTGGGGATGGGGGAGGGGAACAGTGAGAGCATGACTGAAAAACAGCATATTGAGGGAGCACACAGTATGTTCTAGGCACTAGTCTTGGTTATGCCCATGTGGAGATATGCTTACAGTATGCATGGCAGAAGGGTGAACAGGCCAGTCAGAGTCATAGGCAAGGATCCTTTGCAGTCACAATGAATGACACTCAGCATTTGAGGAAGTCTCTCTGGATGTGAAATGGGCAATCTGAGACTTAGAGGATAAATACATTAGACATATAAATAGAGAAAAGGGGTATACAAACATAAGCAGTTCGGCATTACTAGATGTGAAGTTCAAGGCCAAGGTAGATCAAGATGACATCTTTAAACTATGCTAATAAATTGATTTTACACCGTCAGAAGTGAAAATCCATTAAAGATGTTGTAGGGAGACATGTGGTCAGTACAGTGTTTCAGATAGGTCATATTGGCTACCCTACAGATGATAGATTTGTGGGGGCAAAGCTAAACATATTACATAAAAATAATCTACTGTAGGGTGGCCGGATGGCTCAGTTGGTTAGAGCGCGAGCTCCAAACAACAAGGTTGCCGGTTCAATTCCCTCATGGGATGGTGGGCTATGCCCCCTGCAACTAAAGACTGAAAATGGAGACTGGACTTGGAGCTGAACTTCACCCTCCACAACTAAATTGAAGGACAATGACTTGGAGCTGATGGGCCCTGAAGAAACCCAATATTTCCCAATTAAAAAAAAAATATATATATATATATATAATAATAATAATAATAATAACCTACTGTAAAGACAGGGACTATCTCTTGGTTATGCAACATTGTTAAGAAAGAATCTGTAATAAGCCTGCTGATAACATTCCTTCATATCTCATTAAACAGGATATAACTGTATGATCATAATCAGACCTATCATTATGAAGGGAAATAGTATGCCAAGGATTGCTATAGATAGCTCAGGACTTGAGTTTGAACCTGGGTAAAGAGCCACTCCTCCCTGAATCATTTATCAGAAGGGTGGAGCCTTGAACAAAACTGGGTTTCTGCCAGTAAGAATGTATGGGGGAAAGTCTAATCATTGTATGGTCTTTCTTATCTCTCTCTCTCTCTCTCTCTCTCTCTCTCTCTCTCTCTCTCTCTCTCTCTCTCTCTCTCTCTCTCTCTCTCTCATAGATGTATCTTAAATAAAGCACTTTGCATCTACTCTGTGTAGTGAACCTAATTATGCCCATTTAATAGATACCAGTGGTAAGTCAGAGATGTTAAGTTATTTGACTGGCTCACAAAAATCAATAAGTGACAAAGCTATACTCCAGATTTTTTGACTCTGTCTAGCATATGACACACAGTGATAAAAAGTCAGGCAAAGATATTATGCAAGGCTTTAGAAGATTTTACTTTTGTAAACATCTCATGGAGAAAGATTTTAGAAGAAATATCACTGCAAGAGAGACTGGAGCCTTTCAAAAATTTAATTCTTACAGTATAACTGCAAATGATAAAAAGATGGAAGATTCCCAAACAATGATGGTAGAAACAAAGAAAGTTATTAAATGGGCTCTGTATTAAAAGGATATTTATAAAATATGAAAAATGCTGAATTACAAGGGCAAGATATTTGCCCTTTCATGTTCATTGCAGCATTACTAGCAATAGCCAGGATATGGAAACAACCTAAGTGTCTGCAGAAGAATCAATGGTTAAAGAAAACACAACAACAAAAAAAGGAACATTATTCAGCCATAAGTAAGAAGAAAGTCTTGCCACTTGTGACAACATAGATGAACCTGGAGAGCATTATGCTAAGTGAAGTAAGTCAGACAAAGAATAAAAAGTACTTTATGGTGACACTTACATGTAGAACCTAAGAGAAAAAAGAAAGTCATACTCATAGAAACAGAAGAGAATGGTGGTTATCAGAGGCTGGGGGATCGGGGAAACGAGGCGATTTTGGTCAAGAGATACAAACATTAAGTTCCAAGATGAATAAGTTCAGAAGATTTAATGTACAGTGTGGTGGTATGGTTAATGATAATGTGTTCTAAACTTAAAATTTGCTAAGAGAGTAGATCTTAAATGCTCTCACATAAAAACAAACAAAAAAGAAGTAGTTGTGAGGTGATAGATGGATATAATAACTTGATTCTGATAATATTTTCACAATATAGGCATACATATCCTGTACAAAATCATCACATTGTACACCTTTAATATATTACAATTTTTTTGTCAATTATACCTCAATAAAGCCAAGGGGGGGAAGAATTAACTGGTGTAACTGTAGTCTTTTCACATATTGCAGCTCTCAGTAGGTATTCTATCTATCTATCTACTTATCTATCTGTCTATCTACGTACCTATCTATCTTGCCAAATAGAAAATTAGGAATATCTGTTTAGGTACTTTGCTCATTTTAAAAATCAGGTTATTTGTTTTTTAGCTATTGAGTTGTAAAAATTTTGTATATATGTTAGATATTAATGCCTTACTGAATGTGATTTGAAAATGTCTTTTCCCATTCCAAAAGTTTTTTTTTTTTTAATTTTGCTATTTCCATTGCTGTGCAGAAACGTTTTAGTTTGATATAGTCCCACTTGTTTATTTTTGCTTTTGTTGCCTGTGCTTTTAGTATTAGATTAAAAAAAAAAATCATTGCCAAGACCAATAACAAGGAGATTTTTCATGTTTTCTTCCAGGAGTTTTATGGTTGCAGGTCTTACATTTAAGTCTTTTATTCATTTTGAAGTGTTTTTGTGTATGGAGTAAGATAAGGGTCCAATTTTATTCTTTTGCACGTGGATACTTAGTACCCCAATCACCATTTATTGAATAGGCTATCCTTTCTCTGCTGTATTCTTGGCACTTTGTGAAAAATTAGTTGACTGTATATGCATGGGTTTACTCTGGATTGTGTATTCTGTTTCATTGATCTATGTATCAGTTTCTATGCCAGTACCATACTGTTTTGATTACTCTAGTTTTGTAGTATAGTTTGAAATCAGAAAGTCTGATGCCTTTAACTGGCTTCTCTTTCTCAAGATCACTTTAGTTTTGAGGGGTCTTTTGTGGTTCCATTTCAAGTTTAGGATTGATGTTTCTATTTCAGTCAAATTGGAATTTTGATAGGAATTTTTGAATTTTGGTTAAATTAGATAACACCCATACATATATTATGCAGCTATTAAACCAATACTTTAGAAATATATGTGTGTGTGTGTGTGTGTACATATATGTACACATGTATATATGTATACATATATATCCATATATATGTGTGTGTGTGTGTATATATATATATATATATGTATATATATATATATATATACATATATATATATATATATATATATATATATATATATCAGTTGACTTGGAGGAATTTCAACAAAGTATTTAATTTTATCCCATTATTGTAAAATAAAAGATGTGTTATGCATATATGTGTGAAAGTATATAAAGTACATGTATATGGAAAAATATGAAATGGTATAAATTAATTTGTAATGTTGGTTGACTGGATAAGTGTAGGGTGAATTGTTGTGACATTTGAGGTACCTTTTAGGAACACCTGGAATACTCTAGTATAATTGATGAATGATTAGCTGGTAAATGATAGTATCCTAAGAGTGTTGATATGATCCTTTGTGAACAATGACAAAAATTGAAGAATACTCTTTGACAAGTAATTTTTCAGGGAATCTACCCACGGGAATAAAACCACCATTAATTTACCACTTTTGTACAAGGATAATTTTTGTAGGATAGTTTTGATAAAAAATAAGTACCCACCAATTATTCAACATTTGTATTAAGATTAGATTGGGAATATTCATAAAACAGGATGGGAATTATTTAGTTGACAGAATCAGGATTCATAAAATGTCTTAATGGATTTTGTAAACTGTCTACTAAGAGATTAACTTTAACAGTATTAACAATAAGGTCAATTTTTTTGTGTTAGTAAAATCTACCACTCTAAAAACTGGAAGAATAGTAGCGCCCTAATACTACAAACAAGCTATTTCAAAGTTTTAGGTTACTAGAATCTCAATGATACTTGACAATATGAAATTATTTTCAGGAGAATTAAAATAATTAAATTAATATTGCCTTAATAGAATTTTAGTGTGTAATTTAGTATATAATAGAGAAGACTTGCATTAATGTAATGTACTATGAGATATTATAAGCCAACTAAACTCCAGCTGTGGTAATTAAATCTATATGCAAAACTATATTATTAATGAAAATGAAATAGAAAGTCTCCACAAAGACTATACTATAAGTGGTAAACAGAATAAAAAGCGATTTTAATAAGGAGTATTTAAAATGTTTAATCTGAACAAATATCTCCACATATTTGAAGTTTCCGGAGATGTGTGGGATAATTCTTTTTACTCCTCAGTTGATAAAATTACGAAGGAATCAGATTGGTCTTTAACATAATGATGTACATTGTTCATAATATCCAAAAATGGGATGCAATGCCTAAGTAGGTTGTTAGGTTTTCATCATGAGGGGCATTCAGGTGGATGCTGAATAATCACTAAGATAGCTGACATACACAGAATCGTGAATGTGTTGTAGAGTGGAAAGAATAAGTTGATTTCTGAGGTCCCTTCCAATTCTGAGAATGTCTGGTTAAATGAGCTTCTTTTGATGAGTATCACAGTATGTCAATGCTAGTTTGCTGAAAGTCTTCTGCTATGAAATGATTTGTAGATTTGGTCTAAGCCCAAGAATAGTAATGGAAAACAAAACAAAATAAAACAAAACAAAAAAACTTTAATTAAAAGACCAACAGTATGCACAGCAATTATATTTTTTAAATTCCATATTCAATTCAATATTCTCTATCCTTTTATTATTTTTCAGAAGGTTTAAATTATATTCTGATGGATTAAAATAAATACAAGACTTCTAATCTATATGCTTTATATATAGGTTGATATATAGGTTGAGAAAAATAAACAGGATTTAGCTCTCCATTCCAACAGACTTAGAAATTTTTTTAAATAAAAATGTCCATATAGTCTAAGTAATAAGTATGGGTGTGTACATATGGTAGCATTAATGTGGTATTTATATTTCTTATCAGACTAGTTATTTACCTGCCTATTGATTTCAATTCACATTAAGTTACAACCCTTTTTATTAGATAGCATGCTATTTACTGCTTTGTTGAATTTAAAAATATACTGATTCTCTTATAAATCAAGACTTTTTTACTTAGTTGTAGTCATTTAATTTGTGACTTGTTACTTGACAGAATTTTAATTTTCTATTTAAAGCTGCTTTATACAGCACTATGTTTAAATTTCAAATTCTGAAATCACATATGATTTATTTGTTTTTCAAATAGTGCAGTGCATTTATTTTTTGTAATAGTTGATGAATAGAGTGTTACACATGGGTATGAGCTGATATATGTAGAAGTTCTTTATAAATTGCAAATAGTGTAGGAGATTGATATGTGTAAGACGTATCTTTTAAAAATTGCATCAGAAAAAGAAATGAAATATTAGGAGTGAAAAAAATTACAGTATTTCCTTCAAAGTCATGACATAAAAGGAATATGCACTACAACACTGTTATTTATCATTTTACAAAAAGTGTGAAAGCATTTGGACATGTAGGACAAAAATAAATGAAGTATACATATTAGAATGGAAAAGGCAATATTCTAAATATGTCTGGATGATAGAAATATCTTTTTAAAAATCATGTCCAAGAAAATAAGCTAGAAAACTACTAAAATATTAAAATTAAAAGATAAGTTCAATCAAGTTGCCAGATACTGTTGAGCAGTCAGGTGTTGAGATGGTCAATAAAGAAAACAGGTCAAAATGAAAGTAACAATCAAGGCTTTATTCATTTAATACAACAGGGCATGCAAAAGGGAAAAGGAAGTGCTGGCTCCCCAGTGTTACGTTTTCCTCCACAAAATGGCACAGGTGAGTCAGGTGGATGCAGGTCAGACAGGAGGAATTGTCTCCTAGCCAAGGAGCAAGAACAAAAGACCATTTCCTCTTATGGACTCATGGATAAAGGGAGAAGGGAGAGAGGAAGGGGCTAGGAGTGGAAAGCACCTCTGCTGAGGCCTCCAGTAAAGAGGACTTGATGGGGGCACCTGGGAAATGCCTCAACCAGGGTCCCAGTGAGGAGGACTTCGAATGGAAGTGGTTGGGCTAGGAATACACCTACGCAGTATGAACATGGTTGAACTGGAGAAGGGGGAACTGAGTCCTTAATTGAACTCCCTCCAGAAAGCAGGATTGCATTGGCTGTGCACCAAGTCTGGTGTGGGAAGGACAGCTACGCCTCATGAAACCTGCCAGGCAAAACCTTATAACTGCCTATCACCAGATCTAAAAGATCATGTATTGAATATTTGGCCTAAAATTGGGCTTCTCAGATAAAAGTTAAACAAATAATAAATATATATATAAATAGTCACTTGTTTATATATATTTATATTTTATATATTTAGATGTGTTTATAATTATATTTTTATTTATATATTTTAATTTATTCATATATATTTATTTATATATGTTGTGTATATATTTATATTAACACATTAATTTAGCAAGTGTGACAAAAGGTTACTTCATGCTTAATCACTAAAGATAAACCTAACCAAAACTGTGCAATATCCAAATATAAAAAAAAACTATACAATCTTTATGAGAACATAAAATAAAGCTTGAATGATTGGGAAAACATTATATTTCTGGATGGGAAGCCATCTAACACTGTAAAACTATTAATTTCCCTCAATTTGATTCATAATACATAAGTAGTTTCAATCAAAATTCCAATGGATGCTTTTGGAACATCATAAATTAATTCACAATACAGTGCTTTAGAAAAACCCCAAACTTGTTTTCCTTCCTAAAAGAAAATATGTTCAACATTTTAATACAACTTTGATATATTTGATAAATGGTACTTTGTTTTTTATCAGAACATCATTGGGAAGAGTTCAAGGGCCAAGCTACCATGAAAAAAAATAATTAAAGGATTGTCTGATTATGACAAGGAGAAGAGATGGAGATTGGAAATTAGTCATAAAGAAATATATGGGAGAATGTGAGGTGATTGAATTGTTGGGGGGTGGTCATAACTTTCATCAAACTTCATGTTTTTAGAAAAATTTATTGTTAGGGAAGAAACTTTGGTCATTTGGTTGTGCTCAATTTTCATTCTCTGAGTCAAGCTACTGTGTAATATATAAGGTGTACTGTATTATTTTAACATTTAATTACCTTTATTTTTCATTATGAAGATTCCAAATATACTGAAAAGTTAAATGAATGATAAAATGAACTTACGTATTCAACATTAGGAGATATCAATATGTTCCTTTCTTGATTTATATTTTAAACTAAAATAACCTTTTATTATTATATAAGCATGTGTGCATGTGTATTATAGAAAGAAAATAAATATAAAAATAAGAAAAAACATCATGCTTTATTATTCAAGAATGATTACCATTCTGAATACTTTATTGTAGATATTACCTCCTCTTTTACTATGTACGTATATTGATTTTTCTTTTTTTTACAAAAATGTATATGCTCTTTATATATAGTATATGCTCTTTTATAAACTGCACTTTTTTTCAAGGAATGATTTTCATTTCTTCTTTAAAATATATTTGTGTCTTCATAATAGTTTAATAGTTGGTTTAAGCCAATATCTAATTAAGAATCACATATTGCATCCTACAGTCTCCTTTTATTACTTATGTAAAAATAATTAATTTAAAAAGTTTAATTAAAATTATTAATTATATATGTGTATATATATATATATATATATTAATGTACTACTAGGAAGGAATAAGCATAATGAAGAGAAACAAAGCAAAATCAGGAGAGAGTGTTTAATGAGCTGGTAGTTTAGATAAGGTGACCAGGGGATTCCTTTCTGAAGAGATTGCACTTGAGCAGACACTTACTTGAATTATATTAATGGCATGTGTTTTTAACTTAAATATTTGATATTTTATAATTATGGGTTACTCATATTTTGATTTTTTCCAACCCTGTTTATATAACATGAGGCTATATAACACGAGAATATTTAATCTGATCTCTTAATACTAATAACTAGTGTCATAAGACATTATTTCTAAAAACAGAGCTGAACACCTATAAGAGAAAAGATAACTGTTAGCTTCCCAGGACTCACCTATAGAAAGCAGTGATTAGATTGTCCTTGATTTTATTTTATGAGCTCATTTCATCATTTTAAACAGGCTATTTGTATAATTTTATGGTTAAAGAATTAAAAAATACAGTGTAAAAGTTTTTCAACCAAAATGTAATTTAAAAGAGTATTTTAAAATATAAAAAGTTAAAGGTTTTAAATTATAACTTTTTCTGTGTAAATGCCTCAATATTTCAAGGAGCCAAAAAACCAAAAGCCCTTTCGTTTATCTAACAGTGTATCCATACATAGTATTGGCCTGACACCTTGGAGTTAAAATGAGCTGGTAGTTTCATTTTCAGTATCTGGTTGCCTTTAGCATTTTGTCCTGAAGAAATTGGATCAACTGAAATATGATAAATTTTTTTCTAAGAAGCATTACAAGACCTTTCCTTAGTCCTAACCATTTTGACATCTATTTTCATTGGGAAAAGAAATGGAAGTCAGCTACCAACCACTAGCTTACAGACTGGATTAACATTTCCTGCAGGCTAGAGTCCTGTTTCCATAGAAATAAAGTTTGGATTGTTTAAAATAGGAGACAAATTTTAAAACCAGTGTGTGCTTCTACTAGTGAAAAATTGTGCGAATGTGTTTTCATATTTGCAAGACAGTAGTGGTTGAATAATTTTATCTAATGAGCTTTGCGATGTGATCTAAAAGTCTGTGGGAGAGAACTAAAATGTTCCTAGATTTTGAGCAGTGGAGTATGGGCATATAGTCTACTAACAATGACATAAGAGGGTCATAATGCTTCCTAAAGACGGTAGAAGCATCAACATTTTCTTTTTATTGCATTTTGAAAGCTTTAATATACTTAGTCTGCAATTCATTATTTAGTCATTTGAGAGATCATAGAAAACTGGCATTTTAAAGCTTGAATTTAAGAATTAGAACTAAGAGTAGAAATACTTTCATTCCCTCCTAAGACTGAAGTCAAACATTGAATGTATATAGCCCTTAGTTGATTGCTGATCTTGACAGGTCAGAATCAAAGAATGCAATTGCAAATAATTTTTATAAAGTTTAGTTCTGGAGACTTACCATTGTCTTCTCTTTTATATGTACCTGTATTTTGAAATAGATTCTTATTGAAGTTTGTTATGAGAGGATCATATTAGACTCTTTATTAGCCTATGGAGTATTGGAGAATGAAAAAATAAGTTATAAATATCAAATTGTCAGATGAAAAGTATGAAAATGAGACCAATAAGGATAATAATCTCAAGACTGGACTCTTTGGCTATACAATCTGGTTTAAATTATTTCTCTAAGATACAAAATTGTAAATTTATCCATGATACTTTTTGCTTCATTTAACAAGACTGGGAGAATTACTAGTTGGATGCTTCCCAGAAGTTTTAACAAAGAAAAAATATTCCCATAACAATATTGGGTTTGTCTTGCTTTACTATATACTTTTTTCTCTTAAAAAAACTGCAGCCCGATTATAGTACTATATTTACTGACAGCCTATATTTGTTATACTCTGAAAACATAGTAGTCATGAATGTAATATTTTCATTACTATTTGAGACTATGGAAAGCAGGTCAAAAATAATTCTGTCAAATTAATGCAAAATTACAACATAAATCTTATCCAGTTAAATGTTCTACCCATATTTAGAACCATTCATGACATAAAGTAATTATGACTCCTATTACATGTTTGCTTAAAACAAACAAACCAACAATAGCTTACTTATTGTTGAAATTCCAAGTGTTAGGTCACAAAATTTCTCAGCAATTATAATTTCCTAAGAGGGTATTTTAACAGTCAAAGTGAGTTAATGTTAGTAGAGGGAAAATTCATAGCCTTATAGTACCAAGAAGACTTGATGTTTAGGATTCCTTTGACTAGGCTCTTAGGTTGGTGCAAAAGTAATTGCCGTTTTTGCAATGATTTTTAACCTTTTAAACCGCAATCACTTTTGTACAAACCTAATACTAGCCAAAGGGATTCGATGATGATATGACCTTCCATTCCAAACTTATAAGACTTTCCATTCCAAAATTATAAGACTTTCAGAAGGCTTAGGTACGTATTGTAAGCTTGTAGCCCTAAGGTTTAGAAGTACTTAATTATAGAGAAGCAGGGATGAGTGATTTATGTTTGGAACCTGCATAACTCTTCTGTGCTCACAACTGGCGCTATTACAAAGAAGGGTGTTTCTTCTCAATGTGTGAAACACTGAAAGGTATTCCTCAACACTCTTTTCTTCACAAAAGTGCCTCTGGATCTTTTCCACATAGTGATTATTGAGCTTATATACAGTCTGCTAAATGATTGATGATAAACAATGCTGAGTGAGAACAGCCAAGATCCAATAGGAGAAATGTAAATATGTTCTTAAGTGACATTTCTCCTCATCACATTCTATTAGATGAGTCTTAGCATTTCTTGCAAAGCCTTAAATAAACTAATCTCTGCCTTACTCATTGAAATTCACTCCCGCCATCATTCCTTGGACATTGTAGTTTCCCATTTATTCACTTATTCAACAAATATATGTGAGCATATACAAAGCCATGTATACAGGATACAGAATTGAACAAGGCAAATGATATTTATTTTATCATGGGGGTGGGGTGGGCCAGATATGAATTAACATATAAATGACCGTATAAAATCATTTCAGATCATGATAAATGCTAATAAGAAAATAAGTATAGGATAATTAAATAATGAATTATTGAATTGAGGAATAGACCCCGAGGATGTGGGCCTTTCAAGGAGATGACCTACTAATAAAATCTGAATAGTGGAAAAGAGGCAGCCTTGAGGTGTGTGAAGAGAATCTACAGAAAGAGAAAAACAAAGCAGAGAAAAAGTCCTGAGATTAAAATTATGTTGCTACATCCAAGAGATAGAAAAGAAGGCTCATGTGGCTTAAGTAGAGGTCGGTCTTGAAAGTTTGAAAAGACATATATCATACAAATATAGGTGTATGGTACATGATTATTGGCATCAGCATTGTCTGCGAGCTTATACGTGGTCCTCATTCAAGACCTACCAAATTAGAATCTGTAGGGCTGATCCCAGGAATCTGTTTTACCAAGCTTTCCATGTGATTTTTATGCATCCTAAAGCTTGAATTAGTACTGGTATATGTACCATTCCAATAGGAATGATTATTTAGGTGATGGCATTGATTTTGGAATTTAGTCTAAATGAGAAATTTTTCAGGAGCAGTTACAGAAAGGACATTGCGTGACTTACAAAACACTGGTTTCTGTAGACAGGGAAGACTGGAAGAAGAGAGACCAGTTTGAAAGCAATTGCACTGTGGTAATTCAAAATGATTGTGGCTTGGGTTAGGCTGGACTTGGTAATGGAAAAAAAGATTATTTGTTTTTCTTGAAACTACTGGAGGATGAATTGGATGTTGGATAAGACAAAATAATAGAAATGAGGAATGTTTAAGCAGTTGTAGTTAGTTAGATTATTTACTGAGATGAAAATAATCGAAAGATGAACAGGTTTGGTGGAGAAAAAAGATAATCAAGAGTTCATTTATGGACCTCTTAAGTTGGAGATGACTATTAAATGACTGGTAACTGGTATATATGAAGAATGCTTACAACTACCTCAATAACAAGAACTCAACAACCAACCTGATTTTTAAAAGGGCAAAAGATCCGAACAGATATTTCACCAAAGCATTTACGTAGGAAAAGAAGCTTCAAATCATTATTCATCAGATAAATGTAAATATAAATCAAAATGATATGCCATTACCTATCTACTAAAAAAGACTAAAAATTCTTCTTATGATGGCAATGCTAAGGGTTGGTAAGAGTATGAAGCAACTGGAATTCTCATAATTTTAGTGTAAATGCAAAACTTCTAAAGAGAAATATGAAGTTGCCTTCAAAGGAAAAAGGGTGAAAATTACATCAGACTTTTAAAAAATTTGAATTAACTCTTTCAATATTATAAGTCAAAAGTATTTAAACATAAAACTTTATTATATTTAGCCAAATGGCCAATTAAAAGTTGTGACCATCAAATCTAAAGACATTTTTTAAACACACAGGGATTCAGTAAATCTGGTACACACAGTCCATCTCTGGAAAAGAAAATGACTACAGATGCTCCTTAACTGATGATTGGGATATGTCCCAATAAACCCACTGTAAATTAAAAATATCATAAATTGAAAAAGTATTTAATCCACTTAAACAATCAAACACCATAGCTTAGCCTAGTCTACCTTAAATGTGCTCAGAACACTTACATTAGCCTACAGTGGGCAAAATCATCTAACACAAAGCCATTTTTAAATAGAGTGTTGGATATCTCATGGAATTTATTGAATACAGTATCCATAAAACGCTGGTAGCACAGTGCACTGCAGAGTATTGGTTGTTTACTCTCATGATCCTGTGGCCAACGGAGCTGCAGCTCCTGCCACTGCTCATCCTGAGAGAGTACTAGCGACCTATAGCTAGCCCAGGAAGAGATCAAAATTCAAAATTTGAGGTATGGTTTCTACTGAATGCATATCACTTTTGTGCCATCATAAAGTCAAAAACTTGTAAGTTGAACCATTGTAAGTTGGAGATTATCTATATTTGTAGTTTAGCAAAACAACAAGAAAAAGGATTACAAAACAGAGGAAGAATGACTAAGATCAGCAATACAATGAAATCCTATGGTGACAGCTATTATGGGCTGGACTAAAATTAGTCCAAATCATGCAAGGACGTCAGAAGGGCTCCATCAGAATGTCCTAAGGAAGAAAATGAATAGTGTCCTCAAAACCCTGCATTGTATTAGTATGGTGACTGTATATAAAAAGGGGTGGAGTAAAGCAAGTACTTTTTTCTGTTACGATTAAGAGAAAATAAACAAGCTTGGGACCTAAAAATCAGAAAAATCATTTTGTGGAATTATTGGTGGCATGGAAGTTTTTCATTGACGATAATAGATAAATTAAAATAATCATTTAAAGACTCTTATTATATTTTGCCCTTTCTACCACTTCATCCTTCCATTTTCTAGTAATGGTCTCTTTGAGTAGCATACTCTTTTTTTTTAATTTATTGGGGTGACAATTGTTAATGAAATTACATAATTTCAGGTGTACAATTCTGTATTACATCATCTATAAATCCCATTGTGTGTTCACCACCCAGAGTCAGTTCTCCTTCCATCACCATATAATTGATCCCCCTTACCCTCATCTCCCTCCCCCCACCCCCCTTACCCTCTGGTAACCACTAAACTATTGTCTGTGTCTATGAGTTTTTGTTTCTCATTTGTTTGTCTTGTTCTTTTGTTGTTTTTGGTTCATATACCACATATCAGTGAAATCATAGGGTTCTCTGCTTTTTCTGTCTGACTTATTTCGCTTAGCATTATACTCTCAAGATCCATCCATGTTGTCACAAATGTTCCTATATCATCTTTCCTTAACGCCGAATAGTATTCCATTGTGTATATATACAACAACTTCTTTATCCATTCATCTATCAAACGACATTTTGGTTGTTTCCATGTCTTGGCCACCGTAAACAAAGCTGCAGTGAACATTGGAGCACACGTGTCTTTATGTATAAATGATTTCAAATTCTTTGGGTAGATACCCAGGAGAGGGATTGCTGGGTCATATGGTAATTCTATTTGTAATTTTTTGAGGAACCTCCACACTGCCTTCCATAGCGGCTGCACCAGTCTGCATTCCCACCAACAGCGTATGAGGGTTCCTTTTTCTCCACAGCCTCTCCAACACTTGTGAGTAGCATACTCTTAATGACACAAAATAATATCTTTTATGTGTCCAATCACAGTACTTAATTCCACAGGAGATAATATGTAATAGCAATGTTTGAAATTTTTGAGTGAATTTAGAGAAAAACTAGAAGTGAATTATTGTTAGAGAATAGAACACAAATGCTATAATATAATAATAATTATAATCTGGGAATAAAGGTATTCCCAGAGAAGCAGAAGGGCACATACACACATATGTGTGGTTATACAAGTTCTGACAATTAAGTTCGCGAACTCATCCTAGAAAAAGTGCTACATCCCTCATTGCTGAATATCATTATGGTCACCTTCCAAGTACTCCCCTTGCAAAGCTATGCACTGACGCCAGCACCTAGTCCACCCTTCAAAGCAATTCTGGAACTCTTTTTTTCTGGAATGGCCATCAGAGCTGTCATTGTATTAACCTTGATGTCCTGAATGTCATCAAAATGTCTTCCTTTCAATATTTCCTTTATCTTTGAGTAAAGAAAGAAGCCATTGGGGACCAGATCAGGTGAGTAGGGAGGGTGTTCCAATACAGTTGTTTGTTTCCTGGCTAAAAACTCCCTCACAGACAGTGCTGTGTGAGCTGGGGCATTGTCATGGTGCAAGAGCCATGAATTGTTGGTGAAAAGTTCAGGTCATTTTCGTCTTTTTCACACAGCCTTTTCAGCACTTTCAAATAGTAAACTCAGTTAACTGTCCAGTTGGTACAAATTTATAATGAATAATCTCTCTGGTATCAAAAAAGGTTAGCAGCCTTGTTGCAACAAGTTCGCAAACTTAATTGTCAGACCTTGTATGTGCATACATACATTATGTACATATTACGTATGACATATTAAGGAACTGGCTAAGCAAGGCATATGTCCAGGGGGCAAGGCAGAGAGGAAGGAAGGATCATAAACAGTCTGGAACCCCATGAGTATAAGCTAAAGTTTGGAGTCTCTTTAGTGCATGCTAGTAAGACAGAGAGTTATATATACATATCATAAGTAACCATTGCAATATCATTGCAGTATCATTGCATATTCTATTAATTAGAAAAGAACTATAGTTTTGAAACAGTTTTGAAAGTGAAACACCTACTTAAATATCGAGTCATTTGAAAATATGATTCTTATTTAAAGAGATTTCTTTATTTTGGAATCACTCTACTATATCTATGTCTGCAAATTAAAGTAGAGAAAGAGATGGTTAAGTGATGGAAACTACCAGGACAATTCCCGAGACTGAAAAATAAGCACCATACAAGTGTAGAAATCCCCTTTTGCTATGGGAACATCTCCTAAGCAGCTATTCACTCCTAATCAGCCTCAAGTTGTAACGAATAGAATAATAGGCACCATTAGAATAATTCACTATTCATCAAGAATAATAAACCACTTAGGATAACAAGGCTAAAATAATAAGCCAACGCTTAAATCATGAAAAAGGAACAAGGGAAAGAAAGGCATGTACTCAGAGGAGTTGCGATTATTGCTGGTGTGAGCTACTGAGCTCCCCTGATGTACTGGCTTCTGTATGGACCTTCTGAGCATGCCACCTCTGCATGGTGCTTAATATCACTCAGCGTAGTTTGCAGATCACCTAAATCAGACCCACCTGGAGGGCTTGTTAAGCCAGACAGGAGATTTCCAAGGCTACACTGTAACAAATGATTCTTCTTTAGAAATCTCTTAGTCCACTTTGATGCCATTTGTTTCTGCTGAGCTTTCCACCAAGAATGAGCTGGATTTCTAACTTCACCTGTTAAAAATCTGCTCATCCTTTAAGGCGGAGATCAATAGCTATTTTCTTCTTTACACTTCTGGCATCCTATTCCTCACCCACTGACCCACCCTGGCCAACGTGGAAGTAGAATGCAGAACATGTTAGCAATGAGAGAGATTAAAGATTCCTCAGATTCCTTGTTTTACAGATGAAATATAAAAGAAAGAATTTTAATATTTTCACTTAAAAGAAAGTTTTTCCTTTCCAAACAAGTAATATTGAAATTGCTGTTAATAAGGGAACTAAATGAACTCATGTAAGAGAGTAATTGATGTTACTATTATAAAGATAAAGCATATGTCACTTTCAATAAGAGACACACAGATATAAAATGTAATTACATATAGTTATCTCTATTGCAATGTTTTATAGGAATATGAACTCCAGGAAGATGCTGGAAATAGAGGAGGATATTTTAGGTTCTTTTCCCACCCTGATCTGCTATGGATCAATAGTTTTTAGTTTTAGGACTAGCCCCATTTCAGCAACTGCGTGAGTCAAGTGACTGCTCTGTGGTCCTCTTTCTAAGTTTATACACACACACATACACATACACATACACACACACACGGTATATATATACATATATATATATATACAAGTTATATATATATATATATGTATATACACACACACACACACACACACACAGTTGGTCTTTACATGGATATATACACACACACATACATATATATATAAAATGACTGAATGAGAAGTTGTGTAAATTAATGAGATGACTTCAGGGAAATATTTTGAATAATGAGTTCTGAATGACTGTGCACAAATATTACATATTAGTAAAATTAGTCTCTTCCTCCTCCTTCAATATTTGAGTTTCTTTAAGCATAACACTATAGTGAAATTACCAACATTAATTTGGTAAAGAATTTTACCTCCTTTTAATTATATCATATTGGTATTCCTGAAGAGATATGCGATTTAGAATCACCGTCGTTATTCATGTATTTGATTATTTTTTATGTATACAATACTTGGAAACTGGTGATATTTTTATTTAAAGGACACTCGTAGATAATTGTATCCGATGAAAAGCATGACTCTCTGAGAAGGAAGCTCTTTCAGTATTTTTCACATGGCTCAGCACGCAGTGAAGAAGTACATTTACCAGATTGTTTGCCCTTCTGAAGCAACTTCCATAGAAAAAGCAGACTTCTCTTGACGGACTTAATCAACTAATCACAACTAATTTCAGCCTACTTTAACACAACATGGACCACATTTTTTTTTTTAAAGAAAAGGTAGCAAAGAAAGAACTTTCAGTAGTTTTATGTTAGGAAAATATTTGCCATGCTTGAAATTGTTTCAAATACCGGTCTTACTGTAAATTCTTACCCGCTCCTTTTTTTCTATTTTTGGTAATCTCATGCATTAATGTGTCAGAACAAAACAAAATATGTCTCCAAAATGTTGTAGTGAGTATATGGATTCCAGAAATATGTGGAAAACGCACAGTAATGGAATGAAAACTTTTTTGAAAACAGTACAATTAGATGTCAAATAACAAATAATGTCATTATCAGATGTCCACATCTAATATGACCTAACAAGACAAACAAATTTACATTTATAGAAAATAGACTAAGCTTTAATTTTGTTCTCTACAAAAGTATGTTTTTTAAAGAAGTTCATTGGCTGTAGCTTTGGGCAATATTCCTATGAAGCTGTGCTCATAGCCAATGCAAAAAATTGGCTGCCCCCAGCTTCTCATTGCCAGAATCCAGTTTGAGCGAAGCAAGTCATTGTCAGGATAAAAAACTATGCACCGGATGAAGTTTATCACCACTGCCTCCAAATTCTTAAGTAGTGCCTTTCACCACTATTAGCACATATGGAAAATTCATAGAAGATTCTGGAAAGTAAAACACCCAAAATATTTGTATGTATCTATTATATACATAGAGACAAGAATAGGTTCTCACATAACCATCCTTCTTTCCTTCCTTCCTTCCTTTCCTTATTTCCTTAAGAATACTATGTGGTAGTGTGTGTTCTAAATGCAGTCAGAGGAAAGGGCAGAGCCCCAAGTAACAGGATCTGGACATCTAGCCATCCAGCATCTTGTGAATAGCAGGAGTTTGGGGGACAATGACTATGAAACAAACTCCCTTTTGGATTATCTGCTAGGCTCAACTTCTTTGACAACGATTTTGCCCATTCAAAGATAAAGCTCTGTGGGAGCAATAAGCTAAATCTGGGGTTAGAAGTTCACAAGGGAGAGGATTTGAACTGGATCTACACAGATCAGTAGGATTTGATAAAAACGGAAAAGGTAGGAAATCTTATACAGAGGAACCATTTTCAAATGCCGGGAAAATGGAGAAGCTCTATAGGAAATTCAGTGTGATTGAACTCTTCGATGTGTCGTATAGAAGGGCAGTAAATGAGATGGCATCCAATTGGGTAGGACCTAGTATACGAAAATGAAGAATTTGGTCCTTACTCTTTAAGAGGTACAGAGCACTTACACATGAGGGAGAAGTTGAGTCCAGAATATTTTGGTTAGATAGTTTCTCCAATTCCCTCACAAGAAAAGATTGGGAAAATAGCATTGGTACCAACTCTTAATTATTTTAAAAATATTTCATGTATTCTTACTGTTCTTTAGGTTATGTGATAAGGCCTCCGCATACAATGCTGTAATGGTTCCTGCCTGTATAGTAGAGGAGACCTGCAAATGATGATACAATGAGTGTAGGTGACAAGTGTTGCTATGGGTGCAGTGATAGCACACAGAGGGGAAACTCAACATGGTCTTGTGGGGCTGGAGAAGTCTGCTAAGGAAGTTTCAGTAGCTCTGGAATTTCAGGATTGGTGTTACTTGTTAGTACTTGTCTAATTATCTATGTAGAGTGTTTACCTCATAGTGTACTCTTAATCACTCTCAATAACCACCTCTTTAAAAGAAAAAAGATCTTTTCACATTCCAAATTAAAAAAACCTCTTAAAGTCTTGGTACAGATAAATATATGGGCAGTTGGTCTTTACAGTTAAGATTACACTGCTTGCTCTTACGAATCCAGATACCTAATAACTCTCCAAAAACAGTATCTTAGTAAGGTACAGTCCCACCTGAATGGGCAACAGCTTGCAACCAGTTTTCTCTTTCTTGTACAGCATACCTTTCTGTCATTTTGGTTAAAAGGAGAGATGTTGTCTAAAGGAAAAACACATACCTGTGTGTCTCCTCTGTGCTCAGTACTCTACCATAGCTCTAATTCACTTCACTTCTGACACTTCTGGTGACAGAAAGTTTAGTGGAGGAGAAGGGGGACAGATCCCCACTCCAAGGAATTCTAGGACCCCAGCTAGGTGCCCCACAATTCAACTCAATCCTGACATTCTCTACCTGGAGATAGTGTCCGATCCCATAGGTCAACATCCCAGTCCCACAAGACTTCCCCCCCTCCCCCACACACACACTTCAGACACAAGTCCAGGTCGTTACCTGTGTGTTTTGACCTACCATCTATAATCAGAAGTTCCCATGACCTCCTCCTTGAATTCAATTAATTTGCCAGAGAAGTTCACAGAACTCAAGAAAACATTTTACTCAGTAGATTACTGATTTATTGCAAAAGAATAAAACTCAAGCTTTCAGTTATAAGATGAATAAGTTCTGGGGATCTAATGTGTAGCATGGTGACTGTAGTTTATAACACTATCTATCATACAGTTGAAATTTGCTAGGAGAATATATCTTAAGCATTCTCACCACACACACACAAAGGTAATTTTGTGAGGTAATGGATATTATAATTAACCTGATGGTGGGCATCACTATACAAAGGAGATTATATCAAATCATAATGTACAATTTAAATATATACAATTGTATATATCACTTATACCTCAATAATGCTAGAGAGAAAGAAAATTTATACACACACACACACACACACACACACACATATACGAGGTTGGACAATTAAATTTGCAAACTCATCCTAGAAAAAGTCCTACATAACTCAATGCTGAATATCACTACAGCCACCTTCAAAGTACTGCCCTTGGGAAGCTATGTACCAATGCCAGCACCTAGTCCACCCTTCAAAATAATTTTGGAACTTTTTTTTCTGGAATGGTCATCAGAGCTGTGGTCGTATCACCCTTGATGTCATGAATGTCATCAAAATGTCTTCCTTTCAATATTTCCTTTATCTTCAGGTAAAGAAAGAAGTCACTGGGGGCCAGATCAGGTGAGCAGGGAGGGTGTTCCAATACAGTTCTTTGTTTACTGGCTAAAAACTCCCTCACAGACAGTGCCATGTGAGCTGGTGTATTGTCGTGATGCAAGAGCCATGAATTGTTGGTGTAAAGTTCAGGTCATCTAACTTCTTCATACAACCTTTTCAGTACTTCCAAATAGTAAACTTGATTGTCTGTTCAGTTTATACAAATTCATAATTAATAATCCCTCTGATTATTCATTATGAAAAAAGTTAGCAACATCGTTGCAACAAATATATATGTATGTATATATATGCATATATACATATATATATTATTATGTATATATAATGTATATGTATATATATAATGTATTATATAGATAGATAGATAGATAGATAGATACATACATACATACATACATACATACATACATACATACATACATACATATAATGACTCAAGGAACACAGATGGAAGATATGCATAGGGCACATTATGAAGAAAGGGGTATGGAGCTTCCATGCTCTCTCCAGGTACTCCACTCTCCCCACATGTTCATGTATTCACCAACCTGGAAGCTTTCATAACCCCATCTCCTTGGGGTTTTATGGAGCCTTCATTACATAAACATGATTGATTAAATCATCGGGCATTAGCAATTGATTCAATTTTCAGCCCAGAGTTCAGGGGATGGGATTGAAAGTGTCACCCCTGTAATCAGAGTTGGTTCCCTTGGCAACCAGCCCCATCCTAAGGGCTTTTCCAAAAGTCACCTCATTAATATAAATTCAGGTGTAATTAAAAGGGACATGTTATGAATAGTAAAAGACACCTTTAGGTAATTCCCGTCACTTAGGTAATTCCAAGTGTTTCAGGAGCTCTGTGCTAAGAATCAGGGTGAAGACCAAATGTACATTTCTTTTTATAAATCATAATATTACACGTTGCTTTTTGCCCTCTCTCCCTAGCAGAGTTACTAAAAGACAGAGTATTATTCTTTTTGCTTCCAAAGTTAATTGTACTTTAACAATCAAGACACTATTTCATATAAAACTTACTGATTCAAGCATTCTCTGCTGACTCAAAGGATGCGTCACTCAGTGTAAGTAAGCTGTAATACTTCTCTACCCAAGCAATCTTGCTGAAATGATGTCTATCCCCTGCCCAATCCTTTCTTCATCTTCAAATGAGCAGCACGTGGTTAAAATCTCCCGAAGCAAGGACAGCAGCAACGTTCCTGCTTCTTCAGCTTTGACTTAGCTATTGTCATAGGTAATGGCAGCTTATGTGACAGCAGAAACACAGGAGCTTGTGTGGCATTCTAATGTCTGTGTAGCACCAGTGTTCTCTCGAAGGTGAGGAGACTATTAGGTCACCTTAGTCATCAATGACTATGAAGGGAAAAACAGATTGATTTGTGGACCGTTTACCAAAGTATGGGCAACAGCAGAGGATGTTGAGATATTATCATTCCTAGAGCTGAAAAAGCAAAGGGAGAAAATAGGGTTGTCAGACTTCAGTGAGAGCGAAGTTCATGGATAGTGTCTGTGTGGTGGGAGCTATGAGCTATCGTCCTGAAGGGTTGCAGCTACTGCCAAAGATATGGGCTCAAGCTGGGAAAGAAATGCCCAGGCACCTGGACCATTTCTGTGAAGGATTTTTAGTGCAATACTCCAGATAAGTCCTCTCCTCTGAGCTACAGATCTTCTACGTGGTAGAAGCAGGGTATCATATGCTTTATACTATATTTGTAACAGTTCTCATTTATCCTTTATTTTTTTAAACAATTGTCAACAAAAGAGTCTCAGAAAACAAGTGGAAAATGTTTTTTTTTTCCTTACCACTACAGAAAAACAGACCCTGTTTTGTGTCCTAAACCTGGTTATGATAAAGTCATAATTTAAAATTACTCTAGGAACAATAGATTAATCGACTTGCACTGTTCTGTGTAGCGGTATGTGCAAAATGTGTACGTGTATTCCATTTGCTGTTAATTTTGCCTTTGCAAATATTATTGGTTAAAAGGGAATCTTTTTCAGTACCCAGACATCCTAAATAATTTCTCTGCCTTATAGAGTATGATGGTAACTTTAAAAGTTCTGTTTTTCTTATGTTTGCTTTACTTGACAAGATCTTGTGCAAGAAATGATATTTAAATTAACATCTGTGTTTTTTCAAAAGTATAAGCTTTTGTAAACTTATTTTTAGAACAGGAACAATGAAATCTCACTCTTTTTCTTTTAGCTGTAAGTACATAACATATAAATTGTAAGTATGCTTTATGCCCTCTTTTAACACAGAGTAAGAATTTTCTTCTCATTTAAGTCAACAGTTTCTTGCAGTCTTAAAAATAAAGAAGGAAATCTTGTCCTTTGCGACAACATTTATGGACCTTGAGGGCATTATGCTAAGTGAAAAAAGTCAGCGAAAGACAAATACTGTACGATTTTACTGATAGGTGGACTCTAACTCCTCCAACCTCACCTCACCCCCCAAAAGAAAACAAGCTCTTAGAACACATTGGTGGTTGCCAGAATTAGGGGTATGAGGAGTGAGCAAAATGGGTAAATGTACTCAAAAGGTACAAACTTCCAGTTATAATATAAATACGTCCTGGATGTAATATACAGCAGCATGGCGACTTACTAATACTTCATTGTATATTTCAAACTTGCTAAGAGAGTAGATCTGAAAAGTTCTCATCACAAAAAAAGAAGTTGGTAACTACATGTGGTGATGGATGTTAACTGGACTTATTGTGGTGATCATTTCTCAATATGTACAAATATCAAATGCACACCTGAAACTAATATAATGTTATATGGTAATTATATCTTAGTTTGTTTTTTTAATGAACAGTTTCTAGTTGTCCACTGGAGACATCTCTACTTGGAAATCCTAATCAGAGCTTAAGTGTAATATGTTCCAAAAGTGAATCCATCATCTTCTC
Source organism: Rhinolophus hipposideros (assembly GCF_964194185.1). Classification (NCBI taxonomy): domain Eukaryota; kingdom Metazoa; phylum Chordata; class Mammalia; order Chiroptera; family Rhinolophidae; genus Rhinolophus; species Rhinolophus hipposideros. The sequence goes on along the minus strand of NC_138051.1, from coordinate 7,860,860 downwards.
CACAAGCATGTCTTTCTTTAAAGGTTTTAAAATGGTTTTCTATTGCCCTTGAAATTAAAAACAAAACTCACCTCCTTGCCATGTTTACCCCTCAAGACTTATCTTCTTCTGGTCACAAACTTTCTTAAATTTCTCAAGCAATATTAGTATACTGTTACTGTTCAAGTTCACATTTCCCGTAGCCTCAGGAATTAGCTTTGCAAAGGTTATTCCCTTCGTCTCCTTTTCCCTGCCCTCTATCCACCGGTTTAGTGAACTTGTACTAATCCTTCAGATCTCTGCTCAAAATTCACTTTCTCAATACTTCTCTAAAACCTCAATTCTAAGTCAAATACTTCCATGTTTTCTTTCATGGCAGTTATCAGTTTTAATTAAATATTTTGTCTGATAATATTTTTTTCTCTCCTTCTAAAATATAAACTCCATGAACACTGTTCATGTATTAAATCTGTTATTAGTAATTAATAAAAAAATATTGACTGCTTTAAAATAATTCATAAATAATATATACTAAATATATAAAAATTTCTGGCCTTCGGTTGACACAGCTATTATCCCAAGCCAAATGATGTCTTTGGAAGAATTTTTTTTCTTCTTCAGGTTTTTTTTTGTTAAGAACACCTGAAATTACTTAAATAATTAAGTTTGCTGGGATTCTGGTTCCATGACTTCAAACTATTCTCATATTATGAACTTCTACATCATTATCCTGCTAAATGCTATAATAGTATATTTCTAATTGCAAGTCAGCCCAGGTTAGGATAATGAATGAGAACTTTTGCCTGTATAAATATGTACAGCAGTCCCTCCTTATCCATTTCGCTTTCTACACTTTCAGTTACCTTAGGTCAATGGCGGTCTAAAAATATTAAATGGAAAATTCCAGAACTAAACAATTCATAAGTTTTAAATTGTAAGTCATTCTGGACAGCGTGATGAAATCTCATTCCATCCTGCTCAGTCCCACCTAGGACCTGAATCATCCATTTGACAAGATTATCCATGCTGTACACACTCCAGACCCATTAGTCACTCAGTAGCTATCTTGGTCATCAGATTGGTTATCAGATATTTTGATAGAGACCACATTCACATAACTTTTATGACAGTATATTGTTATAATTGTTCTAGTCTATTATTTATTATTGTTCATTTTTACTGTACCTAATTTATAAATTAAACTGCATCATAGGTATGCATGTATAGGAAAAAAAACATAGTATATACAGGATTCATTACTAATTGCAGTTTCAGGCATCCACTGGGGATCTTGGAACATATTCCCTGCAAATAAAGGTGAACTGTATATTGATCATTAGATTCTATTTATCTTTTATGGGAAAATAAATTTAAATAGACGTTTCTTTGTAAGTCTAATATTGTGCAACATTTTGCTTTCATATAACCACAATTCAATCAATCACAGAGTGAAAAAGCTTGTCATAAATTATGCAGTTAAATTATGAACTACATTATAAACAAAATTTCCCTCTACCGGAGTGAAACAAAGATTTGGAAATACCTGTCATATAATTCATAAAAATCAATAAACTTCAGATTCAGAAGCCCTGTTATAGATGTATAGCCTATTACCTTATAGATGAGGAATATGAGATGTGTAATTAAACACCTTGCCCAAAGTCACCTGTTTAACAATAGATTTCTAGATACAAGACTTCTAAATCTTAGTATTTTGCTCTTTCTACTGGATATTATCTTTTATCTAAAATTTTAATTATGCCAGAATATCATGGATACTTGCCTTAATTCACTTTACCAGTTCATGAAGTCATGATAATTGCCATCCTTATGTCCAGAGTCTAGATTTAACTATTGGGCATACAAAATTGTAATTGGCAATTGTCAAATACATCTTAATTTTAGATCTATTTAATTATTTTATAAAATAATTAACAAATCTATCTATTTTCAGCATACATAATTTTTATAGAGTAGATTTTTAAAATGTGGAGCTGATGCTTAATGAGGGAGAAAACACAAGTTTTCAGTCTTCAAGGACAGGACTACTGAAAGAATTAGCTACATTTAAGTTAATAAGATAACTATGTCAGATATTAGACAGGAGAGATATAGAATGGGTGTAGGTGAGAGAAGAATAGAACATGGTAGAGAAAGAGAAGAAATGAAGACAAATCAAAAAAACAACACACTTTTATGATTTTGATCATAAAATTAATAGAACAACTTATCTTCTTGCAGTTTGCTTTACCTTTGTGTGATGAAATGGATCAGCAAGTTACATCTACCATGTTTCCCCCAAAAATAAGACCTAGCCAGATAATCAGCTATAATGAGTCTTTTGGAGCGAAAATTAATATAAGACCCAGTCGTATTTTACTATATTACTTATTTTACTTATTTTACTATAAGACTGGGTCTTATATAATATAATATAATGTAACAAAAGACTGAGTCTTATATTAATTTTTGCTCCAAAAGACCCATTACAGCTGATTGTCCGGTTAGGTCTTATTTTCGGGGAAACAGGGCAGAGCCTCTCTTCTCTCTAAACTTGTGTTTTCTTCTTTTAATGCATTCTTTTTAAATAGAAAGTAAGGTAACTGAAAAACTAGAACTAGATTGGAGATTCTGGGATGAGAATGAAATTATTAAATAATAGCTTTAAAATATTTTGATTTTTACATAGTCTTTTATAGCTCTGTCATATAATTGAACCACTAAATGCAATGACTGTGGCATTCTTCAGCTACACAGAAACAAGTTTGGTGATTAGATTAATGTATACTGCACCAGAGTTTATTTACTTGGTGATAATGAAAACAATAGGCATGTGGTTAAGTTATATCACACAGTGATTAAAGAGACATTGGTATCCATAAAGAAAGAAAACAAGCATATTTTCTACTTCCTATAGGTAAAAACCAATAGGAAGTGATTCAATGCTAACAGACAGCTCTTTCCCTAAGCCTTGTTGGATACTCAGTAATTCACAACTGAATGTTCTGAGTAACACGCAACAAGACTAAAACAGCAAGTGCTTCATTTGTTTTCTAGCCTGAGTCGAACTAAGCAGCTCCATGCTGGCACAGCTTTGTGAAAAAGCCTGTAACTTATATTGCTTTCCAAAGAGTTTGGAACTCCCTGTGGATTACTGGGCTTCTGGTATATAAAGAGAGAGGCCTCATCTTCTACGCTGGAGAGTCAAGTCTCCATTTTATAAATCAGGGTTTTATAATTTCAGGGTTTTCTTGAGAAATACATAAAATGCTTGGCCTTTCCAAAATACCCTGTAAGTTTATTTCAAGAAGAGCTCTGTAATGTTCTCTGGACTATTCCACATCACAGACTCCTTTCCTTACAGGTAATCTTATAAGCTCATTGTGTGTGTGTGTGTGTGTGTGTGTGTGTGTGTGTGTGTGTGTGTGTGTGTGTGTGAAAATAGATGATAGATAGATAGATAGATAGATAGATAGATAGATAGATAGATAGATAGACAGACAGACAGATAGACAGACAGATAGACTCACACATGCTTTAAGGTTTGACTCTATCTGGTGCTGGTGGGTGTGAACACAGTCCCTTTTGTCCCTTGCAATACCTGTGCCTATGTGGGATCTCAGACTCCCAGTGCCATTCGAGCTGCCCAGGGGCACATATCTGTATTGGAACAGGCATTTGGGGAGATGAAGCTCAGTGAAATCAGGGAATGTATCTCTCAGACACGGTAGATGGCAGATTTCCTGTTTTAAATTTGTGCTTCATCTTTTCTGTGTGATCTTGAACAAATTACTTAACTTTCTTTGCCTCTGTTTCTTCAGAGCCCAGGTTAAGTAAATATGCCCTGGGAGAGAGAGTATCACGTGACTGTATGGAGGACTGTATTTGTTGCTTGTTGACAGAAAATACTTCCTATGGAATACACTCCATGGGAATACATCCAAAGTTTTCAGAGAGACAAATATCTCAAAAATACCAGAAGCTACACTTTTTTTCATGCACAGTTGGGATTTTAAATCCAAATAGAGAGAATAATTAAGTGTTCATTTTCGAAAATCCTGAAATTGCATTTTCTAGACACCTTCCCTCACACTGACCAGGATTTTCATCAAAGCCTGAAGCGCCCATAAGGAAGAAGCAATGGCCACATGTCCTATGAGGCTAAAGGCTGAGGGTTACTTCATCTCTGATAATGCACTTTAACATGTCTATTTATTGCTACGTTTTCTTCCTTATAGGACTCAGAATCAGCCTCTGTTCAAGTAGGTGGAGGCTTAGTAATGTCATAAAACCCCTTTTTGTCCCATGCTCCGATTCTTTTATTAATTTGTTTTGTCTTTTGTTTCTGTCTACATTTTGCTTCCATCTCACTAACAGTTGTGCAGTTTGTGCGCTACACAAAGGGAGATGCCCAAGGGAGCAGCTGCCTTCCTCTAACTAAGCAATGTTCTCAGGAAGGGAGAAATGTTTTTCAAAGCTGCAGTTAAATAGAGTAGAAATAGCTCATGAGACGATCTAAATATCTTTTTACATTGTGGAGGGACAGAATGAGCAATAAACAAAATTTCAAAATAAAAATTAAAAAGAAATCCTAAAATTCCAAAAGATAAATGAGGAATAATTTATATATATATACATATATATACACATATATATAATACATATATAATATAATATAACATATATAAATATATATAAATAACATATATAATACATATCATATATGTATTATGTAGTTTTCCATTCTATGAAATTATAGATCTCCAACCTCCATTATTTCACTCTCTTTCCCATAAAGAACCAAGGGAGGCCAAGGGAAAGACCAAAACTCAGGCTTATTATAACTAAAACCCAATCTCTTGGAGCTTCTGTAAAATGTTACTTTTTATGCATATCTAGTGTTAGATGGACAGCAGTAATACTTTTGCAAAGGTTTCCTGTCAGACCTATGTATATGCTATAATGAAAGTAAAACATTTAAATCTCTGGCTGTATGGTGAGCTCTCTTCTTGAATTAACTGGTAGGAATCCCATAAAGATATTTCATCCATCTGTAAAAAGATGAAAAGTGGGCTAGGGCCATTTGATATTCTGAATGTAGTATTTGGCTTGCAAATAAGATCCTTTTAATTCAAGTCATGAAACCTCTTACATAGAGTCAAAGACTGATATCTGAAATTTCTTATTTTTGGCGGCATTTTTAGATTTTTTGGAACAGCAGAGGAAAGCCTTCCAAGACTAACAACTCCAAAAAACAAGAGTCATTATTTCTCCCTCACTCCTCGGTTTATAGGGCACTTTCCCCCAGCTGAAATACAAAAGGGAATTTTAACCATATAACATTGAAAGTGAGACTCCAGCACTTAGATTCCTAACAATTTAATAAAGATTTTCTCCTCATGCCTTGTTGTTACATTTGTGGGTCTCATGCAGTGACTTCAGAAAGAATGTGTTACACAGGAAAAGGAAATATACTAGCCAAATTACAGGGCCCCATTTCCTCTTTATTTCAAAATCACTGATAGATTTGTAATGTGTTCAAAGCAGAGACTGTCTTTTTAGTTCTGAAACTTTTCTTCTTTATGCTTTGTGATATAGGTGTGGCAGAAATGATTTTTGACATTATCTGCCATTTATCATGGCATTGCAAGACCTAAAAGATATCGAAGAAAGACACTGATTACAGAACAACTGAGACAACAAAATAGATAATGCATCAAAATATTTCCTTTTAAAGGAAAGTTATCTTTGAAAGAGGAGAGAAAAAGACTCTCATTAAACATCTATGTCAAATCACTCATTATGTTATTGTGCAAACCTTAAATTCCTTTACATTTGTTTAGTTAATCACAGATTGTACTGCCAGTGTAGCATGCATACATATTTCATGGATGTAGAGAGAAACATTTTTACTTTTCTTGGCATATTCCTAAAAACTGAAAATTTAAAACCTCTAGAATGGCTTTGATTCTTTCTTTCATGTGTATTCCAGAAGAACATAATGAATATACTTTTAAAGAATCAATTATATGGGCACTATTTCAAAAGTATACACATTATTTTATTTTTCCAGAAGAAGGATATTGCTTCCTTCCAATTGGAATTGTATACATCTTAAGAAAAGTCAAGAGACATTTGAAATTGTCAAATAATTAGGATTGGGTATTTACCAAAATCATTATTTCATGAGAGAAATAAATGCTTTGTATGTTTTAAAAAAGCATTTTAATATTAATATTTGTATTCATTTAAAAATGTAATATTAATACATACTGTGAAGTAAATGACGGTGTTCAATTATGAACAGATCTTTTAATAGCTGTTGAGTTGCCCATTTATCAGCAGAAGTCTGCTCTAATCCTTTACAAAAATCTTGGGTTATGAGTAAATAGGAAACTAATGATAAAGATTCATGGTACCAAAGAAAGGGATACAAAGCCATCAGGGTAGCCAAGGTCTACCACAATATATAAAATATATTGAACTTATTTCATTGCTATCAATTATGTATAGTGCACTCTTACTAAAAGATTTTATGTAAAACATCATCTTCTGTCTCTAAATTATTAAAACTCCATGAGTCTGTACTAAATTTTCCAAACTTTGTGGACGGCACTTTCTGCATTATTCAATCAGTGAATTTGAAAGAAAGCTTCTGCAGAGTGAGCAATTTAACTTACAAAGAACGTTGCCTGAACAACCCCTATCATACCGTGATACAAAGATGATCCGTGAAGTTCCTTGGAAGCAGAATATCTCAAATTCTATAATTAAACTAGAATATTCTGATTGCTCTCTATTTTCAAGACTTCTGTGAACACAATTAGAGATTAAAATGCTAATGTTTCAACCAAGCTTTTTAAGAAGGGAAAACTAAAACATTAATATGTATCCACCTATAAACTGACTTGAATTTCTAAATTTGGCAGGTCAAGAATCAAACACAAATTTAGTTAATCATAAATAGCCTGAGTATTTGCTCCCACACATACACAGCATGAATAAAATTCATGATTTAATGAATTCCGATAAATTTGGTGTGCCAATTAATTTCTTTTTGTTGAACCAATATCTAGTGAGTGCTATGTTCCTAGATTAGAAGTTCCAGATAAGGAACAAAACAAAATCCAAACTTCAAACAAATTAGTTTTATTTATTATTTTGGAAGTTTGCGGGGGTATTTCTGAATGGTATGAAGACATATACGGTCATTACATACTGTCAGAGTCAGGATCGGCAGTTCCAGAAATCATGATTTGTCTGTGATATTCAAGGCATTGAATTTCAAGGATATTGGCCGCATGAAATATAGTGGAACAAATAAATGTATGAGTATGTCTACTTCTAAGAGAGGGAAGCAGATGAGTTTACACATTGGTTCAGAAGTTGTCACCCATTGTGTGATAATTTTATGTCTCAACTTGACGGGCTGCAGGGTGCCCAGTTTAAACAGTATTTTTCAGTATGGCTGTGAGCCTGTCCCCAGATAAGAGTACCATTTGAATCAGTGAACTCAGTAATGGCCCTCCCCAACGTTGGCACATTGTATCCAGTCCACGGAGGGCCTGAGTAGAACAAAAGGTGGAAAGGAAACATTTGCCCCTTTTTTGCTGCCTCACTCATTGAGCTGGGACATCTCATTTCAACTTGGCTCCAGCTCTTGAACTGGGGTTTACACCATCAGCTGCCCTGATTCTCAGGTCTTCAGACTCAGATTGAATTATTCTACTGACTTTTCTGGATTTCTTGCTTATAACAAATAAATTCCTCACTCATAATAATAAATCAATGAATATTTCTCTCCTTTCTTCTATCCTCTCTCTCCCTTCTCTCTCTGTAGATATAGGTACAGATATAGATATATAGACATAGATATAGATCTCCCTAGTGGTTCTTTTCCTCTGGGAACACTGACTAATACACATTGTTTATGCTGTCACTCATCAGTTGAACCTGGACCCAAAGTTTCATGTTCCTTGTCTTCTAAAAAGCCCAGGCTTGGACTACCCTAAATGAATCCCACCTGCAAAATATTACAGCTAATATTCACTGCCCTTCCTACTTTACTCAGCTGCTTGTTCTGGTAGAAAGCAGGTACTATATCATGTAGATTTTTCCTGGGAGGTCCATAAGAGAGAAAAGTTCAATTCAGGCCTAAAACAGTATCTAGTCTTGAGGCTCAATACATATTTGTTGAATAGGCCAACACTTTTTATTTCCCTATCCAAATAAGGCTGACAATGGAATTTTGTTAATGAGATCTGGGAGTACAAATCTCATTAACAGGGAACAGGGTGACAATTATAATATTAGCCACCTCCTTCTCCTTGTGTATAAACATTTATTTAATTTTGGTGAGTGATTTCTTTCCTCCTTCTCTCGTTCTCTCCCTTTCTTCCTTTTTACTTCCTTTGTTCCATCCTTTCTGTTGGATAGATAAATACTGTTTTCCTTTCTTCCTTCCTTCTGACCTTTCTGGAGGGGTAGGCACTTCAAATTAGTTTTCTACATAGATTAATAAAAAAGGTAAATCAATTTTGGATTAAAATTCTTGTCCAGTGTCTTTCCATACTTAAAAATAGTTTGAAATTTATCAATTCCAGGATTTTTCTTCCAGAAACACTTCACTTTGGGACCATCACATAAATTGCAACTTGAGTATATAATACAATATTCTTCACTTGAAGATGTCACTTCTTCCCTATCCATTTTACAGGGTTATTGTGACAATCAAAATGAAAAAATGTTGGTGCTAGTACCTTGCAAACTGTGAACTACTGTACTCTCCTCTAGTGCAATTATTTTGTTGTGATTATTTCTTTATAGCATAGGTTGTATTTACGATAGATAAGATACCTTTCAATTAAGTATTAAAAACAATACAGACTCATCCATTATATTATAGTTGCTACATTTAACACTCTTTTTGGATGATTGCCTTTCTTTATTAGTTTTCATGGAAACTAATTTATGGTTTATTTATGTTAGGTTGGGAAAACAGAGTTGCCAGGGTTTGACCCAGAGATTTGATTGACACAAGTTACCTAGAACACGAGAGCAGCCACCAGTACATGAAACAAACACAAATGTGAGGTTGATTTCAGTGTAAAAATGACATAGGAACTTGAGTGCTATAAACGACATATCCACTGTTAAGACTTGTGAAATCTCTTCAGAATACCTGTCCTGTGAATAAAATAAATGGGAACTCTTACTGGTTAAATGGAACCTGTGTTGGTGCAGGAACGCTCAAGTCTTCTGTCTCTGAAATTTCCTGAGAGAATGCCACATACAGATCCAGGTTTGCTTGTTGGCCTCGCTGTGGAGTCACTGAATGTATTGGTGGAATCTGGACTTGTGCCTGTGTTCTTCAACTCAAAACAAAACATAGTTATCTAAACATTGATGCCTAAGTAATTAAACACAGGGACTATTTTCAGATGTCAAGGAGCTCCGTAAAACAAATGTTATTTTAAGAAATATTTTTAAAATTAAATTAGGGTGGCTGGTTAGCTCAGTTGGTTAGAGCTCGGTGCTCTTAACAACAAGGTTGCCGGATCCCCACATGGGCCACTGAGCTGCGCCCTCCACAACTAGATTGAAACAACTGCTTGACTTGCAGCTGATGGGTCCTGGAAAAACACACTTGAATAAATAAAAGTTAAAAAAATATAAATGAAAGGCTTTAAAAGCAAATTTATTTTTACCATAGCAGTTTATAAGAAGCACAAGCTACAGTACTCTTTACAGAGATGTGATATAGCTACCTCTTCCTGCGGACAAGAGATTGTGAATTTTTCAAGAATTTCATGATCCAGTGCTAAAATAGTTTGTAGCTTAAAATTCGTCTTGAAGGCAGTATTGCCACCACAGATTCTGGCAAACACTACCAATCAGGAGTTTCTTTTCTTTCTTTCCTCCCTCCCTGCCTCCCTTCCTCCTTTCTCCTTTCTTTCTTCCTTCTGTCCTTTTTTCCCCTTTTTTGGTAGGAGGAGGGGGATGTTTTATTCTGTTTTCTTTGTTTCTAAAAAGTTTGTTGTTAAACATTACTATTATTAGATGGTAAATGTTTAAGTCAACATCAGTAATAATTTCATTCTTGAAAACTAAAATCAATTTCTACATACAACCAATATTCACTGGGTGCCTCCTAAATGCATGGCATGGCCAATTGTCTTTTATTTCATTCTACTTCTGTATCGGTATTTATATTTTTTAAAAGAAACAGGGTGGCTTTTTTGTGTGTTTAATAAAAATACTTTAGCGAAAGAAAAAGTTCAGCTTTCAGGGATGGGTCGAGATAGGGGAGATATTGGTAAGAAAAAGCTGCTGCATGAAAGCTGTATTTCTGTCCTGTTCACTGAGATTAACACTTGCAGGGCTTATACCCCCCATTTTTCTACTTCAAAGATTTTTTGGGTATCCTTACATCCTGGGACACAATCAATTTATTGTGTCCCTAGAAATATATGATACTAGAGAGAATACAACATAGCCCCTGCTCCAAATAAACTTATAATCTACTAGAGACAACAAATGCAATAACAATTAGTTGTTTACATGTAGGTGTGTGTGTATACATACATACATATACATACATATATATACATATACATATATATACATATATATATATACATATATATATATATATTTGAATGATTTTATGCATTATTCCACCATATTCTAAAACCTGAGTTAAGATTGTTTAAGGGGACTATACATAGTTTACAGTTGTAATACAAAGAAAATACTACAAGGAATATAAGTTTGTTATTACGGTATTATTATTAGATGGTAAGAGTAACTCTGACAATAAATTTAAAAAGTGCATAAACATTTGGTTCTTGTTTTACGTCCATGTAACAGCTAAAGGTCCACATTGTCCAGTTGTTCAGAAATCCAGGCAATTTTATTTTTATTTATTTATTCATTTACTTTTTTGGTGCTCTGCTCTTAACTCATAGTTTTTATTTAATGGCTTAAAAATGCATTCTAAACTTTTTATTTTGCTTCATTCAAAAGAGAAATGTAAAGGAAAGTGCATGTCCCCTCCCTTTTAAGGACACCTTTCACAAATTCCTCTGCATATCTCATTGACCAGAGCTTGGTCGGGCGGCACACTTAGAAGGAAGTTGAAGAAGTGTAATATTTTAGAAGGTGGCAATGCACAAAGCGATTAAAAAGTAGCTCTCTGTTATGAAAGGGGAGGAGAATGGGTATAGAGTGATTTTATGGGATTGGGAATGTGTAGGACTCCTGCCCCTGGGCCTACAGGACTGGCTACAGGAGAAAATCAAAATGTAGCATTTGAGGCATGGTCATGTAGTCATGGAGTATCCTAAGCTAAAAGGGGTACTGAGGAAAGGAGTATTTTCTGTCAGTTCCTGGGGAAACACAGTTGTCTGGCACAGTGAACCAGAACGTGAACCCGTGACTAAACAGAAGAGTAGGGCCCTGGGAACATCTGTGGTCCATGCTGATAACACCATTTGAGGACTCTCTTGCCTGTGAGGAATAGATCCAGTCCTGCCACGATTGCAAACAGGTGGTGCAGCAGGTCAGAATCTCAGGCAGGTGAATGGAGGCTGCACACACCAAGGGGAGAGATGCTAAGGGAGCGGTGGGCCCTTCCTCGTTTGGCAGATAAGGGCTCAGAGTGAGATAAGGTGGGTTATCAAAGTATGACTTTGCTTCTACCCGAATTGGTAAAAACTGGAGATATTAGTTGCAGTAAACTAGACTCTCTAAACTCTTGACTCCTCCAGAGGATTACAAGGGATTGTGTCTTTTTTATTCCTATCCTCTGAATTTCTCTTATTTTTTGTTAGTATAAATGGAAAGTATTGTCAATCGAAATTGAAAGGAGAATCTGGTCCTTGTTTTAACATCAATGAAAATACAGGAATTTCAGATGTTATCATTTATCTTCTCATTTAATAAGATGTTAACCAAATACTCTGAAGTTTAGAGAGAATTTAAAAATTTCCTTTTTTTTCCTCAATGAAAAATTCTGTGAAAAAATCAAGTGCCTAATCTGAGTATAAAATCAGTCATTCATATACCGATGTACTGAAATTCAAAACACGGTAAAATACACTATGATATTTATATATATAGGCATAAGTATAGCGTACTTGTTCACTTTGAGGGAAGACAGCCCTAATTTTGAATTCCAACTTCTACGTTCATTAGCAGTATGATTAGAGACAAGTCAGCTTGTCTTTTGTTTCCATATCTAAAAATGAGAATTATACCAGTAGTAGTCTGTTTGGTAATGTATGGATTTATTCATTCGTTTATTCAGAAACATTTAGTGGGATCCTTCTATATTCAAGACACAATTCTAGGTTTTTGCGACATTCCCACAAACAAGAGTATCAAACATCTGCCCTCATGGAGCCTACTATCTAGGTGGAGATTAGCTGAAATAATATGTTTAAAGCTGAGTGTATCCACAGAACATAGTAAACATTCTCTAAGAAGAGAAGCTGCCATTTCCATTTTTTCTGTTATTTGTGAAATAGCTGGTGACTCAGAATGTCGCTTCATTAGAGTCTCCCAATTGTCATAACATTATATTTGCTTTGGAGCAACTGCTATTCTCCAGCAAACTCTAGACATAATACTCCTAAATAAAAATGGGAGATGCAGTGAAGTTAATTCACTCAAAGTTCACTATTATTTGACCCCTTGTTTTTTATCTTGGGATAAATACAAATATGTAGTGCTTTTTTTTTTCAGCTGAAAGGCTCCAGTGGCATGTACTTTCCCCATCTGAACTATTTTGAACTAAATACTTAACTCAGGTGTCCTCCTGCATGATTTTGATAGAGGAGATATTTTTCATGCATGTTTATATTAACAGAAATTATACACTTTATTATTTGTAGGATGCTTTTGTTTGATATCAGAATTAGATTGTACTTTATTAAATCAAGTAATTCTATGTTAACTTAATCTAGTATATAGAGTATATTAAAACACTATATTATATGAGCTACCTTGGTTTCTTTGTTTAAAACAAATATTGTCAATGTTTATTTAATTTCTCTCTTTTGAGATTTAGGAAGTAATATTTATTTGCCATATATGACTCCTTATTTTATTTTACATGTTAAAAATGATATATCTGGTTTGTAACATACTGTAATATCTGGATAAAGCTGGGAGAGAAAACAAAAAATGGACACAAATAATATTATACGTGCTTTATTACCTGCTGTTAAGAAAAATGTTTCGTTAGGAAATAATTGATGATATCTTTGTATAGTAATCACACAAAGTAGAATCATAGTGTAAAGCTCTCATCTTGTGTGTGTAAAAAATATAGATGAACTAAATTTTATTGCTTAATACATTTGTGAAATTCTTTAAAATTATGGTAGACCTTACTTTAAATGGAATATATAGACATCAATAACATTTTTTATTAAAATTTCAAAAATATTTTATTAGGAAATTTGAAATGAAATGGGCTTTTTCCTCTTAATGAAACAGATAGGGCAGTAATACTCAGGAGCTGACTCAGCCACTGGCTGGCCTCGTGTGATTAATCCTAGGAAGAGCTGCCATAGTCGGCATTTGTGGGTTGGCATTTTTTTTTTTACTTTAAAATGCAGAATTATTTAAGAATATTTCACTGAGCACAACATGAACAAAATTTAAATTAACCACATATCACAAAATACTAAATTTCACTCTCATTTATCCACTGTTATTCTTAACTACAGAAATGTTAATAGCTTATAAGCTACTAAGTATTGATTGTGTATTGTACAATCTATTTATCGGCATCCGACAACACTTGCTTGTCTCGTTTAGGGTGATTTCAAATTAACAACACCTGCATGGAATTATTTTATTAGAAAATTAGAAATGAAGGAATTATATAGGGAAAGGAATAAGAATAAACAACTTATAGTACTTACTGATATATTGAGCTATTTGGTAGATACAACACTGATTACAATGTTTAAAATTAGGTGAAGACTTTGTTTTTAATCACTAATCTTGCCTTATTAAAGAATTGGAAAACTCTTTAGAGACATGAGTAAATAGAAAGAGAATCAGAGTCCTGGCCTTGGTCTCAAATAGCTCTTCTTTTTTATAGTTTCCTAGGTTTCACATTTGTCCTTGTCTGTTGAATCTCCTTCTTATCTAGGCAGTTAAATTTCTATGCCAGATAAAAGATACCCTCAGAGACTAGCTGCAATTACTTAAGTAATTTGATAATGGAAATGTTTTCTGAATGCACTGCTCTAAAATTGTATTCCTGTTGCTTTCATCCATTTATGTCTTTGGCAGCAAACTTTTCTGTGTGTCTCACACATTTATTCTAACTACTTTTAGACATGAAGACATTGATGACCCATAAATAACCCAAATCCCAAAGATCAAATTTGAACTTGTATTTTGCTTTATAATCTTTTAAATCTACTTGTCTGTTTGATATATTGCCTTAATAAAAGGGAAATTTAAATTTAAAAGGAAAGCAATTGTAATACATCTAAGTCAAAGCACATTTTTGGTATGAGTTAGAATAAAAGTCCAAGAGTTAGTAAGAACTTTAATGATGGTTGAGGATACCTCATAAGTACAGGGCAAGAAGGAGCTAGGAGTCATTGATATCAGATAACTAAACACTAGAGACTTGGAGACAGTTTTGCCTAACAATAATATCCAGCAGTGTGGTGGAGGAAATTCATGTGGGTTTGCAAGAGCCTGTTACACACATCTCTTTCCAACTCCACATTCAGTAACCTTACATTAGTTGCTTGAAATTGGCCATGATGGAAATATTTACACCACAGAAATCAGCAAAAACCTCAAATCAGAACTGTCTCTCTCCTGGAGAGCTAGTTATTAAATTTACAAGATTATTGGTAATCTAAGAATGACGGTTGCAATGTACAACTTTGAAAGGTACAATTTAAATCAAGCACTTTGTTCTTAGTGAGACTCTAGAGATCCTGCTTCTGTTCTTTTCAGTTTTAAAACTGTGGCTAATGATCTTCCTGAGTTCTACTTTCAACCTGCCATCAGTTTGACATTTCTATCTTTTCTAACCCATTTCCAGAATGCACTAGATACCAGAGGAAGTAAATTCAAGTAACTAGTATCCAGTCAGACCTGTAAGAATCAAAACTCTTAGTAGTGGAACCCCATCTTTTCCTGTAATTGTCTCGGATACTTTTTAGATGGTTGGATATGAATCGTAAGAAAATTAAATGTCTGCTAAAACCATTAGCTCATGAAAACCAAGCACTCCTGGGCACTGGTTCAAGCTGCCTCTTAGCACTGACAGTGATATGAGGCAGTATGCAGAAAAGAGTTAACTCAACCGAGTTTGGGTGTTCACTGTGAGGAAAAGAGTTAACTCAGTGGGATTTAGTTGTGCAAACCTTGTAATTCCAAAGAAAGGACTGGCCCTTGACCAGTTCCTGGAAGATAATTTCTAAACCATTGGACAATGCTGCCTAATAAGAGTGTCTTTGTATATCTGGTCCCTGAGCCATGCCGGAGAGTTTACATTAACAATATGATTTATGGTGGGGACCTTGGGCCATGCTGGATTAATTTGATCTCTGGAGGGTTTAGAGATCGAGTAACTCAGATCAGTCAGCTGGTGTTATATGCCTACATGACTAACCCGCCCCACTCCTGTGAAAATCTCTGTACACCACAGCTTCAGTGGGCTTTCCTTTTGGCAGTACTTCATGCATGTTGTCCCATGTCACTGCTGGGAGAATTAAGCACTGTCCTTAAGATTTATCTAGTTGAGGACAACTGAAACATCATGGCTGGTCTGCCCTGGACTCTGCCCCATTTACCATTTTCTTTGGGTATTTTAATCTATATCCTTTCATTATAATAAACTGTAACTGTGATTTTCTGAATTGTGCTGGTCCTTCTAGTGAATCGTTGAATCTGAGGGTGGTCTGCTGGAATCTTGACACAAGTGGTGATCAGGGGAGAGAGCTGATCTAGAGGTCAGGTGTCCTTGAGTCTATTCTGCCCACTGCCCAGAATACAACTCTACGACCTGAGAACATCGGCTCCCTTTGCTAGATTCTAGTTTCTGTATCTATACTTTAACCTATGTGATCTCTATATTTGATTCTATGTCCGATATCCTATGATTCTAAATATGCAATTTACCTATTATGTTTCTTTCTAGGACTTCAAAGACAATAACACACTCAAGTCCTGGATGTCTGGACAGAAGCACGTGAGAATACTTAGTGCAAATGGTAGGTTTGTTTGTTTGTTGGGTTGGTTGTTTGTTTGTTTGGTTGGTTGGTTTTGGTCTCCCTCCTATTGTTTGCTGTTCAAAGATAGCAATGCTTAAGAAATCCACAAAATATGTGCAGCCTCCTATAAGTATATTAATGTGTTAGGCACTGTGAGCAATGGAGATTTTTTTTACATGAAATCATAACCAAATTCTTCATTGTCATTATTGAGAACCATAATTTTAAAGTATTGAATTAATTTTCCCAAACATGAAGACTATAAAGCTTTCAAGAAAATGGAAAATATCTCCTAGCTAAACTTTGAATAGTCTCAAAAACACATTTATTACAATAACTACACTTGATGCGTAGTAAATAATCTCCTTAGAATATAGTGTCTGTTTTCTTAACGGATTCTCAGAGTCTACACTAAGGTCGGAGCAAGTACTTGTTACCTAGGTGGCATAGGTCTTGTTATGATAATACTTATTACCTCTTCACCTGCAGGAGCTTTTCAGATTCAAAGATGAAGAACAGTTTCAACCCCAGGGGGGTCGGAACAATATAACAACAGGAAGATTCAACCAACACAGTTATCTCTAAATCCTTAAATATAATGTTTTTTAAAATTGTTCCATTGTATGAAAGAAAGGCAAGAATGAATGGGAAATCAAAAGTTAAAACAGGAAGTTAATATGGTAATAACTATGTATAGTGCCAGCTGGGTACTAATCAGGGGAATCATTTCTTAAATTATATAAATGCCTAACCACTATGTCGTAGACCTGACACAAATATAAAATAACATTGAATGTCAACTCTAATTGAAAAATTTAAAAGGGGGGAGATAAAGGAGATTAAGAGGTTCAAAGTTCCAAATATAAAACAAATAAGTCTTGGCAAAGTAACATACAGCATAGAAATATAGTCAATAATCTTGTGATAGCGTGGTACAATGTCAGATGGTTGCTGGACTTATGGTGATCACTTCTTTAGCATAGGGAATATAATCAATAATGTGGGAATAACTCAGCATAGTGCCAGGTGGGTACTGTTGAATAACTACAATATACACCTGAAACTAATGTTGTGTGTTAGCTATATTTTAATAAAAATCTTTAAAAATAATAAAAAATAAGTAAAACAGGAAGTTAATTCTACCCATTGTTCTTCTGATAATAAGGTCAGACATTTTGAAAGCTAGAATTTCATGGAGCTTCAATGATTTAACTTTTTTTTTGAGTAGTGTAAAAAGGTTGTAGACTCTTTGTGACTACTTTTTTTGTAGTTTTTTTTGTGAAATTAATAATGATTTCATTTAACTATGGATAATCTTCATCAGAATTAGCAATTTGGATTTTAAGCCAACGAGCATAGGATGAATTAGTGCCTTTGCCTACTGTGAACTATTTCCTTTGGCCTTTAAATATATCGTCCTCATCCTTTGGGGCGCTTACGATGGATATCAAGAAAGACATCCAAATGCCTCCTTTTAAAATAAGGAAATAAGGAAATGCATCTGTGTTTTATAGATACAGGAAGAAGAAATAAAGGGATATACTTTTTTTATTTTATTTTGGAAAGAATACAATATGAATTCTACCCTCTGAACAAAATTTAAGTGATAATGTATTATTTTTGACGATAGGTACCTTTTACATCAGATCTATAGATCTTGTTCAATTTGCTTGACTGAAACATTATGCCTCTTGATTAGTAACTCTTTATTTCCCCAAACCCTAGCCACTGGGTTTGGGGAAATAAACCACCACTCTACTTTTTGATTCTATGAATTTGACCATTTTAGATACCTCATATAATCGGAATCCTGCATGTTTATCTTTCTGTGATTGTTTTATTTCTCTTAACATAATGTCATCAAGTGTTACCCATGTAGTTGCATTTTGCAGAATTTCCTTTTTTAAAAGGCTGAATAATATTCCACTGCATTTATATACCACACTTGCTTTATCCATTCATCCTTCAATGGACATTTAGGTTGTTTCCACACATTGGCTATTATGAATAGCACTGCAATGGACATGGGAGTGCAGATATCTCAAGATCTAGATTTCAATTCTTTTAGGTAAATACCCAGAAGTGGGATTGCTGGCTCATATGGTATTTCTATTTTTAATTTTTTGAGGAACCTCAATACTGTTTCCTATTTTTCCCCCAAACATTGTGTAGTAACAGTTGTGAGATGATATCTCATTGTAGTTTTGATTTGTATTTCCTTGGTGATTAGTGACTGCACATTTTTTATATGTGTGGGCCATTTGTATGACTTCTTTGGGAAAATGTCTATTCATGCCTTTAGCCTATTTTTAAGTCAGGTTATCAGGTTATTTTTTGAACTATTAGTTGTAGCAATTACTTATATATTTTGGATATTAACCCATTTTTCAGATATGTGGTTTGCAAATATTTTATCCTATTCTGTAAGTTGCATTTTCACTCTGTTGATTAGTTCCTTTGCAGTGCAGCATTTTAGTTTCACATAGTCCCACTGATTATTTGTTTTTATTGCTTATGATTTTGGTGTCATATCCATCAAATCTTTGAGCTATGTCATGAAACTTATCTCTGTTTTCTAATAGTTCTAGGTTTTATTTTTTAAATCTTTAATCCATTTTGATTGATTTTTGTGTAAGGGTGGAATTTTTTTCACATGTGGATGTCCAGTTTTCCCAGCACCATTTGTTAAAGACTGTCCTTTCCCCACTGGGTATGTTGAAGTACATTCCATTTATACACAGATTTTTGGGTCTTATCATGAAATGATATTGAATTTTGTCAAATGTGTTTTATGCATCTACTGAGATGATCATATGATTTTTATTCTTCATTTAGTTAATGTGGTGTGTCACACTGATTAATTTGCAGATGTCAAATCATCCTCACATCCCTGGAATACATCCCAGTTAATCATTATGTATAATCCATTTAATGTACTGTTGTAATTTGCCAATATTTTGTTGAAGAATTTTGCATCTATGTTTATCAGGAATGTTGACATGTCATTTTCTTTTCTTATAGCGTCCTTTTCTGGTTTGAGTACCAGGATAATGTTTGGAGGTATTGCCTCCTCTTCTATATCTTGGAAGAGGTTGGAAAAGATTAGTACTAATTCTTCTTTAAATGTTGGTAGAATTTACCAGTGTAGCTATTGGGTCCTGCACCATTCTTTGCTGGCAGTTTTTTAATTACAGATTCAACATCTTTACTAGTAATTTATCTTTCTGATTTTTCTATTTCTTCATTATTTAGTCTCCATAGATGTGTGTTTCCAGGAAATTGTTGTAGGTTGTCCAATTTGTTGGTGTATAATTGTTCATAGTAGTCTCATAGGCCTTTGTGTATCTGTGGTATCAGTCATAATGTCTCCTTTCACTTCTGCTTTTATTTAAGTCCTCTCCTCTTTTCTTGGTGAGTCTGGCTAAAGGTTTGCTTATTCCATTTCTTTTGAAAAAAAAACACACAAAACAGCTTTTAGTTTCATTGATCTTTTCTGTTGTCTTTAGTCTCTATTTCACTTATTTCTGCTCTGATCTTTGCTATTTCCTTCCTTATACTAAATTTAGGCTTAGTTTTTTGTTTTTGGCTTTTTGTGTGTGTGTTTTTTCCCCAGTTCCTTCAGGTATAAAATAAGGTTGTTTATTTGAGTTGTGTTTTGGTTTTTTTTAATGTATATGTTTGTTGCTATGAACTTCTCTCTAGAACTCCTTTTACTGAATCCCTTAGGTTTTGGTATGTTGTATTTTCTTTTTCATTTGTTTTAAGATTATTTTTTACTTCTCCTTTGATTTCTTCTTTGATCCATTGGTTGTTCAGTATCATATTGTTTAGTCTCCATATATTTGTGAACTCTCCAGTTTTCTTTTGTGATTGATTTCTAGTTTCATACCATTGTAGTTGGAAAACATGCTAGATATGATTTCAATCTTCATAAATTTATTAAGACTTCTTTTGTTACCTAACATAATCTGTTGAGGAGACTGTTCTATGTGTACTTGAAGAGAATCTGTATTTTGCTGATTTTTGTTGTTGTTTGTTTGTTTGTTTGTTTGGCTTGAAAACATTTCATTAAACATTTTTGGATATTGCTTCCTGTCTTTTAAGTTTAAGCATAAAAAACTTATTACAATAAAAACAAATCTATACTGAAGTCATTTTTCTTTGTGTGAAGAAATATGAATGAACTGCAATGTACATTAATATTTAAAAGCAAAGTAGTTCACTGTCAAAACTTCATATATCTCAAGAGCCCATCAAATTCTAAACAAACTAAGATCATGTTTCTACTTCAGTAGTCTTGGGACTGATGAACGATTAGCAGGTCTATAGCTTAGGACCTGCTTTCATGCTTGTTTCCTGAGCTACTTCTTCTTCTGAGCACTTTCCATCATTTTCCAGTATCTGCTTAATTTTGTGTACAGTACTGAGAAAAATGTGAAACTGTCTCCGTCTCAATTCCAGCTTATCTTCAACACTTTCCTTGATATGTGAAAGATGTTCTAAATCTTTTCCCAGAGCCTATAATTCCTTTAACTGTCTGGATGATGCTGGATCACATTTGCTAAAGCATCATAATCTAGGTGATTATTTTTACATTCGTTTTGCTTGAAGAATCAGTTTTTTGCACTCAGTAATTTTTCACATGCTCCAGCAACATTACATTCTGTTTCTTTGTAAGTTTTCTTCACAATTTTCTATTTCTCTGAGACTCATATCATATGCCAGCAATGTTTTGCCCATTGAAAATTCACATTGGGTCAGTTGGCCCAGCATATGTTGGTACTGGCTGTATCCCTCTTCCTGGGATCCAGGCTTCCATCATTTAATGAAACTTCACTAGCAGATTAATTCTACAATCATCTCTAGCACCATCTCCATCAATTAGGAGAAGCCTAATTGACTTCACTGTCAGTCGTGGCACCCATGGTGGGTACAGGGGCTCCGTTTGGTGGTGGCCGAGATCAAATTTCCACAATCCAGGTAAACAGCCATAGAGGATGCAATGGCATCTATGGCTGCCTCCTCAGCCACGGGACCGGTGTTGAGGCATAGTGGGATGAGGACTGGTGATTGTGGGAGCCAGGCCTGGCAGAAGGCAGGGGCCCTGGCTGTAGTCTGCTGTTCTGATGAGATGTTCTGGACATGTCTATTAAGTCCATCTGATCTAATGTGTCATTTAAGATCAGTGTTTCCTTATTCATTTTCTACCTGGATGACCTTATTGATGAAAGTGGGATATTGAAGTTGCCAACTGTTATTGTATTGTTGTCTAGTTCTCCATTTATGTCTGTTAATATTTGCTTTACATATCTATGTTGGGTGCATAAATATTTGCAAATGTTATATATCCTCTTTTTTCATTGACCCCTTTATCATTTTATAACGACCTTTGTTTAGTATTACAGTCTTTGTCCTAAAAAGCTTATTTTGTGTGATATAAGTAAGCTACACAGCTTTACTTTGGTTTCCATTTGTATGGAGTATCTTTTTTTCATCCTTCATTTTCAGTCTATGTGCATCTTTAGAGCTGAAATGAGTCTGTTGTAGGCAGTAGATATTAGGTTTATGCACAAGTAATTGCAGTTTTTGCAATTATTTTTAACCTGTTAAACTGCAATTGCTTTTGCACCAACCTAATAGATGGTCTTATGTTTCATCCTTTCATCCACTCTGTGTGATCACATGATTTTTAATACAAAAATATTGCTAATGAGTTGTAATTTTTGAAAAGTGATTCTGTGTTAAGCAATGTGCTTGGCTTGGAAGATATAAAGATAAAACAATACCTAGTTGATGTCTTCAAAGGACATATAAAACAAAAGTAACTCTTATTTTGATGTGCACATTAGTCAGGGTTCTCAAAGAAACAGTACTAATTGTGTGTGTGTGTGTGTGTGTGTGTGTGTGTGTGTGTGTTGAGAGAGAGTGATAAATAGAGACAGAGAGAGAGAGAGAGAGAGAGAGAGAGAGAGAGAGAGATTTATTTTAAGGAAGTGACTCGTTATCATGAATTGAGGCTGGCAAGACCAAAATCTCTGGGGCCAGCAGGCTGAAGACTCAGGGAATGGCCTATGTTGTAGTTCCATTCTAAAGGCTGTCTGCTATCAGAATTTTCTTCTGCTAAGAGAAGGTCAGTCTTTTTATTTTATTTATTTATTTATTTTAATTTCCAGGACTTCAAGTGACTGGATGAGGCCCAGTCATATTATGAAGGATCATTTGCTTTATTCAAAGCCAACTGATGTAAATGTTAATCTCATTCAAAACACCCTCACAAAAACAGCCAGAATAATGTTTGAGCACATATCTGAGCACTGTGGCCCAGCAAAGCTGATTTAAAATTAACCATCACAATGTGTCACAGACTTTATGATGTACTCTTCTACATCCTATTGAAACAGAATTTCAAAATGATTAGCATTAGTTAGGACAGATTTCACTATATCTGTGTCTATATCCATCTCCTCTGCTCTGAATTTCCTTTACCAAATTTGGAGGTGTGAAAAAAAAAGACAAGATTTTAAATATTCTTTCATACTTAAAATTGTTGTATTTAGAATGAGAGTTGGCTTAATCTTGTCTCAAGTACTTATTGATAATATATAATTAGAAGTGGCAAAATATGAATATGTCTTCAAAATTTAAGAACATAAATACAAAACATTATTGGTTAAATTTCTTTAACTGTGCTCACACTATTCTTGAGATACTTACTTCCAGAATGACAGAATACATCCTGAAACTGTGTTTATGTATCATGGGGAAAATAAGAGAAATTACTAAATGAATACCCAGCAGGTAACAGATATTAATTACAATATTCCCTATATCTATATTCTCAGTTCCTCAGTCTGTTGATTCAAATCAATACAAATCAGATGTATATTGTAATCAAAATTAACAGGTTATGTGTGCATGTGTGTGCGTGTCTGTGTGTGTGTGTGTATTCATACAAAGAGAGAGAGAGAGTCATGTGTTGCTGTTTAACAATGGGGATATTTTCTTAGAAATGTATCATTAGGTGATATTATTGTTGTGCAAACAAGCAATGTAATTACACACACCTGGATGATACAGCCCACTACACACCTAGGCTGTGTGGTGTAGCCTACTGCTCCTAGGCTACAAACCTGTACAGAATGTTATTATAATGAATGCTATAGCAACTGGAGCACAACGGTGAGTATTTATGTATCTAAAGATAGAAGAGGGGCAGTATTAAAAAAAGGTACAGTTGTATGGGGCACATACCATGAATGGAGCTTTCAGAACTGTAAGTTAGTTGCTCTGGGTGAATCAGTGAGTGAGTGGTGAGTAAACATGACGGCCTAGGACATGACTGTACATTACCATAGACTTTATAAATACTGTACTCATAGGCTACATAAAAACATTGTTCTTTCTTCAATAGTAAATTAACCTTAGATTATTGTAACATTTTTACTTTAAACTTTTACTTCTTTTTAACTTTTAACTCTTTTGTAGTAACACTAGCTTAAAACACAACTATACAAAAATGTTTTCTTTATGTCCTTATTCTATCAGCTTTTTTCTATTTTTAAATGTTGTGCTGTGTTTTATTTACTTTAAATTTTTTGTGTTAAAAACTAAGACACACACACACACACACACACACACACACATTAGCCTACCTCCACACAGGATAAGGTTGATCAGTGTCACTGTCTCCACCTCCACATCTTGCCCCAAGGTCTTTGGGGTCAATAACACCCATGGAGCTGTCATCTCCTCTGATAAGACTGCCTTCTTCTGGAATACCTCGTAAAGGAACTGCCTGAAGATTTTCCTGAGGACTTGTCATTCTTTTCATAAATATATCCATGGTTATTTGCTTAGTTTGTTTCATTTTTTCATCATACACTTGCTTCTAAGCAGATAATGAACCATGAACATGTTAATGAAATGTTTTTTAGTGCTGCAGTCTATGTTTTCAAACATTGTAAGGAGCCTGCTGAGGTCTGCAAAATCTTCTGCTAAACAATTCACTGTTAATTTTCGTGGGGGTTTGTCTTCTTTCACTTCTCCTGAAGTTTCCTTTTCTCTTGCCTCTTCTTCAGCTATGCATTCCTGTTTCAGTTCTGACAACTCCTCCTTAGTCAATTACCCAGGAACCACCTCTAGGAGCAACTCTGTGTTGTCTCATCTACATCTAGGTTCAAGTTTTTTGCCATCTCAACCACAGCCTTGTGGAATTTTGCAGCCTTTGCACTACAGTGTCACGATGGCTAGAAAATCACTAGGTAATACAAAATGTTCCACTCCATTATAATCTTATGGAACCACCATCTTATATGCAGTCTGTCATTGACCTGAAATATTGTTGTATATACACATCCCTTTTAAAATAATTTTTGAGATCTCGGAGAGATAAAACTTTAAAACTATAAATAGCAAAGTCTTTTTTCTATTTTTCCTGGGAAACATTCAATTTTCCTGAATTAACTTAACAACAAGATGAAACGAATTTAATTAGTACGTTTAAAAGTGTTTTTCTTAAAACAGTTATATTTTATTGTAATTCATAAAATGGATTTTTAACGATCTACCAAGTCAAATATTTGCTGGATGTGAGTGAGAACAGACAAAGGTTGTTCCCTACTCACTGTATTTCTATCAGAGCTGAATGGGAATTTGATGTATCTGTTATAAAATACTGTTTTAACATGTTGGTATAGAAAGAGGTAAGCATGATTTTAAATTTTCCTAAATATGAAAGAAGTCATTGCAATGGACCTGTTTGTTTAATACTTACTGTTTCTCTTGCAACAACCATATATTAAACTCTCAAACTAATCATTTCTGCTTTTTGTTTGTTTTTCCCAGACCTCATTTGAAGGGCCTCTCACAGGTTAAAGAAAGCCATTACATTTTCCCAAAAATCAAAAAAAAAAGAAAGACATCTATAGAACTTTAAGGGGTAAACAAGAAAATTTATATATTCAAAATAAAATTCATAAAGCACATGTTTTATTTCTTAGATGAAAAAAGAACAATTGGTCATATTGAATACCATTTAAAAAGTCGTTAATAGACTATTTGTTCATATAGAGAGTTAGACACTGGGGGCTTTAGATTTTTCTTTCCTTTCCTTTTTAAAATTCTTTTTATGTGGGAAGTTTGGGTGGGAAGAATCTACCTTCTTATTAGTATTACCCAGTAGAAAATTAGAACACTGGTCATTTAATGGGGTATGAACAAAACAAGTAATTACACACTTGGTCCCTGCCTTTCAGTAAAATGACTCTCAAATGTGAAAAGCACAGAAGAGTCAATTTAGGGCTATGATTATGTATACATAGATGCAATCGACAGGCCTACATATAGAATAAATTATAAAATTTAGAGTGCAATTAGATTCAAAGTACTCTTTCACCAAATTACATAATGTATCCTAAGCATGTAATTATAAGATTGAAGTAAATTTACAATATTGGCATATGGATAAGTCCTTCATTGAAATGAGAAATTCCAAGTGCCAGATAACTCAGTATTTTAACGTTGGTTTCAAGGAGTATATCTAATGCTTTACATTTATTATATATAAAACCATCTCCTTTTCTCCCACTATGTCCTTTAAAATAATAGCATAGAAATAGAAACATTTTTCTCCCAAATGATAAGATTTCTGCTTAAGGGTTGCTATACAAAGTCTGGTGATTTTTTAATGATATGGAACAGGTAAAACATGGTTGGAAGCAATGTAGTTTCCAAACTGTGAATATCCAAGCTGGTAAATAATATTTCCAGTGACATAATTGATAACTCTTGAGAGAGGAAAACAAAATAGAATGACAACAACCAGACAACAGTAACTACACTTTACATAAATTATACCTGCATTACTTAAGATAAACACAGGATGTCACATTTTTAGGTTTTCCATGAATGCTGGTCTACATTGTTATACAACAAAATGATTTTGATCTTAGAAGAAAATAATTAAGACAGAAAAAAAGTAGTGTGTTGGAAGTAGTTTCCCTAGTTAAACTTCTATTCAATATATTAAATAGAAGAAGACTGCCATTGGAGCGAGGTAGCTGGAATATGTCACTTCTTGTCATCGTTATTTTGACTACTGCTGTCTGTTTCGTATCCTTGTAGTCACTTTTACACTATTACCTAAATGATACAATTAAAAGAGTCATCTGTGAATTTCTTAATTAGATTATGTCAATTGTATTTTAAATTCTAGTTATGAAATTTAATTAAGCACTATTATATAAAATGTTTGCAAAACATGTTTACACAGGCAAGTTGGATGTTTTGCAGGGAGAAAAAAACTTTGATATAGGTTATTGTCTTACTCAGTTCCTACTCAGTTCCTGTATATCAAATTACCATAGAATGGGTGACTCAAATAGTACTTTGTTTCTCACAGTTCTGAAGGCTGGGAAGTACAAGATCAAGGCGTTGGCATATTTGGTATCTAGTGACTACACTCTTCCAGGCTTGCAGACAGCCATCTTCTAATTGTATCCTCACAGGAGAGGGAGAGGGGACATGGAGAGGGAGAAAGGGAGAACAAAAGCATGAACTCTGCTCACTTTATCCTCTTATAAGGACACTAATCCGCTTCATGAGGGCTGCAGCCTCATGACCTAATTACCTCCCCAAGGCTGCATCTCCTAATGCAATCACATCGGGATTAGCATTTCAACATGTGAATTTGGGAGACCACAAACAGTAAATCCATAGCGGATATTATACTAATGGGTGGTTGAGACTAAATATAACTGATTATAAATACAGGTTAACCTCTAAAAGAATTCTGCCAACAGTTTACACATGAAATATATTCCTATAGTTATAAAAGAAAAAATTAATATAATTAAAACAAACTACATTTATATATAATATATAATTATCATATATAATAAATTAATATACATCAGGTTTCAGGTTAAAATAAAATGTTTATAGTATGTACTTATTACTTTTTTATGATTCACTGCTTTGGTTTTAAATGAACTGGCCAACAGAATTTCTATTTTCTCTATATATTTTTATTTCATAACCAAATAAGTGTATAAATAATGTCCTCATGTATAGAGAAGATAACTTATTGAAGACGCTAGAAATGTGTGTTTTAGATGATGTGTTCCTGTGTCATTTTTACTTTTCTAAACTATAAAATTCTCATGTAGTTAATTTTTCAGTCCCTTATCAAACGTGGACTAAAATGACCAAAAAAAAAAAAAATATATATATATATATATATATATATATATATATATATATATATATATATATATATATATATATATATCTCATTGACCATAAAAGTATATTTGGCCTATTAACTAAACATCATATTTCACTTTTCACTATCAGTATTAAAATAATAACACAAATAACAACAATAATAAATTGTTTTTAGTTGGTCCATTTTCCTACAAATCTATTTGCAATTTTCTTAGCAGTAGACCTTAAATAGAGCAGGTCCTCGAATAACATCGTTTCATTCAACATCAGTTCATTATAACATTAATGAGGTGCCTTAGGAACTCAACCCTCATTTATATCAATTATCCTGTGGCAAAATTGGTTTCCTTTTCATGGTTTTACTTAAAGTCATAGAACCTATCAATGTTAAGTGAGGACTACTGTAGAAGAAATTAAATATACCTATAGGTAAGTGCTTTTCTCCTACAGTTATGTATGAATCAGATACAGGACCTTTGTCAGGTGCAATGAAAATTTTATCTACATTCTACCTGAGGCAGCAATGGAAATATTTCATTATGATCCGGAGTCAGACGGTATGACTTGTACTCTGCATACAGGTGCTGGGATGATGGGGTGAGAGTTGCAGAGCCAATGTCCCAGATGCTGGGCTAAGCCTGCTCCAAGGAAGGAAAGTTTGTTTGTTTGTTTGTTTTTATAATTCTCACAGAGAGGACTGATGTCTTAGCAGTGTCCCAGTAAGAGGCAATGATTCCATTATTTCTTGAAGATTGGAAATCTGTTTGGACTGCTTGTAATTATAATCATCTTACTAGTATAATTTCTTTTTCCAGTGAAATGAGAGTCCTTCGTCCATGTGCCTGGTACAACATATTGCTCATGCACCCTGGTATAACAATAACTTATAAAAGCATATGTCTCATTGTTACATCCTAGACGGAAATTGCAATTATTTATTTTTCATTGCATTTATTCTTCCATGCTTTTATATTGAAGTACTCTTTTAGAATTTGGATTAATGGCTTGAAAACAGAACTGCATCCCAGAATTTGCCCTTATATCATTCAATTCTCTAGAAGTACCTTTTAAGTATGGGTACATTTAACTGATGGATATTTGCGAGCTCTAATTCTCCATTTTTCCTGAACTGGGAATAGATCACATGAACAGATTACTTTAGCAGTCTTTCTGATCTTTTCTAAACCTATATCCTTTGTTGATTTTTGTTCTTATTTGTTGTTTTACTGTGTACAATTTTGATCTTTACTTGAAACTCTTAGTTCCCAGTTGCCCTTTTTTTCGAGTACTCATACAAACAGAAAAATAACAATCACACTAGAATGGCAAAAATCCTGCAAGCGTCATAAGGCAGAATATATTTATCTAAAAGGGAAAATGGAATATGTGTGCAGATGATGCTTTCTCTGATGATTTGCCCTGCCAGGATCTAGTTTAAATTGTATATCCCTCAGAAGGCCAGTCTTGTCTTTTCTGATTTGCATTTTCACTTTTGTTTGTCCTTCAAATTTCTAAAATTTGTATTTTGTGGGTCCTAATCTTTTGATATTCCAACTCACCATGTTTTTAAAGAAAAATTAAAAACTATACATACACACAAATGCATGCAGACCCACTGGGAAAGATGTTGCTTGTACATTGTGTACTTATCTTTGCTTCTGTAAGGCTTTTGTCAGAGCCCAGTTTGCTTCAAACCCACCTAGAACAAACACATGTGCATCCAATATTCTCCCCAAATCAACCCAGATGTAAACATAGAATATAACTGAGTATGCAGAAAGTCTGTCAAATAATTAAGCCACTCACTGGTGCTAAAAGTCTTTGAAATTCAATTATCCCATCACTGGAGTAAGAGGCCTACTATGAGTTCAGGAATGGTTAACAGCTTTTTTTATCTTGATTCTTTATACCTTTTCGTTATTGTTGTATTTTAAATGACTTTCTATTGTGGAGGATTGTCTACTCTAAATAATTCTTCAACTGATGATTTTTTAGAACACTTGGTTTTCTGATTGGTTTCTTTAAGGATGTGGAGGTCTAACCTTTCTATATATAAAACATAAAATTTGGGTTCTGGTTCTAGAAAGGTATCAATTAGAAAACAATGAACAGAGAGATTTTGTTTCTGTAATCCTATGCCAACAATGATTCTGCTGAAGATATTTGGTGTTTTTACCCCCATGAACAGAGTTACATGTTCACTAGACTGGAGGTTCAGTATTCTTCAGAAGAGACAGCAAGTCAAAGAAATATACTGAATTCATTTATCCAGCAAATGTTTACTGAGTATCTACTCCATATTGACTCTGAAAACACTGGAAAGATGATGGGGAGCAAACTCTGAGTTACCTTTATGAGGTTATAATCCAGGGGAAGACTTAGACATTAATTACACTTGCAATGTCTAATCATCATCTTGATGAAGTAAATGATTTCCATGGAGGTGGGAGTGCTCACTAGTCTGAGGTCAGAAAAGGCTTTCTAAGGAATTAGGAGGGGAACAAATTTAAAGTTAGTGGGGTAAGAGGACTATTCTAGGCCTAAGGAGAGCATATGCAGAAATTCTGATATGGGAAGAACCTGGCCTCTTATGAAAGAAAAAAAAAAAGATATACTCCAACAGTTACCAACAGAAATAACTTTGTTTCTGATTCCAATACCAAGTTGTAAGAATTCTTTTTTATAGAAAAAAATATCATGAGAGGAAGAAACTTATTTTCCTAAACTTTCAATTATAGGATCAAGTATTCATTCGTAAGAGCCTTGTAAATTTTGATTTGTTCAAATGCTGAATTAACTTGATTTAGTAAACTTTTTTATTTCAACAGACATTGTTGTTTTGACTTTCCTAGTTGTTAAAGTGTATTTCAACAGCAATCTGAAGTTGTTACTCTTAATAACTTGTCATACAGTTCAATCAATAGCTAACTAAAAGCTAAATCAATTTTATTTAATCTATTTGTTCAAGAATTTACCATTAATTTCACATGGGAAAGTTCTGTCTCCATATCCTCTCACATTCTATTTCCTTCTCTTTCATTATCTTCTACTCAATATTCTCATCTATCAACATTGTCTTCAGTTTTCACATGATGTTTCTGCTATTGATTCTTTGTCAAGTCTGCTACTTCTTTATGACCATTTTCTGTTAGCTTTCCATATCATCCTGGAGGGAAGGAATGTTTCCAACTCATTTTGGTGTCCCTGCTGTTCAGCACAGTGCCTGGAATATGTTAGATGCTGTCGTGGTGGGCGGCCTGTGGGGTCTCTGGTCCCACTCCCCACATAAGAATGCAGGATATGGCTAGGCCAAAATGGAACACCCACGAAGCCATTGATAGGGGAGTCATACCACTATATTCTCTCTGGCAGCTGGGGGAGACACACCCAGTAGTATCCACAGGATTCCCCCGCCCGCCATTCACTTCTCTGCCTGCCAACCAACCACCAAATCAACGCAGCCCTGCAGTTACATCAGTAGCCAATTGGCTAACCAGTTACAGCTGATGGCCAACCAATCACAGTTGATGGTCATTCACTACCTGAGTCAGTACCTCCCCACGCCAGGCCAAGAGCCTAGAAACTGCTCTCTGGGACTCTGTCCCCACAGATGCTTACTAAATACATTCATATATTTTCCAGAAATGTCAATGAAGACTCTTCTTCCTTCTTCCTATTTTCTTTTGGGAGAGTTATTTAAAAGAGACTCCATGAAGGCAGGGATTCTTTTTGTTTTATTTTCCGCTTCATACCTACTCACACGAGTATCTGGCATACAATAAGCTAAAAATAAATATTCATTTGATTAATTGGTGGTTTGATTAATTTAATGTTAATATATTCCAAATCATTGTATATTAATTCAGAAAACTTGAATATTGATGGTAGTGCAATAAAATTATATCAAAATTTTAAGACAAAGGCTTGACACACACTTTCAAATACTTTTCCATCTTTTGGCAAACTCTATGGACCATGCAAGTTTTCAGAATCGCCATACAAAACTTATATAATGGATGTTACTATTGCGTAAAATATACCTGAATAAATAACCTTTTAATTCAAGATCAGATCTTTAAATGACTACATTTACTGATGATGTTGGCTATGGTCCAAATGTAAAATACCAGCGTTATTAAATGTACTCGTTAGCATTTAATCTGCTAATTATTGTTTAAAGAAAAAGCCCTTGACATTTCACAAGATATTTCCAATCACTGATGTTGCAGTGTGTGCTATACTTCTTTCCCTTTCCATAAATAAATAATAAATAAGTAAAATAAATATCACATAATGCTATGACAGCGAAAATTGAATAAATATTATCATTTCAACAGAATAACTTCCTACAGGGTAACAGCCCATGCTGGTAAAAAGGCAGCTCAAAAACCCTTATGCCATGAGAATCACTCTCTATTACTTTAGGTAGGGGGCTCTGCACGCTTGGAGGTAATGCGTGCAGGTGACCACCACAATGTATGAGAGAGTGACTGATGTGACTGATTGATTAGTAAGAACGGCTAGGTTGCTTAGTTCAAGCTCTCATCTGCAAGCCCATAAAGAATGATTTCTTGAAGAAATTATACTCTGATGTCTCAATTTTCTAGCTTTCGAAATTCAACACAGCAATAAAAATACTCTTAAGGAGATATTAATCAATTGCACATCTAAAGAAATTTTTTGTATTTTGGTTCAAGTAAAAAAATACTATTAAAATGAGACAGCTAGGAAAATATGAATACTGAGTAGATTTTCATGATATTGAGAAATTGTTTTCTTTATATAAATGTGATAATGACATTCTTGTTATGTTTTTAAAATGGTTCATTTGTTTAGTAATTCACACTGATATGTTTACAAATAAAATCATGATATTTGATATTGGCATCACAACGATCCACTAAGGAAATGGAGGGAATGAATGAAGTTACAGGTATGAATGAAACAAGATTGGTGTTGAGGCAATAATCGTTATTAATAGGTGATGGGTGCATGAAGATCATTATAGCATTCTTTCTTCTCTTGTATGTATTTCACTTCCCTATAAGGATAATTAAAAAAAAAAAATAGAAGCAAAATTCTCCTACAAGTGAAAGAAAAAACTGAGTAAGAAAAAAAAGTATGTCCTTCATGGTAAAGGTAAAGAAAATTTAAATCAGTCTATATAGAACTTTCTCTTCTCAATCTATGTTGCATAGAATAAGAAAACTACCTCTTTGAGGCAAATACTTTTATATTTCTTCAGTTAACTGAAGGAAGCTACTTTCTCTTAAAATGCTTTTGTATCCTCTACAATATAGAAAATCAAAAACCATATACTTAGTGTTGTTTAAATGTGCTGTTTAAATTATTAATAATTTTTTAACTAGGAAGAGTAAACTAAAATGGATATTTTTGTCTTCAATAACTGTAGTATTCAAATTAAAACTCAGGACAAAGTCAGTAGATGGATACATTGAGAAGATGAAAAATCAGGAAAGATTTTATTTTAGCAAAGTATTTCAAACAAGAAAGTGGTAAACAAAACAACAAAAAATCCCAAAAATAAGGGTAGATGATCAGAGGAAGAAATGTAAGCAGAGTAAGAGAAAATTAAGTGGAGGGCACCTAGAGATGATGACAAAACACAATTACAGAAATTGAAAAAATATATTTATTCAATTCCTACTATGTGCCAGGAACTATTATAAGAAAAAAGTCTAAAGCAGCAAATAAAACAAAATCCCTGTTGCATGGAATCTTTTAAAAGCTGAAAAGCTTTATTAAGATATGACTGACAAAGTTGTAAGATATTTTTAAAATACAACATGATGATTTAAATAATGTATTCATTGTGAAAGGATTCCCCTATCATGTTAGCAATCCATCATGTCACATATTTACCTTATGGCCCCCCCTTGGTGAGAACATTTAAGTTCTACTCTCTTAAGAGATTTCAAGTATACAATACAGTGTTAGCGACCACAATCACCACATTATCCATTACAAAGTCAGACCTCATTCATCTTATACTGAAAGTTTGCACCCTTTTACAATCTCTCCCTATTTCCCCCATCCCCCAGGTTCTGGCAACCACTTTTCTATTTTCAGTTTCTATGTTTGACTTTTAAAAAATATATTCCATATATAAATGATGCCATGCAGTATTTGTCTGTCTTTGCCTGGTTTACTTAAATATAACGCCCTCCATGTTCACCCCTGTTATTGTCAATGACAAAGTTTCTGCTTTTTAGAAGCTGAATATCTCAGTGTGTGTGTGTGTATCTATCTATCTATCTATCTATCTATCTATCTATCTATCTATCTATATATATATATGTGCACATATATAATCACATTTTCTTGATCCATTGATAGACACTTAAGCTGTGTCCACTCTTCAACTATTGTGAATAATGCTGCAATAAACATAGGAGTACAGATACTTCTTTGAGATAATGGTGTCATTTCCTTTGGTATGTACCCAGAAGTGGAATTACTGGATCATATGGTAGTTCTAGTTTTAATCTTTTAAAGAACTTCCATAATGTTTTTCATAGTGGCTGTATCAGTTTGCATTCCAACCAACAGTGCACAATAGTTCCCCTTTCTCTGTTTCCTCACCACCATTTATTATCCTCTGTCTTTTTAATAAGAGCCATCTGAATAGGTATAAAGTGATATATCTCATTCTGATATTGATTTGCATTTCCCTGACAATTAGTGATGTGCACTTTTCATGTGTCTATTGGCTACTTGTATGTTTTCTTTGATAAAAGTCTATTCAGGTCCTTTGCTATTTTTAATTGGGTTATCTTGTTACTATTTTACTATTAAGTATATGAGTTCCTTGCATATTTTAAATATTAACCTCTCATTGGATATGTGGTTTGAAAATATTTTCTCCCATTCTACAGGTTTTTTCTTTTTGTTAACGGTTTACTGAGCAGAAGCTTTTTAGTTTGATGTCGCACTTGTTTATTTTTGCTTTTGTTGCCTTTATTTTGGTGTCAAATACACACACACACACACACACACACGTATTGCAAAAAAACAATATGAAAGAGCTTATCCCCTATGTTATGTTTTCTTCTAGAAGTTACAAGTTTCAGGTCCTATATTCAAGTTTTTAATCTAGTTGATTTTTGTGTGTGGTATCAGATTGGGGTCCAGTTTCATTCTTTTGCATGGGGCTGTCCAGTTTTCCCACCACCACTTATTGAAGAGACTGTTCTTTCCCCGTTGTGTGTCTTGATTCTTTTGTCAAAAAAAAATCAATTGACAATATATATATGAGCAAATTTCTGGGGTTCCTATTCTATTCCATTGATCTGTGTCTGTTTTTGTGCCAATATGCCACTATGTTGATTACTGTAGCTTTGTGTTATAATTTAAAATCAGTAAGTGTAATGCCTCCAGTTTTATTCTTTCTTGAGATTGTTTACCTGTTAAATGTCATATAACTAATAAGTCTAGGAGTTAGGATCAATACTGTATCCTCAATACCAGTGACATTCTCTTTTCTCCTTTGAGATTCTTTTTCTTGGAAGGCCGCTCATTTGTCCATCTGCTACATCCTAACATGTGCACATGATTTGTATTCCTTCCTTCTGTGTGAGCCTGGGGTGAGGGAGGTACAAGTAGAAAAGCTGTAAAAGTACACCCAGCCCTAGCAAGCCACACAACAAAAACTTCTTTCACTAGTGGTGTTTTTACTTGGTGCTTCACTATTGGTGGTGGGAGCATTGCTATTCAGCTATGAATTCCTGGCCCATTCCTTGAACTTCTTTGTTTGCTTATCTGTAAGATGAGTGACCTTTCAGCTTCGGATTCTTTGAATCTATACTATTTCCCCACAATCCCCTGTGTCAGGCCTGCTCAGGTAGTTTCAACATGAGTTTGGTCTGTCTCTTAGCTATCAGATTTTGCAAAGTACCAATGAGCTCCCTATTCAATAAAGTGGTGATAATGATCAATCCAGTCGATTACAGTAGAACCTACATTACAACAATTGAGTTTCCTTCTGAGCATATCCTGGTATATGAAAAGTGTGTAGTAAGGAAATCTTTGTTGAAATAGTTTGTGCTTTCTCCTAGCTTGGCTGATTTAGAGATAGTATGTGAAATCAATGTAATACATCAGATAACACCTTTGCTTCTCTTTGAAATAAAATTGGTATATCTCTGTAGTGTATAAGGAAATTGGTCAATTTATTGGAAAGGGAGATGATGATGATGATGATGATGATGATGATGATGATGATGATGATGAAGGAAAAGGAGGACGAAGAGATGATTTTTTAAACTATGTAGAACTTGACTATACTTCAGAGTTATCTAAGGAGCTTTTAAAACCTTGGTGCCCTGGGACTACCCCAGATCAATTATATTAGAACTTCTTATGGGGGAACCCAGGTACATCATGCAGTCAAGGTTGAGAACAAAAAACATAAACAGCCTATTCATTAACCGGAGTTTCCACTTTTCAGTGAGCTTTAAGTAGTGTATCTGGATCAACTAAAAGACTATGCTTTTTATTTGTTTTCTTACCACCACTTAAATGAACTTGGTCAATATATCTCTCCATTCTGAGCATCAGTTTCCCAGCTTAGAAACTTGACATGATGCCACGTTCTCTCAGGGTGGCTTTGGGCATCAACTAAGTTAATGTACATGTAGTGTATATCACATTATCTAGAACATACTAATCACTAATAAATGGAGACTAAGGAATTAATCTTCTACGCATCTAGAATAGTCCAATTTTGCACTTCAGCAAAATTGAGAAAGTGGTCACTCAAACTTTTGAATTCAGAGTTCAGATGATGAATCCAGGTTGAGAAATAATGTGATGTATAATTTTTCCAGGCTTTGAAATCAGACAGTCTTACATTTAAACTGAACCACCCATTTACTCCTTTTGTGTCCTTGAAAAAGTTACTTAATTTTTCTGAGCGTCAGTTAGTTGATCTATAAATTGGAGATAATGACTCCCAGGGTTGCTGTAAGAAATAAATTTATGGTGAGTGCATAACATAGTACATAATATGTCGCAAGTCCTCATGACACATTAGCTATTATTATTTTATAATAGTTATTATTGTTTGTATATTTTTAGAGTGTGTTTGGCCAATACAACTAATGAAGCTAATGTTATAGTATTAAAAGGAGATTTAAAAAAAAAAGGAGATTTAGCAAGAAAGCATAGTAGTACAAGAAAGGGAAGACAGGACAAGTTGTGGTTTTGTCTTTATTTTTCGACCTTCAACACTTTGCTTTTCCTATAATTTTAGTAAGTAGAGAGGGTTTGAATTATGAGATTAACAAATTAGACAAAAAGAAATATCTGACATCATTATAAATGGTGAGAAATACATATAATTTAAGATATTTTCTACCCCATAATAACAGTGCATAATCCTCAATACTGAATTTGTAGAAGGGATATGTATAAAGCTATGAAAATAAATGTTCCTAGTAGATATAGATATGTCTAGTTATTTTTAACTTATAATTTACAGAAACATTTACCTTTCTGATAGTTCACAAGAATGTTAAAACTTTTTCTCTTCTGTTAAAACTCAATAAATGTAGTTTTAAACATAAAATGGTTCATTTCAAGCTATTAAGAGCTGCTCTAATTTTAAATTCTGGTTGGTTTCTTCTTGTATATATTATAATTTTTGTTTTCTATATTAAGAAGGACTTACAAATATTTTTGCCTTTAGAAATAACAGATTTGCTGAATTTGCTAAATATTCATTACATAATGCATTATTTTCAAATTGCAAATCAAATATCACATCTCAGTCATTTTTTTGAAATTTAGTTGCATCTTGATGGGTCACAAGGTTGAATAAAACATTTCTTATTATAGTGCTAGGAGTTAAGAGTTTTATCATTCTGAAAGGGTCTATTCTACTTTGTAAAATTTTTGAAAATTTTCCAATTATAGTTGACTTACGATATTGTTATATTAGTTTCAGAGAGGCAACATAGTGATTAGATGTTTATATACCTTATGAAGTGATTATCCCAATAAGTTTAGAATCCATCTGACCCCATAAATACTTTTTAATTATTTTTTTCAGTTACAGTTGTCACTCGATATTATTTTATATGAGTTTCAGGAGTACAGCCTAGTGGTTAGACATTTACATAATTTTTGAAGTGATTCCCCCAATTAGTCTAGTACCCTGAATATACATGGCACTATGTATAATTGTTGCTGCATTATTGACTATATTCTATGTGCTGTACTTTACATCCCAGTGACTATTTTGTAACTATCAATTTGTACTTCTTAATCTCTTTTTCACCCATCTCCCCAAACCCCTCCCATCTGGCAACCATCAGTTTGTTCTCTGCATCTATGAGTCGGTTTCTGTTTTGTTTGTTCATTTATTTTGTCCTTTAGATTTCACATATAAGTGAGATCATATGGTATTTGTCTATCTCAGTCTGACTTATTTTACTTAGCATAATATCCTCTAGGTCCATCCATACTGTTGAAAATGGTAAGATTTCATTCTTTTTTATGGCCAAGTAATATTCCATTGTATATACTCATTGTACCACATCTCCTTTATCCAATCGTCTATTGATGGGCACTCAGTTGCTTCCATATCTTGGCTATTGTAAATAATGCTACAGTGAATATAGAAGTGCATATATCTTTTCAAATTAGTGTTTTGTATTTCTTCAGATAAATATTTAGAAGAGGGATTGCTGTGTCATATAGTAGTTCTATTTGTAATTTTTTGAGGAACCTCCATGCTGATTTCCATAGTGACTGCACCAATTTACAATCCCACCAACACTACACAAAGCTTCCCTTTTCTCCACCTCCTCACCAACACTTGTGGTTTGTTGATTTATTAATGATGGCCACTCTGACAGATGTGAGGTGATATCTCGTTGTGGTTTTAATTTGCATTTCCCTGATGATTAGTGATGATGAGTAAGCATCTTTTCATATATCTATTAGCCATCTGTATGTCCTCTTTGGAGAAATGTCTACTTAGGTAATCTGCCCATTTTTAATTGCATTATTTTCTTCACATTAATTTTTATGAGTTTCTTATATATTTTGGATATTAACCCCTTATCAGATGTATCAATGGTGAATATCTTCTCCCACTCAGTACGTTGTCTTTTCATTTTGTTGATGATTTCCTTCACTGTGCAAAAACTTTTTAGTTGATGTAGTCCCATTTGTTCATTTTTTCTTTTGTTTCCTTTGCCCAAGGAGACTTATCCAAAAAAAAAATACTGCTAAGAGTAATATCAATAAGGTTACTGTCTGTGTTCACTTCTAAGAATTTTATGGTTGCAGATGTTAAACTGAAGTCTTTAATCCATTTTGAATTTATTCTTGTCTATGATTTAAGAAAGTGGTCTAGGTTCATTTTCTTGCATGTATCTGTCCAGTTTTACCAATACCATTTATTGAAGAGACTGTCTTTACTCCATTGTATATTCTTGCCTCTTTTGTCATAGAATAATTGACTGTAGGTCAGGGTTTATTTCTGGCCTCCCTATTCTGTTCCGTTTCTTACAATTCTGGTTTAGTGGTGATGAACTCCTTAAGCTTTTTCTTGTTTTGTTGAAACTCCTTATCTCCCCTTCTATTCTAAATGATAACCTTGCTGTGTAGCGAAATCTTGGTTGTAGGCTTTTGCCTTTCATCACTGAATATTTTGTGCCAATCCCTTGTGGCCAGAAAAGTTTCTGTTGAGAAATCAGCTGACAGTCTTATGTGACCTCCCTTGTATATAATGAACTGCTTTTCTCTTGCCACTTTTAAGATTCTCTCATTGTCTTTAACCTTTGGCATTTTAATTATAATGTGTGTTGGTGTGGGCTTCTTTGGGTTCATCTTTTTTGGGACTCTCTGAGCTTCCTGGACTTGTATGTCTATTTCCTTGGCCTGTACAAAAGCCAGTCCCAGATTATGGAAATTTTTAATCATTCTTTATTCAAATAGTTTTCAATCTCTTTCTCTTTCTGGGACTCTCAAGTTGTGAAAGTTGGTATGCTTGATGTTGTCCTAGAAGTCCCTTAAGCTGTCCTCATGTTTTAGATTTCTTTTTTCTTTTTGCTGTTCCAATTGGATATTTTCTGCTACCTCGTCTTTCAGATCACTGATTTAATCCTCTGCTTCATCTAATCTGCTGTTGATTCCCTCTAGTGTATTCTTCATTTCAATTGTATTCTTCAGTTGTGACTGATTCCTTATGCTTTCTACCTCTTTGTGTAAGTTCTCACTGAGTTCACCTTTTCTTCCCCTAAGTTCACTGAGCATCCTTATAATGAGTGTTTTGGATTCTGTATCTGTCTGTCTCCATTTCACTTACTTCTTTTTTTTTTTTTGAGTGTTATCCTGTTTCTTTGTCTCCTCATTTTGTCTGACTCCCAGTGTTTGTTTCTATGTATTAGGTAGAGCTGCTACATCTCCCAGTTTTGACAGTGGCTTTATGTAGAATATATACTATGGGGCCCAGTGGCACAGTCTCCCTGGTCACCTGAGCCAGGTGACCCGTGTGGGTTGTGTGTGCTCTCCTGTTGTAGGTATGCCTCAATTGCTGCTGTCACATCAGTGGGTGGGGTTGACTCTCAGACTGACTGGCTCTGAGGGCTGGCCATGACTACATGGACAAGCTATTTTCTGGGGGCTGACCGCAAAGAGTAGCAATTTCCTTAGCAGGGCTCTGGTGCCTGCCAAGGCTGTCCTTTAGATGTTGCAGTTGTAAAGCTGGTTGGGTGGGGTTCTGGTGTGGTCTGAAGCTGGCCATTGGGTGTGTTGGGTTTGAGGCCTTTTGAGACTGGCTCTGGTACAGGCCAAGGTCAGCTGCCACTTGTCCCAGGCTTGGTGCAACTTGGTAGGAACTACAAAGTAATCTACAGTTTGTTGCCACTTCTGTTGGGCTTTGAGGTGCTTGGGGACGACTACGAGTATGCTGCAAACTGAGAACAGCTGCCACTTGTCCTGAACTGTGGACCCTTTGGTGAGAACTATGATGTGAGCTGAATCCAGCCACCACTTGTCCTGGATTTGTAACTACATAGTCGGTACTGCATTCCAGGCCAATAATGGCCACCACTTATGCAGGCTTGGGCCACCTGGTGGAAGTTACAAGGCAAGTTGAGGCTTGTAACCACTTGTGCTGGTCTTGGGGCCACATCGCAGAAGTTATAAGGAATGCTGAGGCTCGCCACACCTACTGAAGGAGCCACTGGAAGAAGCTCAGACAGGTGAGTGGTTTGTGTGGGTTGGGGTTTCAGGGAATCATGAGGGTGGGGCAAACAGTGTCGGCCAGAGTGATGGAGATGTGGCACCCACCTACACTGGGCTGGCTCTGTAGGAGTAGAGCTCCACAAAGGAACAGTGGTGCCAGCCAGCACTTCCATTCCCAGAGAGAGTTGCCTCCAGTCTTTGCCCTGAAGTTAGTCAATTTAGTTCCTCCCTGTATATTCTTGTGCTGGAGCTTAGAGTAAGTGACTCTGTGAGCAAGTGAGTTTATGCACCTGCCCTTTAAGAGCAGTGTGTCTTGATCTCCCACAGCCCTTTGTCTTTCTGAGATGAAATCCCACTGGTTTTTCCAACTAGATGTTATAGGGACTCCTCTTCCCTGCATTGGTGCCCTGGTCTGGTGAGTCCAGTGTGGGGCTGGGACTCTTGCTCTTCAGGGGGGACCTCTGCAGCTGAGACATCCCTCCTGTTCCTTAATTGCCACACTGGATGTGTGATCTGCCCTTTCCACATCTACACCCCTCCTACCAGAGTGACATGGCTTTTTCTTTATATCCTTAAAGGAATTCTGTTCAGCTAGTTCTCAGTGATGGTTGTTCCATAAATTATTTGTACTTTTGTTGTGGTCATGGGTGTACATAAGTTCAGAGTTTACCTATTTCACCATCTTGACTGGTAGTCCTCCTGCTCTATTAATTGGTGTTAAGTTGTTAAACTGACAAAGTGGATAAATTTGCTATAGACCAGGCTTGAGAATTCATTAGTGGTGACTAGTGGAATAAGACCAAATAAGTGCCAAGCCTCCGGGTTTCCAAAAAAACACCCAAAGCTGGTGAGTTTCACAATCAGCACTTTTCCTGTACCCCTCTGTCACTTACTCCATTTTATTCATCCTTTTTTTTAACTTTATATTTTCATATATTAGACTTCTTAAAGAGGTGAAAGACCAATACAAAGAATTTCTTATAATCTTTATCCAAATTCCCCTAATGTTAACATTTGTTATGCTTTCTCTCCTTATCTTTCTCCCTTTTTCTTTCCCCCTTAAGCTCTCTCCCTTTCTCTGCTGTTGAGGAAATATAATTTTGAACAAAATCTCCTCCCAACACAGAAAAACCACAAAGGTTGAAGAGGAAAAGTTTTATTAATCAATTAACATTAATCCAGAATCTGATGCTCTTCATAGGCAATCTGCTAAGAGATTACCTAAACAGAAATAAATATCACTGCTTTATATAATCAAGCAGATACAATCCATTTGCAACCAATACTCTTTGACCCAACCAAGTTAGTGCCCTTATCCCCCACTTTCTGTGGGATAGTAAAAGCCTGTTTTCTTAGATGATTACAGTTCAAAGAGATTGTTCCCAGGTCTTTGAGAAAGATATCCCTGCATCTTAAAGTTGTCAAAAAGCTTACTTAGCTTCTAAGATGTTTTACAAACATTTGAAAGAAATTGTGAATGAGCTTGCAATAAGAGTTGTCTAAAGTACATGCTCTAAGAAATGGAGTAGGGCAGTCTTTTCCCTTATTTTCAAAATGGAGAATCAAGCCTCTTATTTTTACTTTGCATTTGCCTTGATAACACACATATAATTATAATTTTTATTCTGAACACTTTGAGAAGTTCAGACATCTATAATATATTTATTAATTTGCTTAATCTCAGAATGTACAGAAAGTACTTTGAGAATTCCTAACCTATACCATTGAAAAAGCATACCTATTAATAAAAGTTCAATATTTGCTTATGGCTCTGTGAATATTATATTCAAAAGTTAGTTTCTTTTTATCCCCTCTTCAGTGAGGATTCATATGAAATATGTTTCAATTTATTTGGTTTTGTGTTGTTAGGGTGTTTACCCAATCTAGTTGATTTTTTTTAATTAATTATTTTCAGTGTGTGAAATATTAACCTGGTTCAAAAAATCAGAACTGCACAAAAGGTACATTTAGAGAACTGTCTTTACACCTGCCACATTTCTTTTATCTTTTTCATCCTGTTCTCATCCTATAAGTAACAACTTCCTAGTCTCTATCTTTTTTCTTCCTATGTTTCTTTCTACCAAAATTAGCAGATATCTGTATATTTTCCTATTTCCTCATGTCTTTCCACAAAAATCATACTAAAGATACTCTTTTTTACTTTATTTTTCACCAACACTTATCCTAGTGTAGACTACAGATCCTAATGTATCCTAGTGTATCCTAGGATACACCAACAGTGTATCCTAGCAATCACTCGATATTAGTTCGTAGAATCTTTCCCATCCTTTAAAGAAATGTAGTATTCCATTACGTGTATATACCAGTTTTTTCACCCTCTACCCAATATAAAGTCATATAGGAGCTTGCAAACAAGTACAAACAATGCTGCAGTAAATAACTGTACAACTGTGCATATATGTGTGTATATATATATATATGTATATGTGTGTATATATATATATATATATATATATATATATGTATATGTGTGTATATATATATGAATGGATGGATGGATGGATTAATTTGTGCTGTTGGGTGTATCTGTAGGGTAAATTCCTAGAAATGTTGTTCCTGGATAAAAAAGTAAACACATATATAGTTAAGTCAAATATCACCATATTCTCCTCCATAGAGATTGTACAAATTTGAAGTCTCATCAGCAAGGCATGAGAGTACTTGTTTCCTTATACCCTTACCAAAATATGTACTTTTAAATGTTGCCAATATGATTAGTAAAAGAAAAGCTTTTATTAGCACAGTCTCAAATTTTAGTTCTCTGGTATATTACAAGAATTCAAACTATTTTCAGACATTAAATGCTTAAAATATAATATTATATTTAATCAGTGAAATATTTAAAAGCAATTTTACCAACAACTATGTACCATTTTCTACTTTAAAAAGTCAAACCACATGTCCATAGTTTTATTCTATCTGCCCTCCACCTACATAGTGTCTCATTTCCTGTATGTGGCATCTTCTCTGAGTTTGGTAGTGATTCTTTTTTCATTGTGAACATTTGTGCTCTATGTTAAAAATTCTGCCTGGAAATCTACTCTTAGTTCCATAGAACACTAGTGAGACGACATTGGGAAAGTCTACCACTTGTGTTTTTGATGTGTTCTTTGAATCATAAATAGCATATTATTTTCCTGGTTTTAGAGTTAATGGGGGAAGCAGGACTTTTTCTGTTTGTCACGTATACTCTTTGTCTAAATTTTTAAATCACAGGTAAAAAATATAAGTTAACTTTTAGTACTTCATTGCTAGGTATTTCGCTAAATTCTTTATGTTCATGATCTTATTTAAATCCTCACCATCATCATATAAAGTAGTTTATATGGTTAAAAATAAAGTATGTTTATTTTTCGAGGATCAAAAAATTGAAATAGCCATCTAGGTTCATACAACTGTTATATCCGAGATTCCAGCAGAACTCTTTCTGACCTGGGAATAAAGGATTAACCGTGCAATTAAGCAGTTTGTAAACCCACATTTGTTGGTTGGAAGTAGTCAATTTATTTAAAAGAAAATAGCAATAAACTACAAGTTAGCTGAAGGTGTACCCATGTTTTAAAAATCACATTGTCAATAACAGTAAACTCTTCAGAGATAAAACGTCAGTAACCCCCAATCTCTCGTGTTTCAGTGAAATTATAAGCAGGAATACCAAAACCAAATTAGGAAAATCTCAAAAGAATTTCCCAAAACAAAGCTTTTAAACATAGCACTGGGTTGAACCTAATGCACAGAACTCTTTTCTGTTTTGTTTTGTTTTATTTTGTTTTTTTCTCAGAACTCTTTTCTTCTCTCCATGCTGTGCTCATGTTAACCAAATATAATAGATATCTATATTAGGCTTCATATTTACAGACAGATCATTAAAAATATCATAATGCAAGTATTGTAAGAGTGAAATTACAAACTTTAAGAATAATTTTATTAGCAAATAAATGGCACCTGTGTGGCAATAATATCACAGTGAAATAAATGTGCTTCTGAATCATCCTCCATGATTGATTCTACTACTCTTCAATGGAGCTGAAATAGAGTGGGCTATTTTAATCTTTCCCATGGCTTCCTTCCCAGGCACGTCAAGTACTCTCAAATTTTAAATTCATCAGTCCAAATCTCTTTTGCAGTAGTTGTTCATTTTAGGCCTTAGAAGTTAACAGAGATGTGCCTGTCACAAAATATGAATGAATGCTCCTTTTCCT
The DNA here is from genome assembly GCF_964194185.1 of Rhinolophus hipposideros. Lineage (NCBI taxonomy): Eukaryota > Metazoa > Chordata > Mammalia > Chiroptera > Rhinolophidae > Rhinolophus > Rhinolophus hipposideros. The sequence goes on along the minus strand of NC_138051.1, from coordinate 7,815,967 downwards.
TTCTTTTTTTTCCCCCCACTGCAGCTGTTATTTCTGAAACCTTAATGCATTCGGGATATCTATTGCACTGGTTCACCTTCTACATAAGCTGGTTTCATGCTTGAAAAAGCAAGAGGCTTTGTTTAAAATGTTGTAAGTGGAATAAAATTACAGTAAGTGCTAAATGCTTTCATTACAGATAAAGTATATATACCTGTTTTGAATCTGAAAAATCCCGAATCTCCTTTTTTTGTCTTTAAACAATAAAAATTACTCATGAAACATGACAGGAAGGCGATAAATGCAATCTCACTTCTATAGAACGAAATTCAATAGAGAATATTTTTATAGTGGATTTTGCATCCACATAGGTCACCACGAGCTACCTCTTCTGGGCATTTAATTTAAATTTTCATTGTCATTATTTTTAAGCCTCTTTATGTTGAAAATGATAACCTTTCAAATCCTATAATAAGAGATAGATTACTAAAGTTTATGTAAGAAAATTCAGACTACTCATTCTCAAGTATAGTTGGAATTCTCTGTTATCTAAACACTTGATACTATAAAACTTACAGGATGGGTATCAAGTCAATTTGAATTTTCTTAATATCAACAAATACTTATCAGAAAACTACTTAGTATAAGGAATGGTAGTGTAATGATTTATATATTTACTATACGGATATTTATTTTATATAAGCATTATTTTAGAAACATACAAACTCTCCTTGAAGTGATATCTACCCCATTTTTTAAACAAAAGACAGATTTCGTCCCTATAACTGAATAGCTGATAGGCAGATTTCCTTAAGATTATGGCTGGGTTAGTGAGTAAAACATTTATACGGAACTCACAAGTTAGAAGAAAAAATAAAATAAATAGAAGAAGTTATTGTTGCTTTCCATTAGAATACAAATGTGACGTTATTAGCTGTTTGATCAACTCATATCTTTTACTTTTAGTCATTTGTTCCTTTTGAATTCTTATACTTGTATGCAGTCATTATTTAGGATTTAACAGTTATCAGTTTAGTGTCTCCCATGACTCATTTTGTCACCTTCATACCATATCAGCTGCTGACAGAGAAAAACATGATTGTTTCCAACTTCCCGCCTTATAGGCCCCATAATCAATACCAAAACTGGGCAATAGTAGGTATTTTGAAACGCACTTGTAGTTCCTTTTGGAAAGCAATTTTATTTAGTTTACTCTTTGAAGCAAATGGAACATCTGTGGCATTTTTAAATGTTTGATGCTATCCAGGTTTTTGAAATTCATGTTAATCAAAGTTGTACATGTGCTATATATAAAAATATTCATAACATAAATATAAGTACACATGAATTTATATATAACATGTATTTTATAAGATTAATTATAAAATGCTTATAGAGATTATAAATTTCTCAAATATTCCACAATAATATAATTGTCTGATTCTCTATTGCTTCTTCTAAACTACTGTGTGAGTCTTCAACTGTTAGAGTGGGATTGGGGACAAAAACATAATCCAAAATAGTAATTTTAATTGGGTTTCTATAGTAGAAAGGCTCAATCTTATAGTAGCTACACAAAAGATAAAGAGAAAGGAAACTAAGCAAACCACTACAGAAAATCATCAAATCACAAAGGAAGAGACAAAGAGAATAAGAAATAAAGAGAAGAACTACAAAAAAATCCAAAATACCATTAGGTACTATCAATAATTACTTTAAATATCAATGAACTAAATTCTCCAATCATAAGACAGAGTGGCTCAATGGTTAAAAAAATAAAGATCCATCTATATGCTGTCTAAAATAGACTCACTTCAGATGTGGGAATACACAAAGTGATGGAATGGAAAAAGATATCCCATGTAAATTAAACCAAAAGAAAGCTGAAGAGTTATACCTATATCAGAAAAAAATACTTTAAGACAAAGACTGAAAAAAGAAACAAAAGTCACTATATAATGATAAAAGGGCCAATCCAATATAAAGATATAATATTTGTAAATATTTATGCAACCAACACATATAAATATATAAAGCAAATATTAACAGACTCAAAGAAAGAAATAGATAGAAATATAATAATAGTAGTGAACTTCAAAACTCCAATTTCACCAATAGTTCTTCATCCAGACAGAAAAATCAATAAACATTGGACTTAGACATATACAGAACATTTCATACAAAAGCAATAGAATACATATTCTTCTCAAGTGCACATGGAATATTCGCCAGGACAGATGGCCATATGTTAGACCATAAAACAAGTCTTAATGAATTTGAGAAGACTGAAGTCATATTAAGCAGCTTTTCTGACCACAATAGTATGAAACTAGAAATTAATTACAATAAGAAAATTACAATTTATAAATATAAAAATTAAAATTTACTATAATTACAATAATAAAATTATAATAATTAATTATAATAAGGAACATTTACAAGTATGTGGTTATAAACAACATGGTACGGAACAACCATTGGGTGGGTCAAAGAAAAAATCAAAAGACAAATGAAAAAAGAAATACCTTGAGACAAATGAAAATGGAAAACTTACAATGCAAAAATTTACGGGATGCAACAAAGCAGTTCTAAGAGGGAAAAATTCATAGCCTATATTAAAAAAAAAAAAAAAAAAAAAAAAACAAGAAAGGTCTCAAATACATAACCTAATTTTAAAACTCAAGGAATGAGGAAAAGAACAAATAAAGCCCAAAGTCAATAGAAGGAAGGAAATAAAGATAAGAGCAGAAATAAATAAAATAGAGACTAAGATACCAATAGAAAAGATCAATGAAATCAAGAGTGAGTTGTTTGAAAAGATAAACAAAATTGAAAAACCTTTAGCTACAATCACCAAGAAAAAAGAGAAAGGACACAAAATCAGAAATGAAAGAGACATTACAACATATATACAAAGGATCATTAGAGACTATTACAAACAATTATACACTAACAAATTGTAAAATCTATACATGGATAAATTCTTAGAAACATGCAACAGACCAAGACTGAATCCTGAAGAAACAGAAAATCTAAACAGACTGATGAATACTAAAGAGATCGATTCACTATGCAAAAACCTCCCAACAAATGAAAGCTCAAGACCAGATGGCTTCACAGGTGACTTCTACCAAATACTTAAAGAAGAATTAATACCTATCTTTCTCAAACTCTTCCAAGAAATAGAGGAAGAGAGAACACCTCCAAACTAATTTTACAAGGTTAGCATAAACCTAATAACAAAACCAGATGAGGACACCACAAGAAAAGAAAATTACAGGCCAATAGTCCTGATGAACATAGATGCAAAAATCCTCACCCGAACTTTACCAAACCAAATTCAACAAAATGTTAAAAGTATCATAAACAGTGATTAAGTGGTATTTGTTCCAAGATGAAAGAATGGTTTGACATCGGCAAATCAATGTGTTACACCACATTAACAAAACGAACGACAAAAATCATATGGTCATCTCAATAAATGCATAAAAAGCATTTGGCAAAATTCAACATCCATTTATGATTAAAACAATAAAATCTCTCACCAATCTGGGTAGAGAGGGAAAGTACCTCCATAATACATTTACAACTAAGTCGTGAGCCTTGTCCTCAGCTTTCTCTGTCTCCAAACTGCAGAAAATGAAAGTTCTCTCTTTACACAACCAAGGAGTCCCTTTGTTTTTGCAACCTAGCTTTTAACTGATTAATTACTCCCAACTTCTTAGAAAAATACCTATTTTTCAAAATATCAATTGAGTTAAACAGTAACCTCCCATTTTTATTTTTCTCATAGTTAAATTTTTCTCCATATTTCTCAAAGGGTCTGATCTATGTTATCAGCAAAAGCTTCCTTTCTACCAGGATACCACTGCAGCTGTGAGAGTTTAACAACTGGACTGCTACCATGTAGAATCCATCTGGGCTTCACCTACCTCTTATACCGAGGAGGGAAGTCATCACTGTTAGATTTGTGGCAGATGATCCAGTTCCCAAACTCCATCCTGTGGCTACTTTTTTGGACTTTTCCTCTCAGTAAGAGTTACAGGTGGGTTCTTTGGAAGCAGACACTGAGCTGGAGATTACCACGTAGCAGATGTGTGGAGGAACACTCCTGGGATCAGCAAAACCTGGTCAAAAAGAAGCAAACAAGTTAGACAGAAAAGCTGAGGTCCAATGCAGTCTCTACAGAAGCCTTACCCTTCCCTAAGGGGAGTTCTGAAAATAACATGATCCTCTGAATCTTTTCCAAATGGGGATAAGGAAGCTAGGCCTTTATATCCATAAATGGATCCGTTATTGGATGTATTCAACTCCAGGAGTCTCTGAAGGGGACTGACAGCTAGGAGCTACCTACAGCCCTCTCAGCAGCTGTGATACTAAATCCTCATTTCTGAAGAGAAATTTGGGTGGTACATCACATCAGTCACAGTGTTATGTCAGAAACTGATAAAACTGAAAAAAACACAATCAGTAAGGATATAAATCATTGAAACAACCTGACTAACACTATCGATTTAATTGGCTGCAGAACAATTTTTTTTTATTGTTTTCAGAACATTTATCCATATTGAGTTAAGTATATTGTTTAAATATTGGGCAATGAGGCACAGTTCTACAAATTTCAAAGGATTGAAATTATAGAATATGTTCTCTGATCACAGTATAATCAGCTAGAAATTAAAAACAAAACTATGACCAAAGAAATCCATATTTGTTAGCTTGATATACATCTAAATAGCCTAGTGTTAAGGAATGCATTAGATAAAAAGTGGAAGTTGGTCATATTTTGAACTGAATATAGTGAAAATATCCCAAGCAGTAGAATGCTGCTAAAACCATTCTTATCAGTAAATGTTCAGTCTTAAATGTAAATATTAGAAAAGAAGTGTGACCACTCATCTCAAGAAGTTAAAAAAAAAAACACAACAAGTTAAACTTATTTTTAGAGACAACATTGTGGTTATGCTCAAAGTAGCCTTTGTCTTTTAGAGCTATGCACTGAATTATTTGTAATCAAAATAATTCCTCGGATTTAAAATACCTCCAAGGGGGCTAGTGAGAAAGGGGCGTTTATTAGAAATATGCACAAGGAGATAAAGATGATAGAGATGGGCCATATTTATTAAGATGGTTGATGGGTACATGGGATTTATTACACTGTTCTCTATACTATGTTTAAAATTCTTCATAATATAAGGTTAAAGACAGTACAAATCCTATTCTTAAATTCCAATTAGAAAAAAGTAAACACATTAATAGAAAAACCGGCACGTGGCACAAATATGTAGTAGAATTACTACAAAAGCAACAAAAATTACATTTAAGGTACAATATTTTTAACAGATCAGGTTATAAATGAAAGGCATTTTGTCAGAAACTACCCATAAAAGAATTTGAATAGAATTAACAGGAACTTTAATATGTAGTTTATGGTACAGAGTATTTTCACTTTGACTGTATGATCATGGCCCTTAAAAGTGATAATGTCAGTGCTTTTTATGGAAATGCATTCTGAAGCTGGTTAATGCTCCTGCTTTGTGAGCATGTTGAAGATCGTGTGGTATATGTGACTGAGGTACATGCATATTTGAAAGAAACTCCACCTATTATAATAGTGTATGCCTAATTTCTTTTAATGCCATACTAGACTTTATAACAACAGGTATGAAAAATTTAAGAAAGTTACAGAAACATAAATACATCATTATATTCACTCGCTGAATAACTACATTTCCGTCAACAATGGACCACATACGAGGGCTGACAATTAAGTTTGTGAGCTTGTTGCAACGATGTTGCTAACCCTTTTGGATATCAGAGAGATTATTCAGACTATTCATTATGAATGTGTACCAACTGGACAAACAGTTAACTAATTTTACTGTTTGGAAGTGCTGAAAAGGCTGCGTGAAAAAGTTAGACAACCTGAGCTTTTCACCAACAATTCATGGCTCTTGCATCCCCACAGAGCACCAGCTCGCACGGCACCATCTTTGTGAGCCAATAAACAAATAACTGTATTGGAACACCCTCCCTATTCACCTGATCTGGCCCCCGATGACTTCTTTTTTTACCTGAAGATAAAGAAAATATTGAAAGGAAGACATTTTGATGACATTCAGGACATCAAGAGTAATACGACAACAGCTCTGATGACCATTCCAGAAAAAGAGTTCCAAAATTGATTTGAAGGTTGGATTAGGTGCTGGCGTCAGTGCATAGCTTCCCAAGGGGAATATTCTGAAGGTAACTGTAGTGATACTCAGCAATGCGGTATGTAGCACTTCTTCTAGGATGAGTTCGCGAACTTAATTATCAGACCTCATATATGATGGTAGTCCCATAAGATGAAAATGAAACTGAAAAATTCCTATTGACTAGTGACATGTAATGTCATAGTACAACACATTACATGTTTGTGGTAATTCTGGTATACAGTGTTTATGAAGTCTACAGTCATGTACAGTAATGTCCTAGGCCTTCACATTCACTCACCAACCATTCACTCACTGATTCACCCAGAGCAATTTCCAGTCCTGCAAACTCCATCATGGTAAGTGCCCTACGCACCTGTACCACTTTTTATCTTTTATACCATATTTCCAATATATCTCTTCTATGTTTAGATATGTTTCAAGACATAAATACTTACCATTGTGTTATAATTGCCTACAATATCAGTACAGTAACATGCTTTCCTGGCTTGTAGCCCAGGAGTAATAGGTTATACCATCTAGCCTAGGTGTGTAGTGGGCTATACCAGCTAGGTTTGTGTAAGTGCACTCTAGAATGCTCGCACAGTGAAATTGCCTAATGATGCATTTCTCAGATCACATCCCCATCAATAAGTGACATACAACTGTGTTCACAAATGACATGTTTGTGTTCACAAGGATTCAAAAATAACTACAAATGATTATTATTTAGCAAGGTCCATGGACACAAGGTCAACATACAAAAGTAAATTGTATTTGAATAAAACAAAAAGTAAAATTTACAAAATGAAATTTAAAATGAACAACGTTTTATGATGTATCAAAAAAACATTGACGATCCAGGTAGAAATCGAATAAGACTTGTAAGACCTCTTCACAGAAACTGAAATATTGAGAGAAATCAAAGACCATGTGCCGGTGGCTAATGATGTACAGCCTACAAAGAATGACTTGTAAGGTCACAAGAGTGGGAGTGGAGATTCCAGTTCGTTCCATTTAAAAAGATATGGATTTGGCCTAGCATAGTGGATGGTAGAAATAGAGAGAAATTAAGTAATTCAAAGATAGAACAATCATGATCTATTGATGAATTAAATATGAGGGATGGGCATGAAGGGAGAAATAAAGAAAAATCCAGGTGTTTCGGCTTGAGAAGATAAGTACCAGAACAATATTATGTCATGTGACAAGAGAATAGCCAAGATGTCAAATTTCTTTCCACTGATTATATTGCACAAATAGTTTCCTAACAGTGCAGAGACAATAATATACAATGTAAGGAGCAATTAATTATGAGTCAGAGAATTTTTGTAATTCTGTGGTAATTTTTGTTTAAAAGCTATACAAGGCTCTCTCTCAAACCCAAAATTATAAAAATAAGTACCAAATAACTGTGAGAATTAAATGAGGTAACACAGGCAAAAGTATCAGTACAAAACCTAGCACATATAGTTAATAACTATTGGTTAAATCTTAATGTAGATACATTCTGGTCCTCTTGATGAATGATGGAAGATATCCTGGATCCTTTGGTTAATTTTTATTATCTTGTTTTTATCTCAGAGTAAGAGACTGAGAAACAATTTATTCTGAAAAGTCATATATTTATTTATTATTTCTTTAAGAGGTTTATTTCTTCAGATGTTAATCTTGTCAATTTTAATATCTAGTGTAGTTAGCTTTACATAAAGAGGTTAATTTATAGATGCTACAATATATTTTCTAAAATATGCCACATAGTAAACTGCCCACATAGGGACATAAGGAAGGCAGTGACTAACTTGACATTAAATTGTTTAGGGGTAAATTCCATATCTCCATTCTTTCTTGTCATTTATGCAAGTCAACTAAATCTCTCTAAACTGAGTTTTCATAACGGTAGCAGACTAGCACAATTGGAATAGATGATTTTTTGAGCCCTGTTTACAGCAGGCTTCTAGGTTAGGAGGGAATATACTGCATTCCTTGCTGATAAAAATCAAATGATTACTTTATATACATTAACATCCTTTGTCAATTCTAAAATTTTAATTAATTTTTTTCTGAAAATGTTTATTGAACATTTAAATGTTTATTGAGCACTTATATTCTTAGAGCTAACAGTCTAGCTGTAGGTAAACAAGCAATAATTGGATCAATCAATAAATAAAAATACAAGATAATTATTCAGGGCCAAGAAGGAAATTAACAGGAAGATGTAAGAAATGGATCATAACTTGGATCGAATGGGTTACTTTAGTCGATCTATGTCCTACTAAGTAAGCAAGTATCATTTCAACTGGACATTGAAAGATGAAAGGAATATTGCCTTGCAATCCATGAAAACAGGATTCCAGAGATAATAGCAAATGTGCATGTCTAATCTGGGAATAAGCTTACATTGTTGGAGAAAAATAGAAAGTTAAAGTGGACATAAAAGAGGACACAGGGTAGAGAATAGTATGAGAAGAGGTACAAGAGTAGGCAGGCGCCAGATCATTTATGACTGCTATGGAAAGTAATTTTGGAATTTATTTTAGTATATATTAAACGGTTAAAATATTTTAAGCTGTAGGTCTACATATTTCATAATAACCAATTGGTACAAAGGCAAGATTAGACACAAATGGATTGTTTAGAAGCTAGTAATCATGGAGAAGGTGAAAAGTAAAATAGTTTGGAAAATGTATTTTGTATGTTGACAGGAATTGCTGATGGATTAGATGCACAGAAAAGGGAAGTCAATAGTGACTCCCATATATATAATTTAGTAACTGGATGAACGGCAGCATCTTTTACTGAGATGTAGAAGGCTAGAACAGGAGCAGGATGATCGGACATGAGGGATGGAGCCAAAATTGAGAGTTCTGTTTCAGACAAATGAAGTTTAGAATACCTACTATACATCTATATGCAGTGATTGCAAAGGTAAGATAGTGAGGTATGTCATACTTAAGCTCAGAGATTGGGGCTAGATGTAGAAAGTTAATAGTCATAAGCATAAGATGGTGTTAAAAGTCAGAGGACTACATCAGATCAGACAAGTAGAGGATGTGGACATGAAAATACTGCTGAGAATTTCTAAGTTTAGAAACAAGGATTGACCACTGTACTTATCAAGATGGAATACATTGCTGACTTTGACAAAAGCCATTTCAGTAGATTGATGGGCAGAAAGTTTAACTGAAGTGGATTGAAAAGAGAACAGGGGAAGTGAAAAGTGAAAACTGTGTATCTAGAACATATGTTTGAAAAGAGCAGAGATATGGGAAGCTAGAGGACTATGTGAAAACTAGGATTTATTTTTAAGAGAAAGATAACACAATTTTTTATGCTGATGAGAATTTTCAGATAGAAGCGATCAAATTGATTATAAGAACTAAGCTCTAACTACAGAAGCAAATTATTGAGTAGGCCATGGGCAAGGGATCTTATTACTGAGTGGAGAAAATTCACTTCTCATGGGCACAGAGTTTCACTGATTTCAACAGGAAAGAAGATATGTGGGCACAGATGCAGATAGGAAGTTTATTGATGTCTATTCACAAATATCTCAGTCTCAACCTTCTCTCTCTACAGGAGTTAGCTAAGTACAGTGTATACGTGTAGGCGGTGGAGTTCTATTGACTTGGTTCAAATCTCAGCTCAGTGTGACCATGAAAAAGCTGCTTATCTGTGTCTCAGACTCTTCATCTATAAAATGGGGATAATAATAGCACCTACTTCATCGGCACTGGTGAGATAACTCAAATAAAGCTTTAAGACCCACAGTTGAGAGAGACTACAAAATAAATGGCATCATTGTCATTACTCTTACTATAGCATTGTTATCTTACTATAGCCAACTGCTTATTGTAGATCTCCACTTGGATGTCTAGATATCTACCTACAATGCATATCAAGCACAGCATGTCTAAAGCTGAATATGTAATATCCTAAACTTGCTGATGGAAAGTCAAAAAAAAAAAAAGAGTATTTCTTAACCAGGTCCTAGTTTTCATTTGTCTGATTTATTTCCTTTGTCTTTTCTCTTTTCTCTTCTCTGAACACTATAATAAATATTATAACTTCTAAAATGTTTTATAATTTAAGGTACTCTTTTTTAATTCTGTAAGTTAATGTATTGTTAAAATATAAAGCAATATTAATTCAGAAAACATTTTTATTTCTCCATCTTTTTTCCTATCCATAGTCAATCCAAACATCCTAATAGCTACTCAACAAACTGTTAGTCATACTAAAATTATATTTAGGTCTCATGGTTTGGAACAGATCAATTTATGCATTATAAACTTTAAAATTGGTCATTCAAATTATTCTAATTGTTTTATCAGAAAATTATGTAAATATTTGGTGGGAAATACAAGTTTTCTTTTAGCTGTCAAAATATGAGCTGATTTTTGTTTTCCTTCTATTCAACAAAATATAATTAAAATGGGAATATTCCCAATTGAGAGAAAAAGATGTTCAGTTTAAAAAAATCTTCTTTATTAAAATTTAATTTCAGGTTTTATTACATGCAGTTTTATTAAAGCACACTTTAGCATTTATATCTGTTTTCAAGATATGTACAGAAATACTTCAATTTGTCAGGGATGTCACATTGTTTTAATAAAAAGAATGAGTATTCTTAGGAAATGAAATGTTAGCACTAAAATCATAAAATATAACAATCTCTATCAGCAATTAATGACCTGTAACCAAAATGGACATATAAAAGAATAACACCTTATAATGAAATGTTCCTTAGAGGAAATAATAGGAAAATGTACTTATAGCTTATTAAATTCAGTATTTAATTGGGTAGTTACTGTTGCACATAATTATATGTTTCTTTTAAAAAAGTGCTGGAGAAGTACTTTCTCTGGATTTGATAGTCTTTTACTCAACAAAGCAAATAAGATCAGTTTATGTACATTGAATTGTGTATTACACAAAATCCTAAAACAAATTTTTACTAATGTTAATTACTGAGTATCATATTGAGTCTTGGAAACAGAAACTGCTTGAAATATATTTAACCCAGAGTATTTCATATATTCAAAACACTGGAAGGTGGCAGAAGTGCATCTCTCTCCTCATCATTGACATAAACCCCCTTTTATATGCATAACACGCTTTTCAGGAAACCAAGTAAAAACAGTTTAAAAATATCCATAGCTCTAAGTATATTGATCACATATACAGATAATATCTACTGCCATTTATACTGTATGTCAGGAAGGACCATATCCTTCAGAAAACAAGATTAGACAGTAAAAGAAAAAATACTAGATTAAACACCATGAAACTTCCAAGATTTGATCACTTTTTATTTGCAAAATTTATTATGATTCAATTTTATATGATTCAATTTAATGTGTGACAAGAAATGGCAAAGATATTAATCAATCTTAAGTGTTTGAGATACACACAAAAAGTTAATTTTTGTGCTTAAGTAGTAGATTTTTTTTTATCTGTATAACTTTACACCTAAAGAAACGAGAGAAAGGAGAACAAACAAAACCCAAAGTGAGTAGGAGGAAGGAAATAATAAAACTCAGAGCAGAAATAAACAAAATAGAGATGAAAAACAATAGTAAAGATTAATAAAAACAAGAACTGGTTCTCTGGAAAGAAAAACAAATTGATAAACTTTTAGTAAGACTCCGCAGAAAAAGAGAAATGTCTAAATAAATAAAATCACAAAGAGAAGTGGCAACTGACACAACAGAAATACAAAGGATTTTCAGAAAATACTATAAACAATTATATGCCAAGAAAATGAACAAATTGGAAAAAATGGATACTTTCCTAGAAACATGCAATCTTCCAATACTGAATCAGAAAGAAACAGAAAATATGAACAGACTGATAAATATTAACAAAATCGAATCAGTAATCAAGCAACTCCCAACAAACAAATGTCTTGGACCAGATGGCTTCATTGGTGAATTTTTTCAAACATTCAAAGAATAATTAACACCTATGCTTCTCAAACTATTCCAAAAAATTAAAGAGGAAGGAAGACGACCTAACTCATTTTATGAGGCCAGGATTACCCTGATACCAAAACCAAACAAAGACATTACAAAAAACGAGAATTATAGACCAATATTCCTGATGAACAGACATGCAAAAATCCTCAACAATATTAGCAAGCTTATTCAGCAATACATTAAAAGTATCATACACTATAATTGAGTGGGATTTATTCCTGGGATGCCAGGTTGGTTTACTATCCACAAATCAATTAACATGATACACCACATAATCAAAATGAAGGATAAAAATCATATCGTTATATCAATAGATGCAGAAAAAGCATTTAACAAAATCCAACATCCATTTATAATAAAAACTCTCAGCAAAGTGGGGATAGAATGAACATACCTCAGCATAATAAAGGCCATATATGACAAACACTCAACTAGCAATATATTCAATGGTGAAAAGCTGAAAGCTATTTCTTTGAGATCAGGAACAAGACAATGATATCCACTTCCACTACTTTTATTCAGTACAATATTGAAAGTCCTAGCCAGTCTGATTGCTATCAGACAAGAAAAACAAATGAAAGTCATCCAAACTGGAAAGGAATAAGTAAAACTGTCATTATTTGCAGGTGACATTCTATAGAAAACACTAAATATTTAATTTTAAAAAAATTAGACCTAATAAATGAATTCAGTAAAGTAGTGAGATAACAAATTAATATTCAGAAATATGCAACAATAACAAACTATCAGAAAGAGAAATTAAGAACATAATCTCACTTATAATTGCATCAAAAATAATAAAATACCTAAGAATAAATTTAACCAAAGGAAGTAAAAGACTTGTATTCAGAAAACTGTAAGACATTGAAGAAAGAAACTGAAGAAGATACAAATAAATGGAAGTGTACGAGTATACTGTCCTTATGGATAAGAAGACTTACTATCATTAAAATGTCAGACTACCCCAAACAATGTATAGATTCAGTGCAATCCCTTTCAAAATACTAATGGCATTTTTCATAGAACTAGAATAATCCTAAAATTTATATGGAACCACAAAAAGACCCCAAATAGCCAAAGTGATCTTGACAAAGAACAAAGTTGGAGGTATCACACTACCTTACATTAAACTATACTACAAGACTATAGTAATCAAAACAGCATTGTACTGACATAAAAGCCAACACAGAATAGAGAGCCCACAAATAAAACCACACCTATATCGTCAATTAATCTATGACAAAGGTAAGAACATACAATAGGGTAAACACAATCTCTTCACTAAACGGTGCTGAGAAAACTGGACAGATACATGCAAAAGAATAAAACTGGATCACTTTTCTTACAGTAGCACATACAAAATTAAACTCTAAATGGATTAAAGACTTAAATCATAGACCTGAAACGATAAAACTCCTACAAGAAAACAGAGGCAATAAACTCTTTGACATCGTCCTTACTAATATCTTTTTGAATGTATCTCCTCAGGCAAGGGAAACAAAAAGAAAAAATAAACAAATTAGACTACATCAAACTAAAAATTTTTTCACAGTGAAGAAAACAATCAACAAAATGAAAAGACAACCTACTGAATACAACCTACTGAATAATACATCCCATAAGAAGTTGATATCTAAAATATATGAAGAATTCATACAAATTAACACAAAAAAACCCAAACAATCTAATTTAAAAATGGGCAGAGACCTGAGTAGGACATTTTTCCCAAGAGGACATAGAAATGGCCAAGGGACTTATAAAAAGATGCTCAACATCACAAATCATGAGGGAAATGCAAATTAAAACCATAATGAGATATCACCTCACACCTCTCAGAATGGCCATCATTAATAAATCATCAAACAAGTGTTGGAGAGGATGTGGAGAAAAGTGAATCCTCATGTACTGTTTGTAAGATTGTAAATTGGTATAAGCACTATGGAAAATATTATAAAGATTCCTCAAAAAATTAAAATTAGAACTACCCTATGACCTAGCAATTCCACTTCTGGGTATTTACCCTAAGAAATCCAAAACACTAATTCGAAAATATATATGCACCCATATGTTCACTGCAGCATTATTTATAATACCCAAGAATAGAAGCAACCTAAGTGTCCACTGATAGAAGAATGGATAAAGAAATTGTGGTACCAATATACAATGGAATATTACTCAGTCAAAAAAAGAATAAAATCTTGCCATTTGCAACAACATGGATAAACATAGAATATATTATGCAAGTGAAATTAGTCAGATCAAGAAAGACAAATACTGTATCATTTCACTTATATGTGGAATCCAAAAACAAAATAAACAAAGGAAACAGAAACAAACTCATAGATACAGAAAACAAATTGATGGTTACCAGAATGGAGCAAAGGAGGATTGGGGTTAGGGAGATGGGTGAAAAAGGTGAAGGGATTAAGTACAAGTTGCCAATTACAAAAATAGTCACAGGGATGTAAAGGATAGCATAGGGAGTATAGTCAATAATATTGTAATAAGTATGTACAGTGTCAGATAGGTACTAGACTTAACCAGAGTTATCACTTCATAAGTTATATAAATGTCTAATCATTATGTTGTATACCTGAAACTAATATAATATTTATGTCAACTGTACTTGGATAATAATTTTCTTAAAGTATATATAATCTAAATTTTATACATAAGATTTTAAACATCCAAAAATCCATATGCATATAAATTTTAACTTTATTAATTTATTTTAGGAAATTGTGGAAAAAATAAGGATAACGTAATTTTATATTAAGATGAAGAATTCGAGCGTTCAATTTTGGTCTCATTATTATCTAAGAAACAACAGTTTATAACTACTTAAATATTATTCGTCTATTTTAAAAGTTGTTTCCTCCCCTCCCATTTTCACCTAATCACATCTTCAGAATTTTTCAAAATCCATGTGCCACTTCAGAAGTTTCATATTAAATGTCAGATCACCTATTGTCTACCACACTGGTTTTTTAATACAAGCTTGATGTTATATAATTAGTACGAACTTTAACTTATGGGAAATGAAATTGTGTGAAAGCTCAGTTATTTTCAAGCTGCTGCCTAATATATCCTCAGTCTCAAGGAACTTGTAAAGGAAACTATCACTCTTCTAACCTTTCCCAGTGCCCCATATGCATGCAGTCTTGGGAAATCAGAAAAGGCTATATAAGTGAGACAGGCAATTGTGATCCAACAAGAATCATTAAACCTTCAACAGCTTCAGCCTGATCTTTTTCCTTTTAGATTTGCATCTATTAAATACGGAAGGCTCTGTAGATTCAAAACTTAAGGCTAAGCAGAGAAGAGAGAGAGTTGGGAATGTATTTAAACAATGCTACCTCCACAAATTTTCTATATGTACTTATTTAGGTGGCAGGTCTTATCGCACTCTGGTGGAAACCCCTTGACCCAAAATTCAAAATAAGTATGCCAATTTACAAATAAAGGGTTGGTTTTTGTTCACTAAATTTAAATCAGAAAAATTTCTGAGTGATAAAAGTAATGTATGCCTAGCATTAAAGTTTCAAAGGCAAAAAACAGGGCCTTTTCACAAATGATTTTGTTTATAAAGTGCTTTTACATGCGATTTTATTTTACCATTGATAACATCTAAGGTACATAAAACTTTACTGCTAAGGAAAAGAGAGCCTAAATGGATTAGGTTTGCCCAAATGGACAAAGGAAATAGCAAATATAAAACTACAATTCTTATCTGACTAAACCACGTCTCTTTCATTTAAATTATGGAATGTTAAATAAAATATGCTAAAAATGTCGTAGGATATAAAAAAGGATCCTCACTAAGGCTTAAGCTGTTGTATTACGCTGTTCTTCATCCCTTGACTTTTCAAGACCTGTGCACACTCAATTGCTGTCATTATTTGATGTTTTACTGCTAAGAATCATGGTCATTTGAGGAATCAATGACATCACTGAACTCCAACAGCAGTCTGGAAACTCTTAGTGGTATTTAAGTCCTGGGAGAGGAGCTTGGAGTGGAACAAAACAAATCAATATCAAAAAACCACCAACAAAACAAATAAGTAAAATAAGACAACTCAAAAAAATGAAACAAACAACAAAAATAACCACACACACACAAAAAAAAACTGCTCAAGAAATCCAGTTTTTGCATAGCTATTCTAATCTGTAGTATGAAAAATAATAATAATAATAAAATTTTTCTGCAGTGTTCTGTGGCCCATGCTATTCCAATCAATGGAGTACTGATTTGGAGGGGCAAAAAACATAACACCAAGTTTAATTTTTTTTTCTTTACATAGTTCTCTCCTAACAGTGTAAGAGTGAATAATTCTTCAGCTTTTAAAGTTGTTATAAATTTTGGTGGTTATTTAAGAAAAATATATAAAGGTTAAAAATATAACGAACTTGGGTATTTTGTATGTTCACATTCTATTGCATTGCATTCTGACATATGATCCCTAAAACACTAAGTCCATAATTTTTTAATCTCTTTACCAGCTTTTTCAGTACTTGCTATTCTGCTTAAGTATGTTTTGAGAAAACTATTACCAGTGATGATTTTACTAATTTTGCTCAATGCTCTTTGTTTTGTTATATAGCAATATAGTGGTAGCATTAGGAATGTACTTTTAAATTCTCTTTGGGTAGGAGAAAACAAACGTAAATTGCAATCAAACAAAT
Organism: Rhinolophus hipposideros; assembly: GCF_964194185.1. NCBI lineage: Eukaryota > Metazoa > Chordata > Mammalia > Chiroptera > Rhinolophidae > Rhinolophus > Rhinolophus hipposideros. The sequence continues at coordinate 7,799,133 of NC_138051.1, read as the reverse complement.
TGTTGTTATAGAAAGAGGGAGGGAGGAAGGGTGTGTGGGTGTGTGTGTGTGTGTGTGTGTGTGTGTGTGTAACATTTATTACCAAATAAAGATGTCAGTCCACACGTGGAATAAATAATAGAAAAACATTAGTCAGCTCTAATGTGTAGTATCGATTAATTTATTCTTCGAACTATGAAGACATTTGTAGACAATTCCAAGAATATTAAAACTTTAGCTCTCAGGGGAAAAAAAAAATGTGGTGCTAAAGATGTAAAAGCTGATACTCCTGGAGCAATGTCCCATTAGCCGTCATTGGGAAGACAAGAACACTGTTGTGCAGTGGACTGAGGGAACTTGAATTAGTTCAGTCAATTAAGTCATGATTAATTTATGTTAGATCCTGCTCTCCTGAGTCTATAAAAGCCAAGACTTTAGTTAACTGGCAGTATTTAGTTTAATAAAAGTAAAGTCTTTAAAAATGAATTCTAGAGAGAGAGAGAGAAATCTACTACTGACACAATCAATAGACAGCAAGATGCCCATTTTAATTGGTGTCACTGGACGTTAAAATAAATTTAGAAACTAATAAGAAGAGGATTGCTGCCTTCAAATGGATAACCAAATTTCCCAGAAAGTTATTACCATGGCTTATATAGCACTTATGCCCAGACGTGTGACAAATTGTAAGTATACACAAGAGCAAAGGCTTTCTTTGCAGCAATTGCTGCGACTAGTGTAAAGTTCATGTTCTCTCTGGGTCTAATGAGAAATATGCAATTGCTAGGACCTTCAGTCAAAAATGATTCTGCAAAGGCTATGAGAATATTTTGATTACTCTAATTATCCATCTGAACATAATATGTGATTGTAGATCTCGCTGGGTTCCTAAACCACGGAGAAAATAACAGAGGCTTACTCAGTCTGTTCAAGGGAAAAAGCAGAAATGAATCTTAAGAAAAATGCCTTAGCTCCATTCACACAGTGGATCACATAGTCTGAATAGTGTGCAAAATATTTGATCGAAGACAGGCATTTCGGATAGATCTTTCTTAAAAGAAACCAACGGGGAAGATATGCATCGTCAGAAATATATTCTTGGAAAATGAAGAAAAAGTATATAGCTTATTTGACTCACCTTGTTTTTCCGAAACGTGACAAAACTGTGTAATCTGAGTTCTAGAAAAGTCATGAATAATGTCATCATATGAGATTGACTTTGCTAGAACAATTACTGTGTATGAGACAATGAATGTGTTCTACAAATACAAATATTATACTTCCAAGAATACCATGTGTGGATATTGCTAAGTAAAATGGCAAAAAGATTGAAAATGTAGGATTTGGAGTCAGTGATAAGATTTACCTGGGTTTCAATTCTGATTCTCTCATCTACTAGTGGTGTATTCTTGAACAATTTATTTAACTTCTTTGATTTCATTTTTTATATCTATAATAGGGATAATATTCTCTACTATATAGGTTATCATAAGGGTGAAATGAAATAGGTATAGACTGCCCTTAGCAATTTCCCTGACATATAATAGAAACTCAGGAAATATTAGCTTTATTATTTGTTGCTTTAATGTCACTTACTACCTTACTTGCACAGTTACTGAGGTGATATCTGGTGTCCACTATCAATTCTATGCTAGAACATACAGTTCCATATTTCTAAGCCTTTGGTTCTTAAAAAGAAGAGCAGAATGGCATGAATTAGAACATGTCTTTACCAAGAGGCATCTGGTGCTCTATTCCTCTCTCCCCTCTTCAGGGAAAACAGTAGTATCTCGTGTGAAAAAAAAGGTTGTTAAACAGAGACTTCTTTCCAATGTGTCTTGTATTTCTCCTGAATTTAAACTATTAGCTACTTCCTATCATTATTTTTTAAATATATCAACATAATGCTCTTATATGCACTTAAAATCAAAGTTATATGGACTTTAAAACTTACTGTTAATGGATTATATAAAATGTCTGAGATGTAACATTTAATTTCTTTTTTATTCATTTACACTTTTGATTTTTAAACATATACTTACACAGGAGAGAATCTTACTTGAGTTGATTTGTTTTAACTGAATATTTTTATATTTCTAAGAATTTTAAGATCATCAGTGTTAGATATGAAGATGATGTTCAAAAAAATGTCAATGAGAAAGGCACATTCTCCGTGATTATAAACACCTGAGCATTCGTGTTATCCTTCATGAACCATGTTTCCAGTAGTCATCAAGCACAGCCATCCATCCATCTCATAGGCAATATGGCATCAAGTAAGAAGATTCTCATTTTTGTGACATACCCTATTTCACCGCCAGCATGAGAGTTTGTTTCTGTTTTGTTTTGTTTTGTTTTGTCTTTTTTTTTGCCAAAGTCGGTGAGTAGATAATGATATTGTAGCTCAAATGTGTCATTTTTCATCAGGAACTATCATAGTTTCTATTGGTCCAGAATATCAACAATGGCTCGTTCACATTGACTGAAGCATTAACTGCACGATGGAATGAAGGTGTTATTGACAACAATGGCACCTGTTGTATTAGGGTCTCGAAAACAAAACCAAGGGAGAAGGGTATGACAAGTGTTCTGTTTTCTGTAATGGCTGGGAAGATGCTTTGTGTAACGATAAACTGATGTCTCTAAAAAGGAAAATGAAAAATTGAACTGCTTTCTAGGACTGACAAAGAATAGATCACTAAAAATAACTATTAAGAATTGGTTAGAAAAGAAATGAAAACAGAAAACACAGAGACCTTATATGTCTGTACAAAAGTCAGACCCTTTTGAAAATTGGAGAAAATGGTAAAAATAATCATCCCATATACCTAATTGTTACCCAAAATATTCATTTCAAAAATTGAGAAGTTTATTTCTTTATAAAGAAATACCTTTCCATTGTAAGCAACTTAAGAAATATAGATGGACAAAAGGGGAATTATTTAAATAATCCATTATTGCACTAACCTCTTCTGTACCAGCACAGTCCATTTTATTCAAAACAACTACTGTGATCTTTCTAAATTGTTAATCTGGACAGAGCCCTCTAATGACTCCCTGGTATACATAAAGTAAAGTCTAAATTATTTTCCCTGACTACACAGACAAAAACAACCTGGTCCCAGGCTCTATTCCTCCCTAATTTCCCACCACTCTCCCCTTAGCTCATTCTGTTCCAACACATCATTGAGTTAGATTTTCCAAACATGCCAAGGACATTCCTACCAAGAAAATTTCTAGCTGTCCTTTGATTGGAATGTTCTTCACCCAGAAACTGATAGCATTTGCTGTGCACATTTTTTTCAGTTCTTTGTTCAAACATCACATCCTCATAGAAGCTTGCCATGACAATCTCATCTAAACTGACACCCCTCCTATTTTCTAGTGAACATGACACAGTAGGTAAATGCTGTGTTTTCCTTCTCTCACGACCACATCAAAATTACAACTAAACTACAGAAAAACCATCATTGAGAATTTCCTGAAGTCTAGCTGAACAGAAGTCCTAAAACTAAGGACATAGAGAAGAAGCCACCTAGAGACTAGTGGGAGGGGCAGAGACATGGAACAGGCTGGTCCCAAACTGGCATGTGGCAGTTAAATGTCAGGAGGAATATTGTAGCTGTGGAGGTCCCGCAGAGGAGTGAAACCCAGCCTCACACCAGGTTTTCCAGCTCAGGTTTCCAGTGCCAGGAAGAGAAGTCCCCACAATTTCAGGCTGTGAAAATTAATGGGTATTGTAGTTGAGTGAGACGGAGGGTGACTGGAGTCCAGGTGTTCTTCTTAAAGGGCCCATGCACAGACTCACGAATGGACTCTCACTCTGAGCTCCAGTGCTGGGATAGTGCTTGAATGTGCCAGGGACATAAAGTTCGACAGTGCAAGGGAAATAGTTATCTGGTTTCAGGACAAGGGCTAGAGAGCAGCTTTCTCCCAGACAGAAGTGCTGGTAGAATTTCAACATGCAGATAGAGGTGGCAGATATATCTGAGTCTCCATTAACCTGGCTAACATCAATTTTTTCACTCTACCCTAGTGATTCCCTGAAACATCACCCCACCCAACTTGCAGACCCACCCAAGCTGATTCCAGTGGCTTTTCCATACAAATGGCCTGTCTTGGCGAATGCTGTGGACTTTCCTAAAACCTCTTAAAGGTTCAAAAACCCCAAAAAAGGAGTATCTGGCCTCAGTGTACTCCGTACCTCTTGCTGACCAGCCCTAAGCCTGGCACTAATAGCAGCTGGCCTCAGTTTGCAGAACAACCTCTCAAGACACCTCCAAACCCAGTGTGGATGGGCGGTTATCTGCAGATTGCTTTGTGGCTCATGCCAGGTGGCCTTGGGCAGGGTGCAGGCTGCAGCTGAACTTAGCCTACGAGTGACCACTCTTAGGAGGCCCCAGAGGCCCCAGATGGGATGAGCCAGAGCACATCCCATCTGCCCCTGCAGATTATATGATCAAATAGCAGACTGGGCAGGCACCAGAGTCCTGCTAAAGCAAATCCTGTTCTGTAGGGTCAGCCCCTGAACAAGACGTCCTCCACTGTAGTCATGGCGTATCCTCACAACCAATTAGCAGCTGGGTCAATCCCTCCCACTGACATGCAAACAGCAACCAAGCCTCAGCTACAAGAGGGCATACACAACCCACAGAAGAGACACAACTGAAGCACCCGGCTCAGGTGACCAGAGAGACTGTGCCACTGGGCTCCACAGGACACCTACTACGTAAGGTCATTCTACTAAGACCGGGGAACACAGCAGCCATATCTAATACATAAAAACAAACACAGAGACACAACCAAAATGGGGAGAAAAAGAAACATCCCAAACGAAAGAACAGAACAAAGATACAGAAGAGCTAAACAAAATGGAGACAAGCAATCTACCAGGCACAGAATTCAAAGCACTTGTTATAAGGATGGTCAATGATCTCACGGAGAACTTCAACAGAAAGAGGGGAAACAAAAATGGAGATAGAAAACAAAAAAGGACCAGTCAGAAATGAAGAATACCGTGTTTCCCCGAAAATAAGACCTAGCCAGACAATCAGCTCTAATGCATCTTTTGGAACAAAAATTATTATAAGACCGGGTCTTATATGGCATAATATTATGGTAAACATCATAGTAAAATAAGACTGGATCTTATATTAATTTTTGCTCCAAAAGAGCATTAGAGGAGATTGTCTGGCTACTTCTTATTTTTGGGGAAACAGGGTACAGTAACTGAAATAAAGACTAGATTGATCAACAGTAATTAGACAAAGCAGAGGATCAAATCAGTGATTTAAAAGTTAAGGTCGCAGAACATAACCAATCCGAACAGCAAAAAGAAAAAAGAATCCAAAAAACAAAAAATGAGGCTATTTTAAGGGTCCTCAGGGAAAACATCAAGGATACCAGCATTTGCATCATAGGGTTACCAGAAGGACAAAAGAGAGAGCAAGAAATTGAAAACATATTTGAAGAAATAATGATAGAAAACTTCCCTAACTTGGCAAAGGAAGTAGATATTCAAGCCCAGGAAGCACAGAGAATTCCAAACAAGATGAACCCAAAGAGGCCCACACCAAGACACATTATAATCAAAATGTCAAAGGTTAAAAACAAAGGGACAATTTAAAAAGCAGCAAGAGAAAAGCAGGTAGTTACCTACAAAAGAGCTTCTATAGGGCTGTCAGCTGATTTCTCAACAGAAACTTTACAGGCCAGAAGGGATTGGTAAAAAATACTCAGTGATGAAAAGCAAGGGCCTGCAACCAAGATTACTCTACCTGACAAAGCTGTCACTTAGAATTGAAGGACAGATAAAGACCTTCCCAGACAAGAAAAAGCTAAAGGAATTAATCAACACCAAACCAGTATTATAAGAAATGTTAAAAGGACGTCTCTAAGGAAAAAAAGATAAAAATATGAATAATAAAATAGCAATAACTACTATCAATAATTAATTTAAATGTAAATGGTTTAATAATCCAATCAAAGGTAGAGTGGCTGAATGTGTAAGAAAACAAGACCCTTCCATATGCTGCCTACAACAGACTCACTTTAGATCAAAAGACACACAGAGATTGAAAGTAAAAATGATGGAAAAAGATTATTTCATGAAAATAGAAATAAAAACAAAAAGGCTGGAGTAACAATACTTATACCAGACAAAATAGACTTTAAAATAAAAGCTATAATAAGAGACAAAGAAAGATGCAGTAATCCCACTTCTGGGTATTTATCAGAAGAAACCAAAAACACTGCTTCGGAGGGACATGTGGATCCTTATGTTCGTTGCATTGTTTACAATGGCCAAGACATGGAGGCAGCCTGGGTGTCCCTCAATGGATGAATGGATAAAGAAGAGGTGGTACATACGTGTTTCCCCGAAAATAAGACCTAGCCAGACCATCAGCTCTCATGAATGTTTTGGAGCAAAAATTAATATAAGACCGGGCTTATTTTACTATTGCTCCAAAAGACACATTAGAGCTGATGGTCTGGCAAGGTTTTATTTTTGAGGAAAGCGTGTATATAAAATGGATTACTCAGCCATAAAAAAAATGAAATCTTGCCATCTGCAACAACATGAGTCTAGAGAGTATTGTGCTGAGTGGAGTAAGTCAGACAGAGAAAGACAGATGTCATATGACTTCACTCATAATGGAATGTAAAGAACAAAATGAATAAACAAACCAGAAACAAACTCAGATATAGAGAACATTTTGAATGTTGCCAGATAGGAAGGAGATTTGATAAGTGGGTGAAAAGGGGGAAGTAATTAAGAAGTACCAATTGGTAGTTACAAAATAGTCACAGGGATGTAAAGTGTAGCATAAGGAATGTAGTCAGTAATATTGTAATAACTATGTATGTTGTCAGATGGGTACTAAATTTATCAGGGGGATATAAGGTATATAAATGTCTAATCACTATCTTGTACACTTGAAACTAATAGAATAGTGTATGTCAACTGTCATTGAAAAATTTCTTTAATTATTAAAAAATAAAAATAAGCAACACCCTTCTCATGGCCCTTCTCCTTTACCCTGCCATTCTTAACCTCTATAACACTTATCACTACCTAACTTTATATTGCATATTCATTTGTTAATATCAATGTTATATAAATTTATTTAATCATCCCAACAATGAGATGAGAAAAGTATTATTTTTCCATCCTATGAATGAGGAAATTGAGGCCCATGGGTGTCGAATAACTTGCCCAAGACAGAGTTAGAAAATAAGGGAACTAGAATATGAGCCAAAGCAATCTGGCCTAAGAGGCAAACTCGCAATCATGAGTTCACTCTCTCCTTTCTCTCTCTCACAAATACATACTCAGATGTACAAATACACACACAGTAACACCTAACACAGTGTTTTTGGTATACTTTTCACATAATCAAATATCTCTGACAACATCATTTTATGCCTGTGCCATAGTTCACTCTGTGAGTTTGCCAGAGGTATTTTAAACTATTTTCATATGATGAGCATTTACAGATGTTTTTCTTTTACTACTGTTATAATTAGTGCTTATTTTAAAATCAGAGTACAGATAAAATGATACATGTTCTCAAGCGTTTTTTTAATGTATATTACCAAACTGTTCTCCAGAAAAATTAACTTAATATCCATTTCTTCATATCCTTTCAAACCTAGGTATATGTATTTTAATTCATCATGTTGATAATTTTTTATTTGAATTGTAATGATTATTTAATGATTGCTTTCAAGTGGGGTTCAATTTTTTTTAATTTATTTATTCATGTTTGGGCTTCCCCTTTATATTGTGTAAAATTTTTAAATTTTGTCTTATAGAATTCTAATGTTCATGTAGTAATAGTAATACATTTTGAAATATTTTTCCAGTTTATAATTGCCTTGAACTTTATCTTATGTTGTCTTACACCAAGAAGAAATTTTGGTTATATAATCATATGTGTATGTATGTGTATCTTTTATTCTGTGGTTGCCAACCAGTTTTATATGTTATTAAACATATACCATATTCAAGCTACTTCAAAGTCCTTGCTTTTACTCACATGCTTTTACTCTAGAACTGAAACCAGGTTTGTAAGCACTGTGTTTTGACAAATGTTTATCTTTGGGCACACCTGCCATTTGACCTAAAAGTGAAGAATTAGCCAAAAGAAAACTAATAAAAAGAGGCTAACAATTTGGTTTGCATTTCTCCTACCAGTTAACTCAGCCTCCTGTTTGTCTGGGACTACCAAAGGGAAACAAAAATGTAGGTAAAGGCATGTGTGTAAAAGAGAAAAAGTGCCAGAGTCATTTTAGGATTTTACATTTTATATTTATCTACGTATTTGGTTACTGAGTAATTTATTGTAAAACTGTGCCAAGATACAAAAGAAAAGACTTGTTTTGTTTTGTTTTGTTTTTTGCAGTCAGATGGTGAGCTCAGAGTTAACTTGTGCCAGGCACTATGTTAAGTGATTTTTACACACACCCACACACCCACGTATATTACATATATACACACATATATTTATATACATATGTTATATATACATACATTTTAATATATAAGTCAATTATAAATATATCAACAGATGAACAGATGATAGATCAATCAGCCAATCACAAATCTATCTTTTTCTCATCTAATTTTATGAAGGTTTTCTATATAGCCCCTCCCATCTCTGACATACATTTTGATAAGAGGATTGCACAAACTTTTTTTTTTTAGTGCGTTTCACCAGTGCCCAATAGTAAAGAAGAAAACTTAGGTACATAAATTCAATTAAAATAGTCTGAAGACTGAACTTTGAACACGTTTAAAAGATGCAGAATTTTTTGCCTCTTCACTGATACAAAGAAGTCTACAAAGGCATGAATAAATGGAACACTGATTGCCATGGGTCTCTGAAGCAGCCTGGAGAAAGACGGAATCAGATGACCAAAGAAGATGCCTAGGCCAGGTCAATGGCATAATCTTTCGAGAGCCTGTCCGGAAGAAGGGTATCTCCAGTTTCCTACAGAACAGGGATAGAGCCAAACTGGACCCATCACTACAGAAAATATACAATTATACCGCACCGTGGATAACTATTTTTAAAATAACTATTTGTGGTATAGGCAATATGCTTCAAAGAATAATTTAACACTTCTCAATAAATAATATTTTATTAAGTCCTATGTTAAAAGAACCCCTTCAGCTGCTGAAACACCCAATTGGCATTAGAATAAATCATACTAGTTCCGGGTTGACTAGTACAGCTGGGTTCCAGCCCTTTCAGAATGTCACTGTTGCCCTTGCCCAAGCCACCATCATCTGTGACCTGGAGCACGGCAGTGGCTTCCTAGTGGGCTTCCCTGAGTCCACTCATAGTCCCCCATGCTTTCCTCTCCACATAGCAGCCTAAGTTGAGTAGGGCTTCCTTCTATCAAAAAGTGTCATGCTGGTATTTATAGTCATGCCTTTTTCATGAATGATTCAGGCACTTTCAGGAGAAAGTATTCATTATTTTCACAGCAAAGTGGAGAAACAAACACCATCCCTCTCCATGTTTCTTCATGAACCAGTTCACAAGGTCCAGGCACACAAAACCAACCCTCTGCTTCCGTGGACAAAGCATTTTTTCCTGTCTCAGAAAAGAGATTATTCCAGGAAGAGATTAGTAATCCACCTTGTATTAATTATTTGATTTCAGGTTATAACTATTAAACTTGATTTTATTTTTTTAAATCTTAAATTTTAAATGTAAATTAAACGTAATTAAATTTTAAATGTAAATTTAAATTTTAAATGTAGGCCAGTCCTACATTTCATTGATCATTCCCATTCCTCTTCTCAAGTTTGGAGTAGTTCTGTCCACCATTCTCTACTCTTCTCTTCTGAAATTACATCATATCGGAACCCACCCAGCCCCATGGCTTTTTACAACATTTGTGTACTGATGAACTGAAAATGTATATCTGGCATTAGTCTCTTCCTTAATTGATCATTATATAAATGCAGCCACATTCACATCTATTTTTGAATATCAAATGGACAACTCAAACTTAACAAAACTCTTGAATCAATACACTGTCCCTGAAGTGTCCCCATTTCAGAAACTGGGGAGCAAAATCTACTCTGTTGTGCTGCTCTAAAGCTGTGGAATCACGCTTCACTCTTGTCTTTCCCTCATCTGCTCATCCACCACCATATCTATCAGCGAATTCTATTAACTCCACAGTCAAAACATACCAAAATATAAGTCAGAATCCAATGATTTCTCACTACTGCTTCAAACGGGCCAGCTCCTATTTCTTGGATTACTGCAACAGTCTCCTGACTGATTTTGCCTTTAACATCCTCGCTCCACCTACATTGCACCTAGACTGGTGTGTTGAAAATGCAGATCTGATCATTTCACTGTCCTGCTCAAAATGACCCCAACTGCATTTAAAATAAAATCAGTTTTACTATTTTCTTCATGCCCTGGCCCACGCTCCGATCCCTGACTTTAATGTTACCATTCTTCTGTTTACTTTCTACTGTTGTCCTGCTTTCTTCTTTATGGTTTCTCCAACAAGCCAGGAACATTCTCTACTAACAGCTTTTGCCCTTTTGTCACTGTGCCTCAAAAGCTCTTCGTCAACTCCCACCAACTTCCTACCCAACCTTCCTCTGACCTAGTCTTAGGACATTCAGGCTCCACTCAACCTTTACCCTTTGAGAGAGGTCTTTGCTGTTCAAAACATTGTCCATACCATAGGTCACAACCATCTCCTCTCTTTCTAACTCCTCTTATGCTGTTTAACTTCCTATATTTATGTGTTCATTTGCATATTGTCTGTTTTCTACACAAAAAGTAAACTCCATGATGTTAGGGATACTGTTGCTTTAGTTCTCCACTATATACCCAGTGTCTGGCAAGGAACACAGCACACAGTAAGTATTCTATAACTATTTTATGAATGATTAGATTAGCTAGCATTCAAAATTGTCATCTAACATAGTCTTGGTTAACAATGGATGTGGAACTAATTAAAATATATGGCAGCACCAGTGCAAAAATTATCAAAGTGACTCTTTAAGAAGAAATAGATAGAAAAAGAGAGATCTTATACCTGTATTTCACTTAAATAAATCAGCTGGGGGAAAAAAGGGAGGGAGTCATTAAATCAAAATTTTAAATAGATAATACAATTAGTTAATCCAATACCATCACTCCTCCAAAAATACTTTTTGTCCATAAAAATAATTTCTTTTGTAGATTACCATAATGCTCCTTTTAACTGCAAATATGAGTACAGACTACTTACTCCCAATATGTGATTGCTTAAATTATATTTTAAATTCTATTTTTTTCCTGTATTTTTCTCCCCCTTTTTACTGTGTATTACACTGTGTTGATTAATGGCAAATGTATGTCTTGGACATATACCTGGAAATCTCTAGATCTACACTAGCTTATGGTATAGATTTGATTGTTAGAAGTTTCCCCCCCACCCACCTCCTGGACAAACTCTCTTTTTAACAAATGAAATTTTTAAAAACATGAAATAAAAAAATATTTTCTTAACACAAAAAACTCTTGATAATTAAAATAATAATAATAATAATAATGATAATGTTTAGGAGTGACATCGGCAGCATGACAGAGTGAGATGATCCTTTAATCTCTCCCCTTCAATCTACAACTATTGGGACATTTATAACCCAACAGAGGTTCCTTTGCTCAGCACACTGGCATGCCTGAGACATCCACACACTGGTACATCTACTGGTGTATTGGAACTCATAAGAGAGACAGAATAGGGTGGAGGAGAATAGGGACAGTGCAAGCAGCCAGCAAACACCATAGTAACAAAGGAGTTGGGTTGCTGTTCACACAACATAGCCTAGTGAAGGGTAAGAAAAGCAGCGTCAGCATCAGAAGCCGAGAACCCAGCTCCCTCTCCCAGTCGTGGAACAGCCTAGTAGCAGCAAGAAACATGCATCTCTGGCCTCGTGGACACAGCACAGCAGTGTCAGCAGACATAGGGAACCAGATACGACCAGCCCAGCCTCCCTCACCCCCATCTGCCCATTTCCTACCACAACAGCGATGACCCAATACCCAGCTGACCCAGACACAGCGGGGCACCCATTGCCCTGGTCACCCAGGGAGCAACTTACACAATGACAGCAGCACTTCCCCACCACAAGGACACCAATGGCAACAGGGCGCCAGCAATCATGGAGGTACAAATAGCACACGTAAGAGAAAACAAAAACTTGTGCTATAGCACCATCTACTGGAAAACAAATGAAAGACTACTAATTATCAACCTATTAAATTGTTAAAATCAAAATGATACCTAAGTGTTCACTACTTCAAATGCACCAGCAGAGGAACAAGTCAAACACCAATAACAACCAAGGTAACATGTTATCTCAAAAAGAAAATGACAATTCTCCAAAAACCAAACTCAGAGTCATGGAAGATTGTGATCTAAATGATAGAGAATTCAAAACAGCAGTCATGGAGAAACTCAATGATATACAAGAAAACTTAGAAAGTCAGTTCAATGAGCTCAGAAATAAAATTAATGTACAGGAGTACTTTATCAGAGATTGAAAAGAACCTAAACAGAAATTCCAAAGCTCAATAACTCAATATATGAGATGAAGAATGCATTAAAAAGCTTTGGAAACAGCGCAGGCCATATGGAAGAGAATATTGGAAAACTCAAAACTAGAAATCTAGAAATGATTTATGTATAAAAGAAGAGAGATTTAGATTTTTTTAAATGAAAAAACTCTGTAAGACCTACCTGACTCCAGAAAGAGCAAAATAAGGATCATGTGTAATCTGCAAACAGAAGAGAAGGAGAAAGGAACAGAGAGCCCATTCCAAAAAATAATGTGTAAACACTTCCCAAACATGGGGAACAAACTGGACCTACAAACTCTAGAAGCTAACAGAACACATCAATCTCTCAATGCAAAAACACCTTTTACAAGACACATTATATTAAAACTGTCAAAAGTCAATGATAAAGAAAGAATTCTTAAGACAGCCAGGGGAAAAAGACAGTAACTTATACAGGAAACCACATTAGGCTACCATCAGATTTCTCAGCAAAAACTCTACGGGCCTGGAGAGAGTGTGATGATATATTCAAAATATTGAAAGATTGAAACCACCAGCCAAGAATACTCTATTCTGCAAAGTTATCCTTTCAAGTCCAGAGTGCTCACCATTCCAAGGAGAAATAAAGTCTTTTCCACACAAAGTTGAAGGAATTCTCAACAACAAGACCTGCAGTACAGGAAATGTTGAAAGAATTTCTTCTCACTGAAACAAAAAGAAAAAAGGACACAAAACTTTGAGTAAGGTAACAGACAGAAGCAGAAACTTGCAACTCTGTTTCAGAATAGGGTATTTTATTAAATATTTAATTATAACATAAATGTTAAATGGGGGGGAAGCATTAAAAATAACTATCTACTTCAAATTGGTAACAAATGAATAATTTGTGACAACAAAAACAAAAGAAAGCGAGGAAAACAACAAAACATATATAGTTAAATGAAGATAAGATGCTATCAGAAGAAAACAGACAATTTTATTTTTTAGATATTTTACACAAACCTAATGGTAAATACAAAACAAAAATCCAGAGCTGAAACCCAAAACATAAAATAAAAAAAGAAATGGAGAAAAAAGTTATATAAAACCACTAAATTAAAATAGCAGACAGAAATACAAGTGAAAAGAAACATTGAAGATACAGAAAATCAGAAAACAAAGAAAAAATAGCAGTAGTAGTTCCTCATATATCAGTAATCACCCTAAATGTAAATCTAGTGAACTCACCCATCAATAAGCACAGAGTTGCTGAATGGATTAAAAGTAAGACCCAACTATATGCTGCCTTCAGGAGATCCAACTTACCTCCAAGGGCAAACATAAGCTCAGAGTGAAGGTATGGAAGATGATATTCCAAATAAATGGTATCCAGAAGAAAGCAGCTGTAGCCATACTTAGAAAAAATAGACTTCAAGCCAAAAAAAAGATAACAAGAGACAAAGATGGACACTATATAATGATAAATGGGAAATCCATCAAGGAGACATAACATTATCATTATATATGCACCCAACTGTGGAGCACCAAAATATATAAAGCAATTATTAATAGATCTAAAGGCAGAAATAGACTGCAACACAATAATATTAGGAAGATTTAACAACCCACTTATGCCAATGGGTAATCATTCAAACATATCAATAAGGAAACATCAACCTTAGATGACATATTAGATCAGATGAATTTAATAGACATTTTCAGAACATTCCATCCAAAAGCAGCAGAATACACATTCTCCTCGTGTGCACAAGGAACATTATCAAGAATTAGAACATATGTTGGGATAGAAAACAAGTCTCAATAAATTTCAAGTTGGATTCATATCAAACATCTTTCACAACAGTATGAAACTAAAAATTAACCACAACAGGAAAGCTGGAAAAGTCACAAATATGTGGAGATTAAACAACATGCTTCTGAACAACTGTTGGGTCAATAAAAAAAATAAAGAAGAAATCAAAAGATACACAGAGTCAAATAAAAGGAAAATATAACATACCATAATCTTTGGATGCAGCAAAAGCAGTACTAAGAGGGAAGTATATAGCCCTACAGACCTACCTCAAGAAACAAGAAAAATCTCAAATAAACAATACATCTATGGAACTAGAAAAAGAACAAATGAAGCCCAATGTCAGTAGAAGAAAGGAAATGATGAAAATCAGTGGAAATAAAAGAAATAGACACAAAAATATATTAGAAAAGTCAAGGAAACAAAGAACCGGTTCTTTGAAAATATAAAAAAAATTGACAAACCATTAGCTAGACCAAGGTGAAAAGACAGTAACTCAAATTTTAAAAAAATCAGAAATGAAAGAGGAGTAAAGTAGTTACAATGGCTACCACAGAAATACAATAGATCGAAATATAATACAGTAAAATACTGTATGCCACCAAACTAGAAAACCTAAAAGAAATAGATAAATTCTTAGAATCATACAATCATCCTAGACTGAATCATGAAGAAAGAGAAAGTCTGAATAGACCAATCACTAGAAAGGAAATTGGAATAGTAGTCAAAAACCTCCCAGAACACAAAAGTCCACAACTAGATGGCTTCACAGGTTAATTTTCACAAATACTCAAAGAAGATATAATACCTGTTTTTCTCAAACTCTTCCATAAAATTGAAGAGGAGGTAATGCTTCCTAACTCATTTTATGAGGCCAACATTACCCTAATATCAAACTGAGGCAATGACAACACAGTTACAGACCAATATCTCTGATGAACATTGATAGAAAAAATCCACAAAAAATATTAGCAAACGAAATACAACAATACATGAAAAAGATCAAACACCATGATCAAGTGAAATGTATCCCAGGGATGCAAGGATCGTTAACCACCTGTTAATCAATGTGCTACACCACATTAACAAATAAAGGATAAAAATCATGATCATTTCAATAGATGTAGAGACAGCATTTCACAAAATTCAATATTCTTTCATGATAAAAATTCAATAATCTAAGTATAGAGGGAATGTACCTCAACATAATAAAGGCTATAGATGACAAACGCACAACTAATGTCATACTCAACAGTTAAAACTAAAAGCTTTTCCTCTAAGATCAGGAACAAGACCAAGATACCACTTTTACAACTTTTATTCAACATAGTACTGGAAGTCCTAGTAAGATTTAGGCACACAAAAAAAATAAAATTTAAAAAAAAAGCATCCAAATTGAAAAGGAAGAAGTAAAACTTTCACTTTTTGTAGACGACATGATTTTATATAGAGAAAACCCTAAAGATTCTACCAAACAATTAGAAGAATAAAGTAAAGTTGCAACATACGAAATCAATAAACAAAAACCTGTTGTGTTTCTATATACTAAAAGTAAACTATGAGAAAGAGAGATGAAGAAAGATGAACAAACTTAACAAAGGAGACGATAAACCTGCACACTGAAAACTAAATGACATTAAAAGAAATAGAAGATAACACAAAAATATGAAAAGATATTCTGTGCTCATGGATCGGAAGAATTAGCATTGCTAAAATTTCCAAATTACCTAAAGCAATCTACAGATTCAATGCAATTTCTATCAAATTCCCTATGGCATTTTTTTCACAGAAATATATTTTTTAAAACCTAAAATTTATATAGAAATACAAAAGACGACTAATAGCAAAAACAACCCTGAGAAAAAAGAATAAAGCCTGAGGTATCACACTACCCAATTTCAAATTATACTACAAAGCTATAGTAATCAAGAGTATACTGTTGGCAGAAAAGCAGACACACAGACCAATGGAACATAATTGAGAACCCAGAAATAAACCCACACATATATGGACAATTAATTTATGACAAAGAAACCAAGAATATACAGTTGGAGAAAGGAAAGTTTTGTTCAGTAAATGGTGTTGGAACAATTGGATAGCCACATGCAAAAGTATGAAACTAACCATAATCTTACACCATACATAAAAATCAACACAAAACAGACTAAAGACTTTAATGTAAGACATGAAACAATAAAAGTCTTTAATCTGTTTTGTGTTGATTTTTATGTATGGTATAAGACACCAAACTTCTGGACATTGGTCTTACTAATATTTTTTTTTTTATGAATTTGGCTCCAGAGGGAAACAAAAACAAAAATGAACAAATGGGACTACATCAAATTAAAACCTTTTGCACAGCAAAGGAAACCATCAATAAAACAAAAAGGCAAACAACCAAATGCGAAAAGATATTTGCAAATGATATTTCCAATAAATGCTTTACATCCAAAATATATAAAAATTCATACAACTTAACAAGAACAACAACACAATTAACAACAGGGCAGAAAAATCTGAAAAGACATATTTCCAAGGAACACATATAGATGGCCAATAGACACATGAAAAGATGTTCAACATCGCTAATCATCAGGCAAATGCAAATCAAAACCACAAGGAGATATTGCCTCACCTGTTAGAACGGCTATTATCAAATAGAGAAGAAATAACAATTGTTGGTGGATGTGTAGAAAAATGAACCCTCGTACTCCAGTGGTGGGAATGTAAATTGGTGCAGCCACTTTGGATAACAGTATGGAGGTTCCTCAAAAAATTAAGGAAAGAACTGCTATATGATCCAACAATTTCTCTTCTTGGTATTTATCTGAAGAAATCCAAAACACTAATTCAAAAAGATGTATGTGCCCCTATGTTCACTGCAATATTATTTACAATAGCCAAGATATGGAAACATCCTAAGTGTGTCCACTGACAGATTAATGGGTAAAGATGTGGAACGTATACTGGGGGTGACAAAGAAATGTATACAAGTGGACACTTTGGTCAATGTTGTTCAAACAGTAGTTCATCATAATCAGAAGTGTCTGCATGCTGATGGTAACCACTTTGAGCAACTCTTTTAATTGCAGAAGTCAAACGTGACTTGAATTCATCTTTTGTTATCGGTATATATTATTAAATTTTAATAGTTTTTTTTTCCTTTCTTAAAATGTGTATACATTTTTTTGGCACCCTCTGTGTGTGATGTAATACTACTATACCATAAGAAAAGATTTAAAAAAATAGAAAAGATAAAATATTGCCATTTGCAACAACATGGATGGAACTTGACAGTATTATGCTAAGTGAAATAAGTCAGATAGAAAAGGACAAAAACCATATGATTTCACTCACATGAGGAATAATTTTTAAAAAGTAACAAATGAACAAACAAACAAAAACAAACTCATGGTTACAGAGAACAGATTGGTGGTTACCAGAGGGGAAAGGCGGTAGAGTGAGGGCAAAATGGGTAAAGAGGATCAAATATATGGTAACAGAATGGAAACTAGAATTTGGGTGGTAAGCACACTATAGTGTAAACAGATATTGAATTATAATGTATACGTGAAACATATAATGTTATTAACCAATGTTACCTGAATAATAAATGTTTTTAAATGTCTAAAATTCCATTCAAACTTTCAATTGTTGATAATAAATAAAAAATGTCCTTCTAATTATACTTTTGTAAAGGTTTGAGAATACTCAATGATTTAAAAAACAATTAAAATGGCTTAAATTCATTTAATGCTGCAAAATTTTTCCCCTCCAGACTTATATGTACTTGTCTTCCTTTTTACTTTTCATTAAAGTCACCAATTTAAAAGATCATAATATTTGCAATTAATCATATTCTTTCCAGAATTCTTTGTTCCAGTTTCAGGTGGCCCAAATGTTCCAGAGAGCTAAGCCTGTTTTCTTTACGCACAAGTTATCGGAACAACATTATTTTTAACTCAAATTATTTTCCGAGGATTATTTATTTGGGGTTGTATCTCTAAAATTTTCTTTAAATTTGCTTTTTCTGTGATTTTCTGAGATGTATTATATAGGAGTATGACTAGAGACCAAAGATGTGGTGACCGCTTTTCTTATTTCCAAGCTGGAGTCTCTTATCATAACACAGAGCTAATCTAAATGAGATTTAAAAGTTTATGCCCAAGGGAAGTGTTTGCTATTAACTAGCAATGTATACAATTAAACTTAAAGCACAGTCACAGCATTTTAATCAGCAAAGCTAAGAGCCGTTTCTGTCCTGTGGGGTAATAAATGAAGGCGAAAGCAATTGAACATGCTTTCTGATGTGCTAAGTGATATATGGGCTCTCCTGAGTCACCAAATTGAAAGGGCCACATGCTTAGTTAATCAACACTGCACAGTCATATTGGGGAAGAGGTGATAAATTTAACAGATGTTACACTCGCAGGGGTCGGGGTAAAATGGACTTGATCCACCACCTCAGTAATTAAAGGAATGTCTTTAAATGTTTATTATCAAAACCCTGACTATAAAAAAGAATGAATCTTTTATTCTCATTCACTGTAAGTGGGTTTAGTAATACTATTGACCACAGTGGTTGAAGCTGGCCCCTGACTAGTACGTATTGACTAATATGTTGGCAGGATAGAAAATCAGATCCTGGGAGACCAGTTAATGTACTTCTTTCCAGAATTTTCAGGGCTGATTAGAACAAAACCACATCCGGAGAAAACCATTAAGACTACACTCAGGTGATAAATTGCTGTTCCTATAGGCTTTTCTCCTTCAAGGATAAGACTAGAAACATTGTTTCTCTTGAACACAATCTAAGTGCAAAAGGACAAAAGAAATTCTTAGCCAAAATTCAGTGACCTTCCATTTCAAGTGTGTATACCACAACTTCTTGTGTTTGTATATGTTAGAGTGAGTAAGTGATATTACTGGAATTAAACGTTTGATGCCTGTTTCCTGATGATAAAATATTTTCTGTTCTGAAATTCCAGTCACTGTTTCAAGTGCAATCCCTATCAAAATTCTAATAGCATTTTTCAGAGAAATAGAACAAAAAATTCTAAAATTTATATGGAAACACAAAAGACCCTGAATAGACAAAGCACTCTTAAAAACAAAGAACAAAGCTGAAGGCATCATGCTTCCTGATTTCAAACTATATTACAAAGCCATAGTAACCCAAAGAATATAGTATTGTATAAAAATGGACACGTAGATCAATGGAACAGAATAGAGACCCCCCCAAAAAAAACCCATGTGCATAGGGTCAATTAATTTATGACAAAGGAGCCAAGAACACAATAGGGAAAGGATAGTCTCTTCAGTAAGTGGTGTTGGGAAAACTGGACAGCCACATGCAAAAGAATGAAATTGGACAACTATCTTACACCACACACGAACTTTAACTCAGAATATATTACAGACTTGAACATAAGACCTGAAACCATAAAATTCCTAGAAGCATACATAGGCAGTAATTTTCTTGATTTTGGTTGGTGATGATATTTTGATTTTGATACTAAAAACAAAGGCAACAAAAGCAAAAATAAACAAGTAGGACTACATCAAACTTTGAAACTTCTGCACAGAAGAAAAAAAAAACATCAACAAATGAAAAGTAAACCTACCAAGTAGGAGAAAATATATTTGAATTATTTATGTGATAAGGGGTTAATATCCAAAATATATAAAGAATTCAACTAAATAGAAAAAAATATATAACAGCAAACTGCTTTAAAAATGGGCAGAGGATCTGAATAGACGTTTTTCCAAAAAATTGTGCAAATGACCAGCAGGTACAAGAAAAGATGCTCAACATTACCAATCACCAAGGAATTACAAATCAAAACCACAAGGAGATATCACCTCACATCTATTAGAATGTCCATCATCAATAAATCCACAAACAATTGTTGGCGAGGATGTGAAGATAAGGGAAATATCATGCACTGTTAATGGAACTGTAAACTGGTGTATCCACTGTGCAAAACAGTATGGAGGTTTCTCAAAAAACTTAAAATAGAACTTCTATAGGATCCATCAATCCTTCTTCTGAGTATTTATGAAAAATACAGAAAACCCTAACTCAAAAGGATATATGCACCCCCATGTCCATTAGTCAAGACATGGAAGCAACCAAAATGTCCACTGATGAATGGATAAAGAAAGAGTGATTTCATACAGATAGATAGATAGGTAGGTAGGTAGGTAGGTAGGTAGGTAGGTAGATAGATATAGAGTAGGTAGGTAGGTAGGTAGGTAGGTAGATAGATAGGTAGATAGATAGGTAGGTAGGTAGATAGATAGATAGATAGATAGATAGATAGATAGATAGATAGGTAGGTAGATAGATAGGTAGATAGGTAGATAGATAGGTAGATAGATAGGTAGATGATAGATAGATAGATAGATAGATAGATAGATAGATAGATAGATAGATAGATAGACAGATATAGATATGTTATATCTATAACATATATATGTTATATATTTTATATATAAAATATATATAATACACATAACATACATATTATTTAGTCATAAATTATAAGGAAATCTGGCCATTTGCAACAACATGGATAGAGCTTGAAGGCATGCTAGAGGAAATACATCAAAGACAAATATTGTATAATCTTACTTATATGTGAAATATAAAACAAAACATGGAACTCACAGAGCTTAGATTTGTGGTTGCCAGAGGCAGGCATGGTGTGTGTGTGTGTTGAGGGGGACTTTTGCTTTGGGACCCACACTTGCAAAAAATAAAATCTCGGGTTAGTCTTGTATATGATGAGAGCCATGTGACCCCGTTACCCTGTTTAGCCTAGCCAACAGCCTACCAACCATCAGACATTTGAGTGAGGCTATCCTGTTGTCATCCAACTGCCAGGGGACATGCAGCTAAAGCAGATGCATGAGAGCCCAGAGAGATTGATCAGGTTGCCCAGACTAGAAAAACCGCTCAGTCTACATGCAGAATCATGAACTACATAATGGGATATGGCTTTAAGTCACTAAGTTTTGGAGTGATTTGCTACATAGCAAAAGCTAATTGATACAAGTTGGTTCACAGAATTCATAACTAAGATGTTTTCCTTCTGAATATGAGTAGTATATTCACAGAGTCCTTATATGTTTAAGAATGATTTTCTGTTGCCTTCATTCATGAATAAAAAGTTAGCTACTTATTAAATTTTTGGATCACAATTTTTTAAACTCAGAATTCTGTCTACATACTCCACTGTCTCCTGACATTGCACACTGCTACAGAGAATCTGAATTTGGCCTAATTCTTCCCTCTTGAAGGTAACTGCTTTCTCTTTATTTATTTAATCATGAATATTAATATGTATATTATACTATCCCTCAAGGTTGGTAATTCTACTTTTTCTTGGAACATAGTCATCGTGTTCAGCTTACATTTTTAAGTTCAGTTCTTTCATATATGGAGAGTTTTATTGCTTTTTTATTTATTTCACTCTCCAATTTAGAGATAACAATTATGGAAACATTCTCTCTCCACTGTCTAATCTTTATGGCTAACTGTTGCACGGTTTTGTCTATGTAATTTCCTCAAACATGTTCTTGTTTCCACATTGTCTAGCAGTGAGGGTACAAAGCTGAAAAGATTTTACACGTATGTAATTTTGTATATTCTTGGCTCCTAATAAAGGGATGTGTCAGTTTCTTCATCTATAGAATATAGATAATGGTACTGCTAACTAATGGAAGTCTTCGAAGTATTTGATGAGCCTACAGAGTAAGACTCTTAGAAGAGTTTCTGGTATGTAGTAAGTAAATATTAGCTTTCGTTAGCATTATAAATTATCAATGGCTCTTTTTTCATCATGTATTCTACTTTTTATTACTTTCAATATGATGTTAATTTTAGTAATGGCTTTATTTTTATCTTCAATTTTTCTTTTCTTAGCTCACCCACGTCATTTTTCAACTTCTTTTCTTTTTCAGCTGTCTTTGAACTCTTTTTAACATCTCTGATATTTTATCTTTTTTTTTCTAGAGTCCATCCATGTTCTCTGTTATTTCCATATACTTTTTACACTCAAATTCTACTTTTCTTATGTAAACTAAACTGTCCCATGGTCATCACTCTAAACCATTCCAACTTTCACTTTAGTGATCTGCTCACTCCGAAAAGAGAAATTCCAAAACACCAGGTGAGACAGCAACCCAGTGATTTATAATTTATCCCTCAGAAACTACAAATCTAGCTTCTGCCTCCCATCTTGGCTCTTCCCTACCACTGAACTTTTTGTGTCAGAACTCTAGGTTACACAAAGTAATAATCTCATTTTAGACCAGATGCTGCTAGTTCCTCACATCCCTCCACTTCTGAATTCAGCTGTAGCACTAGTGGATACCTCTGTGTGGGCTCAGTCTCATCTCATGCCACCAGAATCCATTCTCAAATGAGAACTGTGTATCTTTCTGCTTTCAGTCTCAACTCCTTCCCAGATACTTCAGGAGCCTGCTAATCTCTCACAAGTGCTGCTTGGAAGCATAGTGTAGTTCAAACTCCAGAGACAACCTTCAACCAGTAAGATATGGTACCCAGTAGATAAAGGTCTGCTTTCTGTTCTTCATGTGAAAAATTCTGAGAGGCATACACTTTTCAGAGTTCCCATTGGAATCTAATGCTCATTACTCACCGCACCAAGTTTGATAACACACCTGTACGTCAGCTTTCCCTCCATCCTTTTCTCTCCCTCCCTGACCCCTAAATCCTGTTTCTGGAATCACTGTCTAAATAATCTCTGCACCAAAATCCTTGTCTCAGGCTCTGCTCTGAAGAAGCCCAAACTAAGACATGCATCTGCACAATCTCTCTTTATAGCCCTTTCCCCCCATTTCTCCGTCATATGACACCTAACCCAAGTGATATCCCCAAACTTTCTGGTAGTCTATTTCTGTCCCAAGTTGTTATGATTTAGACTAAAGTATTGTTTCTTTGGCATCTCGGGATCAAATAAATTCAAATATTCAAATAAATATGCATCTGATTGAGATTTAGAATTATATATGAGCTTTTCTCATACAAACAGGGGATTCTGTCCTTTCATTTATTTATTTTTTTATTGTTTTCATTCACCTAAGAGGATTTTGCTGAGCAGTTTTAACTAAATTGTAAATCCCTACAGATAAGAAATTATTTTTATCTATTATTATAAAACTTCCAAACATAATATGTTATTCTGGTTCTAAGTTTCCTTCTGCAAATTACAGGGGTTGGAGTTAACACTAAATTATGTTTGAAATTTATAATTCTGTGCTTGATAATAAAGTGTTGTTTCATAACATATATATTAGAACAGGCAAAAAGTTTCCATGTCTGGAAAGGTTAGAAACCTTTTGTAATTGAAGCAGAAGTAGATGGTCTACATATTAAGTAATCAAACAAAAAGGGTATTTACCCTTTGTTTCTCATGACCTTGAACCCTATAATCAAGGAGAAGAGCTGTATGAGTAGCAACAAATACAAAGAGGGATAAACCACATTTTAATAATTAGTATCAAACTTCATTTCCATTTAATTTTAACTAGAATTATAAACAAATAAATATAGCTAGCTGCAAATTTATCTACATCCAACCCTTGAATAACACGTGTTTGAACTACGGGAGTATGCTTATATGTGGATTTTTTTCAATAAATATTGTAAATATATTTTCTTATTATCATGGTTTTCTGAATAACATTTACTTTTCTCTAGCTTACTTTATTATAAGAATACAGTATATAACACATATACAAAATATGTATTAATTGACTTTTGTTATCGGTAAGGATTCCGGTCAAGAGTAGGCTACTAATAGTTAAGTTTTGGGGAGCTCAAAAGTTATACCCAGATTTTGGACTGTGCAGGGGTCAATGCCCCTAATCCTCATGTTGTTCAAGGGTCAACTGTACTTTCCTTTGCTTTGAAAATGCATTCCTTATTGATGTTTGCATACTTTGTAAAAAAAAAGCATAATAGAAAAATGCTACAAAAACAATTTGCAATATGCTAACTATAGATAGTGATTTAGGAGAGCAAATAATTCTTTTTTTTTTTTTTTACAAAACATTTTTAATATTCTATTTTGAGTTTTAGCATCACATGATGTTGAAAATGTTTTACTTCCTGGACATTAAGAATGATCTCAATTTAAAAAAAAAAAAGAAAGAAATGATTCTACTTGGTTTACCCACTAAATCTAGAATACTTACATAATGCTTAAATGTATAAAACTTAGGTCACTACAATTCTAAATGACTTACTGATTTGACACCATAGAATCTAGTTACTTAAAACTAGATTAAAAAAATGTTTTAAATCAGCATATATTAAAGCCATTCATTCAATCAGTAATAGCATTGTTTGAATGCCTTCTTTCTTCTGTGCTGAAGCAGGAAGAAGAGATGAGATCTTTGACCACACAGAGCTGACAGTCCAGAGAGATTACTAACATGTAAACAAGCAATCCCAACACAGAATGAGCAGCACCATGGAAAGAGAAAAGCAGAGCTGTGAGATCACCCAGGACTGCTCTCTAATCCAGATTTAGGAGATGAAAATGTTTTCTCAAAAGAAATCCTTACCTAATTGCCTAGTAATTAAAATAATTTTTTTCTATTACAAAGCTGGTTCCCTAAAAGAGATGAAGAGAAACTATTTACCTGAAAAATTCTATGCAAGTTAGAATTAGTTATTTTGCATTTTCACATCTTTAAATAGGCAGAGAAAGAATGCTTTCAATATAAATCTGTCTTTAATCAAATTTCTTCTACAAGTGATTTATTGGCTGTGATTAGTTCTCCGTAAACATCCTAAAAGAACGAAGGTTTAATATTTAAAATTATTCAGGAGAAAATAACCCAAATACCTTCCTTAAATGCATTTTGATAAAGGCAGAATACTGTTGCTAATCCTAATTAAAGCTCTTTATAATGTTTCACGGGACAAAGAACAGAAAACAATGATCTAAAACAGAGACACAGTGATTGCCTGCATGCATTATTCTGTTTCTTTAGAAGATAAATGTTATGTGAAGGTAAATCAATACTGGGAAGAAAAGTTTTACCCGACTTAACTGTACTAATATTTAATATTTATTGAGCATTAACAATATATAAGGAACTGTTTAAAATTTCAAGTTAGTCATGGTCTCTGGCAAAAGATGGTTATTTGATTGCTAACTACATTTGGGTCCCAGCCATAACTCTTATAATATCATACATTCTCTGTTAGGCATCTAAATGTTAATTGTTATAGATTTCTGAAATTCTTCACAGGTGACCTTAGGCAAAGCAACTGCTAAGTGCTCATGGCCACTAAATGTCAAGCATAGTGACAGATGAAACAATTAATATAAAATTATTTAAATATATAGAAAACTTAATGTAACCTATCAAAAAAGAATTGAAAGCAAGGTTACGGGATCCAAATCTATAAGCAAAAATCAATTTCATTTCCATATAGTAACAACAAGCAGTTGGAAATTAAACTTTCACAAGATAATATCATTTACAATAATGACAAATATATGACATCCTCAGGTATATATCTGACAAAATATTGCAAGGTCTAAACACTACAAAATAGTGCTAAGAGAAATTTAAGACTAAATAAATGGAGAGATAGGTCATGTTCATGAGTCAGAAGACTCAGTACTGTTGTCAATTCTCTCAAATTGATCTATAGATTTTATATAATCTCAATCCAAATCACAGTGGGCTTTTGGTAGAAATTGAGAAACTGATTCTAAAATCTCATGGAAATGCAAAGAACCTAAAATAGCCAAAACAACTTGGAAAACAACAAAGTTCTTGGAGAACAAACACGACCTGATTTCAAGGCTTCTTTTAAGTGTAATCAAGACAGTGTGGTATTATTGCAAAGACAGAAAAATTATTCAATGGAACTGACTGGAGAGTTTAGAAATATACCCACACACATATATAGGGACAACTGAGTTTCGGTAAAGTAACAAAGATGATTCAGTAGAGAAAAAGACAGTCTTTTCATAAACAGTGCTAGCAAAATTAGTTGTCTGTATTCAAAAAATAAACTTTATACCTTGCAGCTTACACAAAAATTAACTCAAAATGGATTATGAACAAAAATGTAAAGGCCACAACTATAAAAAAAAAAACTTAGACGAAAATACAGGAGAAAAATCTTTATGACCTTGGGATGGGCAAAAGTTTCTAGGTGCAGCAACAAAAGCACAATCCATAAAAGAACATTGGATAAATTGGACTTTATCAAAATTAAATGTGTGCTCTCTGAAAGATACTGTTAAAAACATGAGAAGAGAAGCCCACAAATGTAAGAAAACATTTGCAAATCATATATCTGATAAATGAATTGTTTCTAGATGCATAATGTTTTCAAAATTGTATCCATTGAACACGCAGTCTATTGGGTGTCAGTTATACCTCAATAGCGCTGTTTTCAACCTTTGCTGAAATATTTCTACTTCATTAGGTAAACTGTATTCTATATTGTTAGCTTCTGTTTTTCTAATATGGACTGTTCCTATTATTTCCTGGAATAAAATGGAAAGCAGCTTGCAAAATTCATTCTAAGCAGATTTCAGGCAGTCTTTTGGAGTCTGCGGAACTTTTGCAAACAGGAATGAAAATGCGTGTTGTCTTTTCAAGAGTCTCTTCTGAGAAGCACTTATCTGCAAATGAGCATTAACCTAGGGAAGTACAATAATCAGACCCAGTTTTTAACCAAGTTCCAGAACAGTTTTCCTTAACTCATTTTCTTCTCTCAATTTTACCCACCATGCCCTTAAGTAGAAATAATTTCCACATATTCAGCTTTTCTCTTACCAATACTACAATTTAAAGATTAGTTTTTCATAGACTATTTGGGGAATTAACAAAGAATTTTGCTGTTAAATGTGTCAGCTTCCCTTGGGTCAGCAAGGACATTATACAATATCAAATACAGACTGTATACTTCTAATCCATCACCTTATCTGAACCAGCAAAGTTGAAACAGCATAATTGTGTACTGAAAATTCTCCTTTAGCCAACCCTGAAAAATAGTAGTGTGTCCACTGGGCACCAGGGAACTACAGATCAAATATAATTGTATGTAAATAATGAATACATTTGTAAATCTACTAAAACCAAATAATAAATTATGCAATGACATTGGTTCTCAAACCAGGTGGGAATTGGCTTCATGCGTCTGTGGACAGAAAGAATTATTGAAAGAATATATGAGGTGTAGTCAAACAATATGGTGAATGTTTAAATAAAGAAAAATTATTACAGTAAAAGACACATTGTCATTAATCCCCCTCAAAATACTCCCCCTCGCTTCAAACACACTTATCCCATCGTTCTTGCCACTTTCTGAAGCAGTTCTGAAAGTCCTCTTTCGTGAATGTCTTTAGTTGCCCTGTCATGGTGGTTTTCACATCCTGAATTGATTCAAAACATGTACCTTTTGTGGTCATTTTGACTTTAAGGAAGAGCCAGAAGTCTCATGGTGCCAGATTCAGTGAATAAGGTGGATGAGGACACACCATAATGTTTTTATTTGACAGAAATCGCCGTAGAAGCGTAGAAGCACCAGAAGCGATGTGTGACATGGAGCATTGTTATGATGGAGGATGAAGTAAACACACTCACAGAAGAGGACTTCCAGAACTGCTTCAGAAAGTGGCAAGAACGATGGGTTAAGTCTGTTCAAAGTGAGGGAGAGTATTTTGAGGGGGATTAATAGCAATGTGTCTTTTACTGTAATACATTTTTTTATTTAAACATTCACCTATCTTTTGATCACACCTCATATAAATATACGCGAGAGAGAGCACGTGCTTTATTTTAAGATGAATGTGATTGAACTATTCTACATGCCAAACATGGCATTTAAACTCTGAATGGGTTTACCCAGCATTACTTGCAATGCATTTGTAATACCAATATTGTCACCCAGCTCTTGTATCTAATGAGAGTCAAAGAAAAAGGAGCAAGAAAGGGAAGTTTAAATACTTTGGTTATCTAAAGGTAGCTAAACTTCTATTTAAAATAAAAATACCAGTATAATCTATACCTTATATCATGAAAAACAGAAAAAAATACAATAGATTTTTGTTGTGCTTTTAAGTTTTTAAAGCATATAAGGTTTTACTTCCATGCAATTGTAGGACCCTACAGGACAACTTATTAAATGTACCAAAACATTGTCTAATCTATTTAAAGTGGCAAGGCATTTTCAGCATTAGTCCAAAGGGTTAATATCATCTCAAGAAAAGCCATAATAACTTAAGTACAATTTCTATGTGATACACTCAAAGAAATTATTGTAATGAATGAGGCATCACCGGAAGTACCAGGGGGGAGTTTTCAAATGAATAATGGTTTAACATGAAAACAGAATTAAATTTCAAACAAAATGAGTCAAAAATAATTGAACAGCATTGTTAATATACACTTAGTTCGTTTGTTCATTCCACTTAATTTATCATAGTCCACATAGCAAATATAAGTAAATAAGTCTGATGCAATGGCAACCTTATGAGAAAGAAGCACAGCTACTCTGATAACCCTCAGCTCCTATCGTCTTTTCCCATGGAGACAATGACCTCAAGACATTGAAATCATCCTGTTAATCGATTAACACAAAAGCAAGTCACTTTGTGTTAAAAAAGCCTAGTCATAGATATAACCACAGACAAATCAGAGCATTCTTAATTTCAGTTTTTCTTCATGTAAAATCATCATGGATACCAGGTAAAAATATAAAATCTAAAATATTTCACTAAACTAGTTTCCTTTTTTAAAGACAAATTTTTAAAAGCCAAAATCTAAAACATTTTCTCCCCAACCAACTTCCTTACCACCCGGGTGATAGATCAATTTTAAATCTTTGACCTAAATATAGTTGAAAGCCCTGCTGATTTGCACTGCAGGCAGGAATTTAATAAATGTGCTTTATAAACAAATGTAAGTTCGATATACACAGTGTGGCATTAATGGTTGAAATTTAAAACTATCACTAATCCCCTTATAGTCCTAGCATTTTACTGTTCTACAAATCCTTCGATTAATTTGTTAAACTATATTCACTATTTAATTAAAATGTTCTTTCAGGTGAGAAAAAATATAGAATCTGATATGTTAGAGTAATTTCAAAACTCAGAAAACTTAGGCCAATTTCCCCAGAAGAACTTTCCACAACTTCATCTTTGTCATTATCCTTTCAAAAACTGAATATGGGATTAAGAGTTGAATAATCTTAACAAAATATCTTAATATTTGAAAAATATTATGTACTAAGATGCTAATTAAACTA
This sequence comes from Rhinolophus hipposideros, assembly GCF_964194185.1. Lineage (NCBI taxonomy): Eukaryota > Metazoa > Chordata > Mammalia > Chiroptera > Rhinolophidae > Rhinolophus > Rhinolophus hipposideros. Next base: position 7,769,465 of record NC_138051.1, on the reverse strand, counting down.
ATTATTTATCTTTCTAAAGCAACTTTGTTTTAAATACCCTATCCTAGAGAGAATACTTTTAGTTCCTCAGTCATTATTCTAGAGTACTAATTTTAGTTGAGAACTATAGACCCACATTCTCTTTAAATAGTTCTTTCTTAATTTACTTTAAAAAATTGTGCGTGGTGAAGGAATATTTGAAGCATTACTTCATTTCTTTCTTCCCTATAGTGCTTTTATGTCCCATCACCCTTATACAGCACTCATCGTCTTAGGATGGAGTTGGCACAAAACCCAAGAACAAATGAGTTAAATTATTGGCTTCCAAATTAATATTCCAAAACCCAAGTATGACACAAACAAAACTGGAAGAATAGTTGCTATACAGGATTTTTTTCCAAACAAAAGGCTATAGAACCTTCCTGGAAAGTGTTGAGGGGGAAAGCCATAGAGTTAGATATTGATGCTGATCTCTAAAGAGAATTGATACCTTGATCCTCTCCCAAGTCAAACATCTCGTGCAGAGATTAGGGAAACGGAGAGCTGAGGATGACAGAACCTCAAATAAGTCTGGATGTTTGAAAGCACAGAAAACAATTTTTCCCTCAATAAACCCCAGGAATAGTTCCCACCTTGTAGCGTAATCCCACATCAAGAAGGAGAAGACCAATGGACTGGAGATGCCTGCAGAGGACCGCAGGAATCCCATCCGGGGGCAGCCTCACGGGGACCCTCCAGGCTCAGCCAAGAAAGGCCAGGGGAGAGGACAGAGGGTATCCCAGCCTAGACTGATACCTGGAGAACAGGCTGGACTGAGGATGGACAACCAAGGCCGGTGTGGAGGCCTGCTACCTAGACGTAGGAGCGGGGACTAAATAAACACGCAGCAGTATTACTATCAGATGATACTTAAGCACATACATAAATGTGGCATCACAACAGGAAACCATGTGTCAAAACTCCTTGACGTTTTTATGCAAACCCCACATTAGTAGAGCAAACATGGGTACTTGAAATTATGATATTTGGCCATCAGTCTTCCAGCCTTTTCTATTTTATGCTAAAATTCTATTCCTAACCATTTCTGACATCATTATCCTCCCCAAATCTCTTTCACCTAAATCTGGAGCTATCCAATTTTATCTATTTTCTTCAGCTCATGTCTAAGATTGCTGAGTAGCAGGCTGGGACATTAGGAAGTGTCCTAGTACATATAAATTAGAGTTGGGAAGGGGGGGGTCTGGAATATTAATTTTCTCTCTCTAACCAATTTCTTTACCATCTGGGTGATCAAACTCAGGTGAGACCCAAGTCTCAGGGTCAGAAGTGTACCTGGGGAAAATTCAAAAAAGCAGCAGGGTCCTTATCAGTCTTCAAAAGCTAAGGAGGGATAAGACTAGCGGTGCTTTGAAGAGTACTCTCCATTCCACTTCCTGTAAGAGTACTCTGATCCTTATAGACCAAAAGGGTTTCACTGTGAAATTGCTGCTTGAAAGAACCCTCCATTTTGACAGGCAGCTAGCTGAGAGCCAGTTTCCTGAGAATTACTATTCCCCCCATGCCCTGTGAAAATAACGCATAAAAATGTTGAAGACCTCTGCAATGAAACTACTTTCCTCAGAAACACAAACACACAATTAAATTATACTAAAGTAGGATTTTTAAACATTAAAGTGCTAAGTTACAAATGTAATTTGTCTGGTACAGAGCTGTTGCTTTCACCGTACAAAACACAGAATAAATCAGATTTTTAGTAAGGTCTTTACTCAGCGATAGTTCAGCCCAACTATTACTTGTAATTACTCTGGTTGTATGCATGATGCCAGAAGCTAGTTCCATGAACCAAAACAAATAACTAGTCTCCTTTAGGAATAAAAGGGAACTGAATAATTTGAAGAAAGACACTCTTCAATCAGCATCGGGCACACACCATGCAGCTTCTAAATTTATTCAATTCTCACTTTGTTTTAAAGAAGACTGAGCTATTTATTTTTGTCCCATGGGCAAACTCAGAATATAATGGACAAAATGTCAGAGAAAATGAAGAAAAATGATCATATTCCCCAGCAGAATAAATACACCTTTTGCAAAAAGAAAGTTACCAGTTACTAAGCCCCAAGTGATGAGCTGCTGTGAGACATAGAACTGAGCTGAAAGCATTGCTCAAAGAACTTGGGTAAATGAGGATTTATATTTATAGTGAAGGAGCATTGGTAAAGATTGATAATCTTTCAAGAGCAGAGGCTCTAGTTCTCAAATCCCTAGATGTTACCTTAATGCTCCTAAAGGTATTTTATATCTCTGGGCCACATTCCACTCTTGGGGATCTCAGAGACTCCTTACTGATAGTGCAGGTTAGATTTCTAATGCAGGGAGACAAATGGCCTTCTCATATGCATATGGAGGAACATTTGGAATTTCTGAACTGCTACTCTGACATCTGCCAGAGGACAGGTGGGATTTTTTTTGTGGTTTCTTTTTTTTTTTTTTTGGGGGGGGGGGTGGGGGTTGTTTGTTTTTTGGAGAATGCTGTCTCACATTTAATAATTCATGCATAGCCACTTTCAAAAAAATGACTATTTGGTATTAATCACTTAACAATAGATGAATATAGACTGTCCTGAGTAATATTTACCAGATACTGCCTAATAGACTTCTGCATTGTCCCAGAATTCATCTCAGACATTCCCAGCTTTGGGGCTTTGCTGCTCTTTTCTCCACAAAATCCTTTAAGCCTTCCTAATGCACCTCAGATTCTACTTTCATGAAGCTTCCTTCTCATTTCTAATAGTAGTTTTTTATCTGTGCTGTTCAGATTGATGTGTTCCTACTTCCCCCACTAGGCCTATAGCTCTCTCTTGATAAATCCCGGTGGTAGGTTGAATATGGCCAAAGATATCAAGTCCTAATCTTGTAAATGTTACCTTATTTGGTTAAAGATCTGTGCAGAGGTAATGAAGTTAAGGATTTTGAGATGGAGAGGTTGCCCTGGATTATCCAGGAGGACTCTGAATGCTACCACAAGTGTCTTTATAAAAGAGAAGCATGGAGAGACAGCACATGCATGCAGAAGACAAGGCAATGTGCAGACAGAGGAAAAGGGCAATGGCGGCTACCAACCAAGGCATGCCGGTAGCTACCAGATGCTGGAAGAGGCAAAGAATCAATTCTCCCCTGGTGTCACAGGAGGGTACACAGCCCTGCTGGCCAGGAATTCAGTCTTCTGGCGTCTGGGACTGAGAGAGAATATATTTCTGTTTCTTTAAGCTCATAGTTTGTGGTGACTTGTTACAGTCCATTCACACTTGAAATATACTTCATTTTATTTCTTCCACCTACTTTATGTTGATATCTTTTATCAATTATAATTTATTGGGGTGACATTGGTTAGTAAAGTTACATAGGTTTCAAGTATACAATTCTGTAATACATCATCTATATACCATGTGTCCCCCAAAATAACACCTAGCCGGAAAATCAGCAATAATGCATCTTTTGGAGCAAAAATTAATGTAAGACCCAGTATTATATTAATACTATATATTATATTATATTATACTATACTATATTATATTAGACTCGGTATTATATTATATTACATTATATTATATTATATTATATATTATATTATACCCTGTCTTATATTATATAAGACCTGGTCTTATATTATAGTAAAATAAGACTGGGACATATATTAATTTTTGCTCCAAAAAAGCATTAGAGCTGGTTGTCTGGCTAGGTCTTATTTTCAGGGAAACACAGTATCACATTGTGCAATTTCTTATTTAGCATCATTGCTTGCCCTGTATATTTATTAGGTTGGTGCAAAAGTAATTGTAGTTTTTGCTATTTTTTTAAACTTTTAAACCACAATGTTGCCCCAACCTAATATTTCTTAATATTTTCATTAATATTTTTTTACCTACTCTTACATTCTCCCCTGTTCACTTTTAAATTCAGCTGTACTTCTTCATGATATTAATTATCACTTCTATAGTAGTTGGGGTAATGCTAGGTGCTAACATAAATAAACCTCCAACTCTCAGTAGCTTAATATACAAGAACTTACTCCTAACTCACACAAACATTCCAGTGTAGTTCCAGGCAGTAGAGATTTGCTCTACTCGTTTATTTTGGAACTTCCTGATGACAAAAATCTGCACCTAACTCTGTTATATCTTCAACTGATGCCAGCATCAAACTAAAAGGGAAAGAAGGTGGAGGACCAGGCCTCGCAGTGGAACACATTTCTGCTCACAGCCCAGTCACATGGAAAGAAAGCTGGGAAATGCACTCAAGCCATGTATGAGCCATAATCAGACACATATGGCAATCCTGTTGCTTAGCAACAAGATAGCAACTATACAGCCACCAGGTTTCCCATATTTCTATCATGAAGCCACCCATCAGCCATACTTACATCGCTATCTAATATTAAAAAGTACATGCAGAAGGGAAAATGAAATGGAAATTTGTAAATTCACTAGTTACATTACCTGGTTTTATAATATGTGTAATTTTATGCTCTGAAAGTAATCTAAAGTGTAATTCCAAATGTTTGCCCATTGGGCTCCCCAAAAATGCCCATTGGGCTCAGAGACGAGCCACTCTTCATGCACTATATATACACTCTGTGAAGCAAGAGCAAGGCTAAGAAGGTCTAACTGGTTCCAACAATAGTGTGGAGCTTTCACACAGGATCAGTTGACGTGATCTTAAAATGCTTCCCAAACATTCCATGTCATCCTTTCTAAAAAGTTTTCATCAAAATAAAAATATAAATAAATAAATAAATAAATCTACTCAGATGAGTTTTCTGGTAGATATTCACAAAGGATGTGCATTATTTTATCTGGGAAAAGGAAATTATTCAGGGAGAGAAGTAAAAACTAAAATGTAGAGCACTCCAGCATCACCAAATGTCTTCGTGGTTCATTTTGCTCCATACTCCCAGAAGAGAGAAAAGGCCTGGAATTAGCAAACTTGTATCATTCAATTCAGTCACCCACTGCTAAAGAGGATCATAATTCTGTAGCAGCTCAGCTACGGTTCAGGATTAGACTAAGGATCGGGTTACAAAAGTTAATTAAAGAACCCAAGAAGGATTCAGAAGACAATTAGAATGTATCACACAGCATCAGCCACCCTTGGGCTTTATGAGATATTTTTTACAGCTGATCTTTGCTAAAAGGGGAGCTATTTTAATGTCACTGTAAATTACATTTAATTGAATTTTTGTTGCATAATTTACTGTATCCTTGTCTTCTTAAAATTGCTAACTTAGCTCTGCTTTTCAGAAAATGTCTTCCTCTGTCCTTTTTCCTTCCATTAGCATTATATGCACATTCATTTTCCCAGTGTTGTCCCATATTGTCTAAGTACTGCAGATTTTATTTTTATTTCCAGTATTCTATGGTCCTCACTAAGGGTCAGCATCAACTTGCACCTGTCTCACTTCTAAACCTAAGTTTGTTCATGACATATTCAATATATCCTGCATTAAGGCAACCCATGGACTTAAGCCCTCATCTTTGGAAACCTCTTATTATAGCTTAAAATTCTCTATGGTTTTTCTTCAATAATGCTCTCTTTTGTGTGAAATACAGTATAAGGTAGGTTTCTCCTGAATCTCACCTAAAAAGTTAATTATTAAAAGTGCTGGAAGAAAAGATAGCCGCTTCATCTTAAGTTTCATGGCATGAATCAAAGTTGCAATGTCATTGTTAGTTCCAGAAGACATTCAATTTTACCTGAATGCCATGCAAGTAAAAGTATCTAGTGTTACACAGGTAATATTGTAAGCATGTTTTAAGATTTTCTAATAACCTGAATGAGTTTATAATAATATAGTTCATATAGGGAAATCAAAACACATAAAATACATTTTAGTTACTCTGCCATATGATAAGTGAATGTATATTAGACTATAGATCTCTTAGCCACGTTCATACTTATCATCAAGGGTTAGCAAGGGATCAAAATGCTAATTTGATCTTTGCGTAGCCTGGCCTGTAGGGAAAATGCAGCCCATTTTAGAAATTTCAATAAAAGGATAAAATGTTTTTTATTCCATTATGATGCTCTTTAAAAAGCAGAACATATAAACCAATAAGGATTCAAAGAATACAGTCAAAGACAATCAACTATTTTTTTAAATTCTTGTGTTGAAATAATTTAGGACTTACAGAAAATTTACAAAATAGTACAAAAAATCCTCTTACACCTTACCAAAGGCACCAATATTAATATTTTAACATTTATTTCTCTCTCTCCCTCCCTATTTCCCTACCCCCTTCATGCGTACCCACTCTCTATACACACACACACACACACACACACACACACAAACAAAGCTGTATATATACACACACACATCTGTATATATATAATATATATACATACACACATATGTGTGTATGTATATATAATATATGTATATATAATTTTTTTCCTGAACAATTGCAGAGTAAGTTGAAGACACAAGGTGCCTTATCCTTAAATGATTCAGCATGCATTTCCTAAAAGTAAGAACATTTTTTTACATAATCACAGTTACAATTATCAATAAGAAAATGAACTATAATCTAATCTAGAAACTACATTCAAATTTTGCCAATATCCCACTTTGGTCTTTTGTAGCAAAAGAAACACAATTTTTTTTGATCCAAGATCTAATTCAGGATCAAATGTGGCATTTAGTTGTCACGTATTTTAGGTTAAGTCCAGAAGTTTCCTCAGTCTTTGCATGTCTTTCAGGACCTTGATATTTGTCAAGAGTACAGATCAGTATAATATCTCTCAGTTTGGATTTGTGTGATGTTTCCTCATGATAAGATGTAGTTTGTACCTCTGGGGAAAAAGTATCATCAAGTGTGTATGTGTGTGCTTCTCAGTGCATCATATCGGGGGATACGTGAACATGCACTCATATATTTGCACTATTACTGGTAACGTTAACTTTATTTAGTTAGGATAAAGTCATCAGGCTTCTCCACTAAAATTATTCATTTGCCCTTTGTAATTATAAGTATGGGAGGTATTTTGAGATTATGTAAGCACCCTGTTTCTCATCACACTTTTAACTTCTAGTTTAGCATCCATTCATGATTCTGCCTAAAACAGTCATTACTGGCAATTGCCAAATGGTGTTTTTGTGTGTTTTTTTAATTCCTTCATTCTTCCAAATCTTGCTGTGCCAAAAAGTCAAAATCAAGAACCAGCATAAAAGGGCCTTTACTGATCATTCTGGGACAATTTAATGACAGCAAGTGACTATAACCCATAGGGGGCAAAAGACTCCCTGAGTCTAGATTGATACACATAGATAATAGATGATGATAGATACGTACATACATACATACATACATACATACATACATAGATGATTGATAGATAGACAGACAAAATTCTTCCTTAGAGTAGGAGGCAATTCTACTCTTTTCTAAGCATTTAACAAAATGAATATTAAAAATCTTGAATGAATATAATGAAAATAAGTAATAACACATACCCTACCAATTTTTATCGATAAGTTCTAAACATTAAGACTGGTAATACCAAATGCTGATTGTGGATAAAATGAGGATTCATGTACAGTACCTATTTGTGTGGACATTGGTGAAGTCTTTTTGGACAGCAATTTCACAGAACGTATCAAAATTTAAATGAATACAACTCTCTGACCTAGCAATTTCACTAAAATAATAAAACAGATAATTGAATAAATATAAATGCATCTTTTTATTATAGCATCATTAATGGTAAAAAAAAATTTTAGCAATCTGAGTATCTACCAATACAATTAGAATGTTAGGCAGCCAAAATGGTGATTTATCTCTACTGGTTTGTTTAACATGCTATGTGAATATTTCAGATTTTAAACTATGTAAATGTGATTATTTCATTGTGTGCATGCATATACATATGAACAAGATATGATGAAACAATGTGGTGAACGTTTACATTTTCAAAAATTTATTACAGTAAAAGACACACTGCATTAATCCCCCTCAAAATACTCCTCCTCACTTCATACACACTTATCTCATCGATCTTGCCACTTTCGGAAGCAGTTCTGGAAGTCCCCTTTTCTGAGTGTCTTTAGTTGCGCCATTTGTGGCTGCCTCCATGTCGTGGATCGATTCAAAATTTACCTTGCATGGTCATTCTGACTTTTGGGAAGATCCAAAAGTCACACGGTGCTAATACAGTGAATAAGGTGAATGAGGACACACTGTAATGTTTTTATTTGACAGAAATCGCCATACCAGAAGTGATGAGTGACACGGTGTATTGTCATGACAGAGGATGAAGTAACAACATTCACGAAAGAGAAATTCCAGAACTACTTCAGAATGATGGGATAAATGGTAAGAATGATGGGATAAATGTGTTCAAAGTGAGGGGGAGTATTTTGAGGAGGATTAATGGCAATATGTCTTTTATTGTAATAATTTTTATTTAAACATTCACCATATCTTTTGATAACACTTTGTATACACATACAAGCATACATTCAGAAATACACACACACACACACACACACATAATCCTGGTCTGATCATCTATGAATTGGGGATAATAATAGGAACTACTTCATAGCTCACAGAGTTGTTAAGAGGATAAATGAATATTTCATCTAAGCATAGTGTCTGAGACATAAAATTTAACTATTATTTTAACAATATTGACTACTTTTATATCAATTATTTAAATATTATATTATTTTTAATTATCGATTATTGTTCTTTGAACAATTTTTTATCATGGTTATTTTTCTAAACTAGAACATAACTTGGGGCATTGTATTTGTAACTTGCATCCTTCTGTTAAGCAAGAAACTCCTATCTGCTATCTTAAACCAAATGTAAAATTGACCTTTTTAAAAAATCTTTTAAGAACAAATTGAGGGATCAAAATTAAATTCTCATCTTTGCTTTGAAAAATATCCCAGTATTAAGCATCTATCCTTTCAAAGGAACAAACAGGCACAAAAATATAGAAAAGAGTAATTAGAAAGGTTGCTTAATGAACACCTTGGTCATCTGGTTCAAGAACTATTAATATTTAATATTTACATACCTCAGTTTCCTAAAAGTAGTACTTATGCTTGTTTTCATTAATAACACATGCCATTAAAAATTGCATCTAAATCTACTAATTGTACTCTTATTCTCCCTGTCTGACTTGTTTTAACATTCTTGTGATTGCCACAAATCAAAAGCAATTACATCAGCAAAATTCTGTTGACACAACACCTATCTAATGTATTTGATTCATCCTAAAATTTAATGAGAAAAGTGTATCTTGTAACCTTTGTGTTGGTGAGTATTGAATGTTTTTCTTAACAAATGTTCCCAGGCAAGAAATAATTATCATAAAATGTGAGAAAGATACACTAAGGTACATAGCAATGAGATTATTTATCAGCTAATAGGGTATCTCACTGTTTGATATCATGCAAATTTTTTATCATTAGGGAAATTTAATTTGCACCTTTGATTTCTTTGTGCTTTCCTTTAACCCAATTTAGCTGTTGAGTTACCTTTCATCACGATAATTGTAGCTCTGATTTATCCCTCTTTTCTAGGTAGAAAATAGTCATGAAGATACCTTCCATTAAACAATCTGCAGAACACAGAGAAGTTCAAGGTTTCCTTAGTACTCAAAGGCAATTAAATTGTGCTTACAATTGCAGTCACAGTAATTTGCAGGCACTTTGCTTGGTACTCAGGGTACAGGCATTTCTAAGAAATAGCAGCACTTGCTCAAACATTCTAATTCTTCATTCTAATCATCTGACCATTCTTTAAGTTTAATACCACATGTAAATTGTCACCTTATTCTTTGGCCAAACCATAAAACCAAGAACTCGCAGATCTGTGAATAAGATTTTAATTTAGGATCTGGACAAGATATCTACTAGGGTGAGTCACTGGATTGATATAATTTTAGTGACACATTTCATTTTCATTCATTTTCTGACATGGACTAATTAATCAGTAATATTATTTTTACACCTTCCTCAACTTACCTTCTGAAATGCCTAAATTCTTAAATTAAAAATCATCCCATAACTAAAGTACCAAAACTCGATGACTTAGTGAAAAAATATAAAAAGTTTTGGATAGTATCCTATAAAACAGAAAATACAGTGGATAAAATAAGCCTTGAAAATCCTTGGTTTCGGGAAGCCTCAAGGCCACAGGTTATGGTCACCTCTCAACTAAAACCCTGGACTGAAGAGCAGTGTTAGAACATTCTAGTCATCCCAGTGACCCCACACCTGACCACACATTCTATTGGAAATGCCATTCTGAATCTGGTTAGATCTCACAGATTAAGTAATCTCATGCATGTCCAAAAGGTGTCAATCTAATCTCTGGGGAAAAAATAAATAAAAGCAGTTGAGTTCAACAAATATTCACTAAAGGACTATGTGCTAAGTAAATTTTAAGACTATGGAAAATATAATCAAAGAATATTAATAGTTCGCATCCCCAAGAAGTCTTCCATCTACCAGGCGTTTGACACATACAAAAATATGCTTGATACAAGGCAAAAGCAGTAAATTCTATAAGAAGAGAACAAAGTAGAATGAGAAGCCAGAGAAGGAACGTGATCGTATAAAGAACATCAATACTGCAGTCTTTAATGTGATGCTGAGTTGAGTCCAATGTAAAAGAATGCTGGCCTCCATGCTGAGTTGAGTCCAATGTAAAAGAATACTGGCCTCCTAAACGCATGACCTAGATGGTTCTACACAAGCGACACTTGTAAAGTCTTCACAAGGTTAGGATGAAAAGACCGAAATCTCATTTTCTGTCCTGTGCACAATGTACCTCATGCTTCACTGAATTTTTTAATAAAAAAATAATATTCAAAATCATGAACCAATAGCCTATTAGATTTATAGAAGCTTACTTTTACTGGCTCCACTTACTAATGGTAAATATTTAAGTTACATAATCATTTCATTACTTTCTGCTTTGTTCACAGAAATACACACCATTCAAAAAATCCAGGAATCTGAAAGTTTAGAGTGAAAGATATGTTTGAGATTATTAGTTTAAACCTGATAACTTACAAAGATGGAGTTTAAGTGACCGAATGTCACAGGTAGCTAAAATGTGCAGTGTTAACAATTGATCATTTTTTTGTCTATAAACAAAGACTTTTATCTTTTGCTGAATACTGTTTCTGATAATTCAATACCAATTTTGCCTGAACTCAAGTCCAGCTAGTACCTACTTTAAAATGCATCTTTATTTACTTGAACATTATAGGTTGAGAACATTTTAAATATTTTAGTTTAGGGCTCTTTTAAAGATTTGTGTTTCTTGCTTAAAGGACTTCATTGCATATGAGCACTCTATAATTTAGCTTCCAAAGACATAAGGACATAAACACGAATGTTCATTCCCTTTCAATCCCAAAGTAGAAACATTACAGGAACATTCCGAAGCTCTTCAGAATGTGGATCTATTGTATAACTGACCATCAGTTCTGAATTTTATCGTCTTCAACAACCCAGGCAACACGGGATAAGGATGTCTATAAATTGCCCCACTCCAAAGGCATTATTCTGAGAACAATTCCAGAAATCGAGACTTTACAAAAGCTTTCAAGGCAAAATAAGTTGTCAAAAGGAGAGAATTGTTAGACTTCAGTTTCAAAATAATTGATAATAGACACATAGTTAATATAAAAGAGAACCATATGTGTTGCTTTATGACAGTGCATTGAGAAAAAAGTAATATGACAGGCTATTCCCCAATTATTTGCTCTCAGCAATATTTATTCAACAACAATAAGCAAAAAGATCATAATGTATTCCAAGTGCCAAAAGAGCTGGAAAATACTTTTATAGAGTGTTTGTCTAATTCCACAGAAAATATGACGAATTTGAATGCTTAGGAACAGAAATTGAAGAATATTCAGGAATAAAAATAATAATAGCATAACCAAAGGCCTACAATTCTTCCCTGAATTAAAGTATTTTACTTTAATACTTTAATACTTTTAATACTTTAATACTGTATTGTCATTCTTACAAATTTAATCACATATTTCTTCTTAAATCAGTACCTAAAATATAGCTTCTCTACTCCAGCAAACTGGCTAATATTTTTATACTGTCTTTTGTCACATAATAATACCCTGTTGCCAGATGTGTAATAAATATTACATCCCAAGACTTTACCTCATATTTGCACGTAAACTTTCTAACCATGTCTTGGGCATATCTCCCAACAAAAATCCCTACATTGCGTTATAGAAGTGACTAAACATATTAGTAGTATGAAGAAAAACAATGTTAGAAGGCAGCCCACTCTGCTGGACAAAATCATAATTATATTTGAGATAATCCTTAACCCAGTAATTTTAGATTACATATATAATATGCTGGAAGATTGGAAAGGAGACCAAATATCTAAAGCATCTAGTAAAGTATGAAGTTGCAAAAATCATATTCTCAATCTGTTTCTAATGTATGATGTGAGAATCAATCTCCTAAAAAAACACAAACTGGCATAGCATTTTACATAGTTAAGTAGTATTACATTGAACTGGACACTGTTCACATCCATAATACAGCAAGAAATCATCTCTAGGGAAATTTTGACACTATCAACAACCTAATTTGGGGGAGAGAATGTTACCATCTTTTCAAAGATCTTCCAGTATGATAAATAGCTTATAAACAAATAAATTAGAAAAAAAAGCCACAATTACTTGTCATTCTCTCCAATACCACAACAAATACTGCTTTTTACTTTCAAGAAATATCCCAAAGATTATGAGCATATGCAACCTAGAACAAGCAAAATTTTAAAATCCATGAATTGAATTTTATAGCATTTCTCACTCCCAAGATTACACTAACTCCACAAGGAAATTCCTTACCCTAAATGTTGATATACCACCATTTAAAATACAAAGACATGCAAAATGGAAAAGTCAATTGTAATTGTCATTTTATTTTTATTCCAAGGACATATTATCACACTGCAGGACAAGCATAAACAATAATTCCACTAGGGTTTTAAAAATTAGGTATATGGTAGAGAATTTTTTCAAATTCTGAGTGAACCAAAATATGTAAAAATTCTCCTTCATTATTTACCTATCAAAAAATAACACCTGTACATCAATTCTCAACTAATTTTTATAGTCATTAAGAGATTTGACGCTGAATTCGATGATGTCACAAAAATGTCAGCATGAGGTGAGCCTCTTGAAATCTCCCCCAGAATTTAGGAGAGATTGAACAATTATAACTCCACAAAGGACTTCCTGCACAGCAGACAGGCAAGACTAACAGGCACACTACTGAAATCATCTAAAGGTGGGAAAATTGCGCCAGTAGTGGAGGAGGAAAGGGAGAAATGTGGAGAAGGGGCTGCGTGGACGGAGGATAAAGACCTAGCTCAGTGCTCCTAGCTAGCTACATTCTGGAACTACAGCAGCTGAGGGAGAGGGAACAACTCAGACTGCTAGGGCTCCGCTTATGGCCCACAGTCCTGCCTGAGGGATCAGCATATAACACGGCTGAACCCAACGCTCATAACAGACATCTTAGAGCAAAGACTGAGGGAAGAAGCCTGAAAACAGTGGTTTATGCACTGAGCCGAGCCACCTCCTCCCTCCCCGCCCAGAACTCCCCCCACCCCCAGTTGTCCAGTGCTAAAAGCTGAAGAGTAACAGTGCTAGATATAAAGAACAGAGGGAATTTTCTAACACACGACCTGCACTACAAGAAATACTGAAGGAGGCTATTCGATCAGCATAAATACGGAGAATTTGTGACAACCAAAACATAAAAGGGGGGAGAGTAAAGGCCTGAACCGGAATGTGGGAATGGACAAAGTAAGCATGCTGAAGAAAATGGAATACTCTAAATATAAAACTGTCTTTTACATAAACTTAATGGTAACCGCTCAAAAAACAAAATCCAGAAGTGAAATATATACTGTAATAAAAGAAGAAACAGAGAGAAACATCATAGAATACCACCACACAGAAATAACAGACAACAACAAAAAGGCAAAGAAACAATGGAGACACAGTCTTATCAGAAAACCAAAGATAGAATGATACGAAATCTTCACATGTCAATTATCACCTTAAATGTAAACAGACTGAACTCACCAATAAAAAGGTACAGAGTAGCAGATTGGATCAAAAAACTAAACCCAACCAAACGGTGGCTCAAAGAGCAATATCTCAGATACAAGGACAAATATAGACTCAAAGTGAAAGGGTGGAAATTGACACTCCAAGCAAATGGTATCCAAACAATACCAGGTGTAGCCATACTGATATCAGATGAAACAGACTTCAGGATAAAAAAGGTAATAAGAGACAAAGATGGACATTTCATAATGATAAAGAGGACTATACAACAAGAAGACATAACAGTCATCAATATTAAAGCCCCCAATCAGGGAGGACCAAAATATACCAAGCAACTACTAATAGAACTAAAGGGAAAAATTGACCAAAACACAATTATACTAGGGGACCTAAATACATCCTTGACAGCTATGGATAGATCATCCGAACAGAAAATAAAGAAACAGCAGCCCTAAATTACACATTAGATGAAATGGACATAATTGACATTTATAGAGCACTTCATCCTAGAACATCAGACTATACATTTATTTCTAGTGTACATGGAACCTTCTCAAGGATAGACCATATGTTGGGACATAAAACCAGCCTCCGCAAATTTAAGAAGATTGAACTCATACCAAACAAATTCAAATTAACTGATCACAAGGCTTTGCAATTGAATATCAACTGCAAAAAGAAAGCAGGAAAAAAGCACATATATGTGGATATTAAACAACATACTTTTAAAGAACAACCGGGTCAAAGAAGAAATAAGAGGAGAGATCAAAAGATATGTAGAAACAAATGAGAATGAAAATATATCTTACCAAAATTTTGGGGATGCAACAAAAGCAGTTTTAAGAGGGAAATTTATATCATTACAGGCCTATCTCAAGAAACAAGAAAAATCCCAGATAAATAACCTCACGTTACACCTTAAGAACTAGAAAAAGAAGAACAAGTGAAATCCAAGGTCAGCAGAAGAAAGGAAATAACAAAAATCAGAGCAGAGCTAAATGAAATAGAGAACAAAAAGACAATAGAAAAAACTTAATGTGACAAAGAGCTGGTTCTTTGAAAAGATTAACAAAATTGACAAACTCTTGGCTAGACTCACTAAGTAAGATAAAAAGAGAAAAGACACTAATAAACAAAATCAAAGATGAAAGAGGGGAAGTTATCACGGATGCCACAGAAATTCAAAGGATCATGCAAGAATACTATGAAGGCCCTGGTATGCAGGGGTGGTTCAACATCCGCAAATCAATTAATGTGATACACCATATTAACAAAATGAAAAATAAAAATCACATGATCATATCAATAGATGCAGAAAAAGCATTTGATAAAATACAGCAACCTTTTATGATAAAAACCCTTAAGAAAGTGGGAATAGAGGGATCATATCTCAACATAATAAAGGCCATATATGACAAACCCACATCTAACATCATACTCAATGAGGAAAAGCTAAAACCATTCTCCCTAAGATCAGGAACAAGACAAGGTTGCCCACTTTCTCCACTTCTATTCAACATAGTGCTGGAAGTTCTAGCCACAGCAATCAGACACGAGAAAGAAATAAAAGGCATCCAAATTGGTAAGGAGGAAGTAAAATTATCACTACATGCAGATGATATGATACTATATAGAGAGAACCCTAAAGACTCCACCAAGAAACTATTAGAACTGATAGATGAATTTAGTAAAGTAGCAGGATATAAAATTAATATTCGGAAATCAGTTGCATTTGTATATACCAATGATAATATATCAAAAGGAGAAATTAAAAAAACAATTCCATTTACAATTGCTTCAAAGACTATAAAATATCTGGGAAAAAATCTAACCAAAGATGTAAAAGATCTGTACTCAGAAAATTATACAACACTGAAGAAAGAAATGAAAGAAGACATAAATAGATGGAAACACATTCCATGTTCATGGATAGGAAGAATTAATATAGTTAAAATGTCCATACTGCCTAAGGCAATATACATATTCAACGCAATTCCTATCAAACTACCAACGACGTTTTTCACAGAAATAGAACATATAATCCTGAAATTTATATGGGACCATAAAAGACCCCGGATAGCCTCAGCAATCTTGAGAAATAAGAATAAAGTGGGAGGTATAACGATACCTGATTTCAAACTATACTACAAGGCTACAGTAATCAAAACAGCATGGTACTGGCATAAAAATAGACACATAGATCAATGGAACAAAATAGAGAGTCCAGAAGAAAATCCATGCCTATATGCCCATCTAATCTACGACAATGGAAGCAAGAATGTACGATGGGGTAAAGACAGTCTGTTCAATAAGTGCTGTTGGGAAAAATGGACAGACACATGCAAGAAAATGAAGCTGGACCACCTCCTTACACCATATACAGAAATAAATTCAAAATGGCTTAAAGACTTAAATGTCAGATCTGAAACCATAAAATATCTAGAAGAAAATATAGGAAGAAACTTCATGGACATTACCCGGAGTAAGATTTTCACTGATATATCCCCTCACGCGAGGGAAGTAAGAGAAAAAATAAACATGTGGGATTACATCAAACTAAAAAGTTTTTTCACAGCAAAGGAAACCATCAATAAAACAAAAAGGGATCCTACTCAATGGGAAAAGATATTTGCCAATGATATATCTGATAAGGGATTAATATCACAAATCTATAAAAAACTTACTCAACTCAACTCCAAAAAAAAAAATAACCCAATTAAAAAATGGGCAGAGGACTTGAGGAGACTTTTTTCTAAAAAGGACATACAGAAGGCAAGACGACATATGAAGAAATGCTCAACCTCACTAACCATCAGAGAAATGCAAATAAAAACCACAATGAGATACCACCTCACTCCAGTCAAAATGGCTATCATCAATAAATCAACAAACAACAAATGCTGGCGCGGATGTGGAGAAAAGGGAACGCTAGTGCACTGTAGGTGGGATTGCAGATTAGTGCAGCCACTATGGAAAACAGTATGGAGGTATCTCAGGAATCTAAAAATGGAACTACCCTATGATCCAGTAATTCCACTCCTAGGCATCTACCCGAAGAAATCCAAAACTCCAATTCAAAAATCAGTATGCACTCCTATGTTTATTGCAGCACTTTACACAATAGCCAAGATATGGAAACAATCGAAATGCCCATCGGTAGACGACTGGATTAAGAAGCTGTGGTACATTTATACAATGGAGTATTACGCAGCCATAAAGAAGAAAGAAATCTTATCATTTGCAACAACATGGATGGATCTAGAGAACATTATGTTAAGTGAAATAAGAAAGAGAAAGACAAGTACCATATGATCTCACTTATATGCGGAATCTAAAGAAAAGATTTTGTGAATGAACTAATCAGAAATAGTTTTGAGGACACAAAGAAAAAACCAAGAGTTGTTAGATGGGCGGGGGGGCGGGGGTTGGGGATAAGGGGAAAGGTGAAGGGATTTTGAAGCAGCTGGTAACCACAAGATGGCCTCAGGGTTTTTTGAAAATTAATCTGGGGAACTTATTCAATAATGTTGTAAAGATTTTGTTGGGTATCTTATGGACATGCGTCCTATTTGGGAGACCACCTCAGAGATAATGTGGATGACTGATCATGGCATTGTACACCAGAAGCTAAACATTAATGAATGCCAACTATAATTTTATATATATAATGTGATGGGTCGGTGTGAGGTCGGAGGGATAATGGATGGGGGCAGGGGGGTTCACAGTGTGAGGGATATAAATGATGAACGTCTAAGTATTACCTTGTCTTGTACATCTGAAACTAATAAAAAAATAAAAAATAAAAGAATACTATGAAGGATTATATGCCATCAAATTCAATAATCTAGAAGAAATGGACAAGTTCTTAGAAACATATAGCCTTCCTAGCCTGAATAATGAAGAAATGGAAAATCTAAATATACCGATCACCAGTAACGAAATTGAATCAGTCATTCAAAACCTTCCCAAAAGCAAAAGTCCGGGACCAGATGGCTTCACTAGTGAATTCTACCAAACCTTCAAACAGGATCTAATATCTGTCCTACTCAAACTCCTCCAAAAAGTTGAAGAAGAGGAAATATTCCCTAACTCATTTTATGAGGACAACATTACCCTGATACTAAAACCTGGTAAAGACAACACAAAAAAAGAAAACTACAGACCAATATCTCTGATGAATACAGATGCAAAACTCCTAAACAAAATTCTAGCAAATCGAATACAACAATGCATTAAAAAGATTATTCATCACGACCAAGTGGGGTTCATCCCCGGGGCACAAGGATGGTTCAACATCCGCAAAGACATCAATGTGATACATCACATAAACAAAATGAAGGACAAAAATCATATGATTCTATCAATTGATGCAGAAAAAGCATTTAACAAGATACAACATCCATTTATGATAAAAACACTTAATAATAAAGGTATAGAAGAAAAATAACATAATGAAGGCCATATATGACAAACCCTCAGTTAATATAATAATCAACAGTGAAAAACTGAAGCCCTTTGCTCTATGTTCAGGAACACGACTGGGTTGTCCCCTATCACCTCTGCTTTTCAACAGTGTTGAAAGTCATCACCAGACCAATTAGACAAGAGAAAGAAATAAAAGACATCCAAATTGGGAATGAAGAAGTTAAATTGTCACTCTTTGCAGATGACATGATGCTCTATATAGAAAACCCTAAAGACTCCACCAAAAAGCTATTAGAAACAATCAACGAATACAGTAAAGTTGCTGGCTACAAAGTCAACGTGCAAAAGTCCATTGCATTCCTATATACTAACAATGAAATCTCAGAAAAAGAAGTAATAAAAAAAAATCCTTTTGCAATTGCAATAAAAGAATAAAATACCTACGAATAAACTTAACCAAGGATGTGAAAGACCTATATGATGAAAACTATAAGACATTTTTAAAAGAAATTGAAGAAGACACAAAGAAATGGAAAGACATTCCATGCTCATGGATTGGAAGAATCCACATAGTTAAAATGGCCGTATTACCCAAAGCAATATACAGATTTAATGCAATCCCCATCAAAATCCCAATGGCATTTTCTAAAGAAAAGGAACAAAAAATCATCAAATTTGTATGGAACCACAAAAGACCCTGAATAGCCAAAGCAATCCTAAGAAAAAAGAACAATGCTGGAGGTATCACACTCCCTGGCTTCAGCTTGTACTACAGGGCTACAATAATCAAAACAGTATGGTGTTGGCAGAAAAACAGACACATAGACCAATGGAATAGAATTGAGAACGCAGAAATAAATCTACATAAATATGGACAGATAATTTTTGACAAAGAAGCAAAAAACATACAATGCAGAAAAGATAGCCTCTTCAATAAATGGTGCTGGGAGAATTGGATAGCCACGTGCAAAAGAATGAAACTGGACTGTTATCTGTCACCATGTACCAAAATTAATTCAAAATGGATCAAAGACTTAAGCATAAGACCTGACACAATAAACTGCATAGAAGAAAACATAGGTACTAAACTTATGGACCTTGGGTTCA
This sequence comes from Rhinolophus hipposideros, assembly GCF_964194185.1. NCBI lineage: Eukaryota > Metazoa > Chordata > Mammalia > Chiroptera > Rhinolophidae > Rhinolophus > Rhinolophus hipposideros. The sequence continues at coordinate 7,749,818 of NC_138051.1, read as the reverse complement.
AAGAGTATTTTATAAATTTGACTCCAAAGGCAATGGAAGTAAAAGCTGAAATAAATGAATGGGACTATATCAAACTTGAATGCTTCTGCACAGCAAAAGAAACTATCGACAAAATAAAGAGGCAACCAACTGAATGGGAGAAGATTTTTGTAAACAGCGCCTCCAGTAAGGGCTAATATCCAAAATGTACAAGTAACTCATACAACTCAACAACAACAAAACAAACAACCCAACTGAAAAATGAGCAGAAAACCTGAACAGACATTTCCCCAAAGAGGACTTACAAATGCCAAATAGACATATGAAAAAATGCTCAACATCACTAATCATCATAGAAATGCAAATAAAAACCACAATGAGATATCACCTCATACCAGTTAGAATGGCTGTCATCAACAAGACAAATAGTAACAAGAGTTGTATAGGCTGTGGAGAAAAATGAACCCTCATACACTGTTGGTGGGAATGCAATTTGGTGCAGCCGCTATGGAAGGCAGTGTGAAGATGCCTCAAAAAATTAAAAATAGAATTACCATATGACTCAGTAATCCCTTTCCTGGGTATCTACCCAAAAAATCTGAAAACGTTTATCCGTGAAGACATGTATGCTCCAATGTTCATTGCAGCTTTGTTTACGGTGGCCCAGACGTGGAAACAACCAAAACGTCCTCCAGTAGATGAATGGATAAAGAAGTTGTGATATATATACACAATGGAATACTATTCAGAGGTAAGAAAAGATGAAATAGTACCATTTGTGACAACATGAATGGATCTTGAGATTATAATGCTAAGCAAAATAAGTCAGACAGAAAAAGTAGAGAACCGTATGATTTCACTGATATGTGATATATAAACCAAAAACAACAAAAGAACAAGACAAGCAAATGAGAAACAAAAACTCATAGACACAGACAATAGTTTAGTGGTTACCAGAGGGTGAGGGGGAAGGGGGGAGGGCTCTAGAAGAGGGTAATATGATGATGATGGAAAGAGAACTGACTCTGGGTGGTGAACACACAATGTGAGATATAGATAATGTATTACAGAACTGTACACCTGAAATCTATGTAACTTTACTAGCAATTGTCACCCCTATAACTTTAAAAAAGAAAAAAAAAGAAATTTAACTATTTAGTAGTCAATTTACATTTAATATAAATTAGTTCTGTAAATTAAATAATGTGCTCTTCTCTTTAAGGGAAAAAAATTTTGACATTGTCAATCACTACCAAAAAAAAAAAAAGCGCGTATTTTCTACATAACACTTAATGAACACATACAAATCTGGCTTTATAAAGTAATATTAACTGTACAGACATATTTTTCAAGCTTTTGAAGAGAAGTGGAATAATGCAAAGAAACAAGCTGAGGCATTTAAAAAATGTTTTTATATCTCCAAAATCATTAAAATTAGCAACCTTTATTTTGCTTTAATTCATAAAAACCACAGACACTGAAGCATAATTCATAGTTCAATAAAAATAAACCAAAGCATTCTGAAAACATAAAGTATTTTGAAGCAATATACCTTAATTTGTGTGATAAGCAAGGAAAGTAATTACTCTTCTTTGCCACAAAAATGTCACTGTAATTCACTCGTCTTATAAACTTGAATAGAAATTTCTAAAAGGCATACTGAGTTAGTGCTATTAGACGATGCCAATTACATTTACTATTTTTCAACTTAACCATTTCTTTTTGGCATCATTTATGTGTAGCCCACTTTGTTTCTTTGATAAAATTAAAGTCATCTTTAATTGCATTTGTAATTAATTAATTATGTAAGCTATTTAAAAGGGCCATAATTGTATCTTTTCTATTTAATATCATTTCCCTCACTTCTCACATAGTGTCTGTTATATAGAAGCCATTCAGTCAACATTTGCTAAACAATGAATTCCTTTAAAAGTTGGATCACAGTAAGAAAGTACACAGTAAGCAATGAAAGTATGCACAGCAGAAGAAAAAACAGAATCTAGGTAATAAAAAACAAATTTCACTATGCTGCCTGTGAAGTTAAATTCACATGTTTAATGAAGGAAATTAAATATTTTCTTAATACTTAGCATAATAAACCAATGGCATGCCAAATATTATGGCAATTCAAAAGGAGTGTTCATGGTCATTAATAATGTGAATATTTATGATGCTACTTTGGTTTCTGCATCAAAGCAAAATTTGTCTTGAAGTATAATTACATTTCAAATGATAGTGCATAAACATTAAATTGTGGTATAGATTGTGCGTAATCTAGAACTTTTTGTGACACCATAAGATGCAATGACCAATACATTGCAACACTTATACTCTGGAGAACATCACAACCTTGCTCCAAAGTAAAAGTTCAATGCCGCTTCCTATAGCATACCTCACAGTGATTCTAGAAAGTTAACTTTTTCAAAACTACACCTTAATGAAGAATTTTATTTCAACCTCTAAACAAAGAAAGACACGTGGGCAAATGCACATACCCATCATTAGCCATCCTTTAGCTGCTGCACGAATGCCCCAAACACACTGGTGTCAAATCAGCTTCAATGCTGCTACCATGTCCTAATGAGGCATAAAATGTTCCTCTTTATGACACAGTCTGTATACATCTTAGTAAGGATGAAAGAGAATGCTAACTGAAACATGGCATCTGCCAGCCTTCGACTCAATCTCTTGATCTAACTCTCCTTATTTTAAGAAAACTATCTTCATGCACTCATTCAACATAGAATTTAATTTAATGCTATGTGGACAGTATTGTACGAATGGCTATGGAGAGAGAGTTCAAAAGAAGTTTAAAGCTTGGTTCTTGTGTCTAAAATTCTTAACCAGTGAAATAAGATTTATATACATAAAATGGCTATCTTGTCCAATGTACAGCAATAATAACAACATGAATAAAAACACAATGTATTGATTTTTTTACTATGAAATGCTTCACCAAGCATTTTTTTGCCTTCTCTCATTTAACTCTCCTAAAAATATAGTAAGGTAGATTCTGTTATTATTATCTCCACTTTATAGATAAGGAAATTATAAGTTCCAGGAAACTAGAAATATTGGCCAAGCCCACATACGTGGAAGTGACAAAATTCAGTCACAGTTTTCATCTGCCTGTTGGAAAGATGGTCCTGGGAAATACTATACCTCCTAAGACTGAAGCAGGCAGCAGGAGGTGCTTACTGAGATGAGTCAATATATGATTTCGAGTATAGAGAAGAAATGTGATATAAAATGTGTTTGAAATACTATCCTGGCATTAGGGTATAGAGAGGGATTAATAAAAGACCTTGAACAGGAGCCTGAAGAATTAGACTGGCTAGCATAGGAAATGGAGGACTAACATACAAGTCCTAGAGAAGAAATGTGATATAAAATGTGTTTGAAATACTATCCTGACAACTATATTCAGCTAGATGATAATTCTAAGAGTTTGAAAGAGATTTGTGGAAATCAACAGACATGAGGAGTAGTGAGTAAATTAGACCAGAGTAATCATTGCATAAATAGACCCCAAAAAAAGAAATTAAAAATCCAAGGACTGTTAGACAATGGTCAGAAGGCTTTGCTGCCTGGTTAAATGTGGACATTTTATAGGCTGTAAGTTCCTAAAAAGCAAATAACAACAACAATAACAATAATAATTTATAGGACTTTCCCACAGAACAGGCATTATGCCAAAAAAGTCAACTCCAAAGGGAAGAATTAGAAAGAGATCAGGTCAGTAGCTAAGAAGATAATTCTATCTCCTAGAATCACTAGGGGGGAAAAAAACTTTCCAGTGGACCTTTTGAATGGGAACTGAGGAGTTTGGTAGGCATATAATTGAAGTTTTGCAAGATAAAAAAAGGCTCTTGCAAACTTTTTGAAATTAGTCCCACAACAATGTGAATATACTTAATGCCACTTTACTGTACATTTAAAACGGTTAAAATAGTAAATTTTATATGTATTAACCACAACTTAAAAACATAAATAAAAAAAATTCAAGTGGAATGTACCACTCAGTAAGGCAATGAACCCTAATTTTTTTTAGTACTCTGGTAAGGAACATGATATAGCTTATGTTATGGAGGGAAGCACCTCATTAAAAGGAAGATTGAATCAGAGACCTTGGAAGATCCTTTCCAAATTCAACAGTTTAGGATTTCATCATTGAATTTTTCTTCTGGAGAGTTACATGTCTTTTTATCAAATTCTCATAGGAGTAAGTGACCAAAGGAAATTGATAATTTCAGAGAAACAATTTCTCCAAAGAGGCAATAACTTAATCCAATAAAAATATTGAAACACTACGTATCAGTTTCTTGGGGCTGCCATTACAAAGTACCACAAACTGGGTGGCTTCATAGAAATTTATTGTCCCACCGTTCTGAAAGCTACAAGTGCGAAATCAAGGTGTCAGTGGGGTCATGGTCCCCCTGAACCTATGGGGTCATCCTTCCTTGTCTCTTTCCAGCTTCTGGTGGTTTGCTTGCAATCTTTGGTGTTCCTTGGCATGAAGCTGCATAACTCTAATCTCTGCCTTTATGATCACAGACGTTCTCCCTATGTCTCTGGGTCTTCACATGATCTTCTTTTTATAACAACAGTTATATTGGGTTAGAAACCCATCTCAATCCCATGTGACCTCATCTCAACTAGTTACATTTGCAATGATCTTATTTCCAAATAAGGTCACACTCTGAGGTCCTGGAGGTTAACATTCCCATAGATTTCTTTAGGGGAATACAATTCAACTCATGACTTATATGTACAAGATATTGTACCGACTAAAGCTGCTAGATGATAGATAACCCCACGATAAATAATATTTTTGTCTTATCCTCCACTGAAACCCTAGAATGAAACCCAAAATGTACTTGAAATGTATTTGTGAAATAAATGAATAATTAAATATGGTGTGCAGGCTCTGATTAAAATCAGAAAGCTGGCATCTACTTTGGCAGTCTAATGTCATAGCCCCAACAACCGGCTTCAGAACTATTTCAGTTGTGAATCACCAGCATCAGTCACCCTTTTCTCTAGCTGTGAGACCTGGACCTACCACAGACCACATTTCAGGATGCTGAGAATTTTCTTGATACTACTTTCTGTGGAAAGATAAGATGAGCTGTAATGTGCTTCTGGAAAATAGCCCATTCTAGTAGTGAAGACTGCAAATCATACCTTAAGATGAGATCAAGAATTTCAAAGAAAACAACAGCAGAATAGTCTAAGAGCTATTGTGTAAGGGAACCAAAGTGAGCCCATCAAAACAAGAGAGGTTGCAGAAAGGCTTTCTATGAACCATTGATTGCAACACGGCACAATTGTGGAAAACAGTGACAGACGAATCAAGATGACTACCACCTCTAAAGTCAATTTTTTAGCCACAGCTCAGGATAAACTGTAACAAGATACTCAAATTGCAGCTACCAGAACAAAGCAAATGACAAATACCAGGTGTACACAGTGTAGAGATGACAGGTAGTTCTATATTATCTTTTCAACCTCATCGTCACACAGAAATACTATTGTTACCAGCAGTAGGTTGTCTAGACGAGAATAAAAACATGTTCAGAAAAGTATTCCTCAGGCATTTCTACAATGTACAAATCTAATGATTTTTATTTCCCCATATGCCTAACAAATCATGGGTATTCACTCAACCTCACACAGCTGAAACTGCAGTTTATCAAAAGAAGATTCACACTCTATACCTTTATGTCAACGTTATATTCAAATACCAATATGACAGGAAAAAAAATCACATTTTACTCATCCATCAGGGTGGAGTACAATAAAAAGACCTGAGCTGGTGTCTGAAGGATAATCAAGGGACCTGCATCCCAAGAGATGCAGATCATAAGAACTAGCTGGCTAACCTGGCACAGAGGAATTAGACTTCTGACCCTCTTCTTCTTTACTTCTTTATGTCAGAAATGACAGACGGCGGTCAGTGCTTATACAAAGCATATAAAATATACTATCAAAAAGGTGTTGGATTGAGGTTTGCAAAGCAAGATGTTCACTAGTAGGGACACAAGCCAGGAATATGGCCGTACATGTGTGAGACTGATAAGAGTGAAGTGAAAATAAACATGTTTATGTGTGAAATTGAGCATAACAGAATTAAGAGGTGAACACATTCACCAAAACAACTTCTGGTTATCACATAAGAAGTAAATAAGTCCAAGGAAAAGAGGTTAGATAAAAGCAGAGCTCGAGAGCAATGCAGTGAGTAGTCCGCCTCGGGGCTCCCGCTAAGACCCTATGTGAGGTGCAAGACACAATACTCCAGGACTTTCGGATATTCTTCCTTGCAAGATCAGCTTGCTTCAGACTTATCAGGGGCCTAGTCATCTCTCCCGGACCAGGGACCTCCACCATCTCGATTGACTCTGGGACTTGGTTCGTTATTAAATTCTATTCTATTCTGTATAACCTACTGTGCTTACTAGAGCATTGGCCTCTGCAGGGACATTGGTTCCCAAATAAAGCTGTGTTACTCACTCTATCTTAACCTGTGTGCCAGGACTTTGTTCCCCACTCACGTCACAAGTACCCCACCGGGACAAAGGGTCCTGCCAAGGGGTTAATATCCCCTTGACTTTCAGGAAGAGACTGAAATATGGCGACTGCTCTTCAAGGGGCTCAAGACAGTGCTTTGTCCTAGTTATGTGCACAAATGAAGAGATCGTCCTAGATTTGTCACTTTGTAAATCACCCCTCGTGAGAAATACTCTATCCGTCTCTGAATGTTGTGAACAGACAACAAGTGTTTTTCATATTTTCCAAGCAGGGACTTTGAGACATTCTGCCCCCTCCCATGTAGTACAGTTTCACCAAGCACAAGAATACTCCAGGCATAACTGTACAATACACGTGATCATAATGATTTGCAAACATGTGCCTAGGACATGCTCACATTTAAAACATCTTTAAATTCCAAAAAAAGAAATGTCAATTTAAAATACAAATAGCAATGAGACATCTAAAAGATAAGCATGTCCTCAAATCATTTTATTCATTATACCAGATTGCCAGCTGTCTTCAATATTGTTTGTTTTAGAGATGTTTTGGTTTAGTGTTACTTGTTAGAAAAGGATTTAAGCTAAAATAATAGATAGTACCTTATCACTCAGCACAAGATCACAAACAAATGACAATTACTGACTAGTAATTAAGATAAATCCCCAGAGGAAATACTCAAATAAAAACTAAGGAACACAATTCTTTTTTTAGCATTTTGTGTGGAAGTATAATTAACATGTTAACAAAAATTGGCACATACTTCACTGTTGGTGGGATTGCAGATTAGTGCAGCCACTATGGAAAACAGTATGGAGGTATCTCAGGAATCTGAAAATGGAACTACCCTATGATCCAGTAATTCCACTCCTAGGCATCTACCCGAAGAAATCCAAAACTCCAATTCAAAAATCAGTATGCACTCCAATGTTTATTGCAGCACTTTACACAATAGCCAAGATATGGAAACAACTGAAATGCCCATCGGTAGATAACTAGATTAAGAAGCTGTGGTACATTTATACAATGGAGTATTACACAGCCATAAAGAAGAAAGAAATCTTATCATTTGCAACAACATGGATGGATCTAGAGAACATTATGTTAAGTGAAATACGTCAGAAAGAGAAAGACAAGTACCACATGATCTCACTTACATGTGGAATCTAAAGAAAAGAATATGTGAATGAACTAATCAGAAACAGTTTTGAGGACACAAAGAAAAAACTGAGAGTTGTTAGATGGGCGGGGGGGGGGGGGTTGGGGATAAGGGGAAAGGTGAAGGGATTTTGAAGCAGCTGGTAACCACAAGATGGCCTCAGGGTTTTTTTGAAAATTAATTTGGGGAACTTATTCAATAATGTTGTAAAGATTTTGTTGGGTATCCGATGGACATGCGTCCTATTTGGGAGAACACCTCAGGGATACTGTGGATACCTGATCATGGCATTGTACACCAGAAGCTAAACATTAATGAATGCCAACTATAATTTTATATATATAATGCGATGGCTCAGTGTGAGGTCGGAGGGATAGTGGATGGGGGCAGGGGGGTTCACAGTGTGAGGGATATAAATGATGAACATCTAAGTATTACCTTGTCTTGTACACCTGAAACTAATAAAAAAAATAAAAAATAAAATTTGGCACATACTTAAAGTGCATCCTTTGAAAGGTTTTGACCTATTTATATACCCATTAAACCTAATCAAGATAACGAACATATCCTTCACCCCCCAAAGTTTCCTCACACTTTTCTGTAATCCGTCCCCCATTCTTGCCACCTCCCTTCTGCAGGCAAACATTGATGTGGTTTACACAGTAGATTAGTTTGCAATTTTTAGAATTTTATATAAATGGAATTGTACAGTATGTACTTTTTCTTTTTGGTGGATATTTGAATTGTTTCTAGTTATTTGGCCATTACAAATAAGTCTGCTCTGAATATTTGTGTACAAGTATGTGTATGGATGTGTAGTTTCTGTTCTTTGGGGTAAAAGCTACAGTCAAATGATTGGATCATATGCGGGTATATTTTTAAACTCTTAAGATTAATTGCCCAACTTTGCCAAGTTGGTTGCACCATTTTACATTCCCACTAGCTGTAAGTTCCTATACATCTTCCCCAACACTTGGTGTGATCAATCTTTTTAACTGCATTCACTTAATAAGTGTTTAATGGTAGCTCATTGGGGTTCAATTTGCATTTGCCTCATGACTAATGATGCTGAGCGTATCTTCATGTGCCTAATAGCCATTGCATTACTTGTTATGTAATGTATGCTCATCATTGCCCATTTCATACTGCATTTGCTTTATTAGTGAGTTTTGAGAGTTCTTTATATATTCTGCATACAAATTCTTTTGTAAATATCAGACATATGGATATTTACAAATATTTTCTCCCAGTCTTGCTTTTCAATTCCTTTAACAATGCAGTTCAAAGAGGAGAAGTTTCAAGTTTTATGAAGTGCAACATATCAATTTGTTTTTTTATGGATCATGATTTTGGTTTGCCTAATCTGAGGTGACAAAGGTTTATTCTTATGTTTTCTTTTAGGAGTTTTATAGTTTTAGGTTTATATTTAACTTTGACTTTTTTCTTTTTTTTTTTTCTTTTTTGCATTTGGATTTACAATTTTCCAGCACTATTTGTTGAAAATACTAGCCTTGCTCCATGGAATTACCTTTGCACTTTTGTTAAAAATAGCTTTCTCTTCAGTATTCCCCTTTTCTCAGTTCTCTGGAAGAGTTCAAATCGTAGTGGTATTATTTCTTTTTTAAATGTTCAGTAGGATTCATCAGTGAAACCATCTGGTCCTGGAGTTTTCTTTGAGTTGGCTTTTAACTACAAATTCAATTCCTATAATGGGGCTTCAGATTATTCCTTTTTGAGTGAGCTTTGGTGGTTCGTATCTTTTGTGGACAAAATTAGACAGCTAAACACATCTGTGTTGTAAGGTTGGACAAGGAGTAAGTAGGTGAATCTAATATAATTTGGTAGTGTATGCTATTTTTCATCATTGCTTGACCATATATACTTAAAATTTTGAAAATTTCTCAATTATCAGAGGTTATTACTGCTGGAAGTAGTTTAAATTAGTATCATTTCTCTGGATCTGCATACATTTGATATAAAAATTGCATTGCTAGGGTCACAGTTGAGATGACAGTAGATATACACAAATTTTTTCAGTGATAATATTCATCAAAACAGTATTTTCAACAACAAATAGGTTAGAAATAAATTTCCAAAGTAGATAATTGTACTACATCCTTAAAGTAAACTATTACTACAAAGCCAATAAACTAATAAATGTTTAATCTTTTAGGAAAGTATTTACAACATACGCTTAACTAGATGCAAATTGTATTACAAAACTGCCTAGTTATTTCATTTAAAAAATGTATGTAGTAATGAGAGTTCTGAAATACATATGATAATAAAAGAAATGACTTTGGTGTATTAACATGTGAAAAGTGGTTATCTTGATATTGAAATTGTGAATGCTTTTTATTCCCTTGTGTGCATATTCTATATCTTTACTTTCAAAATTTTGTACAGTGGATATGTATTTCTTTTATAACCAGATAAAAAGTATCATTCATGATTCATAAAATAAATCCGACTTCCATTTTTATTGACCAAACATTTATTGGGAAGTGACTTGATGTGCATCATGAGTTATACTGGTATAAAACAAAAAACATGGCCTCTACCTTCAAGGTACTTGATAGAAATTAATCCTGATAGACAGGAAAAACAAACATACATTTTAAACAAAGCTAAAATAGTAAAAACTGAAATCAAACCCTCTTTGTGGTTAATTCACATAATGCTGCACTCAGTTGCTTTGGAAATATCAAAGATAGTTCACCCATTAGCTGTTAATTCCAAAAGCAAACCTTGTAGCTCAAATTATGCCTTTTAGAATTTTGTAATCTCTCTAGTTTTTGCCAAGTGGTACATTAAAAATGATTATTGTCATCATCCATCCTAGGTTTCCCATATTCAGTGCATTGTAAAGGAAAAGTTTAAACATGTGTGTGTGTATGTATGTATGTATGTATGTATATGTAATATACAGAGTGTGTGTATATATATTCAGATGAAATATATATATTTGCAGAGAAAGGGAGACAGAGAGACAAAGAGAATAGGAGTTTTTGATACTTACTTTGACTAGGGCATTGTGTAAACTGTTGTTGGCTGGTGCTCAGATTATAAATATGAGTGAGACAATGACTAAAATTCCAATAAATCTGGAATCATAGGAGGATGAAGGTTTACATAATACAAATTAGGAGTCACATACTGCAAGCTATAATACACAGCAATAAGTTCTGAGTTTCCAAACTTTAAATTCACAAACAGCTGAAGGTATCCCTAGAAACAATAAATATTTCCGACTTGGTTGATCTAGAAAGATTTCAGGTTGAAGCATCATCTGATGTGTAATTGTGCTGAACATTTACTCTCTATAAAGTTAGCAGAAACTGGACATAGTTCCTATAGAGGAACCATGCAGTGCCCACTTCCCTAATCCTGCCTCCCATCTACACAAATAACCATTTTCCATCATGAGCTTTGAACTCTGACAAAGATTCTTCTTGACCAAACTTTAGTTAGGTTCCTCTTTTCAACTAGACCTCAACCTTAGCCCCAATCCTGTCTTTGACCTGCCTAACTCAGTCTAAGCAAGAATCTTGCTGTATCAGTTTAGTGAGAATTCCCCCACCCTTCATATCTGATCAAATTTCTCATCTCTTACCCTTGGTTAGCCTTCAGCAAGAATCCTGCTAAGTCAGTTTAGTAAGCATTCTCCTATCTTTGATGTCTCTCATCTTAGTAATTTTTCATTCACTGACCCCCCTCACTCTGCTCATTGACTATAAATGCCCAGCTGTCTTTGCTGTATTTGGAGTTGAGCCCAATCTCTTTTCCCTACTGAAACATTAGTATTGCAAGAGTTTTAATTAAAGTTTTCCTTACCATTTTAACAAGTGTCAGAATGATGTTTCCTTTTCAATTCTGAGGGCCAATTCTGAATCCGGTTAGTAGAGATACATTTTGCTTTATCCAGTATATACATTTTTTAAATTGTAATTCAACTTTACGTAAATCAAGTTCTAATTTTATTTTATCAAGAAAAGTCTTCAAAAACCTATCTGTAATAACTGGGGAGGGTCTGGATTCACCATACTCACAAACTAACAAGTTAGCCTATCAGTTTCGTGGATGCTGGCAGAGGACGTGAGACCCCTGAGTCAGAAACAAAGGACTTTTATTATTTATGGCACAACAAGCAGCATGACCATCATTACATTTACAGCAGTTCCCTTTTCCCTCCAAGTCTCAACGAAGGAGATGCAGATAAGACTTGGATGAATGCTACACAAGCAGTGAATTGCATTACTAGAGAGAAACTCTGAAATTAGAGAAACTGAATCCTGTGTGGTGTGATTAAACATGCTTGCCCTCTGCTCTGGAGGGAGACTATCTCTGTTTTTCAAGGATGTTCACTATTCAGACATCTTTAAAGAGACAGTCTGGAATAAAGATCATGCTTTACTCACAAAATGTTTAGAATTATGGAGAATTGATTCTCAGTACCTTCTTGAGCCTACCACTAAAGGAATTCTAGTAAGCATGTAAAAATCAGTTAATTTATCAAAATGTGCGTTTTCACATACAATTTTTGCAAAGCCTGAGAGACACTTACAATATACATAGTGATAATTTTGTTACTTAACCAAAGAATGTCAGATATCAGTCCCTTTTTGATGTAAATTGTTGATGGCTGGTTTGTGAGATGGAGACATAAGAAAAAGCATATTTCATTTCTTTTGTCAGCTTTAATTCTGTTCTTCATCCTGATTGCTAACTTCTTCAGAACTTTCCCCTTCTTCTCTTACTACTTAAGGGAGAAGGGGAAGAAAGAACTTACTGGGTGCCAACTTCTGTGCCAGGTGTTGTAATGGGTGCTCTTTCTTATCTTTTTTCTTAATGATGTAACCACTCTCTCCATCTCCAAACCCTGTGTTTAACATATAAACCTGGGTGTTATACAACACCTTAGATTTAGCAGACGAATATCACTCCCCTATCCCATAACATAAAATCTCTGAATCAAGCAGATTTGAATCTTATTGATTATACAATGGGAACAACCAAAGTTTAGCCAAGGATTGCCTTTCTGATTTGCAAACATTCTCACCAACAAGATCCAAAAAGAAAAGATGGAAGTAATTCATACTCATTCTCTCCCATTCCCTCTCTCCCTCTTTTATCTTTATATTGTGATAAATACATCAATGGGAACTATTGAAATCCATCTGTTTTTATTTTCTTGAGCTACAGATACAAACAACCCCTATAAATAATGCTTAAATCTTACACTTTATATCTAATAAATCTAGAAAAGCTGACTAATGGATTGACAAGAACATAAACTTTGTAAGTAGGGATAGCTTCTAATTGTTGAAAACTATCGTAAACTTTTTCACTCTATTCCTTTCAGCCTACTTTCTAAGTCAAGGATAAAATGTATTGTTCAGTAACTGAGCTTATATAAATCTAACAATACTGAAATAAACACTTGAAAGTAAAACTAGTTATCCAAAATCTCTACTGAAATTTTTTAAATCAAATTGACCAACTTTATTTGTAATTTTAGCATTGTTTAGACTTATCCATATCTTTCAAAGTATTATTAAGTAAATCGTTTTCTTTAAATACATGTTTTTTGTCTTAGTCTGACTCTAGTCAATGTAAAGGGATTATTTTTGTACAACATGTCTGATATTTTGAATATTTCCTTTTGACATTTCTCCCTGGGAATTATACCAAGGTTTGATGTCAAATTTATAAGATTTTAACAACCACATATGTTCCTCATGCTAAACCAAACATAAAAACCTATATTCACCCCAGGCATCATCAACGAAGTTTTAAAATAAATTTTAACTACATGATTTCTGGATAAGTCCTAAAGTTATAGAGTTAAAGGGTGCAGAATATAGTGTCTTTCAAGAAAGCATGAGAAGCATGGGAAATGGGCAAGGTTTGCCATGGTCTACCATTCTGGGATGTATAGACTTTCCCATGCCCTGACACATACTACTATGACACATCCTAACAGGAAGCCAGCACTGTTTTGAAAGTTGAAACACAATTCTGTGGAGGAATAAACATAAAGAAAGGTGGAAGAGGTGCCTAATTAAAAGATTACAATTGATCCAAGTTGTGAGTAAATTTGAGAATCCTGAGAATCCCTAAAAGTTTGGATAGGTCTTAAGGCATAATCAGAGCCTGTGCCCTGAAGTTAAACAGCCCTGGGTTTGGCTTTCAACTTGTTCTGCCATTTACTGTGAGATGTTGGAAATGAACTTATTTTTTAGACTGCTTTTTCCTACCCAAAATGGACACGGTAATACCTTCTATGTAGTGGTACTAAAAGGACTTATTAATACAAAAAGCATCTATTGCAGCATTTTACAAATGTTAGCTATTATAATAATGTTGATGACAATGATGAGATAATGGTGGTTTTCTGCCCAGGTTGGGGTCCAGGAAACCAAAGGCCTTGTCTATGAAAACACTAAAACAAGAAGCCTGATATTTGGTTTTTATACATCATAAATCTATTGGCTATTTAATTACAACTTCATTTTTCACTGAGTTTAGTCAAAGGAGTCTCTGCGTGAAAATGCATCCCAAGTCAGATTTCTTGGATATTATTGTTTACCTGTCAGTCACCTGAAAGTAAGGTTCACGTGGTCTATAAATAACTTGATCTTACAGGAACCTACTCTACAAAAATAATCAGAGACATTCGCAAAGAGTTATATTCAAGAATATTCACACCATATTTTTTAATGCTTTAAAAAAGCAAATGTATACAATATGGGATTCGCTATTATATTATGGAGTATACAAATATATGGACACATATTGTATGTTATTAAGTATTATATTCTTCACAAATAATGAAAATATTCATGTTCAGAATATAAAAGTTTTTAAGAAAAATTATAAAAACAATTTAGTAAGGGGGTGGGGGGTGGGTGATGAGGGTAAAGGGAATCAAATATATGGTGATGGAAGGAGAACTGACTCTGGGTGGTGAACACACAATGGGATTTATAGACGATGTAATACAGAATTGTACACCTGAAATCTATGTAAATTTACTAACAATTGTCACCCCAATAAAATTAATTAAAAAAAAAATTTAGACTGAGCCATATTTATGTATTAATTTTTATTCATACACATACATGTACGTACATATGTTATATGCATTATATATAACACACATACACATATATGGACATACATAAAGAAGTTAGTGATTTTTTTAAACCTATGGCTATTGTGGTGAAGATGATTTTTATTTTTCTTTATATTTTCTAAATTTCTAAAATAAGAAAGCATTACCTTCATTATCAAAAAATAATGTTACTTGAGTTAACTGTTGTCCTACTGTATTAGTTTATACATACATAGTAAAATATCCTGGGATACAATGATAAAGATTTTAAGGGGAGACCTTTCTAGGCTGAAAATGCTTGGTTTGGTGAACCTACTCTCTGGGATGTGTCAGTGCTGCATTGGATTGTAGAAAAACTGAAGTATTAATTTAAAAGTTAAGTAACTATATTTACAAAGCTACAAATTCCATCTACCAATAAATCGCCTGGAATGGCTCAAAGATACATCCATAACTCTCTTCTAGCCATCAAACCAAGTATCCTGTTTCCCTGAAAATAAGACGTAGCAGACAATCAGTTCTAATGCATCTTTGGGAGCAAAAATTAATATAAGACCAGGTATTATATTATATATTATATTATATTGTATTGTATTGTATTGTATTATATTATGTTACATTATATTACATTACACCTGGTCTTATTTTACTATAGTAAAATAAGCTATTTCATTTTACTATAGTAAAATAAGACCCGGTCTTATATTAACTTTTGGTCAAAAGACGCATTAGAGCTGATTGTTCGGCTAGGTCTTATTTTCGGGGAAATACTGTAGGTTACAAAATTCACACATCTAGTAGAAGGCAGGAAAAAGCAATAATAAAACTAATTTTGCCCTCTTTCTGTAGGAATTATAAGATTAACACTAACTGATGGGTAAAAATAATAATAGATATGAATGAGAGTTTTCATTTGCTGAATACTTCCATAGTACATAGCACATTCTAAGGTGTTTTATTTCAGATATTATCTCTTTTCATCTCCTCAGCTACATGAGGTAGACATTCACTATCATTATTATTCAACAGATGAGAACACCAAGGTTCAGCAAGATTAATGTGCTGTAGATGACCCAGCAGAGTTGGATTTTGCACTCAGGTCTTTCTAATTCTAAAGTCCATTTTCCATAAACCATACTGTTTATCTAACCGTTAACTTACTTCCCCATTATCTATTTCCAGAATACATTTGGGCAACCAAAACTTAATATATGCATACCTGTTATTTCTATGCAATAATAATCTAGAAGCCTAGTCAAGAATTTTGAAAAAAAATTATCTTCTTTACTAGTGCATTCGTTTGCTAGAGGTGCCATAACAAAGTATCACTGACTGAGTGGCTCAAAAAACAGAAATTAGTGTCTCACTGTTCTTGAAATTAGAAGTTTGAAATCAAGGTGTCCACAGAGCCCTTCTGTCTCCAAAAGTACTAGGGAGGAATCTGTTCCAGGCCTTTCTAGGTAATTCCTTAGTTGGTGACAACATAACTCCAATCTTCATATGGTGGTCTCCCTATGTATGTCCCTTTCTATAAGGACTCCAGTCCGGTTGAACTGGAAGGCCACTCTACTTCAGTGTGACCTCATCTTAACTAATGACATCTAAAGAACCTTATTTCCAAATAAGGTCACATTCTGAGGTAATGGGAGCTAGGACTTCAAACTATGAATTTTGAGGGAACACAATTCAATGCATAACATTCACCATACTATAACCCATTTCTGCTGAGTACTTGTGGAACATGTAACTACAAATAGGCTTCAGTAGACTGCCAAAAGGATAGACGTCCCCGCAAAAATAATTAAGAGCCCTATTGTATAATATGACACATAACAACAAAAAGAACTTCAAGATTAATGTCTTCATGGTTCTCAAAATTTAGTGAGCCTAAAAATTGCCTGGGAACCTGTTCTTCACTCTGGTAAATACTTCATGGGAGGCATCAATACTATATGTTGTACTTTGGGTTACCTATTAAGTCTTGTGGTCTATATTATCATCCTAATCTTAAAGCAAAATTTCAGAACAGCCTAAAGCACTTATGTTTGTTCATACTTAAAATGCCACTTTTTAATAAGGACCATGGGAAAAGGGTCATGTGTATATTTCACCATGCTTAGTGTTGGAACTTATAGATACCCTGTGATAAAGAGTTTAACAAACATTTAATAAATTAATGGGTTAATGAATGAATGGACATGTTTGGAGGTGATCCTTATGATTTCATCTATAATGCCCACAAGTCTCATGTGTAGCTTGCCCCCTGAAAGTGTAAACCCAGTTCACCATTCCATGGAATCTCTGATTATTTATACAAAGTTTGCCATATTCTATTTCATAGGTTAATCTGTCATGTTTAGATGATTTGTTCCACTTCAGTGAACAAGTGAAAGTGAAAAATTCCTCTCATTTGCCTATTAATAGAAATATTTATATTTAACCTCATAATGATAATACATAGTGGTTAAGTGCTCAGACTTTGAAGCCATTCTTCCTGAGCACAAATTCCAGATCCATTACTTACTAGTTATGTTCACTTATTATACTATAGGTTATTTAAGCCCTCTGGGATTTATTTTCCTTATTTGTAAAATAGGTATAACAATGTGGTTACTTCATAGGGTTATCATGATAATTATAAGAGTTAGTTCATGAAACACACTTAAGTCAGCACATAGAAAGACTTTATAAGATTTGCAATGCTTTAGAATTAAAGAAAATACCTGTAATGAGAAGAGACTTACCATATGAAAGTAGTCATAAATACCTGAAATAAACGCTCTTTATCCAAATAACTTAGAAAGTATTCACCCAATTTGTAAGAGTAAAATTGATATGTTTTTAAAAAGAAAAAATATCAAGGCTGCAAAAGTTCAAAGTTCAATTCTTTTTAAAAAATTTTATATGAAGAAACTTAGCAATGCTCGTTAGAGTCAGTTCCTCACAGAATAATACCTTGTTGGATGTATACGCCAATAAACATGCTTCCATACTGTGACAATTCATTTTCCATACAACAGTAGTAGCCTTTTCTAATAATAACAAATGCGTTGCTGTGCTGAAAACCATCTGCCTCTCTTAAGGGAGAAAAAGTATCTGATATATATGAAGAATTCACTAAGATCTTATATTTTTAAATACTTAAAGCCTTACAAATTCCTTACTAAGAATTCTTATAATAATGCAAACATACTGCTAAAGGAATGTGGTATGCTCACCCCCAAAGGTATAAAGACAAGCAAGACAAACATTGTCGGGGGCAGTTAGAATTCACAATGGAAACGCAGCTAGACTTGACAAGTCTTAGAAGCTTCTATGATTGATAAACCCAGAATGACCTATTATAGTTCAAATTTATTTTTGTTCTGACCTAACCAGTTGTTTGTGTAAACACAGAACATCTTAATCCTAGAGACTGTTTTTAATTCAACAAACCAATTCATCATATACTCATTAAAGCCTTATTATAAATCAAGCATGAGGCTACACACTGAGTAGAGTAGGCCTTGGAATGCTCAGTCTAATTAGGCATACAGTAAAGTAAACAGAATGAAAACCTGTTGAGACGAGCGTCATGACTGCAGTAAGCACAAAGTGCTTATAGAAGTGCTGAGAATGGATGACATCCAACCCACGTATTAGTGGTCCAGGAATTGCTCTCTGCCACTAGGGTAATCAAGAATTAATAAAGTGAAAGCTGGGGCAGGAGGCATAGGATGGGAATATCCCAAAAAGACATGTTTGTCAGCCCAAGCTTGTAGAAGAGAGAGTGTGGTTTGAAAAAAATATTTGAGTTTAGTATGACAAAGGGAGTTAAGATTGAGGGAAGAATTATAACAAAATGAGCCTGGGAGAGAAGCAAGAAAGGGGCATGAATGGCCTGAATTGCCCTGTATTCCGTATTACACATTTTGAACTTTAAGAGTAAATATGGAGTCTTTGGGGGGGTTTTACTAAGTAAAATAAGTGTCATAGGGTAAGACTAGAGCTAGAGAAAGAACATTTTATCCCTTTCTCAGCTTCTTTAAGGTACGAGGGTAAATGGAAAAAAGCTGCTGAACATCATCTTCATAAGATGTTCTTCATCCATTTTCAACCACTGGAAAATGGCTATAAAGTAGGGAGACCATATAATTATTCACAAATAGTTATGCTGCAGCAAGTATAAACTGGGATGTATGGTCGCCCTAAATTTAAATCTTATCACAAGTTTTATAAATCCTTCTCCTCTAATCTTTTGTCCAGACCACCAGTTTTATTAAAATCCTATTTAAAATGCAGATACCAAATCCAAATGTTTTAATAGTGAACAAGAATGTATCCATTTGCAAGTCTAAAGTATTATCATTCTCTTCATAATTAACCGAATCCTCTTTGCTTTTCTAGATACAACTTCCCATTGCTGGCTCGCTGATAATTTGGGTTTCATGACAATTCCTAAGTATTTTTCTATTATACTTGGGCTTAGAAAGTCTTTACTTTGTAGTTGTTCTGCCTCAGAATTTTTCTGCCATAATGTATCTTGGTTTCAATGGATCATTTCCCTAATGTATAGAGATCATTTTCAATTATTCCCATCTTTGAGCTGTTAGCCACAAAATTATCAGCCATTAGGTTATAAAAGAGAGGAATAAGTTACATTTCTGAGTACTTTTTAGGTGAAGGAACCAAATTATGTTATTTTTATTGTTGTTTCTCTCAATTCTATAACATACGAATATATAGGTACTGTCATCACCACATTAACCAAGAGAAAAATTAGGAATTGGACATTGGTAAGAGTAGAATTTGTATTAATTCATTGTTCTTATTTATTATTAGCTAACACATGAAGCTGCTGTTTGGAAATGATTGTTTTGTTTTTCTTCATAAAAAACTATTATAACAAAATGGAACATTCATTGCAAAAACTAATTTAAAGTACTAAGATTTCTTTCAGTTATTAAAAATTTCTAAAGATAGATAGTGATTTTCTTATGAATTAAAATGTTACACTGACCTTGCGGTGGAAGTTAGGTCAGCAGAAAGGAGATTTGTTGTTATAAAAAGTAAATATTCGGGGTACAAAATGTACAAATCACACTTGCAATAAAACACCATTCCTAATGTTATTTTTATTTCCCAACAGAACTATTATCTAAATCATTAGTTAAAAGATAACTGACATTTTTATTTATTGATCCTCAAATAAAATCCTTTTAAAACTTTTTGGTTTCCCTGCTGAACTTTAGGATTATGGTTATTAGTGGCATTTCCCTTAAG
The DNA here is from genome assembly GCF_964194185.1 of Rhinolophus hipposideros. NCBI lineage: Eukaryota > Metazoa > Chordata > Mammalia > Chiroptera > Rhinolophidae > Rhinolophus > Rhinolophus hipposideros. The sequence goes on along the minus strand of NC_138051.1, from coordinate 7,729,776 downwards.
TTTCTTTAAGACTGATACACAAGAAACATCCTTCATCCTTTAAGAACATACTGTACACAAATATCTAATTATACATAATTTTGATTTTGATTTTAAATGTTTTTTCTTACATGTACATAAAGCCACTGCTGTGAATCCCTCCACTTCCTTGGAAACCCACGACTTCCACTCCAGTCTGCTTCAGCCACCCATGTCTATGCCCACAGTTTAAATTTTGATATCCCTTGACTTTGAAGTAGTAAATGTAAACCTTTTTCTAAGTTCATGTCTTCTCCTCTCAACTCTCTCACTCAGCTACTTATATTTTACTCAATATTCAACCTCACAGAAACTTCTGAGTCTTATTCTGCTTATTGCTTTATCACTTAACAATGGGTTGCTTTTCTTCCCTTCGTGTGTGTGTGTGTGTGTGTGTGTGTGTGTGTGTGTGTGTATATGTATGCACATGGAGTGATCATCTCTCTAATAATCTTCTAGTAAGTGCTATGGGCAGACTAAAAGCAGCAGTTTATTGGCATAAGAAACATCCATTGCTCCTCCAGCCCATCTTAGGACTCACAGTGCTGTAGACTGAAGATGGCACTGCAGTTGCCACATGGATGACAATTCAAGCCCAGGAGTCTGTGATGGACTGTTGCTAGCCCTGAACCCGAGACCCATATGTGTCCAATGTGAGATTGAGTCACTCAAAGTCAGCATCATCCTGACAGCCCAATCTCACATGATCCTAAACAAGAAACATAGCATAGGCCACAAGAGTGAACTGCTTGTGAAGCTGTCCCTTTAGAAATTGGGCCCAGCCACAGAGCGCCTAGACAACTCCACAGGCACAATTCCTATGGTTTTCTGGTCAACCCCATATGTAGCACAGAGGAATGGAGAAACAGGTATGGGGTCCACGCAGGATTCAATCCAGCCTGAGGTAGCCTGTCCAGATAGCACTGCCAGCTCTAACCAGTCCCAGGCACCAGAGGGCTCTTACAAAATTCCAGGGAAAGTATTCCAAAGTACAACAATACCCTGAGACACTGTGCTCGGGGCAGCCTCCTGGCCCAGGTCAAAGAAAAGTACAGGACGCTGAGTTCAAAGAGGGATCATTCTAGGAGGGTGCATCCAGAAAACGAGGGTTCCAAGAACCCAAGGCAGAAGCTGTCACACTTCTTCCGACCTAGCCTCAGAAATCCTGCAGTATTACTTCTGTCTCATTTTACTGGATACAAGAGTGTCACTGCGGCCAGACACTAGTCCAAGGAAGGAGAATTAGACTCCACCTCTTTATGGGGAAGGTCAAAGTCACACCACGGAAGAGCATGTATGATAGATGACATTGCTGCCGCCATCTTTGGAAAACACAATCTGCCACCACAACCATAACTGTAATTCTCCATAGCACGTACAGTGCTTTATAATAATTACTTATTCATTTTTCTACACTCTCCACCGGACTGTCAAATAATTAAATGACTATACACCAACATTTGTCTTCGTCCTTGATCCTATTGATAGAGGCAGTTAATATGAGAAAATGACAACAAATGTCTGAAAATTAAGAAGGAGAAAGAGTAAACAAATTCTACTGATTGACAGACAATTAATCACATATTTATTAAATGATTAAAAAGCACATAGCAAAATTGCTTTTTACTCCCTTATAAGTCAAGTTGTGTGAGAATTTATCAAATTCATCAAATAACTAACTATTCAGCCCTTTGCCATAAAACTTTTGTATATTTAAAACTCTTCTATGCTTCATTCAATATAACACGAGAACACAGTAGATAAACCTTTGAGAAGAGCAGTATGTATGTAATACCCAAGGAGGGTATTTCTTTCCAGTCCCCTTAGAAGGAATGTGAAGGCATCCTGAGAGAAAGGAATGGAGCTTCTTTAACAACAAATATGAAACTCAGAGTTTCAATCTGTGTATCTCTTCTCTTTTCAGTCAGCTCCAGCTTACCATGTCGGGGAGGGTTCACCCTTGGAAACGGTGAACTACTTTATGAGTCTGTCATTTTTTTGCTAATCTTCAGACGCTGAAAATCATTTTAAATCCATTCTTGTCATTCTGGATTTGCATAAGTGTCTTGAAAGAAAAGTCTAAAAGGCAATGGCTGATTTAGTGTGAATGAACATGTCATAAAACATTTCCAACCTTACATCATTCATGTAAATCTTTCACGATTTAAAAATGTTCAACTTGCCAATCACAAGTCGGGCTGGATGCAAGAGAAGGTACTTTCATTAAAATTCACCCTCCTGTGATACCTCTAAGTTTGGGGGAGGGTGGAAAAGGAAAGAACCTTCATTTCAGCCTGGAATTTGCCATCTTAGTCAAAACACATGATATACTATTTGAGGGAGGAGAAATGATATACTATTTGAGGGAGGACAGGGCTTCCTTAAGCTACCCAAGGGCAAATACATTATTCACCAGTGAGATGGGGGGTGTCTTTGATATTCAAATTCTGTGTTCAAATCAGTTTGCTTAAAAAATGTTTATTTAGTCAAATAATTAATTGAAAAATCACATATATTTGGAATTCGGTTTTACTAAATCAGCCTTTTCAAAGTGAGCACCTTTATAGCTCATCACTCAGAGAATAGCTTTCAATCATGAAATAGAAATTTGATAAATCTCTAACTGGTTTGTCAACACGTGGCACAAAAAAAGCATCTGTGCTCTAAAGTTACCGGTTTTTACCAAACAGAAGTCACTGAGTCATAAATTAATCTAATTCAAACTATACCAAATTCTTCACTTTAATTTGTGCCATAAAAAGACAACCATTATGGGGTGGCTGGTTAACTCAGTTGGTTAGAGTGTGGTGCTGGTAACACCAAGGTTGCCGATTTGATCCCTGCATGGGCCAGTGAGCTGCGCCCTTCTTAAAAATAATAATAATAATAATAAAATCCATTGCTTATTAAAAACAAATTAGAATTTCAACTACATTTTTCCAAATTCCAAACTTTCAATGGCTTAAAGGAATCATTCTGTGACTTTCCCATTGTATATTGACCCGGACCATTTGTTGTTACAATTTTTAAAAAGACAAGTTCCATGACAGGAAATAACTAAAAAAGAAAACCTACAGAAATTTGGCAGATACTATAAGCAACTAATCTCTCAAATATATAGGAAAATAATATTCTTAAAGTTCTACAAAAAAAAATACAACCTAGTGTCATTGGAGGGTGAGAATTTCATTTTTAATGCTTGTGTCTGAAAGTCAGTATTATGCTGTTCTTTCAGACTTCTTATTGATGAAATTGTTCGGTTTCATTTAGTGAGGAAGCCACCTGTCTGTAGAGTAAGTGCTTAGCACTTGAGAGACTCAGCCTGCCAAGGTCCATTTTCACTTTGGATAATATACAAAGCAGTCTTCTACACGGATTATATTAAGGATTGCAAGAAGGAAAGTGTCTAAAGCAGCTGTGTCGCATAAGAGCCCCAGGGACTACAATTAGAAGTGCTCTGTTTTTGATGAATCATTATTTTCTAACATGTTTTTTCAATGTAAATGCTACACACATGCACGATGAAGACGATACATTGAATAAGAACTCATCTTATAAATTCAAAATATTTTTCTTCTGCTCCCACTCCCTGCCCCACCATGTACTATTACCCCAGAGATGGTGAATGCTACTATTGAAAGTGATGAAACCACACAGTACCTAATGTAAGCATCTGTAACATTTAGCAACTAATCTAACCCTTTCTAACCCTTTTAATTTATCTTTTGTTGACTGTCCCACATAACTGAATTCTCCATAGCACTTGTCAGCTTTCTAGGTAACGCTGACAGTTATACAAGCTTGACAATATACTAAAAAACACTTAATAATACACTGTAATGATGAATTTTATGGTATGTGAATTCTATCTTAATTTTTAAATTAAGAGTCTATAAGGGGGGTTATTTTAATTCAAAATAAGTGATGTTAATGAGAAATTTTGGACATCAGCTTAAGTTAATGGAAAAGATATATGTTGGCACGTAGCCTTTTATTTCTTTTCCTCAAAACATAACCCATAGATGACTTCCTACTTTCCTATGCCTGAGGCCAGCTTTATTCTCATATATTAGCCTTTTGAGGTCTCAAAGACACAGGTCTGACATTCAGAGTTCTATAAAATATTAACTACTTTATAGAAAGCCTTCACCAAGTATCTAAAAAAGTCATTACATGCTTACTAGACTTTGGTGTGGTCTTCATTGAAGAAAGAATAAAATAATTTATACAAATTAGTATGCACTGGATCTGGAAGATTTGAAGCCAGTAACAAGACTTTGTATGTTAGACTCGGTATGACTAAGTGGGGTTATATGCTATGTAAATTTGTCTTAAGAGACATTTAAACAATAGAACTGCTTTCTTCTTATTCTTCTGCCATATACATGAATTTTAATTTACTCTTTTAATATCATTACAAAAGCAAGGAAGAACAATATATATTCCTGCTAATGCTAATGTTAGGGCCATTAAGTTATTAATTACACATCTGGAGTATATTTAAATTGTCGCTAGCTTGCTTATGTATAGTAAACATATAATTCTGTATAAAATATGTAACAGTACTTAATATATAAGTGGAATATAATTTGTAATCACCCTTAACATATAACCATATAAAACACATGGTTGTTTACCTTGTGATGTTTCACTTGTAAAAGTAATAAAAGAAAAAAGAAAAGAAAAGAAGGAACCAATTTCAGGAAGAAGACAAAGCTTACACCTTATTTTCTGTACAGCACTGGAACCTAACTCTGAACTAGAAAGACCAATACTTTAACACAAAATTTTGTTAATCATAGTGTGTTCACTATTTTAAAAGAACTGCATGTAGTTATTTAGTAAAATTCACTTGAGATGGAATTTTTTAATGTTATCTACTCAACCTCTTTGCTGCGTTGTTTCTCTACTCACCCTCCTCCTTGTGGTTAGTGGTTCCACTGAGTATTAATCCCACAGTTTGAAACCACATAGTTAACCTGGTCTATTTCCTTTGCTTTCCTTAGCTATTCCATAGCATTGAGTCATGTCAACTATCACCTGATCAGAACAAACGCTAAACCATTAAAATTCCTAACATCAGCATTGTGAGCCTGGATTTGAGGTTTGGATAATCATGATAAAAATAAAAACTCCTGGAATACATATGGTACTTGATACTTTTCAGAGGCATTCATTCAATCATTAATGATTGAGTGGCCACTAAGAAGTCAGCATTGTATTGGATATTATAAATACCAAGACGAGACACCAGCCCTCTCCTCAAGGACATGGTCTAGTCAAAATTATTGCTATGTTAGCACCAAGGTGTAACAAAGTTTTGTGAGTGTTGTGGTGAATATATATAAGAGACATGGAAACACCAAAGGAAAGTGTAGTTATTCCTACCTGGATGTGGAGAGAGAGGCTCCTGAAAAGTTATACCAGAAAAAAAACAATGCTGAATGTTAAAAATAATAAGCAATCTTTTGTCTGATGAACAAAGAGGATATATCAGTCAGGATTCCAAAAAGAAACAGATGGCTTACTCCAAGGAAGCTAACATGTGGAGGGTTTATTTACAAAGATCATTTATTTCTAAACAACAGTTAATTTTTGCACTGGAATAACTACTTGACAACTTACAAAAGCAAATGCTAGTATAGTTAATATGAATAAATGCCATCAGTTAAGCATCTACCCTGCATCAAGTGCTTTACTTATAACACCCCAATAAAAATAGGTATTTATTCATTCATTCATTCATTCATTGAGTAAATATTCAGTGAGCCCCTACCATTTGTCAAGCATTGTTTTGAGAACTAGAGATACAGCTATGAAGAAAACAGTCAAGGTCATTTCCTTCACGGGAATTTTATGGGACAAGGCAAACAATAAACAAGTAAATAAGATAATTTTTGGCTAGTGATAGATATTATAAAGAAAAAATAACAAGCTTATATTAATCAAAGTGGCTGGTAAAGTTGGGGGAAGGGGATTATTTTGGAAAAGACATTTGTGATAAGAATGAGTGATGAATAAGAGCCTAGCTTGCAGGATGAGGAGAGGACCATTTCAGACAAGGAGGATAAAAACCTAAGACTGCAAAACATGGATAGTATGTTCAAGAAATAGGCAATAAGCTTCAGTGAGGGCTTATGAAGTAAGCAAGGGAGGCCCAGGGAGTGGGGGTGCCATCAGATGAGGTCTGAGAGGCCAGCAAAAGCCAAGTCATAAAAGCCAGGCTTTATGGGCCCTGGTTTAGTTTTATCTCCTTTCGAGTAATATAAGGTTGTCACTTGCTCTATTCACATAAGTAGTAAGTGGCAGAATCCACATTCAAACCATGTCTGTCTAACTCAACCTATTTCACTAGAAAAGTTTCTGTCACTTTATTGAGCATTACCCCACAAAGTAAGTTAGGAAGGATAGGCTGAAATTCTTGAACGAAGACAGTAAAAGTGGAAAACCATATAGGCTAGTGATTTTTGTACTGATATACATAACTGTTGTATCACATTCTTGCCACTTAAATTCTGCAAACGGAAAAAGTATTTCACTATTATCCGGTTGGTGCAAAAGCAAAGGCGGTTTAAAAGGTTAAAAACTGCAGAAGCCGCAATTACTTTTGGAGTAACATAACATTATGAAATAGTGAAAAATCATGCGTAAGGAAGGTCAAATCATATTCCAAAATAAATAAGGAAATTTTCAAATGAGACATATCATCTAGCTTACAACAGAGCTCAAATTAAATTTTCTGTAGTTCAAATTAAAAAGACATGCTAAAACCCTAAGGTATCACTCAGGTTATGAGAATTTCTGCAGCTTAACCTGCACTCATTTGCTTGCTGAATTTTGACACTATACCTGAAATAGGTGATTACGCTGAGAAAAACTGTGATTGCTACATTTTCAAACTAAGAAACGTGTTGGGGGATAGATTGGAAGAGGATTGATGTGGAATGAAAAGATGTAAACGGTAGGAAATTAGAAGGTACTAAGCAATTGAAACTCATCTGTATAAAAGCAAAAGCAGTTTTAGCGAAATCTGAATCATTAAGTCAGCACTGAATATCACTGGTTACTATGGGAACTTGCGTAAAGGAAAATGGAAACAACTGGATTTATAACTCCCATAAATGTGTTAAACAGCTGCCTACTCACTGCCAATGAAGATGATTAAGAGTGGTAAATGGTGAGACTTTTGTATACAAATATGTGGGAAGGAAAAGAAATAAATTGATAAATCTTGAAATTTTAGGATACAGATGAAATATTTTTGAATTTTTTTTTTTAGACATTCCTTAATAAACCACTGGCTTGTCCTGAGAGTTTAAAAAAAGCATAAAGCTCCAACGTATGTTAAAAAAAAAATGTTGTATTGAGTTGAAGCTGGTCTTCCACAAAAGGAACCTGCAAAGCTTATTGTCAGCTAACCACACTCCAACAACTGTCTCAAACAACTACAGGAATTCAAAGTGATAGTTGTATATAATATCAATTATAATTTAGAAAAGCAAAAGTATTCATTCTAAACCATAATAAACTACATATATTAATGTGATCGTATAACTAACAAGGAAGTATTTATCTCATTTGTTATTCTCTTGATTTCCTATTTTCTATCCCCAAGGATCACTGCTGAATTCAGGACCTCCTTTGCCGACTCATGGACAATTGCATTAAGCACCCAAACTATTTTCTGCAAGAATTCTCTAGTCCACTCTCTACACTGCTATCTGAGCCATCTTTCTGAAACATCACTTTCTGCTGAAACCCAGAATTCCCAAACCCTATAAAATATAAGTCAAACTGCTGACTACTAGTGTACACATATGTTTTAGTAACCTGGAGGCACACATTAGTTTCATCATTTGAGTGTAGCGTGACCTAATGGATGTCAGGTGCACACCAGGATACTTTTGATGGTGAAAGAGGGAACTAGCAATAATTACCCTGGGACAACAAGCATCAAGAGACTATCAAGTCAAATCAGGAAATATGATCAACTTATTTTAGAGCCAACACAGAAGATTCTTCAACAATTCCTTTCCTTTCCCAGAATAAATCAGTTGCTCCCTCCTCCGTGTTCCCAAAGCACTTGGAATGTATCTTTACCTAGCAATTCCACATAGCATTGTGAGTATCTTTATCATATATACCCACACTACGTTCATATGCCCATGAAGCCAAAGATGCCTCTTTGCATTCTGAGTACCAAGTACAAACTATATACTCAAAAAAATGTTTAATAAATGTTTCTTGATGGTGAATTAATATTGAAGCAGCAAATTGACAGACCTAAGTGGAAGAAGTAAAAATCCAAGAAATGGAACACAAATCAGAGAGGGATCTGCTCGCCCAGATGATTCTATAAAATTATGTTGGATAGGAACTCCATATGACTATTCATCACAAAGGAGAGGGATATTCTACACAAATGACCAACACTGCCCACCCAAAAATACGTCCTAGGTTTTGATCTTTGCGCTGATTCTTTGAGATGAGAGAATAACTTTTCATTCTTCCTTTAAATGGCAGTGTACAAAAGACAAAATACAAACTTTAAAAATCCTGGTTTAAACCTGCTTTGTGACATGGTAAATAGTATTTGCTTCCCAATCACAGGCCTCCAGCATTCCTTCTCAAATTATTACCGAGGTAAGGTCCCATGGTTATTCTGCTCACTTGATTAAGACAGTTCCCACTTTACCCCTTACAAATGTTTCTTTCCTGTGTGATGTTTCCCACACAGGAACATCACAGCTGATTCTGTGTAATCACCACAGCAGAAATGAGTGGATCAAAGGAAGTAACTCTAATGGAAACATCTATGCCCAAAAATGGTGTATCATCAGGGATCCTGGTGAAAAATGCTCAGATCTTCAACTCTATTCTCTTATTTTGCTGAAGCATCTATTTCATTTTAAAAACGTGATTTCAATGATATAAAATAAAATGCTTTAAAATAGAATGAAAATGAATACATGGGTAAGGCTTTGTATTATGAATTTCAGTACTTTAGCAATCTTTGTAAAACCATCTTTACCAGTAAAATATAAGAAGAGGGCCCTCCTTCAAAGTCCTGCAAACCCTCACCCTAAGTAGAGCCCCTGTCACCTTTCAGAAATCTCAGCACAGCCTCATCAGGCCCCTGAGAGTCAGTCAGACACCACCTGGGATCCTCAGTCTATTATTCACAAACAAATATTATCAAACATACTTCAAGCCAATTATATCTAATCTGTCTACACCCCTACTTCCTTACCGCTCTGTACTTTCTCCTAGACCCTTCCCCTATTTTTCTTTTAATATAAGTTTATTATGAAAAAATATGTATTTATTACAGACAACTCATAAAATATTTTAAAAGTAGAAAGGATGAAAGTCATCTATAGGAATACCAACATCTAAATATACACAGATTACACATATGAGACTTTCACTGCCTGCCTTGTACAGAATCATGTCCTCTAGAAACTTCCCCTGCCCATACCCCAGGCCACGGGGAAGGATCAGGGGCCTCGCTTTAACACCTGACCCCATGTTCCTGGTCACAGCTGACTAGGGAAGCCAGTTCTTGACTGTCCAAAGACCAGTTTCATTCTCTTCATACACTGTCTCAAAAATGTAAGACTTAGGGAGGCTGATGCTGATAACGGTATTTGTCACTAATATTTATGTGTTCTATAAGTAGATAAAGAGGGGTCATGGAGGACATAGGAGCACAGAAACCAGCAATAAGAAAACCAGAGTCCTTGAAAGGCAGGCAGATTAGGACGTCCATTCCTAGTGGATCCTTAGTGCTGGTTCCCAGGAGATATGGCAATAATTCAGTCCCTGAATGTGCAAAACTGCTCATTGGTTCTTTACAATAATTCCCCATCCCTGCCCTTTATTGACTGAGTTTTATTCTTCTGTCATTGTTATGGTGCTATATGCACAACCAGATTTATGTATGTACATTTCTTTGTTATGAAATGGGGCCATAGTATTTTGTTTTGTGATCCACTTTTTCAGTGAATACATCTTGAACATTTCTGTGTCATTAAATACCCTATATTTCCATGACTGCAGAATTTTCTAACATGAAGATTATACCATAGGTCACATAATCAATGCCTTGCTGGAAGACACCTAGTTTATAATCAATGTTTCACTGTTGGAACTCCACCACGTCTTCCCCAGACTTTCCAGAATCCCTTTTCTGTTATATGTAACCTCCCTTAATGTTGTCAACTTTTACAAAGAATAATCTCCATGGCTGTGCTCAACCCTCCAGAAATTCCAGAGTACTGATGGTAGAGTCTCCCATTGCCACTTGTAAAGGCAGAATGGAAAAGCGGTAAGAGACCAAGCTTTGGAGCAAGATTGCACACCTGGGTTCAAATCCCAGCTCCACCAATTTCTGAGCTGCCTTTGCTGCCAAGATTCTCATTTCAGTTCACCTCAGCTACTTCATTTCAAGGCTACACCAAGGATCTTGTGATCACTGAAAAATATCCCACCTAAGAAAACATTAACTTCTAAGGTCACATCTTTTCTCACAGCTGTGAACCTTCTTGTTTAGTCAAGAAAATCAAGGGTACCATGCAGGATCAGTTTTAACTGGAAACCTCCTTATTTATACTCATAGCCATTCTTGCTTCTTTTATTCTATTCTCAGAGGACTAAATAGTCCTCTTCCTGCTCAAGGCCTAATTCCCTACATAAATCGTGTCCCTTTCTTCTCCTCCTTCAGTATTTTGCTCCCTTTATCATCATTCAGACTCCTTTATATGCAACTTCTTTTCTTCTCTATGTCTTTCCCCTCACCTGAAAACAAACTCAAGTTTTTGTCAGGAAAACAACAACAAACAAACCAAAACAAAAAAAGAAAAAAGAAAAGAAATGCTTCCTCGAGCTTTATATCCATCTCTAGTTACTGCCCAGATAATTTTTCCCATGTCTTAGGCAACCTTTTCAAAAATCTGCATTATTTCCACTTCCTCACCTCCCATTCACTCAATAAAATTTATGCCATGCTCCCTAGGTGCCTGGCAGTTAACCCATTCCCTAATCACCCAGGAACTCGTTTTTTTCTTTTTATCATTGAGCAACATATTTATTAGCATTGATACAGAGACTTACACAAGTCTTTTTTTCTTAAGAGACAAATTACAAGGTATTCAAGTTACGATTTTTAGATAAACTTTCTAATTTGAGACATCAGGTGGTAAAAGATCAGTGTTACCCCCCATGACATTTGCTTATAAAGTTTAGAAGTTATCAGCTTTGCAGCTTTTCAGGATATGAATGTCCCTTTAGTGACTGACACCCAGGAAATCTTAATTGTCAAATCTATTAACATTTCTCAGGCTGTCACCTTCTGGACTTCCTCTGCAGTTTTGACAGTACTGATCATTTCGTCAGTCTCCACTCCGCTGTGTCTCTGTGAACATCCTGGTTGTTTTTCGTTGTTGTTCTCATCTCAAAGAAGAATTGCACTAAATGGAGTTAAACAGGTAAGGAAGACCTTATTCAGGGTTATTGCAAAAGGGAAGAGAGGCTGAATTTAACTCCACTGAAACAAAAGGCAGAAAGAGTTGTACATGCTTTTATGAACCAAAGGAAAAAAACTGGACGACTTTGGGGGGAAGTTGGTCAATATGATTAGGGCATCTGTATTTGCTAATTTGTGTTTATGGAAGTTAGGATCCTATCTTGCCACAAAGACTGGGAAAGAGGAGCATTATCTTTCTTGATAATTACATTTCAAAGGGATGCCTCCCAGGTCCATGAGAAAGACTTTCCTGGTTGTAAAACCGGCAAGAAGCAAGGAGAAGGTTTACATCAACAAGAAACAATGTACAATTGCAAGTGTTGTAAATGGAAGAAAAGGAAGGTCATAAGCCTACAATCAGGAAGAGACTTCCCTAAAGTTTAGTCAAGCTAGGGGAAATGTTAAGGCCTTAATTAGTGACTCTATACAATGCTTTTCCCTCTTCTCTTGCTCTTCTGTCACATCTTCAATGCAGGGGTCGTTCATAATTATTCTTTTACCCTCTGCTCATCTTACTCAACACTTCTATCTGGGAAATCTTCACCATCTCATGATTTCAGTTACTATATGTGATATATCCTGAACAACTCTTCTCATTCTGTCACTGCCCCCAAATCACAGTGTTTTCTCATAAATACTTTTCAAATTCATCCCCTCCCTTTCATCTCTACTGTAATTTTTTGCCTCCCTTCACACAGCTGTCAAGTACCTAACTAAGATGTAAATCTAACAGGTGATTCCATAGCTTAAAACTCTTCAGATGTTCCAGAGTCCAAAGATAAAGTGCAGACTCCCTAACACAGACAGCACACAGGCCTCTGTGACCAGGGCCCCACCCATCCCTGCTGCCTCATCCCTTGAAATTTTGCAGTGTGCACACAATGCTGTCTCTCAGCTCCAATCCTTGGCTTGTGTTTCTTTCTACCTATTTTATGCCCATTCCCTCAAAAAACCAAATTCAACCTGTCCAGTATGATCAGCTTAACTGTCACTTTCCCCAGAAGCCCCTGATTCCCTGTAATGCAGCAAAGTGCCCTCTAAATGCTCCACAGGTAACACTGTGCACCTAGCCCTCGTTATCTGCGTGTTTGTGTATTTCCCACTGAACACAAATTCCTTATGAGAGCCTCATCTTTTCCATTTGTATATCCCCAGCAAAAAGTACATTGCGTGGTACATAGTAGATGTTTAATAATTGTTTGTTGAAGTATTCATTAAATGAATAAATACGCTAATGGTATATTTTGTAAATGGTAAATTTGTAAATGAAAGATGGGTGACTTTGACATCATTTTTACACTCACAACCAGATAATAAAGAATGCAAATACTTCCCTAGACATACGCACATTTGTTAGTAAGCAGGCCTAAAGTGATCTTAAAATCTGAATGAACTCCCAGCTCTCTGACTTCTTAAGTGCTTTAACCATACATTGTACAAAAACTTCTCTTGGGTAGAAGGGGTATGTATGAACATATTCTAGAGGCAGAATATGGTTAACCTGACAGTGGGCTTCAGGCAATCAGAATCTTCCAAAGTCATGAAAATACACCAGATCATTTCAGCAGTAAGCCTCAGGTGCCATTCCTAAAGATGAAGGGCCAAAAATCTCATCACAATTTTATTTCCCATTTAGGGAAGGCAAGGAATGTCTCTACACCATTTTAGCCCATCTAATATTTTTAAGCCACTATTTTCAACCCCATAGCTCATTTATATCATCCGTTATGCTAATTAACAACCTATTACTTCTGCCAATGAAAACCTATTGCTAACATGCTGATTAGCTAATCTTTGGTCCTAGAGATGAAGAAAGCTGAAGCACTTGTAATAATGCCTCTGGAGTGTGGCCTTGCTAATTAAATGCTAGTTGACTCCCCCTGGAGTGTGAATACTGGATTAGGGCAACTGATTGCCCCTCTGGTGGGGATTAAAGCTTACTAATGCATATTTACATCACATTACTTACTGAAGTATTATAAGTAGATTACAGACATCAGAACAGCCACCATCTAACATGAGTATAAATTCTGACTATGAAGAAGAGAACTCCCAAACTTTAGCTCTCCTATAGAATGAGAAAACTGGGGTCCTGAATTTATTTTCTAACTGATTTTGTATGCTCCTTGCAAATGTGGTCTCTACAATCAATATTTAAGAAGAGAGAAAAGAAAATATATTTAATGTACCTGTCCAAATGTTTAACACTGCACCGCAGAGGAAAATGTTTCTTCCTGTTTTTATGTCATCAGCTTATGACCTGAGGTATAGAGATAAATTTCTCCAAAGTGCTTCTTTTTATTAACAAGAGAAAATAAATAGGAACTTTCAGCACTCCAAGATACAATGCTTTCTTCTTTAATATCACCATATTAATCTTTACCTCTGCAATGGTGATGAAAAACATGTGGCATGATTTTGTTTAGTCTTGAATAAGACATATTAGCAAAGTTAATCCAGGGAAGATGTATTGTATCATGCATCTGAAACCCACAGTATTAATACAGTTCTCAAACATGTAGGATAAAAGTATAATTTTCCTTGGGAAGTCAAAACATCATAGATCAACACATGGTGCAGCTTATTAAAAGACATTTTGATATATTTTCCCTCCATTTCTCTGAGATATGAATACTAGTCAATTTCATACCTCTAATATGGTTTGCTGTGTCATATGCTTGAAATACTATATGTAACAGGGAAAGACTCCTCAGTGTTAAATACTAAATCCTTGCTCAATTCTTATAAAGGTAAAGAATGACCAAAAAATGGACTGAAGAACAAGAAAAAATGTTGATATATTGAGGTAGTTTTAATTCTCTGTGTCAGTGCAATGGGGAACAATACACAGACATACACATAAACATAATAAATAGCTGTTAATCATGTTTTCTATTTTATAAAGTAGGTGCTACATATTATAAATTAAACATGTCACCTCAACTTTGTATAATTTAAACAGAGTGTGCTCAAAAACACTGAGTTCTGTTTTTATGTTACTTAAGGCCCTTATTTCTCCAGAATAAAAATTTTAAAGTACTCTAAGTTCATCAAGCTGGTAAATAGGGTTTTTCAATTTTCTGCTGTTATTGGTGTGCTGTCCAACTTATCAATACTAAAAAAGTAGGAATATGATGATGAGAGCAAGTATTTTAGATAGGATTTATCCTAAGCAAACTTGTGAAAGAAAGCCTAGGTTGTTTAACAAGTGCTAGAACTCCTGCTCTTAGCACTACTTCTTTTCTTCTATGTCCCCCTTGCTATGTTTTACAGCTCTCCATGAGCCACTCGTGGATTCGCACGAGTAAAAATGTGAGGACATAGTAAAAAGGTGTCACCTTGGAAGTGAGCCCTCACCAAACATTGAATCTGCCAACACCGTGATCTTAAACTCCAGAACTGTGAGAAATAAAGTTCTGTTGCTTATAAGCCATTCAGTCTATGGCATTTTGTTATAACAGCCCAAATGGACTAAGACATTATTAATATAAGATCATGGCTTAATAAGAAATTTCCTTACAAACATATTTGAATATTAATGTATTCATTATTCAACAAATATTCACTGAGTGTCTCCAAAGCTCTAAATGCTGTTCAGTTCTATACTATTAGGGATACATCAGTGAAACATAGGAGTGAAGAAAGCACGCAATGATCACAGATTTCATAAACGTTTACATTCTAGCAAGAAGAGAGAGACAATAAACAACAGAGAGAGGCATATTCATATGTTAAAAGGCAACTAGCACTACCGAAAAAAAGAAGAAAATAAAACAGTGTAAGGGGTCAGTAGCAGAGGGAGGCAGAAAGGATTGCAATCACTGAGAAGGTGACACACGAGGTCTGATCATTAAGGTCGCGAACTTGGTTGCAATGATGTTGCTAACCTTTTTTAGATATCAAAGGGATTATCCATTATGAATTTGTACCAACTGGACAAACAGTTAGCCGAGTTTAATATTTGGAAGCACTGAAAAGGCTGCATGAAAAAGTTAGATGACCTGAACTTTTAGCCAACAATTCATGACTCTTGCATCACGACAATGCACCAGCTCACACGGCACTGTCTGTGAGGGAGTTTTTAGCCAGTAAACAAATCACTGTATTGGAACACCTTCCCTGCTCACCTGATCTGGCCCCCAGTGACTTCTTTCTTTACCCGAAGATAAAGGAAATATT
Source organism: Rhinolophus hipposideros (assembly GCF_964194185.1). Classification (NCBI taxonomy): domain Eukaryota; kingdom Metazoa; phylum Chordata; class Mammalia; order Chiroptera; family Rhinolophidae; genus Rhinolophus; species Rhinolophus hipposideros. Next base: position 7,714,055 of record NC_138051.1, on the reverse strand, counting down.
GAAAAGAAGACATTTTCATGACATTCAGAACATCAAGGGTAATATGACAACAGCTCTGATGGCCATTCCAGAAAAGGAGTTTCCAAAACTGCCTTGAAGGGTGGACTAGGTGCTGGCATCGGTGCACAGCTTCCCAAGGGGAGTACTTCGAAGGTGACTGTAGTGATATTCAGCAATGAGGTACGTAGCACTTTTTCTAGGATGAGTTCACAAACTTAATTGTCACCTCGTATGGCCAGAGACTGGAAGGAGGTAAGGAACTATTAGGATGTGTGAGGAAAGCACATTCAAAGCAGAAAACAGCCACTGCAAAGGCACTAAGGCAGTAGCATGTCTTGCATGCCTGAGGAGCAGCAAAGAAGACTGTGGCTAAGCAGAATGAGCCAAAAGGAGAGTAATAGTAAAGAAGATTGGAAAGGAAAGGGGGAAGAGAAAGCAGAGAGGAAACACCAGGTTATCTGGGGCCTTGTTAATAAAAACCTTACATATGAACTTAACCAGTCATGGTCAAACCCACTGTAGGAATTCCAGTTATAACTGCACATTTATTTCCTTTATTCATTCCGTAATGTTTGAGTGCTCAAAAAAGTGTCAAGCACTATGTGAAAGGCTGGGGATTCAAAAATGGAAAATGTACCTTTGGAGAGTTTATAAATTAGCAGGAATACAAAGCAGGAATTACAGTATAAAGTATACAGTATAAAGTATAAAGTGAAAAGTTCTATACTGGGAATATTTAGAAGACGTACTCAGAATACAAGAGAAATGGCTCAATACTAAGTGCAGCCCATAAGATGGGAAGTGGAGAGTCAGGAAAGAGTGGGCAGTACTTGAACTGAGCTGACCTGGTGTCTCTTATACATGGGAGGGGCATTCTAGACAACAAAGGTAGATAAGCAAAGTCAGAAAGTAATAAAAAAAAAAAAAAGCATGATGTTTTCTGGATATCATAAATAGTTCAGTAGCTTCTCAGCAAAAGAATGTATTGTCTTGTCAGCATCAGAATCGAATGAACTGTGTATCCTTCCCCTGTGCCCTGTCTTGATGGGTAAATTGGTCAGGGGTCCTTAATAGGAGGAATGGCAGAACTAGCCACGGACACATTTTCTCATTCCAGTTCAAGATCACAAATCTACGTGGTTACTTCTTGGGTTCTTGCATTTACAAGGTGTCTGTACCCAGTGCTCTCAACCCTGCAAGACACATCTGCTCTTCTCTTATGAGGTCACTTGTGGGCATGGCCAAAGCACGGCACCTCTTTCCTTTCCATTCCTCCCCTTCAAGCTGCGGTCACTCACATAACCGTTCATCCTAACGATTCTGCTAGATCAGTAATATGTGCTCCCGCTTGATGGAACATTAGTGGGGTAATGCTTTTTAATTCCTGCAACAGCTTGTTTCTGTGTTTTAGGCCATCTCTGACATTCATCTTGGGCCATAGATAGATATTTAGTTTAAGGAAGATCAGTAATGGCTCATTTTTCGTATTCTTCAGAGGTAGCCATTGGAGCCTCAGCTGGGATGGGAGCTGTTAAGACAGAGAAGAGCCTCCTGGAAATGGCAGCTGAGTGGGGCCTGCGGGGAAGGGCACCAGCAAAGGAGGCCTCGTGACCAAATAGCCAAAGGCCTCTAAGAACTGTGATACCTAAGAGTTAAAGTTAGGCAGTTTCCTTAAAATTACAGTAATCCTTGCCTTCGCAGCTCTATTGTGCCCCAGAAAAAGAGAGAGAGAGAGTAGCAGCCATGTGTACGGCACAGCTGTGGGGAGAGAGAAAAGTTACCAGAGAAGGTAAAACAGAGATTAGAGTTCAAGAACAGAGCCAAACAAAGAATTTCCTGAACGTGTCTGCTACTCTCCTTCCCCACTGTCATCATCTTGGTCCAAGCAACTGTTGTCCTAAATTACTGACAAAGTCTCCCAAACAATTTGACACTCATTCCTTCCCTAGCTCCAACCCTCAATCCATCCCCCACCCCCACCCCCACCCCTCATCTTCTGAAAATGTTAACCATCTCCTCTCTTCAGTCATTTGCACAAAATCCTCCCATTGCACTGGGCCTGAAATCCAAAATCCTTCCCATGACTTCCATGGCCTGCCCTGATTTAACAGCCATTCACTTCTCCAATCACATCTCACACCTCCAGGTCTTTAACAGAAGGTTGGGCATCTGAGCACATGCTGTTCTTCCTCCCTGGTGTGCAAATCCCATTATTCTACCTGGTACCTACTCATTCTTCAGGTATCAGCTAAACTCTTGCCTTTCGGAATAGTTTTCCTGACTCCACTCCTCACCCACATCATTACCTGTCTTATCAAATTCATCATGATTGGCCAACATAACTGTTTATTGTCCTCCTAAATCACTAGCCTGTAAGCTCCATGAGGGCAATCATTACGCCTCTTTCCTTCTGTAGTCTGAATTTAGCAGAAGACCTGGTATACAGTAAGTGTGACCATCACAAAATTGTCCATACTTCTCTTCAATGGAGAAAAAAAAAATCCAGCTCCTTAATCTCACTCTAAATAATCTTTTTTTTCCTCACTATTCCTCACAGCAGGGTATACCAAGAATAAAACAAACACAATAGAAAGACAAACACACTAAAGGTCCACTTTAATAAACTCAATCTGTTGTGATGCTCAAATATCCCCTTTTAGGTAATGCTATGACTTTTTAGGCAAAATTGTGTAGTTTCACATGTCTGTCTCCATCTCCAGGTAATAATATTACAATGGCTTCAGGGTATAGGCAAGGTATATGTGATCGAGAGGCAAAAAAGGTGTGGGGGTTATACTCTGGCTGCCTGGGGTGACAGTCCCCAATTCATGGAGTGCTGCTTGGCATGCTGGTCCTCATAGCTGCTAGTAGATCTCATAACCTCATCCTTCTGGTCTTGATTAGGATCCTGCAGTGCTCGCTAGCTTTTCTCAACTCTGGGTGCCCCAGCTGCACATTGAGCTAGCTACTAGTATATGTTTTCCTCCCTATATGCCTTTTATTCCCGTGACAGAACAGACCCCTTGGCAGACAGCCCACTACTGAATCCAGCGTCCAAATATATGTGATCCTAAAGGATGAGGAAAAAAGTATTTAGAAACGCTCTCTCAAAAATGTTTGAATTCCAACCAATTACCATGCTGTAAAATCCTTTTTGACTGTCAAAACCTGGCAATGAACACTTCTCTTTTCATTCCTGCTATCATCTTAATCTCTTGGGGGCAGATGAATGCTTCAGGTAGACTATGGAATTAATGTACACTCAAAAATGAAAAAAATTGTTAAATGTTTTTGTACATTATTTCTCTTACTTAACGAAATCTCACTCAATAAACATTTGTTGTATAAAAAAAGTTTGAGTTTTTAAATTGACAAAAGGAAAGGGCAACAAATCTACCAGACCTAATTATCCACAGAGTTGTTAATAAAACTCTGCAAAAGTAAGTATTTGGTATAGTCTTTCTTAGCCTTACTACAATTTTATCTTGCAGAAATAAAAAACGGGACCTATAAATATAATTTTTAAGAAAACTACTGCTATAGGAGTTCATGGTTGCTGTTTATGTAGAAGTTAAAGTTTGTAAGCCTAGACTATAGGCTTAAAATAAAACAAACAAAAAGATCCTTATTTTGCCCCTTTTTTCTTCAAGGAAAAACATCTTCAATAGATAAAGTAAAAAAAATCCCTGAAAGATATTGAAAACCTATGTGATTTAAATGAAAATAATTTATAACGCTAAGAAAAAAGTCTATCCCAGAATATGGAAAGCACACAGTTGTAATTTTAATTTGCTACCCATAATTTTGAGGAATTTTGACTAATGGGAGAGGTACTAGGGAGACCATAAGAATGTTTTTGGAGCTGCTCCTTGAAAGATAAAAGTAAGTAAAAATGGTCTTCATAAGTTGAGAAAACACACAATGTAAACTTTAGCTATAGTGTGGTTAAAGGAGGCAATTAAAGAAGCCTGGAAATGGTTGACATCAAATCCCAGGGAACCATGAATGTCAGGTTAAGTAATTTAGTGATTTTTATTTATTCTCCAATCCTAGAAACAAGACTTACATTGTTTTCATTGTTATTTATTTTATCAAAGACATACTGCCTATCATAAGCACACTTTCAGAGATTTCATGCCTATGTGTGTAGTCGCCTATGATTACTTAAATTGTTTCAACTATGCATACAATTATTTTTATCAATTATTCTTACCCAGAGACCTTAAATCAAGGGAAGGAGAACTGAGTGGACATGCCCTAGAAAGGCTTCCAGAAAAGATATGGTCTTAACACTAACTTTGAAATATGGTAGACAAACTTTGTCAGAGAAGCAGAAAAATTAATTCTCAAAGATGGAAAATGTCTTTTTCTATCTGAGATGACAAAGAAGCAAGAGAGCCAAGAGACAGAGCAGATTTGTTAGACTAATAAAGAGAAGTGTGAAGGTATATTATAATAGAAAGAGGTATATTTTACATCTCCTATTTCCACTTACTACAAAGTTCCCAAGGACAGAGAGCTTGACTTACTACCTACAAAACTAAATTGTTTCCAAAGATTTGATAGGTTGTCCTGCCATGGTCATGGCCAGTCATACCAGTGTTCCTTCCTTCCTTTATGGGACTCAGGCTGCTTTCTGTTTTATCCAAGGTAAGATATCAGAATGTGTCCGTTTGAAAATATATCTTTTACATTGCCTTCCAAATTTTACAGTCATAAGTGGAAATAGATTTCTCCATCATTTATGTCCCCTTTCCAAAGATAGTAGAAATTCAGACTCAATGATCACCTCTGCTTTTTTTCCCCTTCAAAGAGCAGAAGTGATGGTTCTTCTGTATGAAACAAGAATGAGTAAGATAGCAATATGAAAGTTTAGAATTTATACAGAACAATAAATCTCAGCTTCAGGTTTGCTTTATGGAAAGTTTTCAGAATATCCCTTAAAAAATATATTTATGAATAAATACTATGCTTCTCAAACCCATTGGAAATTTGCACTGGACATACTCCAGGTTCTCAATAAGTATTTATTAAATGATTAATGGATGAAGGTAGGCCCTGATGAACAAGTAGATAAGAACTAAACACTGCATTGGTCAGTGTTTTCAACAGGGACCAACAATTAAGAGAGGGTTTGCAGTCTGTGATTAAGGATAAATATATAAGATCATTTACTTCATAATACGTATAACTAGATTCAGTACTAGCCTTAGGTTCTGATTGCGATGATATAAAAAGGATGATATAAAATTTAAATTTTAAAATTTAAAATTTATAAGGATGATATAAAATATACAAAAAATTTATAACCACAAAACTGACAGCAGGCAGTACAAGGCTCCAATCCCTGCAAAAAGGAGAAAAGCAATGGGAGCCCTGTGATCGCACCCCTGTGATTGCAGTCCACTGCCTGCAGTCACTTTCTAGGCCACTGTGCAAGGAAAGAGAACCCAGTCAGACTCTAGAGTTCAACTAAGTCTAAGAAAAAGAAATTGGAGTGTGAGGAGGCCAAAGCAGCTAGAATTTGCCAGCTATGATACTAGGGAGGGAAGCACACAGAGAGAGCTCTGGGAACCCTTTGGATAACTACTGATGCATGAGAGGAAACTACACAAGGCCAGGGAAATAACCACTGAAAAGTGGTAGGCAGAGTTGACATAGGGCTAGAAATTGTTCATATTTTTACCAGGCAGAGTGAAACGACTTCGTAATAAAAAGGGCATAAGATAAAGTTCTGAGAAAGATATCTCCCTAGGAGTGGGACTAAATTAGCCCTAGGTTAATAAATAAAATTTATTTATTTATTAAATTAATAAATAAAGTTTATTACACCCTAATAAAGTTTAAAACAAAGCTTCAAATAATCCAATTGGTTTCAAATAACGTAACTTTATGCTAGAATAAAGCCCAATACAATTTAAAAGAAAACAGTAGAATACAGCAACCAAGAAAATATAATTTACAATGACCATCATCCAATAACAGCATTACTAGAGATGTGGAGATAAAGGAACATATGACTAATGACTAAGAGAAATATCAATCAATAGAACCAGCCACAGAAATAACAGAGATGACATAATTAGCATTAAAGTACACTTAAATGGCCATTATAACTACTTTCTATAGTTCGAGAAGGTAGAGAAAAATCTGAACCTGATGAAGAGAAAAATTGATGATACATAAAATGCATGTTGAATGCCTAAAGACCAAATAACTTCATTTAGTGTTCTTTTCAGGAAATGACATCAGAATAAGCACTTCAAAAAAATGAGTGTACTTGTAAAGACAACAACAGAAACTATTCAAAATAAAACATCGAGAGAAAAAATGCTGAAGAAATAGTGAACAGAGCATCAATAATTTGTGGGATGTCAATGTCAAATAATGTCAAATAATCAAACATACTTGTAGTTTGAGTCCTAGAAGGAGAGGAAGGCACAGGAAAAAAAATAGCAAAGAAATATAACTGAAACAAAACCTCTCTATCTGATGAAAATATAAAACCTCAGAAATAAGGATATCAGCAAATCTGAAGTAAAAGAAATAAAAAACAAAGCAAGGCCACATCTAATAAAACTGCTGAATACTAGTAGTAAGAAAAAAAATCTTTAAAGCAGTTTGAGAGAGAGAGAGATTATGAAAGAGGATGGGATGCTGCCAAATGTTTAAAAACCTGCTCTTTGAGGAAAAGGCATGACTTGTGGCATTTGCTTCCTGTGATATAAAGCCTCCCATTCGGCCTACTGCATCTGTCAATCTGATGTCCTTGAATGCTGAGTTTGGAATGGAGGCACACACTCAGCTCTCACAAGGTGGTACAAGTTGGACCCAGCACACTACCACGCACGTAGGACAATATAAGAATGGTAGCAGACTTCTTTTCAGAAGCAATACAAGCAAGAGGACAAAAGCACAGTTAGCTTAAAGTATTTATAGGAAAAAAAAGAAAAGTCCACTTGGAATTTTCTACCAAGCAAAACGTCATTCAGAAATAAACACAAACGAGACTTTTTACTTAAACACAAGGTTAACTCGAATAAGAGACTGCCATCAGACTAATACTACAATACATATTGAAATAAGTTCTTAAAGGCAGAAGGGAAATGACACTAGATGGAAATTTGAAGAATGATAGAAATGATAACATGTCAGTAAGCATTGAATTATGTATTTCTCACTTGAAAACTCTTTAATTGATAATTGACTATTAAAAGCAGGAATAAGGACAATGTACTTGGACATCTATTTCATACGTAGAGGTAAAATGCATGCCAACCATAGCACAAAGGACAAGAAAAGAAATGGAGCTACATAGTTTTAAGGTTCTTGTTTTCCAGATAAAATGGCATAATATTATTTGAAGATAGACTGTAATAAGCTGAAGATATGTATTGTAAAATATAGAAAACAAATAAAATAAAATGATATAGGTTTTCAGCCAAGAGTAGAAATGAAACCAGAATACTTAACAAAATTAATCCAAGCAAGTCAGGGAAAAGAAAAAAAATTAAAAAGCTAAGACAAATGAAAAAACAAATATCAAGATAGTTAAAATCCACATTTATGGATATTGTATTAAATGTAAATGATTTACATACTCCAATTAAAAGACTGAAAGATTGGATACAAAGTAAGACCCTAATACATGTTCTCAGCAAAAAAAAACATTTTAAATATTAATATAAAAACAGATCATTTAAAATGAAAGAATGGAACATAATATTCCCTGCAAATAGATTTTCAAAAACTCAAGTTATCATATTTATATCAGTAAAACTAAATTTCAGGGCACTAAAAGCATGAATTGTCAAAGAAAAAAATCAAAATATTATTCTTCATCAAAATTTAAAACTTTGCTCTTCAAAAGACATTCTTTGGAAACTTAAAGAAAGCAAGCCATGCCTGTTAGAATATATTTATAAAATAAATATTAAAGGATTTGTAACCAGAACATAATTTTTTTAAAACCCATTTTTAAAAAACTGAATAAAAGATTTTGATAGGCTCTTCATTATAGAACACAGACAAATGATCAATAAATATAGAAAAAGAAACTCAACATCTATAGTCTTTAGGGAAATGTGAATTAAAACTTCAGTGAGATACCACTCAACCCTCAGTAAACACCACTTTAAAATAAATAAAACACCACTTTAAAAAAATAAAAAGACTGACAATAATCAAATGTTGGTTATGAGAAATCATGAAGCAACTGTAATGCTCACATATTTCTGGTGGGAATGTAAAATGGTATAGCAACTTTGGGAAGCTTTTTGTCAGTGTCTCACAATGTTTAACATTCATATGTATAAGGTGTAATCAAAAACTATGGTGAATGTTTACACTTTAAAAATGTGTTACAGTAAAAGACACATTGCCATTAATCCCCCTCACTTCGAACACACGTATCCCATCATTCTTACCACTTTCTAGAAGTCCTCCTTCGTGAGTATTTTTACTTGCACTGTCCTGGCTGCCTCGATGTCCTGAACCATTTTTACTTTGGGGAAGACCCAGAAGTCGCACAGTGCCACATCAAGTGAATAAGGGAGATGAGGACACACTGTAATGTTTTTGACAGAAATTGCCATACCAGAAGCAATGTGTGATACACAGCGTTGTTATGATAGAGGATGAAGTAAAGACACTCACGAAAGAGGACTTCCAGAACTGCTTCAGAAAATGGCAGGAATGATGGGATGAATATGTTCAAAGTGAAGGGAAGTATTTTGAGGGGGATTAATGGTAATGTGTCTGTCACTGTAATAAATGATTTTTAGTTAAACATTCACCATATCTTTTGATCACACCACATATATAATTCAGACACCCGATTCCTAGGTATTTACCCAGGAGAAATTAACACATTTGTCCACACAAACTTGTACTTGATTATACAAAGAAGTTTTAGTTGTATTAGGCAAAATACTGGAAACTACTCAAATGTCTGTTCCTTGATGACTGGATAAACAAAGTGTGTTACAGCCATCTGATGGAATACTATTCAGTAATAAAAAGAAATAAACTACTGATACATGCAACAATATAGATGAATTTTTAAAACCTTGTGCTAAAAGAAGCCAGACACAAATGGTTATCTTCTGGCTTATTCTCTTTAAATTCTAGAAAAGGCAAAACTATAGTTACAGAAAGCAAATCAGGGGTTACACAGGCCCGGGGTAAGGTTGGAGATTAACTACACAGGGGCACAGCGAAACCTACGGGGTAACAGAAATGTCCTCAGCCCCTTTGGTAGCTAGATAACTGTACGCTTCTGTTAAAGCTAACTGAATTGTTTAATTTTATTATATTTAAATTATACTTCAATAAAGCTGATTATTAAAACAACTACAAAAAAAAAAACCCCACTTTTGTTCAATCCTCACCAAAGACCCAAACTCAGTTAAAACTTTGGCTCACTGAAACTTATAACCAAGAAATAAGTCTTAATGACAATTTTAGAGAAGAAAGTTTTATTTTGTAAGTGACAAACCAAGAGAGGACAATTAACTTTTCTTATCTCAAGAACGACCACACAGTCTAGTTTGCCTGGACAGCCCGGGTTTATTTGTGTTGTCCTGGTGGCATCATTATTAATGGCACTCTCTTTCACTTTCCAACGTGTCCCAGTTTGTGTGAATTTTATGGTCACTCTGCCTACATCATTCATCAAATTAGTAGCATGCAAACTCTCACACTCATGGTTCCTTACTCCCATCCACTGCTTCTCATTGAATCACACTGCCATCAGTCTGATACAGGAAGATGGGGAACAGTACCACCGGTAAGTCATCTTGTCAGGTAGATTTGAAGAATAGGTAAACACATTCTCCACCAACACACACATTCATACTCATATACACTCATCCATACTGACCTACATATGTGGATACTTACACACATAAACTTATACACAGGAATTTACAGGCTAGCTGAATCTTAGGATGTTTTGTTAACCTCTTATCTTTCACCAGGATTACCAATTTAGGTAAAGTCTTACATCTAGCTTTTAGAGAAACCTACGTAGCTCAAAACCCTGCCAGAAATACCAATCCTTTTCATTATCTATCCCATCAACATAACAACCTATGCCTCTTAAATCTGCATTTGCAATAATCAAGAAGACTCAGCAACTTACATTTTAGGGATGTGGGTATCTCAGGCCATTCAGGCTGCTTCAACAAATGTCATAAGTTGGGTGGCTTATAAGCAAGCATTTCTTTCTCACAGCTCTGTAGGCTGGCAAGTCCAAGATCATGGTGTCAACAGATTCAGTATCTGGTGAGAGCCTGCTTCCTAGTTCACAGATTGCGATTCGTTTTTTGCTGTATCCTCACAGAGTGAAAGTGGCTAAAAATCTCTATCTGGCCTCTATTATAAGGGCACTAATTCCATTCATACGGGCTCGACCTTCATAACCTAATCACCTCCCAAGACCATCATCACCTTAGGGGTTAAGATTTCAACATATAAACTTTGGGGGGACACAAACATTAAAACTATAGCAATGGACTAGATAAAATAAGAGTCAGGGGAATGCTATAGGAATACATGAAAAGAGAATCCTAAGTACTTTCTCCTTGACCTTTGTACATCTTTCCATGAGAAAGCCTTTGAAAGTCTACCCGGTGATTACCCCTGCACTTTCCTAGTATTTCACGGTATGCAGCACTAGTCAAATAGCATTAAATATATTTTATATGGAACAGTGAACCATCAGGTCCAGAGTATCAATTGCCACTTAAAATCATATGTTTTCCACAAGATCCAGGAAAAGTCCAAAACTGGAACATGGCAATCATCAAAATAATGTGTGTTCTATATTGTGTAATGTCATAGATAAGTGATTCTCAGTTCAGAGGGTCTTATTTGTTAGTGTATCAGAATCATTGATATGGCCCTAACACCACCACCCACCTTCTCCTGACCACAAGAAAACCACTACCTAAAAGAAGCTCCTTATAAAAGTGCCTCAAAGCTCTCAAGTATGTAGGAGTCAATACAAATGAGAACAGTCACTATAGATACATATCTATCACATTCATTTATTGACCTTAGAATAGGTTAAAAATGCGTTAGTTTTTTACAACAGGTAAGTTTCCAAATACTTTGTACAGTATGGTACTAAACATAAACTGTGTACCCATTAAATAATAACTCCCTATTCCTTCCTCTTCCAGAATGATCCCATTTTTGTAATAAAAGCTTGGAAGTATAAATATATATATATATATATATATATATATATATATATATATATATATATATATATGTATGTATATATATATACATATATATATATACACATCTCAACTGTCTTAAAATGATCTTATTTGATCAACATTCAATAAACATTTGTTCAGCTCCTATTTTATGTCTCTCCAAAAATGGTAAACTGGAATTAAAGATCTTTAAAAACTGTTTTGAACCTCATAGAATAAATGAGACAATATGCATAGCCTTAGAAATAGCACCTGGCACCACAGTAACAACTATATTGATGTTAGTTATTACTATCACTTGTTTTGTTACTCTTTGATTATTTTTCTAGGGTGAATTCGTTTAATACTCAAAACAAATGTTACTGTGAAATCTTCAATAACAGAAGGCCCTCATGAAGTCACTATAAACTATGTAAAGAATTCTTACCCAAATCATAAAATATTTTATAAATGCAAAACAGTGATGTACAAAGATATTATCCATATAAGCAAACCTATCAATGGAATAATCCCAAAACACAACACTAAATAAGGATGTACCTAGGAGAGGCCCAACCAGGGAAGAAATGTTTGACGTGCTGGGTGTAGGTTTCACAACCTTCACGTCTGTCTCTCAGCATTCAGGTTCCAATGGTCTCTCTAGGTCCTACCCATTATGCCCCTGCATTATCCATGGCCTGATTTCTTTTAGTTGTGGCTCATTCCATTTTAGACCTGGGGCTTAGGCTAATTTGTTCAGCTATATAAAGGAATATAATATAATGGCACAAATCCTGATTAGGAACTTCCAGAACTACAGGTTTCCCTATGTGCACAGACCAGCAGGGTTTAGTTCTGCCAGGAAGGTAGGCCTATATCCTCTCTTTCTTTTGTTTTCCAAACATTTCCTGTCCCAGTACTTTATAGTACCACATACATTACTCTCATTTTATACTGCTCTGAATGTGAGGGTTTGATAATGGTGCAAAGCTTACATCCTCAGTAGATTCCTCTTCAATACAGGTAAATGACTCCAACCCTTTAAAATGAAGCTCTGCACGCAGAAAGGTGTTGAATACAGCCATTTGCATCATCTTTGCTAGTTCTACCGTCTCAGCTTTACCGCTAAACTTCAAGACTGTTCAGAAAGTCACTAAATTATGTGTTCTGCTTACCAGAGAAAAAGGATATGTCATCAGGGTCTGATGCTTTAACACTTTGGGGGCCTAATGTCTTAGTCAGTCCTTTTTAGTGACTAATCCAAGCCACATTTGCATTAATAGCCTTAACCCCAGTCACAAGTTTAATTTGTTTAAAACTATCTTTAGGCCTTTGGGAGCCTCTATAATGAATTTCATTAAACAGAAAGATTATATAATGTACTCTTTTATGATTAATTAACTGTATAAAGATGGTAATTATAATTAAACTCATAATTTGACTCGTGTGTCATTATCATAATAATTGATCAAGTCATTTTACCCCCCAAGCATTCAAAAACTGCAATGTATGTGAAACAGAAACAATCTTAAATCATCAAAAAAATGAAATTTTCACATAGATTGCAGAAACTCTCCAATCTTTCTTCAGTCCTTTAACCTAATGGCCACATCCCTGACTCCCTACCAAATACTTTTATTACTCAAAAGACGACAATATTTTTATCTATAACATTTCAGATCAGAATGATTATATAGGTTAGGCATATATGATGTTTTCGCTTTTAAAATACAGGTTTGCTCCTTTCCTGGGATTAGTCAACTTTGTGGGGGGGACGGGGGAGGCTCTGGCCACAATACTACATAAGAAGGCAGCACTATTCAGAAACCCCAAGGATCACACTTTCAGAAGTGTGACCTGGGTGACCTGGTACAAGCAGTGGCACTAGACAGTCTAGAATATTTCCATTTCAAAAATGAGACGGAAGATGCGGGATGCAGGCTCCGCACAGCAGCCCGGAAGACCCACACAAATGCCCACCAGGAATTGTAATTAACCTCAATGAACCGCCACATTCAAGGCTTTCAAAGGATTTATCGTGCAACATCACTGTCTTCCTAGTGCACCCGTGTATCTGGAGAACTATATGACAACAGCTGTGAGGAAATGCTGCCAGAAAAACAAGCAGCAGCAGCATTACGACTATTTTTAGCCTCCAGGATGGAGTCAGCCCAGGGCTGCTGGCTGGGCTCAGAGCCAGGTACCCAAGCGACTGAATTCAAACTGCACAGGAGCAGGACCATGTAAGCAACAAGCCAGGATCGTTCAGGAAAGTCGGGACTGAGCATAGCGCTCTCTCTGAATTGTTATACTCGGGGAAACGTCTTAAGGAAACAGTGAGAGACAGTGTGAATTTTGTCGTGCCATAGGTTCTGCCATCCAAAACCACACTCCTTGCGAGCATGGGAGTAAAGTGAATATATAATGACATTTTGGCTTCTTTTTTTTTTCAATTTTCTAATCCTACTTACCTTTCCAAATTTAGTTCAGGCATTTTCTTCTAGGAGAAGCCTTTATGCTTGCCGATCCCAAGCATTTTTCATGCTGTGTTGTCATCCATGATTGTAAATGCCTTTCAAGCAAGAAACTATCCTTCATTCATCTTTGCAGCCCCAACACATAGCACAACACCTGACAGTAGGACCTAAAAATAATTGTTTATGAATGAATAACAGAGTGCCTTTCCAGTTCTGAAATCCAATAAGATTGACATAGGCTAGTTAGATACCCAAAAGAGCCTTCACAAATGAGGCAAATGGCAGCTAACTCTGGTAGAAGTGGAAGGCTTCGGAAAGTGCTGAGAGAAAGATCCACTTGGCTCTATAGGACAAGCCTGAGATGGGCATCAGTTAATAAAAGGAAAGGATGAAAAAAATGTTTCACTTACTAGTTCTGCCGAGGACTCACCTGGGGCTTTGTGTAGTAAGTTAAATGAGACCAAGCTTGGATTCTGCACAATAAACAAGAAGAATGACCTGACAACAATCAAGATTTCCAAGCATTTTAAAAAACAGCAAAAGGGGTACCAAATCTTTAAGACACATTTTAAAAATACCTACATTTACAGTTCCCCTGGGGTACAACATGTTTCAGTGTTCCCATTAAACCATTACTGCCCCACCTTAGAAGTATTTTGGAAGTCTGTGGGTCGTTTTTCTTTCTTTCTTTCTTTCTTTCTTTCTTTCTTTCTTTCTTTCTTTCTTTCTTTCTTTCCTTCCTTCCTTCCTTCCTTCCTTCCTTCCTTCCTTCCTTCCTTCCTTCCTTCCTTCCTTCCTTCCTTCCTTCTTTCTCTCTTTCTCTCTTTCTCTCTTTCTCTCTTTCTCTCTTTCTCTCTTTCTCTCTTTCTCTCTCTCTCTCTCTCTCTCTCTCTCTCTCTCTCTCTCTCTCTCTTTCTTTCTTTCTTTCTTTCTTTTGTTTTTTCTTTCTTTCGTTCTTTCTTTTTGACATTTTTGTACCTGTGTATTACATACTAAAATGTATATTATCTTATTATAACTTACTCTCTTTTTATATTTCCCTCAAATTACGAGTTAGTTTCCATTTGAAAATTAGTGTACATAGATTTCATTATCTATAATTTTGTTTAAGGAAAGTAAAGAAGGCATCACATAATATTTGCTATTAAAAAGGTAAGTCTCACCTCCAGGCATCCCAAAGAATAGACCAAGAAAATGCGGAAACAGCTTTACCAACTAGAGTACAGAGCTTATGTATAATACATTTCCATTCCCCATTGGTCTTTGACTCTATTCATTTCCAAAGTTATGTAGGTCAGCAGCTTTTCCTCCCACCTCCATCACTGAGGTTCCTTCAGACATTTTTAATACAGTTAGATTTTTTTTCAGCATACTCTGCATTCCATCATGGGATCCCCCAAACTCTTAAATAATTTTTATAATTGGCATACAGTAAAGTTCACTCTGTGCTGTCAAGTACTTGAGAAATGCATATTGTCATGTAACCACCATGACAGTAATATACAGAATAGTTTCATCACCCTAAAAAATTCCCTGTACTTCACACACTCAATTGTCCTCTTCACAAATTCCTGGCAATCATTAACCTGTCTAACCACTCCAACGTTTTGCTTTTGCAGAATGTCAGAGAAATGGAATCATACAACATAAAGCCTTTGCAGATCACTTTCTTTCACCTAGCAATATACAGTTAAGATTCATCCATGTTTTTGTATAGTTTGATAGTTCTTTCCTTTTTATCTCTGATTATTCTATAGTATGAACGTATCAGTTTGTTTATCCATTCACCTATTGAAAAACATCCTGGTTGCTTCTGTTTGGGGTGATTATGAACAAACACTCACATACAAGTTTTTATTTGGACATAAATTTTCAAATCAATTGGATAAATACCTAGGAGAACAACTGCTGGATAGCATGGTAAGAGTATGTTTGGCTTTGAAAGAAATTGAAAAACCACATTCCAAAATGGCTATACAAGTTTGTATTCCCGCCAGCCATGAATGAGAGCTCCTGGAGCTCTGCATCTTTGCCAGTACTGGGCACTGTCAGTTTTTTGGGCTTTACCCATTCTAATACACTATATATGTGGTGTTATCTCATTGTTCTTTCAACCCACAAATAATGTTGGGAATCTTTTCACAATGTTATTTGCCATCTGTACATCTTCTGTGGTGAAGTGTCTGTTCAGATCTTTCGCCAATTTTTAATTGCATTTTTTATTTTCTTACTGTCGAATTTTAGGAGTTTTGCATACTTTGGCTACAAGTCTTTTATCAGATATGTGATTTGTAAATAGTTTCTCCTAGTAAGGGACTTGTCTTTTTATTCCCTTAACAGTGTGTTTCATGGAGTAAAGTTTCAATTTTATAATAATGTCCAACTTACCAATTTTTTCTTTCACGGAGTAAGTTTTTAGTGTTATATCAAAACTCATATCCAAACCCAAAGTCACACAGATTTTTCTCCTATTTTTTTCGTCTAGAAGTTTTATAGTTTTGCATTTTATATTTAGGTCTATTATCCATTTTGGTCAAATTTTGCGTGGCTAGGTTTTGGGGTTTTGGGTTTTTGTTTTGTTTTGTTTCTGCCTATGGATTCCCAATTGTTCCATATTCCATCTTGTTTTAAGTGTGTGTGTTGGAATGGAAGAGTGAGGTGATGGGGAAGAGTGGTGGTAAAAGTAAGAAACTAAAGCCAGTATATGAATTGAGTAGATAAGTGAAGTGACCCTACTGTGTTCACTCTGAGGATCTTTTAGTCTTCTCTTTTCACAGCTCCTCCAGGAAAGCAGAGTAAACAAGCTTCAGAAGGCCCACTTGGTGTTTCAGAGTTCTCATTTGTCTCTAAGAAAAATGCCTGCCTAAACTACTTCACAGGGTTGTTTTAGAGGACAAAAGAGGTCATGAAAAATTAAGGCACTTTGAAAAATCCAAAGACCTGTACAAATGTAGTTTAACAAGCACCACTTTATAATGAACAGTCTTCCTTTAAGCTCCTTTTCTACACTGTGCCTGGGAGGAAGAATCATTGCCTTACTTATTGGAGAACTTTTCATCCTATAAGCATTCAATCTAGAGAGCATTTCCATGTCATGCTCTCATGTGCTCTGATTGGCGTGCTCTGATTGGCATTCTCTGCAGAGCAACTGGATAAGATCAAGCGTTCTTCAATTCCACGTATTTCTCCCTTCTCCTCACAACTTCCCTTTTCTGCAAAGGGTTGTGTGAAGTCATTGAAAAATAATACATTTTGTTAAGAGATAAACTGAGGCATATTAAAATTTTTAAGTTTATTTAAGCAAAGATCAATTCAAGTAGGGCAGTACCGAACCAGAAATGGTTGGAAGCATTCCACCTACAAGAGCTAGAGAAAATACAGAAGCAAATCAAGGGAATTATTTAATTGGCTATAGCTTATTTCTTGTCTTTAGGTATTAATTTCTTAACCTTGAGACATTTACAGGCTTACTTTTTGTTTGCTTATGTAGACTGCTAAGATATTAGAACTACCTCAATCTAATGGCCTCCTTGTTTAACTAACAACTTGCACATTTATTTAGCAAAAGACTTGGCTGCCTGCACTTGAGAGTGAACAAGACCCCATTTCAAGTCCTTTCAACACACCATGCTCTACCTGGAGGAAGCTGAAATCATTTTTTGCTTCCACCATTGTAAACTGAATGTCAGCTACAAACCCTACCAAAGTAGACATCAGTCCTACATCATCCAAATTATCTTCCAAGACATGCATTGGGGATCTGGTGTGAAGCAACATTGATCCCCAAGAGTTTGGCAATAGTAAACTAATCACTAAGTGAAAAGCTAGCCAATTCTTGAGCTTAGGTCTTTTTTCTGAGTTTCTCTCAGCCCCAAATTCCCTTTCAGTAAAAAAAAGGAAAGTTGAGTTCCTGATCCACCTGCATCCTCAAAAGATCGCCAAATCATTCTAGCTTTGAAATGAATTACCTAATGCCTCCAAGATGTTAAATCTTTCTGAGCCTTCTCAAATTGAAATGGAAAGGAAAATACTTTAAAGTGAAGATTTCAAATGCAAGATCTGAATAACTCAGTTCTCTCCTTTCTTCAGCAAACTGCAAGTTTTCAAGTACAAAATAGTCCTTAATAAGCAAAAGAAATAATTCTTTTCTGGGGGGGGGGGGGGGAATGCAGGTGAATAGTGCTACAGTCAATATTGATATTTCCATTAGCCTGAAATCCCATTACAGATATTTGTAATTAATTGCCAGTATATTTTGAACACAGAAGATTTAACAAGAATACCATGTTCACATCATATTCCAATTCTGTTGATCTGGGTCTTTCTGTCTCTGGAAACAACTTACGTAATGACTACCTAGCCTTTGCTGTGTGAAATAAGGGACTAAATGAAGCTCACATTTAAATGTAACTGAAAATGTGTCAAATTAGTTGTAAGTGAATAAAGCATGTCAGAATGATTATTTTCTAAAGGTGACAGACACGTTAGCTGTATTTCCAGGTACGTGGAGAAGCTATTAAAATTCTAGCAAGGTCTATCAGGTTCAGAGAATGACATTGGAAATTTATTACAGGTGCCAAATTCAATCGTATTCTGAAGCGTGTTAATGTTTTCCACTGCAGACTCCTATAAAATTCATTTCAAGATCTTTGGGGAAAAATGTGCTTATGAAAATCACAGAGCTTCCAAAGGGGAAATAGAAGAATGAGTAAGAGAGAGAAGGGGAGAGAGAGACAGAGTTTGTGTGTGTATGTATGTGAGAGTTTGTATGTGTGTATAAACTGCCATATTATCAAATAAGATAAACTGAAAAATCCAAAATTGCTCTTTTTATGTTCCTTGCCTTCCAGAGGGCCATATATACAATGTATTCAATGAACATTCCACAAACTACTGCAGCATTAGTCTTTCTTACTTTTCCATATGCTATTGCCGTGGCCTTATCTGGTCTCAAAGTGACCAGACTTCCAATCAAGCCTCTTCTTAATTACGTGTATTTCAAATACCTGCTAAACATACAAACTGTAAAACCAAGGCTGAAGAGAAATGAATCAAGGGTGAAATGAATATTTTTTTTTCTATTTCTTTCTCTATTTTCTTTCTTTCCCACTTCTTTTGCTTATAGGTTGGTTTATTTGGATGGTTATGTGGCTGGATTGTTTTTCGCTTCATAGTAAGTCAAAGCATTTATCTTCATGACTTAATTTAGAGTGTTATATTTTAAGTTGTGCTTTAAGTCATTAACCCTATTCACAGTTAGAATAATTTGAGAATTATTCCTCACAATAGCACGCTTGTCTCCTTACATATACAGAGGGTGCCAAAAAAGTATACACACTTTTAAGAAAGGAAAAAACTATATTAAAATTTTAATACTCAACACATACCAGTAACAAAAGCTGAATACAAGTCATGTTATACATTTTTTTGGCACCCCCAGTAAATAACTGATTCTGTACTAACGGGGCAGAAATATGCTGGGATGAAAGCGTTGCAAATGCATTCGTTTTGTTAATGATTTTCATCACAATAGGGAGGGTGAACTCTGATGTTAAAGAGCCATAGGGTAGGTGTAGTCATGAAGTACAAAGGTATAGAATAAGCATGCAATATAAGTAACTATATGTAACAAAATAAGCAGTATAAATCTGGGGTCACAGTGTGTTACAACACCCCAATGTAAAACGAAAACCCTTCTATGGAGTGGCTGATTTGTCTAAACTATGTTGCCACAACTTTCTAATTACAACAACTCATTGATTTGACCAGTTATTTGACAGTACATAATTTACATAAAGAAGTATGTGTCACTCTATGAGTAGATCACAGAAATATTGAAAGGATCTACCTGATATCTAAAAATGAGAGAGAGAGAGAGAGAGAGAGAGAGAGAGAGAGAGAGAGAGAGAGAGAGAATTATAGTTCAGTTCTTCACTTAATCCCAGTCTTACAAAATATTCAAGCCATTTTCAACATTCCACTTACACAGATAAACCATCAGGCAAACCAGACAGCTACATGTAGAGAACCAGCTGGTGCACTGCTTTGGATCCATCTGAAAAATACAGGCTGAAGGACCATTTCTAAGCTGCACCATTATGCCCCTGGCATGTTCTATTCCTGAGTTGGAGGAATTTTGTGTAAACGTGTGGACTTATGTTCTTCTCATGGGTATCAGGGGCTTTTTCATTTCTACTCATGGCTATGATTACAAATTGCTCTAAAACAAGATGGGAGAGTAAACACATAAGCTCCCATACATGATTAAATTTCTCAAGTCAACATGTTTTTTGCCACATCTCACTGACCATGGGCTCACACTTCAGCTCAGATCCCTCCCAGCGCCCAACTTAAAATCTTCCACCTTACCTTTCACCCCAGGGATATTTTCCCCCCCTAGAGCCTTGAAGAAAAAGTAGAGAACAGGTAAGAAACAACAAAAATCAGATAATCAAATGCATATGTTTGTCCACTGATGAAGATTGTCATTGAAGACAAACATACCACCTTAAAAGAAGAGTGTACACGCTTAAAAACAAAAGAACCTAGACCGTGGAAGGTGAACAGTACTCTCAAACCCTTGGAGGTTTCCTTCCTAGTTTGCCGGGTAATTTACCATCTGAAAGGTAATGATAATTGATGGTGATTTGCTGATAACAGCCATGTGAATGTGTTTGTATCTGAATGGCTGGAGGCCATATCATGTTTCTCTGTCCCACGTCTGAACTATATCAAGAGTCCATCAAAATATCCCTCAATCATGTACCACAGGGTGTCTTTCCTATATGCCCCCAACAGTATTGCTTCTGTTGCCCTCTCATTCTCAGCCTCACTCATATACTTCTTAGTGTGTTACCTACAAATAAAATTTTCCCCAAAGGAAGAAACCCATCCATAAAGAAAGAGTACATCTGCTGCTTTAGGTTGATGGTGTATTGTTCATAGATGGCAAAAACAAAAATTAAACTCCTCAAGTCTTATTTTGCTTTTGTATTCACTGTCAAGATATTTAGATGAAAATAAATAGAACAAACATTGGTTACCTGGGAATTGAAGCTCAAAATGAGAGAAGTTTGTAAGGGAACATCTGTAGGCTGTACATAAGTTCAAATCTCTTGACCTGAGCACTATATTTTAGGTTACTGAACAGACTAACTTGAGGTTGACAAACTGCTATAGGTAATCTTTAAAGAACTCTGGAAAAAGTGGAAGTTGCAAGAACACTGGAGACAGTAAATGTGATTTTGATTTTCAAAAGGGGCAAGATATATTTAGTACCAATTTAAATTCCAGGCAGGACCCAATTGAGACAGGTTAATTAACATGTTGTTAGGCAGACAGGAAAGAGCCCTGGTAAAATAAGCAAAAGGCAGCCATATCCTGAAACTCCAGGTTCTGGAAAGTCTCCTTCACTCCAGGACAAAGATATGAGAATGCACCTTGAGGTTAATAATTATCTCAAATCCCCTTTTTGCTGGACAAGGAAGCATATCTGACAGATAGGAATGGGTTCGTTAATCCCTTCAGGATGGGCAAACAGGACAAACCTGATAGAGGAATTCCATTAGAAGGTGCCAGTCCCCTTCCCCAAACAGGCAAGGGAAGGTATAAAAGTAAAAGCTTTTGCCTCAGTCAGGGGCCACCCCCATTCAGGACCACCACCCGCTCAGGAGTTCTGACACTTTGCTTTCAATAAGCTATCCTCTTTTTAAAAAAAACTCCTCACCTCTCCTTGGTCCGAGTTTCCATTCTTTGGTCTCATGAGACACGATCCCCAGCACTCGCAAAGAAAATATCCTACATCACAATTATGAAAGGAAAGCACATGAGTACCACTAGCTCAAAGGTTGGTAATCTTTCATGAATGATAAAAGACCATTTCAGAAATCTAATTCAATTTATGGATATGTTTGCCCCCAAAATATGGGATGGATAACTGAAATAAAGGATGGATGTCTTTCCTCCCAAAATATATACATGTACATAAACAAAATTTTGCATACACTTTCAGGAAGTTTATAAATAACCCCCCCCTTAATTTAATTCATGACTTGACTAATGAGCTCATGAAGATCATGTCCAATTAAAATCATTTCTTCCTTAACAAAATTTCTAATAGATCTATAAAAAGGGTCAATAATACATATAGTGATTTAAACAAGACATTTTGATAGACTCCTCATATTTCTATGGACAAGATGACAAAAAAACATGAGCTGGCTGTTAGTAAAATTAATTTGTTATTCCTTTAACAAACAGCATCTATTTAATAAACTAAGCATCAATTATATGTCATTTATGATAGCCAGTAGGGATAAAGTGATGCACAAAATAGATTTGAGGATGAATATTTGAGGGCCTTGTAGCCTAATGAAAAATTCAGACGAGAACAAAAAACAACAAAATGATTTCAAAGAATAAGTGGTATAATGAAATTAAGCAAAGTGATGAGGTAAACAGTGAGGTATATTTTAAATAGTCTAGGAAAGGCTCCCTGCTGAGGTAATACTTGATCTACAACTAAAACCTTGGGAGTAGACAGCTACGTGAAGAACAGGAAAAAGAGCATCCCAGACAGAAAGGAAAGAAGGTGTGAAGACATGAAACGGAACTCCTTGGTTTATTCAAGGAGAAAGAAGGTCAAGGAAAATGGTAAATGTAAGGTAAAAGAGATCAGCCAAAGCCAAATCATATAGGGCCTTAAGAATGGTAAGGACTTTGGATTTCTTTCTAACTGAGAAGGGAAGGTATCTGTGGATATTAAGCAGGGCCGTGATTTCATCTAATACACTGGTTTCTGTATAGCAAATAAATGCTGCTGGGCAGGAGGAGCAGAGCTAGAGAGGGAGAAGTGATGGCAACCTAGTGTAGGACAATCATTATGGAGAGCAAGAGAAGTGAATCTATTCACAATGTGTTTTGGAGGATTTGTTGATAAATTGGATATGGAAAAGCAAAGAAGAAATTAAAGATGACTTGAGTGCTAAGTACGATGATAAATCTATTTATAGAGATAAAAGAAGACTGAGGAAGGAACAAGTTTGGTGGTGTGTGGGTGGAGATGGGACAAATCTAGAGTTAAATGACTTTGTTCTTAAATGGTTCTTACTAGGGATTAGTACCAATATATTAGAAAGTTTCTAATAATGTGGTAAATGACAATACCTTTGACCCTGTCTTACTCAATTTTTTTACTAATAGAATGATTTAAAATAGAGAAGGAATACTTGTTACATTTATAAATGAAAGCAATTTAAGTTGGAATTGAGATCGAAAGTATGTGCCAAATATAATAAAATTAAATTTAAAAGGGAAAGTGTAAAGTCCTTCTCTTGAGTCCAAAACCTATATATTTAAGTATAGATTGGGAGATGTGATTTGTAGCAACATGTAAAAACACACTGGTTTTGGTCGACTGTAAATTTAAATTCTTACATAAAGTATTTAGCATATTGACTGGCACATAACCAACATTGAATCAATGGTATGTTTGTTGTCACTTTTATTGTCATTTTTGTCATTGTTTTAAAAGTTTAAATAAATACACAATGTCTCTGTCAAGTAAACTAATGCAGTTTTAGGATGAATTAATAGAAATGGAATATACAATATAGGAAGTAATAATTCCAATTTAATCTATATGATGAAACCAAACATACATTGTTTTATTATGTAATGGTTACAGATGTGCTGCCCTGGGAGGTCAACCAACAACACGACATGTGAAGAATATTGAGGAAATGAGAATGTTTGGTCACGAATAAAGAACCAGAGGGGACATGTGAAAGGATTTCACATAATAAGAAAGTAAACTTTTGCTTCACATCCCCAGGAGAGAGAAAAGGATGGCTGTATAAAAGTAGTAAGGAGACAAATTTTGACTCACTTAAGGAACGTTCTTGTAGTTTACAGTCCACAATGAAAAAATGAATTCCTTCTGTAGGCAGAGAATTCTATAACATTAAGGGGATTTGAGAATTGTCCGGTTGCCCCTTGACAAGTGTGTTGCAGAGAGGATTAAGAAATGGAAAAACAGTTATGCTAGATGACTGTGCAGACCCTTTCTAGCCGAGTGGCTCACACTTGTTCTATACATGCACAAATATAGTATTATACAGTTCCAGTTTGATTTTTTTCTTTTTCCATAGACAGCAACAAAATAGAAGTATCAGCAGGCTATGTTTTAGTTTGAGAGTGTCAGAAACTATGTACATGCACAGAGGCTCAGGATCTGCTATATATTTTCCAAAATGGTATATGGAAAAATCTACCGCCACTATCATAATCGATGCATGTAACCTTCGCAGCAGAGTTAGTCATTCCCTCAAACCCCTGCCACTAAGTGGGCAGTCAGCAATTTTGTCTTGCTTATATATATATAGCATAGGCCCTACTCTCACAGTTCTAATTAGTAAGTCATCGCTGCTAAGATATCATTGCATAATTTCATTCGACTTATGGAAAACCATTAAGAAGTCAAGGTCTTTCCTGAACTCATTAGTGACACAAAGAGCATACTTTACTAAGTGACTTCAGAGCCACAAACCAAATCTTATTCAATTTAGTTTATAAATTCAAAACCATTTATCAACTACCCACTTCCCAGCAGAAAGAAGAGAACTCAGCCGTTGTATGAATTATCGCTAAGTTCTAGACTTGGTATATCCGATGACATAACATCTCCATTTGGATGTTTTACATAGTTCCCAAATTCAACATATCCAAAATCAGCTCTTGATTTGTGTCTCTAAAGCTTCCCATACCTCTTGACACACCACAATAGAAAATTGCTCTTCTAACCACCCAGCTGCTCAAGCCAAAACCCTAGAAGTCATCCCTGAGATTCCCTTTCTTCCCCTCCTTCCCTTCTTTAAGACTGGTTAATTCCTCCTTCACAATATACATGGAACCATGTCACTTCTTGCAGTTTCCTTGGCCATTTCCTTAGTCAAGGTCACCACCATATTTTTCCTGATCTGTTGTGGAGCCACCTATCAGCCTCCCAGCTGCCACCTTAACTCATTCCTATCCATTCTTTTCAGAAATCCACCAAAGATACTGACTTGAAATGTAAATCAGATATTGCCATTTCCCAGTTTAAATTCCTTAAATGATTTCTCATAGTCACTTAGAATATTAACTTCTTACCATGGCCTTCCAGGCCTCAATTGAGATGATGTCTACCTATCTTCCAACATTATCTAATGCTTCCCACTCCTTCAGTCATTATGCTCCAGTCTTCTTTGTGATCATAAAAAACACCAAGCTCTTCCCCATCCTTTAGGTATTCTTTGTTCTGCCTAGAATGTTCTGTCCCCAACTTTTATCTTGGCTGGCTCCTTCTCATCCCTCAGGTTTCACCTTAAATTATCCCTCTTTGGGAAGGCTTCCCTGACAATCCTCTCTAAAGCAGGTTACCTGTCCCCATTTCTCTCCCATCCTGCTCCTTTATCACTACTTTGCCAACCACTCTACTCATCTGCCTCCAACAGCATTTACCATAATTTATAATTATTTTATTATGTACATGTTTTATTTGTTTTTTTTTCACTCATACTATAAAGTAGGGGTCATATCAGTTTTGTTCACTGTGCATTGGGCAGGAACATATAGCAAAAATTTAAGGGCATAGGCTCTGGAGCTGGACTGTCTGGATTCCAGTCATGCTTTGCTAATTCATAACTTGCTGAACTTGATGCTTTTGACTTATGTGAAATATGGGGAGAAAACAGTATTTTCCTCAAACATTTTTAGGAGGATTAAGTAACAGATATAAAGTTCTCAGCATATGGTAAGCACACAATAAAGGTCAGCTATTATTTTAGTGTCTAGCATATACTAAATGCTAAATAAGTATTCGTTTAAAAAATGAATGCTACAAGCAATGGTCTTTGTGAGACGTGTAAAAACTTACTGGAGATTTATCAGTTTAAGAAACATCTTTACCAGGAAGAGATTTATAACCTCAAGTAAATTGTCATTGCTGTACACTTTTCCCTGATTTTGCATTGGCTTACCAAAATGGCTTTTCTAAATATTTATTACTTTCTTCAAGTCCTCAAAGGACCAGCCTTCATCTTATAGGACATCAAAACAATAAGAAATATTTTGCATGATCATGAACACTCAATTTCCCTCTCCCTCTCTCTTCTAAATTTTATTCTTCCTTTAATTACCTCCTTTTCTAGAAACTTCCTTTTATCCACGGCCAATCCTTTCCCCATACTTTTCAATTTCATACACTCCAACTCCCCTGGATGGAATTCCATTTTTGTCTGCCTTTCCACACTTTCTCTACCACTACATTGAGTCCTTATTGTCTGTCTACAAGTATGCCAATGTCTTCACACAATACTCTATATTATACTGTTCTCTCTGGATATGAGTATACAAAGGCCTTTCTCACCACTATCAAAAAATTGAGTTATTTTTCAAGGTCCGGTGTAAATGTCACTTCCTTTGCTTAGCCTGTTCTATTCCTTTTCTTCCATGGTAAAATCAATCACTTTTTCCTCTGTCTCTAATAGTACTTCATTTATATTTCTAATATATTTCAAATTCTTTTTAAAACAATAGAGATGGATGGATATAAAGGTAGATAAGTAGGTGGTATTCCCTCCAGTAGTTTGTGAGCTCCTTAAGAGCAATGCATAAGTCATTCATTTTTGAATATTTCTTTAATAATTTAGCACTTACAGTGTTTTGGTCACTGTGCTAAGCACTTTACCGTTAACCCTGAGAATATCAACAGGGAAACTGCATAATCATCATTTACCAATGAAGAAATTGAACCTTAAAGTGGTCAGTTTACTTGCCTAATACACCAGCTATCAATCTTAGCCATGGTATTGTTTTTCCTCCCACAAATTTTGGAAGGCGAGAAGCTAGAGTAGACGGAATGGTGTAAAATAAGTAAAATGAAATTAATAGCATAAACACAATCTCCAAAAGATGTGCTGCTTTTATTATCTATTTCCAGGCTCCAATACATTTTTTTAGTATTGTATATATTATAATAGTATATTGTATATATTATGTTGTAATAACATATGTTACTATATATGTACATACATGTTTTAGTATTGTATATATTATAATAGTATATAGTATATGTTATATTGTGATAGCCTATATTACTTTATACATACTTTATATACATGATACATACGAGGGCTGACAATTAAGTTCGTGAACTTGTTACAATGCTGTTGCTAACTTATTTTGATATCAGAGAGATTATTCATTATGAATTTGCACCAACTGGATAAACAGTTAACAAAGTCTACTATTTGAAAGTGCTAAAAAGCCTGCGTGAAAAAGTTAGATGATCTGAACTTTTCCAACAATTCCTGGCTCTTGCATCATGACATCAGCTCACACAGCACTGTCTGTGAGGGAGTTTTTAGCCAGTAAACAAATAACTGTGTTGGAACATCCTCCCTACTCACCTGATCTGGCCCCAGTGACTTCTTTCTTTACCCGAAGATAAAGGAAATATGGAAAGTAAGATATTTTTATGACATTCAGGCCATTAAGGGTAATATGATAACAGCTCTGATGGTCATTCCAGAAAAAGAGTTCCAAAATTGCTTTGAAGGGTGGACTAGGCCCTGGCATTGGTGCATAGCGTCCTAAAGGGGGTACTCTGAAGGTGACCATAGTGATATTCAGCAATGAGGTATACAGCACTTTTTCTAGGATAAGTTTGCGAACTTAATTGTCAGACGTGTGTGTGTGTGTGTGTGTAGTTTTATTCCAAAATATAGTAATCATTCAATAAAGGCAATTTCTAACTAACAATAAAGATTTTTAGAGTTTATCTTTGTTCTTAGGAATTGCAATTAACAAGCTAAAAACCAAAATATAAAATATAAAGTTAAGATTATCTGTTCTAGTTTCTTTTTTTAGAGGAGAAAATAGCTAAAAGCTAAAGAGCTCAATATTAAGATGAGAGGAACAGATAAGATTGTATTCTGTTACATATTCAACTATCAGACTTTTCTTGGCTTACTTCATTCTGTAACTTTTCCAGACCATTGTCATGAGGAAACAGCAGAGAAAACTCAAGTCACATTCTTAGTTTTAGAAATGTTGAAAGCGGCTTCGTGAAGGGGACTACAAACATTAATAAATATAAACAAACCTGAATACACTAAATATAAATAATAGAACTTTTTTTCATTGTATTAAGCCTTTCAGAATTTAGGAATGTCCAATTCTTTCTCTAAAAAAATAGCAGCAGGTGAGATGAGAAAGGCAGGGAGAAAAGGAGTGTCAGAATACATAAATTTAAAAGAGCACAAAGATAGATTAGGAAGAGAAATAAAAGCAGTTAATTGGGTAGAGAGACAATGGTAGGAAGTAATTTATTCAACTTCTCTTACCTACCGTGTTTCCCCAAAAAAGCGATCTAGCTGGACGGTGAGCTCTAATGCATCTTCTGGAGCAAAAATTAATATAAAGCCCAGTCTTATTTTACTGTAATGTAAGACCAGGTCTGATAATATAATATAATATAATATAATATAATATAATATAATATAATATAACATAATATAACATAATATAACATAATATAACATAATATAATATAATAATGTAAGACCGGGTCTTATATTAATTTTTGCTCCAAAAGATGCATTAGAGCTGATTTTCCGGCTAGGTCTTATTTTCGGGGAAACACAGTAAGTAGCAATATTTTAATTCTTTGTCCTCAGCAACACTGACACTAAAACTATCAGATTCATACAATATATTTGAAAATTATAAAGCATATATCTTATAACAGGTAAAGAACTGAAAACAACTCAAATGTGCATTCATAGAAAAATGTTTAAATAAATTGTATCATGATCATACACTGGAATATAATACAAATGATAAAAAGAGTATTGGTATGAAATAACTCTAACATATGTTGTTTATGGGGAAAAAGAAGCAAGTTACAATAAAAATAGCTAGTACAGAATTCAGCTCTTTGTAAACAAATTGGACTACATGTTATATATTGTGTATATGCATAGATTGCTAGATAAATGGTATAAAATGACTTCATATTTTTATCTTTACTCATTTCTAGAAGGTGGAAAATAGGATGGATAACAAAGAGGAGAACTAAACTTTATAAAAAAATTATTTATAAAAAATATGTATATAAATATATACAGATTTATTCTAAAATATTGTAATTATTCAATAAAGGCAATTTCTGAAAATGATGAAAATTTCTAGAATTTAGTTTTGTTCTTAAGAGTTACAATTAACAAGCTAAACTCCATATTATTCACTATAAAGGTAAGATTATCTGGTCCAGTTTCCCTTTTTAGATAAGAAAATAACACTAAAGGGGTAAAGTGACTTACGCAAAGTCTCATAAATACAGTGGTACCTCGGTTTTCGAACATCTCTGTTGACAAACATTTTGGTTTATGAATGCCGTAAATGGGAAGTAAATGCTTTGGTTTTTAAACACGACTCAGAAGTCAAATATGTCACATATTCTGAGGCCTAGTGCAAGATCCTGAGGCCTCGCTGTCGGCTGTTTTTGAATGTTTCAGAGCTCGTGGATTATGTTCGAAAACCGAGGTACTGCTGTACTCATATTTAGCATTAGAGCTAGAAAGAATTAATGAATCAGTGAAGAAAAAGAAAGTTTCTCAAATAAGTACACCAATGACTCGTTGGAAATTTTGTGATAATAAGATGTTCGTATGCACAGGAACCAAGACAACAGCTATTTCCTTTGTTCCCCACAGAAATCATTTCTGTGTCTGGGCCCCACAGTACTGGAGGTCAGGAGCCAGAGAAACCTCAAAGGATGCAGCAAACTTGAGGAAAGAGAAAAATGAAGTATTTGCTTCCAACAGAGAAGTCAAAAGAGTGATTCATTTCCAACAATATTTATTGCTTTCCTACAGTGCATGGGCTGACCGCATCTGATGATGTTAATAGGAACAAGTAGGACAAACGAAGGATATATGAGGTCATGTGAAGTCTTCATTCATAACGTAAACACTAAAATCAAATTATAAATAGATAACATTGTATCACTCAGCAACAATAATTTGAGCACATTTTAAAAAGTGAAAACCAAAATATTTTAACTGGATGACGAACACTATAGTATGTAAACCATTCCGTGAAAGCTATCAATGACTGTTTGTCCTTTATCCTTCTTAACTGAAGTAAACTTAGTCTACTGAACAAAAGGATGTTACTAGAATTTTGGCTGCTGCTCAGGCTCAAAACAGGGAAGACTTGTTGGCATTCCAGTCAGAATCATGATTGGCAGTGGACTATTAGAGGTTACCGCAGCTTCTTTTAGGACAACAAATATCAATGTGTTTTTCTGGCCATTTTAGACAAGATTTGATTTTTAGGTTTAAAAGCAGCTCTAGATCTGGACCTTCTAAAGAATTACATAAAATAATAAAAACTTTCTAAGAAAACTCCCATACAGGTATAATGGGTGAAAACCTGAATAAGTTCTACAGATTGTACTAATGCCAATTTCTTAGGTTAGATACCATCCAATAATTGTGCAAAATGTTAATATATGGGGAAGCTGGGAGAAGAATGCATGGGACTTCCCTGTATACTTATTAGAAATCTCCTGTGAATCATAATTATTTCAAAATCAAAAGATAAAAAAATCTCCAGGGCACACTTCTCCTAACTAAAATTAAAAATGGGGGTTAACTTACATTATTAATCAAGTGGCCAATCCCTTGGTTTAAGGGCTATGAATTGTGTTACCTCCTGGGTTAATTTCCATATATTGCCAATCATACTAATTTCCTTTTAGAGGGTTTTCAGTTTAACAAGCGTTCAAATAGCATTCCAAAAGCTAAGAAAAATTGCACTGTTGGCAGCTGTAGTACACCTGGACCTCACTTCATCTTGTTAATAGAATTTCAATGCAGATTTGTCTATGTTCTTATTTCACTACAGCACTCATTTTCTTTCATTTGTTCTTCGTACAGTGTTTTCATCATCAGAAAAGTGATTTTATAACAAATACTAAATATTTCCTCAAATCAATTTTCTTGATCATATTTCTTTATCTTTCAAATAAAATATTAAAATATTTTTGTATCACAACAGCCAATCTAATATGCTCTAATGTTGGAACAGAAAATGTAATCTCTTTGTCATTACATGGTATCTTCAAATTTTCAGGTAGTTTTTCTCATGAAATCATTATTTAATCTTCTTATTAAATAGGGGCATTTTAGGGTAACATCTTAGAATATGCTGGAACACGATTACTAAGCTATGTAATTTAAACATGCTCTGAGCATTACTATCCATCTTGCAGATAGTGAGAAACTAAGAACACCCATGTTTTTAGTTTGCCAATCAACATTGAAAAGACAAAAGCAGCCAGATGACAAGTACTGTAGACTAAATGTTTGAGTCACCCAAAAAATACATAATCTAAATCCTAAACTCCCAAAATGGTAGTATTTAGAGGTGGAGCCTTTGGGAGGTGATTAGATCATGGTGTGATTAGATCATTAGATCTCTTAAAGAGACTCCAGAGAGCTCTCTTCATCTTCTGCCATATGAGGACTTGCAAAAAGACAATATTCTATGAACAAGAAAGTTGTCCCTCATCAGACATCAATTATATGGAGCCTTTTTGATCTTGGACTTCCCAGTCTCCAGAACCATGACAAATAACTTTCTGTTGTTTATAAGTCACCCACTGTATGGCACTTTATTATAGTAGTGCAAACAGACAAAGACAAGCAGACAAATAGAGAAACAAAAGGAAGAGTTATGGAGGCAATAGGATCTTTGTGAATCAGAATGTTTTAGATGTGGAAGGGCACAGCCCAATGAAAGGTGCATTTTCTAAAAGAATGTGACCAATATTTTCAGTGGTTGACTTAAAAAAAATAAGTGAAGGCCAGGGTCTTGATATACTGTCATCGCTTTAGGCAAAATCTCCAAGCCTAAATCAAGCCCTCTTACCAATGCTTCGGCATGATCTGCTTATATAGAATCATCTTGCTGTGTACTTGTCACACAGCAGCATGAGTGACAAAGCTGTTGGACACACTTTGATCATGTGCCATGTTAATGAGAGAGATTTATTTTATCCTCAGTACTTTCAATTATTTTTTGTTGACATGGTGCCTGACAGGAGACAGTAATCCTTGCTCTTCACATCAATCAAGTGGTGAGTGGAAGGGACACTGCTGAAAGTAGGGAACCAGAGGTGTTGCTATGTGTGCTTCCTTGAGGCAAATGGCAGCACCAGCTGTTACTCCTTCTCTTTGAGATTAGAGAGAAAAATGGATGACTGTTTTTTTGTAATTGCAATGCACTTTAATCTGTTTGCAAGGGATTTATTTATATCCTGCAGTCAATACATTTAGTAAACTGAGCAAAATCCTGCTTGCAACGACAACTTCTTAAATGACAGTAAGCAGCTTTGTTTCCAGCTCTAGTCAATAGAGGCACAACATGCAACTCCTCTGTGACTT
The DNA here is from genome assembly GCF_964194185.1 of Rhinolophus hipposideros. NCBI lineage: Eukaryota > Metazoa > Chordata > Mammalia > Chiroptera > Rhinolophidae > Rhinolophus > Rhinolophus hipposideros. Next base: position 7,681,883 of record NC_138051.1, on the reverse strand, counting down.
CTGAACTATTTGCCTTTCCTGATTAATTGACTTTGGAAGAAGTGCTTCCCTTCCTTGGATTTTGTCCCTCTATAGAAAGTAACAAGAAGATGTTACAGTTGAGAGGAACAGTAGCTACAGTCTTATGACCTAATCCTAACTCAACAACGATACCCTCAGCAGAAATATATGTCTCATCTTGACAAATAGCAGAAATGACCTTCCATAGATCTTGCAGAATAATTCATTCCTGATAAACTAACTTTCATTATTAATGAAAATTTAGTATGCAATGCCAAAATGGTGAGAAAATATCAGGTCTCATGGGTTTGGAATGTTCGACATTAGTATCTGTCTTTCTTGATCAATGTCCAAATATCAACTTAGAATCAGTAACATAACTTTCCCATATTATAAGGAGGAAGAAAGTAATTTCCAGTTAAGATAGTGGAGTAGGTAAATGCTGTGCTTTCCTCCTCTCATGACATAAAAATTACAACTAAACTACAGAAAAACTATCATTGGCATTGAGAATTGCCTGAAATCTAGCTATACAGAAGTCCTACAACTAAGAATACAGAAGAAGCCACCTAGAAACTGGCAGGAGAGATGGAGACATGGAATGAGCTGGTCCCACATCTGTAAGTATGAGTTAAAAATTGACAGAAATATCTAGGCTTTGGAAGTGCCCCCTGAGGAGTAAGAGGTCCCAATCCCAAACCATGCTCCCCAGCCTAGGGTTCCAGTTCTGGAAAGAGAAGTCCCCACAACTTCTGGCTGTGGAAACAACTTCTGGCTGTGGAAACCAGTGGCTGAGTGAGATTGATGTGTGGGGGGGTGGGGCTGCAGTCTCAGGTGCTACTTTTAAAGTGACTATGTATGGACTTACTCACTAACAGACTCACTCTGAGCTGAATGGCTGGAGAAGCAGCTCAAACGTTACCAGAGATATATAGGGAGAAACTGAATTGTCTGGTTACAGTGCAAGGCCTGCAGGGGCAGATTTCTCCCAGACAAAAGTGCTGGTATAAGCCACTTTTCCTTTGTTGCGCCCTCTGCCCTCCCAGTGAGCAGACTCAAGGGTGCACCATATTTAAGTCTCCATCAACCTAGCTAACAACCTTTGCATCTCCCTGGTGATTCCCTGAGACCCTGCCCCACCCAACTTGTGGGCCTATCCAAGCTACTTCCAATGGCTTTTCCATACAAATGCCTATCTTGGTTCATGCTGCAAACTTTCCTAAAATCTCCCAAAGGTTCACAAACCCCAAACAAGCAGCATCTGGCCCCATACCTGTTGCTGAGTAGCCTCAAGCCCAGTATTGGCAGGGTAAGCCTCAATTCAAGTCTTGGCCTCTCCCAGGCAGCTCCAATCCCAGTGCAGATGGTGACCATCTGCAAAGTACTTTGTGACTCATGCCAGGTGGCCCCAAGCAGGACACATGCTGCAGAGTGTTGCAGGGCACCTCCCGAAAGGTCCTGGAGCCAATACACCCAGTTGACAGATTTACACCGAGCCAAAGCACCACCCAGCTTCCTCTGTGGATACACACCCAAAGGGCAGACTGGGCAGGCACCAGAGCCCTGCTAAAGTTTATCCTGCTCTGTAGAGTCACTCCCTGCACTATAGCTCCTCCACTGTAGTCACATCCAGTTCTCACAACCAATCAGCCTAAGGATCAACCCTTCCCATTGATGTGCAAAGAGCAACCAAGGCTCAACTACAACAGGAGGACACACACAACCCACATAAGGGACACACCTGGAGCACCAGGCTCATGTGACCAGGGGAACTGCACCACTGAGTGCTACAGGACACATACTACATGAGGCGACTCCACAAGACTAGAACACATAGCAGCCCTACCTAATACACAGAAACAAACAGAGAGGCAGCAAAATGGAGAAACACAGAAACATGTCCCAAATGAAAGAACAGAACAGAGCTCCAGAAAAAGAATTCAACAAAATAGAGACAAGCAATTTACCAGATGCAGAATTCAAAACATTAGTTATAAGGGTGTTCAATGATCTCCACAAGAATTTTAACATAGAGATAGAAAACAAAAATGAAATAAGAAAACATAAAAAGAACCAGTCAGAAATGAAGAATACAATAATTGCAAGGAAGAATACATTAAAGGGAATCAATAACAGATTAGATGAAGCAGACGATCGAATCAGTGATTTAGAAAATAACGTAACAGAAAACACACAACTGGAACAGCAAAAAGAAAAATCATCATCAAAAAAAATGAGGATACTCTAAGGGGCCTCTGGAACAACAGCAAACGTACTAACATTCACATCATAGGGATACCAAAAAGAGAAGAGAAAGATCAAGGAATTGAAAACCTATTTGAAGAAACAATGATGAAAACTTCCACACCTTGGCAAAGGAAATAGACATACCAGCCTATGAAGTACAGAGAGTCCCAAACAAGATGAATCCTAAGAGGCCCACACCAAGACACATCATAATTAAAATGCCACAGGTTAAAGACAAAGAGAGAATCTTAAAAGCAGAAATTTAAAAAGCAGTTAGTTACCTAAAAGGGAGCTCTTGTTACCTACAAGGGAGCTCTCAGACTGTCAGCTGATTTCACAACAGAAACTTAGTAGGCCAGACGGGATTGGCATGTAATACTCAAAATGATGAAAAGCAAGGACCTACAACCAAGATTGCTCTACCCAGCAAAGCTATCATTTAGAATCTGACAGATAAAGAACTTCCAGTCGAGAAAAAGCTAAAGGAGTTCATCAACACAAAACCGGTATTATGAGAAATGTTAGAGGAACTTCTTTAAGAAGAAGGGGAAAAAAAATAAAAGATTAATATGTGAATAATAAAATGGCAATAACTGTATGTCTATCAACAATTATGTTCAATGTAAATGGATTAAATGATCCAATCAGAAGACATATGGGGGCTGAATGGATAAGAAAACAAGATCCTTACATGCTGCCTACAAGTGACTCACTTCAGACCAAAAGACACACAAAGACTGAAAAGGATGGAAAAAGATATTTCATAAAAATGGAAATTAAAAAAAAGGTAGTGTCGCAATACTTATAAGAGACAACACAGATTTTAAAACAAAGGCTATGACAGGAGACAAAGAAAGACCCAATAATCCCACTTATGTGTATTTATCTGAAGAAACTCAAAACATTATTGGAAGGGCCATGTGCATCCTAATGCTCATTGCAGCATTATTTACAATCGCCAATATATGGAGGCAGCCTGGGTGTTCATCAACAGATGAGTGGATAAAGAATAGGTGGTACATATATACAATGGATTATTACTCAGACACAAAAACGAACAAAACCTTGCCATCTGCAAAAACATGGCTGAACCTAGAGGGTATTATGCTGAGTGGAGTAAGTCAGACAGAGAAAGACAAATGCCACATGATTTCACTTATATGTGAAATTTTAAAAACAAGATAAATGAACAACCAAAACAAAAACAAATTCATAGATACAGAGAATATTTTGAGGGGTTGCCCAATGGGAGGAGGTTGGGGGGATGGATGAAAAAGGAGGAATTAAAAAGTACAAATTGGTAGTTACAAAATAGTCATGGGGATGTAATGCACAAAATAATGAATATAGCTAATAATATTGTAATAACTATACATGGTGTCAGATGGGTACTAGACTTATTGGGGTGGTCACTTCATAAATTATACAAATGTCTAATCACTATGTTGTATACCTGAAACTAATGTAATATTGTATGTCAATTGTAATGGAAAAAAAAGTTTTTTAATCACTAAAAACAAGGAAGAAGCTTTAATCAACAAAAGCAAATACAGACAAATGGGATTACATGAAACTAAAACTTCTGCTCAGCAAAGGAAACATCAACAGAGTGAAAAGGAAATAGAAAAAATATTTGCAAACCATATATCTGATAAGGGGTTAATATACAGAATATATGAAAAACTTTTACAACTCAACAACAACAAAATAAACCCAATAATTCAATTTAAAATTGGGCAAAGGACTTGAATAGACATCTCCAAAGATATACAAATACCAATATACCTATGAAAAGATGCTTAACATCATGAATCATCAGGAAAATGCAAATCAAAACCACAATGAGATACCACTTTAGAACTACTAGGATGCTATTACCACAAGAAAAAACATAACAAGTGTTGGTGAAGATGTGGAGAAATTGGAACCCATGTGCACTGTTCATGGTGAGAATGTAAAATTGTGCAACTGCTATAAAAAATAGTATGGAGGGTCCCCAGAAATTTAAAAATATAATTACCGTATAGTCAATCCCACTTTTAGTTATATATGCGAAAGAATTGAAAGCACCATCCCAAAGAGATATTTGCACATCCATGTTCTCTGAAGCATAATCCGCAACAGCCAATAAGCAGAAGCAACCTAGATGTCAACTGACATATATATAGATAAACAAAACGTGGTATATACATACAAAGGAATAGTATTCAGCCTTATAAAAAGTAAATTCTGTCATATGCATGAATTTGAACATAGATAAACTTGGAGGACATTATGCTAAATGAAATAAGCAAATCACAAAAAGACAAGTACTCAATGATTCTACTTATATGAAGTATCTAAAGTAGTGAAACTCTGAAACAGAAAGAAGAGCAGTGGTTGCCAAGTGCTAGGGGGAGGGGGAAGAGGGGGTTATTCAATGGGTAGAGAGTTTCCGTTTTGCAAGATGAAAACATTCTAGAGATCCATTACAATATATCCGTGTCAATATAGTTAACATTACTGTATGTACACTTAGAAAGGGTTAAGATGGTATTTTTACATTATGTATGCTTTGCCACAATAAAAAAAAATAATAATAATAAGGAAGAAAGCAACTCACTGCACCATATTCAAAGTAGAGTTTTCTTAGTGATATGGGTAATGATAGAGCCTAAAGAATATTTGTATTATTATTGTTGTGTGTGGAAAAGGGAGTCAGAGACAGACTGCAATCCATCACCCGTAGAATTAGAGGCTCCAAACTCCAGAGTTAGCGATCTGAACCCATAAAAACAAAAAACAAAAAACAAAATCAAAAAATAAAATCCAACAGGGGAGAGAAGAAAATCCTTGGATAAAACAACTAAAGTCAAACATAATTCTGTTTAGCCTTTATCCTAGGCAGGTTTCTTTTTCACGTAATAGAACACAAACACTTACTCTTACATGAAGGCAGAGTTTAACACTTCACCTCAATGATACAATCAGCATAGTAGGCAAAATTCATTCATATCCTGAAATTTGACACTACCGATTACTTCCTTCTTGAAATTAAACCACAGCTTCTGAACAAAACTTCTCTCTTTTAATAGCTTGCATCCAAATGTCTGCTCAGAATTTTCTAGGTAGGTCTGTTTTTTTACCCCAACCCTCACCCCCACCCAGAATCTTACACACTGACTACCACAAATTGAGCTACAACACTCAGGTCTACAGCGCAGGTGTACGGCTGCAGCTCCACAGGTGCTGCTCTCCCGAGCTACAAAACCTACCAGCTTGACATCTTATGCTGCCCAAAAAAACCTTAAATTCCACTTATACGAAATAAATTTATTTTCTACCCTCTTCAATAACTAATTATTTTTCCTGATTTCTTCGGATGACATCCATCCAAGCATTCCTGCGTAAAATCTTGGGGACGTATTCTCTCTGGTCCTCACATTCAGTAAATTCTCAAGCCGTGTAGATACTTCCTCTGCAGTTTGTTTTACCTTTCTTACATTTTTTTCTCTCACAATCTAATTCAAGACCTTATCATTCTTGTCTCCCTTTACATACCCTCCACCTGAGAATTCTGTACAAGTTAGAAAATCAACCAACCGTTCTAATCCCAGTGCTGCCTGTCTGCATATCTGTAGTATTCAGTGACACACTGTTAAATTCTCTTGTTTCATTTTGTCTTAAAATCATTTGGTCACTGAATTTTGCAGTTTCAGGGAAGAAATCCATGTCTTCTTTAGTACCTAGCAGAGACTTGCCTATAGAAGTTATTGAAAAATGTTTCCTGGAATTGAATTCAAAAAGCATTCTTTGAAAAGAATGTCAGTTCTTATACCAATTTGAGTTAAGTTTTTCTTCAAAGCAGCCATAAACACTATAGACGTCATTATAAAATATTGGCACGATTACCAAATATCTCACAAAGGATTAATTTGTAGAAAACAAATGGGGTCTTTTCAAATTTTTCTTAACTCTTCGTCTCCCTCATTCTCTTAATATAATGGTTGATTTGCCCCGTGTGCGTCTTTAGTTTTGTGCTATTCCTCCAAAATGCACATCAGTATATACCAAACACAGTGTGCACACACTCGATAATGAAGTGGCAAGAAACTTATTTATTAAGTCTAGTTTTAGAGAAGGGGAGCAGATTCATTGTACCTGAAGAGAAAAGACTGAGTTAGCTTATGTATTGACTCAGGTTACCCAGCCTTAAGACCAATGGCTAATGAGTGATTGACGGAGAAAACACACATCATGGGGCTGAGGATTAACAATATCTTTTTAGTTAGAAATGACATTTCTATAGTTATTTTTATATGGGATATCAGATAAATATTAGTGCCAGATATAAATTTTACTGAGTTGAGTAAATATATGCATCATTTATCAATGTAAGTAATATGCATTTACAAGGTTATAAGAATATGGCCATACCTCCTATATGTCATTTATCTTTTCAGCCCTAGTACCTTTGGAGTTTGGTATAAAGAAGGCAGTCAATAAGTCCTTGATGAACTGAATGTGCTCATTCATTGCTCTGTTATGCTCTGGTAGAGTTACAAGTTTCACTTGCAACGCTGTACTAATCTAGGCAAAAAAATTTAGTAGTATGGATGTCAATATGCATATCAGTTGAAGAAATAAGAATTAGAACAAAGAGATCTCAAGGCAGGAGGACTTTGCCTAGGCGAAGATTTCTATACAGATCCACAGAGTTCATGCGGACCCTGCTACACCATCGCAGCATTAGTAAGATCTGAAATGGAGGCCATTTCTATCACATACTGTAGATATGAACCATGCACTAGAGATGACAGTGACTTTATAAGGCGAGGTTGAGAGAAATAAAGACTACACCTACAAATGAGGCAGGAATACTGCAAATAAGCACATGGAACACTTATAATCTCCTCCATCCTTCTCCCAGCACTATGCCTGCGGTAGCCTTGCTACAGAAGTGGCGTCCGTAGGTCATCAGCATTACCATCACCTGGGAACATGCTAGAAATATGGAACCTCAGGCCTTACCCATGGCCTAATGAATCAGTATATATTTTCACAACATTCACAGGAGATTTGTACAATAAAGTCTGAGAAACACGTTTCTCCATCTTTTATAAGATATCACAACGCACCAGCAATGGATAATGGATAAGACATAGGATCGGGCCATCCTTGGTGAAACATTTTACAAGACAATACTACCTAAACATGTCAGTACTAATAATCTAACAGGATATTTAATTCCTGCTTCGATTCATATTTGACTCTACTACAGACATAGAAAAGAACTGGAGAACTCAGTGATATAGTAGGTGTTTGCTCATCCACAAAACCATTTTTCAGTGAAGACTTCAACTCTCAACACTCAGTGATGCATGCAGATCTCCATATTAGTGTTCAAAACGCATGAAGGAGCACACGAGTCAGCCAAGGCAAAGCTATCACTCACTTAGAAGCCTTCAGTTCCACACCAGGAAAACATCACTGGTAATACAGTACAAGCATATCCAAGTGTCTGAGGCACTGAACATCGACGCATGAGTAGGGAAGAACTCGAACTATTCAAGAAGTTACTTTTAGTCTATTAGGGAAACAGAACATAAATGTGTGCCCTTTGGGGTTAGGTTTTCGTTGCTGATTAATGTTCCCAGCCCTGGGAGCCACCAGCACCATTTAAGCCGCTTGAGCTCATTCACTAACACCCCCCCACCACCACACACACACACACACACAGAGATGTTGTAGAACCTTGGTCACAAACCTGGCTGCCTCCACAGCTCTGCTGGAACATGTAGAGTATAAAGAGTCACAAAGATACCTGAGCAGGTTCCAAATGCAGAAGAGGGACAAGTAGGGAAAGGCACTCCCTTCAATGTAACCTTATCCAATGTCCCAGAGGAAAGGGATATCAAAAGTGGCTGTGGCTGAGTCTCCTTCATACAGAATCAGAGGCTTGTGCTAGGCCAAACAGGGAGGAAGTTTGCTGGTGTTTTAAATCACAAGCTTAGCCAAACAGTGAAATACTGCTCTTGTGGACTCAGTGCCTTCTTCAGCCTGGTCCTCACCTTGCTTGTGATGCCCCATTATGGTCATTGTCGAGCTGCGGTACTCATTACGAATTATGTGTACGCATTGCAGCAAGGCGGAATCCATCACTGTCCTCTCTATGAGGCATCACAAGGTTAATGTGGAAAACGCTATCTGAGTGTTAAACATGTATGAAAATGGTTGCTGAGTGGAAGAGGAGCAAGAGGACTATGAGTAAGAAAATGTGTCCTCTGGCTCTAATACGCATGTGCAGGAGAACAGATAGACTGAGATGCAAAGACTTGCAACTCACATGAAAATGGGTGACAACTTGCCTCCTTTCTAGGAGATGACCAGTATTCTTAGTGCTCGCGTCACATCCATTATGGTGCTTCAGGCACATTTAACCACTAGTGGCCTAGGAGCTTTCCTCTTCTATAAATATAATGTCTGCAGTTCAAAGGAGAACTGACTCTGGGTGGTGAACACACAATGTGAAAAATAGATGCTGTATTACAGAATTGTACACTTGAAACCTATGTAACTTTACTAACCACTGTCACCCCAATAAACTTGAATTTAAAAAAATAAATAAATAAAATAAAAATAATGTCTACAAGGGCAATGTATTTTGGGCCATGCCACAGAAAAGAAGGGGTGGGCTGCTTTAAAATGTTGTTATTATATTATACATGGAGGATTTGGGTGTGTGTTTTTTTATTTGTTTCTTTTTAGTGGCATTGTGAGGAGACACAAGGTTCTATAAAAGTAAATCCTTATGAATGAAGTTTAGTGTCTGTTAAATACCAAAACTCTTTTTTGCAGTTTAACCATTTTAAATGAAAAGCTTTTTTAAATTTTTAAGACAGCATACATGGATGTACAAACGTTGTAATGTTCTTTACTTCTCAATAACTAAAAGTCTTACTTCATGAGCCTCTGTTTCTTCACTTTTACCAATGAAATGCAACTCAGTCTCTCCATTTCAAAATTCAGTGTCTTCTGAGCAACTACTCAGTCCACTCAGGACTCTCTTCCTTCACATTCTTTCCTTCCTTCTTACTGAGTGTCCCATGGGCTTGGGACAAAGAGGAGGACCCAGGGGAGAACGGTGGGCTATCACCTGTGCTTACTGCCCTTACTTGAGTCACCCTCACTACTCTGGCTTCCACCTGTGGCACCCAGGTCCACACACACGGCCTCCTGACACCAGGACGTGCATTGGGTATACAGGACAGGTTCATCTCAGCCACTTCACGGGGGCTAGGGAGGGCCATAGAAACTGTTTTGATGGCCTCTGTAGTACATTAGACAACTCTGAAAGACTCTGTCCTGGGAAAGCCATTGACATACTGCCCTTTATCATCCTGGTGTCAGTTGGAAACATGGCTTACCTAAGAATCTTGCCGAGTTCATATTCTACACCTCCGGGCAAAAGACCCTATTCCCACACATTTTAAGTCTATATGAGATTGTAATGACTACCCTTCCCCACAGCATTAAAGCAGTACTTAAGCTTTAGCCACATCCTCCTCCAATTTTACCCTTCCTGGTCAGGGAATACGGTTCATCTCATCAGGCATGCTTCCCACTCTGGGGTTTATGGTCCAAATTCTCTGTACTGGATCTGCCAGGTTTCAGGCCTTCAGATTTAAAACCAAGTTTTTGGAATTCATGAAATTTAGTTTTCTGACCTGAGTCCCTGGCTCTTTCAATTGAAAGTCATAGCCTTAAAACTTTTATCTCTGCAATAGATATATAAAAGTATGCACAAGAGCCAAAAAGCCATGAATTCGACTCTCCCCTTTCTGTACCATCTCAACCCTGCACAGTGTAACAATATAGATAACTTTCATGCTGTTTTGATGATAAGGAGAAGTGAAGAAGTAGAAGGAATTGGTAAATACACAGTTTAATACCAAAGTATCACACTGCTACACATGACTTCTTTACTTCTTAAACAGGGAATGCTAAGCATAATTGTGCATTTTCTGAAAATGTAGGATCCTTATTGGCCACTGCAATAATTCGTTTCTCTATCTGCCTCTTAGTTCTACTGTCTCTACCTCTCCTGCTAGACTGTTGTCAGTGCTATTTTGATGGCCGCCTCCACATGTTTCTTCTTTGCCTCTTTCCTGGTTTGTATTTCTTGTCTCTTAGGAGCTGGGAAACCAGATAACCAAGCTCGTTAAAAATCCTGTGTTAAAGGAAAGTCAATAAAGCCCTGACCCTAGGAGTTAAATGAATGCTTTTGTAACCACCATGTCAGCCTTCAAGGCTGTTTTTTCTTACTTCTAAGTTTGGGCTGAGTTCCCAAGGGTAGAGGTTGTCAGAAATTCCACCTCTGAATAAATGGGTCATTACTGTAATTTAAAGCATAGTATGAATCATTCTCCTTCATAAAAATGACATAATAAAAGCCTTGTAATTTATACCATGAGCATCATGTTTGAACTTAAAATGGGAGCCAAAGCCCAGTAGGTTATTTTCAGAAATCTCTACAAAAGGCAAGCTCACCATTAGGAAGCAATGGGTTTTTTTTCTCTCTGTTTTCACTGACTAAAGTGTATTTCCATTTCTCTCCCCCATGAGATCACTGACTTCAGTTATTCATAGTTCAGATTTTTGACCCAAGAGCCACTGTGAAGGTTTCAACCTGACATCTTAAATTGTGAAAGATCAGTACACAAATTGGGCTATAAAACCAAGACATGTGCTTATAATTGCTTGAAAATATCTCAGATTAGAAAATAACTCAAAGATAAAAGTATAAGGCACTCAGGTTAACTCTTAAGAAATTCTTCATCATCTAAATAAATATATTATATAGCAATTATCTTCATCCAGAATTCTGACCATTTGAGGGGAACAATTCCCTAACTTGAAAGCTGAGGTATTTCAGCTTTGGGGCTTCTCAATTTTTCTCAAGTATCAATAGCAAAGATGGTCCTGGGAAATATTAAGGTACTGAGGATCAACCATAAAAAAGCAATTCCACAACTCTTACAAAGCCCCAGGAGCATATACTATGTTTCCACAAAAATAAGACCTAGCCAGACAATCAGCTCTAATGTGTCTTTTGGAGCAAAAATTAATATAAGATCCAGTCTTATTTTACTATAAGATTGGGTCTTTATAATATAATATAATATAATATAATATAATATAATATAAGGAAGGGGCTGTGTTAATTTCTTCATCTAGCACTTGGCAAATAAATATTTTCTAAATAAATGAATTCCTCATGTTTATTGTGCATCCACTAAGTGTAAAGAATTATTTTAAGAGTGTCCAACACAAGCAAAAGCAGGAGACCAAAATCCTATTAAACCAGGAAATACAGAAGATCAGTGTGAAGTCGCTACTGGGTGTATATTGCAAAAGGTAGATGCTCTATTATCCAGGGGGTAGAAAGACTGAAGTTAATTAGGTATTTATTGTAAAACAGGAGTAAGTTTGGATGTTTCACCTGCTGGTGTAACACATTCCTTCCATTATTAAGTGAGAAAACTGGGAAAAAAAACCCAACTAGACAGAGGGCTCCAGTTACAGCGAGCTGGCACTGAATGTCTTTAGCTGTAGAAAGTAGGAAGAGGAAACCTCCTTACCATAAAAATAGTACCACAAATTTAGCAGCTTAAAATAACACATATTTATTATCTCGCCATTTCTGTAGGTCATGGGTCCAAGTACTGGCCTCATCAGCTTTCCAATCTAGTGAGGGATACAGTCAAATAAATTCTATTACATTATGCTATGATGAGCAGTGTCTACACCCTGAGACCCAGGCAGAAAGGAGGATGATAGGAACAGTCTTTGGTGTGTGGCCTGCAGTATTCACGCACATGCCAAGGAGGCCCCTGGAGGTGAGGGATGAGGTGAAGGAATGACAAGAGAAATAGTGCAGTCCAGAAGGCAGGGCCTGTGCCATCATGTTCCAGCTGGAAATGCAGAGAAATCTGAGAATTCTAAATCTGAACCTGGCTTATCAGGTTATTATAAACATGCATTTGTTGGCTACCAAAATGATATGTGGGCCACCGTCTGTATTCTTGTATAGGCTCCTCAGAGTTCAGGGGTGGGCCTGTTGATAATGCTCTGATAAACACAGTTCAGGGGAAGGAGTTGAGAGTAGGGCTACTTAACCCAGACTAGGGGATACGGTAGGGGCAGGATGGGATATGCTGTGCTATAGTAAGGCAGCCAAGAAAATGAGCCTCTTACATTCCAAGTGCCAGGAGTGTGACTGAGCAAAGCCCCAGCTCCTGGGCTCTAAAACTCATCACCTTGTTTGCACCCAGGCCTCTCTTCCCACGGATTTCTCCAGCAGTAACCAAGCATGGCACGGATAGTAAAACAGGCCGGTTCTCAGGAGATGAGGCTTGTTGACTCCTCAATGGCCCTCCTTAACACTCCTTAGGACCTCTCTGCACTCTAATACACTTACACCACTCCTCCCTCCTTCCTTCCCTCACTCCTTCACTTAGGGTCAGATCTGCATTGCTGTCTGGCAGCTCCCTTGTTCTCAAGCAGCGTCTTTGCCATTTTCTCTCATGGATGTTTTCTCTAATAAATTTATTATACATTTAATCCTGTCTTTGTCTCACTTTAACTGGACTAACACTGGAGGCAAAGGAAGGCTTCCTAGAGTAATCTCATTGGAAGCAATTCATTAAAATAAGTTTTTCCAGAAAGCAATCCTTGTCAGACTAGATTTACTGGCTATACGAGGTCTGACAAGTTCACAAACTCATCCTAGAAAAGGTGCTACACACCTCATTGCTGAATATCACTATGGTCGCCTTTGAAGTACTCCCCTTGGGAAGCTATGCACCGATGCCAGACCTAGTTCACCTTTCAAAGTAATTTTGGAACTCTTTTTCTGGAATGGCCATCAGAGCTGTCATCGTATTACCCTTGATGTCCTGAATGACATCAAAATGTCTTTCAATATTTCCTTTATCTTTGGGTAAAGAAAGAAGTCGTTGGGGGCCAGACCAGGTGAGTAGGGAGGGTGTTCCAATACAGTTATTTGTTTACTGGCTAAAAACTCCCTCACAGACAGTGCCGTGTGAGCTGGTGCATTGTCATGATGCAAGAGCCAGGAATTGTTGGTGAAAAGTTCAGATCATCTAACTTTTTCACGCAGACTTTTCAGCACTTGAAAATAGTACCTTTGCAGGGGGCGGGGGGTAGGAAGGGCGGGGGGCAGATGGCTCAGTGGGTTAAAGCACAAGCTCTGAACAACAGGATTGCTGGTTGGATTCCCACATGGGATGGTGGGCTGCGCCCCCTGCAACTAAAGATTGAAAATAGCGACTGGACTTGGAGCTGAGCTGCGCCCTCCACAACGACATTGAAGGACAACGACTTAACTTGGAGCTGATGGGCTCTGGAGAAACACACTGTGCCCCAATATTCCCCAATAAAATTTATGTTTTAAAAAAGAAAGAAAATAGTAACTTGGTTAACTGTCTGTGCAGTTGGTATAAATGCATAATGAATAATCCCTCTGATAATCAAAAAAGGTTAACAACATAGTTGTGACAAGTTCGGGAACTTAATTGTGTATCATCATTTAATCATATTGATGGTTCTTTCCCTTCCATGTCCTCAGACTACACTTTTCCACCCCAAATCCTTAATATCCTGACAGAATGTGTGAGAGATTACTTTTATATAAATAATATATCTACATAGGTGTCCATAATGACATTAGTTATAAACAAAAGGATTGGAAACAATCTATACATATAACAATAAGGAATTTCTATATAATAATATCAGACTAAAATATTGGGGTATTATAACAAATTTGTATATGGTTATTAAAAAGATATGGTGTAAGCATATTTATTGACATAACAAGATACATCAACATATTAAGAATGGTAGCATTACAAGACTTGGTAGAAGTTATTAGTTTGGCTTCTCCTTATTTTCTAATTTATTTTTGAAGATCACATAGCACTTTAATAATAAAGAAAACTTTGTTATATAAGTGGTCCCAGTAGGTGCTGCTCTGTGGCCTGACCCAGGTCAGAAAGGAAGGAAGGAGGTTGACTCTTACAGGCTCTAGTGAGGATTTGTAAGCAGCAAAAGTAGCAATATGGAGGGGTCCACGTGTCCGATATGAGGAATGGGGAACGTGACTAGGAAACGCAAAGTTCATCACGGGAAGTATAAGAGTCCTAGTCACCTGGTCCTAGTGCCACTCAGCCAGTGACAGGAGAGGCAGAGGGAAAGGATGCAAACTTTTAGGCAAGACTGTGTTTCAAGCACCTAAAACCCCACTTTCTTGGAAGAATTAGAATTAGGACTGGGATCCCATATTGTTAATAAAGGGGTCCGTGCTGGAGAGACCGTGGCATGTTACTACAGTTTTGTCCCCAGGCAAGGTTGGGCTGCAGAAACACAGGAGCTTAACCTCACAAGTGCCTACATGCGATTTTCTACTCAAAAGATTTCCTTATTCCCTGAAGCACATTTTTTTATAAATGTGAAAATATCATTGTCTGTTTGCTCTCACTCAGACTTGGCACTAGACTGGAAAGTGGGAGGAAGAGAAAAGACAGGTATTCCTCTCCCTCTCTTTCTGCCTTGGAAGCATCGCCTACAGCAGCCACATCTCCATGACTCCAGATCCTGTGGAAACAGCCCTCGCTTGGCAGTTCCTGCCTGAGCTTTAGCTCCCTCCAGCCCTGGGGTATTAGCAGCTGCCTTGTGCTGCTGACCTCAGTTATTCCACTGCTCCTTATTAGGTCTCCTGCGTGCTTCACATTGTCCAACATCCAATTCCTCAGAGTGCTTTCTGCTTTCCTAAGTCACCAAACGGATAAGCAAGTCTGTCAGCACAAGAAAAATTCTTGCAACTGACTTTTAGGACTTATTCTGATGTCATTATATTTATGGGGCTTTACATGAAAGTCAATCATGTACATTCAAACAAACAACTTCATGTGTTTTTCAGCAGCTGATAAAAAACACAGGAACACTTCCACTTTAGTCCATCAGATGATTATTCTTTCTTGTGTCCAATACGTGAGCTAGCAGTACTAGTAGTAAGAATAATACTACACTTATTTCCTTTGAAGTCATTCAAAGTTTAATCACTGAATCTCTTTCAGTTGAGTTTGATATACAAAGTGATGTCAAACTTTTAAAGAAAGTTTCTTTCAGCTCTTCTGTCACCTTAAGGAAATGCATGCCCTCTCTTTCTATTCCTTATTCCATTGTCCTCAGATGAAGTTTGTCCTCTATGTTTAGCAGATTCTTTTTGCTTATTGCCAAGGCAGGCTTTTCACTTTCAGCTGTATCCTTTGTACTTTCTAGATGCTTGGTATCTTATGGATTTAGTCTCCTTTTCTTTATTTCTCCCTCCTTCCCTCTTAACCATCCCATCCAATTTTATACAAGATTCCACCCAGTAACTTGGCATATCTAGTTTGGAGTGACACCCTCATCACAGGTAGCCATGATCATCTCAGCAACATATCACAGAAAGAGTCAGAAAACAAGAGAATTAGTAATTCTCAGTGGAATAGTTGGCACTACAGGGGTTCAAATCCCAGCTCCTCTGCACAAGCAGTGTAACAATGCGCAAAGTACTCAACCTCTGTACCTCAATTTTCCCAACAGCACAATGAAGATAATTGTGGTATGCACCTTATAAGACTGTAGAGAGGATTAAATAAGTTTATTCCTGTAAACCTTGAAGAAAAGTACATAGGTCCAAAGGAAGCACTTAATGAATAGATGGTATTCAGAGGAAAAATAGAAAAACCTCTTGAACCATAAATTCTCTTAACAATCTTGAAATACTTAGCACCTTAAATAAAGCTATATTCACTTCTAATTTTCTACAGAGAAGCTTCATAGAAATATGAACAAATGAATATATAGATAGATTGATTCACAAAAAGCAATGTACAATTCAGAGGGAACATAATTCTGTATTTGCATTTGAAGATGTAGCTAAAATATTACCACCTTAGAACAGCTATTATCTTAACTTTTAGGGCTTCTTTTTTTGTAGAAAAAAAATGCCCTTGAGACAGAAGCATCTGCAGATCTCTTGTTAAATGACAAAAACCTGTAGAAATCATACTATTATAAGGTAGAAAAGATGGAGTCAGATGCACTTGCTTCGTTAAGCACTTGCTTAATCTACCTCAATAACCTTTTAAAGATTAAGATGAAAATTGGTATTTTAGTGTAAGTCTGAGTATCAGGGTATTTAGACAATTTAGAGCTGACATATTCTGCTAAAGGTTAAATTTCACCAAACACACACACAAAAAAAATTATCCTTACAGCCTAGTAAACTTTCATGTTCAAAATCAGGCCTTTTCAACTCCTAAAATATTGAATTTTGTCTCTTGAAATATAGCCTTCAGGACTGTGCTTTTTCTGAACACATTTTCTGATGAAGGAAAGTGCTTAAAAAGCACTCTAAGCCAAATGAAATGTATCTTTTTGCACAGTCACCTAGTGTGATAGGAAAATCTCACTTAGAAGTTTTGGAAGCTTGCTTTAGATAAACATCCAAAATTTAATCACTTTCTCAATGCCTCTTGCATGTAGAAAGTGAGCCAGAACCACATTGAGTGCAGACAGTCTTTAAATAATTCTAGTAATTTTTAATACTTTTTCTGTTATAATCACTTATGCTTGTGATTATTTATAATAATTATTTACAGAAACATGTTGTGTCTCTGAAATGGCCAGAAGTTAGTCACTATCAAAAATAAAATATTGGGGCCGGCCCGGTGGTGCAGGCGGTTAGAGCTCCATGCTCCTAACTCCAAAGGCTGCTGGTTCGATTCCCACATGGGCCAGTGGGCTCTCAACAACCAAAAAAAAATAAATAAAATAAAAAATAAAAAAATAAAATATTATTTTTTAAAAACTGTTGTTGTTAATTTTTGAAAGATTATGGGATATAGCATTTTGGAATCTGAGAGTCCTGGTTTCCAGACATGGACCACCCTTTACTAGCTGTATGACAGTGAAGAGATTACCTAATATCACAGAGCCTCAACTTCCTCATCTGCCAAAGTAGAGTACTGTCAGGAGAAATACATGAAATATAGTATGGAAAACTTTTGGAGGAATGTCTGACTCATGGCAAAACTCATCAGACATTAGTTCCCTTCTATTTATCTTCATAAAAAATAAATTTGAAATGGGAAGACCTGTGGCTGGGTAATATGTTTCATCCAATCTATGAATGGTATCTAGTCTTAAAAGCACCGATTTGTAGCTTTGGTTATCTTTCCTTCATAGACATTCATTTCTCCCCCCAGATAACTGCAACCCAAGGAAAACACTACTGCGATAAAATAAATCATTGAATAAAACTTCATCTACTATAATTATCTTCTGGCCGAATCAATCTATATATTAATCTACTTGGAACAGTGCCAGGTATTAGTACCTGCCCAAAGTTAGAAACATTCTGGTTTTATGTGACCCAAAGGGAGAGATCAATTTGTAAAATAAAACATTTAGTGCAAATTTGTCACACACAAAAAAGAATGCTTTTAAGCTTCCAGTCATGCTGTTCGAGGACCATAAGGAGTCTTCATCACCCTGCTATTTCCCTCACGGTTTAACTCAAGTTCAGGTAGGTTCCAAAGATCAGTATCTGCACAAATCCATGGTCAAGTCTAAAATACCTGAAGATTCAGAGTCCCTTCCAAAATATACCCTTCTACCTCGGGGCAACCTTCTTGGACTTCCATGCAATTTGGAATCAGTCTCACCTAACAAAGGACCCTGAAACTTTCCAGAAAAACTCACTGAGGTTGGAGTTGAACCAAAGAGTAACCAAGTATTAGTCATTTGGAACTCAAGAGAAGCTCCTTGAAGAGGTACACAGAAGACGCAATACTTCTCGCTCAGCTTTGAGAGACTTTTTCACAACCAGATCACAACTTATAAATAGAAGCATGTTTTTGACCACTACACTTACACGGACTGGGGCATCTAATCGGTGGGCTAATTTTTATAATACAGTCATTTCAAAGTGATATAGGAGCATAAAAGTAAATGTGACAACTCTAGGGGGTGGGAAGCAAGAAGCTTGACATTTCAAACAGCTATTGAAAAATGGAAATGTGGTCATCAAGTTCACCAAGTTGACAGAATTTTTACAAGGTGTATTCCAGATGAAGAAAACAACTTTGGAAAACACATGAAGATATGAGAGAAAAAGCATATGGGGGGATAACAAATACACATGTATCCTGCTTAGTGATGGTCCCCCAAATACTGGTTTTTAATAAAACTATATGTCCCTGGGTATTCTCTATTAAAAGAGGGGCAGGGCATATATATACATATATACCTACATAATGTTGCTTTTTATTTCACATCCCTAGAGCACTCCCCAACATTCTCTCCCAATGAAATCTACCCACCAAATTGTGCTTATCACTCTCAATGAGGGTTAGCACACCATCATGCAACAACTCTCAGCCAACAAGCTCTCTATTGAATAATCCTGGGCTGTGTGTGTCTGCAGCATAAATTGTTTCCTTTCCTGTGGCCTCTCTGTCTGCAATCATCATTGTATTCTGAAAAACAGCTTTGACCCATCGTGACTGTCAAGAGATGGTATTACTGGACTTGCAGCTAAAAAATAAAGGAAGAAGATGGCACAGATATGGAAACGCTAAAGACTAAAGCTATGAAGGAAACGATCAAGGAAATGGGATAAAAATCACGAGGTAATACGACTCACAGAGGAAACATTACTGAGAACTGAAACAATTGACCAACAACTGTAAAACTGTTAAGTGAAAGAAATGACAGGGATAGTGCATGGAGGGAAGGGGATTTGAATCAAGTGTAAGAACTTATACTGAAAGCAGCTGCCAGTGTGTGATGTTGGAAAGGCAACTCTGCTGATTTATTTAGCTCAAAACTCAGCTCCACACTAGGTGTGCTTATAGATCATTGTGATATGTTGGAACATGTGGCAGAAGGAGGTTAAGAAGGTCAGTTAAGGCCAGATCATAAAAAGTATCACATGAGGGACCCAAAATGCTTATGCTCTAAGGTAGGCAATAGAAAACATGAATGTTTTCAAGCAGTGAAATGACATAAGAAAAAGATATGTGTTTCAGAAATAAATTGGTGACTTTCTTTTAGCAGCATAAAATGACATTATCAGGGAAATAAACTGGGAGATTTACACTATCATAGAATAATAGATTAAGAAAAACAAAAACAATACACATAATAATCGAGAACCCCAAACTCTCAACCCAGGTTTGTCAAATCCAGGGAAAATATCATAGCAGGTAAAAGAAAGGCTTCTGGTCTGACACCAGTGGCCACTTGAACCATACACTCTTAGTACCTCTTCCCATCCATGCGCCTTCTCCATTTTCTTCTATCAGATTCTATCTCTACTCGGAAAATAGAGATGGCAATAGGGATACTACCTCTGGGGAGAGGATAGAACAAGAGACACTTGAAATGTCAGGCCACAGGTAAGGGTTACTCAGCAGGGACATATCTTACTCCAGCAAGCCCCACCTAGCTTGACAGGAATTGAAAGGTAGTCAATGCCTGTTATACAATCTTACTGCAAAGAAAAGGTCCTTTTATTTCTTTTAACCAAAGGATCATAGGAAACTGAAGGTCAGGCCTTTCAATAGAAGATGAAGGTGTACTTCATCTTGACTTTCAAACACAGAAGATCACAGCACCACAACAGGAACATGAGAATCTCAGAACAAAGCGAATCATCATATTTCCTACGGGGAGTTTTCTAAGCATAATTGTTAGTTTTGTAATCCTTGAGGTTTTGAGATGCTCACTCCCATTTTCCTAGGGGCATTTTTCTTTGAAAATGAAACCCCTAGTCCTTTATCATTTAAAGACAGGAGTGCTTAACGCATTTATGTAGTCAAAAACACTGGCATTAAGAAATATCCTGTTAGTATTACAGATAAAATTGGTTGAACTTTCTGTAGTAATAGAGATCAGCCATTACGATTATGGCACGGCATTGTAAAGATGACACAACTTATGAGATTTTGTTATAGCAAATGCCCTCAAAAAGGGCTGCATGTCATCCATTTTCAACATCCTTGCAGGAAGAGTGACTTCAGTGGTACTACGAATGTGACTGCTGTGTTAATGACACCAGCGAGAGTGCCCAATCAGAATAGCCAGTGTATTCATCAGCTTTATCCATCTCTAAGTCGTCAGGAACCATTGTGATAAGCCTGAATAATGCCTTTAGTATCTATACATGAAAATGGTCTTTTACATGAAGAATCATTTCAGAGAACAAGAACGGTTGTGGGGAGGGAGAGATCAAAGATGTCATTTCAATATGGGAGTTATCCACAATATTCTACTCATTTCTCTGACTAATTCATCAGGAGAATTTTACAACACGTGTGTGCTGCAGGAAGTAGGAGGATGATGTCAAATAGGATTTATGACTGAAAAATGAGAGAATTTTCTAAACAATGTTTCAGAATGGATAATCGTAATAAATGTTTGCTTTTCATCACTTTAAAATTAATGACTTTAGAAATCACAAGGGTAAAAATAATTAGAAAATTTAGAGATAAAATTTAAAGAAATAAAGCTGTCCATATAGATGTTTGCATTCTAAAGTAGAGTTTAGAAACTTTTAAAGCATAACTAGCATAAAGAAACTGGATATGGGAAGGCATAATTTATACAGAGTAAACTGTAGTATATTTCATAGCAAATAGTTCCATTTGTCCTGTGAACCCTTATTATGAGTCTGTAAACAAAAGTGTCAGCTACCACATGGAACTTAATCAATTAATCTCATGAATAGCATTTGTCTTATAACAAAGTGCTCTAAGCTACATAAACAGTTTCTGTAGAGATGCTAAATTGCAACTGACACTAAATTATTTTTTAAATGTGTCCAATGGAGGAAGACATGCAAAAGGTTTGTGCAAAAACCCTCATTACAGATTGATTTGTGTAATAGCTCCAGTGAATTCAGAATTAGCTAAGACAACTGATCACATCCAAACCATTCACAGTGGGGTGTGGGCCAACATGGAGGATTAAGTGAACGCTTTGCCTGTCACATCCCAGGATGACACCAAAATTACAAATAAGTTATAGAACAATCACCCTCAAGAACCATCTACACACTAGCTGACCAGAAACCCTATGACTAAGGATATATAGAAGAGGCCACATCACAACTGGTAGAAGAGGCGGAAACATGAAACACGTAGACCCCAAACCTGCAAATAGTGGGTGTACTCCAGGAGAGACTCCTCGGTGGCAGAGGTCCCCTCTGAAGAGGGAGGGGTCCCAGCCCCACACCGGGCTCCCCAGTCCCGGGGTTCTATGCCAGGAAGAAGACTTCACAAAACATCTGACAGTTAAAATCAGCAAGGACTCTGTCTGCCCATCCCAGTGAGACAGAAGGGAGCTGGCAACCCAGATGCCCTCTTATACAGCCTGCACACAGACTCGCTTGCAAACACTCACCTGGTCACTGGTGGAGGGGCAGCAGCTCGGGAGGCCCCGGGACGTGCCAAGAAAGACTGTGTTGTGTGGCTTTGGGGTCAAGAGCTGGAGGCACAGAAGCCATTGTTGTCCCTGCGTGGAGCCTGACACACATGTAGCCTACAGGAGGGTGCCATCTTTTCAGTGTTGAGCCTTCCTTCAAAGGGCCGTGTCTGGGACTGCATTAGTCAGGTGGAATCTGCACATGTGCACAGCCATGATGACACCCTGGGTCCCCACCCTCTGCACAACTGGTGCTGCATTGCCCAAGACACTGTTGATTGCTGGCCCCATCCCACGGGCTGCAGAAGCCTTTTTGCAGCAGCTGTCGGCCGTTAGTGGCTGGAAAATATTTGTGGTGGGTGGTGACTCAAGACCTGTCCTGCAGCATCTCTTAGTAGCTTTCAGGGAACTGCAGGCCTGAGGCAAGCAGTGGCTGGCTGCAGTATTCTAAGAGCATTTTGCAAAGTGGTCACAGGCCAGGCACTGCCCCAAGGTGAGCAGTGGCTCACCACAGTGTTCTCAGGACACTGTGTGAAGTAGTCAGAAGCCAGGCACTGGCAAAAGATATTAATCTGCATTAACTTTGTAAAAATCATGAGCCATGTCTCGTGACTCCCTGGGACTCCACCCCACCTAGCTAGTGCTGCATCACTGAGGGCACTCTCAACACCAGGTCAAACAGCCCGGTCCACGTACTTAAGAAGGTTCTTCCAACAGCTGAGCCTACCGGGCAGTTGGCGGGTAGCAATAGGCAGAGGGCCCAGGGCCTTTTGCTAAGCTGCTTCTGGCCCACAACTGGTGCAAGCATAGGGAGCAAGCATCGGTTCACAGTGAGGCCAACCCTACATGCCGCCCGGTCCAGCACAGGCAGTAGCTAACCAAACACATATAGCTTTGTGGCTCCTACCAGGTAGCTTTGGGCCAGGCACAGACAAGGTTGAAATTGGCCTGCATGGGAGCCCCTCCCAAGAAACACCAGAACCAACACACCCAGAGGCCAGCTTCAGACCACACCAGAGCACTACCTGATTAGCTCCACAGCAGCAAACCTAAAGGAGGGGTCTCAACAGGCACAAGAGCCCCCAGGGGTGAAGCCTCCTCTGAGGGGTCAGCCCTCACACAGCAGCTCCTACACTATGGGTGTAGCCAATCCTCACAGTCAGTCAGCCTGAAAGTCAATCCCACCTCCTGATGATCCAAAAGCAATCAAGGCTCAACTACAACAGAACACACACAACATGTTCAAGGGACACTCTTGGAACACATGCGCAGGAGATCAGGGAGACTGCACCATTGGATCACACAGGACATATACTACATAAGGCCACCCAGTAAAGAATGAGAGACATAGGAGATCTACCTACCGTGTTTCCCTGAAAATAAGACCTAGCCAGACAATCAGCTCTAATGCATCTTTTAGAGTAAAAATTAATATAAGACCTGGTCTTACTTTACTATAAGACCCAGTCTTATGTAATATAAGACCGGGTATAATATAAAATTATAATATTATATAGTAATATTATAGTAAAATAAAACCAGGTTTTATATAACATAAGATTGTCTGGCTAGCTCTTATTTTTAGGGAAACCCAGTAATAGAGAAGCAAACACACAGAGGGAGCCAGAATGAGGAAACAAAAAAATAAAAAAAAGAGAGAACAGTGCCAAATAAAAATACAGGAGAAACCTCCAGAAATAGAACTAAATTAAATGGAGGCAACCAACCTACCAGAGACAAGGTTTAAAACACTGACTATACTGAATAGTAATAGAAACATATTTCTGGCTAATGTGTTTATCGTTTCAGACTTTTTATGGGTAATGTACTTAGAATTTCAGACAGTAGTATCCATAAATTCATTAGTACCAGTTTTTCTTTAAAAAAAATGGGTATTAGGATTTTTCCCATGCCCACAACTTCAAAAGCTTCTGACAATTTGATTTTAATATGTTGTAATCCATACTTAATTCTGCTACTTATGCCTTAATTTATAAAAGTGACAAAAATGTAACTCTAAAGCATAAACTAGATCCTATGTGCTGAAGTACATATTGGCTCCCATTATATGCCTGACCTATTCCCAGAACTTTTATTGTTATTTGATAAAGGTAAGGACCATACATTCTCTCTGATGCATGTGGTCTGGAAAGGGGAAGGAGGGAGGGGGACTAATACTAATAAATACCACCTGTGAATTCACTCAGTCTGCGTATGTCTGAGCCCAGGGAGCCTTAGGAGACAAAGTCATGACAAGCTATGACAAAAGCGAACCTCCAGAGCAAACAGCCCCAAGTGGCCCAATAACAAGACCCGTGTCTCATTTCCTCAATGTGTCAGATGAGAGAGGAAGTCAAAGAATCAAGGAGTACACATTTACATTGGAGAATTTTGGTAAGAAAGTGGTGAAAAGCTATGCTTTTGAGAGAAATTATTTTTTGGGGGAGCAGATTTTCAGGCTGCTGTGTCCTGGGGAACCAGAGCAGACCAAGTCTTGGGTTTGTGACGAGTAAACACTGGATTGGGCATATATGGACAAAAGAGAATGCAAGTTGTTTACATCTGAACAGTATTTCATCATAAATAATAATATAAAAAATAAGTTTCTATGCAAACAAACATGACAGATTTCCTCCAGTATCCTGATTTCAGGTGAAAGGAAGTCAGCCTTCTCTTCCATTTGTACTGCGTCACACAGTGCTCTCATCAGCATTGGTTTTTGTGTGAGTAGCAGAGCCAGGGGATTTTCCAAGGGTGTTTTACATTCAATTTCTGTGTGTCTTAAGACATGTTTCTGCTCATGTTTTCTCCTGACATTTTATATGCAATATAAACAATGATGTTCACTGTTGAAAAAAAAAAAAAAAAAAAAAACACTGACTATAAAATGTTTAAGGAACTCAGTGAGAATTTCAACAAAGTGATAGTACACATGAAGAAGGACATAGAAACCATAAAAAAAAGAACCAATCAGAAATAAAAAATACAATAACTGAAATGAAGACTACACTACAAGGAATCAATAGCAGATTAGATGAAGAGGATCTAATCAGCAACTTAGAAGACAAGGTAGCAGAAAACACCCAATTGGCAAAACAAAAAGAAAAAAGAATGAAAAACAATAAAGATAGTTTAAGGGACTTCTGGGTCAACACCAAGCAAAACAACATTCACATCACAGGGGTACCAGAAGAAAAACAGAGGGAGCAAGGGATCAAGAACCTATTTGAAGAAATGACTGAAAACTTTCCTAACCTAGTAAAGAAAACAGACATACAAGCCCAGGAAAAGTAGAGTCCCAAACAAGATGAACCCAAACAGGCCCACACCAAGACACATCATAATTAAAACAGAAAAGGTTAAAGAGAAAGAGAGAATCTTAAAAACTGCAAAAAAAAAAAAAAAAAGCAGCTAGTTACTGACAAGGGGAGCTCCCATAAGACTGTCAGCTGATTTCAATAGAAACTTTGCAGGCCACCAGAGTAGCAGGAAATACTCAAAGTGATAAAAAGCATGAACCTACAACCAAAACTGCTCTACCCAGCAAAGCTATCATTTAAAATTGAAGAACAGATAAAGAACTTCTTAGACAAGAAAAAGGTAAAGGAATTCATTACCACCAAGCCAGTATTACCAAAAAAAAAAAAAAAAAAAAAAAAATGTTAAAAGGACTTCTTTAAGCAGATGAAAGGAGAAAACAAACAAGCAAACCAACAAAGATCAAAAATATGAATAACAAAATGGCAATGACTTTGTACTTATCAATAATCACTTTAAATGTAAATGGATTAAATGCTACAATCAAAAGACAACATAGCTGAATGGATAAGAAAGAGATCCATACAAATGGAGTCTACAAGAGACTCCCTTCAGATTGAAAGACACACACAGACTAAAAGTAAAAAAATAGAAAAAGATATTTTATGTGAATGGAAACCAAAAAGTAATTTGGAGTAGCAATACTTACATCAGACAAAATAGACTTTAAAACGTAAACTATAATAAAGACAAAGAAGGACATTACATTATACTAAAGGGATCAATCTAACAAGAGGACATAACCCTAGTAAATATCTATGCACCCAATATAGTAGGAGCATTTAAATGAAAAACAAATATTGACCAACATAAAGGCAAAGATCAACAGTAATACAATCATAGTAGGGAACTTTAACACCCCACTGACGCCAATGGACAGATCTTCCAGATAGAAAATCAACATGGAAACAACAACCGGAAATGACACACTAGATCAGATGGATTTAATTGATTTTTTTTAAGTTGATGAATTTTATTTATTTTTTCCTCTTTGAACAATTTAAATAAGATTGAAATTATGTCTTTTTTTATCATGCCCCTTTTCTAAAAACATTTTGTATTAGTTTCAGGTGCACAAAATAATGTAACAGACATTTATCATTTATATCCCTCACACAGTGATATTTTTGGAGCATTTCACCCCAAAGCAGCAGAATATACATTCTTTTCAAGTGCACATGAAACATTTTCTAAGAGATACCACGTTAGGCCACAAAAAACAAGTCTTGATAAATTTAAGAAGATTGAAATCATATCAAGCATCTTCTTTGACCACAGAGTAGTATGAAACTAGAAAGCAATTACAAGGAAAAAACAAAAACACACAAGTAGATTGAGGCTAAAGGTAGCCTGGGTGTCCGACGATGGATGAATGTATAGAAGAGGTGGTACGTATATACAATGGAATATTGTTCGACTATGGAAGGGAATGTTCTTGCCATCTGCAGCAGCATGGATAGACCTGGAGGGTATTGTGCTGAGTGGAGAATGCCAGTCAGAGAAAGACAGATGCAATGTGATTTTGCTTATATGTGGAATCTGAAGAATAAAACAAATAAACAAAATAAAAACAAGCTCATAGATATAGAGATACATTTGGTGGCTGCCAGATAGGATCATGAGATATCACTTTATATCTTCCTGAGAATTATTCTTTTTATTATTATACACCAAACCTTTTCATCCTTAGAGTATTTTTTATAAAAATAATATAGCTTCACCAATATTCTTTTGGTTAATATTTATCTGGTATAATTTCCTCATATTTTTACTTCCCTCCTTCTGTAGCTTATGTTTCAGGGATCTCTTAAGAACTTATAGCAGTTTTCTTTTTTTCCAAACCGATAATCTCTGACTTTTAACTGTGAGTTTAGTCCATTTGAATATATTTTGATACCAGGACATTTAGAGTTGTTTTTGCCATTATGTTCTACACTTTTTTTTAACCTTGCTTTTTTTATTTCTTTAGTTTTCCTTTCCTATCTTCCATTAAACTTTCTGAGGTTTCTTTTTCCATTAACTTAATTGGAAATTATAGATTCTGTTATATTGAATCATACAAAATTGATAATATTTGGTTATTATTTACTTACATCAATGGAAACATCATACGATTTAGTAGTTAAATTTAGAGTTAACACACACAGTTGGCTTAACATCTAAAATTAGTCAATCTCTCTAACTCCTCTTGGCAATATAAGGAACTTAGAGTACTTCACACCCACCATTTCTTGCCTGGATTATTGCAATCTTCTCTTAACTCTTCTTTCTACCTTTCTTTTCTCTTCTCAAGTTAATTTCCAACAGAGGATCCAGGCTAATCTTTGTAAAACATACTCTTGTCCTGAGACTCTTCTGCTACAAAGCCTTCAATAGCTTCTCATCTTAAAATAAAAGCCCAACACCCTATAATCCCTACATCATCTTGCCCCCATTCCTCTTGAACTTCACCTCCAACTACTCTCTTAGCTCATTCTGACTCAGCTCTTCCTCAAACATGCCTGGCAACTTCCTTCCTTGGGTCTTTTGCATCTGCACTTTCCTCTGCCCAGAATACTTGTTCTTGCCTCCTTCAGACTATTGCTCCAATGTCACCCTTTCAATGAAGCCCACTCTGACCCTCTATTTGAAATTACAACATATTCAACTCAGGATTTTTTTTTCTTAACATGTATCATCACCTGCAATTAATACACAACTTTAATAGTTGTCTCTCTCTCATGTCTAGAATGAAATTCCTGTGACAGCAGTGACTTGCTGTTTTACTCAATGCTACATCTCTTGCATCCAAAGTATTTTCCTTACCCATAAATACTTCTTAAATAAATGAATGCATGAGTCACCTCTATTAGGCCTTACTTGCTCATTAGTATTTTATTTCCATCTTGATTTTCTACCCTCCGCCCAAAAAAGTACTCATTTTACCATTGTTTATGCAATCAGAATGTGTATTTTGATTTACTACATGTTTAACAATTTATTTGCTCACCATTCCATTTTTCTTTTCGTGTCTCATTTCTGGGTATGACTTTTCCTTCTTCCTATAGCATATTCTTCAGTAGTATTTAAAGTGTCTATTAGTAGTAAACTTTCTCAGTCTTTGTCTGAATATGTGTTACTTTGCCCTTACTCTTAAATCATAGTTTACCTGGGTATAAAAATGCCAAATTAACAACTTTAAAGATCATCCTATTTTATGCTTTCTATTATTGCTGTTGATAAATTAGCTGACAGTTTATCCTTCTTTGTTTGTAATCAGCTTTTACTCTCTAGTGGTTTTAAAAACTTCGCTTTGACTTCAGTGTCCTCAAATTTCATTACAGTGTTCCAAGCTCCAAGTGTTCCAAGTGTGAATTTATTATTTTATTTATTTATTTATTATTAATTATTAATTGTTTTATTATTAATTTATAAATTTATAAATATTAATTATTTATTAATTATTTATCAATGTTTATTTATCTGTTTATTATTTATTTATTAATTATTTATTAACTTATTTATTAATTTATAATTTATTAATTCATAAATTTATAAATATTACTTTATTGGTTATTAATATTTATTAATTTTTATTGATATTAATGTTTATTAATTATTAATATTATTACTATTGATAATATTATTTATTAGTTATTTATTGTTAATAATTAATGATTATTATTTATTAATTATTTATTTTACTTGATCTTACTGTGGGATTCATTGTATCAGAATCATGTCTCTGAAAAATATGAGAGATTCTGTAAATTTTTCAGATATTTACTATCTCAATAATGTGTCTCCTTATTTTCCCAATTTCCTCCTTCTAGAACCCAGTTGGATATATAGTTCAATTTTAATGTTGAACATAATATTAACATTGAATATAATCCATGTTTTTAGCTATATTTTGTCTGTCAGCACTACATCTGGAAAATTACCCCAAATATGCCTTCTAAATCATGAAATGCCTCTTAAGCTATCTTTCATTTTGTCTTTAAGCCTATCCACTGGAAAATATTTTTAATTTTCATCAACCAATTATGCCATGTTAATTTTTTATCTTGCCCTTACACATCTAATTTTTTCCTTCTTTATTACTTTGATAATTTAAAATATTTATGCTATGGTTTCTAACTGATAGCATCAGACTCTACATTGACATCATACTCTATTTTTGTTAGGTTTGCTAATTCATTCTTGATTTTTTTTCAAGTTTGGTCGTTTGTTTCTTCTTAGCTGGATATATTTCATGTATTTGTTTTTGTTTTTGTTTCTATCACAGAACACTGTTTGCAGGAGAGGAAATTTGCATTGCAGTCTGGTGGTAAAATGACTTGTTCACGTAAACCAACACATGTCCATCCTTTAGCACAAAAAGCCCTAATGGCACATACACTATTGAATTCGGGACATCTCTAGCATCTTCTCTCTCTGTTTTTCTTGTAATCCTTTTTTTAAATAAACATTTTCATGGTTTGTCCAGAAGAAAGCCATATAGGTTCTTGGCTAGTGAAAGACAATTCAGAACAGTTCAAGTTTGGTAATTTTGAATCATTAGCTTATATTGAGCAGGGCTTTTTCTGTCTGTTTTCATAGAAACATTTGGCATCTCTTCTGCCAGTTACCCCAAGAAAAAATTTTATGCTAATTTCCTGATGCTATAATACTATTCACGTTTTGTAAATATAAAGCCAATCCATACAAAAGCAGTCCTGACTATGATTTTTTATGTTCTACCCAGATTCAAAATGAATTTTGCCCAACGTGTTTGTCATATTTCCTAGCCAATGAGCACTTTTTTCTTATTCCACCATTTTCTGAGGTTAAAATTCTTCAAAGGTATTGACTTTTATAAGAAATTCAGTTCCAACTCCCTCTCTTCATCCAGAGTCTTGTTTCCTCTCACCACATAAGTCTTAAAATTCTACACTCCTTATATATTGCTGTTTCAGACCTACGGTTCCTGAATTAGTTTCCCTCTTTATTTTCAGGAGCTGACAATGTTGTTTTGTTTTGTTTTGTTTTGTTTTACTTTCTAGGTTCCCAGCTCTGGAATTAAAATATATATACATGTATTATACATTTATAAATATTTTATAGTGGGAGTGTTTTCATGTTGTCTACTATCACATTCCTGGAAACCAAAGTCCTTTCACAGGGTTTCAAACATGGAGTCCATTTCAAGGATATCTACATCAAAGAAGCTTGACTTAAACAAGGAGGAGAAGGCAGGGCCAAGGCTCCTACAGCATATGGGAGATTCTAATGAAACAGCTTTGAAACACTTCAGTATCAGGCTCTTCAATGTGACGGAGCCTTGAAGAACTGACCTGGGGAAAAGTCACTCACTTATAAATCTCAGTAAGAATTCTACACATTCCATGTCCATAGTCCTGAGGCAGAAGGCATTGTCCTTCAGAAGCATTTTTTTTTGCATCTCCACTTCTCTACGTCACATACCAAGCTTCTGAAGTATGTAGCCCATCATCCCTTTCTCTAAACAAGTCTTTAATTTTAAGTACTTGTAAGGGAATACAGTGAGAATTGGATGCCTCTCTACACAGGGTCGTGGTGACATTTTTCTGAAGCTGTGTCAAGTTCTGAACATACATATTCACCGTGAATTACAACAGACTCTGAGAAAACTTTCACTCTCAGGCTGGATATATCCAATTATAGCTTTGTAAATATCTTATGTTACAAACTGTATCCTCTCTATGAGTGTTTTCATTTTGCAGAGTATCTTTTCCTTGTAACTGTGAAAATTAGCTGTAACTGCTCATTAACTGAGACACTTATTTATATAGCCTGGCATAACTTTGAACATTAATTAAGACGGTGCATGTTTTAAATAACATGCCCTTTCTAATAATTGCTGAATTGGTGAGAGAGGGGTGCATATCTCTTTGGTATAATATAATTTATATACTCTGTTGCTCTTTAGGTGATATAACATGATGTCACAGATATGGGGGATTCTGCCTAGTAAAGAAATATGAATAGGTCCATAGTACTTTATGTACGGTTCCCAAATTCACAAAACCTCTGAAAACTAGAAGCTTTGTTTTGTAATGCACTTGGCAACAAAAGCTGGCCTGATCTTAATTCTTTTAGTGGTAAAATATGATCTGAACTGATGTAAGCTCATTTAACCCACTTAGTGTGACTATTCACACATTTTACTGAATAAATAATATTGAATACAACACACTGTCCCAGATCATGATGGGGTATTATCACATAATACATATATTATGTAAAATTGGTGCTACATTACCAGTCTGAAATCCAAAAAACAATTCTGAAACACATTTGATGTAATATTTTCAAATAATGGATTGTAGACCTTTAAAAGCTAGTATAAGAAACAATCTGAATTTTTTTAAATGACTTAAATATCTGTAATTTAGGAATCCTACAAATTCATTCAAGAGAACATTCATAAATCACAATTACATTTCCTTATATAAAGCTTAACAAAAAAGTGAATTTGTGAATAATATATTATCAAAATTTACAGCAAATAAGGTGTAATGCTGTAGTGAATACTATTATTTTTAAGCATATTTGGAATTAAAGTTTAAATAAATAATAAATATGGCCTTTATAGGCCCTAAAAAAAGGTGGAAGAACTAGGAGAATAAGATCAGCAGGGTCACATAAACATTTGAGGTCTTTACATTTGAATCTAGGGTTTCTCCACAGTAGTGCTACTAATATTTGCGTCCAGGGAACTGTAGTTGTGGGGGGCTGTCCTGTACATTGTAAGGCGGTTAGCAGCAGCCCTCGACTCTACCCACCAGATGCCACTAGCACACTTCCTGCCCACCCCCAAGTTCTTACAATCAAAAATGTCCCCTGACATTGCCAAAGGTCCCCTGGAGGCAACTCAGTTGGGAAACGCTGTCTTAACTCAAAACCTGTATAAGACTTCATAGTTTGCAATAATAGCTCACACATGTTGTTATTTTTTACATCTCACAAAACAATACTATGAGGTTTGTATTATATACAATTTACAGATTAGGAAACTAAGACGCAGGGAAGTTAAGGAACCTGCCCAAACTGTATAGCTAATAAGTGATGAGCTAGGACTCCCCAGTCTGCTCAACAGACTGCTCAACCAGTCTTCCTTCAATACCATCCTGTAAAGAGTATTGGGTCAATGAGACATGCTGCAGGTCACCTATGATTTTTTAGGTAGACAATGCATTTTGGAACTTGTGTTAAATCATTCCAGCACACATAGCTGATGATTGCTTACAAAAACCACTCATCTCTGGGTCTAAACCATAAGCTGATTACAGGCATGTCAACTGGAATCATGTGTTTTCATACTTGTAAGTCTTGCTAGGCAATGAGTCTTGTGGGTAAGAAAACTCAGTGACATAAGCTGGTTTTAACAAGCCTCTGGCGTAGAAATCTCCATGTAGTTTCTTACCAATAATTCCCAAATATAAAATAATTCCTAATTTATATTTTAAAATGGAATATTACAATGAAATGCAATAAGGATGATCTGGGAAAATTAGCATTAAACCCAGGAAATTAGTTGCCAATACCTCCAGCTATTTAAAATTCACTTTAGAGAACAGGTAGGATCACATTGCCTTAAATGCATAATAGGAATACATTGTCAATTGCACACTTATTGCTAAGGCTTTAAATCTTCATGAAGTTTATTTGACACTGTGCCTGATAAGGAGGAGCCCAGCTATGGAAACGGGTGCACAGGCAGTCCGAGCTCTTCTCCAAATTATGCATGATTCCAATGAAACCGGGAGGAGTCGGTAAATTATTGATGCAATTTCATTTTCAGATGTCAATTTTGTGTCAAATTGTTTATTCCTAAGAGATTTTGCGATTCACAGATCAGAGGCATAATTTTCTTATCCATCAAATTAAAATGATTAAGCAGTGTTTTGTATGACAGCTATATTTCATTGTTATTCTTATAACCCATGAATAAGCACACACCTCCAGCATTCTGTAATAGTCAAAATTATAGCATTTTATTAAAAAATAAAAAAGGTTAGTTGATTGGATCCCCTATCTGCCACATATAAATCCTTAACTGAGAAATAACTCATTTCACGTATTTAAAATTTGAATACACACATGCACTCGCGAGGTCTAACAATTAAGTTGGGTAACCTGTTGCTACGATATTGCTCATAATTTTGGATATCACAGGGATTATTCATTATGAATTTGTACCAACTGAACAAACAGTTAACCAAGTTTACTATTTGGAAGTGCTGAAAAAGCTACATGGAAAAGTTAGATGACCTGAACTTTTCACCAATTCATGACTCTTGCATCACGGCAATACACCAGTTCACACAGCACTGTCTGTGAGGGAGTTTTAGCCAATAAATAAATAACTGTATTGGAACACCCTCCCTACTCATCTGATCTGGCCCCCAATGACTTCTTTCTTTACCCAAAGATAAAGGAAATATTGAAAGGAAGACACTTTATGACATTCAGGATATCAAGGATAATACGATGACAGTTCTGATGGCCATTCCAGAAAAGGAGCTCCAAAACTGCTATGAAGGGTGGACTAGGTGCTGGCATCAGTGCATAGCTTCCCAAGGGGAGTACTTCGAAGGTGACCGGAGTGATATTCAGCAATGAGATTTGTAGCACTTTTTCTAGGATGAGCTTGAAAACTTAAATATCCCACCTCATCTGTCATCTTCTAGTTTTGTAGTTTTCTTATCCATCTTCTAGTTTTGTAGTTTTGCATTTTAGTTTTGTAGTTTTGCATTTTATGTGTAGGTCTGAGATCCATTTTGAGTTAATTTTTGTGAAGTGTGTAAGGTCTGTGTGTAACTTAGCTTTCTTGCATGTTGATATTTAGTTGTTTGAGAACCATTTGTTGAAAGATTATCTTTTCTCCATTGTCTTGCCTTTGCTCCTTTTTGAAGATCAGACGACTGTGTGGTTCTACTTCAGGACTCTCTATCCTACTCCATTGATCTGTTTTTTGTTTTGTTTTGTTTTGCTTTCTTGGAGGGGGTTTTGTTGTTGTTGTTATTGTTTGTTTTTTAGTTTTGTGTGTGTGTGTGCCATTGCCACTCTATATGATTATGTCACTTTATAAATGGTGAAGTCAGGGAGACTCAATCCTCCAACTTTGTTCTTTTTCAACATTGTGTTGGCTATTCTGGATTGGGTGTCTCTTGATAAAACTTTAGAATCAGCTTATTGATATTGAAAAATAGCTTACTGGGGTTTTGATTAGTATTACACTGACTCTACAGACCAAGTTGGGAAGAACTGACATTTTGAAATTATCGATTCTTCCTATCCATAAACATGGAATATCTCTCCACTTAGTTCTTTTTTGATTTGTTCGTCATACTTTTGTAGCTTTCCTCATATACATCTTGTACATATTTTGTTATGCTTACGCTTTTATTTGGGGGGATGTTAATGTAAATGGTATTGGTTTTTTTTAATTTCAAATTCCACTTTTTTACTCCTAATATATAGAAAAGCAATCGAATTTTCTATATTAAAGTTGTATCCTACAAGCTTGCTAGAATTGCTGATTTGTTCCAGAGTTGTAGTTTTTTCAATTCTTTCAGATTTTCTACATAGAGATTCATGTCATCTGTGGCAAATAGGACAATTTTACGTCTTCCTTTACAATCTGTTTATAACTTTTATTTCTTTTTCTTGTCTTGTTACATTAACTAGACTTCCAGTATGATGTCAAAAGTTGTGATAAAAGAGAATATCCTTGCCTTGTACCTGATTGTAGTGGAAATGCTTTAAGTTTCTCATCAAGTATGATGTTACCTGTAGGTTTTCTGTAGCTGTTATTTATCAAGTGGAGGAAATTCCTCTCTATTCATACTTTACTGAGAGTTTTTATCATGAATGCATGCTGGATTTATTTTATCAAAGGCTTTTTCTGCATCTATTGATATGATCATGTGATTTTTCTTTCTTAGCCTGTTGATGTGATGGATTACATTAATGGATTTTCAAATGTTGAACCAGCACCTCCCTAATCATTTTTATAATATATTTTGTTGTAAAATTTTAGAGTCAAAAACTTTAATACATATGTTTGTTTCCAAGCTTAAGCATACACTATAACTATGAAATGACTTATTTCATCCAATTTTATTGTTCCTTCACAATTACAGCAACTTTACTTACAAGTTTTGGGGTTTTTAAATTTCAAGTGGAAGATCTAGGTTTTCAAGTGGAAACCTAGGAAGATCTAACTAATGCAATGTATTACTAATCTATTAAGCTTGTCAAGAAGAATTATTTCTTCTTCAAATAATTCCCCCTACTGTATAGTTCATTCATTTGGAAAAGTGGAGCAAAACTGGACTGAGTGTGTAGAGATGGTTCACTCATCCTGACTCCACCATTAGAGTGACAGGAGGTGACATTGAGCCACAGTGTCCTAATCTGAAAGGAGGACTTAAAGATATTTGGACTACTTTTCTCACCCAGGTGTCATAGAGAAGATTTAATTAAAATTTTGCTTCTAAACACAGTTAGGAAATTATATGTGTATATATAAAAGTTTATACAAATGTGGGATTTTTTTTTTACCTAACATTACATTCTTTACATTCCAAAGTGAATTGTTTTATATCTCCTATAATCCATGGTTTTGAATCACCCCCAAGATAATGGTATTTCCACATATAAAAATGTTTAAAAATTACATCTTAATATCCTAATTCTAACAAGGTAGTAGAAACATCATTTGTTAATGAATTTTGAAATTGAGAATCTGAATATAGATATCTAAAAACATTCTTAGAAAGTATGAATAATACAGGTTATACTCAGTATTTATGGTAAAGTTAAGTGAAGTATATCAATTCTTTAAAAACTTGAATGTCAATGATCCTCTCTCCTCTTTACAGAAATCCCTGTGAACAGCAATTGATAACAATATTATTATCAATTGAAGCCTACCTATCTGTCATATGAGATAGCTGATCACCATCCTCAAATAACTCACACCCCAAAAAGCAAAATCTCATTTTTTTCTCAATAGGCAGCTTCACAGATAAAGGTAACTCTTCAATTGCTGTTTAGTCACTGATTAAAGTGTCAGGCCAATTGATGAATAAAGGAAAACAGCAGAAATTGAAAATAACTGAGTTTTTTTCAATACCATATCCTATTAGGTTTAGAGGCATGTAGCTTTACTTACAGACTCTACTGTAAATTATATTTTAAATATTGGCAAAAATACTGCCAATCTTCTAAGAATAATGCCATATAAGCTTCCTGAATATAGTACTTGTATTTTATTTTCAGTTACCTCCACAGTACATGTAGGGGATATTTAACAGCTCTATTCCAATGGCTGACAGGCACTAAAAATGCAGCATGTCCAAAGCTGAATTTGTGCTTTTTATTGTATCTAATCCATGTCACCCTTATCATTACAGTGCTCTTTATAACTGCAAATGTTACCAACAATCATCCAACTACATATATAAATTAGAAATTAGAATCATTCTTGACACTTCTTTGCCCTCAAATCTACTGTTTCCCATCATCATTGATTCCTCTTTCTAAATCTCTGATTTACCCTCTTTTATCCATCACATGAGCCATACAGAGAGGCCATAAGAACTCTTAAATGACCTGATATTCTACCCATGTGGAATTTTTAGGTTTACGAGAAATAAAAATCTATTGGAAACAAAACCCCACATTGCTTGGCACAGTCATCTAAACCCACAATCTATTTCTCTGGGCTGTCTGTATCAAAAGGCCCCAAAGATATCCTGCCTTCAAACGTTAAGAATTCACCTAGGAAAGTAATGTATGTAGAAATATATTATGGCCTCTCAATTTATCCCATTTAAAATATTAAAATTATTTTCTATAAGAGGAAGATCAGAATCTATTTCTAAAGATACCTGTAACTCCTAGTTTGGGGCAATATATTTCTTCTCAGTTCAACATTTCAACATTTCTTCTCTGTTCAAGATAATGAAAGATACATGGCTCAATACAGTGAAATTTAACATTGTAATACTCATACATTCTTCTCCTGTCATTTTAGTCAATAAAACTGTCCAATCAGTTTCAATGGTGTGGTTTACACGTAATTGGTAAGAGCTTGGAAAATAGAAAAATCTATAAAATCTAATGTTTTAAATAAATGTTTCCCAGAAGCCAATAAAATTATTTTGAAGATGCCAGTTCTCAAATTTCAAAATCTATAGTTTTCTTTAACAATAAGTTTATGCGAGCTTAATTTTTTCTAAGTTCGTATTTCTGTCTGCATACTGTTTAATTTTGAAAAAATCATTTTCTGTAATAAATCTATTGATGCTCTCTAATGTTCCTCTCTTCTTCATTCCATTCTTAAGAATTATATTTTGAAACTGAAGAAAAAAATACCTCACCAACACAGACAATAGTTTAGTGGTTATCGGAGGGTAAGGAGGGGGTTGTAGATGAGGGTAAAAGGGATCAAATATATAGTGACGGAAGAACTGACTCTGGGTGGTGAACACACAGTGCAATATGTAGATGATGTATAACAAAACTGTACAACTGAAACCTATGTAACTTTATTAACAATTGTCACCCCAATAAACTTTAATTAAAAAAAATTATGTTTTGGTACACCCACTGCTCTGTATGCCATTTGGGTCCAGTCTATCACTACAACCACGCACGGAGACTTCTAATTAAGAGTACACTCACTCACTTCTGAACGATCCCTTTCCCTGCCCTCCACCCCAACAGAGGAAAAAGAACCCTCAATACTTAATTGTGGTACAGTACATTTCTAATTATTGTCTATTTTGTGCTCAGCCTCTGGATCAAATTAACTTATTTCAGTTTTAGGGTCAATTAGATCGCTCTTTTTCTGTTATAGTTAAAACTTGCTTCAACAGAATGCTACAAACTTCAGTTCCTAAAGGAAAAGATTTTCCAGCCTATTTTTATTCACCATGAATTAATGATATTTAACAATACAAACAAAAAGTAAGAGAGTGCTCTTTTCCTCAGTCAATCAGGATTTTCCTATTCTAAGTGAATGCACACCTGGAATACCTTTAGAAATGTATTCTTGTAAGCATAAAAAATAAAATTTCCATTAAATTTACAAAATAAAAATTCCTAGATCTATTCTTAAGAAGGTTTTCAACATTCACTGATGTTTTCACTAAACATGTGTTTTCTGCAATGCTACACCCAAAAACCTATTTAGAAATAAATGTGCTAAATTTGAATGACTTTATGTGAACAGGGAGTCTTACAAAATAGAAATGTTTAAACATTTTCATATGTCACTTAGAAAAGATGAGAAATGGGATACAGTCAGTGCAGGAAAATACTGAACAGTTGTTTAGGACTTCATCTTTCCTCTGATTAACCCAGTAGGTAATTTACACACTGATAGTAGACTAGTATTGCAAAGAATGTTTTCAAACTAAGATCTTACCAAGATAGGCAAAGGTTCCTTGGGACATGCCTACATCCCCAGAGGTGGCAGGATATAAAGAGCTGTAAGATTCAGATCCTTAAACCTAGGTTCAGACCCTGCTGTATCACTGAGGGTCTCATGACCTTTGACTGATCATTAAACCTTCCTGAGGCTCAGTTCCCAAAGCTATAAAATGGGAATAAAAATGTCTAACTTCACTGCAGACGTAAGAAACAAGTTAAATGTATGTAACAATCCAGGCACATAATACAGCTGAAAAAGGGTTTATGCTCTTCAACTACAAAAAGAATTTGCCAAGTTGTACCCTGAAGGTACTAATAGACTTCCCTTGGGTTTATATATTACTTGGAAAATTTCATTTCCCTTCAATAAATTAATCAGACCACGTATATAATTTGATAGGTCCTATTGTAACCAATAAAAGTTATTCAACACTTTTTAACAAAAATGTCGATGTTCCCAATAATAAATGAAATTAAAAACCCCATTAAAACGTTCAACAAATACTTCTTAAGCACTCTTTAATTTCGCCATTCAGGTTCTCATCCTTTGATAAGGGATCTCTGTCGCCAAAACAGTCCTTTGGGCTTTCATGGTGCAAAAAAATGAGAAAAGGGAAAAGGGTCATAATCAATCAGGCTCAGGCTGGGGAAAATGTGTTGGAAAAGAAAGGTGTGTGAGCAGGCTAAGGAATGTGACAAAAGTAAATTGAGGAGAAAATCGAGAATTAATAAGTAATTCTGCAGTTAGTGTACCCTAGCATGGATTCAAAAACAGCAAGTAAAGCTCACGAAGTGGAATTACCTTTGAATTTAAGACAGTTTTTTTAACCACAAAATTGCTTTGATACTATCTATTTAGATATATGTATGTATTTAAAGGCAGTTATAAGTGTTATGAAGTAGAAAAAGTGGAATAATCAGTTCACCAAAAGAGACTTATTCTGCTGTGGGTGAGTCTGAGGGAGAACACACGAAACTTCCCTGAGGGAGGTGATGAGTAGGATGTGAGAAGTACCATTTTTGTTCTCAACAATAGCAAGATTGTATGTAAGGCTCACTATGCACCAGGTTCTGCTGAGCAGTTTTCATAAGCTGACTCTTTTAATCTTCCCAACCACCCAATGAAGTAGGTAAGATTAGTTTCTACATTTTACAAATTAGGAAACTGAGTCACAAGGTGGTTAAGTAAATTACACAAGATCACAGAACCAATAATTGCCAGAGCTGAAATTCAGATCCAGCCAGTTTTAGCTCCTTATTTTAGATTAGTGTTCCATTAACTGAATTTGAGCAAATTAAACTCTCCTAAGCAATCTGTCCCTAATTGAACTTGGTTAAATTCCTTTTAATATTTTAAACTGAATTTATACATTTAATATATTTGATTTGTAAGCACTTCACCTACCCGATAAGTGCTTTCCTAAGCACTCAATCCTTGTATATCTAATAAATTAAATACTATGTATGCACTTAGATATCATATTTCCTTAAATATTACAAATATTTTAAATGACAAACATAATGATCATCCTGAATTGAACACAAATAAATATGTATGCTGTTAGTTTTCTTTGTTTTTGTACTCATTTTTCCCTTGTAGGATTGTATAGTCCTAGGGCTTGGGAGAAGTACAAACTGCCATGTTAGACAGGCTAAAATATCGAGGTTAAAAAATACAATCAAACTGTATTATGAATTAGTGGTTAAAGATTGAACACTGGGCAAAGTTTGTAAAGGATAGTACCTTCCAACATGATTCCACCTAAGTCCTTCTGTATAATGGCTATATTAATAGGAGTCGCAGATCTATGTTTCTCAGAGATCGGTTGTATTTCCTACATCCTCTGAATTAAACAGTTACATCTATACACAATCCTTTTAACCTATTTCAATTTTTATTTTATTGTCATATTGTGTGGGCAGAATTTTAACCCCACTCACATTGCTTCTGATTTCCTCCTTGTCTACATTCCTTTAATATTCTTTTTTTTCTAGGGATTTCCAACTTTATAGACAATCACATTGACATTTTTGCTGAAGTTTTCACTTTTCATCCCACTATAAATAAAGTGAGCCTGGGGGTGCCTCTAGGTGGTGTCATGACCAAAGGACCTGAAGTCTACCCCCAGATCACAGCCACTCTTCCCTAGCTAGACCCCAGGGAAGATATGTTTACAGAATAAGGATAAGTAAATGAAAGTGAAGTCTTACTTTATTAATTAGCTGTGAAAACACTCTTAAGCCATCTCCTACCTAAGGGCTTAGAAAGAAGAGGTGGGGAAATGTGTATGTGTAAACCAGGCCCACATATGCCACATTTCTCACCCCTTTGAAAGCCCCTCTTCCAGAAATTGAGCTAACTCAGTGAACTGAACTATGGGGACAATACAGATCGCTGTTTCTCATCTTATGGATGAAACGGAAATGAAAGCGATCACAAAGAGAGACCTTGAACTACTCCCCCTTGTGGCCTCAACTGTCTGTTGTATTCTTCTCCAAGGTCAAGACTGCCTAAAAGGAGCATCATGCTCTTGTTCACAGGGTTCTCTCCAGGATCAATTATACCTCATCCTTTTGAAGGGCACCAACACACTTTACAGATCAACAGACTTGCATTTCAATCCCTCTTTTGACTAGTTCTTAGCTTTCTGAACTTGGGCAAATTACTTAAGCTTTCTGAGTCTCAAGTTCACTCGTTTGTAAAAAGTTCAATTCTCCCTACCTCCCAAACAAAGCTATGATGATGATAAAATGCGATCACAGATTTAAAATATTAGACAATAATACTCACTAAGAGATATTCGTTCCCCCATTCCAAAACTACCTCATCTCTTCAACTTAAATACTTCGCTCTCATTTACCATCTTATACAACCTGAAGACTACAACTCACTGTAATTTGGCTTATCCAGTTTATAATACGACATAATATAACTTCCGTCTGCCTGTGAGCAGTCATGAACTTCCAACTCTTCTACCCATAATGATGATTGTGTCACTATCATTCTCTGAATCTCAAAGTTATAGTATTACCCAAGGAGAGTTCATTACTATAATTTTAAAATAAATAAGGCCATCTGTGTTCAAAGAGAATTGATGTAAGCCATTAGTACCAGAATTTGAGGTCTAGTTAATGTTAGCAATGGTATTTCCTAGTAGCTGAATGATTGGTGCTATAGATCTTTGCTAATGTGATTGCATGGTGACTAATTGCAACTCACTGAAAAGAACAGTTTCATAATGCCCGCCTGTACTCATGTGCAGACCTACTTGTAGGTAGCATTTCTCTTAGGTTCTTTTCTTATCTTTATCCAAGTTAGACAAAGGTTTCATGACCTTGAAAAAATAAAATATTTTTACCCATCCCTTTTATGCTACAAAGGATTTTAAAACACAAAATTTTGTCAAACCAAAAGAGGTCTATTTATGACAGAATCCTTGGAAGTAGGGCACGAATTCCTCATAATTTTAAAATACAGCCCCATCTTAATTTACTTCCATGTCTTATCACAGGAATACACAGGAGGACAGATTTCTCACTGCTTAACCCACAATATACTGCAAGCATAAGCTCCCATGGCTTCACGTCTTGGCTGGATGCCTTCAAAAAAGAACAAAATTTATAATGTCACCCTCCTCATTTAAGCCAAAAGGCAGTGCTGCAGCCGAGCAAAAACATC
Source organism: Rhinolophus hipposideros (assembly GCF_964194185.1). Lineage (NCBI taxonomy): Eukaryota > Metazoa > Chordata > Mammalia > Chiroptera > Rhinolophidae > Rhinolophus > Rhinolophus hipposideros. Next base: position 7,639,657 of record NC_138051.1, on the reverse strand, counting down.
AATACAGACAAAAAGAAAATGTTCTATGTTATGTTGAGGACTGTCAAATTCACAGTTCCTCTCCCCCACACATAGTTAACAATTATTCTTAAATGCAATTTTTTATAGATACAAAATGGTCAGTTTGTATTTCTGAGTGACTTTGTTGTTATAAATGTTGAGCATGGGTACAACTCATTCTACTTGAAAAGAAAGAAAAAAGCAAGCACACAATTAGCGACAGAAGGCCAGGTTACCATAGTGACTTGGCAAGGGTAAAATGATCTTTCAAATTTTTTTATCACCATGTGTCAAAAGAAAGTTTGAGCTCTTTCGTCCATCTTCCTGGGATGGAAAAGATACACTTCATTTTCATTCAAAAGGGGCACTTACTCCTTTATGATCCTCTCTAAGTAACTTGTAGCTGCTAAAATGAAGGTACCTCAGGTAGACTAAGGAATAAAAAGAGTGGAATATTCTGGGTACCATGGATACCAAGCTCACCTCTTAAATAGCCTGTCTTGACCCAGCCTCAACCAGACTGACTTTTGTATCCCCATAAGCCTCCAAATCTTGCTATGATACAGTACTATCATAAATACAATTGGGACAGAAAATTTTAGGGCTTTATGAACTTTTCCAAAGCACAGAACATATAAAGCCAACAGATATTGTTTATGAATCTAGCATAACCATAATATCAAACATAAAAACAGTTCAAGAAAAAAAGAAAAAAACCACCAGGCCTACCTCACTTATTGAACATAGATGTAATACACTATTAAAATACTTGCAAAACAATTTTAACATGTTAAAATAAGTAACACACAAATCAGGAAAAAATCAATACTTGCTTAATATGAATCTAAGAGCAGAGATCACAAATATGGCTCAAATTAGAAATTATTAGAAACTTTGACCTAGTCAATAATAATTCAAATTAAAAAAACAGTGATCATATCAATGGGACTGTTGGGACGTTTTTTCCTGCAGGCACGGCTAGGAGCTTCCATCCCCCTCCTCCTGCAACACCTTATCGGAGCAATTTCCTGCAAACACAGCAGTTAGAAGCTTTCCCGTCAAAACCATGTTGAGCGATCACAGCTGTTAGGGACGGACCTCCCTGGCACCCCGGCCAGGTTTCCCCCCTCCCCCCAAGCCGGAGGGCTAACCCTATAAAACAGAGCGCCCGACCCCAGTAAGTGCTCAGTCTTTGGGAACAATCCCGCTGAGCCCGCCGGCGTAACAAAGCTGTGTTCTCCCTGATCTCTGCGTGCCGCTTGAGTCTCTCTGTCTTCGCCGCTTTTCCACAACAGGACCTAAAAAATTACTTGAAAAGTTTGGTACCTTACCTATATACAAAAGTAACTCTTTGAAAGCAGGCAAAGAGCTACTTTGTGGATACGTTAGGTAGAACTTTGCAACAGTTTCAGAACTATTGCTGAAGTCCAAATCTGAAAAGGAAGAATGTTATGCCCAGAAGTCCCCTCCCCTCCCTATGTACCCTCCAAACTCAAGCCAAATGAGTGTGGGAGGGCTTCGGAAAGTGTGGGTATTATCAGGAGAGATTAAGGGTTCATCCCAAACTGGTTTTTATGAGCTGCAGAAATCTGAGATTCTCTTTCCCCAGGAACTTTTCTCAAAGACTCAGATGAAGAATTGAGCAAAATGCAGACCTCTCTCTGCCTTGCCCTCCTCAAAAAGAGAGCCAGAATTTGAATACTTTCCATACCAAAAGGATCTCCAACTCCTATTATGATGGGGAGAGAAAGGTAAGGAGGGTTTGGTAAAGAAATGGCCACATCTGAGCAATTTTTAAAATCTGAACTTTGTTACATCTCTTGGTCCTTGCGAACTGCAAATGGATGTGAAAATTGAAAATCTCTCCCCCTGTAGAGTCTGACTCAGTAGGTCTCAAGTGGAGTTCAGAAAACTAATTTCTAAATAACATTCCACCCTAAAAGTATGGGAAACATTATACTAGGGAAAGAGAAAGAATAATAATGGGGTATGGAATTGTATCACTTATTTCTAACTAATAAATAGGGAAATGCAGGTTGGAGGATATAGCAGTGATAGTCTAGAAAGAACATCAAAGCCCAAATGCTTAGGTCAGGAGCTCAGAGGGCTGCCCACATCCAATGCCTAACAGCAGTGAGCAAAAAGCACCTAATTATCACACAAGTTCTCCCACCACATTACTAGAGCACATTGTGGACAACAAGTTACATTAGAATAGCTCTTGGAAACAAAAACCATTGCACCATCTCAAATCAAGGTCAGCTTGTAGTAGAGATCTCCCCTATGACCAAACAAATTTTAAAATCAGTTCTGATAAGGAGTGCATTCTTATCCATCTACTCTATCTCTGGACCTGTTCCCGGTCCTACATCTAGAGATGATTAAAAAGCAAGAATTGGTTGAAATACGTTTGCACTTGTCAAGTTACAATGTGTGTGGCCACACCTGGCAGAAATTCATGCCTTGCTTCTTTAATTTTAAAACAAGTTCAACCTTGTAAAAATGCCTAAAATTTTAACTGGCAGAACAAAAGGAAAGCACAAATTTTCTTTTGCCTGTGAATTTTCCACATTTTCATCCAAAAACTAATGTCACCCTTCCAGGCATGGCCATCAAAGCTTTCTGACCAGCATGCCATCGTACAAGCTGTTCTCATATTGCCCGACATTTCTAAAAAACTGACTGTCCTCAGTTTGTTTAATAAAAAATGGAAAATAAAGGTGGAGAACAAATTACAATGCTGCTTTCTCAATTTATATTCTATCATCCACCTTTTGGGGGAAGCGGAAAGCCTAGTAGAAAAGAATAAAACTATCTTTATCATTACTCTTCTTATTAAGGAAGTACAATGGGGAAAGTGTGATTTTGGACCACAGTTTCTGATGGTTCTTTCCAAAGAGATTCTTTTGTTCTAAACATCCGAATATGTTTTGTGATTAAATAACAACAACTCGGTAGGTCTAGGAGCCAAGAAAAGGTCTAAGAAGAGTTTACAAAAAAGAATAAGAGTTTGGAGTTACCTATGCTATCCGGGGACAAAAGGAGGTGGAGAAGAGAGATGGAAAGGGTAAGAGAAAAGCAGTCAAGATAGTGTGTGGTCAAAACCTGTGAGAGGGAGGCCACTGATGAAAAATCTCAGTAACAGACGATTAACAAATAAACAAACAAAATTCTAAAGATTTGAAATTGCACTGCAGCATGATAGATCCTCTCACATCCCTCCCCAGGCTGTCAGCATAGGCTATTACACACATCCATCCTGTGAGAAGAGCTTTTAATGAAACTTGGGTAAGGGGGCTCAAGGTTCATATTTGGGATTCCACACAGTAGCATAAAGGCAGCAAGCAAAGTGGGTGATTCAATCCCTGATTAAATGAATTCTAAGGAAATAGGGGTTTGATATCAGATGTGAGCATGAGAATATAAACCCCTCAAGAGACCTTTGGAAAACCACACTGTAGGGAAAGAGAGGCTCAAAGCAATCTTACCTATGTCTGGCAGAAGAATCAGGCTAACATATTAGTTTTCAAGAAATACAATATAATGAGTAGGGAAGAAAAAATTTTAATCACTCATCCATAAGGTCACACCCAGAGAAACAACTGTTTAAATTTGTGTATCTCTCTGAGTGACATTCTCCTCTCTCTCTCCCTCTCTGACTCTCTCTCTCTGACTCTCTCTCTCTCTCTCTCTCTCTCTCTCTCTCTCTCTCTCTCTCTTTCTATACACATTTTATTTAAGTAGACTCATGCAATTTTGTGATTATTAGGAATTCCCAACCTCCATATCAGTCTTTCCCAGTTTCTCTCCAAATACCATTTTAAAAATCACTGCAATGTCAGAAACAGAAACTGACATTGTCATGTCATATCTGGCAGAAATTTACAATAATTTGGGCTTTGTGGAGGTGGATTCAGATAAAACAATTTGGGTTTCAACACATTATGTAATCTAAATTTGCTTCATGAATCAGGGATTACCTAAAAAATGCAGAGTTTTTTCCTTCCCCAACTACCCTCTGCACTGAGAATAAGAAGCCTAGACCAATCAGAGAATGGGGCAGCCAACACTCTACCCTTTGATTCTTTTTTTCTTTAAGTTTTTCCCCATGCTGTATTGAGATATAATTGACAAAATTGTAATATATTTAAAGTATACAATGTGACAAGTTAATACATGTGTACATTGTGAAAAGATTTCTATTATCTAAATAATTAACATATCCATCACATCACATAGTGAATTTTTTGGGGGGGAAAAGGGTGAGAACGCTTGAGATCTACTCTCTCAGCAAATTTCGATTATACAATACAGTATTATCAACTATAGTCCCCGCGCTGTGCATTAGATCCTCAGAACTTAGTCATCTTACAACCAAAACTTTGTATCCTTTTACCAACTTCTCCCCATTTCACCATTCCCTTAGCCCCTGGCAACTACCATTCTACTCTGTTTCTCTGAGTTCTTTTTTTTTTTTTAATTCCACATATAAGTGACACCATGGGAGTATTTGTCTTTCTCTGTCTGGCTGATTTCACTTAGCATAATGCTGTCAAGTTTCATCCATATTGTCTCAAAAGGCAACATTTGCTTCTTTCTCATGGCTGAATATTTCCTTATATCTACAAACACCATATCTTCTTTATCCACTGACAGACACTTAGGTTGTTTCCATATCTTGGCTCTTATGAATAATGCTGCAGTGAACATGGGAGTGAAGATTTCACTTCAATACCCTGTTTTCAATTTTTTTTTTTTGGGGGGGGGGGATACATATATCCCTAGTGGGATGGCTAGACCACATGGTAGCTCTATTTTTAATTTCTTGAGGAACCACATACTGTTCTCCATAGTGGCTGAACAAGTTTACATTCCCACCAGCAGTTTCCTCCATAGCCATACAGGCATTTGTTATCTCTTGTCTTTTTGAGAACAGACATCCTAACCAGTATGAGTTCATATCTCATTGTGGTTTTCATTTGCATTTCCTTGATGATTAGTGATGTTTCATGTGCCTGTTGGCTATTCATATGTCTTCTTTGGGAAAATGTCTATTCAGGTTCTCTGCCCATTTTAAAAATTGAGTTTTGGGTTTTTGTGTTTTTTTTGCTATTGAGTTATATGTAGTCTTTATATTTTTTGGATATTAATCCCTTATCAAATATATGATTTGCAGATATTTTCTCCCATTCCATAGGTTGCCTTTTCATTCTGTTGATGATTTCATTTGCTATGCAGAATATTTTTAGTTTGATGTAGCCCCACTTGTTTATTGTTATCTTTTGATGTCAAATCCAAAAGATCAATATCAAAGAGCTTATCCCTAGGAGTTTCACAGTTTCAGGTCTTACTTCCAAGTCTTTCATCCATTTTGATTTGATTTTTGTGTATGGTATAAGATAGGGGTCCAAATTTATTCTTTTGCTTCTGGCTATCCAGTTTTCCCAATACCATTTATTGAAGAGATGATCATTGCTCCATTATGCATTCTTGGTACCTTTGTCAACATTCATTGGTCATATATGTGTGATTATTTCTGGGCTCTATTCTATTCCATTGATCTGTGTCTTTTTATGGCAAATATTGTGTTGTTTGACTCTTCCATTTTGAACCAGCAGTTGATTGTTCCCTCAGCACTGCTACATTGGCCAGATCTCCTGCTGACTTCAGTGTCACTTTCTGCCCCAAGCTTCTTCAAGAACTAGGTTTTCAAACAAAGACAGCTCTCTCCTTACAAAGAATACTGTTGCCGGATGTAAGGATAACATATTGTCCATTATATTACCAAAATCTAAGAGAGAGAACTTTCATCTAAGAAAAAAAAATGACAAGAATTCTGAGATGGTAAAGATAAAACGTTTTCTGCAGTATATGTTCTTCTGAATACTCTATTGGGCAGAGTCCCTTGATTCTTCAAGAGGAAGGTTACTACTAGTATTTGGAAAGGTGTCTAACCTGCTAATAAATTTAAATAGCATAAATATCTAAGTATTTTGGAAAATGAAGTCCTCTGTGAAGAGGTTCCTATCTTGCCTTTTTGGATAAGAATGGAAAGAACCTGGTTTAAGTAGGAAATAAAGAAAAACACAAAGATTCATTAAATGTGTACGAAACATCTGAGATTGAGAAATTAGAATGAGCAAAACATACCTTTCTTCTGATTTTTAGGATTTTGTTTCCTAAAGGGACATACTAGAAACACAGATATATTAACTTATGGTTAGAAGTCAAAAACATTATATACATAAAAATTAATGGTAAGAAAAAGTAAGTGCAAGTCAAAGGAACAAAGTAAATAAAGTTCAATAACAATCAAAATCAGATGACTGAACTATAAAGAACACTACTAAAACAAGCTCTTTATCATTTGATATTCCTGTTTCCCTTGGAGGAACAAGTAACATTTTATTAATCTTGGGTCACATCTGGAGTGCCATGCTCCATGGTTATCCTGAACTTGTCTTCCTTTTTCCTCTTCTCTTCACTCATATCCAAAATGGGTTCAACAATAACGTATAAACCTTAGACACAAAAATTAGCACCCAATATTAATATGCAGAATCTAAGGCTAAATACATTTTTAGTACCTCACTGAAACTTTGTGAAATATTTTATTACAAATTACATCTCAAGGACATTAGTTTCACGGCCATAGAAATTCACATCACTGGGTGCATTGCATTTCTTTAGATAGTTCTTCTAGAGGCAGAAGGTACATGTATTATGTTGCTTTCAAATAAGAATAAACTGATGCCATATTTTCTATTTTGAACACTCACATTTTCACAGCACTTTCTTCTCATATCCCTCTAAATTGTTTTGTTAATTACACGCACTTAGTCATTATGGCTACAAAATCATAATTATATCTAAGTGATTTGACAGTGACATAGCTCCATTATGAGAGTGCGAATTCTGAGCTTGTTTTCTGAACTATTAACCATCATGAGATGGGAGAAATCGCAGTCAATTTTCACTATGTTACCCAATGCATCACTCAAGGATTTAACAAATCCTGGGGAATGTGCTTAGATCATAGTCTGAAGACCAATTTCTTGATGAAATTTCATTATATCAAAACAAATACAAGTCTGTGTGTAAAACACTTATGTTTCTAAGTATGCAAGCTTTTGATGCTCTAATTAAAGTCTCTTTCATCACATATTTAACACCTAATTTGTGCTCATGACGAGTTAAGATCTTGCAAAGAATTTCTACTTTATTCATTAGAAAAAAGAAATATGACAGGTAACTTGTGAAATTAGATTATTTTGTTTATATCTTGGTAATTCCCAAAGCCAGGAAAATAGATAAAATATACTTCAGGTTATTAAAGGTTCATTCATATACTCGTATATAGGTTTGATCAAAGTATGAAAAAAATTGCATCATAGACAGTTGTAGTCTTCTTTACGAAAAATAATGTACAAATATTTACCATAAAATTAAGTGTGGCAACAAGCATTTGAAAAAGATTCTTCCTTTTCTAACAGATTGTACTCTGATGTGAAGTTACAAAAGCAGGGAGGAAACTAGTAAAGCAAGATGAGATCCCTGTAGTCCTTAATAAAAGAATTCAAGTCAATTTTTAAGTGTAGTAACACTTTGTTCAAATAAAAGCTCCCGTAGATGTCTAATATTTCAAAAATGTAGAAGCCAGTTGGTTAGTGGCCGCAATCACTCACTTTGCTTTCCCCTTCCTACATCCCTCTCTGAATGCAGCCCAAGGTTTCCAGCAACATGTTTAGAAATCGTCTAGTACCGTGTTTCCCCTAAAATAAGACCTAACCAGACAAAGAGCTCTAATGCATCTTTTGGAGCAAAAATTTATATTATGTTATGTTATATTATATTATTATATTGTGTTATATTATAAAGACCCGGTCTTATAGTACAATAAGACTGGGTCTTATGTTAATTTTCGCTCCAAGAGATGCATTAGAGCTGATTGTCCAGGTAGGTCTTATTTTCGGGGAAACACGGTAAAGAGCTCCTCATATTTTAAATCGATGCTGAGGTAGGGAGTGCCATACAGTCGTTCAGAGCACACTTGCTAATTAAAAAGGGAACATGCTTCTGGTGCTGCAAATCCAGCACAAGTCTCAGGAAGTGAATGTGAGCATGTGGCTGCCATTTATTTTATTGTCTGGATGGGTAATAGTACTATTCCAGACTATGCTTTAATATTTCACGTTATTTCCAGTGACTCTCTAGACATTGGGTTAGTAATGGACAGCAACTAAGAAATTATCTGTTGTTCCTTCCCTAACAGCAGGTAAAACTTAAGTGCATCTTACCATTTTATTTATTGGGATCTTCTCTTATCTAAGGGCGATAAGTTCCAAGACCCACAGTGGATGCCTGAAACTGTGAAAGCAGCAAACCCTAAATATACATTCTATATTTTTCCTGTGTGTACATGCCTACCAGTATGTTATTTAATTCATAAATTAGTCACATTAAGAGATTAACAACAATACCTAATAAAATAGAATTATAACAATGTACTGTAATAAAAGTTATGTGAGGGGTGGCCGGATGGCTCAGTAGATTAGAGCACGAGCTCTCAAGAACAAGGTTGCCAGTTCAAAACGGCGACTGGGCGTGGAGCTGAGCTGTGCCCTCCACAACTATCACGTTTCCCCAGGTCTTATATTAAGTTTTGCTCCAAAAGACACATTAGGGCTTATGTTCATGGGATGTCATCCTGAAAAATCATGCTAGGGCTTATTTTCCGGATAGGTCTCATTTGGGAGGAAATAGGTAGATTGAAGAACAACAACTTGGCGCTGATAGGCCCTGGAGAAACACACTGTTCCCCAATATTCCCCAATTAAAAAAGAAAAAGTGATGTGAATGTAGTCTCTCAAAGTATCTTATTATACTGTGCTTACCTTTTCACTTAAAGGAAGCACTTTACAGCTTCTCTTTAGCATATCTGAATTGCCAGCATCACTACTCTTGCGCTCTGGGGCCATGATCAAGTAAAATAAGGGTTCTCTGCACACAAGCACTCAACAGTCAATTTGATAACCAAGCAGGTAACTAAGTGACTAACAGGTGGGTGGCATGTACAGAGTGGACACACTAGAGAAAAGGATGATTCACATCCCAGTCAGGACAGAGCAGGAAGGTGCAAGATTTCATCGTGCTGCTCAGAACAGCACACAATTTAAAACTTATCGACTGTTTTTTCTGGAATTTTCCATTTAATATTTTCAGACCATGGATGACCACAGGTAACTGAAACTGTGGCAAGCGAAACCGCGATTAAGAAAGGGCCACTATAGTTTTGTTTTGTGTTGAATGTCACACTTGGAAAAAAAATTGAATCAATGCATTGTCATCATTTTTAAAAATAAGTACCATTGGTTTCAAACTCAAAATGAAACCACTTTATTGCTCCCTGACACTACTTGTAAAGTCAGTAGACGAAGAGAACACAATGCTGCTGTCCATTATGGGATGTGCAATAAAAGAATCCCGGATCCAATCTAAGGCTGTCCCTATATCACTAGATTTGTGGAGTCAATAAAGTTACTTCAGTGGGTAAAAACAAAATTAGTCCAACTACTTGTTTTTGAGTGGACCAGATATGTGTATGACGGTCCTGGAAGTGTACCTCCTCCTGCCACTGTCCTAAGATGTCAGCACCTCCTTGAGACTGTTAGGGCAAGCTGGGAAACACAAAGACTCACCTAGATATCAGATATCATAGGACATAATTCAAATCTCATAATATTAGGGAAAATAATAAACTGTCCTTTATGCAACAAATATGTATTGAGACCCTAATATAGTGTCAGACTTGAGTTCCAAGAGTGAACCAGAAGAGTGAAATTCCTTCTTCTGGTAGAGTTTACATTCTGTCTGGGACATAAGGACATTTGGTATAAATAAGTAAATTCCATGTTATATAGAAGGTACATAAAAGCTATAGGAACAAAACTCCAAGTAGGGTAAGGGGAATGAGGAGTGTATGATGGAGTATGGGGATACAATTTTAAAAAGGTAGCTTTTTAAAGCTACCTTTATGTCATTCAAGGTGGCATTGAACAAAGACTTGAAAGGAGAACAGGACTGAACCAGGCAGACCTCTGGCAGAAAAGCAATCTAGGCAGAAGGAAAAGCCCCTGCAAAGACCCTAGATAAGAACCTCACTTGCCTATCTACAGAGCAGCAAAGAGGCCCACATGACAGAAGACATAGGAATGACAAGCGAATAATAGGAAATAAGGTTTGAGGCCTAGCTTTAGATGAGATTGTCTCCCATCCTGCTTCCTACCCCCTGCAGAGCCAAGTCCTTCTCCACAGTTTCCTCCACTCACTGAGGTATGAAAGCTCCAAATGCTCCTTTGATATCCTAGAGGGATGAAGTAGTTTTAAGACTGCTTTATCTCAACAATGCTATTCCCATTTCTTTATAGCCCATTGTGTTTTGCTTTAGGAACAAGAAATCATATAAAATTTGTGTTTGTTGATTTGTTTGCTTGCTTGCTTATTTTTAAAGTATTTCTTCAAGTACTTTAGATGTTTTATAGCCAGGTAAGTTTGGGGAATTCAATTCTACCAACTTGCCAGAAATTGTAGGCAAAACTATATGAAATTGTCATATTTATAGGTTAAAAGTGGTCAAATATTGGCGCCTTTGAATGGTTTGACCTGATAAATATATTCCCTAATTACTTTAGTAACCAGAAATACATGTGGCATATATTTCATAACATATGTGTGGCAGAGACTGCTGGTTTCCTATGCAGTGGCCACTTCTTCCTTTTGTAACAGAACACTGATTGTATTCAAAACAGCACTGAGCACAGTTAAAGGAACATATTTCCAGCCTACTTTGCAGCTCGGTGTGGTCTTTGACTAAGGTCTATCCAGTGACATAAGTGGAAGTGTTATGTAGGACTTTCAGGAATATTTCTTATAGAGTAACTTACTTGACTGAGAGGTTCTTGGTTTATTTCTCTTTTCCTCCCTATCTTCCTTTCTGGAATGTTAGTGTGATGGCAGGAGCTTCAGCTGCCACATTAAATTGTGAGCTATCATTGAAGATCGGCCAAGATGACACGGAAAAAAGATATCAGGGTCTCAGAGTCCTTGATGACCTTTTAGAGCTTTCACAAATAGCCCTGGACTAAAAACAATATCCAACTATCTTTCATGGAATGAATTAATCTTTCTGTTTAGGCCACTGGTATTTCTGGGTTTTCTGTTTTTGTTTTTCTGTTATGTGAAGCTAAATTTAAGTAAATAAATAGAATAAAAATCACTTTAAAAAAATTAATGTATCTAAAAGTGGTAGGAGATAAATTATTTCAGTATTTTTCCCATTGATTTCTCCAACAATTAGTTATTTATGTAGGAAAAATATTAGCTATCATTATGTAAGAAAGATATATATACATTGAGAAATGCATAGGCCAAAAGAGTTTTTGAATTTTTTATTTTCCTTGGAATATACTGTGTAGTCATGATCTATTAAATTTGTGATTGTACCGTTGGTCACCATCTTAACAATGTTAAAGCAAGTATGAAACAATTTATGCATTATATAGATGAAAAGCTTTAAGATTTCAACTTGTTCTACATGAAAGTATTCAAATTTGATTTTTTTCTCTCTGAAAAATGAATCTGCAATTTCCTTTTTACTTGTTTTCTCAAGTTTAATTTTAATGAAGGTTATACTCATGTTTCTGAGTGAAATTAATATAAAGCATGGGGCTACTAAGATTAAACAAAAATCATTACAGCAAAATATAAACATTTTGAAAACTGTTAAGATATTCTAATCTTTAGTTAGACTATTCTTATGTATAAGCCACTGTGGACAAAGTTACTGTACATTTTAGTACTTCTAATGAATAATTTAAATGTCAGTAAAGGAGTAATAAAAATACAGATTTGGCGGCCCAGTGGCTCAGGTGATTGGAGCGCTGTGCTCCTAACGCCGAGGTCGCCGGTTTGATTCCCACATAGGGCCAGAGAGCTATGCCCTCTCGAGCTAAAATTGTGAACAATGGCTCAACTTGGAGCTGGACTGCTGTGAGCGGCCGGAGGACGCCGTGAGCTGCCGTGGGCTGCCATGGGATACCATGAGTGGCCGGCAGCCAGCGAGAGCTGCGTTGAGCTGCTGTCAGCGGCCAACCACCAGCCAGCTCAGCCAGGTACAGCGCAAGGCTCATAGTACCAACATGTGCCAGGGAACTACATCCTCCACAACTAGACTGAGAACAACAGCTTGACCTGGAGTGGGGGGAGAGGCGGAGAGGAAATAAAACATAAATACAGATTTGTGAACACAAATCAACATTTATATTTCAATAAGCCAAAAAAATTGTTATAAAATTTGGAATAACTGAAATACTTAATATGCTTGCAAATTTTAAGTTATAAGAGTAACAATGAGACTTTTAAATCTCACATTAAGCCAATCATTGTCTAACTAACTATTTGAATCAGTGGCTCTCATTTCCATTCTAGGTTTTCACTGGTCAATAGTGAAATAAGAAAAATAAAGACAGTGTAGGGAGTTTATAATAAAGCTGACCTAATCAACCTAAAAGAATTTCCTAAACTATTGTTCATGTCTGTTTTTGTTTCTTTGTTTGTCTTTTTCCTTTGTTGCTTTCAGTTTTATATCCCACATGAGTGAAGTCAGACGGTTCTTAGTGTGACCAGAGGATAAGAAGGGAGTGGGATAATAGAAGATGGTAACCAGGTGAAATATGTGGTGATGGAAGGAGAGCTGACTCTGGGTGGTGAGCACACAATGTGATATATAGGTGATGTATTACAGAATTGTACACCTGAAACCTACGTAATTTTACTAACCATTGTCACCCCAATACATTTTAATTTAAAAAAAAAATAATTTATTTTCTTCTAAAATGATGTTCTTTGCAATAAGCACATTATTACTATAGCGATCAGGTGTAATAAGTGTTAGATCATATTTTTCTTGTCTATAGAGGTCTAAAAGTTGTCCATTCTGTAAATGAAAAGCCTAAAGCAGAGCTGCCCAACAAAAATATGTGAGCCACACATGCAGTTTTACCTTTTCTTAACACCACATTTAAGGTTTTTTAAAAAGCATATAAAAATTAGTTCAAGTAATATATTTTATTTAACCCAATATATCCAAATTATCTTTCAATACGTAATCAATGAGATAGTTTACATTTTTTCATACTAAGTCTTCAAAATTCCGTCTGTATTTTACACTTAAACTCCATCTCAATTCTGACTAGACACATTTCAATTGCTCAATAGCCGTATGTGGTCAGCGACTACTAAATTGGGCAGCATAGGCCAGCAGCATACCATTGTTGATCCTGACATAATTGGGTTATAGACCACAGGTCTGTGACTATGTAAATGTAAGGTAACATAAGGTAATCAGAGTGAATTGGAACCCAGAGTTTTCCATTTAAATGTGGTTAATTCCACCCTGGTGGATTGTTCAGAGCCTTCAAAACGTGATTCATCCCAATGAACAGGCATGTTCCACTCTCTTTAATAACCTGACTAGAACCAGTTTACAAGCAATGAAAACCCAATTTACATATTACTCTTAACATAAAAGGAAAGAGATAAACTAGGTAGAGCCAGTAAGTCTGAAATGGATTGAGGGCTGATAAAAATAAAGTGTCACCTTGGTCTACTTCCAACCAGCACGCAATCAGACAAAAGACACTCAAGAGATCAAGGTTCCAGGTAAGTGGCTGTGACTCCTGAGTTCCTTAGGGAGACACTCATGAGCGGGAATTGCACAACAGGGCTTCTTCATTTGCATCATTTAATCTGGACTGGGGCCTCAGCAGTGATTAAGGACCAGTCCTTTTCCAACATAAGGAAATCCTTGATAATCGACAGATAGGAGTTTTGCTGTACTTTGGGGCTGACCCAAGGCTCAGTGCCACAAACCTAGCAATGATATCCACGGGAGATATTTCTCTTAACTCTTAAAGACAAGATCCAATCTCCCCCCTGCCCCACCCCCCCCCAATACTGCTTATTAATAACAATGGGAAAAGAAGTAACTATGCAATGAAGAAGCAGGACAAAACTTTGACCAGGTAATCAAATTAACATTCCCCCCAGGAGGGGGGAATGTGCCTCCAAATGTGATACCCTGTGAAGGACACGTCATCACTTCTGTGGTATTCTGGGAAACAATGCGTAACCTCACTCTAATCATGAGAAAGCATTAGACAAACACAAATTAGGGCACATTCTATAACATAATTAGACTGCATTATTCAAATATGTCAATGTCGAAAAGAGGAAAAACAGTTCAAGAACTGTCCTGAATGAGACTAGATGCGATGTGTAATCTTGGACTGGCTCCAGTACCAGAGGGTATCCTGTGAAGGACATTAGAACAACTGACAGAATTGGAATGTGAGTGGAAGATTAGGTAAGAGTATTGTATTATGTTAAATTTCCTGAATTTGATAACTATAAATGGTATATAAGAAAATATCTTTGTTTTTAGAGACATGCTGGAATACTAGGATATAAAGAAGTATGTTGTATGCCATAGACTTTTTTTTGGAAAAAATACTAAAATGTATATGTATGTATATATACATAGAGACAGTGAGAGAGGAGGGCAGAACAAATGTGGCAAACTGTTAAAATTTGGTGAGTCTGGATATGTGGTACAGGAATTCTCCGTATTATGCTCACAACTTGCCTATAAGTTTGAAATTATTTTCAAATAAGAAGTTAGAAAACGGTAAATAGGTGGAGCTACAAGACCCCCTTATAGATAAGCTGAGTTTTAGAACACTTTAAATATCTAAATTACCAATATCATAATTCTTCTTCCTATAGATAAAATTTTACATGTCTAAAAATAAAAACAAATCTTGATACATAATTGAAAAAGCAAAGTTTAGTAATGGAACAGAAAGTAAGGTAATGAATATGCCTACCACAAACATGTATGAACTAGTTACTTTGTAAAATGTTTAATATAATATAAAGAGAAGACCAACTCCCTACTATCTTGTGACACTCTAATGATGTAATAAAGTATCATTCTAAAAATATATAGCATTATATAAATGTGAGGTTATATTATTGTTCACTGTCAAGTATATATATTATATATGTATATATGTAATATATATTATAGGTATATATAACATATTTTACATGTTATGTGTGCATATATGTAATGTATATTATATGTAAATATAACATGTTTTATATATGTATATATGTAATATATGTGTATGTATATAAAATATATACATATAGAGTCAGAAAAGTATACACACTTTAAGAAATTAAAAACTGTATCAAAATTATGCTGACGGTAACCACTTCGAGCACCTCTTGTAATTGCAGAAGTCAAATGTGACTTGTATTCATCTTTTGTTATCAGTATATAGTATTACAATTTTAATACAGTTTTTCCTTTCTTAAAATATCTGTATATTTTTTTGGCAGCGTCTGTATATGTCTCCTGATGGTTCTATTTCTCTAGAGAACCTTAGTACAGAACGTAGACATTACAGAACCATTCTGATCATAAGTTCTGGTAGAACGAATCATTTGTGACAAAGCAATGTCTTCACAGGAATGGCAAGGCTACAGATGATTCATGCAAAACAAAGTTAGAGTCAAAAAAAAAAATCGGTAATCTTTGGGCTACTGTGCCTATAGAAAAAAATCATAGAAGAAAACTTAAGAAATTCTTGGAAAAAACCAAGTCCCAAAATTCTTCTTGGAAAGGAAATATCAAGGTTTTAGGGTTCTGTTTTGTTTGGTTGGTTGTTTGTTTTCACTTATTTGGTTGGCTGTTTTTTGTGTTTTGCACAGTTTTTCTGTCCTTTTCTCTCCTTAGGTAGAAGAATGAAGCTACTGAGAAAAAATAAGAATGATAGAGACTAATGTTCTCTGGTAATTATTCTTCCTTTTAGTAAGAGAAACCCCAGGACTGTGGCTGGGCACATGGCTTCCTAGCTAGTTTCTTTTTCTGAGGAATCCAGGTGCTGCTAAGGGATGAATATGGGCCAATGAGATGTGAATGAGTGATGTATGTGACTTAAATACACTTGTCTTAGACATGGTCTGCCCCTAACCCTTCCCACTAAGCAGGATACGGCACAACCTTAGAAGCCACAGATGTTGAGGATGGTAGAGAGGCCCCACTAACCCTAGACCACTCAACTCGAAACTGTTACATGAAAAAAATGTACTTCTGTCTTATTTATTTCACCATATTTTGGGGTCTCTGCAGCATGACGTATCACCCAAATGAATATACAAATTAGCACAGAGAGTAGATTTGTGCAACAAAAACATTATATGCAATGCCCAGGAGAGCACACTCTCTAACACTTTTTTCAAACTTGACCAAAGAAGAAAACAGAAGAACATTCCAGAGGGTAAATTCAATGGTCAAGGGAGTTACTCTAGGGATAGAGCCAGCAAGGCAGACCCAACAAAGAATTCCCCTTCCATCCAGGGCAGAGAAGCCTCATAATTCCTACCCAGTAGGATCTGATAACTGTTCTGAACCAATAGTGCTGGATAGTCCCACCCTTCCTCTTAAATATGGAAGTTTTTATCATCCTATTGCTGGTCCACCATATATAAGGACAGGAAGAAAAGTAACTTGGTTTTTATTTTGCAGATCGGTTAACCTCAAAGAACTTCAATGAGACCTGATAACGAGGACAGGCATCACCCAGAGATCCTAGACTTCAAGCAGGGAATACTAACTGGATGAAGTTTGTGGTTGACTTTCTCACAGAAGGGGTGTGTGTTCTATACGGAGGAGGAAAGTTGACATGGCTATTTGTTGTGATATGCCTCCATGGTGACCAGAGATAC
Organism: Rhinolophus hipposideros; assembly: GCF_964194185.1. Classification (NCBI taxonomy): domain Eukaryota; kingdom Metazoa; phylum Chordata; class Mammalia; order Chiroptera; family Rhinolophidae; genus Rhinolophus; species Rhinolophus hipposideros. The sequence continues at coordinate 7,622,806 of NC_138051.1, read as the reverse complement.
ATGGGTGACAAGAGAGGCAGACCATGGTGAAGTCATCCAGCTGTCTCCCCTTCTTCGTTAGAGTAAGTGAGCCCCCAACTCTGTTTCAGCTGGGCCTGTGGCCATCCATCAGTAGACTGTATTTTCTAGTCTCTCTTTCACTGATGTACGGAGATGTGACTAAATTTACATGAGCGGAAATGATAGACATAACCTCCAGTCATTTCCTTAATTCTTTTCTGCCTGGACTTCCTTTTTGCTCCTTCCCACTGGGTGGGAAATGCCACCATAGGGGCCACCACTGAAATCTTACATGGGGATGGCACAGCCACCTCTCCAGTCCTGGATCACTTAGCTCTAGACTGTTCTGTGAGACAGAAATAAGCTACTTATTCCTAGTCTCTGTTGTAACAGCTTAGCCTATCATTAACTAATATAAGTTTCATCTAGCTTTGGAGAGCCCTTGTACAAAATATTTCACATTCTAAGAAAAGCAATAGGAAAAACGCATATATTGGAAGAATATGAACATTCTGAATACTCATAGCTACTTTAAAAACTAGAAGTTGTAATCTTCCCCAAAAGCATACCTGCTCACTAATTTTTCATTCACAAGAAAACTGAATTTGCCTTGTTAAGCTGAAGTTGCATTTAAGCCAAAATATATAGGCATCATACCAAATGCCTATCTGACAAGAGTATAGCTGCTTAAAATGAATAAAATTTACTAATATAAGGTCAGAATACAAGAATTTCACTGTGTAAAGGGTTCCTCAATAATACAGCTACACTTCACTTTCATGAAGTGGATTTCACCACATGGGATTGTTATCTTGGATGTTGTACATCATTGTGACATGGTTTTACTCTAATCCTGCTCAAGAAACCCCACTAAAATGCTGTGTTTCCCTGAAAATAAGACCTAGCTGGACCATCAGCTCTAATGTGTCTTTTGGAGCAAAAATTAATATAAGAGCAGGTCTTATTTTAATATAAGACTTGGTCTTATATTAATATAAGACCTGGTCTCTTTTAATATAAGACCTAATCTTATATAAGACCAGGTCTATAATATAATATAATATAACATAATATAACATAATTAATATAATATAATATAATATGATATGATATAATATAATATAATATAATATAATAAATACTGTGTCTTATATTAATTTTTGCTCCAAAAGATGCATTAGAGCTCATGGTCACTGTAGGTCTTATTTTCGGGGAAACATAGTACTAAGTGTGGTAAATAGTGGTATGTTTGCAGAACAAAAGTTACTTTTCTTCAGTTTATACAGAGAGATGTAGGGTTGTAATCAGCCTCTTGCAGATATATCCAGAGTTCCTGGACATAAAAGATTATGCTGAAAGTGTTTCTATACCTCAGCAGTGTTATTCTTTCAGGGAAAGCACTAGAAAAAATTTGTTACCAAGTTAAATTTTAATCTGCTCTTATGATGGCATACAAATATCCAGTCCCCAAATCAGAATGAATACAGTATAGTATGTGTCTCTTTGACCATCCTGCATAAAACAAAGAAATTCAGTAATAATAAGGTTGATATGAAATTACATAAATAAATGTGTGTGTCTGCATGTGTCTGTGTAGCCGGTCATGAAACAAGAATCTGATGAGGAGATTTGAGAGTTTATACTTAGACAACCCAACGATATATGGGAACATTCCTAAAGGAAGATGACAAGGTTATTTTTTACAGAAATGTCAATAGATTAAATTTGGAGTCACTCTGCCCTTAATATAATAGTTGTCATAAACACGGAGGCATGAGTTATCAGCTGTTCACATAAGCAGCTTTAGAGAATGATGGAGAAAAGATTAAATGGATATAATTTATAATCCAGGCTCTCCATAATCCTAGGGTTTTCAGTACCGGACTACCGCAGAGCCTCTGATCAGGGCTCATCACTGACCTTCCCCACAACACTGGTTGACATTGTGCTGTCTTTGGTATTAACCTATTATTCTTCAAATGAATAACACACAATAATGCAAATGCAATCTAATGGACTTTCAACCTATCTCATAAGACTTTCACTATAAGAATTGATGAAAAAGGAGAAACACCACTTAATTTCCTACCTAACTTTGTAAGCAAATGGAAGACAAACCTATCATACTTGATGTTGCATTTACCATTTTAATATCCAGTATCCAATTTCCCTGTTGTTTGTGTGCACTGTATGTAAATATACATAAAAGTATAAAAACATTTATACCAGGTTCTCTTTCCTGTTTACTACATGACATAATAAAGCAAGATTTATAAATAATTCAATGGAAAACACTAGCATGCTGCTACTAAATTTAGGGATGACTTTTTCCTTCTCCAAATAATTTCTTAAAATCAAATTACAAATGATGAGTTTTGTATTATAGGCATCTCTTCCAGAATATGTTATATTATTTTAATTTTCTAAGGGTGCATTTTTTTCTACTTACTTTATGAAATGTGAATGGTACATGAATAGGACTAACTGAATTAGTTCAAATATAAATTCCTCTCCATTGAAACAATTATTTTAAAGAGTATAATAATGAAGGTTACCAGTTTCAAAGTCAGGCTTCCTGGATTTGAATCCCAGCTCCCCCATCTACGACGTAGCTGTCTAACTCTGAGCAAGTTTATTCAGCTCCCTAAACTTTGTTTTTCTCATCTGAACAAAGGGCATATTAATTAAGTCTACTCCTGTTCTGAGGATCAAATGAAATGAGGCATCTCAATTAGCAAAATCATCAGGAGTTAACAAGTTCTCAATAAGTTAGTTATTATTATTATTATTCATGTTTATCTTGTTATATCTTTAGCTAAAAAGTACCCACCTGCAACGGACTAAATGTTTTTGTTCCCTCAAAACTTATGTTTCTTGAAACCCTAATCCCAAAGTGACAGTATTAGGAGGTAGGGCCTTTCAGATGCAATTAGGTCCTGAGGATGGAGCGCTCCTGAATGGGATTACTGCCTTTAGAAGAGGCCAGAGAGCCAGCTAGTTCTCTGCTCTGTACCATGTAAGAATACAACAGAAAGGCAGCCTTCTATAGACCAGGAAGTAGGCTCTCACCAAGACACCAAATCTGCCAGAAACTTAATCTTGAACTCCCCGGCCCCCAGAACTGTGAGAAACAAATGTTTGTTGTTAAAGCCACCCAGTCTATGGTATTTTGTCACAGCAGTCCGTGCTAAGACACCATTCTACAAAGTGACAAAAAGAGAAAGTTCTCCTTTTTCACCACTTACCAGGACCAAAAGAGCCTGTTATTTTTACATACATACATACATACACACACACACACACACACACACACAATTATTGTGTGAGATAAGTATATTATAAAACATCCAAATGGTCCTCAAGGTGCTATGCAGTTGAAAAATGTACATATAAATGTGTGCCTTTACTTTGCGGCCATGTGAAATCTACCCTGGATCAGTGTTCGGCAGCGAATGAGGTAAACCTCCTTTCTGTGGTTGCACATTCCCAGACATTATCCTTTCAAAGGCCTTTGCATTTGGAACATTCTTTATCTACCATATTCTTTCTTTTCTTAATATTCTACTTTAAAATCACACTCTTAAATACTCTTTCCAGGACAATGCCGCTTGACTTTCATCACTGTGCAAACTTATCACCCTATAAGCCACGTCCCCCCCCACTTTTCCTATGTCCTTTCATAGCATGATCATCCCCAGTCATCCAAATTGGAAAATGGGAATCATGCTTGATTTCTCCTTCTTCACCCCAGCACACTTACTCACCATGTTCAATCCAGTCCACTACCAAAATATTTCCTAATCTGAAGCCCAGCTCTTCCTTATCTCACCATGCAAACTATTAATAAATTAAAGTAATTTAAGTGTTAATGCTTCTTTTCTTGAAATAATGTGATATTTTCTAATTTTCCTATCTTTCAACATACGTCCCATTTCTTGTATATCTTTTCCATCATTTCACAATGTTTGGTATTAAATGCATACCTCCACAGTCTCAATTATAGCATTGAACTTAGATACTTGTAATTTGTATTTCTATCACATCATATCTTAAAATGCTTCAAGAAAATGATTAAAATTATGTATTTAATAGCACAGTAGCCTCTGATGCTTAAGCATTCTTATATACAAGAGCAGTTATGGGTCAATTCTCAAATGTACAATAGTAAGGAATCAGCCTGCCCTCAAAGCACATTACAATATGTCCTTTGTTAATAATTGCACCGTGATATCACATACAAAACCGCTGAATCATCAACTTTCTATTTGAATTTCAATTTTAAAAGGAGACAGGATTTTCAGTATATCTAATGCTTTAGAAATGGTTGGATTTAGTAGCCAAGAATATCTCTATTTGTATATAGACTGAAGCTGTTAACACAACATGAATGTAAAAGAGTAAAAAACTACCTAAATGTCAACCTCATATTAAAAGACCAGACTGAGAGCTAGAAAAAAAATCAGAAAAAAAAATCAGGCAGTTTATTCCACATAAAGATGGTATATTTATCTTTGTTGAAACTTTTGCTTGAAAGAAGTATTTAATTCTCAAAGGGTTGCAGAAATTTAGAAAAGTTACTGTTTTGCAAATGATCTGAAGCGTTGTGGGGGTGGTTTACCGCAAGATAATAATTTAAGAGCTGTTCTCCTGAATGTAGTCCATCTCCTCTCACATTAGTATCATTTATAGTACCCAAAATGCATTTGAATTCAGCAGGTTTCCAGGAACCCCAGAAGGGATTCATTACATATCTTTCCCAAAGTGAATGTCTTTTAATTTGCATAAAAATACAATTCCATCACAGCTTCCAATCAGAGGCAATAGGAGAGTACTGTAGATGTCTAGTCTGAATTTTTCCATATCTGAATAGATGGTGAGAATGGACCTTCACATTCATTATTGGCCTTTTGCATTTTATCGCTTGATTATATACACACTACAAAAGAATATACGAGCTTAGAAAAATCATCTCTCATGAAGATACAGGAGCTTATCTGGAGCACAGATCCTGTGATGTGTTTTATAATAAAATACCGGCAGCCTTTTTCTTCAAAATCAAGGAGAAACCTCTACACTTTCCATATTACAATGATGGAAAGTGTTTCAAAACATGACCTTTTAAATTTCTGCTGCACATAATTACTAGAATTCCCCTTTAGGTAATTGTATAAAGTTGGCAGCCATAATACTTTCATCTTGTCATTGTTCCCTACCTGTAAGAAGATGCAAAGTGTTTTAAATGATGGATTATAAGACGAGCCATCCATGCTCCGGCCCCAGAGCAGGTCTTGCTTAGATCTTTCGCTGCGTTAATTGATTTCAAGATTTTTTTTTTCCAAACTGTGTCAGAAATCCACAAAACACAAAAAGCTGATATTTTGACGATTTTATGCACTTAATAACAATAATTTGAGCTGCTTTCTATATAAATGACATTATTTTTATGTATGAGAAATTCAAATATATTCATTTGGATCTATCCAACCATCACGGCAAAAGGGTTAGATTTCCTAAGTTTTGGCACAAACAGAACATTAATAGGGAGTGAAGGACATTATAGTCATTTGTTCATTTAGCAGTCCTTTATTGATAGGATGAAAAGACTCTAAGCCTTGGTTTTCCTAATATAGTCCCTGTTTATACTCATCGCCCTGGTATATTATTAATATACTCCTCCCTCTAAGGGGTCCTTCTGGAGAAGTTACATGGTAAACCTTATAAATAAGGGCTACATATATGCCAGGTCTATTTAAGGTTCCAGGTAATAGACAAAAGTCTTCTGACCATGGAATCAATCATTTTCTTGCCTAAAACTATAGAAGCAACAGTCAGTCACATAATAGGAGTATTATCCCAAGTGTTCCCAGGCCTTGTTAGTAAAGAGAGCCCATGAGCACCAATACAGAAAAATAGCCAGTCTAATGTGAGTTAAAAAGCCAAAACAGTTGGAGGCAGACTAGGATAGCTAGGTTGAGACTACTAGGAAATTACCAGGTTACTCAGAGATAAGGGTTTTGTCTTGTCATACCCTAGAGATCATGAGATACTATTGGGGAGTGAAAAACAATTTTTCCTGTACCCTTCTAGGTTCTTGGCTGAAATCCCCCTGTAATAAAAGACAGATTAACAGGAGAAAAACCAACACAAGTTTAATAACATGTATATCTCCTGTATACATGGGAGACATCCAGGAAAACTGAGTAACTCCCCGAAATGGCCAAGCCACCACCTCTAATAACATCTTCAGCTCAAGACAGGAGAAGATGTGGAAGAGGGGGAAGGCCCCTGATAGGAGGTTTTCAGGGAAAGCACAGTAAATGAGGGTAGGGCTGCCTCTGCCTTCTCCACTGATATGATTTCCTAGAGATTTAGTGGCATCCTTCTCTTCCTGGTACAGAGGAAGATGCCCTTACGAACAGAGACTTCCTTTAGAAATATAAATGTCTCTTATAAAAGGGTAAGTTCTACTCGGTTTTTATAGCGTTTCCTATGTCTGCTCTTCCTTAAAAATAATCAGCCTAAAATAATACCTATGCCAAAGAGACACATTTTGGGGTGGCAAATTCTGCTCCCCCTCAGTATCTAAGAAAAGAATTATACTGTAATTAGACCTACCTGTTATCAGTATTTCACATATTATGTGTGTGTGTATTTCAGTGAAACAGCCAGTGAGCACCTAATCAGGTTCATCTACGGTGTTTCTTTAGGTCATTCCAAAGATCCTCCCTGCTGCTTGCTTTCCCTCTTAAATTAATACGCTCCTAAATCCTTAAATATAGGTCCATGTTTAAGCTCAAATCAGTAAAACAATCTTCTCATATGACAAAACAACAGGCCAAGTGTGCAGCCCTCGAAAGGCAAAAAGGGTAATGAAATCTCAGAACATGTCAGATCCAGAATCATGGGAACCAGGGCTGTTCTTTTAGGGAGTCAAGGAGAATGGTTTTACCCCCAGATGCCTGAAAGTAGGAGGCACTGCATAATGCAGTGAAAAATACATGAGATTTGCAATAAAAAAAACTTGGACTTGGGTCATATGTACCAACTCACTGAGCTTATTCGATTTCTTCCCTCTCTGAATATCACATTCTCATGTAGAAAATGCAGGCGATAATCATACTGATTTCACAGGGCTATTTTTAGGATCAAGTGAGTTAAAGTATAATGATGGAGCAGAAGATTCTAGCAATAACCCCTAGCACTGCTAGTACATCCTCATTTTCTTCATCCCATTTCTAACACTCCTTTCAAATTGGTCCGATTTCAACTATGTCAAAGATATTTCTTTCTTCCCTTGCTCATCTATTTTCTTTATCATAACTGGCATATGGGCAAAAGAAAAGTGAGCATGTCAGTACACACAAATTTTTTTTTACCACATCCAGTTCTTTTTTGCTGTTGTTGAATCCAGTTAACTCTGCTTTGGGGTTTATTCATAATATAATTAATGACACTTGTCTAAACACTCCTCAGCTATTTGTTTTATTGCCATAGTGGGGGGAAAAATAATAGTTTATTTTCATCTCCTTGCTAAAAGCAAAGATTTTTCAAATAAACCAAGCTAGCTTGTATGATTCTGCAGTCTCAGTTATCACACGTCTTTCCTGAGTGGTGTATAATTAGTGACTGCTCTCAAAGTAACTGGGAGTGAATGCATTGATTAATACTAATCATGATTATATGGCCCATATTTTATTGAAAATGACATCTATACCTGCCAATAAACAGTCTTGGAGTCATTTATGTCCTATTCTACAAACCATTTTTTTCAACTCTTGAAAGTATTCATGAATGAGAATGTAAACTTTTAAGTTAGAAATTAGAAAATAGAATTGGAATTAGAATTAGAATTAAAATTTCAGTTCAATATCTGAGAAAGGGAAAAAAATTCCAAACCACTATTCTTTAGAAAGCAAAAACGAAACTCCATTTTATAAGCTTCCTGTCCATATTTTTATTTAACCAGCCATTAGTACTCAGTGCTTGAATTTCTACAATAGTTGACAATCTGTGCTCAATTTCTATGATGCCAATCTCTCAGAATTAGTTCTTAATTATTTTCCTGAAAGGCTCAAGATTTTAAAACGTATTGTCTGGTTCATCCTTAGCATTTCTGTAGGAAACTAGAGACAGATGTCAATGGTAACATTTCACAAATTTCACAAAATCATTAGGATTGTGACACGATTACATTACCATGAGTGACTGAATCTCAACAAGACCAAGGGAAATTCCCCATGTTGCTTTATGCCTTAACTACCATTAAGATAATTATAAATTATCTTAAGTTTAAAGTTTATAATTATCAATTATAGTAATTCAAAAGTATCTAGGAAGTGATGGCAACCTACAAGGACACAAATGACCATAAGGAGATTTTGAGATCAATTTACAGCTACAGAATTGGAGGGGATTAGAACAGACCTCCCCAAAATGGGTCACTCTGGCATATGAATTATTTTGAGCTGAAGGCAATCGAGACCCTGCAGCTCATGAGAAACTTTCGCTTCTCCATCAAAGAATTTAAGTTAGGGGGCTTGTTCATAATAAGAGTTATCACCATAAATACTTTTTTATGACCTATCTATAAGGCAGGGCAATCTTCTCTTTACAAAACATCTGCTCTTCTCATCCTGGGAATGACCTTCCCCTCTGAAGCCCTAAGGTACCTCGCCTTATCCTTAGCTCAGAATGTCATATGTACCTCTTATTTCCTTTCTGTCTTTGAACCTCACATGTATGTGCAGTCTGTGACCTCTCATGTATGTGGGGGTTCCCATGCATATATAAACGAATTTGGTTATTTTTCTCTTGTTAACCTGTCTCATCTATATTTAATTACAGACCAGCTGAAAGAACCTAGGACGATACAGTCAAGTTTCTTCCTCCTCCACAGATTTAACAAAGATACATATGTGCTATATACTTTGGTTTTATTCATTTATATATTCAGTCATTCATTTATTCAACAAATATTTATGGCAACAAAAATGATGCCAAGAATCATTTTAGATTATTAGGATATATCAGTTAACAAAATTCATGCCTTCAAGGAACTCACATTCTACTAGAGACTGATAACAATATACATAATAAATAAAGTATATAGTACATTGGAAGTTTATAAGTACAATGAAAGTAAAAATGAAGGGGATCAAGATTGTGAGATAGTGGGGGAAAGGAATATTTTTATCTTTTAGCAATATATTTTTCACCAGAACTAATGCTTCAAAATTACTAGTACAAATAGCATTTGCTTCTCTTAAATATCTATGAGTTTTTACAGTACAAAATTGTCCCTTTTTCTTCACATCCCTTAAATGTATTCAAAATTGAAGTGAAAACATGCTGCTAAAACAGAAGAGAAAGAGAAACATACGTCATATTAAATCTGATGTTATCTATTTAGTTCCAAAGGTGATGTCTATGTCAGTCGTATCAATAAAATTGTGTACTGGCACTGACCACTAAAAACAATATCTGTAATTACTCCAGGAAAAGCAGCTGCTGCCGGAGAACAGCTGTCGATCTAGTAGAGAACCAATTTATTTCAGTTATGTGGCTTTTATGATAGGTTCAATAATGTTCCAACATCGCTATAAAATCATGTTTATTTTGTAGGTCACTGTTGCTTTCATTGTAGAATTACATTTTGTTTAACGTGTCTCTAATGGCTCTATTGTCACCAAAACAATGGATGTTAGCAACATCAAGATGTTAGCCACTAATGCAGTAATCAAAGCAACAGGCATATTCACAATCTCTGCAAAACTGCATTTGTGTCTCACTTACAACTCAATCCAAGAACGCTACTGAAAGCCAGGATTTTTGCAAGGTACTCTAAGGAATAGGATGAGCAAATCAAGCACTCCATCCCCCAGAAACCACCCCTTAGAAGGCTTTGCAAAGGGCATAAATAGCTACAAACATAAAAGGTGTCAGTAACTGAATATCCGTACTAGGCATTTTGAACTGCATTCTGATTTGGCATTTTCTAGATCTCAGAGATTATGTCACTCTCTATATTTTTATTTGCTTATTTTTCTCACTTCAAAGCACACTTGCAAATTTAACATTGGCAACAGCGAGTCAGGATTACAGAACAGGTGTGCTCATAAGCAGTCCAGGCAGGAAAGGCACATCCTTGAAAAGAACATCCTTGGCAGTACTGAAGAAAAAGGGAAAGGATAAAAGGGTTAGACCAAGGAATCTACTGCTCATAGTCTGGCAAGAACCAGGGCATCGAAGCAGACAGAGGCTCTTAACCTTTTGTGCTGGGACCTCTTGTCAGAATGTTCTTCCATGCATGAAATAAAACAAATAGCATGAAAAGGAAACCAGTGAAACACAAATATCAAAAAGTGTATTGTCATACAGTAATATATATGCTTCTTTATGAGCACAATGAATTATAATAGCAGTGTAACTAAAAACGCCTCTAATTTCAAAGTAGTGTTGAGTGTACATGACCTTTTGAAATATCTGCAACTATGTGATACAGATCATAGATGTTATACAAACACATCTACGGTCTCTAGTGATGTCAAAGTCACAAGTAGCGTGACTAGAGTGCTTTGTTACCTTCATATATAATTGAAGGATATGCTAAGTTTCATAGGTTCTATTTTACTGATTATAAAATACACCATTTACACTCCTATCCTGGTCTGTGGTAGTGACCTAATACCTACCAATGCTTACTGTCATTCAGCAATTTAATTTCCCAGTGCCTCACAAAAGCAACATCTTATCAACCTCACACATTTCACACAGAAGCATAAACCTTGTTTGCCCTTCCAACTGCCCTGGCAGCGGTACAACTGAGCTCATGATAATGGGCACTTGGACAAATAGTTCTATTCACCCAGTCTTGGGTCTGATAAACGCGCCACTATTAAGTGTCATTTTCAAAACCACAAAAAATCATTTAATACTAAAGATTACAGCAGCCTGCCAGAGACACACAAAATACAAGATATAGCACCAGGACAACTCTATTAAGACAGACAATCATGCTTAAATGGTTTACAAAGTCAAGACATTATCACCAAATCAATTGGTTAATGACTGCCAACAACAACAAAAACATTTAAGGCAACTCCCTGAGTTCTGTTATTCCAGAAGTAGGTTGTCACAGCTGGTGCTACAAGGAATAGAATCATGAAAATTGTGTCAACAAAGTCTGAACGTCTGCTGGGATGCAGACAGGCTGACTTCATTGGAACACAAATAAAAGCAAGACATGCTGTTTGAGTCATATGTTGGTGTGGAATCATGTGTCATTCAATTTCTAGAGTAGTTTCGTCTAAAACACCTTCAAAAAATATTTATAAAGTGACAAAACAGAGTCATTCATTCAACAAAAAGAGAAGAGCCAAACATATAATGTACACTTGAGGCATCCTAGATTCACTCAGGAAGGTTGGCAACATACAGGCCACATGAACACAGTAGCTTCAATGCCAACTGCTTTGCTGCTGTTCAAAGAATATTGCCCTAGGGGTGGGGTGGCGGTTGGTTCAGTTGGTTAGAGAGCAGTGCTCATAACTCCAAGGTCGCCTGTTTGATTCCCTCATGGGCCGGTGAGCGGCGCCCTCCACAACTAGATTGAAGACACGACTTCACTTGGAGCTGATAAGTCCTGGAAAAAAACACGGTTCCCCAATATTCCCTAATAAAAAGAAAAAGAAAGAAAAGAAAATAGTGCCCTAGAGGGCAGAAAATAGCAGACGGGGTGCCTTTTTAGCAACTAGAGAGGACAACTTCTACACGACTAAAAGAAAGATGGGAGAAAAGAGTAGGAAAGAAAAAGACAGTTGCACCCACAGTGCTTAGGGAAAGTGCCCTCAATGAGTGCGCAAAGCATGGCTGCATGACGTACCCAAGGACATGAATGGTTGGCCATGGGGTCCTAGGAACCTCAAAGCTCCTATAACCTATGTGCTGCTCACAAACAAAAAGCTATTAAAACTTTAAAAGCCCATTATGGGCTTAGAAAATGTAAACATCACTTTCCCCCCATTTTTTACTCACTGTAAGCCTCCCAGATAATGGTGCCACCTCATAAGGCACAAAACTCTGACTGAATTTTCTGTTTAAAGAAAAAATATATATATCAAATATTTCTTGTTCATCCAGTTCTTAAATTTTTGCGAGAAATTTTTGAAAATGTACTCAACCTATGTCTACCTTCTAAAACTGAACAATGTAGGCAGTCATTTCAATGACAATAAATGGGAGAAGTCACACAATATGTGAAAGAAAAAACTTGAATATTAGAAGATAATAGAAACTATGTATAGTAAACAGGTTTGAATAAACCTGAAATACACCTTCAAACTTATTACCTAACGATTTCTGTTATGTATACAAAGAAAGTTCTCCTGGCTCTAAAATTGTATTATTAGCTCATTTTTAATTTCAAATCCCAGTGTTTCCTGTGGCTCTTCACATCCATTCCCTAGAGTCTTCAAGCTGAAATAATTCCCTTCTGAATTAAACTTCCCTTCAGACATGTGTGAAGTTATTGTATATCTCAAGATTTCTGATTCATTTCTCAATGAATTTCTAAAAATTCATTTTTAATGTATGTGCAGTTATGTGAATCATTGAGATTGCAAAGATATTATAAACAAAGTAAAACAAAAGGAAGGATGAAGCTGCAATAGGGACAAATGAACTCTGTCTTAATTCCTAACCCTGAATCTCACAGAGCCCATGTTCATGCTGGTTACTTAATAAACTTAGTAAATGGAGACACACATGAGCAAGAGTCTGTAGCTACTGCAGTTTTTGAATCTGCACCATCATCCTGGTCTAGACAACATCAGGATACTTGATATCTTTGAAGAAAAGGAAATAGCCAAGAAAGTCAGAGAGAGAAACTGGCATAACCCAGAAATAGTTTATCTGATATATTTTTAAACCCATCTAACTAGTAAAAAACAGATAAACTTCTAAAACATAAATGTGTAATATCATAAATTAAGAAAAACACTTGAGAAGATGGGAAATTAGAGACAATGGTTTTAATTCAGAATATCAAAATTATTCCATAAACTAAATTAGAAATAAAAATCGGTGTGTTTTGTCTTCTGGTCAAAATAGTAAAGTAAGTAAATGCTGTGCTCACCGCTACGCATAACCACATAAAAATTACAACTGAATTATAGAAAACCTACCCTTGAGAACCACCTGAAGACTACACACAATGCTTATAAGTATAAAAAAGAAGCCACATCAAGACTAGTAAGAGGGGCAGAGACACAACACTGTCTGGCCAGACAGCCACATGTGGCAGTTAAAATCGGGAGGGATTTCTTGGCTGCGGAGGCTGCCTGAGGAGCAAAGGCTCCCCAGACCACCAGTGCCAGGAAGAGAAGTCCCACAATACCTGGCTGTGAAAACCAGTGGGGATTCCATTCCGGTGAGACACTGGGCTGCTGTAGACTCAGGCATCCTCTTAAAGGGTCCGCACATGGACTCACTGACAAATGGACTTACTTGCCAATGGACACAATCCCGCTGACAGCAGTTCAAAAACCACTGGGGACATACAGGGAGGAACTGTACTGTCTTACCCCAGAGCAAGGGTTGAAGGTGCAGCTCTATCATTTTATTTCTTTGTTGAGCCCTCCCCTCACCCAGTCTGCAGGTGAGCACCAAATCTGAGTCTCCATCAAACTTGCCCTACCCTGGTGACTTCATGAAAACCCACCCAACCCAACTCACTCACAGTTCTGAACCTCTTTCAGTGGCTGTTACTCATAAGTGGCTGGCCAAAGCCCACACTGTGTACTCCCCTAAAATCTCCAAAAGGTCCATAAATGCCAAAGAAGCTTGGCTGGCCTGAGCATGCCCCATACCCCTTGCAAAGCAGCCTCCAGCCCAGTAATAGTGGCAGCCAGCCTCAGTTCACAGTATTGGCCTCTCCCTGGTATCTCCAAGCCCAGCACAGGCAGCTACCAACTACAGATCACTTTGTAGCTCCTACCAGGTGGCGTCAGGCCAGGTACAAGCAGTGGTTGAACTAGGCCTGCACAGGAGCCCCTTCCAAGAGCCCCAGAAACAACTTACCTAGTGACCAGCTTCACATCAAACCAGAGAACCACTCAGTATGTTCTACAAATGACACACCTGAAGCACAGACTCAACAGGTACCAGAGCCCCACTCCAGCAAATCTCACTCCAGCAAATCCCATTCCAGGGGAGTCAACCCCACAAGAAAAGCTTGTCTGCTATAGTCATGGCCAGTCCTCACAGACAGTCATCCTGAGGGGCAATTCCACCCACTGACATGCCAACAGCAGTCAATGCTCAACTATAATACGAGGGTATACAACCCACCAAAGGACCCTTTTGTAACACCCAGCACAAGTGATTAGGGAGACTGCACCACTGGGCCCCAAAGGATACTGACTACCTAAGACCACCCTGCCATGACTGGGAGATGCAGCAGATCTACCTATTACATAGAAACAAACACAGGGAGGCAGCCAAAATGAGGAGACAAAGAAACATGTACCAAATGAAAGAACAGGACAAAACTCTAGAAACACAACTAAACAAAATGAAGACAAGCAAATTATCAGATGTATAGTTCAAAACTGGTTATAAAGATGCTCAATGAACTTAGGAGAAAAATAAACTTAGCGAGAACTTCAGCAAAGAGATAGTAAACACAAAAAAGGACATACAAATAATAAAAAAGAACCAATCATAAATGAAGAAAACTATAGTTGAAATAAAGAATACATTAGATAGAATCAACAGCAGATTACATGAAGCAGAGTATTGAATCAGCAATTTGAAAACAACATAGCAGAAAAAACCCAACTGGAATAGAAAAAAGAATTTTAAAAGATGAGGATAGTTTTAGGAGCCTCTGGGACAACACCAAGCAGCATTAACAACATTCACATTACACAGGAACCAGAAGGAAAAAAGAGAGAGCAAGGGATTGAAAACCCGTTTGAAGAAATGATGACTGAAAACTTCCCTATCTTGGAAAAGGAAATAGACATAAAGCCAAGAAAATGCAGAATCCTAAACAAGAAGAATCTAAAGAGGCCCACAACAAGACACATCATCATTAAATACCAAAACTTAAAGACAAAGAGAAAATCTTAAAATCAACAAGAGAAAAACAGTTACCTGCAAGGGAACTCCCATAAGACTGTCAGCTGATTTCTCAATAGAAACTTTGCAGGGCAGAAGGGATTGGCAAGGAAATAATTCAAAGTGATGAAAAGCAAGAACCTACAACCAAGATGACTCTACCCAGCAAAGTTATCATTTAGAACCAAAGGAGAGATAAAGAGCTTCCCAGACAAGAAAAAGCTAAAGGAGTTCATCACCACCGAAACAGTATTACAAGAAATGTCATATATCCATCAATAATTACTTCAAATTTAAGTGAATTAAAGGCTCCAATCAAAAGACATAGGGTGGCTGAATAAGAACGCAAGATCCAAGTATCCATCAATGACAATTGGATAAAGAACTGGTACATACAGACGGTGTCAAAAAAAAGTATGCACATTTTGAAAAAGGAAACAATTGTATTAAAATTGTAATATTATATACTGATAACAAAAGAGAATACAAGTCATGTGCATACATTTTTGGCACCCCCAGTATATACAACAGAATATTACCCAGCCATAAAAAGAATGAAATCTTACCATGTGGAACAACACGGATGGACTTAGAGAGTATTCTGCTAAGTGAAATAAGACAGACAGAGAAAGACAAATACCACATGATTTCACTTACATGTGGAATCTAAAAAACAAAATAAATGAGCAAACAAAACAGAAACAAGCTCATTGATACAAAGAACTGATGGTGTTCAGGTGGGAGGGGGATTGGTGGGCTGTGTGAAGAAGGTGAAAAGATTAAGAGATACAAACTGGCAGTTTCAAAATAGGCATGGGGATGTAAAGTACAATATAGGGAATATACTCAATAATATTATAGTAACTATGTGTGGTCTCAGGGGGCACTAGACTTATCAGGGGAATCACTTTGTAAGTTATATAAATGTCTAACCACTATGCTCTACACATGAAACTAATACAATATTGAACATCAACTATTATTGAAAAATTACAAAAGAATCAGTGGATTTTCTTTGGGGGGGGAGGGGGAGATTTTGGTAGATCCCATCATTTTATTTTCAAACATTCCTTTCCCTGTGATAGGATTATATATCCACCCCTTTGTTGTCAGCCTTTGTTATGTGTCCTATTTGGCCAATGAAATGAAATCAATGAGATGGACCCCTTTCAAAAGCAAGCTTTAAGTGTCACATTCTTGTGCTCATGTCAGGAGATCAGATGCCCAGATAAGGGTTACTTCTTCAGTCTGGATACTGCAATGAAGCTGATAAAAAAGCAGAATCATAATTGATTCAGGATAAATGGGGTAGTATGAGCAAGAAATAAACCTTTGTGTAAGCCACCAAGATTTGGGTGTAGTTTGTTACTATACCGTAACTTAACCTAAGCTGACTATTATTAAACTGATAAGATTCCATAAACCAAAATTATGACCAGTGAGCATATTCCAGTAAACATAAATGTACTGCAACTACTTGTCACCTCTATCCCTGAATCCCAATATAGGCATGCTGTTTTCATCTTTGAACCAAGAGATAGCTTCCAGGAAATAGCCCAGGACCAGCATTACAGGACACGGCCGAAAACCAATGGCTCCTGCATTGTTTAGCCTTCTGGAGCACACAACTATAAGTCTTTATTTCACTCACTTTTATAGCTCTAGTGAATTGACCATTTAGTATTTCCATTCTCCTGACAGTAGCGATTCTCTCATGTTTGTAAACAGTAAGACTTCCCCCTTTTCTGTGTTAGCCAAGAGTAGGAGAAGGTGAAAAGAGGAAATTGTGAAGAGAAGAGGAAGGCAGTGAGTACGAGCAATCACAATTCACATACCCTGACACACGAAAAGTATAACTTTATTTTCTGAACAATTTGTTTTGACTCTGTATTTAACGTGTATTTGTTGAGCTCCTCTATCACTGGGTCGAGCCACGGTTTTAGAATTTGATATAGGGATTTGCTAAGGAAAGTAAGGGAGGAGGTCCTGGGTTATCTCATCAGTCCATACAAATTGTCCCCAACATATTTACCAGACTGGTCTGTAAAGCTCCTTGCCATGTGTGACTGGCAGATACTTCTGTGGCACACCTGAGGCTGACTATAACTTCCTTTGCCCAGATAGCTCTTGCAGCTGCTGCAGCTCACGGATTCCGCTGCCTTCCCAACTGCCCTGCCTCAGAAGCGTCCCTCTGCTCTCGTCACACTCGTTTTCTTCAACTGGGACTCTCTAACATAGGGAATATCCTGCTACCTTTGTGTTCAGGGACACATTTTTCTGTAGTTAGGCAACTTCTACCCTCTCTTGGGCTCAAATATTTCAAAATAAATGCCAGGAAGCATCACAGTCAAACCCTGCTTTCCATCCAGCCATACCACTACTCTGAGACAACAGGAAGAAGGCAAACAACTTGATGGAATGGGAAGTACAACTTGATTGAATGGGAAGAAAAGCAAAGAGGGAAGTACAGGGAGGTAAATTTTTAAATTAATCTTGTGTTCCTCCTTCCTCAAAAATTACAAAATCACTATGTGGTAGGCAGAATTTCTAGGAATGGTCCCTAAGAGGCCACACCCTAGTGACGGGAGGAGATAGCATTTCTGTGGTTGTGTTATATTACATGGCACAGTTCACCTTTCAAAAGGAAGATTAGTCAAGTGGGACCGAGCAAATTCCTTAGCCTTTAAGACATTTATCTTGCTGGTGTCAGAGAGAAAGGTAGAAGATGGAGCCAGAAGACACGTAAAGTATAAGAACAACTTGATGTGTAACTACAGCTTTGAAGATGGAGGGACAGGTCTTAAAGAGCTGAGGGTGCACCCATGACTGATAGCCAGCCCAGAAACGGGAACCTCACCCCTACAACCACAAGTAACTGGATGCTGCCAACAACTTGAAAGCAGATTCCTCCCCAGAACTTCGATAAGAAGCCCGCACTGCCCAGCCAAAACCTTGATTTTGACCTTATAAGCAGAGAACCCATCTAAACCTCTGACCTACAGAACTTTGAACTACTAAATTTGTCTTACTCTAATAAGCTACTTTTGTGATCAATAGAAAATTAATATAACCATATTCCCTCTACTCAACTTCAATCCTATAAAAATCGCAAATTCCCTAAGCACAATTAATGATTCTTCAGTGACCATTTTCCCTCTAGTCCAACCGTTTAGTTGACTAATAGTGGTTGCCTCCTTAGAGCACTGACTTGATGTTTATTAAACATATGTGATGATTGTGTTTTTTTTTTCCTTTTGAAGCTCTCCATGTGTGTTCATATTTATTTTATATCCTTGAAGTTAACAAAAATGGTAACTTCATACAGTTAACCTAATACCCTATCTTGTCAAGGACAATCCGATTTTCTCCAATGTCAGAGAATAGTTTAACTCTGCTTATTTAGAGAGCCAAGGATGTGGTTAGCCTTAATAGTTAATAGAGAAGGAATTACAAAAATTAAAAATCAGTGTTTACCAGTGGGTACCCCCGTGCAAGATGTATTGTGGTCTGAATTGCCCTTGGTTTTCATAATTCAAGTTAGAAAATTCATTATTTCTTTAATAGTTTAATTCTATAAATCAAAAATGTTAAGAATTATATGCTTCAATTTTGAATAAATGAGGTCATCCTGTCTTATTTATATGTTCATTTTCTTTGCTTTTATTAAATGGACCTTAAAAGGTAAACGTTTTTATTTCAAAACACTTGAAAAAGTAAAAGCTTATTATTTTTGTTGTTTCTGATTTTTAACCAACAAGTAGAAATGTTAAAATAGCTGTTTCCATCTTAAGTGACCACGATACACTTACAATCCTTAAGCAACCCTTCAGACAGGGTTTTCAGCTTTCATCTCCTACCATGTTTACCCGAAAATAAGACCTAGCTGGACCATCAGCTTCAATGCATGTTCTGGAGCAAAAATTAATATGAGATCCAGTCTTATGTTAGATAAGACCTGGTATATTATATTATATTATATTATATTATATTATATTATATTAACCCGGTATTATATTATAGTGAAATAAGACCGGGTCTTATATTAATTTTTGCTCCAAAAGCCACATTAGAGCTGATGGTCCAGCTAGGTCATATTTTTTGAGAAAAAGGGTAATAAAGGGCCAGCATTGGGAAGGAAGCACCTCACTCAAAGAAGCCTGAGAAGGTCTAAAACTTGTATTCTATAACTCAGGAATGTATCAAAGCCCTAATGTGCTATAAAAATGCTTTTTGATTCTTGAAATGTTGCTTCTATGTAGTTCTGTGTCCCTCCTGTCAGTTTGTCAGCAATAAAAGCATCACAAGGTTGTGTTCACTGATATTTTGGTCTTTTAAAAATATCTTCCAGACACAAAAATCAGGCAGTACTCCATCACATTTCTTAATGCTTTCATATCTGGGCACTAGCTAACATCCTCTAAGGCAGTTTTAACTGTCCTGGCTGGATGGCTTGAAATTGATTGGTTAATATACAATAAAGTATAATTTGCTGACTACGTGATGTATGGTGAACAAGGCAGACCCATTCCCTTAACACGTTATCAAAGAGTCTGAAAAGTTGCTCTTTGCCCCCTTTCCTACAAAACCATTTGGGGCCAAAATTTATAGGCCAATATTCTTTTAGTGATTGCAATTCCTCAGAAGCAAGAGCAAGGAAAAGAAAGGACAAGGCAGAAAAGGAGTGAAACCAAATAATGGGGAGAGTGTTACCAAGACAGTCTCAGATTTCCACTAACTGCAGTTGGGTGGTAGAGCTCATGACGTGTCTTCATGAAGGAAATAGAACTACTGTTTCTCTAACAGTCCACAGGGACATGGAATGGATAAAGATTTACCTGCAGGCTTGTTTTCCCCATGGGACACCAAGTCCCTTTCACTTCCAGGTTGCACCACCTGGCCAATCTGGCCATCCCCAGAAAGCTAAATCCCAAGACAGCAGTGGCAACACCTGCAGGGCTTATGGCAGACCTACAAGCGAGGCAAGTCAGGGGGCAGGTGCAAACTCAGGCACTCCCCATCTTCCCACCAGCAGCTACTGGGGCTCAGCCTATTGAGCCACGTACATGGGTGTTCAGCAGGTCTCAGTGCATCTTGTGTCTCAGCAGCAGTAAAGGCTGAGGGGAAGAGGTAAGAAGCTCTTCGCATGATGCATGAAGAAAGATGGTGCCAGGACAAGCCCACGAGCAACATGAGGACCTCAGCTGCCCCCAAAATAAGGCAAAAATGGACTTCAAGGAACCTCCTTCTAATGAAGATTGAAACCCCATCTTTAAGGTCTATAAGAATGCAGTTGTTTCCAGGCAATGTTCTTGCAGATCATCTATAACATTTAGTAGAAAATTTTGACCAGGAAATGCAGGAATCTGCTTAAACTACCCCAACACAATCTACCTCTTGTGGCATTCAGATTCTCTCTCGTCCTCTTCTGGAAACAAAAAACGACTCCATTTCTCCCCTGAGAGGGGAAGCATTTCTCCAAGGGGTGGCTAATTGCAGTCACCTAAAAAGACTTAAGGATCGTTAGGAAACTTCAGTTCTAGGCCCCACAACCACAGCTGGTCCCAGTGCTGTAATTGAAACGCAGTACTTCCCTCCTCCACTAGCCATTCTATAGCTCCCTGGTCTTCAGCCAGCACTTCAGCTTGTCTGGGCTGTTCATTTGGTTAGGTGATCCAGACTTTTATCATCACAGGGTCTGAGCCTTCATTTGCCTTGTCATTGTCAGACCATGATTATTGCAACTGTCCATTGACAGTTATTGCTGGGCATGGAACCAGCAACATACATAGCCCTGATTACAAACATTTTCCTTCTTGTCCTTACTACGTGTTAGAAGGAATATATGTGCACAAAAGACACGTGGAAAGCCATTGAAAAAACAGTTCCATCATTTTACCAAAAGCTGACCATCATCACCATCTCTAATAACAGCCATGACAACAACAAAATTGCATTGCTAAAATTAAGAAAGCCTAAGATATCCAACCCAGAGGCTGCATGAAGTACACGCAAACCCACATATGTTCATACAATTGCTTAATGATGAGCAATTGTACTGTAAGAATTGGTAGAGCTTACTTATAAAAAGAAAGATACTATTTGAAATTTTAACACTATTTTTATACGAGTTGACTTGTCAGATTTATAAATATTACACTAGAGCATCACTGTGACACTATCTGTGGAATCCTCAGGACTAGGATGCAGACCCAAGTGAAACATGTCATACTAATATCTTCATGTTTCTTCCCAAAAAATGGGGGGATTAAATCCAAGAGATATCTGCTATTAAAGTGAATTCTACAGCAAGGTGAGGATTCTGCTCAGCCAGCTCACATGACTGTAGGAAATAATGACCATAGTTTTGCAGAAATCCAGATTATTTCCATGTAAACTATTAAGGACAGTGAGAACGTACTTTGTTTTTTGTTTGTTTTGTATCTCAGCAAGTAGTAAAATAAAATTACAGCCTTATTAATAAACTTGAATTTCTGAAACACCCAATGTCTCCTTGGGAAAGAGTTGAAATGGGCTTTGACACTTTGTACAGATTGTGTAAAAGGAAAGAATGCGCAGAGAGTAGAGGAGAAATAAAAGCACGTTTCAGAAAACTATGCTAAATTGTTCAAAAATAGTTCATCATTATACTGGTAGCCAGAGCCCTTAATTAGAATTCTAGTCCAAAACCAACACGTCTGCTTTTCTTCTTTAACACTGAAAATCAAACGCTTAAATCTTTTGTTCCGATAAATTTCCATCCAACAATTCAATATTTTATGTGGAAGAATTTTCCAATCCACTGGGTTGTTGGGTTTTTTGTTTGTTTTACCACTTTATGTATCGACTTCAGGTTTACACCGATCATCTAGAAAATCCAAAATTATTTAAGAAAAGTAATCTCAAAGGTAACCATTACCAAACACCACATGCTGCAGCTTCTCCCAAATGCACACATTTTATTTGTGATGAGAGTGCATGATAGGTCATTAGAGAAGAAGAAAAAAAATCACTGGAACAGCTAAAACAATTATACAGTGTAATGGTTTCATCATCGTCATTTCACTGACTCACATCTGCGACTGAATTGAATCTGCTGCTAATTAAATAGGGACATCATAGGAAATAAAACATCTGGACCAGAATCATGGCTGAGGTACTCATCACAACATTATCTATCCCTCACACTTTCTTTTCACTTTACAAAGCTTCATGAAGGAATATTTTTCTTCTTTAAAAGAATTTGAAACAAGAAGTTTATTCCCATCAATGTGTATGTTACCCATCTCCTTTTATAATGGGATATAACATGATACATGCTTCAAATCAGTTTTTTTAAAATATCTTTTTCCTCTGATAATTTAGGAAACAAATCTCATTTCACATCTACCTCAGGGAAAACACTGAGTTTTTTTTTCATATTTGTAATTCCTTTAATTCTAATCTGTCTAATTTTTAGGAAGGTTCTTCCCAGGCCATTTCTTTGGCGGCCAGGTGATACATCTTAGAGTATCCTCCTTAGGAATGTTGAAATCATGTTTACCCAGCACCAACACTATAGAATGTCTTTCAGGTCTATATTAATATTCAAGAATAACACACACACACAACCAAACTGTTCAGTGTTTTGGCGTTTTGTTTTCGTTTTGTTTTTTTCAGCAAAGTTTCTCATTTTGTACTGCGAGAAGATTCAGAAATGAAGCGCTTGAGATATAGGGTGGTGGGAAAGGGTGCTCCAGGATTCCTACTTCTCAAGCCAATCATTCAGTACAATTATGAAATGTCAAAGACCTCAAAAAATGGTCTGTTTCTTTCCCTCCTTCACACATTCATACAAAGGGGTATTTGTAACCTCTGCGGTCAGTTACCTTCAACCAGGATTTTTAAAGTATGGGATTTACCTACGCTACTTTAGCTAAATACCAGATTTTATCTATTTACTGAACACATATGGGGTGCCTGAGACCTGGCATTACTCTCGATGGACCACTCAACACCCGTCTGCCCTGTTTGTTCCATAAACAAAGATCCAAACACAACTACAGTTTGTTATTGTTGTGTCTTCCCACTTGAAACTAAAGGAGTTCAAGGGTGAATAAAATAAAGTACCTAAACTTATGGAGTTTACATTCTAGCTGAGAGAGAACTGAAAATTAAAGGAGGTTTATGAAGTAAAAATTAAGTTGCAATGTGATCCAATTAAGAAAGGGAAGTTGTGTTTTCTCTGTGTTGTTGTGCAGAGATTTATGGTTAACATGGAATTTCAATCATAATTACACAGTCACGTACACTTGTATATAATCACTAAATGTTTAGAAGGAATGGGCAAATAATATAATTATGTTTGTTGCCTTTTGAAATGTTACCTTTTGTTTCCACCCATAGTTTTAAGGTTTTTTGCCTTGTTTTGTTTATATTGCCTGGGAATATAAAATTGAATACCTGTGTTGAGTATACCAAAGACCAGACCAGGTAACATCAAATTTTCAAGATGAGAGGAGGCAAGCACCAGAGTACTAGTGTATACATCTATAACTTAATATTGTACAGGAAAAACATAAAACTCCAGTAGAACTTGAGTTTTTTCTGCTTTTCAGGGGGCAGTAAATATCTACTTCATGTTTTTTTGTTTAGTTGGGTTTTTTGTTTGTTTGTTTGTTTATACATGTCAAAAATAAAAACTTATAAGAAATTTGAGGCATGAAAACATGACCTCAAATAAGAGTAAAAAAGTTCACAGTGGCAACACCCAGAGTACACCCAGATATTGAAATTATTAGACCATAATTATAATAATAAGCATTATGAATGTGTTAAATATTCTAATGTGGGGGCCGGCCCGGTGACTCAGGTGTTTGGAGCGCTGTGCTCCTAATGCCAAAGTCGCTGGTTTGATTCCCACATGGGCCAGTGAGCTGCACCCTCTACAGCTAAGATTGTGAACAACAGCTCTCCCTGGAGCTGGGCTGCCATGAGCAGCCGGAGGTCTGGGTGAACTGCCGCAGGCTGCTGTGAGCTGCTGTGGGCTACCGTGTGCTGCCAGAAGTGGCCAGTGGCCAGAGTGAGCGGCCGTGGGCTGCTCTGTTCTGCCATGGGCTAACATGTGCTGCCGTGGGTTAACGTGTGCTGCCATGAGCAGCCGCAAGCAGACGAGAGCTGCCGTGAGCTGTTGTGAGATGCTGACCAATGACCAGCGACCAACTGCCTCAGCTGTGGGGGTGGGGGGTAGGGAGCGCAAGGCTCATAATACCAGCAAGGGCAAGGGAGCTGTGTCCTACACAAGTAGACTGAGAAACAATGGCTTGAACCGGAGTGGGGAGGGGGCAGGAGAAGGGGGGAAAAATATGCTAATGTGGAAC
Organism: Rhinolophus hipposideros; assembly: GCF_964194185.1. Classification (NCBI taxonomy): domain Eukaryota; kingdom Metazoa; phylum Chordata; class Mammalia; order Chiroptera; family Rhinolophidae; genus Rhinolophus; species Rhinolophus hipposideros. The sequence goes on along the minus strand of NC_138051.1, from coordinate 7,598,333 downwards.
TGATAAACAAGATGTGTGAACAGATGGGGGGTTTCAGTAGGAAAATGAAAACTGTAAGGACCACTAAATAGAAATTCTAGAGCTAAAAAATATAATGTTAGAAAAAATAAATTAGATAAACTTAAGAGCAGAAGAAAGGATCAGTACATCAGTGAACTCAAAACTTAAATAGTACAAAGAAATAAAGGATAGGAAAACATTGAACAAAGCTTCTGATATTGGTAGGACAAAATCGAATGATGTAACATGTAAGTAATTAGAGTCTCAGAATAAAAGGAACGAGAGAAGAAATAATACCAATCACACAACTCTTTCCTAATAGAGGAGGAAATACTTTCCAATTTATTTTATAAAGCCAACATAACTCTGACACAAAAATCTGATAAAGAAAAAAATAAATAACAGAGCAATATGTCTTATGATCAAAGATGGGAAAATTCTTCTAAAATATTTGCAGATCAAACCAAACAATGTGTAAAAATATAATAAAACTGAAAAAGATCACGTGATTATCTTAATAGATGCTGAAAAACATTTTAAATTTAACAAACAATTTCATAAAAACAAACGCTCTGCGCAAATTCGGAATTGAAGAAAGCTCCTCAACCTGACAAAGGGCACCTAGAGATAACATCCTACTTAAACATTTTTCCCCCAAGATCAGGATCAAGGCAAGAATGTCCACTCTCATCATTCCTATTCAATACTGCACTAGACATTCTAGCCAATAAATGAGGCAAGGAAGTGAAATAAAAGATATCAGATAGGAAAGAAAACAGTAACACTTTTTTGTATTCATAACGTGTTTCCCCGAAAATAAGACCTAGCCAGACCATCAGCTCTAATGCATCTTTTAGAACAAAAATTCCTATAAGACCCGGTCTTATTTTAATAAAATATAAGACACGGTCTTCTACAACATAAGACCGGGTATAATATAATGTAATATAATTAATATAATATAATATAATATCCAGTCCTATATTAATTTTTGCTCCAAAAGACGTATTACAGCTGATGGTCCGGCTAGGTCTCATTTTTGAGGAAACACGGTAGATGACATGATGGTATACTTAGAAAATCCTGAAGAACCTGTTTTAAAAAACTAGTAAAATTAATAATTGACTTAGCTCATTCTCAAACATCAGTTGTATTTTTATACATTAGTAATAAACAACAGAAAAAAATTTAAAAACAATACAATTTATAATATTACTATAAAAATCACATATTTAGGAAAAATCGAACAAGAGATGTGAAAAAAGACTTCTAGACAAAAACTAATTTGAGATGAATCATAAACATACATGTTAAAGCCATAAGCTTTCTAGAAGGAAAAATAAGAGAATATTTTTGTGACCTTTGTGAAGGCAAAGTTATCATAGAATGGAAAATTTCTAATCATAAAATTAAAAATGTAATAATCAGACTTCATGAAAACAAAATAATTCTGCTTATTAAAACACTATTAGCTACTAAACTTATGGACTTTGGGTTCAAAGAGCATTTTATGAATTTGACTCCAAAGGCAATGGAAGTAAAAACTAAAATAAACAAATGGGATTATATGAAACTGAAAAGCTTCTGCACAGCAAAAGAAACTATTGACAAAATAATGAGGCAACCAACTGAATGGGAGAAGATTTTTGCAAACAGTGCCTCTGATAAGGGGCTAATATCCAAAATATACAAGGAACTCATGAAACTCAACAACAACAAAACAACCCAATTGAAAAATGGACAGAGGACCTGAAGAGACATTTCTCCAAAGAGGATATACAAATGGCAAATAAACAAATCAACATCGCTAATCATCAGAGAAATGCAAATGAAAACCACAATGAGATATCATCTCACCCCAGTCAGAATGGCTTTCATCAACAAGACAAATAGTAACAAGTGTTGGAGAGGCTGTGGAGAAAAAGGAACTCTCATACACTGTTGGTGGGAATGCAGACTGGTGCAGCCGCTATGGAAGGCAGTGTGGAGGTTCCTCAAGAAATTACGAATAGAATTACCATACGACCCAGCAATCGCTCTCCTGGGTATCTACCCAAAAAATCTGAAAGCATTTCTCTATAGAGACACGTGTACGCCAATGTTCATTGCAGCTTTGTTTACGGTGGCCAAGACATGGAAACAACCAAAATGTCCTTCGATAGATGAATGGATAAAGAAGTTGTGGTACATATACACAATGGAATACTATTCGGCGTTAAGGAAAGATGATATAGGAGCATTTGTGACAACATGGATGGATCTTGAGAGTATAATGCTAAGTGAAATAAGTCAGACAGAAAAAGCAGAGAACCCTACGATTTCACTGATATGTGGTATATAAACCAAAAAGAACAAGACAAACAAATGAGAAACAAAAACTCATAGACACAGACAATAATTTAGTGGTTACCAGAGGGTAAGGGGGTGGGGGGTGGGAGATGAGGGTAAGGGGGATCAAATATATGGTGATGGAAGGAGAACTGACTCTGGGTGGTGAACACACAATGGGATTTATAGCTGATGTAATACAGAATTGTACACCTGAAATCTATGTAAATTTACTAACAATTGTCACCTCAATAAATTTAATTTAAAAAAAAATTTGTTAAGAGGGTAATTCTCATGTTTAATGTTCTTACCTCAGTTAAACATTTTATAATTAATATTAGCATTATAATTAATATATGTACAATTATCAATTGATGTTATCAAGATGTACTATTACATTAATACATACCAACATGAATATATAAATAATATTATTAATAAATAATTAATGCACTCCCCTAAAAAAAAAAAAACACTATTAGCAAAATAAATAAGCAAACTACAGACTGGAGAAAATGTTTCACATAAATAAAATGAAAAAATAATATTCAAATATATTTTTTAAAGCCCTATGATTCAAAAATACAAAGACCAAAAACCTGTTTTAAATGTGTAAAATATTTTAACAAACACTTGACAAAAGTAGAAGAATGGTCAACAAACATATACATAGATGCTCAACAGCATTAGTCATCAAGAAAACGCAATTTAAGGCCACAATGAGCTACCTACCATTTTCACCTGCTAGAATGACTCCACTACTATAACAGGAAATGCTGGAAAGGATATGAAGAATTTCTCATACATTTCTGATGAAAGTGTAAAATAGTACAACCACTTTGGAAATACCATATGACCCAGTAATATTAGTTCTGGATATTTATCCAAGAGAAATAAGAAAGGATGCCCACAAAAAGCAAACAAAATCTAGTGAAAGAATGACCATGAGAGTATTACTCATAATAGCTCCAAACTAAAAACAACTCAAAAGTCTATCAAGTAGCATAGATTAACTAATTGTGATATATATAGTCATACAATGAAATACTGTCAACAATGAAAAGGAATCAACCATTAATACATGCAACAACATGATTGAATCTTAAATCATTGTTAGACAAAAGAAGCTGAATCCAAATGAGCAAGCATTAAATTATTTCATGTATATACAGTCCAAGAACAGGCAAAACCAGTCTGTGAGGATTGAAATCAGGCACTAGTTTTTCTGGGGATGGGAGCCTTAACTGGAAGGGGTCACAAAGGTACTTTATGGAATGATGAATTGTTCTATATCTTGATTTGAGTGGGGGTTACATAGGTATATAGAATTGTCAAAACCCATCAAGCTATACACTTAAGGTCTGTGAATTTTATCAATATTAAATGATATTTCTGTAAGACTAAAAAAGAAAAGATAGTTTATCTGAATGCGCCAGATACAAAGCACAAGGTTTAACAAATGCAAAGTTATGCAAAACACTTACAGATAGGTAAAAAGTAGAATGGGCGCTAAGATTAAGGAATTTAAACTCAAATGGAGGTTCACAATTAGCACCACACTGTATTTATATCTCCATGAAAGGGCCTGTTCAATTAGAAATATCACCAGTTTAGCAGGAAAATACCAATTAAGTGGAATCTGTCCAAAGGAGACCAAAGCCAGGCAAGTAATTAGTCACATACTTCATGAGTAGAGGGAGCCAGACCAGAAAAAGACCTTGAGCTTACCGTGTTGGGTGAAGAATGCAGATGGGAAGGCAACTTCCTCCCCAGTGTGTAGGGGAGAAATCGTGGGTCTGAGTGGGGTGAGGTTAGCGGAAGCACAAAGAGCAGAGATGGTTGCTTCTCAGCAAGCAGGTTCCGTACAATGAACTGGCGTCTGCTCAGAGCCAACGTACACACCTGGTTCCACTCAACTCCTTTAACAGCCAGAGGGCCAAGACCCCAGCTGCATCTGAAAAGTCCTTATCAGCCCAGACTCATCGTTTCAAATTTCAAGGCCCATCCGTAAGGCCCGTCCAGACAGCCCGTCCGGCCATTGCTCTATTTTCCTTCTTACTTCTTGTCTCCAAGTGGCTGTTTCCTCAGTGTTCTCTTCCTGACTGCAAACCTTCAGAATGACTTTCTTCTGGAATTCTTGACCTTGCTTGTAACCTGTCTGAATGATAGTAAACTGCCCCACAGGAGAGGGCTTCCCACACAGGTGGTGCGGTCCATCTCTTCTGACTGCCCTCTGCCTCCCCCATCTGAAGTCGTGAGTCTGAATCTGTCTGCCCTCTTCTGGGCCCGCCTCTCTTAATACTCTAGGCTCCCTTCAAGATAAGGAAGTCTGTATTGTCCATACATTTTTAAAGTCACGGTTTGGGGCCTTAACGGAGTTTGCCATAACTGTTTACCAGGAAAATCTACTCTTGCATTTATCATTTCACAGAGCACTGAAAAATTAATCACAGCCTTGTGCTATTTTTATCCTTCCTTTCCCTCAACGTCTGCTTTCAAACAGCTCCTTATTTACCATCTTCAGTTAGAGTCCAAATAGTACTGGGATTATAGCAGTGAATCTCCTGAGAGGCCCTGAAATGTTAGCAGGTGGCAAGTCTTCCAACGCTAGAGACAAACTTTGACAATAACAGAAGCTTCCTGAGAAGAGACTTTCACCCAGCCAGTCCTCAACCTTGACCTCACATGAGCCTGGGACCACACCCAAGATGTCCTAACCCGGACAGGAGCGAGGGGTTATTCTACAGGCTCAGTAACAGCCATAGCTATGTGTAGTCTACAAAATTAATCTTGCCCCTAATAAGTAGATGTCTTTCCATATGTTCTTAAATGATTAAAAGACTCCAGGTGGTTTTCAGAGTCCTTTGCATTGGTGTGAAAAGTGGCCTGGTCCCCACCAGCAGTGCAGGATTTACCCTGTGTCTCAGCAACAACCAGTATTAATATTTAGCCATCCTGTTACACGTAAGGAAAACTTCCTGTTACCAACTTTATTTCTTGACAGAGTTCACCTCCATCTCCACATAAAAAAGGGGCATCAAGTATTCTGATTATACCACTAAAGTGGGGGCGGGGGGAATGATAACACTAAGAGAAAGGAAATGAGAGAGAGAAAGAGAGAGGGAGAAGGATTTTTTAAAGGCTTATAATACAAGTGGCCTGAAAAACAGAATGGTAGGCCACCTTGTAGTACATATTTTTATCAGCCAATTAATGAAGTCATTTTGAATCTAAGTCTACAAACTCAAGTGTGCAAGAGTGTTTTAAAAAAATTAATGGAATTTCTCTTTCCAAGAAGGCAGAAAAGTTCACGTCCATCAGTTTGGGGTCCCACACTCTCCTCCAGGCTTATATCAAGGTTCCCAGAGGTGTTCAGGGTATTCAGACACTGAGGATGGCCTATCTGGTTCTTGAGCCAGGCTGTATCTCGACCAGGATGTATCTGCTGAGGCCTTGCTTATCTTTCTATGGCTCTTCATGTCACCCTGTCTAAGAGACATTGTCCAGTCCTGTGCCTTCCTCTACTAAATTATGCTTCCTTTGGGGCGTGGAATCACTCAGCTGATTCCCAGCCAGGCTGGAGCACCGGCGTCTGGGTGGGGCTGTCTAACAGAGCCAAGAAGACCGTCTCTTCATTGCGACCTCTTCCTCCCCAGAACCCTACCCGAGAGAAGAGCCCAGGATTCCTCTGCCTTCTGACCCACAGCCCCTGCTGCCCTCCTCATCTCCTGCTACTCCATTTTCCTTAAGGCTGACACTGAGAGAGAGGAGGAGGAGGAGGACACAGAGATGAAGGAGAAAAACCTGAACAGCTGCCAGTCCTTCCTGCCATGGTGGGCCAGACTTCAGAACATCTGCTAACAGGGAGATGGTCTCATTTATAAACTGCATTGCATACAAAAGATTAGGAAACTGCTAAAGAGTAAAATTTTATGTCAGTCACTTGGCTTTATGATTATACACTTAAGAATCACTTTAAAACAACATGGGTGGACCCAAAGTTTGGAAATAACAACAGGGAGAAATAGGAACTCATTGTTCTTCTAAAAAGAAAACAAGAGAGAAGTAGAGACGGTGGGTGGGGGGAGGGGGGAGGTCCCCAAGAATCCAAAAGTTCCCCGCTCACCAGGAAAAGCAAATTGGCTAAAATCATGCACAGAGGGCTGGTCTTCTATCCTGGCTTCCTTCTTGATCATTGAATCTCAGCTGTTTATAGGGCCTTTCCTCCCCTCCATTCTTGCCAGCCTTGGGTAAAAGCAAAATCAAGAGCCACAAGGATCAAACCTATCAGAAAGAGTGATTTGCTAAATGCCATCATGTTTTTGGAAACATAGTGAGAAAAGTGATTGGTATTTTCACCAGAATATTTCTGGTGCTTTTCACTCACTAAAAAATAGGAAGGGGAATTAACTATATGTGGGGACAGAGCCCCAGAAAGCAGTTTCCAAGCTCTCGGCCTCACATAGAAAGGTGCTGGCTCAGGTAGTAAATGGCCATCAACTGTGATCAGATGGCCATCAGCTGTGGCTAGTTGGCTGTCAGCTGTAACCCGTAGGCCATTGGCCACTAATATAACTGCTGTGGCTACACTAGCAAAAGAAATGGGGGCTAGCAAGAGCGGATTGCAGAGAGGCGGATGCCACTGGTGAGAATATAGTGACATGACTCCCCTATTTATGGCTCCGTGGGTGTTCCTTTTTGGACTCACCATGTCCTGTGTTCTTATGTGGGGAGCGAGAGCTGAGACCCCGCCGGACGCCCCACACGACACTATATCAACACATATACCATACTTACAAGACTTTAAAGACAAGAATACACACACAACGCAAACTTGGTACAAAGATTCAGCAACATTTTCCCAGCTGAAGGCAAGAAATGGCTGCAGCTTCCCTCGCCCACCGTTTACCACACTGTGTGACTATCATCAACCAGGTCTTCTAACCCAATTGCACACACACAACTCCAGACAGTTCTCAGAGAATGCTATAAGCTTAGCGGCTCTTGCTTGTCCCTGGTTAAATAATTACTTCTGTTTGTTCATTGATCATTTCAGAGTTTGATCCAATTACTGCACAATGTCTGCTCTCATGCAGGAAATTTACAATGCCATAAAATCTCAGACAGACAGGATGTAGCACTCCTCTGCTCCGCCAGGGCCTAACAGGTCTTTAATTCTTTTCAAGCAGACCATTTCCTGATTAGGAACTTTTGCATTTCTAGTTAAATACTCAAGAAGTATCTTCAGAGAAAGATGCTGTAAAGTATCCGGTGCCATTATTGTAGCTGCAGATCAGCTCATTGTCGGTAGGGCTCCTTGGGGCCCAGTTAGAAGCCTTTTTTAATTTTCTATACAAATGCTCAAGGCCTATGTTTGCACACGGTTCATTTGCATTTTTATGGGGATGAACCCATTTTGTATGCCAGGGAGTCAGCTGTGGATTTTACACAGGATACTTTTTTTTAAATGCATTTAACATAATGAAGGATAGATGGCTAGATATTAAAGTGTAGAAGTTAGTACAAAATATCTGAGAATGTGTTTCATCTAGATGTATTAAACTGAGAAATATTATATCTTTCTTCTTGAAAACCCAAATTATGCAATTCAGTCAGAATATATATATTTATACGTGTGTGTGTAGAACACACATACTTGATTGATTAGTTCTTTTATAAAAGAATGGCCGTTTGTAAAATTCAGTAAAAAATAATGAAGTTATACAGAGTAAGACAAAACAAATATGAAAGTTGACAGAACTCTACAATTGCTGTAGAATCCCCTATAATGGAAGATACTTAAAATTAACCAGAAAACATTATAAGCGGAGATAACAGAGAAAAACAATGTGGATTATTTTCCAAAGGAATAGAGGACAAGAACTGGGAGGTAAGATCATGGCTGCCTGCCATGAGGGAGCTACAGTTTTCTTCCTAGCTTTATAGAATTAATCGTAAGGAATAATTCATTTATTTAGTAAATATAAATCAAGTCCCCATCCATACAAAGCACTGTCAAGACACTATAAGAACTCAAGCATAAATAAGATAAAGTCCCTGTTCTAAACTTAGGAAAAATGGAAAATGATCATGAAGAATTGCTAATACTTTTTTTAGCTTGTGTGTTTCTTGTTTTTAGCTCAAGTTTCCCGTTAAAGATTCTCTGAATCACTCGAAAATGGGATCTGTGGATTAGCAGCAGCAACATCACCTGGGAGTATGTTAGAATTGCATCTTAGGCCCCACCCCACCTACTTAATCAAAATCTACATTTGAACAAGATCTGTGATTTGCATGCACTGTGAAGTCTAAGAATCCCTGCTCTAGTGCTGTTTGCCAATGTTTTTAATTCTGCCAAAATTATTTCAAAGCAATTAATTTCCAAATTACATAGATGATAGATAGATAGATAGATAGATAGATAGATAGATAGATAGATAGATAGATTGATTGATATAAACTTTGGATATGCTCTTCTTTGCACAAAATCCTTCAGTAGTTTCCCAACACTCTCACCTTGGTCTTCATGGCATGTCACAATCTGACCCCTACTAATCTTCTCTTCTGACAGACAACACACATGTATACACATACAAGCACACACACACACACCCCTCAGAAATTTTGTATCACCATCCTCAGATACTCCATGTATTCGTTTTTACCTGGCATCTTTGTTTATTAGATCACTTCTGCCTCAAACAATGCTTCTTAATTTTGGCAGCTCATTAGAAGCCCTTGGGAAGGATTTTAAAATCCTGATACTTACCGGTAGGCTTCATCCCAAACCACGTTAATCAAATCTTCAGGGATGCAGTTCACAGCCCACACATTATTATTTTTACAGCTCCTCAGGGTGAACCAAAAATGCAACTAAGGTTGTGAACCACTGACCAAGAAAATATTTCCTCCTTCCCATCCATGTTTTGAAATCCTACCTGTTCAACAAGGAGATTGTTGTGGCTGCTTCACTCATGGGTTGGGAAAGAATTCATGAGGCTGGTAGAAACACAGAAGGAAGATGTATTAAACTAAGAGGAGGATCGACTAGGCAGAGTCTGCTGGAAACTACAGCCCTGAGTCTTTGTTTCCTCTGAAGTTTTATATTTTCTAACCAGGATGTAAGTTGCTTTAGCCTGTAGTGAAATCTTCTATCGTGTTTGGCTTTGTCCATTGGGGTGGTGGAAGGTGTGCTTAAACTGGTTATCACAACCTTTACATATGTTAATTTAAGTTGGAGCCAAGAATTGATCCCATACAGATGCAAAACCTCTCCTAAGCCGCTGGGCCAGGGATGTATGCATAGTAAATATATAGTAAACAGAGTCTTTAAGTTTTAGGTGGAAGGAAGAAAGATAAGAAAGGAAAAAAAGCTTCTAAAAAGTCCCAAGCTAAAATATACTTGTTAAATTATACCAGAGGTCCAGATCTCAAAACAGAAGATTCAGTGCCACCATCACAACTCCCCTGTCTTATCAGAGATCAAATGCCCCAGTTGCCAGCTCCTGATCATTCAAGCCTGTTGGAATCTGAAAATTCAGACACTTTTCTTCAGTGCTTTTGTCTTTGTAAACTGCAACATGCCAAGTACCACACAGGTATTTGTACATAGCATATGCTCAATATTTTTTAAATTAAAAGGTAATTCAATCTAAATTTGCTGCTGAATACCTGGGAAAAGATTCAAGGCAAAATGTGACTCCTGTGTCCCACAAATGACAGATACAAAAGAGCGGGGCACTGAGGAACACGCAGGAATAAGACAATTGAGGAGAGATAAGGGAGAAGGCGGAGACTGGATGTAGGAAGGCTCCTTCCCAATCTCCAGTAGACAGAGTAAAGTAGATTTCCCTCCCCAATGCCAGTGCCCTGACTAGAACAAAAACTGAGTAAGGGACAATTTGCTCTAGATGCCTGTCTTTAGGCTAGCCACAGGACTTCTCCTGCCTTCAGACTTTGACTTGAACTAAAATTTATATCATCAGCTCTCCTGGTTTTCAGTCCTTCAGACTCTGACTAGAACTACACCCTTGGCTCTCCAGCTTGCCAACGTGACTTCTCAGCCTCTATGATAATCATGTGAATAAAGAAAGCACTGCTAATCCATGGGGTCAACTGTTGATAGAGATGCAAAAAGTATCTGCAATGCATACTCTTAACTAACCACTTATAAGAGGCAAGGAGCTAGGTAATTCTGTATATTATACTTTTGAACATTTTTGGAAAACTAGCAACCTTGATGTTGGTTGGTTGCTCCTTATATCATTGGGCAAAATGGTGAAAGAAAAGGATGATCTCAGGGATTTGAATCCCCAGCTCAAGTGCTGCATAAATGACCTAAGAGCTCCTATGTGTGGTCTGAAGAAGAGCCTCACCTCCTGGGACCACAAGGCTGAAATTGCTGCTAATAAAATGCAAACTCGCATCCTGCAAGGGCTGAGTTACACTGCAAATAGAACTCTCAGCCTCACAAGGTATCTACTATTAAAATGAGGGCATTGATTGGAAAAAGACTAGAATCTTATAAGTTGGCATGGGGATATATGGGAAGACTCTGATGAAGATGGGGATACTGAGCCCTAAATTCTGATGAGTTTTTTTTGCCGGTGGAAGTGGCTCCCTCACTCCCAGTAGTAGTGGTTCCGCCATCCCCACACCCCCACCCCTTCTCACAGTGATATCTACCAGTCTTTCTACATTAGTCTGAGGGGATTAACCCTGCATTGATTGAGGAAACTGTAATGGCCTCCTCTGAGGCAGCTGCCATGCAAAACAATGCCGAGTCTCCACAGGACCCACCCCCACCACACATCTTTGCTTCCAGACCTATAACTAGACTCAAGTCCCAGCAGTTTCCTAAAGTTGAGATGCAATGTGTGACCCATGAGGAGGTACATTATACTCTAAAACAACTACTTGAGTTTTCTGATTTATAGAGACAGAAATCCAGGGAACATGTGTGGCAATGAATATAAATGTTGTACGTTAATGGTGGAAGGAATATAAAGTTGGATCAGGCTGAAGTCACTGACGTGGGCTCACTAAGCAAAGATTCTGCCTTTACTGGTGAAGTTTGAAGAGTTAGGAAGGGCACCAACATGTTGTTTGCTTGGTTGGCTGAAACACGAACCAAAAGGTGGCCCACAGTGAGTATTAGAAATACCAGACCTGCCTTGGTTTAATGCAGAGGAAGAGATTCAAAGGCTTAGAGCAGATTTGTCATTTAAGACCTACTCACCCCACTAGGAGAGTCCAGAAAACATATATTTCACCACTATTATGAGAAATAAATTTGCTATTGGAGCTCCAGCATCCTTGAAAAGCTCTGTAATTAATTTTCACTGTAGGCCAGACCTTACAATGGGAACTATAGTCACTAAATCAGGAAATGTAAATGCAATGGAGTAATGGGACTCTAGAGCCGCAGAGGCTTGGCGGCAGCACACAATCACCAATGAAATGGCAAGGTGGACATGGTTACTGTAAGGAATAGCAGAGTTGAAGCAGCATCAGAATTGTATGACTTGTGCAGACCTGTGACACTGGCTGGTTGATCATGTTGTCCCTAAAAAGTGAAATACATAGGAAGCCTCCTAAATTCTTACTTGATCTGTATAAACAGAAAAAAATACAAAGCCAACGGAACAAATACTTTATCTGAATTATAAAATCAGAGAGTCATTGTCCCTCAACCAATTCCCAGACTTAAGGCAGTTTACAGATCCAGAACCCCTTGAATGAAAGGGAGGCTGGTATACAGCTATTGACCTGGAAAATACCTGTTACTAAAGACCGCCAGAAGCTGTTTGCTTTTAGCTTGCAAGGCTAGTAATACACCTTCACTGTTCCACTTCAGAGGGAGATCGACTCTCCAGCCCCACATCATAATTTAGTTTGCAGGGATTTTGAACCTTCTGCTTCCACATGATATTCCACTGGTCCATTACATTGATGATATTATGCAGATTGGACCTACTGAGCAAGAAGCAGCAAGTACTCTAGACTTATTGGTAAGAAACATGTGTTCCAGAGGGTGGGAAATATATCCAATAAAAGTTCAGAGACCTTCTACCTCAGTGAAATTTCTAGGGATACAGTAGTGGGGGGCATGTTGAGATACCGCCCCCGCCCCCCAAGGTGAAGGACAAGTTGTTGCATTTGGCTCCTCCTGCAACCAAGAAAAAGGTATAACACCTAGTGGACCTCTTTGGATTTTGGAGGCAACATATTCCTCATTTGCAGCAAATGTACTTTCTATATTGTGCCTCTGACTGATAAAGCACAAAACAGGCCAGTCTCAAAGGAGGTTCCCTGGGCTGCGAATACAGAGACTCGGGGGCTTGTGGGAGCTTTGCTATTAATGAATACGTAGCACTGAGTAATTGTATTATTGTTCATCCAGCAAATATTTTTCAGAATCTGACATCCATAAAGAAGATATCACGGTTAAAAGCACCTTGGGACCTTGTCATTCAGATCTTGATCCTGTTACTTCCTAAGTGACCTTGGGAAATAGACAAAACTTCCTATCTATCTGACTCCTCACCTGTACAATGGGAATCATGAGTTTATGGATGCTAAGGACTTAGTAAGATGCCCGGTAAATAGTAACATTCAGCAATTAGCTCTTACTCTGTGCCAAGGATTGTGCTAGACATTAGAGGTACAGATGTTAAAGACAAGTATGGGGTAAACAAACCAGCACACAGGAATTGCACTAGAGATTGATAACCATAATGTCATAGTCATGTATAGGATGCTGTGATGGTCCTTTAAGTAGCCTGCATAAACTTTAATACAGCACATTACATACTAGGTTCATTTGGTGGCACAAGGGTAGTTAAAATTCTGCATTTTTCAATTGACTGCTGGGCTGATCAGAGAAGGCTGCCCAAAGGAGTTGTCACTTGAACTGTGTCTTTAAGTTAGGTAAAGAAAAAAGAGAACATTGCAGGCAGAGAGAAAGAGACATCCTTAAAGACAGGCAAGCATTTCACCAAGGCTGGATTTTAAGGACACTTGGGGGTGGGAGGTGGAAGAAGGAGTGGTAGGAGATATGGGTGGAGAAGCAAACTGGACTCAGATCAGGGAAGGCTGTGCTAAAATGTTGGGGATTTGGCCTGATAAACATGGAAAGCCTAGAAAGGATTTAAAGCAGGATAGTAAAGTGATCACATTGTGGTTGAACATCCATCGGCCTCACTTCCCATTTTCTGTTGGCCTGACTTACCACACTCCCGGTAAAATGACCCTGTTAGTCAAGATATTTTAGATATTGGAGAGATTTTTTTCCATTTCCAAAATTTTCTTTACTCTGTAACAAATCTCTGTAGATCTCAATACAAAGAAATTTCAGATTCATTTGAAGATAATGCAAGTGGAATGATTGATGGTTCATTCTATGATAATCTGTTACCAGGACAGCTTAACGTAGTAAAGAAAGCTGATTTTAACATCAGACACCCAAACTGAAAATTCCTGTCACTATAAAGTATGGCCTGAGCAATATACAACAATATTACAGGTCATCTCCAATGACAGCCATGTGCTTTCAAAGAAATGCTATTCACAAAGCTTGTACAAAACAGTAATGGGTAGCAGGATATTAGATAATAAATGCTAAATAAATAAATAAATAAATAAATAAATAAATAAATAAATAAATAAATAAATGTGAAATGCTGTTGTACAACAGGATTTGCAAAGCCAGGATCAACTCTTTGGGGTAAGAGTAATCAAGAACTGATAATTAGTTTACCCTAAACCTTAATTTAGTTCTCCCATCGCGTAAATGATGGCCCATCCATTAGTTTGAGTTGCTACAAACCTTTGAAAGGAGGACTTGTGTGAATAGGAAATAGCCCGTGTTGGAGAAAACAATGCAACAGGGGCAATGACTACTATAGTAAACTGCCAGTTAGACCTTGGTTTTATTTACCTTTTTAATACATATTCTGAAACATTGATTTAAGCGCAATTCAATGAATTCTCAAATTCATTGCAGGACTCCTTGAACATCCAACTTACCTGTTTTTCTTAGTGCAGCATAACATCAATTATATATGTACATCGTAAGTTTTCACAGTTAAAAGTGCGTTTAAACTGAGACCAGCCCTGCTTTCTAAATTGCTTCCATAATTAACATTTTATGGATGATGACTAGTGTTATCCAGTATACAAAATTAAACTGTGAATTTAATACAGTGAAATAGAAAACCAACACCACCCATATTCCTAAATCAAAAAACCAGTAAGAGGATGAAATGAGTAGTTCTAGGTAAACCTTTAGAGAAAGCTAAAATGAGTTAAATTTTAATATAATGGCAAGGACAGGGACAGACAGGTTTCCAACCCTATTAGTATGTCTCTTGGTAACTAATATATACCAGTTATGTAAAAGTTACATTCAGATGGCTAAAATGGAAAATCCTGGAGGGCAAATAAAAAAGTTGGCCTTTATACCCATTTCCCAGCACAGGGCTGTCGTGTCCAGCGCAACAAGAGTTGTGGGAAGTGAGGAGGACAGTGCAGGGTTAAGAAATACAGTAGCCAAGAATAGAGTGCAAGCGGGGCCAAGGGACTCCAGCCTCAAGGGCTGAGCCCCAAATCAGGCCAACTCATAGCTTTTATTAGTTAGGTGAGGAAGTAAAGTTTATTAATCTCAAGATCTGTGAATCTCACATATTTTACTAGGAAACTGATTCAAACCAATCACTCTTGCCTGTGGGCAGCAGAATCGTAAGTCTCAGGATGTATGTACCTCCCCAAGGGACAAAATCTTTATGCATCTGAATAGATGGAGAGCACATCATTGAGTCACTTCCCCTGCAGGCTGTGGGAAGGAATGCAACCACAAAGGCAAAAGCTCTCCTTAGATGGGGGAAGGTGGGGGGCTGTGCCCACCTCTATCGACCCTGCAAGTTCTCCAGATGGTTCCCACGTCACTGTGTCTGGCTTAGGTTGTTCCCCCCATGGGGAATCTTACCTGTCGTTGACTAACCAGCCATTTTTTGGGGCCAAACAGGGAGACATAAGGTGTAAGCACAAAGGTGACACAAAGTCCCTGAAAGGATCCATCTCACAGACTCTCCTTTCTTTAGGGGTAGGTACGAGGAGACAGACAGTTAGGCTGCTGTGTGGCAACACACTGTTAGCGTAGTACAGATGCTCAGAACATGAGCACCAAGTTGTTAACAGGATGACTCTAGTACTCAATCAATCATTCACGTTTCACAACGTCTTCACTTCTCAAGCAACACCTTATAGAACACCTGGAATATTTTTTAAAACAGTCATCACTTACCTCCCTCTCCATGAATCTTCTGATATGTTTACTGGATTCATCACCTACCACAATAAAACCATATAATGTCAGATCAGAAGCTCCCAATCTGCTATACTTTATGTGTCTCTCATTGATACTTTTTTTCATTTTACTGAATTATATTGTCCTGTATGGCAGGGGTCACATTTTTAAATACATCTTTGTAAATCACCCTCGTAGCGCCTGACAGAGTGACTTAAACATAACAGGCAAGGAAATATTGGGTAAATGAATGAAAACACACCAATCTAAGTCATCCCTTCTTCCTGTCCCCACACTTGAAGCTCACCATTTTACACGTAAGAAGAGTGAAGCTTTGAGAAAGTAACTTTATTGTTTGGGGAAACAGAGACAATCAGTGGCTAAGTTTCCAAGCACACTGCCTTCCTGTGCTGCTATTTCTGGAAAAGAAAATTGTAAAAGAAATACACTGAGAGAGAAAAGCTTACTGATACTGAAAGTTGTAAGTAATGTACTACAAGGGAAAAGGCAAGCCATTACAAATGTAGCAATAACATGGTAATTTGGTCAAGGCATAGAAATAGACGAGCTGCTACAGCCCTTAATGCCAGTCCCCAGTTTCAATTTCTTACAGAGCTAGCATTTACCAACTGCTTGTTATATGCTAGGCACTGTGGTGCCAAATAAGTACTATACATAGATTATTGAATTTACTTTTCACAGGATTACTCAAAAAAATGGACGGCATTATCCACATTCTTCTGGGTGAAAACCAAAACCTCCAAATGGTGGAATGACAAGATCACAAAGTTAAGATGTAGATCTAAGAATTAAATCCAGGTCTGTTCAAAGACCATTCTCTTTCCATTAAACATCTTTTCTTCTCGGCAATAAAAATTAATGAAAATATTTTAAAGATTTTCCCATGCCATTTGAAATTTGCTGCTAAGAAATTGGATCACTGAAAGTATATATTGCACTTGTCACATTAGTGCACCTCTGTCCATAGCTTCCCCTGCATTAGAAAGAGGAAACCATGAATGGCATTCTCTGATTCCACTTTCTTATCTGGGTCTGGGTTACACCTGCCACGTGGAGTCTTTGGTGTGAGAGCTGAAGGGGAGAAGCTATTGTTCTCTGGAGGCAGCTACAAGCAGGCACATGTGAGATCCCTAGCAGCTTCCGGGCAATGGAGGGCAGCTGAAATACTGGGCAACAGTCCTTGGAGACTAGTTGCCTCCATGCTAAAGGCTAAATGGTCAAGAGCTCTTTAGGGTCTTTGAGATTCACTGAAGCTTCCAGGAACACCTGGAAACCAGTTTCTTGGATCTTTGCCTCTCTAGCATTTCTAACTTCCTATAAACCATCAGTTCCTTGGATTAAAGCCTCCATACTTGGAATACACAGTTTCTGTTTTCCTGGCAGAACAGTAGCTAACACAAATACCTAGGTCAATTTCAAACTTCCGAGTCAAAATAAAATAAAACATAATAAATTTACAACTTGTTTATCAAATCACTAACCTTTTCCCTTCTTTCCCCCACACAACAAAGCATCCAAAATTTTGTATGTGAGACTTTTCTCTCTCAGGGGAAATTCCAGTTCTTCTTTGTGGATCCTAATATGAGTTGGCAAATGAAACTGTAGGCTCTTTCTCCTTTAGGTTTTTTTTAGATTAAGACAACCATCTGGTTTGCTATCTCAGGGTATTCTTTTCCCTTGAATCAGGGTCTGTACAGAAGAGTTAAGCTGTCTACTAATATCACCATTTTATAATTTCCTCTGGCTGCTGACATAAAAACATAACAATACTACAGAATAATGGATCTTAAAAATTATATACATATATATATATATATATATATATATATATATATATACACACATATATACACACATATATATATTCTATATATTTTAATTGCTAAGACTGTTCCCCAGGGAAGACATCTGTTATGCCAATATAAAACATTTTAAATGAACACAATCTGGCTGTTTTAATTTCAAAATTGAAACTGCCAAATTTGCAATTTGATGGTGAACAGCCCCTGAATTCTTAATTATTCCTATTTTCTTCCAAGGCCACTAGATGGTGGCTCTGCTATGGAAACCCTCATAGTCATGGAAACTTTCTCCATCTCTATTACAACATTATTGGAGCATACACTGTGAAGGAGATAATCTATTCCTAAAAGAAATAAAGACACAGTAAAAAAGAGCTAAGGAAAAACTAGAGAGAACAGGTGATTTGGAAACTTCTATTGTTTTCACTGATGTATGACTTCAGGATCTTGGGCTAATTGATATTTCACTTCCCTACTGTATACCAAACCCTTTGGGATGTACACAACTAAAAATTCCCATGGAGTGGATTTTTCAGTAAGGTCTGAAGCAGGATCTCTCTCACAGTTAGCATTTGATGTTACTATATGCGGGAGTAGAGGGAGATAAAATTAAATGTCTAGTGAGACTTTTAGGATTTGAATGATGAATGGTGTCATTAAACAAGATAGAAAGCAAAGGAAGAGAAGCTGGGGAGAGGAAAATACTGAGCTGAATATATGATATGCTGCATCTAAGGGGCCACTGGGACTCGTTCAGGGATTGCCAGGAAATGATGCCAAAGAAAAGTAAGTAAAAGTGAAAACATGAAGGAATTACATAACACACTAAGGAGTTTAGGTTTTATTCTATGGATACCAGGGAGCCATAGAAGGATTTTTTAGGACAGTAACCTGATCAGACTTGAATTTTAGAAAGTTCATGTTGGTGCCGCTAAGGAAGGGAAGTAAGATAAAAGACTTCCCTAATCTACTTTACTGTTTCTTCAAAGCTGTTTTCATTGATGCTTTTTCTTCTGCTCAGCCCTTCCATCTTGAGATTCTGTAGCACTCTGGTCTCAGAGCTGCTGTCTTGCATGTGACCTTCACTGAACCTTAGATTCTGCATACTTGCAATAGTTAATGTGAAAAAATAGCTCAGGTCATTGAGGAAGGGAAGGAGATGATTTAATGCCTGTTTCTGTAAGGTGAAATAGCTCTGCATCACCCAGGGATCTGCAAGAAACAAACGACACACTCAGAGTGGTTTCACTGAAGAGATGTCAAATGAAGGGACTATTTATAGAGGGGTGGGCATGGTTAATAAACCAACAAGAGAATGGTGAGCAAGCAGAGTCTAGCAACAGCAAGAAGGAGCGAGCCATGTTATTGCAGCCCACTGAATGAATACTAGAGCCATGAAAGGGAGGCCAATAGCAAAAAGTGATGGCCACACAGGAGTATAGCCACTGCCAGACTGCTGGCAGGCAGGGAGGGAATGAGGGCAATAGATGCCCTGACCTCCCTCCTCCTATCCTCTGGTCCCTAACCAGTGCCTCTGATTGGCCAAACTGTCAGGAATCCCAGGTGATACAGACGTAAAGGTCAGCCTTCCAGAGCACAGAGCAGGACAGAGATGAGCGGGAAACAGATGGGGCAGGGGGTGGGAGGGTGTGAATGGAGAACAAATGGCCCAAGCGCATTCACTGTAGGTACATGGAGGGGATGATGTCAGTCTAACACAGAATTCACATTTGTGTAGACACAATGCTTCCCAACACAGTACTGTTTTTTACCATCTAGTATTAGAAGTTAAATATACAGAAAATATGGATTGGTCAAACCCATCGGCGTTAAGAGAATTTATTCTTCAAAGAGAAATTATCAGTACTCCACATAATGCCAATACTTAAGGAATGGGCACAAGGATAGAAATCCATCATGAAGACTTAGGAGAAACAGAAACCACATGATCCAAAGCCAAAGGAAGAAAAGGTTTAAAGACAGAGTGAGCAATAGTAAGGTAGTTCTGGCCTGTGTAGCTTTCACTTCTTAATTTCAGTCATTTGAGCAACCCTAAATTCCATGACAAGTAATGACTTGCAATCTTAGTGAGGGCACCAACTTGAGTCCTCAGCTGGTGGAGAGACCACGTCACTTAGCAGGGGGCATCTTCCTCTGTACGTGGCTTCACTTTCTTCCACTTATTGTCAAGGACACAATCACTCTCACAAGAAGAATCTGAGTCAGCACAATTCTTTAGCTGCAATTCATTGCAGGTTACGATGACATGATAGGCAATAGTGATATTCAAGAATCTAGGGTGCATCACGTGCTTGGGACAGATTTCACCCCAACATCAAGGGTCTACTATACCACACAGGCAAAATGAGTATTAAAACTTTACTCACTGTGTTTGGCAGTTAGAAGTCATTGGAGACTTTGATATAGAAATTTTCTGAAATATTGGTGTGCAGGCCAAAAGAAGGTGGGTTGGAGAGGTGAGTAGCAAGAGCTCAGTTGGATGGTTATGAAGTAAAGTGGAGGTGAGGAAATCAGGCAGCGAATGTCATACATCCTTTCTAAGAGAATATGAAGAGGAGTGACTTGGCTATCAGTTCTGTGTACAGAAGGCTTCATCAGAGTCTGATTAATGAGGAAAGAAAATGTGTAGGACAGAAGCATCTTACCAGATGATATCTCCTTCCCAAATCTTGGAGACCTCAACAATTAGAGACTGGAAAGGTAGGATGTGACATGAATGTGCCTAGATGTCATCTTCACGTGAGTCTAAACCATGTCTGTTTTGTTAACTATTGAATCACCAGAGGCACTCAGCTCCTGTAAAATAGGTACTTTGTTCTTTTATTGAGTATTTACTGCAAGTAAGCTACCGTATCAAACACTGTGTGTGGGACAATGAACAAGAGAGTCACCATGAAACTTAGGGGAGAAACCAGTGTCTTAACAACTGAGTGGTAAATATGCCACACCCCCTTGGCTTCAGGGGAGGATTCACAGAGGCGGTGATGATTCATGTGCGTTAGAGCTAGGCAGTTCCTTCCCCTCTCCGAACCATGGATTCTATAAGAATAAAGAATAAAGAATAAAATAAGGGAGGTTGTTAAAGCATCCCTTGGACCTTTATAATGGGTGATCCAATTTTTCTATGATAGAATAGAGCGGAAATAAAAAATGTTGAAATACTGTCCATAAAAACGATAAATGCTGTGCCTAAATTGCAGGGGGGAAAATGAGAAACAGAAATGGTAGTCCTCAAAAACAAGTGAAAGGGAGAGAGAAAGCGAGCACGTTTTCTAGGACATAAAGGATTTTTGTTTATTTTTTAACATAATACACCAAAATAAATAAATAAATACAATTATCCCAATTTCTGTCCCCAGTTTTCAGCATTGTGCAGCCTTTATTTAATGATACATCAAAAACACGTTCTCTGCCAATCCCTCTGTTGCTTAGGAACAGGCAGTCAAGAGCCTAAGCTCAGAGACTCCAACGTCGTCATTAAAAGGCTTTGTGCATTGCTCGGGAAAATGCTAATTCTGTAAGTCTGATTGATACCCCCCTGTCAGCAAGTTCCAGTAATAAGATCCCAGACCCTGCTCATTTGGCTGGTTCCTCTTTATTGGGCTCAGTGTGGCTTATGTAAAAAATAAATAAATAAAAGGCTGTCGGCCAGTGACTAGGAGCATTTTATTCTGAAGAGCTGGTTCTTGCTCAACACACTCCATGTACTTGTCTAATCAGGACAGGAAAATTATTTCCCCGCTGCCCATATTTACTTAGAGTTTTCTGCCACGCAAGTCAGACTATTTCGACCTGCATAATTCCTTTGCATCCTTTTAGTCCCCATTCGGTTTCATCATCCTTGACTTGTGCTTGAAGAGAAAAGGCACAGGAAACACTTCTTTTGTTGTCAGGTACACATGTGACAGGTGCTGGTCCACTGTGCTAGGAAAACCAATTGCCTGTAAGAGATTCCCCAGCTGTGTTATTTATTGTTAGTCTCCTCAGCTCCCAATCCACTCTGTTCCCTGACTCACGTCTACGAAAACTAGCCCCTGTCATAACGTCACCACTTAGGATGTGATCGAGGATCAGTGTTGCTGCTCCACATGTCTGGTCACTGAAGAACTGCAATATCGCCCTTCCACCCCATGAGCCACCTGTTCCAGCCGTCATCTCCTCCACTGTGGCTTTGTTGCATTGGGCCCCCTGCTGGCAGTGCTGCTTCTCCCTGCTGGCTCTGTGCTGGGTGCTGGGAGAAAGCTCTCCCTTCCGCAGCACCTCTTTCCCATTTTCTGGGGGTCAGCTGCTTCCTACTTTCCACCCTCAAAGCAGAAACTTTGGGGAGATAAGACTACCTCCTCTTTTACTAGAGGGAATAAGTTCCCCTTCCATTGTGCTCAGAAACCTAGCACTTGTCTCCCCCACCCGGGTGGAGATAGTTCTGCTTATGTTCAGGCAGCTTCATGCTTGATCCACATTGAGTTCTTTACCACATCAGCCATGAGGATGCTTCTTAGAGACCCCTAACTACAGGGAGTACAACTGGCCCAGAACCCCACTGTCTGCTCTGAGATCGGTCACCATGTTCACAGCAAGGCCATGCTTCCTGAGCTGCTCCCAGTGGATGACTCAGGCGACAGGGATGCTAGGTCAGACACAATTCTAGGAGACAAAGGACTTCTCTAACAGGCAACTCTGGTTCAGGACTCTGCTAAATGTCTGTCAAAGACTCCTTAGATAATAGACATGTCTGCGATGCTGCCATACAACTTTCCTTCCCTCGGTCCTTCACAGTCTGTCAGCTCCTCTTCCTCTCCCAGTGCCTTCTCCGTTTCCTCTCACAGGCAGTTCCTCTAATATGACCCTGTCACTTGGCACCCCGTCTTGTCGTCTGCTTTGTACACATCCCCTCACCAACTTCCCTTCTCCTGTAGCTGGGTAGCTTCCTGTTTGAGATCCTTGCTGTGACAGCTCACTGGCATTTTCATCTATGAATTACCTGGGAAAGCTTTGCCCGATGATACCTAAGAGCTTTTACATGTTTACATTGTAAAGCAGTTGGCCTCTGATAAGCTGTCCCCCGGCCTCACATTAACAGCAGACTCAGGGCTGGATTACAACCAGAATGCTTGGTTGTCCAAGGAACATTCACTTTTCCAAAGGTATTCCCCAAGCAGTGCAGAGCATGGTGGCCCCATGAATACAGCCAGCTATCGCCCAAGCATGCTCTCGGAGTTTGGTCTTGAGTGCTGTGGATCTGAGGAGACTATGGATTTTCTTCTGATTGCTCTAGCTATCCTCTACCACAAAATGTTACGTAAGTCTCCTCTCAAGTCCTTTCATGTTTCAGAGACCCTTGGAGAGTGCTAAAGACATCACAGATCAAACAAGCTCTCTGAGTTCTGCCCACAAGAAACTAAACCCTTAGTACTCTGAAATCAATCTATCTTTGAATGGTACTCTATGCCCAACATCGTCTAGGAAGAAACAAAGTCTTAAATGCCCATTACTGACTAGCCATGAACCAAATTTGCTTGTAAGGTTAAAAATAGTGAAAGTGGGGGAATATGGGAGATACAGGAGTGACTATAACCATTTCTTCTATCAATATTGGGGTTCCACACTGTGTGTGTGTGTGTGTGTGTGTGTGTGTGTATTATGGCTAGAATCTCAGAGATTTTGTAACAAAGAGAAGTTGTAAATTGGAGATCCAAGCCTCTGGGTTGGAAACTATTTCAATGTCAGCACAAACATGCATAGCAAATTTTTTCTTGATATTTCGGACATGCGGATTCTCTGCCTGGGAACAGCTTATCAGTTCCTTACCAGATCCATGCAGAGGGCCCCCAAAAATACAAAAAAAGGGCAGGCAAAATGTCCTTCCCCTCTTGTCATGGATGAGGACAGTGAGTGGTAGTAGACAAATTAACACAAAACAAAATGTAAACACTGAAGACTAGAAGTATCAAAGATATCTAGAAAAGAATGCATAATGCTTAAAACCTGAAAGAAAATGGAGCTTTGAGAGGACACCAATAATGGTAAGAAAACACACATATTACTCCACTGGGTTCTCTATCCATTCCAGAATGAACATACAGAGGAGCGAGACTGTAGCAAAGAAAGAATGCCCTTGTTTGAGGAGCCAAGACCAAGTACCTCCATGGAGAAGAGAAGGTTTACCCTTTGGACAGGAGCTGAGCAGATGTGGCCTTGATATCTGCACTGCATTACAACTGCAGTGTAACTCTGATGACCTCATCTCTCCAAAGCCTGTGATTAAATCTGTTTATAAACTACAGCTCATCAGATCAAAGGGAATCCTTTCCATACCAAGCAAGGGATGGGTGACTCTGTCAAAGGGGATGAAACCAAATCAGGCTGCTGTTCTTCACTGGGATTAGTACACTGAGTTTTACCTTAAAGAGGAGAGCTTTAAGGACTCTTAGATTGTAACACACATATGTTGGTAGCCTTACATCCTATTTCAATTTTTTAACTTTATTCAAAAATGTAAAATTGTAAAATTCCTCAAATATTATGAACTTGTATTTGTATTTACTGCCATCATGCACTTCCCAACACTGTCACCAATACACACACACAAAAACACACACACACCCACACACACTTGTTTATAGATTCTATGCCACTGAAATATCTCTACCACAAGGCGAGTATAACCATTTGGAACCTGCAAAATCTTGATTAAGACCTTGACTTCTGGAGCCAGACACCTGGGTCCAAATTCCAGTTCTGCCATTTATCAGCCATGTTACATTTACCAAGACAAGTTACTTCACCTCACCATGTCTCAATTTCCTCATATTTAACATGTAGTTTAAGCAGTACCTGACTCAAGGGGTCATTGTGAAGATTAAATGAGCTAATATGTAAAATACTTACAAGAGGGCCTGGGTCTCTGTGTCAGCTTTAGCCTGATCTCACAGCAAACTCAAAAACTGTACCATAGAATTTTCCAACTTGAGGCAACAGGGCTGGTCTTTTGTATCCCGATGCCAGTCAATTACAAATGTGGATTAGAAAAGAGGTGTTCTAAGGTGATGGAGAAAGAAGAATCATACACACACATGCACACACACACACACACACACACACACACACACTCCAACAACCTTATTCCATAGGTAAACTGTATTCAGTTTGGGGCAAAAACATCATATCCCCAATGTGTACACATGTCAGAGAAAGAAGAAGCAAGTTCAAATATTTTCGCCCTTCAGCACTGTTCTGTTTGACTGTTCCCTTAATTTTCTTTCACACTTAGGTCTCAGTATGGTTAATATTAGGTCTCTAGAGCAGTAAGCCTTTGCAACATTTATACTCTTTAACTAAATAATTCTCATAAGCACCTTGTGAACTGAATGCTGATTTGAGGATTCTAATTTTCCAGAGTGTCAATGAGGTCATATTAACAGGAATAGCTTGATTCCCACTGGCTGATGACTCCACTTGTCCTCAACATGCCCAGCCCCTTACTCCCTCCCACCAAGTACTCCAGGAGTCCGCAGGGGCTGAGTCACAGTGCTCAAGATAAGTCTGTCCCTCCTGAGCATGGGACCTCCCTGCACGGTTCCCCTAGACACCACCATACTCTCCCCGGGGCTCTACCCATGCTCTGTGGTTACACTTCAATACAGACTCCCCAACCTGGGCTTTTGCTGAGGATCTGGTGTTTCAAAAAGCTTCTTTTTAAGGATTAAAAAGAAGGATTCAGACTTGAGCTCAATGAGGGCATCAGGACGAGAAAATCCAAAGGACAGACACGATTCTCTACTCACAATTGCTTCTCTTCTGCAATGACTGAGGTTTTCAAATTGGGCCCCTAAGATACTTTTTCCCAGAGGCACCTCAGTTCTCATGCTAATGGCTGACGGGGTTGAGTCCAGTTGCATATCTATATGTTAAATCTGACCTAAGCCAGAATCTTGACCTGCAAGAATGAACATCAGTGATCCACACATTGGGCCATAAATACAATTAGGTTTATTTTTTTCCGTAAGGAAAATCAGAGTGCATTATTATATTAGTCATGGTTCTGCAAAAAAACAACAAGTAGATGAGAGAGGGGGAGACAGAGAGAGAGAGAAAGAGAGAAAGAGAGAGAGAGACAGAGACAGAGAGACAGAGACAGAGACAGAGAGAGACAGAGAGACAGACAGACAGAGAGAGAGAGAGAGAGAGAGAGAGAGATTTATTATGAGGAATTGCTCATGTGAATATGGAGCCTGAGAAGTCCCATTATCTGCTGTCTGCAAGCTGGAGACCCAGAAAAGCCAGTAGAGTAATTCACTCCGAGTTCAAAAGCCTGAGAATCAGGTGAGCAGATGGAAGAAATCCCAGTCGGGGCTAGAGAAGATAAAAGGAGATGTCCCAGCTCAGAAGTGAACAGGGGAGAAAAAGGCCTCAAATTCCTCCTTGTTCGGCCTTTTGTTCTATTCAGGTCCTCGGTGAATTGGATGAAGGCCACCCAGGTAGAGGATGGCAATCTCTAATTCAAATCCAGCAATTCAAATGCTAATCTCACAGACACACACAAAAATGTGTTTAACCTGGGCACCCTGTCAAAAATCAAGTTATTACATAAAATTAACCATCACAAGGATTAAATTCTTAAGAGTTAACCAAAGAATGTAGAATACTAATCAAAGTTTTTGGCTCACAAAGCCTTTCCTGTTGCTTGTTGTGAAAGCATCCCATCCTCATTACTAGGAAGAACCAAGGAATACCTTTACTGTTCTTCAGGCAAATGTATAACAACATCCAATTATTTTCACATATTTTCTTCCTCATAAATGAGATACAAAGCGAGTTCAGAGGCAGAAAAATGCTATGAGGGGTTCTGGTTTTTTAACAGTGAGAAGCTTTCTGGGTACAACAGCCTAGAGCCCTTCTTAACTGCACCAACAGATGGGACACAATATCCACCAATGAGCCATTAGGGTTCATTTGGTTGTTATTTTTCCTAGGGTTCAGCTGGAACACATTCAGAAATATAATACACATTTCTGGGGCAGGTTTGCATTATAATTTTGGAGAGCAATCCTGATATATATATATATTTTTTTTCCGTTTGTCTATTTCCCACTGCACTAAAAACTGAACCTCTCTCCAGTTCTCTTTGGACTTCACTGGGAGGATGCAACTTGGCAAAACACAATGACTCTCTGCTGCAAATGGTTTGTAAAAACATCGATGGGCCCACGTGGGAGTCAGTACATCCACCATTTGAACCAGATTGTCTTGGCTCTGTTGGCAGTAATATGGGAGCAGGCATGCAGTTATCACTAAAAGTCTTTTCATACTGTGACAATCAGATCCCCTGGTGCTCAGACATGGCATTCATTTTCTAACTCATTCATCATGTGAATGAAATGAGGGAATAATGGGATCTGTTCCTCATAGTTACCCTTCATTTAGTGAGGACATCACGTTCAGTTTTTTTGGATGGAAAAAGAAAGATAAGTAAGAGGTTTATCAGTCCTAACATCTGACAGCCCCAGCAACGCATAAGTCCTAATGTCATTCAGAAACCACATCACAACAGACAAGCCCTTGAGAAAGTGGGAGGGTAAATCAAGGCCGACCTGGCATTCCTGGCAGGTACACATTCAAAATCCTCCTCCTTATTTTATCACATTCTGGAAAAACCTTTTAGATAAATTCAAATGTTCTTAACTAAATTAGAATACAATTTCATGCCCTTTGACTCTGTAAATCCACTTTCAAGAATTTATTCTGGAAAAACAAATCAGAGATGTGCTTAAATATATTCAAGGATATTAAATGCTGTGATATTTAAAATAGTGAAAAATTGGAAACAATCTAAGTTGCCAGCAAGTGTAGGTTACTCAAATAAATTATAATATAGCACCCACCATAGAAAATGTTTGTGAAGAACATTTCAATATAGGGAGAAATTCTCAAATACATCAAGTAAAAAAATCAGACTATAGGGTGACCGGAGGGCTCAGTTGGTTAGAGTGTGCACTCTTAACAACAGGGTTGCCGGTTCAATTCCCGCATGGGATGGTGGGTTGCACTAAGGTTGCAACTAAGATTGAAAACGGAGACTGGATGTGGAGCTGAGCTGCGCCCTCCACAACTAGATTGAAGGACAACGACTTGGAGCTGATGGGCCCTGGAGAAACACACTGTTCCCAAATTTCTTCAATAAAAAATAAAAAATAAAAAATTTAAAAGAGCAATCAGATGATAAAAATCATATGTATACTGTACTACCAATTATGTAAGGAAAAAGTATTAGTAATTCTTCTCTCTAGGTAAAAGTATAAATGATGATTTCCCCTACACACACATTTCTGTACCTTTTTATAGTTCACCAATACACATTTATAAGGCAACTATAATAAATGACATTTTTAAGAAGTCAAGAGTGATAGAACAGCTTTCTGGTCTACAATTATTTGACTTTCTAGACTATACTGGAAAATAAGCAAGCAACTTTAGCCTGGAAAAAATCCCCAGTCCTGACAGGAATAACTCTTCAAGGGGGTTGGCACCTCTCCTCTCAACAGGCAGAGATTAGCAGCATTGGAGCCTCATTGCAAACAGAATCCAAACCACAAAACCACTGAGGCAAAATGGAGAGAGGAACTAAAGACCGTTACATACCTACCGAGGCAACCCCTGCTTAGTTTTCTTCTTCACTTAGAACACACCGCCTTTCATCACGGCAGCATGGACACTCTGCATGTCCTCTGACAGACAAGGAATGTCCATTCATTGGTTCATTCATTCAACACATAGTCCTTAGAAACCACTAAGTCTCTGCTACAGCTCCAGACAATGGAAAGAGAGTGGCAAGCCAGCTAGAAACAGTCCTTTGTTGGAATTTAAACTTTGGTGGAATTTAAACTTTCTTTTCATCTTTGCAACTATGAGATAAGTGTGCTTATTCTTTGTTTACAGGTTAGAAAAATGAAGCTCAAGATAGATTATGTTGCTTGCTACAGCTAGTCAGGAGAGCCTGCGCTAACACCAAGTTTTCTGATTTTCCAAGATTAAGGTTCT
Source organism: Rhinolophus hipposideros (assembly GCF_964194185.1). Taxonomy (NCBI): domain Eukaryota; kingdom Metazoa; phylum Chordata; class Mammalia; order Chiroptera; family Rhinolophidae; genus Rhinolophus; species Rhinolophus hipposideros. The sequence goes on along the minus strand of NC_138051.1, from coordinate 7,569,818 downwards.
TTAGACAACACTAGAGGTTTCCAAATGTTGTCAGCCAGTGAAACCCATTTTTCAATGAAATTATATTTGCTCTATTTCACCGATTCTGATGAACGCTTGTGCACATTTTAACCTCTGAAAATGTGAACTATCTTACAGTTTTTGTCAGCCAGGAAGCAGTAGAGATGAAATTCTGGTAGCCTACACATTTGCGTCCACTCTTTCAAATTTGGTATCAGTGGCTTATAGGGAAATCTCAGAGGTGAGAATGGAGTATTCTTTGAAGAAATACTGCCGTACCGATACTTCCAATGGCACAGAGGATGATGCCATCTGAAAAACATAGACACTGGAGATTCAGACTCGGGCATAAAGAAGTTTTAGGAAAACCTTAACCAATTAATGTTGTGCATGTGTATAAATAAGAGTTCTTTTGAAGTATAAAATTTTAAAATTCAGGTGATAAGAAAACATTGTGCCATGGTTACTTTGGCAGCTATTTTTCTCTTTCTAAGTGATATAATGAAGATGGTGCCTCTTGGCATCTTAGATTCAGTGCACTGTGGTACAACCCCAATACTTTGGGCTTGGATTAAGAGATGGAACTCTAAGCCCCACCACCTCCAAACTGAGCTTCAATAGCAATAACACTTCAAGGGGTTTGGTACCTCTTCTCTTCAACAGGTAAAGATTAGCAGCATTGGGGCCTCACTGCAAACTTGGTCATTGAAATCATGTTTGGTGATCCCTAAAACACTTTTAAGGAACCTAATATTTCATGGAGCACACAGATTATTGGTACTTGCATCTCCAAATTCCATTCCAAACTAGGTCCAGATGAGATGGGAGTGAGGCAGGATGTGCAAGCATAAAGGCATAAGTTTTAGAATCAGACTCCTTTGGTTTCAAATCTCAGCTACCCATTTATTGGAAATGTGAGCTTGGAAGGATTATTTAAAGTTTCTCTGTCTCTGTTTCCCCATCCATAAATAATAATAGCACTAACCTTATAGGGTTTTGAAGATTAAAAGCGAAAATTCATGGCAAATACCAAGTATATCATAGGCTTTCAACAAATGTCCCCTATTTTACTATGGAGGAGGAGGTAAACTTAAAATAACAGTTTTACTTCTGAGTCTTTGCCTCCAATCCTCCAACAAAATATGACCTAGCATCGGTTCTCATCAATGACAGATATTTATTCAGGACTTGTTCTGTGAGAGGCACCCTCGGGGAGTTTATCATCTATTAGCGGGATGAGATACAGACAGCAGAAAAATAGCTACAACACAGGACAGTAAATTACTAGCAGTGTGGAAAATAGCATTTTAAATTTCTAGAAGAGAGGATACTGCCTTTATCAAAGATGGGCTTGAAAGCTTCACAGAAGCAGGAATTGGAAATTCAGACTAGATGCTATTCTGAAAAGCAAATGAAGAATCACTGGAGTTTTATGAACATAAGAGATATAATCAAGGTCATGTTTTAGTGAACATTCTTTATAGGCCAATAGGAATAAAGACCAGTTACTCTTTGGAGGAGAACAAGCGGAGGAGGTACCATTTTCCTGAGTACTTGTCAAGTGTATTTAGCGATAGGTCAGCTCAGAAGGGAAGCAAAATCTTCAACAAAGAAGATAAAAAGCCTTTAGAGGAGTAGGTGAGGAGAAACAAAATGGTTATCCAGAATAAGACTAATGAGCTCAGACTGCAACAACAACAAAAAGATTTAGATTAGAGTTACTGGTGGAAAGTTGAGGTTAATCCAGGCTATGGAAGAATTTGCTAAGTGTGAAAATCTCTGACTATTCCAAGTTAGTCCAATGACTCTATAGTAAGGACAGGAGTAATTAATTTGTGACTTCGTGCTAAAGGGAGAGATTGAAAAACTGGATTATATAAACTGCCTCAATAACAGTGAGATTCAAAAGAGCCACCATGGCCATTTGCTCCACGTTTATTTTACCAAAGACCCCAAACAATGGAATCTCATAATAAAAGATGCATTCATCACAGAGTGGGAGAGAAGTCATTCTAGGAACATGCCTTGATTTTTACTTCTATCATAAAACCATTAAAGGATTATGAATATTGATGTTTGTTCAGGGTTTTCACATTATTGCATAAAAGAGACTTAAAATCTGCCTTCTGTGAAACCCACCAAGCTGTTTACATAACCCTAAATGCATGGCAAGAGTTCAACTGGTAATTGTGATTTCAGATGTAGTTTGTATTAGTCAGTCTCCCAGTGTCTAATCACAACAGTTCATGGGAAACAATAAACGACAGGCAAGTGTTTTCAGCCAACAGTTCCCTGAGACAATCTACTTGGGCATTCAATTTCACAGATCAAATAGGTTATTACAAATATACACACAAGGGTTTTATTGAGCCCATTAAACAAGTAAAATTATACAGCTGAGGGTTCCAAAATATGTTTGTTTAAACACTTTGTTGAAGATAGAAAAATTGGGTGAGACACAGAAGAGAATTATTTAGGTTGCCTTTAAAACCTTCTGAAAATCATCACTGACTCTCTTAGCTGCTTCCTACCCCTTCTCCATATTTCTAGCTCATAACACATCTGTTGTCATTTTCCTCATATTAATGCTTCTACATTTGGGGTCAGCATGTCTCCCAATAGGAGCACAAGAGAAACAGTATTTCTGGAGAAAGTGGTTAAATAGCTAACCAGAAAGATTTAATTTGGGCAACTCCTATCTGAACCTGAAGCCAGCTACCTAAACTAAGGAAGAAGAGCCATAAAGGGCAGAGTGATACCTACAGCTCCAATTTCCATGGGGTAGATCAAAGGAGAGATGATTTCCCAGTTTATGGAGAAAATCCCAAGATCCCAGAAAACAGGTGTCAGGGATAATCTTGCACATTTGTCCCCAGTGAAGTTCTGCCAATTCAGAGTATATTCAGAGGCAGCCAGGGACCTGAGCATGATTGGCCTCCGCCAGAAAGAGAGGGCTTCGTTATGAACGGTAGCAGAGTATGAGTCAGAGCCTGAAGGTTACATGAAACAAGGAGACCTTCCTAGAAGTCAAGATCATAGGATTACCTTTCAAGATTAGCATCCATTGACTTCAGGGACTACGGAATTCCCATACATGTTTTATCTGAAATTGCCCCAAAATGGTTTTCAGCCCTTGTTGGACATTGGAATCACCTTAAGCTTTAAATAGTAGTGATGCCTGAATTCCACCCCAAAAGATTCTTATATAGTTGGTCTGAAATGCAACTTGGAAATCCAGATCCTTAAAAGTGTCTCAAGACTAAGAGCTGCGGATAATATAATAGGAAATGGTGGGCATGCAGCTTACTAAGAGATACAAGTCATGCTTAAAAGCATTCAAATGTTCATAGATTAGAAGAATTAACATTGTTTAAAATGTCGGTATTACCTAAAGCAATTTATAGGTTTAGTGCAATCCTTATCAAAATTCCAATGTCATTTTTCACAGAAATAAAACAAAAAAACCCCTCAAATTTGCATGAAAACAAAACAGAACCCAAATAGCCAAAGAAATCCTGAGATAAAAGAGCAAAGCCAGAGGTATCATGCTCCCTGATTCAAGCTATACTGCAAAGCTACATTTATCAAAACAGAACGGAATTGGCAGGAAATAGACACAGAAACCAATGGAACAGAAGTGAGAGCCCAGAAATAAACCCACACTTATATGGGCAACTAGTTTTACACAAAGGAGCCAAAAACATACAATGGAGACAAGAAAGTCTGTTCAGTAAATGGTGTTGGGAAGACTGGACAGAAGGAGGAGGAGGAGAACAAAAATAAAAGGTATGAATAATAAAATGGTAATAACTGCATATCTATCCACAATTACTTTAGATGTAAATGGGTTAAATGCTCCAATCAAAAGGCGTAGGTTGCTGAATGGATAAAAAAACAAGACTCTTACATATGCTGTCTACAACAGACTCACTTCGGATTGAAAGACACACAGACTGAAAGTAAAGAGATAGAAAAAGATATTTCATGAAAATGGAAAGAAAACAAAACAAAAACTGAAATAGCAATACTTATATCACACAAAATAGACTTTAAAACAAAGGCTATAAAAAGAGACAAAGAAGGACCCAGTAATCCCACTTCTGTGTATTTATCTGAAGAAACCAAAAGCAATACTTCAAGGAGACATGTGCATTCATATGTTCATTGTGGCATTGTTTACAATGGCCAAGAAGTGTAGGCAGCCTGGGTGTCCATCAACGGCTAGAGTAGGTGGTACATATATACAACGGAATATTGTTCAGCCATGGAAGGGAATGGGTTCTTGCCTTCTTTGAAGCCACATGGAGGGTATTGTACTGAGTGAAGAATATCAGACAGAGAAAGACAGGTACAATGTGATTGTGCCTATATGTGGAATCTAGTCACAGGCTACCCGGTAGGAGCTCCAAAGCTGTATGTGGTTGACTGCTGCCTGCATTGGAACTGGAGGCATGTGGGGGTGTCCTCATTGTGAACCAACACTGGCTGCCATCAGTACTGGGCCTGAGGCAGCTTAGCAAGTGGCCCAGGACCCCCTAGTCCTATTGCCACCTGCTGGCTGCCTGTAATGTCAGTCATTGAAAGAGAGTCCTTAGGTATGTGGGCCAGGCTGATTTACCCAGTGTTGAGGGTGACTTCACAGATGTAGCATCAGCTGGGGGGTAGGGGGGGTGGTTTCCAGGGAGTCATGAGGCATGGCCAGTGGTTTTTATAAGGTTAATGTAGATTCAGATCTTGGGCTAGTGCCTGGCCTGTGACCACGTCACAAATGTCCTGAGAATACCACAGCCAGCCACACTCACCTTGTGCTCACAGGTCTCTGAAAGCTGCCCAAGAGTGGCTGCAGCACAAGTTCTGGCTTACTAGGCACTGCCAAAATTTCCACAGGAAGACTCTGGCTGTCCACTCCTGTAAAATGCTTCCACTGCTTTGGGGGCAGAGCCAGCTACTCAGTAGCTGAGAGTGCCCCCAGCGATGCAGTACTAGTTTTGTGGGGCAGGGTCCCAGGGCATCACCGAGGTAGTGTAGATTTTACCAGACCAATGCAGTGTCTGATTTGGCCCTTTAGGATAGGGTTCAACACAGAAAAGATGGTGCCTTCCTGTAGGCTACATGTGAGGCATGCTCCACACAGGGATAATGGCTGCTCTTCCTCTAGCCCTTGCCCTGATGCCACATAACTCAGTCTTTCCCTGTATGTCTCTGGTGCCTCTTGAGTTCCTGCCCCTCCATCAGAGAACAAGTGAGTATTTGCAAGCGAGTGAGTCTGTGTGTAGGCCCTTCATAAGGGCATCTGGGTTTCCAGCCCCCTTCCATCTCACTGGGACTGGCAGACACAGTCTTCACTGCCAGATGTGGGAACTCCTCTTCCTGGCATAGGACCCCTGGGCTGGGACCTCTCCCTCTTCTGGGGGACATCCACCACTGAGGTGTCCCTCCCAATGTTCAACCACTGCCTGTGGGTTTGAGGTCAACCCATTTTGCATTTCCATCCCACCTACCAGTCTCAATGTGGCCTCTTCTTTATATCCTTAGTTATAGGTGTTCTGTTCATCTAGTCTTCAGATGATTTTTGAGGTTGATTGTTCTATAATTTATTTATAATTTTAGAGTATCCTGGGTTTCAGTAGACATATCATTTACCTAATCCACCATCTTGGACCCAAGTCCATTTCTTTACTTTCTGTTCTTCAGTTTCTTTATATGTAAACTGGTAATAATACCTGCTCATAGAGTTGTAAAGTGTTTAACTCAGTAAGTACTTCGTCAATGTTACTTATATGTATCACATTTATTTACAAACTAAAAAAACCACTAAATAATACTGATGGCTTCTAGAATGTGTTAGACAGCTAATGAAAATAACCACTATGTATTGGGTTTTACTAAGTTTAGAATGGTTCTAAAAGCTTTAAATGCATTAATTCATTAAATCCTCACAACAGTCCTATGATACAGTACTGTTATTTTTCCCGTTGTTACAGAGACGGAACTGAGACTTTGAAAAGACAATAAGAATTGCTCACAGTCACTCAGACAGCAGCATAACTGGGAGTCAAGCAGAAAACAGAGATTTAAACACTTTGCATGTACATGAGCCTTATTCCAAAGGAAACGTAGATGAGAATATCTTCAGAAATTTTTCCCCACATTTGTCTTCTTGGTTATCCTGAACTTTTCTTAAAAGTAAACACATATTTTGCTACTATTTTTGTATCAAATATTAGCCAGTTTTGCTCTCCTAAAAATATTCCTTCCAAATGTATGAATATATAAGAGGTGGTAAACCAGCAATCAATCATAATCATGCATTTTTCAATGCTAAAAACATTTTTCATATTTGAGATTAATGGAATGTCAGTTCACTTCTTTTTGAAAATATCAATTCATTCAGTTACACCTATTGATTTTAAAGAAAGTTAGAACCAATTTTACTTAATTTGTTGTGGAATGTAATTAGAGTTCAAATGGGCATAGAAATTAAACAAGGGATTATTAAAACATGAGTTATAACCTGTAACTGGAGTCAAATGCAAGTCATTTTTTATATAGCTATTCTTCATTACTTAAGCTTTTTAGAAGCTATCTATTACTCTTCTTGTAAACTATACCAATTCCCATTCCAAGACATTAGGCATAGTTTAAAAAGTTGGGGGGGAGGGCTCTTATTTTGCAAAGTTTAAGCGTTTTGGCTCATACCTTCCTTGTAAAAACAACTACTACTATTTATTGAGCATTTGTTGCATTCCAGACACTAGTATATAAAATCTCACTTATTCAACATAACAGATCTATTTAACTCATGCTACACATAGGGGAACTGAGGTATAAAGTATAAGTAATGTACCCAAGGCTACCCAGCTATGCTCATCAAAGGGCTTATTGGCTGTTTCCCCAGTTGTTCTATCAGCCCTATCCAGTTCTGAATTACCGTGTTCATCCACCCACCTAGAAATCATCTAGACACGTAAAAACAAAACTGTATGCCTGAACATTCAGAAAAATGTTATGGAAGATTAGAAACATGGCAATGGTTTGCACTGTATTCTAGATTAGTGGTTCATAAACTTAGTGTACATGAAAATCATAGGCAAATCCTACTTAATATGCAGATTCCTAGGTACTACCACTACCATCCCAAAATTCTAATCTAGTTTTGGGTAAGGCCAGAGAATCTGAATTTGCAACAACCACCTCAAGTGATTCTGATACAAGTAATTTTCAGATCCCACATTAAAACCTAGCATTCTTGATTCCCCGAAAAAAATGTCACTTACAGAGTCCAAAGCACAGAGAATTCACATTTGACACACCTCCTCTGTTCCAAACACATGGTAATAATTAATAAAATGTAATGGTTTTAAAATAGTCAAGCTCAAGAACAATATAAATATTTCTGTAAGGCAGAAATTGAATCTCTGTGGAGCAAAGCAGTTAGCATGAAATGAAACACTGGGCTCACTAGCTCCCAGAGGCAGGCATTAGTTATTGGGAGCTGCGCTATTATAAGGAATGGAAACAGTAATATGACAAAATAGAACCTGATGCAGGTCATTAATAGGAGCACAGATAGACAATATGATATAATAGGAAAAATTCCCTAGAGCTATACAATAATCATAAATTTATATGTACTTAATAGCTGAGCCTCAAAAGAAAAGAAAAAGAAACAAAAACCCGACATAAATATATGGAGAAATTAAAAGAACCACAATTATAACGGGAGATTTTAATATATCTCTTGCAGAAATCAATGGATCACATACGGGGAAAAAAGGAAAAAAGTGTAAGTCAAAAGATTTGACCACAAAATTAATATTTTGTCTAGTAGATATAAAAATCCTATAGAGAATAAATAAAAATTATACATTCTTTTCATAGATAGAAAATGTAGGACATTTATAAAAAATGACCATGTAATAAACTACAATGGCAGCCTCAACAAAATTTCACTCAGCAGTACCTTTATTTTCTAATAATATCTAATTTAATACTAGGAAGTAAAAACAAGATAATAAATGGATACATTTATAAATCTTAAAATGCACTCAATATAAGTTGTGTAAAAAAGGAAATGGCAATAAAATTATGAAACATTTAAATGTAAATAATAACAAAAGTACTACATATAAGTAATGGTATATAGTTAAAAGGATACTAGAAAAAATTTTATAGCTTTAAAGTCATTTATATATAAGGGAAAGATGAGAAAAATAAGACAAGTTTTCAATGAGCTGTAAAGAGAATAATAGATTAAACCCAAAAATAAAATATTGCAAAAAGGAATAATGGAGATTAACAGAAATTAGTGAAATAGAAAAGGCAATAGCACAGAAAAACAAATCAAATGCTGGTATTTTTGAAAAAACATTCTAGCAAAAATGGATTTAAAAAGAAAAAGAGTAAGGCAAGAAAAGAGGAAGGGAGAAAATGAGAGAGAGAAGGTACAAATAAAAATATTAGAAATGAAAAGGGTGACATAATTAGAAATAATGTTTGGATTTGAAAATCATAAGTGAAAATAGACTCATAGATACAGAAAACAAACTGATGGTTACTAGGTAGGAGGGATGTTGGGGGGTGGGTGAGAAAGGTGAAGGGATTAGGGAGTATAAAGGAGTAGTAACAAAATAGTCATGGGGGATGACGTCATAGGAATGGCCGCAGCGGGGTGCACTTTTTGAGTTCTCCTCCGGATCTTATCACAAACGGAACATATAACCCACCAAAGTACTCTCTACTCATCACACAGAACAGCTAAAAGACTCATGCAAGGATTACTTGAAGGTGTGCAAATTGGGCGAGCAGGGGAAGAGGAAAGGGAGTGGAGTGGAGAAGCGACCCGCATCTGCGGCGGTGGAAACACAGTCCGCACCTGTGGCTGTGGGGATGAGGCCCACATCTGCGGCTGTGGAAACGCAACTGGCATCACAGCTGCAGAGACGCAGGGGATCCCAGGATGGAACAGAGAACACAAAAGCCAGGAGGTGGGCTCTTTCCCTGCGTCCCACAGCTGATCTCTCCCGCAGAGGGGGCAGTTAGTTGGGCCCTATGTCGGACAAAGGACACAAACTCCATAACTGGGTCCCTCTCACCCTGCTCTTACAATCCTACCCCTTCCAGAGACTTAAACTGGCCCCTGAACTGAGGAGTAGTGTCAGATTACAGAGGAGCCTTAGTACTCAGGCTCAGGGAAGACCAGCAAGCAGGTCTGACCAGGGAAGAGGCTGGGAAGAGTGTGATTTTTGCTGGCTTTGGAGAGAAGAGACTCCTCCACCCTCAGCCACCACCTTTTCTGGCCTGCGGGAAGAGTGTGACACGGCTGGGCTGGGAGAGAGAAGACCCCTCCATCCCCAGTCCCCACCTTTTCTGGCCTGCCTAGGGCGGGACAATTACATCTGCGGAGGCACTCCCAGGGATCAGCAGTAAGCTGCAGACACAGCTCCGGGCTTTCAGCAGCTCAGAAATCTCCCACCCACCACACAAACACACACACACACACACACACACACACACACACACACACAAAAGGAAAAAGTGCCCTAAGACTCAGGGGAACTGGACACTTGGCTGGTGGTGCTATTCTCAGTGCACATATGTGCAGGCAAGGGCAGAAACTGTACTGACTTTGTAAAAACTAATATCCAGACCCCTCAGCCTCACGCATCTAAATCTGCAGTCCCAACATCACTCTGGGCACCAGGTGACTGGCTCTGCCTGCACAATACGCAAGGGACTCGTGGGTACAGCAGAGGACAACCTGGAGATTACTTGGTGGGCTTAAGCCAAGACTGGCACAGCTTTTTGTTTTGCTTTGTTTTGTTTTGTTTTGCCTTTATATCTTTGATATCTTTGCTTGTGTTGAGTGGGGTTGTCGGTTGTTTTTACATGTGAACGTATTTGATTTTTTCTTTGTTGTTGTTGTTATTGTTATTCTGTTTGGTGATTTGCTTTGTTCTGAAATTGCTCTACCAGGGCCCAGCTTGAGAGGCACAAGATTCAACATATCCAGAGGCCAACTCCAGACCAAACCAGAGTACTACTGGGTTTGACCTACAAGTGACACACCCAGAGGGAATTCTCTACAGGAATAAGAGCCCATAGAGGCCAAACCATATTTAAGCAGTCAACCCTCACACAACAGAATACCCTGCGGTGGGCAGAGCCAAGTCTCACAACTAGTCAGCCTAGGAGTTAACCCCACATACTCACAAGCGAAAAGCAATTATAGATCTTCTTTAACAGGACAATATACACAACACAAGTGTCACCTTTGGAGCACATGCAGAGGAGAAGAACGAAGTAGTGCAAGTCAAATATAAAAAACACATACTACATAAGATAACCCAGCAAGAACTAAGAACTCTAGGGGATCTACCTTATACATCAAAGCAAACACAGAGAGTCAGCCAGAATGGGGAAACAAAAAAACATGTCCCAAATAAAAGAACAGAAGTAACCTCCATAAGTGGAGCCAAATGAAACCGAGGTAATCAACCTATCAGAGACAGAGTTCAGAACACTGGTGATAAGAATGTTTAAGGAACTTGAGACGACATAAAGAAGGATGTAGAAATCATAACGAACAACCAGTTAGAACTAAAGAACACAATTACTGAAATAAAGAACTCACTTGAAGGAATTAACAGCAGGTTAGATGAAGCAGAGGATTGAATCAGCGACTTAGAAGACAAATTAGCAGAGATCACCCAAACAGAACAACAAGAAGAAAAAAGAATAAAAAACAATGAAGATGTTTTAAGAGACCTCTGGGACAACGTCAAGCGCAACAACATGCGCATCATAGGAATACCAGAAGGTGAAGAGAGGAAGCAAGGGATTGAGAACATATTTGAAGTAAAACTTCAATATATTTGTCCGAAAACTTCCCTAACCTGATGTAGGAAACCAACATAAAAGCCCAGGAAGTACAGAGAGTTCCAATCAGGATAAACCCAAACAGGTCCACACCAAGACACATTATAGTTAAAATGCAAAGCTTAAAGATAAAGAGAGAATCCTAAAAGCAGTAAGAGAAAGACAGAGGGTTACATACAAGGGAACTCCCATAAGACTATCAAATGACTTTTCTACAGAAATATTGAAGGCCAGGAGGGAGTGTCAGAAGATACTCAAAGTGATGGAAAACAAAGGCCTACAACCTAGATTGCTTTATCCAACAAGGCTATCATTTAAGGTTGTTGGAGAGATAAAGAACTTCCCAGAAAAGAATAAGCTAAAGGAATTTATTACCACCAAGACAGCATTGCAAGACATACTAAAAGGACTTCTGTAAATAGAAGAAAGATGAAAACAATCTAACTACAAATTTAAAAATAGCAATAACTATGTACCTATCAATAATCACTTTAAATGTATACGGATTAAATCCTCCAATCAAGAGACATAGGGTGGCTGAGTGGATAAGAAAGCAAGATCCTCGTATATGCTGTATACAAGAGACTCACCTCAGATCAAAAGATACACACAGGCTGAAATTGAAGGGTTGGAGTAAGATATTTCATGAAAATAGAAATGAGAAAAAAGCAGAGTTGCAATACTTATATCTGACAAAGTAGACTTTAAAATGAAGAATATAGTAAAAGACAAAGATGGGCACTACATAATAATAAAGGGATCGATCCGACAACAGGACATACCCCTAGTAAGCATCTATGCACCTAACATAGGAGCACCTAAATATATAAAACAGGTACTGATGGACATAAAGACAGAGATCAACAGTAACACTATCATAGTAGGGGACTTCAACACACCTCTGACAACAAGGGACAGGTCTTCCAGACAGAAAATTAATATGGAAACAACAGCCTTAAATGGTACATTGGACCACTTGGATTTAATCGATATTTTCAGAGCATTTGACCCAAATGCTGCAAAATACACATTCTTCTCAAGATAGACCATATGTTAGGCCACAAAACAAGTCTTGATAAATTTAAGAAAATTGAAATCATACCAATTGTCTTCTCTGACCACAGTGCTATGAAATTAGAAATGAACTACAGGAAAAAAACTGGAAGACAGAGCAATTCATAGAGGCTGAATAACATGCTCCTAAATAATGAATCGGTCAACCAGGAGATCAAGGAAGAAATCAAAAGATATCTCGAGACAAACAAAAATGAAAACACGATGACCTAAAATGTATGGGATGCCTTGGAAGCAGTCCTAAGAGGGAAATTGATAGCATTGCAGCTCTACCTAAAAAAACAAGAAACATCAACAGTTTATCTTCACATTTAAGAGATCTGGAAAAAGAACAGCAAAATAAGCCAAAAGGGAGCACAAGGAAGGAGATAATAAAGATCAGAGCATAAATAAATGAAATAGAAAGTAGAATAACAATACAAAAGATCAATGAATCCAAGATTTGGTTCTTAGAGAAGATAAACAAAATCGACAAACCTTTAGTCAGATTCATTAAAAAAAAAAATTGAGAGAGGACCCAAATTAATAAAATCAGAAATGAAAGAGGAGAAGTGACAACAGACACCCCAGAAATACAATAAATTTTAAGAAATATAGTATGAGCAACTATATGCCAACTAATTTGACAATCTGGAAGAAAAGGACAATTTTCTAGAGGCGTACAACTTTCCACAGCTAACTCAAGAAGAAACAGAGAACCTGAATAGACTGATTACCATCAGGGAAATTGAATCAGTAATCAACAATCTCCCAACAAACAAAAGCCCTGGACCAGATGGCTTTACAGGTGAATTTTACAAAACGTTCAAAAAAGAATTATCACCTATTCTACTGAAGCTCTTTCAAAAAATCCAGAAGGAGGGAAGACTCCCAAACACTTTTTACGAAGCTACTATCACCCTGATCCCAAAATCAGACAAACACACCACAAAAAAAGAAAACTACAGTCTGATATCGCTAATAAACATAGATGCAAAAATCCTCAACAAAATATTAGCGACCAGAATTCAGCAATACATTAAAAAGGTCATATACCATGATCAAGTGGAATTCATCCCTGTTATGCAAGGGTGGTTCAACATCTGCAAATCAATTAATGGGATACACCATGTTAACAAAATGAAAAATAAAAATTACATGATCTTATCGATAGATGCAGAAAAAGCATTTGATAAAATTCAGCAGCCATTTATGATAAAAACCCTTAAGAAAGTGGGAATAGAGGGATCATATCTCAACATAATAAAGGTATATACGATAAACCCACAGCCAACATCATAGTCAATGGGGAAAAGCTAAAACCATTCGCCGTAAGATCAGGAACAAGGCAAGGTTGCCCACTATCTCCACTTCTATCCAACATAGTGCTGGAAGTTCTAGCCACAGCAATCAGACAAGAAAAAGAAGTAAAAGGCATCCAAATCGTTAAGGAGGAAGTAAAATTGTCATTATATGCAGATGATATGATACTATATATGTAGAGAGCCCTAAAGACTCCACCAAAAAACTATTAGAGGTGATAGATGAATTTAGTCAAGTTCAAATTAATACAAAATTAATATTCAGAATTCAGTTGTGTTTGTATATACCAATAATAAAACAAAATTAATATTCATAATTCAGTTGCTTTTGTACATACCACTAATAAAACATCAGAAGGAGAAATTAAAAAAGCAATCCCATTTACAATTGCTCCAAAGACTGTAAAATACCTGCGAATAAATTTAACCAAAGAAGTAAAAGATCTGTACTCAGAAAATTATAAGACACTGAAAAAGAAATGAAAGAAGATACAAATAGATGGAAACACATACCATGTTCATTGATAGGAAGAATTAATATAGTTAAAATGTCCATACTGCCTACGGCAATACATATATTCAACGCAATTCCTATCAAACTACCAACGACGTTTTTCACAGAAATAGAACATATAATCTAAAATTTATATGGGACCATAAAAGACCCCGGATAACCTCAGCAATCTTGAGAAATAAGAACAAAGTGAGACATCAAATTATAGTACAAGGCTACAGTAATCAAAACATCATGGTAGTGGCATAAAAACAGACACATAGATCAATGAAATAGAATAGAGAGTCCAGAAATAAATCCATGCCTGTATGGCCATTTAATCTATGACAATGGAAGCAAGAATGTATGGTGGTGTAAAGACAGTCTATTCAATAAATGGTGCTGGGAAACCTGGACAGACACATGCAAAAAAATGAGCTGGTTTACCTCCTTACACCATATACAAAAATAAATTCAAAAGGGCTTAAAGACTTAAATGTAAGATCTGAAACCATAAAATACCTAGAAGGAAATATAGGAAGAGACTTCACAGACATTACCCGGAGTAAGATTTTACTGATATATCTCCTCGCGCGAGGGAAGTAAGAGAAAAAATAAACATGTGGGATTACATCAAACTAAAAAGTTTTTTCACAGCAAAGGAAACCATCAATAAAACAAAAAGGGATCCTACTGAATGGGAAAAGATATTTGCCAATTATATATCTGATATGGGGTTAATATCACAAATTTCTAAAATACTCACTTAACTCAACTCCAAAAAAACAAACAACCCAATTAAAAACTAGGCAGAGGATATGAAGAGACATTTTTCTAAAAAGGACATACAGATGGCAAACAAACATATGAAGAAATGCTCAACCTCACTAACCATCAGAGAAATTCAAATAAAAACCACAATGAGATACCACCTCACCCCAGTCAAAATGGCTATCATCAATAAATCAAAAAACAAGTGCTGGCACCGATGTGGAGAAAAGGGAACGCTAGTGCACTGTTGGTGGGATTGCAGTTGTGCAGCCACTATGGAAAACAGTATGGAGGTATCTCAGAAATCTGAAAATGGAACTACCTTGTGGTCCAGCAATTCCACTCCTAGGTATCTATCTGGAGAAATCCAAAACTCCAATTCAAAAATCTTTATGCACTCCTATGCTTATTGCAGCATTATACACTATAGCCAAGAAATGGAAACAACCGAAATGCCCATCGGTAGATGACTGGATTAAGAAACCGTGGTACATTTATACAATGGAGTATTATGCAGCCATAAAGGAGAAAGAAATCTTACCATTTGCAACAACATGGATGGACCTAGAGAACATTATGTTAAGTGAAATAAGTCAGACAGAGAAAGACAAATACCATATGATCTCACTTATAAGAGGAATCTACAGAAAAGAATAAGTGAATGAACTAATCAGAAACAGTTTTGGAGACTAAGAGGAAAAACTGAGGGTTGCTAGATGGGCAGGGGGGTGGGGATAAGCGGAAGGTGAGGGGATTAGAAAACAGTCAGTAACCGCAAGATGGCCACAGGGTTCTGAAAATTAATTTGGGGAACGTAATCAATAATGTAAAGATTTTGTAGGGTATCCAATGGAAATGTGTCCCATTTGGGAGACCACCTCAGGGAACATGTAGATGCCTGATCACTGCACTGTACACCTGAAGCTGAACAATAATGAATGCCAACTATAATTTTACATATATATATATATATATATATATATATATATGTATATACTTAGAAGAAGCAGAGCACAGCATTAGGAACAGAGACAGTGGAAATGTAATGGCTGTGTGTGATGTCAGAGGGATAGTGGAGGGGGGAGGGGGGTTCACACAGTGTGAGGGATATAAATGATAAACGTCGAAGTGTTACTTTGTCTTGTGCACCTTAACCTAATTTAAAAAATGGGGAAAAAAGACTTTGGTGTCTCACTTATAAAACTGAGATGATAACATTATTTACATTGTCATTATGAAGATTAAATGATCTCATATCTGTAAACTACGTGGCATAATACCTGGCCTATACTAAGAGCTCAATAACTATATGCTTCCTTTATTATTATCATTTTTATTATTATTAGACCAATTTCAATAAATGTTTAATGAATTATGAAAAAAATAGTCATGGGGATGTGAAATACAGTAAGGGGAATATAGTAAACAATGTAAAAATTATTTTGGTATCAGATGGGTACTAGATTTATAGGGGGCATCACTTCATAAGTTATATAAACATGTAACCACTGTGTTATACACCTGTAACTAATATAAAATAATATTGAATGTGAACTATAACTAAATATATATCATGTGAATATGTGTGTGTGTGTGTGTGTGTGTGTGTGTGTGTGTGTGTGTGTGTGTGTAGTCACAGGATATAATATGCGGCATAGATAATATAGTCAATGGTATTATGGTAGCCATGTACAATGTCAGATGGGTAATAGACTTGTTGGGGTTATCACTTTGTGAGGTGTGTAAATGATGTCTAATAATTGTCTTGTTTTGTACACCTGAAGCTAATAAAAAATAAATAAATAAATGAAAATCACAAGTGAAAGAAGCTCAGTGGCTGCTCATTGTCTTCAATCTAGTTGTGGAGGGTGCAGCTCACTAGCCCATGTGGGAATCGAACCAGCAACCCTGTTGTTCAGAGCTCACACTCTAACTAACTGAGCCGTCCGGTCAACCCTAGCAGGTTAATTTTTAAGTGCACATAAGCAAATAGAGTTTATTCCAGGAATTAAAGGATGATTTGACATCACAAAGCTATTAACCTAATACTCAACATTAATATCCAGGAAACAATAATCAAGGAAAAGTTATATCTCAATAAATGCAAAACCCATTTACTAATATTCAACATCGATTCATGAAAATATTCTTCGGAAACAAGGAATAGAAGGAAACTTCATTAACCTGATCCTGATACAGTATTTAACAAAGTTATGACAAACATTATGCTATTTTAAAGCATATTTTAGCAATATTCTCATCAAAGACAGTATCAGGACAAGAATATTCTCTATCACTTCTTCTCAATAAAAATGAGAGACTAGAATTAGAGTAAGGAAAAAACCTAACTATGTTTGAAGATAATATTGTTATAGTATGCATAGAAATTCAAGAGAAACTATAAACAGATTATTAGAAATGTTAGTACAGACTAGCAAGGTTTTTGAATACAAGATCAATTCATCAAAACCATTAGCATTCCCATATGCCAGGAATAACCAAATAGAAAATATAACAGAAAAATGCATACTGTTCACTACAGCAATAAAATATATCAGGTATATAAAATAAATTTAACAAAAACTGTATAAGTTCTTCATAAGAACAATAAGAAACTGTATTTAAGGACACAAAAGAAGATGAAAATGCAAAGATATACTAACTACATGAATGGGAAGACTCACCAGCATTAAAATGTCCATTCACTCTAAATTAACCTATAAACTCAATATATCATCATTGCCCTATAAGACTTATTAAAAGTAAAAGGAATACAATTATGTAGTATTGCTACAGAAGTAGACACATAGACAAACAATACAAAAATCAGAGAAACAGATTTACATACATATGTGCACAATATGTAACAGAGGTGGTAATCCAAGTTCATGGAAAACTAATGAACTATTCATTAAATGGTGCTAGAGAAGTTTGTTCTCTTTATGGAAAAAGTAAAACTATGTACCAGAGGAAAAAATAAAACTAGTTTGCAAAATTTACAAAAATAGTTTTAAGGAAGTTAAAGGTCCAAATATGAAGAAAAACACTGTATCTTTTGAAGATTATATAGAAAAATATCTTTATAGCTTCAAAATAGGGAAAGGCTTCTTAAAATAAACAATGAAAAATAAAATAATTTTAAAATTTGAAATCATGTATTTAATTAAAAATTCAAATCATAAAATATCTGTTTATCAAATATTTTATATAAAAATACATGTGTATCATTTTGATAGAGTTAAATAAAATTGTAAATAAGAAATAGGATGGATCCACATGAATTTTAGGATAGTTTTTTCTATTTCTGTGAAAAATGCCATTGGTATTTTGATAGGGATTTCACTGAAATTGTAGATTGCTTTGGGTTGATGGACATTTTAATAATATTAACTCTTCCAACCCAAGAATGTGGGATATCTTTCCATTTATTTGTATCTTCAATTTCTTTCATCAGTGTCTTACAATTTTCACTGGACAAGTCTTTCACTTCCTTGGTTAAATTAATTTCTAAGTATTTTATTTGCGATTCTGTTGTAAATGTAATTGCTTCTTAATTTCTCTTTCAGATAGTTTATTGTAGTGTATAGAAATGCAACTGATTTTTATATTTTGATGTTTTTATCCTACAACTTTTTCAGAATTCATTTAGTAGTTATAACAGCTTTTTGTTGGAGTCTTTAAAATGTTCTATATATAAGATCATGTCATCTGCAAACAGAGATAATTTTATTTCTTCCTTTCTGATTTGGATGCCTTTTATTTCTTTGTCTTGCCTTATTGTTGTGGCAATAATAAGACTTTCACTACCATGTTGAATAGAAGTAGTGAGTGGGCATTTTTGCCTTGTTCTGAATTTTAAACGAAAAGCTAAAGCAATTTTGAGAAAGAAGAACACAGATGTAGGCATCATACTTCCTAATCTCAAACAATATTACAAAGCTGTAGTAATCAATACAGCATGGTACTGGCATAAACACAGGCACACAGATCAGGGGAACAGAGGTCCCAGAGATAACACCACAAATATAAGATCAACTAATCTTTGATAAGTATGCCAATAACGCACAATGAGGAAAGGATAGCCTCTTCAATAAATGGTGTATAAACTAGATATCCACATGTAAAAGAATGAATTCAATCCCTGTCTAATAACACTCACAAAAATTAATTCAAAGTGAATTAAATATTTAAAGGTAAGACCAGAAACCAAAACTCCTAGAAGAAAACATAAGGAAAAAATCCTTGACATTGGTCTTGGCAACAATTTTCTGGATAAGACACCAACAGCACAGGCAATAAAGGTGAAAATGAACAAATGGGACTGCATCAAACTAGAAAGCTTCTACAAAGCAAAGGAAATAATAAATTGAAAAGGCAACCTATGGAATGGGAGAAAATATTTTCAAACTGCATATCTGATAAGGGGTTAATATCTAAAATATATAAGAAATTTCTACAATTCAATAGTAAAAAAGCAAATAATCCAATTGAAAATGGGCAAAGGATCTGAATCGGCATTTTCCAAAGGTGACATACAGGTGGCCAACAGTTACATGAAAAGGTGCTCAACATCACTAATCACCAGGGAAATCCAAATCAAAACCACAGTGAGATATCATCTTACATCTCTTAGGATGTCTATTAAAAAGACAAGAGAGAACAAATGTTGATGACATGATGATATGTAGAAAAAGGAACCCTTGTGCACTGTTGGCAGGAATGCAAAGTGGTAGAACCACTATGGTAAACAGCATACAGATTCCTCAATAAATTAAAAATGGAACTACTATGTGATCTCGCAGTCCAGCCTCGAGATCCTTTGGGTATGTAACTAAAGGAAATGAAGTCAGCATCTCAAAGAGATATCATCACCCCCATGTTTATTACATTATTCACAATAGCCAAGATATGGAAATAACCTAAATGTCTTTTGAAGAATGGGTGCATATATATATATGTATGTATGTATATACACACACATATACACACACATACATACACACACACACACACACACAAGGATTATTCAACCATAAGAAAAGACAGAAATTCTGCCATTTTTCACAACATGGATGAACCTGAGGGCATTATGCTAAGTGAAATAGACAGAGAAAGGCAGATACTATGTGGTATCACTTATACGTAGATTGAAAAAATAGCCAATTTCTTAAAAACGGAGAATAGAATGTTGGCCAGGGGATGGGGCAAAGGGGAAATGGGGAGATGTAGGTCAAATGGTACAAACTTTTAGTTATACAATAAATTCTGATGATCTAATGTACAGCACAGTAGTGCATAGCTGAAAATAATACAGTAGTGCAAAGCTGAAAATTGCTGACAGTAGATTTTAAGCATTCTCACCACACATACACACACAAAAGAAGGGTTAACTATGTGAGGTGATGGATATTAGTTATCTTGATCTTGTTAATCATTCCACAACGTATATGTGTATCAAATCATCACATCATACACTTTAAATATATACAATTATATTTGTCAATCCTTTCTCAATAAAATAAAATGGAAAGAAAATAGATGGGAATAAATATTTGTATCCCATCATCTGAAAAGCAATTAATATCAACATTATATATAGAACTCCTACAAATGAATTAAAAAAAATAAATAATTTGACAGTGAACTGTCATTTTCCATTACAAATATTAATGGTGACTAAAGATAAGACAGAATTCACCAGTGACCAGGGAAATCAAACAAAAGTAAGATACTATAGTGCATCCATCAGATTAGCCAGAAGAATCTGACAATAGTGAGTTTGGGAAAGATATGGATAAATGGAAGCTCAGGCTTTGGGAGGGTAGGTTAGGAAAGAGAGAAATGTCTTCATCTATTGAACTTGAATATTAACATACTTTATATTTTGCTTTTTTATTAAATTTAATGGGGTGACATTGGTTAATAAAATTATATAGGTTTCAACTGTACAATTCTGTAATACACCATCTATATATTGCATTGTGTGTTCACCACCCAAAATCAAATCTCCTTCTGTCACCATATATTTGACCCTCTATACCCTCCTCTACCTTCCTTTTCCTCTGGTAACTACTTAACTGCTGTCTGTGTCTATGAGTTACTTTGTCTTGTTCATTTCTTGCTTTTAGTTTTACATCCCACATACAAGTGAAATCATTTATCGTTCCTGACTTTTTCTGCCTGACTTATTTTGCTTAGCATTTTAATCTCAAGATCCATCATGTGACTCCAATGGGGGCCCCTGGGACAGCTCAGGCAGCACTGCACCTGCCTGCAGGGCCAGCACTGGGATTTCAGGGGCTCGGAACCCCATTGCCCACTACATTCTCCCCTGGGGTGGTGTCCTGTGACCCCCTGTGACCACAGCAATCTGGGCACAGAGGAGACACCCACCTCCCTGGGGAATACAAGACATTGTTTTACCACCCAGCAGAGATCTGAGGAGCCAGAGCAGTGCAAGAGAAAATAAAGCATACTTTAAAATCCAGCCATATCCCCCTTTTTTTCTTAAAACATCAGATTCCTCCTCAAAACTTAGATCCTTCCCATTAAACAAACATGCAGTTATTTCTCACATCTTTTTTTTTTTTATTTCTCCCATCTTAAAAAATGTTTTTAACTTGAGTCTACTCCTATTTTCTATTCCCCTTTATAGCAAAATTTCTCAAAAAAGTTATATATTATTGGTGGCTCCAATTCTTCTTATATGCTGGGGCTGTTTATTCTAACCTATTGAAGCAAATCTTCTTGAACCCACCCCACTAAAACCACTCTTGTAAAATCCAGCAGCAATGTCCAAATTTCCAATGGCTTGTTCTCCTGCCTCATCTTACTTGACCTGTCAGCAGCATTTAATAAAGCTGATCACTCCTCCTCTATGAAACATTGTTTTCATCTGGCTTCCAGACAATATATTCACATATTCTCAAGATTTTCCTACTTCCCCACCTGCCCCCCTTTTTTTCTTTTGTCTTCTTTATTGATTCGTCCTCATCTCCTTGATAAGTTTCCCAGGGCTCAATCCGTATACCTATTTTCTTCTTTTTCTATATCCACTCAATCCAGACTCATGATTTTAACTACCAGAAATATACTATTACTCCCAAATATATACCTCACTTGAGCTTCAGACTTGGATATACAACTGCCTATGTAATATCTCCATTTCGCTATCTAAAGGCATCTCAAAGCAAACATATCCAAATTAAACTCTTGAACTCCCCATAAATCTGACCTTCCCACCATTTTCCTTACATTCCCAACTCTATCTTTCCTATTTGAATAGAAGTCTTCTCTTTTGTCATAGTCTACACCAAATCCATCATGGAATCTTATTGGCTCATCCCCAATACATATTCAAAATCAGACCACTACTCACTCTTCCACTGTACCACTCTGACATAAGCTCTCAGCATATCTTACCTAGACTATTGAACAGCTGCCTAAGTTGTGTTCTTGCTTCTGTCTTTGTCCACCTACAGTCTATTCTCAAATCAGCAACCAGAGGGATCTTGTTCAAAGATAGGATGGTTTTTGTTACTCCTCAGCTCAAAACCCCTCAATAACATTTCTTCTCAGAGAAAAAGCCTCACCATCACAATGACATACAAAATAGATGTTAATTGTAACAAATTATTTTCTTAAATATACATACATACTGTTATTTGGGACATTTCACAATAAGAAATAAGTTAGGGTCCCTATTCCTTCTCTGACCTCTGCTCTTATCATTCTCCCCTCATTTACTCCTCTCCAATCACATTGGCTCTCTTGCTAATCTTTGATCCTACAAAAAACAATTTCTCCTTAGGACTTTTGCACTTGCTGTTCCCTTTAGCTAAAATGCTTTTCCCCCAGAGAGCCATATGACTTATTGTCTTACTTCTTCCGGGATTATATTCATATGTCACGTTCTCAGTGAGTCCTTGCCTGATCCGCTTCCAAAAAATCATCACATCACCCCATCCTGTAGCACTCTCTATCTTCTTTTCATGTTTCATTTTTCTCTGTAACACTATCACTTACCTAACACACTATACCCTTTAATCATATTTTTATTAAGATCTGCCCTCCTACTAGAATATAACTTCTATAAAAATACGGATTTTTATCTGTTTCCTTCACTGTTGTTATCCCCAACACCTTGTACATTAGATATCCAATAACTATTTGTTTAATGAATGAATGTACAAGTAAATAGCATGATTTTTAACATCAAAAAATGAAAATGATTTAAATGACCTGCAACAGAAGAATAGATAACTACAATAAGCACAATAACACAATCTCAGAACCATATTGTTGAGGGGGTGAGGAGGAAGAAAGCAACATAGAGTGTAGTGTCAATTATAAAGCTTGAAACCATGCAAAAATAGTATTAATACTTACTTCACTTATGGCTAAATACATACACAGTAATATTATATAGTAAAATCTTACATAGGTAGGGTAAATATAAAAGTCAAGAGAACCTTGACTCTGGGATAGAAGAAGAATATGACGGGAAAACCAAACAGGGGATTTTATTTCATATGTTATTGTTTTCTGAGGTATACATACGTACTGCTTACAGTATTTGAAATATTTAATAATAAGAAATATGTCCTTCATTTGTCTTAAAATCATAAGGAGCACATCCCTGCATGTGCTCCTTATTGTCAGTGTTTCTGAAGGTATTAGTAAATTGGAGAACTTGTGTAAAAAGAAAATTTTCAGATAGAGCCATAAGATAAAATCTAATCTGTGACTTGACTCAATTCAGAAACTGCATTGATCGTACATCAGCAGGCTGAGTGCAAAGCACATCAAATGTGTTAGGGATTCCAAATTTTGCTTGTAGTATGACATGAATCCATCTCTAGTGATCCTTTGGCCAACGAGCCTAGAGCTTCAGTTTCATAACCAACTCTTCTTCTATCACTCACAGCCAGCTTGTGCTGTCAGTGAGTATACAACTTCCATGTATTCTCATCACACACCCTGCTGAGGCCTTGATGTGTTTTCAGCGTGCAGTTTTCCAAAGAAATAATAGTTTTTTTTTAAATACATGATTCTATCTCTAAAGCTTGTAAACTCAAAATTTAACCAAATTACTAAAGATCCATAAAGTTGGATGCTTGCAATTGTTTTATCTAGGCTAAAAAAATCATCAGAAAAGGCCAAAGCTCCTTTTTATTCTCGGTAGAACAAAACTGCTGTTTTTAGAATCTCCATCAGCTCTTTTTTTTTTCCAATTACAGTTGACATTCAACATTATTTTATATTAGTTTCAGGTGTACAGCATAGTGGTTAGACATGTATTTCATTTATAAAGTGATCTTGCCAATTAATCTAGTACCCACCTGACATTATACAGGTATTACAATATTATTGACTCTATTCCCTATGCTATTTTGTAACTACCAATTTGTATTTCTTAATCCCTTCACCCATCAGCTCTCTGTTATATATTAAATGTCATCTAAGAATTAATAGTGTCTATTCTTAAAATGTAACAGAGCTTATTTTGAACTAACCTCTATAAATTACACAGGAAACTCATATTCTATTTTTATAGGACATGTCTCACCCTATCACTTTAATAAGAGAAGCACTGTGAAGGTCCACACAGATTAATTCAGTATTTGTTGGAAAGCAAACACGTAAATCCATCAATATTTAACAGGCTCAATATTATTTTGAAAGAAAGCTTTCCTGCTTGCCTAGGTGAGGAAATTGGCATTCCAAATCACCACCCTTCGTAGAGCTTGGGCCTGTGTTTAATTCGCCTTTGTAATTTCAGCAATAAGGGACAGGCCCATGAATGGGCAGTTCTTTACCTTCCCTGAATGAATGAGGAATAAATATATATTAATTGATTTTAAAATGCCTAATTGAAATTAGTACTTGCAAATTTGTTTTTGAAAATTGACAGTGAAGAAAAGCCCACTATACCCTCCTTCCCCTACACCCTCACCCAATTAAATTACTAGCCTCCCTGAACCACCATTTGACCTAAAATAAGACGCCTTGCCCATGGCATTTACAATGTAACCTAAAGAGAGGGAATTCATATCTAAATGGCAAATGTGCTAACATCAATGGACCACCCAACTCGCTCTCCTACTGCTTGTGTCAAATTCTAACACATGGGTGACAGGTGGCTTATGTATATGGCTGGCTCTGCTCCTTAGCTGGATGCAGAAATCACAGCTGCTATTATGCATTTATATAGATTTGGAATTTAGAAATCAAAAAATAAGTTATAGTATCCCTTATGATAATTCCATGGAACAATAATTGACACAATTTTGTTCATCCTACTTAAAAGGGAACCTAAAAGAAATAATTCACTTTGGGGTTCTGGTCATCCCTAGGCAACACAGTAAACATATGAGCATATTATTGTAATTTATAATTTAAAACATAACCTGAATTATGGTAGAAGTAACTCTACACGTAAACACCTTACTTTCTTTCCCTTCCCCTCTCCAAAAATATTATATGTTTGTAGGCAAGCTTTACTCGGGAGGGATTTTGAGTGCACTCAGCATGTTTTCAAGAGGTTTCCGGAATTTAACTGCAAAGGGCAGGAGATCCCAATTGTGCTTATTACACAGACACCTGCATTATAGTTGAACAATTATTTTTTAAAAGTTTATTGGGGTGAAAATGGTTAGTAAAGTTACATAGGTTTCAGGTGTACAATTCTGTAATACATCATCTACGGTAACAGACAATTAAGTTCACAAACTCATCCTAGAAAAAGTGCTCCATACCTCATTGCTAAATATCACTACAGTCACCTTCAAAGTACTCCCCTTGGGAAGCTATGCAACGATGTCAGCACCTAGTCCACCCTTCAAAGCAATTTTGGAACTCTGTCTGGAATGGCTGTCAGAGCTGTCGTCGTATTACCCTTGATGTCCTGAATGTCATCAAATTGTCTTCCTTTCAATATTTCCTTTATCTTCTGGTAAAGAAAGAAGTCATTGGGGGTCAGATCAGGTGAGTAGGGAGGGTGTTCCAATACAGTTGTTTGTTTACTGGCTAAAAACTCCCTCACAGACAGTGTTGTGTGAGTTGGTACATTTGCCATGAATTGATGGCAAAAAGTTCAGATCATCTAACTTTTTCACACAGCCTTTTCAGCACTTCCAAATAGTAAACTTGATTAACTGTTTGCCAGTTGTTACAAATTCATAATGAATACTCTCTCTGATAGTAAAAAAAGGTTAGCAACATCATTGCAACCGGTTTACAAACTTAATTGTCCAACCCCGTATATATTACATAGTGTGTTCACCACCCAGAGTCAGTTCTCCTTCCATCACCATATATTTGATCTCGTTTACCCTCATCTACCACTCCCCTCCCCCTTACCCTCTGGTAACCACTAAACTATTGTCTGTGTCTTTAAGTTTTTGTTTCTTTATTTGTTTGTCATGACAGTTGAACAATTATTTAGCATTTACTCTTTATCAGATATTTTGCCAGCTGTGGAGATGAGTAAGATGCCGGCACTAGACTCAAGGATGTTTAATCCAAAGATGTCTACTAAGATCAGTAGACAGGCAACTACAATGCAAATAATAAAACCATATAAGAGGACGCTAAGAGAACCTACCTTCTTCCAGCCCCAGGAATGGTACACAATTCAGGCTCAAGCAAGCAATCCAAGAAAGCTTTCCAGAAGAATTCACATCACAGCAAATCATTGGGAATAAATGAGAATCTGTGGATGATGAGGATGAGATGGGGAAAGGCACACGTAGCAAAACAACTGCATGTGCCAACAAGCACAGACACATAGACTGACATGGAGGACCCATGCAGAAGTGTAGGGAGAATGTGGGACTTTACCCTGGAGGCAATTGGATCCTTTGAAGCATTCTAAGCAAGGAAGTGAGGTGACTATTCATACACGTGCTTCCGGAAGATGACTATGACAGCAGTGTGGAAAAGGAATCAGAGAGGGACATAGGAAAGGCAGGAGAGAGTAATGTGGCTAGCAGTGGCTAACTAAAACATCAGCTGTCCATCACATCAGGAAACGTGTCAGACGAATTTGACAGTAAGCTGTACTTGGCTGGCAAGAGGGAAATATTTCCAATGTTGCTGGAACGTCATTGTAACTCTATTCTCTGTGAAAATAATAATGAAATAAGACACTACCATTTAATGTCTTTTATCTCACAACCATCCTGCATGGATGGTAGCGCTTGTCCTCCATTTTACAGTTAAGCCAACAAAATTAGAAAAATTAAGTAAATTGCCTTGAGTCATATACCTACTAAATCACAGAATCATGATCCAAACCCAGGGTGTCTGGCTCCAAAACCCACACTCTTTCTATTGCACAATGATTCCTTTTAGATCCCCCATCTCAGAACGTGTATGACTGAAATACCTAGAAGACATTTAAATTGTGGTCTCTTGGAAAATATTCCAATAAAGTTATTTAGACATTTCTCAACTGTGTTACTATTTTAGTTGTTCATGTATTAAAGTTTAAAACATTATTCAGAGAAAATATGCTAGAAAGAAACTGGCCACTGTAGTGCTTATTGGGACCACATGGGGTTATTCTCAAAGCTAATACAACTTCTCAGAAAGAAATACTAACACTAAATTATGCTAAACGTATTTTTGGCTCTTACTAAATGATTCATATAGGAAGGCTAGGTTAAAATAGTTACAGATTTAAGGGGGGGGGGAGAGGAAAGATACCTCCCTGGCATGGCCCTTGCTTTAATCGCCTAATTAGTCATGCAAAATGCAACCTATACACAATGGATGAGTTCACATTGCTATCACAACCTTCACTTTTCCATTATCTGACTTTTATGAGTTTAAATTTGCCGTCTTAACGGTTGCTCCTCTCTAGGATTTTTGCATTTAATTAAACACACTAATAGAGAAAAGTCACATTTTTCAAAACAAGTGTTCATCATGTTAAATCTAGCAATAAAAAAGATGAGTCATCACTATTCTCAGAAGAAAGCTTTCAACTTCCCTTACTACTTACTGTACTATTACTTTTTTAGTATATGTGCTGCCGAAGCAAGCACTGTACTATTACTTTTTTAACAGCCAATATAAGATCTGCCAAAAACATGTGGATACAACATCCATAAGAGGCAATTATTTTCCTTGTTTTTAAACTTTCCTATGTTATCCTGTCATAGAGTGCAAAATCAAATATCCTAGCTAGAATTTATCAATTAAGCCTTTAAATGATAATATTTTTTTTACTATTATTATAACATGTTAAAGTAATTTCTCTCTTAAAAATCCCAAGAACACAATTACTTCTCTACAACTTAAGCTGCATATCTTCAAGTCATATGAAGTACCCTAGAGACCAAGATCACAACCCAAAGATACAAAAGCACTTTTCTTCCTAAAACTGAGTGGGGAAAGAGATCCTTGGAGTACGTTAAAAGACTAAAATTCACATATGTTATAATGGCCATCTCATGGAAACATTTAAATCTACAATGTACACTTTTTGGTTTTCATTAAAGCATCTACTCAACTGGAATGTGGATATTGTGGCCCTAATTTTAAAGGAGTCTACATAGAGATAAAAGCTTACATGTCAAGACAGAGAATTTTATTGTTCAGCCAACATTTATTTATATAACGTCTTCTAATACCAGGCACTACAGTGGGCCCCATCTTATAGGAAAGGTGACCTTAGGCCCATGAGATGAAACTTTTTAAACTTCACTTGTACCTACATTTTTTAAAAAGAACCTCAATAACTCCACAATACGTTAGTCCTTACTAATTTTTTTAATCCCTTAAAGTTCCTGTTTTACTTCTCTGACAAGACTATTACAGTTACACAGAAATGAGACAGATACTTTCCCACAGTAAGTCAGAGCTGGTTTCTTGGGCCTCGTGAATTCACACTGCTATGGTCTAGTCACCATGTCTCAGCATCTGCTCCCTTCCACTAAGGTTCAGAGAGATTAGCCATCTCCTGGAGGATGAGTCCCTCTTACCACTCATATGAATGGCAGACTGATAGATAAATTAAAATGCCAATTATTTACATTACAATGAGAATTGTAAGTTTTCAAGTTGACTTGAAATCCCTTGACCAATGCATTCTATCCCCGTAGGCAAACCTGCTTGGGAAACCAAATTATAATCAGAAGCTGGTTTAGTAAACACAAAATCTGGTCAAAGGGAGGACTTGATCAAAAAATATGGATTTGACATGGAAAGAATACTGAGAAGGAACCTCAGAACGGTAGAAAGAGAATCATGTTACAGTGATATTTCTGAAGGCCTGGGAAAAGAGATTTTCAAGAAGGAAGACTTCTGTGAACACTGTAAAAGGTGAAGTAAAGTGTAAACAAACAATCCTCTGCCCCCCCCCCCCAAAAAAAAGGCTTTTGGATTTGTCCTTTAGAAGGGAATTGATCTTTACTTAACAGACTCAATTGGATAGTGCGGCTGGAACCAGATTATAATGGGATGCTGAGAATGATCATTAAAAAGATAAGATAGCAATCGTGGGACAACCTTCAGAAAGCCTAGTAGTGGAGGGAAATAATGACAAATGGAGGGACAGGGTCTATGAGGGTTTCTTAAGATGGAAGGCTCAGCTCTGTCTATACTTTGAACAGTAGTAAATCATAGAGAAGGGAGCAAACAATGAAACAAAAACCAGCACTGATGAAATCAAGACTACCTTTGGAGGCATTATTAATTAGGCTTAGATATCAGACAGGACATCTCCTCTAGGTTAAAAGGAAACTAAATGGTAGAATAGGTATAGATAAATTGGTATAGATGGAGATGTAATTCAACAAGGGGTACACCTGTCTTGGCCGACACAATTTTTTCTATATGGGGAAGAAAGTTTGTGGGCCGAGAGAAACAGCAATAGTGGTGGGGTAGGTCTTTTCAAGAGGGTGGTAAATGTTTGGAACAGGTGATGTGGAGAACTATTAGAGTTGCTGATTACGGGCTACTAAGGTTGCACGTCACAGTGGAGACCATCAGTTTGCTCTCAGTTCTGTGAACTCTGATTTCACTCAGCATCCTCAGCATCTACGATATGAGTAGAGAAGGTAGGAAGTTGATCCAAATCAGGGTGAACAGAATAGATCTGATAGAAACACAGGGAAAGTGTGAGTTTTAAATGAGAGTGCCGGGAAGAGAATGGATAGAGTGATAGAACACCAGCTTCTAGGCAATATGTGGGAGAAGTGAAGTCATCAATGGGCAGAGCACTACCGAGAAAACTGAGGCATGGAGAATCTAGAGAGCTTGATGAAAACGATTGAGGCCTTTTTTTCCTGGAAGCAGAGCCTGAAACAAAGGCTGTCTGCAGACAGTTTATTTCAGAAATGGCAGGGAACCAGAATGAGGACCAAGGAAGTTAAACAGAGAAGACAGGAAAGTCAATAAAAGGATGTGCTGTCAAGTCAGTCACTGTTACAGTTAACTGGGGCTTGGTACCATTTGATCTTCTGAGAACTATGAAATGTTTCCATAGCTGTTCACCCAGGGAACCAAAGGGCGTAGCATTTTCCACACCCTGTCAGATGCCATTGATCAAGGGTGATCACATGGGCATTAAACTCTGTCATATTTCCACTGCGTACACGCCTGAGTGCCAACCAGACTTCTGAAAACATCTCATGCTGCAACATCAGAAACGTCTGGGGGCAGGAAGTGAGGGGTATGCAAAACACAACCTGTGATGAGATGCTGCCAGGTTTGTCTTTAGAAACTTGGCCAAATCCTAACCAAAGTTTTACCATAGCAGTGGCTGGAGAAAAAGGTGAGTGTATGTTAAGTGGATCAAGCATAAAGTAGAAAGTGAGAGAGCTAAAAGAATAAATTGCTAGTGACTCCAGATTTGTATATCAACATTTAATATTTAGAGTTGGAATTATTCCAGATATTGATAAACATCTGGATGGCAACGTGAGGGTTAATTACTGAAATTGAGATGATCTGGAAATTCCGACAAGATATGTCACATAGGTTATACTATGATAACAAATGACCCTAAGATCTCTAATTTGTAACAACAATGATTTATTTTATATTCAAACTACTTGTCTATCTCAGATCAAAGAAAGCTCTACTCCATTACACTGTGGCCCATTCTAACCAAGAAATCTCTATCTGGAACATTACCAGTCTTTGAGACAAGAGGAAAATAAAATATGGTAAATTGTGACTTGACTATCAAAACTTCTGTTCAGAAGTGACACTCAGCACTTCCTTTCACACTTTCCTGTCAAATCAAGTCATGTGTCCATGCCTCAGTTTCACAGAGCAGAAACA
The DNA here is from genome assembly GCF_964194185.1 of Rhinolophus hipposideros. Lineage (NCBI taxonomy): Eukaryota > Metazoa > Chordata > Mammalia > Chiroptera > Rhinolophidae > Rhinolophus > Rhinolophus hipposideros. The sequence continues at coordinate 7,539,008 of NC_138051.1, read as the reverse complement.
TATAATTCTTCCACAGGGCAGATCACCAGCAAGAGGGATACGAAATATGAGTGAACAGTAACATCATCTCTCACTGAGCCTTTGTTGCATGACTCCTATGAACACTTGCTGAAGGCAAGGTTGAGGTAGAAAAGAACAATGTCTTCCATGAATGAAGGTCAGAAAGTAACAATAAGGAACTTTAGAAGGTGCTCTGACCAAAGAAGCAATGGAGCTCTTGGGGAATATTCTGGAAAATTTGGTCTGAGGGAGTATGGTAACAAAGAGTATGGGCTTGAGAGTTTTGTTGGGAAAGTGTGTCCTTAAGGAAGAGCTGATTTTTAATAAAGGTGAAAATGAGGTTCTGTGAAGTGACTGAGGATAGAATGGGAGTTATTTACAAGCTTCTTTTGTCAGAGCTCTTCTTTTCTTAGAGCTCAATCTTTCTCTGGATGATAGTCTTCACTTTCTTCACTTCAACTACCTCCTATATCCAGGTGGCTCTCAAATCTTTACCTTAAGCCCACACTTCTCCCCTAACATCAGACCCAGATACTCAGCTTCAACATGCATGTCATCAAAATTCAATATGAATAAAACTAAACTCACAATTTACTTTTCAATTTCTTCCTATGATCCCTAATTAAGACCTCGTATGGTCCCCTCCTTCAATGCCCCTCCCCCATGGTTAAAGGTGGCCTATGGGCACCATCAACAAAGGCCAATGAGAGCCTAGAAATGTATTTATAGGGAAGATAGTAGTTTTATCAGGTACTACTTACACACCATTTTAGTCAATATTTAATATATCATGAGGTTCTTGGCAAAATAGATGGATACCAGTCCACTTTATGATGTATCTTAACTTGTATAATAAATAGTAAATTGAGAGCTTGCCAATAGAAGGGTGACAACACCACCACAATAGAAAGAGGTGGCTCCCTCATGTGGTTCCCGAATCTAAGTCCGTTCATAGAGGCCACTGGGTAATGGGAGGCCAGGGACCCTGAGGAAGGATTTCTTAGTGCTACTGGAAATACATGCTGTAAATATCATCCTGACTCTTCTCCAAAGGGACATGTTGTCATTTTCCAGGATAACTCTGTACTGCTGGTCAGGGAATGAACACACTTTTCAAGACAGTTAGATATGAAAGCTGAGTGATGCCTGGGAACCTAAAATCTCATCACGGACCTCTGTTTATAGATAGGAGCTTATGGAAATGAATTGATAAATGAAATTCTGTCCCAAATGTATCTGATAGTTGGTCCAATGGGTCTTTGGACACAGCTTATAGTTATTTCCTATTTCCATGTTTTATAATGGAACAGGAATGACCTGTGGAATAAGGCATTATAGTAGGGAGAGCCCTGTAGAAAACCCTAAAAGGCCCACTCAACATATTACATTATCTCTGACCAAGGCGCTTATTATACATGACAGAGGGCAGGAGACAACAGAAGCCACTGATTTTGCCATGGACGCCATCATCTAGAAGTAACCAGAGTAACAGAATAGAATGCTGGGTGGCCTGTTAAAGACATAACTAAGGCATCATCTTAGAGCAATACCCTTCATATCGAGTTGTTATTCAAGACGCAATGGCTGATATGTGGGGCTGTACCTCCAAAGGCTAGAATATACATCTGTGACCCAAGGTATCAAAATAGAATTGGCATTTCAAATAATCTCCCCTAGTGACCTACTTACAGTATGTGTGCTTACTATCCCTGCATCTTTAGTCATGGGCTGGTTAGAGGTTCCGGTATTGAAGGATATGCGTGTTTGGGGGGTGAGGGTCCGGTAAATGTAGGGAGTTTCTGCCAACGGCCACATCTGTGCTCACCATCTGCTCACCATCTTGTCTCTTGTCGCTTTGGTTTTCTCATTCCAAGGTGACTAGGAAGAAAATAAAGGAGTGGTTGCATTGGCAAAGATTGCGGACACTAACTCCCAAGATGAACTGGTGTGTCTGCTAAACAATGGGGCCGGGAGCAGTGCATCTGGAGCCCCAGGGTATCTCCAGTGTTTCCATACCCAGTGATTATCGTAAACAGTCAATGACAACAATCACAGCCCAATAAGGACAAAGCAACCAAAAACTCAGATTCCTTGGGGAAGAAGTCTGGGTCAAGCTGCCGGACAAGAAATTCAGATCAGCCAAACTTTTGATAAAGAGTGAGAGAAATCAAGAACATATGGTGGAGGAATTAAAAGATGTCTATTAAATAAGACATAGGACCAGCTGCAGCACTTGGGACTATAGCTTGCTTGCCAGCTAGCTACCACACTGAAGGAAAGTCTATAACTTGTACCTCCCCACTGGGGAGAAAGTAAAGGCATCATGCTGTCACAATATTAGAGGTCCATTATTGTTATGGGATCGATATCATGAAAGGATGTGAGAGGTCCAAGTGGATTGTATCCGATTTCTCTTATGTACCATGTCAGATGCTCTTGGCTTTATCTGTCCCTTGTTCTAGCGGCTGCCACAGAGAGCCAGCTCCGCATAGGCTCTTACTGCCTTCACACCGGTACCTCTTGACAGCATGTCACTTCATGCCTGAACTAAGTGCCTCTTTTCCTTCTGATACTCACTCAGGACCAAGTGAGACAGGAGCCAGTAGATAAGTTATTCCCTTTTGATGGCAGAAATCAGAACCTGGGACAAAAATGTATGTCCAAGTGATTTATTGAAGGAATGTACTAGAGAGAAAGGGGAGTGAGGAAGGCAGGTCAGGGAAGGAGAAGGAGCCAAACAAGGATTTGACCTCTGCGGAAGACTAGCTTCAGTCTGAACCCCTGGGACAATCTGGGGCATGAATTGAAGCAAAAGGCCAGACTTTGAATCTCCTGCCTGTTGGTGACTGGCTGTCAGCTGCCCCTGGGACTGAGGACATAACTTCATGTTGTAGTGACTTTCTGGGAATACTCTAGAGACGAGCTCAGTGAGGAGTGGCAGGCAACCAACACAGCAGCTTGGGGATTGGATAGACAGGCCCAAGAAAGAGAAGGTGGTGGGGTACCAAGTGCATCCTTTCTGTCCTCTGATGGACGGTCCTGGGAGGCTGTTTACATGGCTGCTTGGGGTACAGCCCTCAGGATCAAACAATCATTTGCATTTAATAGCAACACATCCTTGTTTTGGCTCTTCCTCTGTCTCACCTCCTGGTCTTTCATTCCAACTTCCTGAGACTGTAATCCCTAATAAAGCAGTAACATATAAGCCACTGCCTCAGTCTCTGCTTTCTGGGGAACCTAAACTAAGACTACTGCGAAAGGAAGAACCAAGGGATATGGGGAGAGAGTGGCTATTCAATGGCTTAAGATGTCGTAGAAGATGGGGAGGAAAGAGGCAGGGAGGGAGGAAGAGATGGGAGATAAAATACCTGATTTGACTGAGAGGCCTGTACAGAATGAAGTCTCTTGTGTATGGCACTGGAGGTCCAAGGATGGGGGCAGTCTTGCTCAACGAATGCAATATTTTGCTGAGAAGTTAATCTCAGTCCCATACCTAACACAACTCAAGGCAAGCAAAACTCAGCTAGTCAAAGAATTTGGAAGACAGAAATCTCTGAAAATATAAGTCATTTTAGATTTACCTTCTAATGAAAATTTGTGGCTAAATAGTTCATAAAAATTAATTACCTTGTAATTAAACGTCAAGGATGCCTACATATGGATAGGGAAAGATGAATTATTTGAATTCCTGAATGTTTTCTACTCAGAAGACTCAAAAGGCTTCCCTCTTAAGAGAGAAGAGACCTCAAGTTAGCTGGGAAAGTTACCAGTTTAAATCACAGTTCTTATGGATAATATAAACTCTTATATGTTTGCTACCTGGGCCTTTGAAATATTCCTCGTTGTTGAATGGGAACAAACTTTCATATAGTACAGAGAAATGAAAATGTCCGTAAAGCTCCAGGTGAATTGCTTCTCCTGCAGAAAGTTACATAGATTATTATGCCTACATAACTGATATACTTTACATTTATGGCACATTCAATAAACACCCTATTATCAGAAGCCTCCTTAATCCCCTTCAATGTGAAAAGCAAGAATTCGCTTACCAGCATAGAAAATATGATTGTGCCTAGCAATACTAGGATCATTAATTAGATTTGTTAACTTTCTTTATTTCCTCAGGTTCAGAATGCTTCCCAAATGTTAGTTAGATCAGAGATGAAAGATTGCCATATAATGTTGACTGATGAAAAATTACTCTGATTGTCACCAATGGGTAAAGAATGATCAGCCCAAAGCCATCCAGTAAAGATGTCACAGATTGAAAGTTGAAATGTTCTGTCATTTCCAATAAGCAACCATTAGACCGTGCTCTGGGTGTACACACATAAACAATATGTGAACACATGTTTGGACACATTACTTATAAGCATATAGCTATATAAACAAATATCATATTTTACATGTAACTCAAGTGCCTTTTTAGTGAATTTGAAAGTTTTTCTTTATTGATAGAACCTAGGCATAATAAAGATAAACAACCACCAACAAAGATAGAAAATGTTTACTATATGAGCAATTTGGAAAAGCTAATAACTTAATAAAATGTTAAGCATATCTGCTAGTAAATGCCTGTGAGTAGATATTTTAACACCTTAATCCTTTGTTATCTAAAGTTTAAGGTACCCTCGCATCGTAGGTGCATTGTCACAATGCCTAGAAAAAGGGCTTCTATGTGAACATTTCCTCACAGTTATAAGAAACATAGTAAAGAGCCATATTCACTGACAAATGAATCTAGAAGAAGCTATTAAACATAGTTTTACTATGAATTTCCCTGTCAAATCAGTGACCAAGTTTTAGTTTTCTTAGTGCACACAAGCAAAACCTTGGAATATAGAACATAAGTAGACATTTGCATTTCTCTGAGACTCTTATTTCCAGTTTCAGCTTAGCACTCAGTGACATCCTAATGCTGTTCATTCATTCAGAGCTAGTTGTTGAGCGTCCACTCTGTGCCAAGCCCTGGGCTAGAGGCAGGGTTATAAGGGTGAATGAAAATACTTTACAATACAGTATATAGAGTATGTCTCTCAAGATTATAAGAGTGTAAAATCCTTATGGAAGGGAACCATGTTTTATAGCTACCATGGAGATTAGAAGAGTGCTGAGCACATATTAGGTGCTCAAAAATAATTTTAAAAGTCCTGATGGTGATGGCTGCCATGTGAACAACCGATTCTTATACTCTGAACTATAGGGGGTGCCAAAAAATGTATACACATTTTAAGAAAGGAAAATACCTGTATATTACAAGAGGTATTCAAAGTGGTTACTATCAGCATAATTCTAACACAGTTCTTTCCTTTCTTAAAATATGCATATATATATATATATATATATATATATATATATATATATATATATATATATAATCTGCCTACAAACTGACAGACAATTTTGCGTTTCCGACACAGGGTCACCCTTAATTGCTAGGCTGCCTGAACTGTATGCCACCAGTGTTTGCTGCCATGTTGTCCAAAGGAATTCTTCTACCCACACTCCTTGTAGCTCATCAGTTTGAATTTACCAAACAGAGTTACTTTTTTACTCTTTTTACTTGAACCACTCCAGGCAGGTTCCTCACTGCGTTGTATTTTTTCTATTATTTATATTCTGCCTACTTCCTAAAAGGATTGGAAGTGGCTTAAAATATTAAAATGTATGATAGACAAGACCATTAAAAGTAAAAAGGGAGATAGATCAAAAACCAGTTGAGAGTAATGAATAAACATATCAAAAACTAAAAATGAGTTACTATGAGAGGACACTAAATTTAGCTTCACATTTTCTCAAAGTCATGGAGAAAGCATAGTTTATGATAGAATGCATAGTTGTCCTTGACAGAATGAAGGAATTATATAAACATATCTGTGACAGAGATGGCTAGGTATCGACCAGCTCTTCTCCTCTTCTATAATGACAGAGTTGTGGCTGGGCCACGATAGGGACTGCACTTCTCAGCTTTTCTTGTAAGGAAGACAGGCCATGTAACTAAGCTCTCACTAATGGGATGTGAGCAGAACTGATGTGTGCAATTTCTGCATCCCATGCTTACGAGGACTTTCATGATGGTGTTCTCCTAGTCTTTCTCCTTCCTACTGGCCCAAATGGGAATGACGAGAGTGGCCTGGGAAGCCACAAGTTGAAAATGGTGGAATTCTGTTGGCCAGGATTGACCACAAGGAAACAGAAAAAGTAGGCTTTCTCTTAGGAACTTCAGGTGGCCCAACTTAAATAATTTCCCAAAAGCATATGAAAACTCAGACAATTAAGTTCGCGAACTTTCCACTATGCACTTACACGGTGGAAAGTTCGCGAACTTCATTGTCCTTCGTACAAACACCTCAAAGGAGATACGTTTGAATTAAATCAAAAATGCTACTGAACATCAAGAGAAATGAAGTCTGAGGTTACAACTGGTATTTAGGGTCAGACAAGTCAAAGAATTAGTAAAATAGTATCAAGAACCAGACTGCGTTCTAGCTGCCATCTGGAGTCCTATGATAGCACACATGAGCACCAGGAAAGCCTGTCCCAGTGGCCTGGTGCTGACAATTGCAAAGCTCACTAAAGGGCCACTCATTCTGACCCTTTGGGCCAGCGTTCCCAGTTGATTATCACATCACTCAAGGCTGATCCTAGGGGAAATTTTGAAGTTAGTCAAATCTCATCCTTCCTTCTTCCTTCTATCACCTCCCCCTCCCCTAAAGTACCTTAACACCCCATGATCCCTGGCTCTGCACAGGTTAATTCACACTTTAGCATTCCATGCTCGTACTCATTTTTGATTGCTCTTCCTATCAAATTTTACTGGTCATGTGCCTCATCCTTTTAGAACCTCACTATGGAATGACTTCCTAATCTGATTGTCTAATATCAGAAAGTATTATGTATAAAAACGTGTGTTACTGAAACTCCTTCCTAATACTTTCCCCTACCAGACACTCTATTTGCAATACAAATACATTTAAAATACCAAAGCACACATATATATTCACATGCAAACATACACACACACAACTAATTCTTTAAATTAGAGCATGTTGGCCATTGGTTAGGAGTTTGTATTCAAGGGGAGGAGAGAAAATGAAAAGGCTAGACTGCTACTATTGGTACCCAAATTTCACCATGGTGTCCTCGAGTTATAGGACAACCTAAAAGAGGATAAGGACTGTCCATTTCCTGAAATCCAAAGAGATTTAATTGAGGTCACAGATGGCTTACAGTGCTACAGGACTATCTCTTGGTTGGCTTCTGACATTCGTAAGAATAAATAAATAAATAAAATTAAGTACACAAGACAAAATTCTCTTTTTCTATTTCACCGTACAATCATGATCTTTGTTCTTAGCTATATTATTGTCATCCATTTTTCTGCTCAGAATTTGGTAATAGTTTTTAAGTACTTTGGATCTGGAGTTTTTCCCCAAGTCCTGCATCATTAGATTAAAGATTAGATAGATATAAATATAGATATATAAACTAAATGGATTTTACATGTGAACTGTGAAAACTGAAGAGAAAGTAGTCTATGATAAAAGAAGGAACAAGTTATCCTCAAATAACGCTGTTTGAGAGCTGAGTAACAGAAGGATATTTTTAAATGAAAGGCTACTGTATCACTTAAACCTGGGGAAATATCCTGGGGAAAAAACATTGACTGGAGAATATATGTTTGCATAGGACATAGTGTTAAATAGCCCTCCAATTTCAGCCTCAACGTTTATACGGCATTTTTAATTCCCACAACAATCCTGCCAAGTAGGTATTGTCAGCATACTTTTAGTGGAGGAAACAGTTTCAGATATCAATCGAGACTCATTTCAGTATTTGCCAGGACTCTCACTTATACAAGGTTAAAATCCAAACTATCTTAAGTACAAAAACGGAAATCACTAGTTTACACAACCAAAATGTGGAGAGGGAGATCTGGCTTGAAGCATGGCTAGGTGCTCAAATGGCATCTCCAAAACTCTGTTTCTCTTCATCCCTTGGAAAGGAGATGGGCATGATGAATGAATGATGGACATCAGTAGCCCAAGAATTGTATTTTTAGAGTTTACCAAACCCAGCGTAAAGAGAGTTTTTCTTCCCAAAGCTCTGGTTGAGGTTGCATGTCCTTTCCTGAACCAAGCTCTGTGGCCAGAAACATGACTATTCAGGCCTAGGTCTACTACATACACTTTTAATAGAGGGAGGGAACAATTCAGCCCCCTCTACTATGACACAGAATGGTTCTCCCTACCTGTCACACACACACAGGGAATTTATTATATTTCTATAAAAAGTAGGATATGGATTCTGGGCAAACAAAAACTATATTCATCACCCTTAACTTCCAAGTATATTGCAATCCTTTTTTCTCATACATATAAATATAAAATTATTTCATTTGGCAGAAGGCAAATTTTCACATACAACCAATAAAGCATTAACCCTTTTCCCAAGGGACATGATTCAAATTGTCAGAATTTCTGAATATCATGCATACTTTCCCATCAGGTTGGATGTGGTTTCTCAAGATCTAGCCATCTATGGTCAATTGATTGATTTAAACTCCATTTGCAGACATAGAAGGAAAACAAAATAATGATAAATGATGTCCATTTGAGAAAGGAAAGAAAAGGAAGCACTGGTTAGCTGTTGACAGCATTGCACATGCTGTTGGACAAGGATAGCAAGGACTCACTTCTTGGATGGTAAAGTGAGTCCCTTTATCAGCTAGATCACTCCCCTGTGCTCACCCGTGGGATCTCTGCTGTCCATGAACTTCCACAGCAATACCCGAGAAGGCCATAGGAGAGGAGTCCCCTTGTAGGGATTGCAAAGCTTTACAATACTGTTCCTTGGTATGGTTTCTATGGCCTGAAATTGCCCTAGAGCTTAAACAATCACATCCTATATGCTAGGCCTGTAGTTTCTCTTTAAATACTGTCCCCTTAAAAGGCCCGGAACTCTCTGGGACACAAACTATTTTCGAATATCTAGTTGAACCTTCTTGTTAGATATAGTAAACAACACAATAAAGAAATGTAAATAAAAACCACAATTAGATGCTACCTCACACCTGCCAGAATAGCTATCATCAATAAGTCAACAAACACCAAGTGCTGGCGAGAATGTGGAGAAAGGGAACCCTCGTGCACTGATGGTAGAATTGCAGATTGAAGTAGCCACTATAGAAATCAGTATGGAGGTTCCTCAAAAATTTAAAAATAGAACTACCTTATGACCCAGCAATTCCACTCCTGCATATTTATCCAAAGAATTCCAAAACTTTAATTCAAAAAAATATGTACAATCTTATGTTTACTGCAGTGCTAGTCACAATAGCCAAGATATGAAAACAACCGAAATGCCCATCAATAGATGATTGGATAAAGAAATTGTGCCACATTTATACAATGGAGTATTACTCGGTCATAAAAAAGAATGAAATATTACCATTTGTAACAACATGGATAGACTTGGAGACTATAATGCTAAGTGAAATAAGTCAGACTGAGACAGACAAATACCATATGATCTCACTTGTATGTGGAATCTAAAGAACAGAATGAATAAGCCAACAAAACAGAAATACACTCATAGATACAGAGAACAAACTGGTGGTCACCAGATGGGAGGCGGGTTGGGCAATGGGTGAGAAAGGTGAAGGGATTAGGAAGCACAAATTGGTAGTTACAAAATAGTCATGGGGATGTGAAATACAGTATGGGGAATATAGTCAATAATGTTGTACAGACTATGTAGGGTGTCAGATGGGTACTGGAATTATTGGGGAAATCACTTCATAGATTATATAAATGTCAAACCACTGTGCTGTACACCTGAAACTAATAAAATATTATTGACTATCAACTATAATTATATATGTATGTATATTCACAGGATATAAAGTACAGCATAGGGAATATAGTTAATGGTATTGTAACAGCTATGTACGGTGTCAGATGGGTAGTAGACGTGTTGAGGTTATCACTTTGTGAGGGGTGCAAATGTCTAATCATTATGTTGTTTTGTACACCTGAAACTAATAATAAAAAAATAAATAAAGTCTTGATAAAGTTGTAAAAAAAACTACAATGAAATCTGGTTATTTCATCTTTCAAGAAACTGACTGAGGACCATCTTTCAGAATCAGAAAACAGCACCATAATGTCAAGTCCTTCTTTTTTTGGCATAATTTAATATAATTCTAGAGATTTATATAATTTCAGTTCTGATTATAAAAGTTACAAGAAGAATAGTAAAACCTAAAAGCTTTTTCCAAAGTACACCATGCTCTTTCAAGGCAAATGGGAATTGTTAAATACAATTTGCTCCTGAGAAATGAAGCCCGAATTTTAGTTTGAAAGTCCAGTACCCCCATCAGACAGACCATTTCTTCCCTAAACAGTGAGCTTCTGCTCCCCAAAAGTGAGTGGCAACTGACTTTAATCAAGTTTGAGTGATAAACTACTCTCCCTCACCCCCCGCCCCCCACACACACACATTCAGACTGACACACACACCTCCAAAAAGCCTGATTTCCTTTACTGTAAAATAGACACAACACTTTGTTTCTGTTTGTATTTTGCTTTTCAGAAGCTGTCTGGGATCTGAGGTATTTGGCTTAGAAAAAAGTGTTTTGTCACTGAGTTAAAAGCATCTCTTCTAATTCCAGTCAACAATGTCTATTACACAAACCCAGCATACACACCCCACTTTACACTACTCTTACTTGGAAGCCGAGAGCTTTCTTTATACTTCTACTCATTTCTATTCTAACTTGTTAATTTGCTACATTTAGGATAACTGTTTGGCAAAATTGCAATTTTCCTTATGCACAGTAAGTTAAAACTCCCATTCTATGTTGCTACATTGGCAGCAGCTAAAAATGTGATTGCAGAAAAGGAGAAAGGAAGACATCTAGGCATTGAGAAACCTTCTCTAAATGTGTGCCCAACAATCACACTATTCTTTCAGAGTTATCCAGCACATTTCCCATGCAGAAGGAAAGTGTTTCCAGATGTATCATTTAAGTTATACTTACAAAATCCCAATAATGAAAAATACACATAAATATTACTCTTGTCTTCTTAGGGGTGATGACAAAATAAAGCAAAAATAAAAAATAAAGCAACTATTATTTCAGAAAGGCAGAGTAGAACTAGGAGGAAAGGTTGCCTTATTGGGAAGGAAGATGGTTTAGGATTGAAGAAAAAAGACAAGGAAAAAAATTGGGAGCAGAGGTGGCAAGCACAAAACCTGAACCTCCATTCTGTTGTGTTTGGCTTTGTGATTAGTCTGTGACACTGGCCTCCCAGGAATTTCAGGTTGGAAGTTGCACAGTAAAAGTTTAATTCATCAGACCCTGGTTGCTCAAACCCTGCTCATTCCAAGGAAAGGCCTGCTTTCAGGAGAAATAGACCTGGACCAGTTCTCTGCAGATAATCTCTGATTCCTTGGAATATCTTTCCTTATAAAACCATTTTTGACTTCCTGAGTCCTTTAGCCATCTTCTATCAGTTTGAGCTCATGTTAGCAAGTCGACTTGTGGTGAATACCGATTTTTGTATGCCTAAGATCCTGGGATTCCCTGTATTAGTTTGACCTTTGGGTGGGGGTAGGGAGCTAGACAAAGATTAGCTAAGATCAATTACAGAGGTTCTCCATCCTTAAGTGGCTGACCACAAATAAAAACCTTGGACACCAAGGCTCCGTGTGAGCCTCTCTGGTTGGCAGCACTTTATGCACATTGTCACACATAATTGCACGGAGAATTAAGCAAGTCTTTGTGCAACTCCACGGATGGGCCACCTGGAAGTTTATGTCTAGTGGAGGAGTCCAAGAGTGGACTCCCCCCACTCCGTGCACCTTTTTGACCCGTGTTGATTTTGATCCCTGTCCTTTCCCTGTAATAAATCATTAACCACGAGTATAAAAGCATTTCTGAGTCCAGGGAGCCCTATTAGCAAAACATCACGGATGGTCTTAGAGCTCCTCCCAAACAGAAATAATTGAAAGCGATGGCTGGAGTAACTCATACCTCGAATATTTATCAGGGCTAAGCATTTTGTACTCCCCAACCTGAAATAGAAATGCTCAAGTGTCAGCTGATAATTCTCCATTGAAGCCAGAGTCCTGGAATCAAACCTTTCCCCTTTATAATGACCAGCTACCTCATAAAACAAATGAAAGAATAACTCACCATAGAAGACTTTCTCAGGTTAGTCTAGCCCCAGAGAAACATTTTCAGCATGGGACTTCGCCCTTTCCTCTGTTCCCTGCAGAAGGAATACATGTCCAGTCCTCTCAAAATGCAGAAGCCTATGTGCTTATAAGGAAGGAAAAGCACTGCGATCTCTATGGTACTTCCACTCCCTGGTCCTTTTCATAAAGCAAATAACTGTTATTAGACAATCACAAAATTTACAGAGTTCATAAGACACAATTTTGATATTATATATTTTATTCTTATGAAAAAAGCAATAAACTCTCTAAAATGTTTTTAAAAATCCGAAGAATATACAAAATTAGACCATTGTTCTAATTAGGTTAAAATAAGGAAAGTGGAAAAAAGAGAGAAATAAATTCCTAGGGTACCAGGGTCATAAGTCAGTTCAAACAGAGAAATTCTCCTATCCAGAGCACTCCAGCTGTATTTCTCTCCTAAATAACCAGGAAATAAGCTCTCACACTTCAGTGCATTAGCGTGTCTAAACTGGCTCTGTTGTTTCTAAAAATCCCACTTTGAAATTGCAAATGTCCTCTCACTTGTACACTAAATCTTCCTATCTGCCCAGCAGTGTCTGACTTTCCCTCTTTGGTAGTCAAAAAACTTCTTTTTAGGATGGTTCTTGTCTAACATACATTTTTAAAATCCGTAAGGCACCCAGGAGAGGAACCACTATCATCTCCCAATCAGTACAAAATATGAAAATACCCTTTGACCTGGCAAAGCCCATAAAACGTGTTACCTTAGCCTGGGCAACACAACGCACCAGGGAGGCTGTGGAGGAATGGGAAATCCAGTCCTTCTAACCTACGCCCGGATCATTCAGCCCACCTTGGTCAAAATTATGATAAATGTTCGACATTAGAAACATAACACATAACTGTGTTCCAACTGAAAAAGTGCGTTTGGGTCTCTTTCTAATTTTGATGTGTAAAGGACACAACAAATGAATAAGAAGTATCTCAAGATTTTTCTTCTGAGTTCTCCTCCCAAAGTATAATATTAGCAAATCCATTATGAGCCCTGAAATTCTGGCTAGCAGTAAAAACCCCTCCATCCTAACCTTGTATAAAAGCATCACACCCCTCCGCGCTTGAGAAGACGATAAGCGTCTGCTACAGCCTCAACAAGAACAAGCAGCTAAACTAATCTATAGGCCCAATTACCATTTAATAAACTCACATTTAAAAAGCACTAAACCTAATGCTGGGAAAGCAAACTACCTCTTTCTTCTACGGTGTAGTTTCCGAAAAACCACAGCTGTGGAGCACCATCAGTTAATTTGCCTAAAATCACTTCAAACCAGACTTTCCCTGAATAAAAACTAAAAAGCCAGAGTGCAAAGAAGCATGCTTAAATTCTTTAAATGTAGGTAAAGAAGCAAGTTTGGATTTAAGAGTGATGAGAAAAGAAGCAGTCTCCGAAAATTGCCTGTTGGGAGTGAAAATATTAAGGTCTATTAAAGAGCTACGGTTGTACACGTTTGATGTTACTGGGGCTCTTTGAAAACCATAGTGCAGTTCAACATTTAAACAAGAACTGAAGTGGACAAGTAGTGCAAAAAATTTTTTTTTCTAATCTGCTCACTCAGATCATTGGCTAGATGTTTGACATGTATCCTCAAGGCAGGATATTTGAATGTCCATATATTTGCATAATGACTTCCCCAGTTCTTTTTTTCTTTCTCCACTCTTTGCTTTAGACTACTGCTGCTTCTTCCAGAAAACCTCTAATGGGAAGTTTGCCCCCAGAGGAATAAAAGTTTGGTAACCTGAGACCTTCAAAAACATGTTGTCTCATTTACTGGTGGTATTAGAAATACTTGGAATATTAAGGGAGAAAAGCCTCTGAATCAGATAAAATTGTCCTTTTGTCTATTGTCATAATTGTGGGAAGGGAGAAATTGGACAGATACTGAACCATATAAAATGATATCAGAGCTTAAGAAAGTGGTAATCTAAATAAACAGAGACACCTTAACAATGCACTAAAAATCTCAATATTGTTAAGATGTCCACTGAACATCTAACATTATCTATAGATCGAATCTCACAAAGAAGTTTGGAGTGACATCAACATCATGGTAGCATTAGATGTCCCTCATTTTTGTCCACTTCTCAACAACAAAAGTCCAGCATCCATCCACAAACAAAAGTGCTTCTGTGGGGACTGTGAGACCCAGCACGATACAAAGGCTGACAATTAAGTTCGCGAACTTGTTGCAATGATGTTGCTAACATTTTTTTGATATCAATGGGATTATTCATTATGAATTTGTACCAACTGGATAAACAGGTAACCAAGTTTACTCTTTGGAAGGGCTGAAAATGCTGAGTGAAAAAGTTAGACGACCTGAACTTTTTGCCAATAATTCATGGCTCTTGCATCACGACAATGCACCAGCTCACACGGCACTGTCTGTGAGGGAGTTTTCAGCCAGGAAACAAATAACTGTATTGGAACACCCTGCCTACTCACCTGATCTGGCCTCCAATGACTTCTGTCTTTACCGGAAGATAAAGAAAATGTTGAAAGGAAGACATTTTGATGACAATCTGGACATCAAGGATAATACGACGACAGCTCTGATGGCCATTTCAGAAAAAGAGTTCCAAAATCACTTTGAAGGGTGGACTAGGCACTGGCATCAACTCCCTGATGAATACAGATGCAAAAATTCTCAGCAAAATAATAGGAAAATGAATTCAACAGCACATTAAAAGAATCATTCCAGGATATTTATCCCTGGAACGTAAGCATGGTTCATCAAACACAAATCAATAAATGTGATACACCACATTAATAAAAAGTTTAAAATCATATAATTACCTCAATAGCTTCAGAAAAAGCATTAGACAAAATAGAACATCATTTCATGGTAAAAATCCTCAAAATTGAGTATAAAAGGAATATACCTCATCATAAAGACTGTATATGACAAGACCACAGCTAATATTATACTCAATGGTGAAAGGTTGAAAGCTTTTCCTCTAAGATCAGGAACAAGACCCTAAAGTTCACCTAGGATATGGCAGTTAAGGAGATGACACTGAAAAGTTTGAGAGGGTTTTGGGAAGTGTGTCCATAACTGAGACAGGACTGGCAGCGGGAGCCATATTAGGATTTGGAAGGCCATATTCCTAGCACAGGAAAACCCAATAGAGGACTGGGACATAACAAACAGGTAGAACTGCTTGCAGCCCAGGATTTCCTCGAGAAATTCTGGGAGAGAACATGAGAAGAATACGCTGGGACATGATTGTGGAAGGTTTTGAATGCCAGCTATGGGCTTTCCTCTAACCAGTGTTTCTCAACTGTGTCTGTACCTTAGAATCATCAGAAGAGCTTCTTAAACTCCCACACTCAAGCCCCACCCAGACCATCAACATCAGAACCTCAGGATGGAGACCAGGTGATTCTTGATTCTGAGGCAAATCCGGGTTAATAACACCAGCCCTAGACCGCGATTATGATAAGGCCAAGTATTAAATCCAAGCTTTACAACATGAGAAGAAAAGCTTGTCTCTTTCTCTGACCGTTTCCAGAACAGCCATCCCGATCCATGCCACCATCACATCTCTCAACTCTGGGTTTGCTGAACCTTACAGCAAAGGCTTCAGTCCCTTCTAGAACAGGCACTCAAGTGTCCTTTCCATCTCTGACAAGACGTCACCTCTGATGGAAGAAGAAGTCTCACTCTCTGCTGAGATATTTTGTTCCAGAGTTGAGAGATCTAGCTGTTAGAGTACTTCCGGGTATTCAGTTAAAATCTATATCCCAGAAAGCTTTACTGTCTGATCCTAGTTTTCTCCTCTGAGATCACACAGAAAAATAATTACAACCATTTGCCACACAAATCTTTGAATAACTGAAATCAGCTAACACATCAGAACCCCAGCTCCACTACCATGTTTCCCCCAAAATAAGACATAGCTGGACCATCAGCTCTAATGCATCTTTTGAAGCAAAAATTAATATAAGATCCAGTCTTATTTTACTGTACTATAAGACTGGGTCTTTAATACAATATAATACAGTATAGTATAATTAATCTAATCTAATCTAATCTAATCTAATCTAATGTAATATAATATAATACCAGGTCTTACATTAATTTTTACTCTAAAAGACACATTAGAGCTGATGGGCCGACTAGGTCTTATTTTCAGGGAAACACGATAAATAGATTAAACATCTCCAGTTCTTTCAGTTATTCCTCTTGTGGGCTGGCTTCAGTTCTCTTCACCATATTGTTATGCTATTCTGAATACACACTAGTTTGACATGTCTTTTTTAAAATGTGACACCAAGAACTGGATACAATACTGCATATGTAGTGAAACGACACAATAAGAAAAGCACAGACTGTTCTTTTGATTTTCACATTCTTTTAATGCATCAGAGCTTGAGTTAGAGGTCTTGCTGGGACATACACACTAAGGAGATGGACAGGACAGGAGGTAAGGTTCTCTTCCCTTTAATTGTTAAGTCTAACATTTTAAATATGTAGCTATTCTAGAAGATTCTGATTTCTCTGCTGTTGGAAAATATCACACTATGTTTGAAACTCCTGGAATAAGGTTTTTCCTCTGACTCAGTCTCTTCCGCTCAGTGCCTCTTATTCCTAGCTCTGATTCTCCCCCTCCAGCCTCAAAATCTTCAACTTCCTGGCTCCTTGTCATATGCTTTCCCCAGTTACCCTACTTATCCCAGATTAAACCAGAAAGGAAGACTTATTGCTGAACATTTTTCTTTTTCTCCTCAAGCCAGAAAACCAAAGGGAAAGTATGGTTTAGTACACTTTCCAGATTGTCTGTTCCTCTTGCTTAGGGCTTGGTTCTCTATCTGCCCTATTTACAATGACAACCCTACCCCCAACGGTCTTTATCCATTTTCCCTGCTTCATTTATTTATAGTACTTATCATCGAACTTATTGAATATTTTATTTACAATGTGTACTTCCTTCGTCACCCTATTTGAATACAAGCCCCACAAAAACAGAAATTTTCACTATTTTGTTCACTACTATATTCTTACTGTCTAGAAGAGAGCTTGGCCTATTCTAGATATTTCATATTTATTAAATGAATGGATGACAGTTTCTCTAATAGTACCACTGATGTCTGCCAGGGCAAACTGCATGTATTTCTTCCCTTGTGTGCAGATTCTCCACTTCTGAATACTTTCCCACTTTGCATTTAGTATCAGGCCAGGTAGACTGGACTGTCCATTTCTGGTAAAACTTCCATTTACCAATAGTCTGACAGTTCATCCCACAGCCAGCAGAGAGCAACTCCCTCAGTCAAAGCATGCCATGGCGATTACTGGGGAATCGTTCCACTTCTCCTGATGCTTCTTCCACCAGCTGCTACGAGGTTCAAGTGCATCAAGTTGCCTACGGCTCTGATCAAGCCATGGTCCCCATACTGGGTTGCAGTACTTCATCCACACTGCCAAGTTCCAAGGCTCATGGACTCTTACGATTACGACATTAATTCTCTTAAATCTATGGCATAGGTTTTCCTTTCTTTTTCTTCTTTTTTCTCTCATTTTAAGCTTTTACTCTGGATCTTCTGGGATTTCCATTGGTTTCATTTCAAAATGCTTGAACTTACGAGTCTGATTTCATCTTGCATATTTCAACACTGCATATGTCTTATGTGAGTGTCTGTTTCAAAGTATGCTGTTGGGATAAAAGGTATGCTCAGGTAAACAAGCTACATAAGACAAATCGAAAGCAATTCCCAGTCCTATAGGTGTTGATAGTTCAATTTATCACACTGATTCTTTACCCTAGGGAGCCAATTCAATGTCCTCTTATTTACCCTGGCACATCACAGTGACCCAACTTCTAGAAAAGTCAACAGGAGAAACACTTTTGAAGAAGGCACAGAAGTCCCAAGACACTTTTCAAAACAGCCAAGAGGGAAAGACAGAGTAGACAACATCAATTTGCCATCCCTTTTAAAATTCTGAACTGGTGCCTAAAGCAGGGTCAGAGATAAAACAGACCAAGAACTGTAAAATACAGTATCTCCTTAGGGGAGATATATGAGGTCAGCAATTCAGATCCTGAACTCATTCTAGAAAAATGGCTACATACCTCATTGCTGAATATCACTACAGTCACCTTTGAAATACTTCCCTTGGGAAGCTATGCACTGAGCCAGCACCTAGTCCACCCTGCAAAGCAATTTTGGAACTCTTTTTCTGGAATGACCATTAGAGCTGTCATTGTATTACCCTGGATGTCCTGAATGTCATCAAAATGTCTTCCTTTCAATGTTTCCTTTATCTTCTGGTAAAGAAAGAAGTCATTGGGGAAAGATCAGGTGAGTAGGGAGGGTGTTCCAATACAGTTATTTGCTTACTGGCTAAAACTCCCCACAGACAGTGCTTTGTGAGCTGGTGCATTGTCGTGATGTAAGAGCCATGAATTGTTGGTGAAAAGTTCAGGTCGTCTAACATTTTCAGATAGCTTTTTCAGCATTTCCAAACAGTAAACTTGATTAACTGTTTGTCCAGTTGGTACAAATTCATAATAAATAATCCTTCTGATATCAAAAAAAGGTTAGCAACTTCGTTGCAACACGTTCACAAATGTAATTGTCAGAACTTCGTGTGTGTACATTGTGGGGAGTCCTGATCAAGCACAATAAGGGGGAGAATGAACATTTGCTTGTTCGGTGCCTAACAGAGAAATATGGTTAGTTAACATTATCCGTAAGTGCCAGCAAGAAATTGTATTGTTTCAAGAACTTTTTCTGATTTTTTTGTCATTGTCATGACAAAAAGAAAAATATACCTCTATGAAATTCTTTCCATGAGGAACATAAGCTATGCTCAACCCAGTTTTCCCAGCAGAGCTAGAGCATTTCACACGTAGCACTTGAAAGGCTCAGAATTACCTTGACCACAGTGTTGATCGAAGAGTGGCCCCCTGGTAAAATTGGACCAAACACAAAAATCTAAACCAAACCCTCTCACTGTTTAGTACCTCTGGAGCAAAATTTTGCCTGAAGTCCTTAATTCAGCCACTCCTGAAGTTCAGAATATGAGTTTTAGGCTGCCAAACGATGTCTGATAACTCAGGGGGAAATAATGAAAACACGAATGAGAGTCCTGTTTCTCTGCCTTCCAAACAAGAACCTCGTCATGAGGAGTAGGAGGAGACCGGCCAGGTGGCTCACTGCTTTGCCTGTATTCAAAACACAGCTCTTTTTGGTTTTTTTTTAAATAAAGATTTTATTGGGGAAGGGGAACAGGACTTTATTGGGGAACAGTGTGTACTTCCAGGACTTTTTTCCAAGTCAAGTTGTTGTCCCTTCAATCTTTGTTGTGGAGGGTGCTGTTCAGCTTCAAGTTGTTGTCCTTTCGGTCTTAGTTGTGGAGGGTGCAGCTCAGCTCCAGGTCCCGTTGCCATTGCTAGTTGCAGGGGGCGCAGCCCACCATCCCTTGTGGGAGTCGAGGAGTTGAACCAGCAACCTTGTGGTTGAGAGCCCACTGGCCCATGTGGGAATCTAACCAGCAGCTTTCGGAGTTAGGAGCACGGAGCTCCAACCACCTGAGCCACCGGGCCGGCCCCAAAACACAGCTCTTTTAATTGTATCAGAATTCATCCCCACTATTGCCTCCTTCCCACCAAGTTATCAGAGTTTTTAGTATGGCACAATTCCATCAACATCTCCCTGAATGCTGCAAAACAGTCTCCCTGAGAATGCTTCCTTTGCTCTCAAAGTCAACTATCTGTTACCTGTCAGGGGTCTTTGGCACTATTTTTGGCATTTGTTTGAATAGGATTATGAAACTTTGGGAGAACAAAGAATACATTGAAGAAAGTCAAAGAGGTAGTGTTAAATCTATGCTAAATGAAAATTTAACTCCAACTACAGGTAGTAGTATTTACTGAACCACAGGCATGAGCTTTCCATGCATTCCGCAATCAGGTTCAAGATTATTAATACTGGATGACCACTGCTGTAGTTTAAAATGATCACTGGCATATAATCCACTGCTTGTGGTGATGTAATTGCTGAGAAGGCATGTGGTTGGTAATTAGACACTGCGGTGTATGGCACTGAGTTGATGCCCTGAAATCTATCCATTGTTTGATTTTTTCTTCCTCTTAATTAATTCTACTGCCCAATGTTCATTTTATGGTTTAGATAAAATAAAATACTGCATCAATATTCTCTTGCTTAGCCCCTGGAGAGTGGAGAAGTGTGGGAATGGAAGTGGGTCAAATATAACTGACTCTAGATTATTCAGTTATAGGGATACACACACTGAGGTGCTAATATATTGCACCCTTGGTCATTTCTCTATGTCTACTACCAACAAGCCATAAACACTAAGTGCAATTGCCAATAAACATGTATTTAATATGTGTGTGTGTGTGTAAATTTAAAGGTACAGTGGCTGTTACCACCTTATTTGATAGATCCTAAATAGATTTTCATTATAATCCATATACAGCAAGCTGGAAAGAAAATAAAAAACAAATATTTAGAAAAATACCTGTAATAGGCAACCATTAATTGACCTATTTTTTAATTTGACTTTACATGCAAGTTAATACACACGTCTGTGTGTCAAAAGGAATATAGTTGTAAGAATTGATGGAAGTTCCAGCTTTCATGCGACAACCCCTATTGCTTGCCCTGTGGTAACTTAGATTTATATCTTTCTCTCAGTCAAAAGTGGTACAGAGAGTGTAAAAGTCTGGGCTTGGACCCAGTCTGCCTTGGTTTGCATCCTGACATGGCCACTTACTATTTGTGCAATTTAACCTCTCTCTATCATGTTTTCCCCAATTTTTGTTACAGTATTATTATAAATATTAAATGAATTAACATACGCAAAGTGCTTAGAATAGTGCCTGGTACACAGTAAGCACTATTCAGGTGTTAGCTATTATTGATTGGAACTAGAAATGGCCTCTAGCTAACTTAGAGAAGAAATATTTTGAAAGGAAATCAGGTAGCTTGTGGAATAGAAAAGAACGTTGGAGAAAGCACATTAAACGGGCAGCAACAAAGGCATCTGTGTAGCAGGACCCCCCAAACTAGGCAGAATACCACTGCCACTGGCACTACCCCGTCACCACAGGACGCTGCTACTGCTGGAACTGCTCATGACCCCCAGTATGACGGGATGCCTCATGCGGCCACCGTAAGTCCTAACCCATGCTTCTTCTTTCCATCCCCCGTTCCAGAGTCAAAGCCCCAGGCTGGGCATTTGGTTAGTCAAGCCGAGGTCACATGGCTGTATCCCACCAACCACGAATGGGGAGGAGTATCCACTCCCTCACTTCCTGAAGTGGGAGATGCAGCTGTCTCCCACCAAGATTCAACAACATGGAGATCCCCTAAACAGGAGGGGAGTTTGGGATGTGGGGAAGAAAAAGTCAAAACGGAAGTCTACTACCATGATAAGTTGCCTGGATGAAAACATGCCTGAGATTCCTAACCCATAGACGAAGAAAAAAGAAGAATGATGACTGTGAGATCCAGAAAAGAGAGATCAACCCATGTCACAAGTATTCAGGTAGAAAGCATAGAAGAGTTGTAGAAAATGAAAAGGAAACTAGAAGCTGGCCACCAGGTAGGAACTATCAGTGTAGCAGACAAAGAAACTCAGCCTAGAAGGCAGTAGAAAAAGTGCTCTCTTAGAGCCAAAGGAAAGAAGCCTAGTCTAGGCTAGTGGTTCTCAAACATACCTTTTATAATCTTCAAGTTTATTGATGACTTCAAAGATCTTTGTTCCTATACATATTAAGATGTGCCAAGGTAGGGCATCTCCAGAATAAACTAATTCAGAAGTTAAATGATGTAATAAAGATTCAGGTTCCTCTCCTTTATCCATTCTGCCATCTTTAGTGTGACTCAGGGAGGGCGTCCATGGCAGCAGCCACAAGGGCAACAAACCCAAAGTCCGGAGTATGCGCTTCGCGGCAGGCCATGATGCAGAAGGCTCCCAGAGCCACATCCACTGTGACGACAAGCTTCATGACTCGGTGGTCATGGTCATAGGAGAGTGACAGCAGCTTTCTGGTCAAGGTTGGCTTCCTGAAGGTCCTGCACAGGTATGAGATTACCTTCACTCTGCCCTCCGTGCACAGGCTGAGCAGGGATGTCCGAGAGCATCGGCTCCCAGCCTGCACCTCCAGCGCCTCAGTGTCATGCCTGGCCCAGAAGGTTACAGTGTCAAGTGTGTGCACAGCGCACAAGGAGGGCGTCCTCAAGGAGGAACTGCTGCTAGCCTGAGAAGGGGGTGCCAGCACCTGTGTGCTCGTGGTGGTGCAGGCACGGGTCATGGCCCTGCCCCGTGGCACACGCAGGCTGCTGGATGGCGTCAAGTGTGTGGGTGCTGAGCTAGAATACACTCGGAGCACAGCAACTGGCATGGCTTCGACTGAGGCCCACGCTCCAGCCAACCTGGGGCCCCCAGCCTTAATCTCCACCTCATCTCTCCGAATGCTGTGTGATGGTTTGGCTTTCTTGTCCCTCCCTGGGGTGGGTGTGGGGGTGGAGTGTCCAGGGCCTCGCTCAGCCTCACCTCTGCCTCCATTTGTGTCACCTCCCTGCCTCTCCGGTGGCCTCCTCTTCCCACTTCCTCCTCTCCGTGTGCCTCAGTCTCCTCCTGGAAGAAATGGGTTGACCCCTCCAAGGAGGCTACCTGAGAAGAGGGGGAGGATCCTGGGGTGGGTTCTACCCACCATCCACTGCAAGCCATAGGAGCTCCAGCCAGGGCCTGGGAGAGGAGGGAGCTGGCTATGTGGCGTCCTAGCCCCTCTGTGACATCCTAGCTGCTGCTGTCTCCTTTTAGCTACCTCTCCTGCCCCCTCCTTCTTTCCCACTGCTGTCCGCGGTGAGTGGGAGGAAGGTGCAATTACCAGCCCCTACCCTCCAGGTGTGTGTTACTTGGTTTTTAAGTGACCGGTTGGGATAAAACCCTAAAGAAATAAACTTTCAGTGGATACTCAAAAAAAGGAGAAGGAGAAGGAGGGAGAAAGGAAGGGAGGAGAGGGGTGTGGAGGAAGAGAAGGAGGAAAAGGAGAATAAGAAGGACTATTTCTTTTGTTCCTCTTTATAACAGCTAAATAAATTTTCCCAAAAGCCCATGTGCAGAATTCATCTCACGTCTCACTATCTTTGCTTAAACATTACTGGTGAAAAGAATGTGGCCCAAAAATGACCTGAGACAACCATTTACTTCTGTATTTGGTGACAGATCAGCTGACCACTGAGACCATTTTGGAAAGGTCTATGGAAAGGAAGAAGGGAGAAATGAGTAATAGTAGTTGCAACATTGTAGGGGTTTTTTCCACCTAAGAATTCATTCACTTTTTTTTTAAAAGAAAATATGATGGTGACATAAACAGTGTCCCACAGAAACAAAGAGACCTGAAGCCTAGCATAAAATCATGCTTTTTGAAGGCCATATTAATAAATGTGGGTGACTGATTTTGATATAATGGAGCTAAGTAATTGCTAATTTACTAAATGTAACAAATTAATTTTTTTTCAGTGTCTTCCATATAAAAGTTGTCACTAAACAACACTCCAGAGCCCCATGGAAATCACTGAATGTGAGGATATTCGATTAGTGCTCACTTTTGAGGCATTCATATTAGGTCCTGTAAATGTGATAACACAAGCATTAAGCAGTGCCCGAAAGCAATTTGGAGAATAAATGACTGGGAATGTGGCAACTAAGAATGGGGAGAAAAAATTAGATTAATTGTTGTGAAGGAAAAACCATCAAAACGAGTTACACACGGCATTCTATTAGCCAGCCCCTCAGTGGGCAATAAGCTACTCTTAGATACTTAAGTGGCTAAATAACCATCATCTTGACTATAAATCATCACCAGTTCTAAACATCTTGCAGTAAAAGCCTTTTTGTTTTTAGGGTCAATGAATGTAATACCTTTGGTTGCAACTAATCACCTCTATTTCCAAGCCAAATTATATATATATATATATATATATATATATATATATATATATATATATATATATATATATATATGGCAGGTTTTGTACAAGATGTTAGCCAATGTGGCAGCGCATACTTCTGAGATCACTGTACATCAATTCTTCTCAGTAACTGAGTAAGAATTCTACTGCATGCTAGAGAATACCAAAGTCACTTTAACAATAGCTAGGAAAAAAACCCTATTCTCCTTGCTCTAAGAAAATCTCAGATAAATGGAAGCAGTCTAAGGCAGTTTTTAATTCATTACAACTCTTTCACCCAGTAAAACCTCTAAAGATAAACACAGCAATTGACAATGACACAGTCAGGTATTAAAGCAAAAAAGGCTGAGGAGTAACTGCCTCCTCTCCCACCCAAAGTGGGTTCACTAAGCACCTGCCCAGCTGACTGTGCAGGTAAATTACTGTCTTGGAGATACTTTCATGCCCTTACGTATGGGGGTGATTTCCATTTCTCTGCATGACTCAAATGTCCTGACTAATTAGTAATGCCTGACAGACTTTAAGGTGACCCCATGATCCCACCTCGTGGTTTTTCTCGCCCTTGTGTGTGATCCCCTCCGTTTGAGTGTGGGCAGGACCTGGACTTTCTTCTCACCCACAGACTATGACAAAAGTAACGCCTGATGTCACATTATGTAAAATTTCATCCTGCTAACAGACTGGCTCTCGAGTTGCACTTTCTGTATCCCTTACTGACTTTGAAGATGCAAACTGCCATGCTGTGGGAAGCCCTAGAGAGGACGTGTGGCAAGAAACTGAGAGTGGCCTCCGGGAGCTGTAATCAGCTGAACATTAGCCAGCAACAAGGCAGGACTCTCAGTCATCTTGGCACAAAAAAATGAAATTTGTTAATAACCTGAGTGAGTTTGGAAGCTGGTCCCTCGCCTCGACCAACACCTTGATAGTATTGTTTCCAAGGACCCTGCTAAATCTTGCCTGGACTCCAGGACCCACAGAAACTGTGAGATGATAAATGTGTGCTGTTTGAAGCGACTAAATTTGGGGTAATTTGTTTCATGGGAATAGAAAGTTAACATGCTAACCAAACCTAGAACAACAGGACTTCAGGTGGTAGAAGCGCGGAACCAGAAAAATCAGTTCTGCGCCGGACTTCCCCAGCAATTCATTGTTTTCTACCCTGTTTCCTATTCCTCAAAATCTTACTGACTCTTGGGTTAGTGGGTTCATCTGGTCTGCACATTTTGTAATTTACTCTTGTAGCTCTTTATTCCTTGTCAGAGACACTGCTATTCTTTCTAGCGAATGGGAAACCATTTTATGCAATGGAACAAAATGTATTAAACTGTGTCCAAATGTTCTGGTAGAATTTATGCACCATCAAAGTGAACCAATTTATTCCTCATTCAGACACATCATTTTCATTGTTCCTACATCCATTAATATAGAATCCTTCACTGATGTTTCACTTGCTCTAAACTGTATCAACCTCTCTTATAAGATTTTATAATGAGAAAGAATTCTGAGGAAAGAATACCAAAGATGACTTCTTATAAATTTTTTTTTACTGTCTTTTTCAGACTGGATAGATGATAGATAGATAGATAGATGATAGGTAGATAGATAGATAGATAGATAGATGATAGATAGATAGATAGATGATAGATAGATAGATAGATAGATGATAGATAGATAGATGATAGATAGATAGATAGATAGATGATAGATAGATAGATGATAGATAGATAGATAGATAGATAGATAGATAGATAGATGATAGATAGATAGATAGATAGATAGATAGATAGATAGATAGATAGATAGATGATAGATAGATGATAGATAGATAGATAGATAGATAGATGATAGATAGATAGATAGCTAGATAGATGATAGATAGATAGATAGATAGATGATAGATAGATAGATAGATAGATAGATGATAGATAGATAGATAGATAGATAGATGATAGATAGATAGATAGATAGATGATAGATAGATAGATAGATAGATAGATGATAGATAGATAGATAGATAGATAGATGATAGATAGATAGATAGATAGATGATAGATAGATAGATAGATAGATAGATGATAGATAGATAGATAGATAGATAGATGATAGATAGATAGATAGATGATAGATAGATAGATGATAGATAGATAGATAGATAGATAGATAGATAGATAGATAGATAGATGATAGATAGATAGATAGATGATAGATAGATAGATGATAGATAGATAGATAGATAGATAGATAGATAGATAGATGATAGATAGATAGATAGATGATAGATAGATAGATAGATAGATAGATGATAGATAGATAGATAGATAGATAGATGATAGATAGATAGATAGATAGATAGATGATAGATAGATAGATAGATAGATGATAGATAGATAGATAGATGATAGATAGATAGATAGATAGATGATAGATAGATAGATAGATAGATAGATGATAGATAGATAGATAGATGATAGATAGATAGATGATAGATAGATAGATAGATAGATAGATAGATAGATAGATAGATGATAGATAGATAGATAGATGATAGATAGATAGATGATAGATAGATAGATAGATGATAGATAGATAGATGATAGATAGATAGATAGATAGATGATAGATAGATAGATGATAGATAGATAGATAGATAGATGATAGATAGATAGATGATAGATAGATAGATAGATAGATAGATAGATAGATAGATGATAGATAGATAGATAGATAGATAGATAGATAGATAGATAGATAGATGATAGATAGATGATAGATAGATAGATAGATAGATAGATGATAGATAGATAGATAGCTAGATAGATGATAGATAGATAGATAGATAGATGATAGATAGATAGATAGATAGATAGATGATAGATAGATAGATAGATAGATAGATGATAGATAGATAGATAGATAGATGATAGATAGATAGATAGATAGATAGATGATAGATAGATAGATAGATAGATAGATGATAGATAGATAGATAGATGATAGATAGATAGATGATAGATAGATAGATAGATAGATAGATAGATAGATAGATAGATAGATGATAGATAGATAGATAGATGATAGATAGATAGATGATAGATAGATAGATAGATAGATAGATAGATAGATAGATAGATGATAGATAGATAGATAGATGATAGATAGATAGATGATAGATAGATAGATAGATGATAGATAGATAGATAGATAGATAGATAGATAGATAGATGATAGATAGATAGATAGATAGATAGATAGATGATAGATAGATAGATAGATAGATAGATGATAGATAGATAGATAGATGATAGATAGATAGATAGATAGATAGATAGATAGATGATAGATAGATAGATAGATAGATAGATAGATAGATGATAGATAGATAAATAGATAGATGATAGATAGATAGATGATAGATAGATAGATAGATAGATAGATAGATAGATAGATAGATAGATAGATAGATGATAGATAGATAGATAGATAGATAGATAGATAGATAGATGATAGATAGATAGATAGATGATAGATAGATAGATAGATAGATAGATAGATGATAGATAGATAGATAGATAGATAGATGATAGATAGATAGATAGATAGATAGATGATAGATAGATAGATAGATGATAGATAGATAGATAGATAGATAGATAGATAGATAGATAGATGATAGATAGATAGATAGATAGATAGATAGATGATAGATAGATAGATAGATAGATAGATGATAGATAGATAGATAGATGATAGATAGATAGATAGATAGATAGATAGATAGATAGATGATAGATAGATAGATAGATAGATAGATAGATAGATGATAGATAGATAGATAGATGATAGATAGATAGATGATAGATAGATAGATGATAGATAGATAGATAGATAGATAGATAGATAGATAGATAGATGATAGATAGATAGATAGATGATAGATAGATAGATAGATAGATAGATAGATGATAGATAGATAGATAGATAGATAGATGATAGATAGATAGATAGATAGATAGATGATAGATAGATAGATAGATAGATAGATGATAGATAGATAGATAGATAGATAGATAGATAGATAGATAGATAGATGATAGATAGATAGATAGATGATAGATAGATAGATGATAGATAGATAGATAGATAGATAGATAGATAGATAGATGATAGATAGATAGATAGATGATAGATAGATAGATGATAGATAGATAGATAGATGATAGATAGATAGATGATAGATAGATAGATAGATAGATAGATGATAGATAGATAGATAGATAGATAGATAGATAGATAGATAGATGATAGATAGATAGATAGATAGATAGATGATAGATAGATAGATAGATGATAGATAGATAGATAGATAGATAGATAGATAGATAGATGATAGATAGATAGATAGATAGATAGATGATAGATAGATAGATAGATAGATAGATGATAGATAGATAGATAGATAGATAGATGATAGATAGATAGATAGATAGATAGATAGATAGATAGATAGATGATAGATAGATAGATAGATGATAGATAGATAGATGATAGATAGATAGATAGATAGATAGATAGATAGATAGATGATAGATAGATAGATAGATGATAGATAGATAGATGATAGATAGATAGATAGATGATAGATAGATAGATGATAGATAGATAGATAGATAGATAGATGATAGATAGATAGATAGATAGATAGATAGATAGATAGATAGATAGATGATAGATAGATAGATAGATAGATAGATAGATAGATAGATGATAGATAGATAGATAGATAGATAGATGATAGATAGATAGATAGATGATAGATAGATAGATAGATAGATAGATAGATAGATAGATAGATAGATGATAGATAGATAGATAGATAGATAGATAGATAGATAGATGATAGATAGATAGATAGATAGATGATAGATAGATAGATGATAGATAGATAGATAGATAGATAGATAGATAGATAGATAGATGATAGATAGATAGATAGATGATAGATAGATAGATGATAGATAGATAGATAGATAGATAGATAGATAGATAGATAGATAGATGATAGATAGATAGATAGATGATAGATAGATAGATGATAGATAGATAGATAGATAGATAGATAGATAGATAGATAGATAGATGATAGATAGATAGATAGATAGATAGATGATAGATAGATAGATAGATAGATAGATGATAGATAGATAGATAGATAGATGATAGATAGATAGATAGATAGATAGATAGATAGATGATAGATAGATAGATAGATGATAGATAGATAGATGATAGATAGATAGATAGATAGATAGATAGATAGATAGATAGATAGATGATAGATAGATAGATAGATAGATGATAGATAGATAGATAGATAGATAGATAGATGATAGATAGATAGATAGATAGATGATAGATAGATAGATAGATAGATAGATAGATAGATGATAGATAGATAGATAGATAGATGATAGATAGATAGATAGCTAGATAGATGATAGATAGATAGATAGATAGATGATAGATAGATAGATAGATGATAGATAGATAGATAGATAGATAGATAGATAGATAGATAGATAGATGATAGATAGATAGATAGATGATAGATAGATAGATAGATAGATAGATAGATAGATAGATAGATAGATAGATAGGTAGATGATAGAACCGTTAACAATAGCTTCATTACGGACATAGTGAAATGGCACATTGTTGGCATTGATACTATATGTCCCTTTTATTCAAAGTGCCTTTGTAAGTGATAAATGAGGCTGAATTTTAGGCTCAAAAAGGATTGGAAGCAGAGAGAAAAATATATGGATATCTTGTCTTCAACTCTGCAAGTAAAATAGCACATGCGTGAATTTTAAGTTAGAAGGACAAATACGGAGCCAAGGACAGAGGTGAGGAGGCTGGAAATAAAAATCTGTGAACAGTGAGAAGTAAAATTTTGATAACCTATGTATTTTAAAATCTAGATAATTTTTTTAATATGAGAAAAGAAGACTAAAGTAAAATCCACAGCAAATCAATACATCTACCTAATTGATCTATCACTGAAATTTGCTTTCCTCGTTACCAAAGAGGCAGAGCAGTTCATTTCATTAACATCATTAGGGCTCAGCGAAGGGCCGACGAAGGCAGAGAAACCCAGGGCTTTGTAATAAAGCAGCAATGTTTTAAACATCGGCTACCAATTCATCAACACCTATATGTTCCAGAGTAACTGGGAGACGGAAATTTAACTTACAAAATAGACAGTAGGAAAACACCACACAAGATCGGATTACAGTGCCCTAAACAATAGAAACCAAAGTTAGATCCCTCCTGCAAGCTGGATTCCCACAGAGAAGCGAGATACAGTGGCAGGCAGCTCAGGAATTTCCTCATTGAAGCGATTTAGGGGGAACTATTTGGTTGAGAAGGAGGTTAGAAACTCGTTTTATATTGTGTTTGCCTCGACTTTACATAAGAATTAAAAAGCATCAATCATCCATTATAAAGAAGGTAATCTTGCTGAAGAAGTTAACAGCTAAAGCCAACTCTTGGCCCTACCATGATGAGATTAAAAAAAAATTTGCTTCTGATGCTCAGGTTTTAAATGCTTAATAAAATAGAAGAACCAATAAGTAAGTAGGCTTACATCTACTAGGTGAGCTGTAATCCCCAACATATGAGAATTGCTTTACGTAACCTCACTTCTCTCAGCGTTTCTGAGGATAGAGCCTGCCTTGGTCATTTGGCCCTCATGGAGCTTAGCACCTGCACTTTGAGAGAACCCCAACCTCTGATATATGAAGGACTTATGCTTTCCAATTTTCCAGTTTGTCTTGTGAGTTTATTGTAACTTGTCCTCAAAGACATAAATGCCTTCTCTCTAATCCCGTCATCAAACAGGAATTTACAAAAGAAAGGAAACTTCTCTCTTAGCCTTTCCCTAAAATTCTGGCATAGAAATACAAAGTATTAAATAATGCTCTACTGTCATAAAATGTGCTTATAAAAAGTAAAAATAAACTATGAAAATAAGAAAAATATTTATTTTTTTCAATCTGCTTCCTCAAAAGATTTATTGTTTAGCAATGAGAATTTAAATTTTTGTTGGTAGGAGCCCATACAACCAAATTCTAAAAATAGTAAGAATAACCACCACAATAATAATAAAAAACTGAGGCTCAGCCTCAGATAAATCACACGATAGGCTAGTAAATATGTGATGGACAAAACCTCCCTCATGAAAAAGGTAATACAGTCATTTTTCAGGCTAGTAACTCAAAGGAACCAAATGCGGCATACAAGAAAATAAACACTAAAGAAATTCAGAATAATATTATTTGCTGGAATGAAAGCCTTGCTTACGGGGAGAGTGGGCTTTGGAAGCAGGAGAATTGAAGTTCAAGTCGTGGCCCTAGTACTTGTAAGCCATGTGCATGGGCAAGTTACTTTATCTTCCTCATCTATAAAGTGTAGACAAAAACCCACTTGTTTTTCTGAGACTTAGCAATAGCGCATGAAAAGCATTTTCTAAATGACATTTACGTTGTGTTACATGCCAGGCCTTGTTTTAAACACATTTAGTCTTCAGAACAGCCTCTGGCGTTGACAGTTCTGTTATTCCCATGTGGCAGGTGAGGAAACAGAGGCTCAGGGATGGTCACTTGCCCTCAGTCACAAAGCCAGCTGACCCCAGGCAGTCTGGGCTCAGAGCTTGTGTTCTTAAACTGTACTACCTCTCAAAGCATCAATAATAAGATCAATAATAGCTGGCTTTTGTTTAACGAGCCCTTTCCTTGTGTCAAATACTATGTTAAGCATCTCGCCTGTGTTACCTCATTTCATGTTTAAAACAACTCCATGAAGTAGGTGCTGCCAAAATCACCACTATGCGATACATTACTCCTTGTGCAACTGGCATAATACAGAGCTCAAAAGAGGGTAGTTATTATTGTTGTTATTACTATCCCCAATTGTGTTCATCTGTATTCAAGCCTGAAGCAAAGGAATGACCTTGAGCAAAACAACTGCCATCAGGAATAAACTCACTTCGTGGAATAATGTTGTCTCAGTGTGTCAGAACACACGCAGACCACGCCAACTGCTTCTCCAGCCTCCCTCTGTTGAAATCACCTCAGAAACGAGGCAGACTCTTTCCTTTCTATCACCAGCACATAAGTACGGCTGTTTGCTCAGGGATGTTTGCTGCTGCTGTTTGGAAAATGAAATCTCTCTGCTTCTGTTCAATGTATTGAACTTTCTAACCGCGGCATCAATACCGCACACACTTCCCCATCTCCATCTTTTGTGTTACAAATTAAGGAGGGATTGGGAGAAACTGCGACAGTGGAGGCAAATAGGAATAAAATGAAGAGTGCTCTGCTTGGTTCACCGAGAAAATTCCATTTTTAACGTTAAGCCTCGTGCTACTGCTGCCACGGCAGAGCTGCACCAATACGTAAGGGCGGGGTTCAGGAGTACAGTTTCCGGTGCCACACCTGAAACAAGCTGAAGGGGGTCAGGGGTCCTGGTCAGGGCGATGACACAGAGGTGAATGTGAAAAGTCACCTCCAGGCACTGATCCACCTCCAACTGGGCTGACCGCTATGTGTTGCCGAGGAGACGCAAACAGGGTGGAGAGCCACCAGATGTGCATGCAATGTCCCAACGCGCAGGCTGACAGAAGGAAGAGGACAATCCAAATGTAAGACAGACTTTTGACCTAAGAATGAACCGTACCCAATTTTTAACAGCGCAATTGCTAAATTCGCTTAAGCTAATTTTAGAATTAGTTCACATTTTGTAAGTACAAATGCCAAATAGTGACAAGAGAAGACACGCTGAACAGTGGAAGGAAATCAGACGAGGAATAACGTGGAGAGCTGGCACACCTGAGTTGCCTTCCACTACTGAAAAAATAAAAGTAATTTTCAAATATAATGAGCATAACCAGCACTCAGGCTGTTTTTAAACGCAAATATTCAATTCCCAGCCCTGATCATTCTGATTCTATTGGCTTGGCAACCTCACCCCAGGTCATTTAGTCCAGCTTTATTGAGATATATGTGACACATAACATTGTATAAGTTTAAGGTGTACAATGTGATGATTTGATATACATATAGGTTGCAAACTGATTACCACAAAAAGTCAGTTAACAAACCTATTCCTCAGCCAGTTACCATTTGTGTGTGTGTTGCAAACGTTTAAGATCGCCTTTCAATTATACAGTACAGTATTGTTAACTATATGCACCAGGCTGTACATCACATTCCTGGAACTTAGTCATCTGTAACTAAAAGTCTGCACCCTTCTGATGAAGCTCGTCTGTGGACCAGTGCTGAGGGGCCCTGTGTGTGAGTCAGTGGAACTGGCTGTGGGGGAAGCTTGAATCATGTATTTCCCTGGGCATTTGTACCCAAGATTTATCCTGAATGTTGGAGCAGAGCCCACCGAAGTCCCCTCCAGGACCTCTACTCTTCTATTCTACTTTCTGACTTTTCCCTCAAAACTGTTTTAGATTTTAATATATCATCTAGCATTAGCCCGATCCAAAAAATGAGGAAACAGACTCACAGAGGGGTTATGGAGTTTTCCTAAGTTTACGTAAAAGCTATATCACAACCGAGCATCATTCAAAGTCACAGTATGCTTCCCCACTCCTCCCCCCACCTCCCCATTGTCTGGCCTGTAATATCCAATATCAGCTAATAATTACTGAGCCCCTTCCATGAGCTCTATACTGACTACATTGTTTAGATTATATTTAATTCTAGTAAATGTTAATAAAAAATGGGAGCCTAAACATCACTGAAAATATATGAAAGAAACAATCAAGAACCTTAATATGGCAACAGAAAAAATTTTTAAATAAAAATCGATATGCACATTCTGCCAAATGATGATGGAATAAGATCAGCAGGGATCTCCCTTAGGCAGCCTTTAGCTTTTCTCTGGTTTATTGATCGAGCAATGGCAGAGCCTATGGGCATGTAGCATCTGCCACTTCCTCCACCCTCTCCATCTAGGGGGACTTCCTCCAAGATCGATAAGGAAAAGGGGCAGGAAGGAAGCATTCCAAGCAGCTATGAAGGCTTGGAGGCAGATGACTAGAGAAAGAGTCAGAAGCTCAATCAAAGACACTCAGAAGTGAAATTTAAGAATCTTTGACACCAACCCTAAATGGTATTTTACAAAATTTGTGAGTTGAATATAATGACAACTAATGTATTATTGTTTAAATAATTGCCTTTTATCTTTTAAAATGGACAAGTTAAATTGACCTCACTCAGGTTTTATCAGAGGATTAGAAGAAAAATATGTTAAAGCACGTAGAACAGAGTCTGGCTTGTTGGGAGGCCTCAGCCCAGGTTAGCTGTTCTAATTTTTCACGACACCAGTGATTCTGACAGCCCTGCCTGGGCAATTTTAATAAAATTTACGAATCGCCCAGTGGAAACTGCCACAAAGGAAGGTGTTGAGGAAATATGATTAAAAACGAAATCTCCTGCCAACGCAGAACTGCTCTCCACAAAGGTAAAGAGAAAGAAAACAGTTGTGTCACTGAATAAGCATTAAAGTGGAATGTGCTGCACATCACAGGCAATCTGCTAAGAGATTGCAAAGACAAAAAGAAATCTCACCTTTTTGTATAGCCAAGCAGATGCTACCCATTACATACTCTTCTCAAGGTAAACAATAACTAGTCCTCAAGGAAGAGGACTTAACAGCACCATCTGTAACACATAGTTCATCCTAAATTCACTTGGTGTTTGAGGTGACCATTTGTGTTAGCTCGATGGCTTTATCCAAAGGGAAAATAAGTTTCTCACATCTTTATGATGGAAGTAAATTTTGGAACGAGGCACCCTTTGAAGTGCGCCTGTATTCCCCCATAGGAACTGGGAGATAGGAGTGCTATCTTCTTTGCTGGTTGTATTTCCAAGAGTTGGTCCCTAGGTCCTTGAGAAAGACATTCGTGAGTCATAAAACTGATAAGAGATGTATTTAGCTTTAAAAAAGGTTTGCATGCATTTCAAAGAGACAGAGAAGGAACTTAAAGTAAAAGTTTTCTAAAATAAATCCTCTAAGAAAAAAGGAGAGTCTCTTCCTTTATTTTCAACAGGGAGAATTAAGCCTCTTATTTTTAATTTGTATTTGCCTTTACAAAAGCAGATATCCGGGAGGAGTTTGAAAGTCCCTCTGGTATCCTTCTCAGACATGCCAATTACTTCCTAATGAGAAAACCCACACAAAGAAAAAATAAAGGCAATATAGAAATTAGAAATGTCCAAAGAACGTATGGATAGTAAAGGGGATATACAACATCTGTCTTTTATTAAGTCGGAAGAGAGAACTATTACCTCTGAAAACAAAAATACTAAGTTGGCAAAATGTTAAGAGACAGTCTTCTATCAAGGGCCATATAAAAGTCAAGCCCTGACTTCATAACTATCACAGGCTTTCTGTAAACCTTTTGAAGGACATTAATATCGGCGTGCCGGTCACACAGGGTGAGTAGATTATGTTGCTTTAAATTGAAGGCCTGATTGACTTTATATCACCAGCCTTGTCCCTAGTGGATACACACTGCGTGACCTTATGGGTGTTGTCACTCTCCCAAGAAATGGCTGCATCACACAGAACAGTCATTCCTATAGACATGTACGCAGAGGGCACTCTGGGACCCTTCATGATGAAAGTACCTTGTAAATGTGAGATATTGCCACCATTACCAGTGAGAGCTAACCCTGGATGGTGTCATAAACTTAATAGCGGGAGTTAAACCATCATCACTTCCAAGTATTCCAGCCAATGTGCATTCTCATCGTAGCTCAAAAAGCATAGGCTATCATTATCAGGATATCTGCCTGCAGACCCCAAACCATGTTTCTCAGATCATAAAAGCACAGGACACTCTAAGCCTGGCTTATCCCCATCAAGTAGTAGATTTAAAGGACTACACTTTTAAAAAATTATATATATATATATTATATATATATATATATATATATATATATATAGATATAATCAAAATGATTTTACAATTCCACTTAAAATAGGTAAATAAATAGTACTGATGAAAAAAAATTTCTAACATAATACCTTGGTTTTTATCAATGCCATATGTAATAAAGTGACATTCACTTCCCCTAAATAAACAACTAACCTTCATTTTGTTTCTCATTATTTTTATTTCAAAAGATAAATATTTGAAGGTTAGCAAGATGCTGTACCCAAAACAATAGTATGCCTAAAACAGGGAGGTGATATATTGGAAAATAGTCTTTCTACATTTTTAGGGCTCATCATGATAAAGAGATCAGCAGGCTTCCAGTCATAAAAAGGCAAAAAAACTACAGCAAACACCAGTGACCTAATAAAAGTGTGTACAGGGCTGAATTGCCAGCCTTCTCAGTGATCTACAAAGTCGCAGTTCTGTACCTAGTCTATTGCTTTCCTGCCTTCCCCAGTTTCCAAGTTCAAATCCCATCCATGAATACAGTGTTGTTCATAGGTTCTTGAGCTTCGGAAACCACTGAGGTTCTATTAAACAAGTGCTTTCTTTGGTTCCTTCTGCCTGATGAGAATGGTGAGATTCAAGCAGGCGTAGATGCACATGGATTTTATAGGGAGAACAATTGCTTATAGGGACACCCATTCATGTTCTGCGACAGGCTGAGCAGCTGTCTCATGAGCTGTGCTGTCGGAGCCTTGCAAGCTGCATGTAGTCTGCATGTCCCAGCCTGCTCTGCGCATCTGCACTCATTGCTTATCTATGTCTGCATCTCCCTCTCCACCTTGCCATTGCAGACCAACTGACAGAAGCCATTTAGCATGGAGACCAATGTATCCAAAGTGTTCATCAGTTCCATCTTTTCCAGAGGCCTCTATGCGCATGTTTTTTTTTAATTAAAAGTGGACAAAATCCAGATTTCTTGGGCAGAAAAAAACTTCCTATCAATAAAGTTGCATTCCAGCTGCATACTGGTGTCTATTTGTAGAACAAAAAATGATGGCCTGACCAACCACTCAGACTCACAACTCCACTTCTCAAAATCCTGATCCCCCCTGAGGCAGTTTAGCGCTCTAAGAGGATGCACTCAGGAATCTGACAGGCATGGATTTGAGACCCACTCCCTCAGGAAGAGTTACCTGTATGACCCTGAGCAAGACACTCTCTCCCTAGCCTTAATCCATTCATTTGGTAGAATGGGGCGGGGGGGGGGGGTAATTCAAGGAAAGCACTTAGCATGGGGCCCTGAATAATAATATGAAGTGCTCTATAATGTTACCTGCCAGTCTTAACATTAGCATCGGATATCTCAGTGAGTGCCAAGATGGATAAGCTCTCTTGTGAAATTAACTTATAAATCTTAAAAGCAGAAGGACTTCATATCATATCTGACCACCATAGCACCATGCACATGAACTCGTGATATTCCCACCCAGCAAGAACCTCATTACCTTCAGCTGGCACAAGTTATGAACCACCCCCATTTCTCACAGAACCTTACTAACCTTTGTGAAAACCCAGTGTCAGAGCTGAGCAGCACCTCCCTAATGAAAGGCGTTTCAGACATGCATTTCTCCAGAGTGTAGCCATAGACAGACACACACACACAGTCCCATTATGCCATGGTCCGCTCATATGGTCTGTCAAAATTCCTCTTCTGGGTTTTTGATGGATTCGGGTAACTTCAGGTTCACCACAATGGGTTACCTCCTTATCTATAAAGACCATCTTGAGATTCGCTTCAGGGTCAAAATTCATTGTAAGTTTCACTGGGTACCCATAGGGAAGGTATTCGGTGCAGTGGAAACGTCCTGCTCAGCACATCAGTCAGTCAGAAGGTAATTCACGTACATTAGCCTGGTTATACAGGCAGAGTCAAGGAGTAGGGGAAACTCTACAACCAGCCTCACACTAATTACCTTCAGAATAGAATGACAGAAACTGAACCAATACCACCCCAGTGACTGCGCCCCACAAAACGCCTCCAGCCGGGAAGAGGAAATTGTTTAAGGGTCACAGGTGGGATTTCTCTATAGCCTTCAACACAGCCCACAGAGCCTTCCGTGAACTGATGACATTATGTCACCAGCTTCATCACTCCTAGTCCCTCTCCTGCACCCTATGGTCTACGCTTCCTGAATGAATGAGGTTCCCTCTCACACCCAGATACTGTCCATCATCACTCCCTACACCTGGACAATCTTTCCCTATTGAAATTCACCAAATTCCTACTTTTCCTTTAGCGCTCAGCTGTACCATCCCCACCCTGCACGTTACCTCGATCATAGCACTTAGCATATTGTATTGTGATTGTAGGTTTGCGTGGTAGTCTTGCCCACCAGAATTTAAGCCCTTGAGGGCAGGGACAATAGAGCTCTACACTTGTACATAGTTGGCCCTCAAATAGGTTTTTTGATATCATGGATATTGCTATTCTTAATGGAAACTTTCTTTTCTGACCTATTGTACTTAATTAGTTGTTACTGGTTTATAAGAAAATTATTGGCTTTACATTATTTTCCCGTTTTGTTTCTAACTGGTCTCCTGAAGTTACTTATTAGTCATAATAGTTTTAACTGCTTCTCTTAGGTGTTTTTTAGACCAAAAATTGATGTCATCTGAATATGATGATATTTTAATCTCTCATTTTTAAATATTGATATTTCTTTTTCCTAGTTCATAATTCATTGTATGGTCCATAAATTCAAAATACGGTCAAAGAATAATGTTGACTTCAGAGGCTTATTTTAGTTCTGATTTTTGGACAGTCATTCATATTTTCCCATTAAATGTAATGTTGGATGTTAGTCTTAAATAGTTAATTCCATGAAAAGACAAAATTTCTCAAAATGAAAAACAATCTCCTTAGAACAAAATTACAAAATTAAAATAAACAAATAGGCAAGGTAAATCAAGCAAATGAGAGGAAAGAATGCAAAAATGAGCAGATATTAACATCTGACAAAATAGACATGTAAGCATTTCATTTGCACATCTTTCTTGGACATGGGAAATGGGGTTAAAGGTTTTCTTAGCAGCAACTGCTAGAAAAGGGATTTGGGGATTTGAGGGTAATTGCTTTTAAGTAAAATTCCATAGTGGACAGTTTAGAAAGAAAAAGGAAAGATTCACTATGCTGTGCACCTGCAACTAATATAAAATTATATTGAATGTCAACTGCAATTGAAAATAAATAAATAAATAATTACAAATAGAATTACCATATGACCCAGCAATCCCTCTCCTGGGTATCTACCCAAAGAAATTGAAATCATTTGTACATAAAGACACGTGTGCTCCAATGTTCATTGCAGCTTTGTTTACAGTGGCCAAGACATGGAAACAACCAAAATGTCCTTCGATAGATGAATGGATAAAGAAGTTGTGGTATATATACACCATGGAATACTATTCGGCGTTAAGGAAAGATGATATAGGAACATTTGTGACAACATGGATGGATCTTGAGAGTATAATGCTAAGCGAAATAAGTCAGACAGAAAAAGCAGAGAACCCTATGATTTCACTGATATGTGGTATATAAACCAAAAACACAAAGAACAAGACAAACAAATGAGAAACAAAAACTCATAGACACAGACAATAGTTTAGTGGTTACCAGAGGGTAAGGGGGGAGGGAGGTGGGAGATAGGGTAAGGGGAATCAAATATATGGTGATGGAAGGAGAACTGACTCTGGGTGGTGAACACACAATGGGATTGATAGATGATGTAATACAGAATTGTACACCTGAAATTATGTAATTTCATTAACAATTGTCACCCCAATAAATTTAAAAATAAATAAATAAATAAATAAATAAATAAATAAATAAATAAAATGTTATAAAAAGTAAAAGGAAAGATTCAGTTTGGGATTATGAAATAAACTACAAATTTAAATTTTTGTTCACACTGTCCAGGATCTAATCTTAAATATGATCTTTATTTTATATGATTAAAACAGTTTGTTTACATACAGGATATGTCACCTCCACAAAAAAAGAAAAAGACAAAATTCTTAGCTGGTTTACATACTTCTCTAGGAGCTGAAGATGATGAGATACAAGCTGGGCTTTAAGGCCATGAATTTCTGAAAGTGAAGGATTTTTATGGGAGCACTGCTCTGTTCCCAGCCAGTAGATATTTGAAGGCCAAGCCTGTATTTTATTCTTCTTTGCATGACAAGGGCGGACACAGAGGGAGTCTTGCGTTGTATTACTGAACTCCCTGTCTTGCCTTAACCTCCTTCTGTCTCACACCCAAGAAGGAGCGGGTAGGTGGAAGTAAAAGATAATCTGGCTATATTTACAATTGTTATTTATTCTATTTCAATGTCTGATACTGTTCCTATGCTACTATAACTCCCCACTTCTAAGTCTAAATTTTGATTCACCACTTGGTTATCTATATGTCTTCAAGTAACCTTATTGAGAAGGATAGCTTGGTGGTGAATGTGGAGAAGGATAGCGTGGTGGTGAAAATATTTAAGCAAGTATACAAGGGCACATAAAATAAGGTGAAATGTTAAAAATAGGAGTAGAGAAAGAAAAAGGATGATGAAGTGATAACCTGGAGCTAGGACTGAGACTTCTAAATGCATTGTATATATACTTTTTATCTTATATAATATTAAAATTCTGATTTCAAAAATTTTTCTGATTTAAAATTCTGATTTTAATATTATATAAGGCCGAGTCTTATAGTATAATATAACATAACATAACATAACATAACATAATATAATATAACATAAAATAACGGTCTTTTATATTAAGTTTTGCTCCAAAAGACACATTAAAGCTGATGGTTTGGGCTAGGCCTTATTTTTGGGCAAACATGGTATCAGAGACAGTGTCCCTGTTTCCCTTATCTATGAACTCCAATTTGAAGAGGGAAAATTCTGAAGCCACACTTTTTTCCTCAAAATATTCTTTAAATATCACATAATTTTGAGATTCTGAAAAAGAAATTTGATGCAAACTCATTTTTATTCCTTTGGGGTATGTGCTTGGATAGGTGAAGAAAAACGATTTTTCTTCTTTACTGGAATGTCTAAATATAGCTTTCTTTTCTTTAATTTCATATAGATTATGGTGAAACTTCATTCCCAAACTCAGATCTTCTTGTTCATAAAAGTTTCTTCTGTTGTTTTGCGATTATTCACTTCACATTATTTTTTCTGTCTTATTCTACAAGAAAACATGTATTCAGAATAAATATTTTTTTTAAAGCTTGAATTTCTATACAGGTTTTCTTATCTTTGATCAGGTTTACCTCCTCATTCTTTTCCTTTGCATTATGATGGTATTCTTCTAGTTTGTCCACCATACCATGCTCTCAATTTTTCATGAAATAGAAATATTTCTGTTCCTTAGAGTAAGCTTATTTATCTAATTATTGTGTCCCTTGTGAATTCCAGCATTTAGCATGGAAAAGACCTAGCTTTATTTCAAATTCCACTTTGTTACTAAAATCATAATCTCTCCTTTTGTCTTCATTTCTGTAA
This sequence comes from Rhinolophus hipposideros, assembly GCF_964194185.1. Classification (NCBI taxonomy): domain Eukaryota; kingdom Metazoa; phylum Chordata; class Mammalia; order Chiroptera; family Rhinolophidae; genus Rhinolophus; species Rhinolophus hipposideros. Next base: position 7,497,282 of record NC_138051.1, on the reverse strand, counting down.
TAGTTTTGTGTTTTTTCAACCTCTTTCCTAGGATAGGGTATAAGTCTTCAGCTTTTGTCTTATTGGAAATGTTACCAAAGTTGTATCTTAACTGATAGTTTTTTGTTCCTGTATGTGTGAGGTGATCAACCAACCCAAAAACCAAGTAAAATATATTGAGCTTCTACTATGTCTCAGGGACTGCACTAAGCATTTGTCACTCTTTAGGGAACTAGAAAAGCATGGTCCCAGCTTCCATGGAGTCTGCACTCTAGCAGTAAGCAGGGTGAAGGAGAAAGAATCACACCAAAGAGAAAGCGTAGGGTGTTTGTTATTAACGCTCATATAGCAAAGGATTTGAGCTAGGCTAGATTTGGGGAAAATACCTCCCTCAAGAGGTAGCACTTAGGTTGAGAGTAGAAAACTGAATAGGGATTAAGAGTTAGGAAGTCAGCCTGGGAAAAAGGATGGAGAGTGGGGAGGGTGGGGAGAAGTAGTGACCCAGTTAATGAGACCCCTGTACAGAAGCTGGCAGAAGAGGAAAGAACTTAGACTACTGAAGATACTAGATGCTCCCAGATGGCTGAAGCTTGGAGTGTGGAAAGGTCAAGCAGAACAAACTCTACCTGAGGTGTAAGTTGTGCCTCCAACTGTGTGATGGGGTGGAGTGAGCAATGGCATGATGTGACAGTGAACTAATGGCTTTTAAGACCTTCAACCCTGAGATTTTATAACATGACCTTATCTTAGTTAAGTCATCCAGTACCAACTGAGGAAGGCTGATTTATAACCCAGAATTTGCTACAGGTTTAAGTCAATACCTTACCTGAGAGAAAGATATCATAACAGTTACTTGGGAAAGTCTGTGGCTTAAAATCATTCAACACAAATGAATTTTAATCTGTAGATGCTCAAAAAATATTGGTGGGTTGGCTGATTGGCTGATTGTCTCCAAATACATAGAAATTAAAATGCTAGCAATTAAAATATACCCAGGAGTTAAATTTTAATTTAATTTCTAGACTTGTGTAAGATCTTTAACATTGACATGAAAATGAAACTTGGTTACAACCATAATGTATGTACATTTTACAAAGGATTAAGGGAAGCCTTAAGTCCTTCAACAACCACAGTAGTTTATCTTCAATGGCTCAAGAGGATCAGTGAGGAGAAAAAAGAAAGATGGTTAAATGTCAGCGCTTCCTTTCCAAACATGAAATAAGGGTGCAACAGTATGATTCATTCCAAGTAAAATCAAAGACCTGATGGACTGAACACAACACTTGAGTACCATACTAATCCTCCCTATATTAGTGATTTACTGAGAGATGCTTATGACTCCACTTCACCTCATTGTGTCTCCATTCCCCGGTTTGTAAAGCAGGGTCAATAATTTTAACCTGCTTTTCAGAGCGAGTAGGTGGATTAACTATAATAACAATAAAGTGATTAAGAATAAAAGTTATGCGAAGGTTTTAGCAAGAACTATAATTTCTTATGTAAGAAATATGAATTTCTTCTGTAGAATTGTTCCAAATGCTTCAGCCAATAATTTATAAGAATGAAAAATATATAGTGACCTTCCCTTTCAGTAACTGAAGATACTCTCTGAGTCTTTTTTTTTAAAAAAAAACAAAAACTGAATTTTTTTAGGTATAAAAAATGACTTTGATCCTATCTCAGCCCAGTAATTCGGTGGATGGCAACTCAGCCAAGAAGATTTAAGAGCATTGTCCCCAACTTACAAGATTCCACTGAAAAATACTCATGTAGCAGTTTGAGAGTTACCTTGACCTAGAATTTATGCCAGAAACAACAAGGGCATAAAGATAAAAGAGCTTTAGCCCACTAATCAAAATAAACTTATCCTAGACAAATTTACTGAATAAATATAGGCTAGCCAATACAATTGTTTACCCAAACTTCACAGTTACAAGAAAGAGTAAACATACCATGCACCTAAATACTGTTCCTAAAACCACTAAGCTTATTGTTTCTCCAGAAATCGGGATAACTGGAAAACATTGTCAGGTTCATTGGCAAGCGTTCATCATAATAGTTACTAAATAGTCAACACGTATTTGTACTTTATGAAAATATCCACATTCCTAACACACGTGGAATGATGAAATGCTGGTGCACAGAGCAAGTTAAACAAACATTAAGGGAATCTAAATCTGCACAATACATCAATACATATCAGTGTTAAACCCAAGCTGACTACAATTTATTAACACAGATAGATTGCTTCTGTCGAAGTGAAACAGACTCAAAAGAAAAAAAAAAGGATTTTCTATAATCCTGCTACCCAGTTTTCCTTCAATTTTCAAGAATTACAACTTCCATTTTATGACATGACCACATTTTTTCCACCAGAGGGCAAAGGGTAAATCACATTGTATATAATAGGGGTGGGATCCCAGGACAGGAGAGTCATAAATTGCACCCCCAGAAGGGTTGTGAACCCTCCCATTTCATGAAAGAGGCAAGAATGCAGAACAAGGCTTCCACCTAGCTATGTGGCCACATGACTTGTGCAAAGAAGGTCAGAAAGTTCCCAAGGTACCTAGCAGCTAGTTAAACAATGTTTCCAAGGTTACAAAATAATACCACTTTTTATTGTCCTCCCTTACAATTCACAAAGAGAGAGAACTACTCCATTTTACTAGTGTGGAAGTCCTTCTGGAGATATCCCAATCTATTTTGGTGAAGCGTTTTCCCAAGAGAACTTGAAATATGAAGAAGGAAATAGAAAAAGAATTAAAAAGCAGTAAAAGAATTAAAAAGAAGTAAAAATACAGGATTATTTTCAAGTTGTTAACAAAGGTGTAACATTTATCATTTTTAAAGTTTCTATCCGTAAAATTACATTAAAATACAGCTTTTAAGTTATGTAGTGGTAGGTTATATTATCATAAAATGCTTATTACTATGTCTAGGTATGATCATTGTTCCTAAAATAACTAGAGTTAAATTGAAGGAAAATTTGAAGTAGTGTAGCATTATCATGAAATAAAATTATATTCTTGTTATTCAGCCTAGACATCCAAGAGTAATGAAAATTTGAAGAGAAAAGGAATGGTTTAGATTAGTTTGAACCGCTCAAAATTTAAGGAAGTAAAAACAAATCTTTTTAATAAAAATAGAGCAACCTATCCACTGGTACTCAAACAATACCAGATGGTGTACATTGGTACAAACTTATCTTCTTCATACATTTCAGAAAGGAATTTTTATATTCACTGGGCCAATTTAAATAATATAAATGGATATAGATAGTCAAAGCAGAAATTAGACGGGAAAAGTTTCCAGGTCCAATATTAAAAATGAAATTAGCATAATATGAAACTGTCTCTATGCTTCAGACTTTCTATTCTGTCCTCGGAATACCTAACCAGTGTTCCTTTTGAGATCCCTGCTACAGTATTTATCAGAAAAATGTATCTAGATGAAGGACCTTTTAATTTTCCCAGGAAAATCTTTGACTGTAGTTTTCCACTGCCTAAGATAAGTGTGAAAGTGTGTTAGCAAATATGATGAAAATGTTAATTAGAAAATTAAAGCAATGTATTCAAAGCAAAATAAACATAAAAATAAGCATTATGGGTACTGGAACATTGAAAGTGCTTAAATCAGACTTTGCGCATTTGGAGAGAAATGTGAAATATGTGTTATTTCCTTTATTTCTAACTACACTAAGTGCATTATTAATTTGGATAGAAATCTAAATCCATTGACCTGCAATGAATGATGAAAAACCATTGGAAGAACTAAATAAGAAACAGTCCCATAGTAAAATGGTTTCTAATTTCTATTTTCATTTTTTAATATGTAATGTAATAGGAAGAGATGCTACCCATAAAAATCAGAGTCTGAGTCTCCCTCTGTCCTGTTCAATGTAAATGATTAACTTTCCAGATTCAGTTGTCAGTATGTTGGAAAATCCATGCCCCTTCTGCTCTACCCTCACATACAGACTCAGCGAAATTTAAAAATTAGACTTTCAAAAGAAAATGGGAATGCTTTGTTCCTTACACATCAAGCCAAAAAATAAATTCTGCCAGAGGAAAGAGTAGTCTAAACTTTAAAATTCTGATTCCATAAAGTATATTATAGATGCTACTTTTTTCACTATTGTAACTAAAAGAATTCAGAGCAGAAAGACCTGAATCTTAACACTGAGTGTTCTCAATAGGTTCAATGTGATTGTTGTAAGGGTTACAATTTTGATTCCAAATTTTACTCAAAAATTTCCATAAGTAATTATTTGTGGACATAGTAAATACAAGCACATATTTTGGCCAATGTAACCTATAAAGGAAATACACTCTCTTGCCTCCCTCTTTTAAACAAGTTCACAATCTTCTGTAGCACAAAACATCAGTGGAACCCAATGAATTTTTTTTTTTTTAATTATCAGTTGCTTCTTTAAAAGTAATAATAGAAGTTAGCGTTCCCTTTTCCTCCTTTAGATTATCTTTATGAAAAGATTTCCTATTCAAACGTAGTGGCTGTGCTCGATGTCAGAGGGATAGTGGATAGGGGGCGGGGGATTGACACAGTGTGAGGGATATAAATGATAAACGTCTAAATATTGCTTTGTTTTGTGCACCTGAAACTAATAAAAAAACTTAAAAAAATATATAGTAAGGGGAAAGGACGGTGGTAGGTAAGGGTGAACGGGATCAAATATATGGTGATGGAAGGAGAACTGACTCTGGGTGGTGAACACACAACGTGATATACAGATGATGTATTACAGGATTGTACACCTGAAACCTATGTAACTTTACTAACCATTGTCACCCCAATAAACTTTAATTAAAAAATAAATAAATACATAAAAAAAATTTCCTATTCATTATTAACTTTTATAATTTCATTACATTGCCAGTTGCTATAAATATATGTCCATTATCTCCTCCACGCAAGCCAATGTGCTGGAGGTAGTTCGTTATTCCAGTCCTACTAACAATAAATTGGCCAGTTCTTTTCTCCCACATTTATATCATCACCCACCTATCAGAACCACATACAAGGTCCACAGAGAAGGCCAGGCCTTCCTACTTCTAAACCTATAAATGTGTTCATGAATCAGAGATCCTTAATAATAACAGCCACCATTTCTCTAGCACTGTGATGGTCAGTTCACTGACCTTCTCTGCCCCTCTCGGCCTTGCTCACTTCTACCACCCAGGCTCTGAGCCCTTGGTTTCTCGTTCAGTTTGGCCCCTGGGAGCCATCCACAGGAGATAAGATGGCAGGAAAAGAGAAGTGGGGGATTTCTGTTCTCTCCCTGTTTCAGTGAAAGACTCCGGTAGTGGCTGCCTTCTTCAGAGCCACGGCTTTTCCACAGTCCAAACTCTCACCATGTTCTGGTAATGATGTCCTACTGTCACTAGTTTCTAACTGCGTCATCAATCCCCTCCTTTATTCTGCCCACACCGCTGTACATAGTCTCTTTTTTCACATTTATTCATTGGAACAAACTGTGGTAGGCATGATGGCACCCTTGTGTACACACCTTATGTAATCCCTCCTCTCTGGTGTGGATGAGTCTAACCTAATCAGGTGAGCCCTTTAAAAAGAAGGGCCAGGGGTCAGAGACCGAAAAAGTCAGAGATTCAAAGCTGCAGCAGCTTTGAAGGAGTAAATCGCCATATCATAGAAACGGCCACATGGCACAGAATGGCAGACAGCCTAGAGGAGCTGAGAATGGCCCTGAATAACAGCCAGCAACAAAATGGGGACATCAGTTCTACAACCAGAACCTGAAGAAGCTTGCAGGCGAATCCCAATTTCCAGATGCCAACACCTTGAGTTCAGTTTTGTGAGACCCTGATCAGCAGACCTAACTAACTCATCCCGAGATGTCTATCCTACAGAAAGAGTGAGATAATAACCGGGTGTTTACACCATTATTACACAAATATGTCATACCAGTTTATTAAATAGAAATGCTAATGCTTTTCTTTAACAGAGCAACTTCATGTACTTAAAAGAGATATAACCCTTTTCTTTTTCATACCTTTTCCCATTCCAGAAAGGATTCAAAGTAGCTAACCTAGCTTTCTATATAGTCTATAGTGCAAAATTTTTCAACGATATCCACGCCTTAAAGTTTGTCTGCATTTGTGAGCTTGTATTGCCTGGAAAACTGATTTCTTAACTTTGTTTGACTGAATTATGACTCTAAATATTAGAAAATCTTTGTCTTCCTTAGGCATCTTGATAACTTGCAAGTTGTACCGTTCTGGTTCAGTTTCCTTTTTCTCTCCTACTATTCCTGTCACTGTTTCAAAATTAGGTGAATGGCTGGCTAACTCCTTTCATAAATCAAATAACATTCTTCCTGTGGTTTCAATAGAGTAAGTCAAGCTTCAGAAACTAGCACATGACTTACATATGGTAGCACTGTCCCAGGGACCCCAAGAAATGAAAGACTATGAAATAGGTCTGTATAAGAATTCACACCCCACTCAGCATAATCACGACTCTGCTGCAGTGGCAAACAATGGAATATTTGAATTCTAAATCAGTCCTTCAATTATCAGAGCTGTCACTGCTTCTCCTTGACGTTTTTTCTGCCCCAGCAAAATCGCAGTCGCTACTGCTATAGCTTCAAAGTTCTCAAAATCTTACCCTCACAATTTGTTCAGAGAACAGAAAGTTTTCATAAAGCAGTGACTATTGGTGAATGCTGAAATAAGGACTTTCTCTGCAGTATATTCAACTCCCAATACCTTTCTCTCTTTCTCTCTCTCTCTCTCTCTCTCTCTCTCTTTCTCTGATGTTCCTCCATAAAAATTTAGATATGCCCAGGTTGCTCTGATAAAACCAAGAAATCCTCCCCGACACCCATATAGACCTTTATCTCCTAGTCATTTCTCAGCCAAATTCCTGGAGTTACCTATATTTAGCCCTTTGCTCTTGACTCATTAATTTGGGCTCCTGCCTCTATTGCTTTACTGAAATAAAACTTGCTAAGGTTACCAATGTTACATTGTTAACTCCAAACGGTGTTTCTCAGTCTTCACTTATTTACTATCTCAGAAATATTTGTCTTAAAATCTCTCTTCCTTTGGCCTCTGGATTACATTTCCCTGATCTTCTTCTTTTCCTCCAGCTGCTTCATCTCATTTATTTGCAGGCTCGTTCTGGCCTAAAAGCCACTAAATATTGACAGAGAAGAGACCTAGAGTTGATCCTTGAGAATCATCTTGGCAATCTCCCTCTTCAAGTCTGAATAATTTTGCCTCCTAAATAGTGTCAAATCCATCTCCTCCTCCTGTCTCCATTATCATCACCTCTCATCCAAGCTATGATTCATATTTTCCTGCACTCTTCTAAGTGGTCTCCTCACGTGCCCCCTGTTCTCTCTCTAATGTGTTCTCCACAAGGAGGCAGGGGGTCCTTTAAATATGCAAATCTGACCATGTCATCCTATCCCCTTTACATAAGCTTTTCCGTGGCTTATCGTTGCTTTTAAGATAAAGACCTTCAAATGATCTCCGTGTTCTTTAAGTGATCTGCATATTCCACCTGCTACCTATCCACTGTCCTACAGCCTTCTCCCTCCTACAGCCTTCTCCCTCCTACAGCCTTCTCCCTCCTACAGCCTTCTCCCTCCCCTCCATCTCTACATCCCTGTGGATCCTTGAACAGTTAATATCCCTGCATGGCCTTAGCAACAGCTGTGTCTCCTCTGAAGAAATTCTCCTCTCTCATCTTATTCAATAATTGCTCTAAATATATAAATTCCTCTAAATATAGGTCACATTCTTTAGATGTGTCTTTTGTAATTACATGCATTGCCATTAATTACGTTAGTGAGTGTGATCTTTTGATTATTTACGTAAAGTCTGCCTCCCCTACTAGGCTGTAAGTTCCATGAGAAAAGGCGCTATATCCATTTTATCTGCAGTGGCAGGATCTGCAATGATTTCAGAGTCTGACAGACGCTCTGTAAGAAAGATGCTCAATAGAGGCCTAAAAAAATGAAAGAATAATATTAAAGCCATGCAGGGGAATTGGCAGGCTTTGACCCTACCTTCCCGTCCCTCTTCTTTTAAGGAAACCATAAGAAATTATGTGAAAAGTTCAGTAAAAGTAAGGAGCTGCTTCTTCAGTCCTAAAAAGTATATTCAATAATTTACTATGCCATTTTTTGCCTAACTTGCTGAAAAGACAGCTCTTGCAAACCGTCAAAGCCCTCTTCCATAAGCACCAACCTGCAGCCCCTACATTTCCTGGAAACCCTTTTTTCCTATCAAGTCCCTCCCACCCCCCACGCCCCACACATATACACATTTCCAATCTCGTGCTTTCACCTCTGCCACTCTCTCCCCTGGCATCATCTGTACCCCCTTAGTCTATCCACAACTGTGCCCATATCTCAGAGCCGTGCTGACATCTGTCTATCTCATCAAGCATCTGTGACTGCCAAAGGTACACACTAAATGTTTTTGTCCCTGAGCTCCTATAGCTGAGATGTCATACAATTTCAATTACGGGTCACGTAAACTGAAATCCAGCTGTTTAAGCTCTATTAACAAGGAACTTATTAACTGTTCAGAAATACGGATTTAAAAATTTGTGCCTAAAAGAGTCAACTTTATTTAGATATAAGTACTAATCTAGGCTTAGCATTAATCATTGTTTCTGTTTTGTTTACCAAATGAGTGAGAACTCTGGCATTTAACACACTGAACAATTCTTTAAAACAGTGGGATGTTTTCAGTCAGGATATATCTCACTTCCAAATCCAGATCTTCCAGGGATGCTTCTTGGTTCCTCTCTCCATAGTTTCACAAAAGAGAAACTTTTACAGAGACAAACAAAGGCATTGTCTGGGGATGTGCTGCATTCCGAGGATTTTCTGGAGAGTTCTGAGATTGATATTCTCATCTCCCAAACTCCAGGAATACTTCTGATTACGTACAGTGCATTTTCAACTCATTCAGTTCTTTTTGAAATTTACCTTATTCCTGCCCATACACAAGACTTTACTAAGCTTGGCGTCTAATGAAAGCTCAATAAATACCTGCTGCTTAGTCAATGGAGGCATTTATGAAGTTACAGTATTTCAATGCTGCCCTTAATTGCAATCACCTACCAAGATGTGGGTAGCTGAAGTGCTGTTCTCTTAATAGCTTGCAAACAAAGGCAAACGTGAAAATATCATTGGATTCTTTTCTAAAAAAAAAAAAAAAAGCACTAATAAATATAGATAATCCTTTTTTCAATTACACTTGACAGTCAATGTTATTTTATATTAGTTTCAGGAGTACAGCATAGTGGTTAGACATTTACATAATTTATGAAGTGATCCCACTAATTAGTACCCACCTGGCACCATACATAATTATTACAATATTATTGACTATATTCCCTATGCTGTACTTTACATCCCCGTGACTATTTCATAACTACCAATTTGTACTTCTGCATCCCTTCACCTTTTTTACCTACCCCTCAACCCCCTCCCTTCTGGCAACATTTAGTTTGTTCTCTGTATCTGTGAGTCTGTTTCTGTTTTGTTTGTTCATTTATTTTGTTCTTTAAATTCCACATATAGGTGAAATCATATGGTATTTGTCTTTCTATGTCTGACTTTTTTCACCCAGCATAATACCCTATAGGCCCATCCATGGTATCACAAATGGCAAGATTTCATTCTTTTTCATGGCTGAGTAATATGACATTGTATATATCATATAGTATATACCTCCTTTTCTTTATGCAATTGTCTATTGATGAGCACTTAGGTTGCTTACATATCTTGGCTATTATAAATAATGCTGCAATGAACTTAGGAGTGTATATATATTTTCAAATTAGTGGTTTGGATTTCTTTGGATAAATACCCAGAAGTATAATTGCTGGGTTATAGGCAGTTCTATTTTTAATTTTTGGAGAAACCTCTATAATGTTTTCTATAGTGGCTGCACTAATCTGCATTCCCGCCAGCAGTGCACGAGGGTTCCCTTTTCTCCACAGCCTCACCAGCACTTGTTTGTTAACTTATTGATGATAGCCATTCTGACAGGAGTGAGGTGGTTAGATGCTCTTTTAATAAATGTTTTCTGATATGCTGTTTGCTATATTTCTCAGTGATTATGTAACAAATCGCTTACTGACAATGCATCTAACAATTAACTGTATAACATCTAATAAGAAAAATTTAGTGACTTACAAAACTATCATTGTTAAAAAAAAAAACACAATCCCACAAAGCAGTATTAATTCTATTATAGAGAAAAAACTTAATTTTGATTCATCCAGGATTACTAGTATGACATGTTATGGACATCATAACTTTTTGAATTTGGACTTCTATGTTTTTTATTGACTGAGTCACAGTCACAAGAAGAAATAAAAGTAAAGAAAAAATCCCCTAAAGCAATATGGATAAAAATTATTTTTATATTTTCTTTTATTATGAAATAGGAAAATAAAAGAATATTGAGAAGCTATTTATTTTTATACCTTATTTTGATGAAAAAAGTTGCCAGTGTTCCTTTCTAAAGCTAACCTGTTCACCAACAAATAAAGATATATCGACTTAATCTTGCTCTATATCTACTCTGACAAAGTATTTTACTACATTATATAACATTACAAGCTTCCCGTACTCTAGTCCAAATGGATAGGAATTGTAAGCTGGTGAAACCTTGCTGTTATTAAATGAAAAACTAAAAACCTCTCTGTTAGACTGAGAGGCAGACAGATGATGGATAGATGATAGACACATATAGAGAGATAGATAGATGATAGATAGATAGATGATAGATAGATAGATAGATAGATAGACTTTTAAAAATTTTCTTTATATAACATGTTTGAAAGATCTGATCAATTTCTCAACAATGAAATCTTTCTTTTTTTAAAAGAAATTCCTCGGGGCCGGCCCGGTGGCTCAGGTGGTTAGAGCTCCATGCTCCGAACTCCGAAGGCTGCGGGTTCGATTTCCACATGGGCCAGCGGGCTCTCACCAACAACAAAAAAGGCAAAAACAAACAAACAAAAAGTTAAAAAAAAAAAAAAAGAAAAAAGAAATTCCTCTTCAAATTGCTGTTCTTGTTGTTGTTGTTTTTCCAAATCTTTTAGGTGAGTTTAGATGAAAAGGCAGAAGATGAAATGGCAGGCT